>NC_053394.1:301055319-303455319 GCF_905171765.1 Bufo bufo | reverse complement strand
AAGCTTTGGCAGTCACAGGGCAAAAGCTGCAGCAGAAAGGACACACCCCTCTGAGATGCCAGGCTGAAAATAATCTAGCAGAGCAATTGGAGAGGTGAATCGTTAATTTCTAACGATAATTTGTTTTCCCTTAGTCCTAACAGCAGCACAGATGGGGTTAGCCACCCTCCGTGGACTGGTAGGACCGGCGGAATTATTAATAAGCCCAAGTAATAAAACAATAAAACAATTAAGTATCCCCTATAAAGGAGGGAATCACCCCCAGCCTAATGTGTTATAGCAAGAAGAAAACTAGCCTTACTAGGGTGGGATATTTGTGTGCTGCTGTTAGAACTAAGGGAAAACAAATTATCGTTAGAAATTAACGATTCCCTTACGTCCTACCAGCAGCACAGATGGGGACATAGCAAGAAGAACCCCTAGGAAGGGCCCTCATGCCTAGCAGAATCAAGTATAGTCTGCCAAAAGGCAGAGTATTCAGCTAATCTGGCATCTAATCTATAATGGGAGATGAATGTTGATTCAGAGCTCCAGGAGGCAGACTTGCAAATCATGTCGAGAGGAAGAAGACTCCTCTCGGCAAAAGAAGTAGCTACGGCCCTAGTAGATTGGGCCTTCACAAATCCCGGAGGGGCCAGAGATTGGGAAACAAAGGATTCCCTATTAGCCTCCTTAATCCTTCGACTGATGAATGGTTTAGATGCCTTACGGCCTTTAAACTTACTGGCAAACTGGATTAGAAGATTTTCATCTTTTCTGAACTCCTTTGATCTATCCACATAGATCCGGAGGCATCTCGAGACGTCCAAGGGATGTCTAACAGGTTCCTCGGAGGAGGTAGAAGGTGTAGAAAGAACCGGGAGGGATATCACCTGGTTGATATTCTGGAACAAAGGAACTTTAGGCCTAAAGTACGGGAGAAATCTTAGAAGGACCCGGTCTTGCAAAAAGATGGTATAGGGCTCGTGTGCTGAGAGAGCTTGAAGCTCAGAGACCCTCTTGGCCGAAGTCACTGCAAGGAGAAAAACAAGTTTCCATGTGACAAACTTGAAATCTACCTCCTCCAAAGGCTCAAAGGGGGGAGATGCTAACCCCCTGAGAACTATTGATAAATCCCATTGAGGAATGGGTCTCAGTACTGTAGGCTTTAATCTTTCAGCTCCTTTAAGGAACCGTTTGATGAGCGGGTCCTGAGAAAAAGACCTGTTGAGGCAAGCTGAGATGGCTGAAACGTAACCCTCAGGGTAGATGGAGCAAGGCTCTTGTCAAGGCCATCTTGCAGGAACTGAAGGATGGCGGAGAGGGGCGGATCTACAGACGCCACCTCCCTTGAGGTACACCAGGATGAGAATATCCTCATAATCCGTGAGTAGGCTCTCTTGGTAGAGTCCGCTCTTGAATGAGACAGCGTTCTCAGGACCGACTCTGAAAGCCCTTCTATTCTGGGAAGGGACTGATCAACCTCCAGGCTGTCAGGTTGAACCTGTGCAGATCTGAGCAGAGGTGAATGTCCCACGACACCAGGGTCTGCTGAGGGGGGACCCTCCAATATTGCCCTCGACTCATTTGGGCAAGCTGGGTAAACCAGGATCTCTTCGGCCAAAACGGTATGATGGCTATCACCAAAGCCTGATCCTGACGGATTTTCATCAATACCCTCGGAATAATGGAAAACGGAGGGAAGATGTAAGCCAGACTGAACCTCCAGGATATTGACAGAGCATCTATCGCCAGGGGGTTGCCCTCCCTGTAAAGGGAGCAAAACCTCTCCACCTTGGCGTTGAACCTTGTTGCCATGAGATCCACCTCTGGCATCCCCCACTTGAGGACTATCTGCTTGAATATCTCCGGATGTAAAGACCACTCCACTGTTGGAAGACCGTGGCTCAGCCGATCCGCTATCATATTGAGGGAGCCTCTAATGTGGATCTCAGATAAGTGGGAAAGGTTTGACTCTGCCCAATCCAGAATCACCCCGATCTCTGATAGGAGGGGAAGTGATCTTGTGCCTCCCTGCTTGTTGATGTAAAGTACCGCAGTCATATTGTCTGACTGGACTTTCACAGCTTTGCCCCGGATCTGAGGGGCAAAGTGAAGGAGGGCTAGCTGGATAGCTCGAATCTCGCAGAGATTGGATGAAAGAAGCCGCTCCTGAGGAGACCAGGTTCCATGAACTTAAGAGTCGTCTAGGTGAGCGCCCCAGCCTACTTGGGACGCATCTGTTGTCAATATGATCCAGGTTGGCTGGGTCATAGAATTCCTGTATAAAAGATGGAACCACCATCTGAGGGAATACAGAGTTCGCCAAGACAGGGAGCACAGGGAGTTTAGCCCGGCAGGGCTGCCATTCCATTTGGAGAGGACCTCCGACTGTAGAGGCCGGAGGTGCCATAGAGCCCAAGGGACTGCTTCCGCAGATGCTGACATGAGCCCCAACATCTTCATGAGAGTCCGAATTGGGACTCGGCGAGGAACGGATAGGAACTCTGCCGTGTTCTGTATTCGGGATCTTCTTTCTGGAGTCAACTGGAGAGACATCCCAACGGAGTCGATTATGAAGCCTAGATATCTTACTGAAGTTGAAGGGCTCACGTTCGACTTCTGCCAGTTGATAATCCAACCCAGGCGGAACAGAAAAGAGATTGCTACATAAAGATGGTGGGTTAGGACCGCTAGAGAAGAGGCTTTCAAAAGCCAATCGTCCAAATAAGGAATGATGGTCAGTCCTTGAAGCCTTAAAGCTGCCACCACGGAAACCACCACCTTGGTAAAAGTGTGAGGGGCAGAAGAAATGCCAAAAGGAAGGGCAACAAACTGAAGGTGTCTGGTGACACCCGAAACCTGGACCGCGATCCTGAGATATTTCCTGGAAGCAGGATGAATCGGGATGTGCAGATATGCATCTTTGAGGTCCAGGGTTGCCATCACGTCCCCAGGATTGAGAACGTGAGCCACTGACCTGATGGTCTCCATACGAAACTTCACCTTCCTTATATATCGATTGAAATACCTCAGATTGATAATCATCCGGAGATCTCCTGATGTCTTGGGAACCAGAAAAACTGGTGAATAAATCCCTAAGCCCCGTTCCCCTGCCGGAACCTCCTCCAGAGCCCCCTTGTGGATGTAGTCCTGAATGTAAGCCTCCAGAACCAACTGCTTGGCAGCTTGTAAGAGCTTGGTCTTGATGAACCTATCTGGAGGAAGAGAGATGAGATTGATTAAATACCCCTCGGAGATGATATTCAGGACCCATGGATCCGAAATATCTCGGATTCAATTCTCCTTGAAGTGGGAGAGACGGTCCCCGACGGGAAGATGAGGCAGAGGAATGGGGAAGTTTTCTGGCAGGACGGCAGGAGTAACGGGAGTCATCCAAGAGCCTCGAGGAGGCCCGTAGTCAGGAGGTGGATCTTTTATCCTTGGCTCCTTCTCGAGAGCACTTCGAACTTCTTCGCTGCGCTCCCCAGTCCCTTCGAGCTCTTGACTGCTGGCCAGACCTACCTCCACGGTTCTGTCTGCCCCGCCCTCGAAAAGACTGTTGGGGAAGACACTTCCATTTCTTATCCGATAGGCCTTCCATAATTTTAGCCAGCTCCGAGCCAAACAAACGGTTGGGCTCAAAGGGAAGGCCACATAAGTTATACTTAGAGGAGTTGTCAGCGACCCAAGGTTTAAGCCACAAAGGCCTATGGGCCGCTGACACAAGGGTCATGGATTTGGCTGATGCTGCGCAGTATCGCACATGAAATCCGTCGCCAGGTTAATGGTCTTGAAGGCAGCCATAATGTCGTCACGAGACACCTTCTGATCCACATCCGCCTGAATCTGGTTCAGGCGAGTCCGGAGGAACGTAGAGACCTCGTTAGCAGCAATAGCTGTAGAAGTGGCTGCTGTGTAACCTCCTCTCTAGTGTCAAGGGGATCCTGCAGACTAGACCCATCGTCTGCTGTAACCAGAGAGCGTCTGGACAATTTGGCGATAGCCATGTCCACCTTGAGAATGGAACCCCACGATTCCACCAAGGATTTAACCATCGGGAACATGGTTCTAAATTTATTAGTTAGAATCGGACCTTTCTCAGGTTTCTTTTACTCTGTATGCATGACAGAGAGGAGGGTCTCATCCGCTTTAAAGACACGTAGTGCCTGACTAGCGGGATCGGAAGGCTCTCCAGGGTCAAGATCATGGTCCCCCGACCCGATGGACTTGAGTAGCTTTTGTGTCTTTTCTGGAGGAAAAAACAAGAGGTAAGCTCCTCTTCATCTGAGGAGGAAGAAACTTAGGAAACCACAGAATGTCTCTCCACAGGAGCAGAGGACTCCATAGGGGTCTGAGCAGGAAGCCTTTCATCAAGCAGGTTTACGACTCCCTTGATGGATCCATCCACATAGCTCTTTACCCATTGATACATGTCCTGCATAGTAGGTTCACTCGAAGGTTGGACCCTCGGACGGCAGCTGTCACACCTGGAGTAGGGACAGCTATCCTCCAAAAGATAAATGCTTCCTCTTAGAACTAGCCTTTCTCCCATCCAGATCCCCCGGAGAAGACATCACTGCGGGAAGAAAGATAAGTAAAATATTTGTATATTACATATAAATGTTAAGGAGAAAAGGTAAAAGGCAGACCAGAGGAAGCTGAAAATAAGGGCCAGAAGAAGAATAAGGCACCAATAAGCGGAGAAACGCCAACTTATAGGGACTCTGGGAGCTAGGTGAGAAGCATGTGCAGCCAGAGACCAAGCTGGTGCACAATACTTCCTTAAATAGGGAAGGGGTTGGGCCCAGAAACAAGACCCCGCCCCCGGAGGAAAAACCCATTTGGACAAGGAATAACTACAAAAACAAAAGAACGCAATAAGCATCATAATATCCTTCGCGAACGTGAAAACACGCCGTGAGGAAAACCCGGAAGTGACGTCAGAGCACTCCGACGCCACTTCCAGAAGATGGCCGCGCGAAAACTGGACGAGTACGCCGCCGGAACGACTGAAGCAAAGCGCAAATGCGCGGAGCCGACAGCAGGTAAGCTGCTGGCCAAGCTGTTAAGAAGAGTGGGCAAAAAGCCCCAAAAATATAAGCCTAATGGAAAAAAATAAGGGGTTAGCACCCCAAGACACTGGAAAGAGAAAGATCCCCTAGAAAAAAAGGGGGGCTCGCCGCCAGTCCACCTGTCCGGGAGGACAGAAAAAAACACAGTGGGCTGGGGGTGATTTTCTCCTTTATAGGGGATACTTTAATTGCTGGTCCTACCAGTCCACTAGAGGTGGTTAACCTCATCTGTGCTGCTGGTAGGACGTAAGGGAATATGGAGATTTTTGTTCCCCATGTGTGGTAGAGGGCTGGTTCTAGCTTTGTTTTTTTGTTTTTACATCAATCATGGGATAACCTCTTAAAGTGATACTCTACATGCCTGTAGGACCAATGTGGATATGAATCCATCCAAAGCAAAATGATAACTACAGTCACAGTGACCTGCTCAAGTACAACCAGCCTAAAAAAATAAATAAATCACAGGCAAATTTTTTTAAAAGAGTCCTATTTTTAAGGGCTCTCCAGGAATTTACAAATGGTTGGCACCCCTGACTGGGCGATTGGTTCATGCAGTATTGTGTATTCCCTTATGCTGCTTTTACTGTTTGTCCTCTCTTCCTGTATAGTTTCCCCGAATTTTATGAGCAGCAGTACATGTTGGTGCTGCAGTTAGACATAGTGGACAAATGAGCTATATCTATATGAGCAGTATGTTGACAGTCTGCCCTCTGCTGGATATCTGTGCATATTACATGATTGCAAAGTTTTAATCATACATTGAGAAAGCGATTATTCCCTTAGGCTATAAAATGATATGAGGCAATTACAGCTTTTTAACTAATGTAGCGATATATTAATTAAAGCAAACAATTAAGGAAACACAAGTAATGGAGCATTAACTTTCTAAGGTTGACTCTTCTAAGGCTACTTTCACACTTGCGGCAGGACGGATCCGACAGGCTGTTCACCCTGTCGGATCCATCCTTCCACTATTTCGCCGTGCCGCCGCTCCATCCCCATTGACTCTAATGGGGGCGGGAGCGGAGCTCCGGCGCAGCACGGCAGTGCACGGCGAAAGGCCGCCGGACTAAAAGTGCTGCATGTCCGACTTTTTCGTCCGGCGGCCTCTCACCGCGAACTGCCGTACTGCGCCGGAGCTCTGCCCTGTCCCGATTATAGTCAATGGGGACGGAGCGGCGGTCCGGCGGCACGGCGAAACAGCCTGTCGGATCCGTCCTGCCGCAAGTGTGAAAGTACCCTAAGTCTGAAAAATGCCTGATCAGTTTGCATACAGTTTGCCTGATCAGGCAGGCAGTTCAGGCAACGGAACTGCCTGCCGGAATCAAACAACGCAAGTGTGAAAGTACCCTAATCTGTCCATTGCCAGTGGTCAGTGAGAGCACTCTTTAAAGTTTTCATGGCTTTAAAAAAAAAAAAAAAAACTTTAGATAAGACACTAATAAAGCATATTGCCTAAAGAAGACTATACACTTTATGCTATGTTCACATTGGTGGGGTTTCAGTGTTTTTGACAAAAAGAATAGTTCTGCAGACTATGCTATTCTTGCCTTCAAAAACATAAGAACCTGAGAGGAAACCTGCCAGACCCCTTTATAATTGGTTCTGTCAAAAGCCATTGACATTCATAAAGAAAAAATTCCACTAAGGGATCATGCACACGACCGTTGTTTTGGTCCACATCCGAGCCGCAGTTTTTGCAGCTCGGGTGCGGACCCATTCACTTCAATAGGGCCGAAAAAGATGCGGACAGCACTCCGTGTGCTGTCCGCATCCGTTGCTCCGTTTCGTAGCCCCGCAAAAAAAATATAACATGTCCTATTCTTGTTCGTTTTGCGGACAAGAATAGGCATTTCTACAAAGGGGGCGCCCGTTCCGTTCTGCAAATTTCGGAAGGAATTCCGTGTTTTGCACATCCGCGGTTTGCGGATCGCAAAAAAAGGAACGGTCGTATGCATGAGGCCTAAGGGCTTATGCACACGACTCAGTCCGTTTTTAACGAATCCATTGTTCCGTATCTGAGTTATTTTTTTCTGTTTTGTAGCCACATCCGTTCCGTTATGCCACAAAACATATCTGTATGGTTTCCGTATGCGATCCGCAAACGGAAACAGGAAGTTTGTTATCATTACTGTAATGTACTGTAATATTTGCAAACAGTAAACACATGGGCAAAGTGGGCATGGATCCGCAAAATACAGATGACATACGGAGGTGTTCTGTATGCATTCTGTATTTTTTGCGGACCCTTTGACTTGAATAGAGCCACAGACTGTGATTTGCGGACAATAATAGGACATGCACTAATTTTTTGCGGAACGGCCAAGCGGACATACGGAAACGGAATGCAAACTGAGTAATTTCCTTGTTTTTGCGGACCCATTTAAGTAAATGGTTCCATATACGGTCCACAAAAAAAACAGAACTGACACGGAAAGAAAATACGTTCATGTGCATGAGCCCTAAAACCGAGCATATTTGAATCAGCCAAGCATGTACGCGCTGCCACAGGGGGTCAGCAGCCGCTAGGCATCTCTGCCAACTCCCATCTCCTGAGGGTACAAATGATTGGCCATTTTAAAGGGATTTTACCATCTCAGACAATAGGGGCATATCGCTAGGATATGCCCCCATTCAGGGGCGTACATAGAAATCATTGGGCCCCATAGCAAGAATCTGAATTGGGCCCCCTAATTCCACCCGCTACCCATCCCACCACCTGCTCTTGCGTGTTTTCCATTTTTTTTTTCGTTCATTTATTTTTTTTCTTTCGTTAAGGCGTTTACTGTACAGGTTCTTTTTTAAAATATTTTAACAGTGCAGACATTTTCGGGTGCGGCAATACCTAATATGATTTTTTTTTATTGTTTATATATTATTATATGTAAAATTGGGGTGATTTACACGTTTAATATATCAGTGTTTTTTATTTTATATTTTTTTCACTTTTTTTTTACTATTAATCTATTAAAAAAATTGCTATTAATTGTGGGACCTGAGGGGTTAAATTACGGGGGGCGGTGCACTGTCCTGAGTCCTCTATATAATAATAAGCCTTATAGAATAGTGTTCCCCAACCATGCTTTCTGCTGCCCTCTTCCCCCCACTAACCATCCCCCCATGACACAGTACTCTAAATTAGCAATTTAACAGCAGAGTTCATTGGGGGGGGGGGGGGGGGTACTCCTCCTGAGTCCTCTATATAATAATAACCCTTATAGAACAGTTCCCCCCCAACCCTGCAGGAACTCTGCTTGCTGCTCCTGCCCTTTTCCCACCAATAGCCATCCCTCACCACCCCCCATGAACTTTTTTAAACGTACAGTCTGTCACTCACTGCTGTGAGTGTACAACTTACTTTGTCCTTGGTGGCAGACTGGCAGCGGCACACAACAGGCCTGGGGCAAGCCGACGATGCTGGGGGCTGGTTGGAGTTGGGTCTCAGTGGAACTGGTGGCAGTATGAGGCAGGTGGTGAGCGCGGTAAGCACAAGACTGCCACCCTGCCCAACCACCCGCCTGCACAGTTCTTCTCTGATCTGTCTGCTGAGCCTGTGACTCGCACACTGGCCAATCAGCAGTAGGAGCTTTGTACCACTAAATGCTGATTGGCCAGTTCAGTGCGAGCGCCCAGCAAACCGAGGAGAAAGAGCGGCGTTGCAGTATGTCACTGAGTCGGGGTGGGGAGCCTGAGCAGAGGGGAAGCGGGGCCCGCCCAAGCTCCAGATAGGGACTTGGGAGTCGGGACAGAAGACTGTAGCATTGATAAATACATAACTACAAACATAGGGGCGGGGCCTTCCATGCACTTCGGGCCCCCCCCTTGCCACGGGCCCCATAGCAGCTGTGTGCGCTGCCTATATTGGTGGTACGCCACTGCCCCCATTGTTTAATAGGTGCGAGTCCCACATCTGGGACCCGCACCTACAATGAGAAGGGATTGGGGAAATGAACGGAGGGTGCACTGCTCATGCACAGCCGCCCTCCATTCATTTCTATGGGGCTGCCAAAAATAGCCGAGTACTGTGTGCTGTGATCAGGCGGGTGCAGGAGATGCGCACGCCCGATCCGCAGCAGGGGTCCGGCAGTCACTGATAGCCGGACCCCTGCTGCATGCGCTGGTATTGGTGAAATTCCCGATGGTGGCGCATTAACCCTTGATGTGCCGCGGTCAGCGCTGGCAGCGGCACCTGCGATGTCCTTGCGGGTATCGGAGCTTCCATCGGGTCCCCGTGCTGATGTGACGGGGACCCCATGGCAGGGAAGGCAGCCGATGCCTTCCTTAGGCATCGTGGCTGCCTTCCTGTAGAGCCTGTGAGATCCAGCCCCCTGTAAGTGTACACTGGTAATACACTTACAGCCAATGCATCACAATACAGAAGTATTGTGATGCATTGTAAAGGGGATCAGACCCCCCAAAAGTGAAGTCCCAAAGTGGGACAAAAAATAAAGTGTAAAACAAGTTAAAAAAAGAAAGTTTTACAAAAAAAATTAAGTTTCATGTGAAAAAAAACGTCCTTTTCACAAAATAAAGTAAAAAAATAAATTAAAAAAATAGGGAAAAAAGAAAAGTAGACAAATTAGGTATCGCCGCGTCCGTATCGACCGGCTCTATAAAAATATCACATGATCTAACCCCTCAAATGAACACCGTCCAAAAAATAAATAAAAAACTGTGCTAAAAAAATATTTTTGTCACTTTATATCACTAAAAGTGCAACACCAAGCGATCAAAAAGGCCCACCAAAATAGTACCAATCCAACCGTCACCTCATCCCGCAAAAAATTATATCCTAACTAAGGCTACTTTCACACTAGCGTTGTTTTAATCCGGAGTTCAATTCCGACACCGGAACTGACCGCCGGATCCGGAAAAACGTGTGAAAACGGATTACATTTGAATCCTGATCAGGATTTTGATCACAATGAAAAAATGCATTGGAAAAAACGGATCCGCCATTTATGGACTTTAACTTTTTTTTCACATTTTTCGGGTTTAACATGCAAAAGCCGGATCCGTTTTGACTGAACACACAGCGCCAGATCCGGCGTTAATGCAAGTCAATGGGAAAAAGGCCTGATCCGGCGTTCAGTCAAAGTGTTCAGGCTTTTTGGCCGGAGGTAAAAATACTGCATGCTACGTTTTTCTGAAAAGCCTGATCAGTCAAAAAGACTGAACTGAAGACATCCTGATGCATCCTGAACGGATTACTCTCCATTCAGAATGCATGGGGATAAAACTGATCAGTTCTTTTCCGGATTTGAGCCCCTAGGACGGAACTCAGCGCCGGAAAAGAAAAACGCTAGTGTGAAAGTACCCTAAGACAATCGCCGACAAAATAAAAAAACTATGGCTCTCAGACTACGGAGACACTAAAACATGATATTTTTGGGTTTAAAAAATGCTGTTACTGTGTAAAGCTTAAATAAAAAAAAGTATACATATTAGGTATCACCGCATCCGTAACAACCTGTTCTATAAAAATACCACATGACCTAACCCCTCAGGTTAACACCGTAAAAAAATTAAAAATAAAAACGGTGCCAAAAAAGCAATTTTTTGTCACCTTACATCACAAAAAGTGTAATAGCAAGCGATCAAAAAGTCATATGTACCCCAAAATAGTGCCAATCAAACCGTCATCTCATCCCGCAAAAAGGATACCCTACCTAAGACAATCAACCAAAAACAAAAACAACTATGGCTCTCAGAATATTGAGACACTAAAACATGATTTTTTTTTGTTTCAAAAATGATATTATTGTGTAAAACTTACATAAATAATAAAAAGTTGACATATTAGGTATCTCTGCGTCCGTAAGAACCTGCTCTATAAAAATATCACATGACCTAACCGCTCAGGTGAACACCGTAAAAAATATAAAAAATAAAACGGTGTAAAAAAAGCAATTTTTTGTCACCTTACATCACAAAAAGTGTAATAGCAAGTGATCAAAAAGTCATATACACCCTAAAATAGTGCCAATCAAACCGTCATCTCATCCCGAAAAGGAGCCCCTACACAAGACAGTTGCCCAAGAAGTAAAAAAAAAAACGATGGCTTTCAGAATATGGAGACACTAGAAAATCATTTTTGATATTGTCGCGTCCGTAACAACCTGCTCTATAAAAATACCACATGATCTAACCTGTCAGATGAAAATGTAAATAACAAAAAATAAAAACAGTGCCAAAACAGCATTTTTTTTGTTACCTTGCCTCACAAAAAGTGTAATATAGAGCAACCAAAAATCATATGTACCCTAAAATAGTGCCAACAAAACTGCCACCTTATCCCTTAGTTTCCAAAATGGGGTCACTTTTTTGGAGTTTCTACTCTAGGGGTGCATCAGGGGGGCTTCAAATGGGACATGGTGTCCAAAAACCAGTCCAGCAAAATCTGCCTCCCAAAAACCATATGGCATTCCTTTCCTTCTGCGCTCTGCCGTGTGCCCGTACAGCAGTTTACAACCACATATGGGGTGTTTCTGTAAACGACACAATCAGGGCAATAAATATTGAGTTTTGTTTGGCTGTTAACCCTTGCTTTGTTAGTGGATAAAAATTGATTAAAATGGAAAATCTGCCAAAAAAGTGAAATTCTGAATTTTCATCTCTATTTTCCACTAATTCTTGTGGAACACCTATAGGGTTAACAACGTTTGTAAAATCAGTTTTGAATACCTTGAGGGGTGTAGTTTCTAAAACAGGGGATTTTTGGGTGGTTTCTATTGTGTAAGCCTCACAAAGTAACTTCAGTCCTGAACTGGTCCTTAAAAAGTGGGTTTTGGAAGAAGATTTGGTTCTAAACTTCTAAGCCTTCTAACGTCGCCAAAAAATTAAATGGCATTCACAAATTGATCCAAACATGAAGTAGACACATGGGAAATGTAAAGTAATAACTATTTTTGTAGGTATTACTATCTATTATAAAAGTAGAGAAATTGAAATGTGAAAATTTTTGGTAATTTGGGCATTTTTTTAATAAAAAATAATAATATTTGACTCAATTTTGCTACTGTGATGAAGTACAATATGTGTCGATAAAACTATCTTAGAGTGGCCTAGATAAGTAAAAGCGTTTTAAAGTTATCACCACATAAAGTAACACATTTCAGATTTGCAAAAAATGGCCTGGTCCTTAAGGTGAAAAATGGCAGGGTCCTGAAGGGGTTAAAAAATCAGCCTTGCTTTCCTCATCAGCAAACTTTTAGCTAACACCATACACATGTGCGGACTGGCCATATTCCCTACCAGCCGCCCAAGCCCTCCTCATGATTGCTGGCCAGGTGCATAACATTCTAATGTTTCAGCCTTAATTCTAGGAACATCAGGTACTCTTGCATCTGGCCAACAGCCATAGGTGCCCTCTTGAACTCAACTGTATTACCGTCCTTAGGATGGTGATACAGTTGAATACTGTGATGAGGGCGGCATAATTTATTAGCGCATTGTGATATCTGATAGGGTGGTATTTTGTGCTGCACTAAGGCCCCTCCTACTTCTGTTCTTACTGCCCACTTGTTTTGGCCCAGCTTCTGTCAATTTAAACCCACCTACAACATGGGGCCACGTTTATTTTTTTTCCCCAGTCCACCCCTAACCATACATGTTTGATCTGATATTTATATTGTTCACGTGAAGGTCCATTGTCTCATCATCTGCAAAGACCGGATCACTTCCAAAGTATAAGAGGATTCTAGAAAAAAAAGTTTTCTGGGTTAAAAATATAGGTGATCGAGACTTTGTCACTTTTTGTGACAGACTGCAGCTATGATCTCCTGTCATTGTGGAAGCCATTGCATTGATTGATTGATTGAAGAAAATTAGCATTTTTAATTTAATTTCATAGATACTGCTGCTAATGATCTTTTCCATTACCCAAAAGACTACAATTCACAATATCCCGTTTCTGAAAAGTGCCCATTCAGTTAGTGGAATGATAACACATCATCCGATGAATAATACATGAAATACATACGGTACCATAGTTCATAATTTCATCTATTATCAGGCTGATTAGCTTCTGTTCCCTGTTAACTGGAAATGACAGGAAACTTATCAGGCAATTTGTTCTATAAAGTTCTATAAAGCTGGACAACAGGCTCTGGTTCATGACGTGGTCAGGAGGCAAATGCCTTTAGTGCTACTTTTGGTGCCCACAGATATTAGACATCTATCTTCCTGTTATGTTCTGTCACTAAGTACTATACATATAGATATGTATTAGGTTACTATAAGTGTATGTATGTATACTCTACTACTTTTATCAAAGTCCACTTAGCTGAGTCTGCGATCAGGTGAAGATCTGAGGGTTAAAATGAGGCTCCTAGGGTTAGAACACATGGGGTCCCTAATGAAAGGCTCATATGCGGTAATAACCGTGCCATGCGGTAATAGGGTAATAGTTTTTGTCGACACCCATAAATATTCATAAAGAAAACCTCTGAGATTATTGTTACACAACCCCATAGCTCTGCAACTGCATGTCAACAAAGGGCTAGAACAGAACTAGGGAAATTAGGAAATATAATTATTTTTGCCTAAAACATACTTAGCTTATGTATCTATTGCGGACCGTCAGATTTAAAGTGCTTTATTTATTTATATTTTTACATAACTCGGACAACCCCTTTAACTGGTAAGGTTTCTTTTTGTAGTGCAACTGATTTATTTTAACTATTAAGTGACAGCTGCAGTCCACGAGCTGGCATTCAACTGAGCGTGTGAATTTGGACTGCAGCTGTAGCAGTGGCGTAGTGTGGGTTGCCAGCACCCGGGGTAAGCCAAAAACTCTGAGTACAGATAATGTACATAAAAAGAAAAGAGGCTCCAGCACCAGTTGTAGACGTTTTAGCAGTCCCGATCTTTATTCACCAAAATTGTTCAGAATAAATACAGCATACAGTGGCACTGATGCCCACTTTTCCCAGTTGATTTACGCGTTTCGAACAGTAGTGTTCTTAGTCATAATCAAAGATGTTTGACCTGCTCTGATCTGAAATAGAGTCCATCTCTGCTCTCCCAACCCACAAAAGGAGGGGTTATGGAGAAACAGGGTCGATCAGCAGCACGTGAAACACCTGTTTAAACAAACACACCCGTGACATATATCATCCATTTTAGTAATATAATAAAATAAATCCTGCATATTGGTGCAGCCAAAGTGGCCTCAGACAGCACATATTGTTAAGACAGGTAAATACTAAGACGCTATAAAAGCTATATCAATTGCAACACTGTAGGAGTCATTTACATCATTACATGTACAGTGTGCGATCTCATGTATGTAGGATGCACAAGCAGAAAATACAAAGAGAGGCTACGAGAACACTTGAATTATATATCTAATCCACTAACAACAGGAATATCAAGTGCAGCCAATCACTTCATTAATGTTCATGACCGCAGCATCAATACCCTCAGTATATTTGCATTTGAACGTGTCACACTACCATTAAGAGGGGGCAATATAAAACAAAACATTCTCTCACGGGAAGCTTTCTGGATATGGAGACTTAATACCAGATATCCACAAGGTCTCAACTTCAGAAAAGAATTAATGTACCTATACTGAAGCCATCATGCAGCAAAGCCGTTTTTGCTCTGTTTTTATATTCATATCTATATTCTTATATATAGTTATTTTTATACATATACTTTCCTTTTTTTCTGTTCTTATGATGTGATTCCCATATTGGTGCAGCCTGGCAGTCTTGCCTATAGTATACACTCACCTAAAGAATTATTAGGAACACCTGTTCTATTTCTCATTAATGCAATTATCTAGTCAACCAATCACATGGCAGTTGCTTCAATGCATTTAGGGGTGTGGTCCTGGTCAAGACAATCTCCTGAACTCCAAACTGAATGTCAGAATGGTAAAGAAAGGTGATTTAAGCAATTTTGAGCGTGGCATGGTTGTTGGTGCCAGACGGGCCGGTCTGAGTATTTCACAATCTGCTCAGTTACTGGGATTTTCACGCACAACCATTTCTAGGGTTTACAAAGAATGGTGTGAAAAGGGAAAAACATCCAGTATGCGGCAGTCCTGTGGGCAAAAATGCCTTGTGGATGCTAGAGGTCAGAGGAGAATGGGCCGACTGATTCAAGCTGATAGAAGAGCAACGTTGACTGAAATAACCACTCGTTACAACCGAGGTATGCAGCAAAGCATTTGTGAAGCCACAACATGCTCAACCTTGAGGCGGATGGGCTACAACAGCAGAAGACCCCACCGGGTACCACTCATCTCCACTACAAATAGGAAAAAGAGGCTACAATTTGCACAGGCTCACCAAAATTGGACTGTTGAAGACTGGAAAAATGTTGCCTGGTCTGATGAGTCTCGATTTCTGTTGAGACATTCAAATGGTAGAGTACGAATTTGGCGTAAACAGAATGAGAACATGTATCCATCCTCTGATGGCTACTTCCAGCAGGATAATGCACCATGTCACAAAGCTCGAATCATTTCAAATTGGTTTCTTGAACATGACAATGAGTTCACTGTACTAAAATGGCCCCCACAGTCACCAGATCTCAACCCAATAGAGCATCTTTGGGATGTGGTGGAACGGGAGCTTCGTGCCCTGGATGTGCATCCCTCAAATCTCCATCAACTGCAAGATGCTATCCTATCAATATGGGCCAACATTTCTAAAGAATGCTATCAGCACCTTGTTGAATCAATGCCACGTAGAATTAAGGCAGTTCTGAAGGCAAAAGGGGGTCCAACACCGTATTAGTATGGTGTTCCTAATAATTCTTTAGGTGAGTGTATATGCACATCAGGTTCAGTATGAAGTTCAAAAAATTTTTGGACTGCATTCACATAAGGAGTCTCTTCACAATAGCAAATCCAATACACATCAGATTACTCTGGAGCCAGGTATAATCTAGACTGAAAACTTAATTAAGGTGGATCTCCCCTATGTAATTTACAGCAAGCACGTCTGCTGACAGTGAAACAAATGGGATTACACTGCAAGGATACCAGTGCGACATTAAAAATATACAAAAATATAAAAAATATGATATGCTCATGTTTGGTTCTTGGAAGCTTATTTATCAAACCCTTTCTTTTTGTGTATTTTTGTATGTCCGGTTCCATTTGGACAATTTTTCGCATGATTGGATTGGATGGAAACTTAAATCTTGGATCCTTTATTTCTACTAGGTATTCTACTTGACATTGTCATCGACTAGATTTACCTGGTCGGAATACGGGAATCAAAGTGGGACCATAACAAATATATAAAACCAGTTACAACTACCTGTTCATCTGTATTTCTTTAAGCTGGTTCCTTTCCACCCAGTTCATACTATGCGGCTCTGCTGATTGCGGTAGGAATCGGACACACAAGTCTGGCCTGTTAGGAGATACCACTGTGCGGCATACCCAAATTGTTAAATGGGATACAATTATAATATATTGGAATTATGGAACATAATGTGCCCTTATTCAAATGGGATGCAATTATAATGTATTATGATGTATTATGACTCCGGAATTTAAGGTGTCTTCACTAGCCCGTCTTAGTATTTACCTGTCTTAACAATATGTGCTGTCTGAGGCCACTTTGGCTGCACCAATATGCAGGATTTATTTTATTATATTACTAAAATGGATGATATATGTCACGGGTGTGTTTGTTTAAACAGGTGTTTCACGTGCTGCTGATCGACCCTGTTTCCATCCTGTTTCTCCCAAACCCCTCATTTTGTGGGTTGGGAGAGCAGAGATGGACTCTATTTCAGATCAGAGCAGGTCAAACATCTTTGATTATGACTAAGAACACTACTGTTCGAAACACGTAAATCAACTGGGAAAAGTGGGTATCAGTGCCACTGTATGCTGTATTTATTCTGAACAATTTTGGTGAATAAAGATCGGGACTGCTAAAACGTCTACAACTGGTGCTGGAGCCTCTTTTCTTTTTATGTGGACTTATATCAGGACTGGCTTGGGTCCGTTCCGTGCACCGCTCCGCAGGATGAATATGGGTGAGCTGACTGTAACCCTTTCTTTTATCTACAGATAATGTAGTAGATTGGTGTGAGCCCCCAGAATTCAGAACACACACGTGACCTGAAGTCTGGGGCCGAATGCGGCAGGCTGGGCCAAATTCTCAATCTCCTCCCCCTCCGTGAAACAGATATGGGGATGGACATTATTATTACAGTAGAATACCGCACCATACCTGTTACATCCACTGACGTCTCCTGTGATGTAGACTTTCCTCAACGTCTTCATTCAGTGATAAGACCACCATGATACCTTCTTTCAGCTGCTTCTTGTCTCTGCAGAGTTTCACAGAAAAAAATGTAGGTTCCTCACTTTACTATCATCCTCTCCTTCCTGGTGTCTCAACAACTCATCTTGCTGCCCCTCTATTGTGCTAGAGCCAGACAGATAGTCCGCCATTCCCCATAATATTATTCCCCTGTATATTATAATGGACCCCTCTTTATTATTAATGTAATAGCCCCTCTTTATTATTAATATAATGGCCCTCTCTTTATTAATAATATAATGGCCCCTCTTTACTATTAATGTAATGGCCCCTATTTATTATTAATATAATGGCCCCCTCTTTATTAATAATACAATAGCCCCCTCTTTATTATTAATATAATGGCCCCTCTTTATTATTAATATAATGGCCCCCTCTTTATTATTAATATAATGGCCCCCTCTTTATTAATAATATAATGCCCCCCTCTTTATTATTAATGTAATGGCCCCCTCTTTATTATTAATATAATGGCCCCCTCTTTATTATTAATATAATGGCCCCCTCTTTATTAATAATATAATGGCCCCCTCTTTATTATTAATGTAATGGCCCCCTCTTTAGTATTAATATAATGGTCCCCTCTTTATTATTAATGTAATGGCCCCCTCTTTAGTATTAATATAATGGTCCCCTCTTTATTATTAATGTAATGGCCTCCCTCCTGCGTCACTCTACTGCCTTATAGGCGTCAGGCCTAGTGGCCTGAAGCCTATGAGGCATAACAGAGGGGATGGGAGCCGTAGGCTCCCGTGGCCTTCATTGAAATTTCAGCTGCCTGGCGTCCCCTGCAATTTGCTCTACCCTCCCCCCCCCCCCCCACACGCCATGCCCCTGGGCTGTAGTTCAATAGTTAAAGGGGTTCTGCACTTTGTTTAAACTAATGATCTATCCTCTGGATAGATCATCAGCATCTGATCGGCAGGGGTCCGACACTCGGGACTTCTGCCGATTAGCTGTTTCAGAAGGCAGCGGCGCTCCAGCAGCAGTAAACAGTGAGAAGGCCGCGGCACTGTTGGAGTGCCGCTGCCTTCTCAAACAGCTGATCGGCGGGGGTCCGACACAGAGGGTAGATCATCAGTTTAAACAAAGTGCAGAACCCCTTTAAAATCAATCATGTTACAAAAAGTGGCAGTGTAGCCCAGGCTTAGATCAGGTCCTGGGTCCAAGATCAATCAGCAATTATCTGAATTTTTTTAAAAATAAAAGTTAAATATACAGGGGTCCAGTTCTGACTTTTGCTATGGGTACCATGATTTCTGTGTATGCCCCTGGGTTACATACTATTTATGTGATGCATGTGGGGTTACTAAATAAGTAATATAATAGTAAATAACTTTATGAATGTTATATTAGCAATGCAAGGTACATGGGGATTGTGTGAGGCATATTAATAGTAAGTAATGTAACCCCATGTATGTCACAATACTGTTACTAATGTGGAGGCGCCATTTTAGTAACCTGATGTGAGTTACGTTAGTAATCTCAGGATCAGGAGTTTTATTGAAAAATATTAATTCTTTCACCCATTGATTCAGGCCACTGTAATAATAGTTTGACTTGTCCAGTCCCATCCCCCCCTGCAATTCATATATGGGCTACATAAAGCCACTCTTAGGGTAGTGTCACACTTTCGGCAGAGGATTCCGGCAGGCAGTTGCGGATCCGACTGACAAATGCATTGAAATACCGTATCTGTCTCTCCGGTGTCATCTGGAAAAACGAATCTGGTAGTTTTTTTTTTCACAGATTAAATGGTCTGCACACCGGAAGAACGGATCCGTCAGTGAGGCAATTTTAATGCCGGATCCGGCACTAATACATTTAAATTGAAATTAATGCCGACATTCCGCCAACTGTTCAGGATTTTTGTCCGGAGATAAAACTGCAGCATGCTGCGGTATTTTCTCCGGACAAAAAACGTAAGAGGGACTGAACTGATGCATCCTGAACAGAATGCTCTCCATTCAGAATGCATTAGGATTAGGGTCCATTCACAGATCCGTGTGTGTTTTGCGGATCCACGGATCCGCAAAACACGGACAGCGGCAATGTGCATTCCGCATTTTGCGGACCGCACATTGCCGGCACTAAGAGAATATGCCTATTATTGTCCGCTATTGCGGACAAGAATAGGACATGTTCTATTTTTTTCAGGTTCGGAATTGCGGACCCGGGTCCGCAATTCTGGATCGGGGCCGCACGTCGTGAAATGTATGGGTCCGCAATTCCGTTCCGCAAAATGCGGAATGGAATTGCGGATGTGTGAATGGAGCCTAAAACTGATCAGTTTTTTTCCGGTATTGAGCCCCTGTGATGGAACTCAATACCGGAAAACAAAAACGCTAGTGTGAAAGTACCCTTATTTCTTCCAGAATATACAGATTAGCCCCTCTGGATTACAATATGCCCTTCTGGGACACTATAAATTGATCAGAACGAACAATAGCCATTTTTTCTCCACCCACTGGGTCCGACACTTCTCGTACCCAGCCAGTCGCATCTGAAAACCTACTCTCCATGTGCTTCACACATATATTTCAGCACGGACTAAGCAGCATCTACAGTACTTACCCTCCCTACTTACCCTCCACAGTAACCCCCTCACTAAAGCTGCATTTGTAGTGAACCCATTGTAACGGCACCCCGGGCATAAAAGGGGTTAAAACCGTTTAGGCGCTCTTCCCCTTCCAGAGCTACAGGCACAGCTACTTGAAACTCCTACAAAAGCAAAACCAACCCGCGGTAATGTTCATACAAATCTTTATTAAACAAATATGCACACATACAAAATAATTTATTGAATAGTTAAAACCCAGTAGGGAAATGCAGAGAAGTGTGGATAAAACCCCCCAAGCCAGTACGTATATCAATATATAATTGTTGCATGTAGTTCCCGCTGTTTGTGTGGCACACCAGAAAATATAACAGAAAGGGATGAACCAATCCATATGCTAAATGTCAATCTCGTCAGTAAGTGCAAAAGTACACCACAGGTGTAAGTGATTCAAACCTGGGTGGCTCGAAGAGACCAGTATGCATACTACTGTACAAGGTATCACTTGCCCACGGTATTAGCACACAAGCAGCGGTATCAGCATAATAAATACATAACAGAAAACAAACCTGGCTGGAGGGACGGCCCGACGTCCGTTTCGCTCACTAGCTTTTTCACAGGGCACAATGAACCTGCCATGTGACCCACCCTTTATACCCAGCCTATCTACGTAAACCAATCAGATAAAACAATCAGATCCCTCCCCTACTGCACCTGAAAAGCGCTGCTGTCAATCCCATTTCACACACAGAGCGGCCATGATGCGTGACGTCACCAACGCGCACGCAAGTTCGACCAGACCACGTAATGATGGGACGCCCCAGCCACGCCCGCGGCCCGCGCCTCACCAACTCTGTCGGCTATGACATCAGGAACGGAAGCGAGGATGGCGCGCCCCCAACAGTCACATGATCTGGACGCAGCATTACGGCCGCCTAGCAACGGCAACCACCTGACCCATGAATAGGTGAAGGAACTCCCATGTATATGTATCTCGCCCCCCTACTGTCTCGAATATACCCAGTCAATCGAGTGAGCACGAGCGGTCAAACACCCTAATTAAGGGAGTGATATAACCTACCCATCCATATTAGGAGAGGAGTACTAACTCCTCATAAAACAGTTAGTGAATACATCATGATTGTACCAATGATCATAATTAATATAAAAGCAGAAATAGTGAAAATAATGATAAAAAGTGCAGAAAGAAAAGTGCAAGTGCGGGTGAAAGTGCACAGTGGTAAAGTGCAAGTGCAAAACCAATAATAACCGCATGCAGCGAAATTAATACACAATCATATACATAGGGTGTAAAATATATGAAATATAAACCAGAGTACTTGATATATAAGAAGTAAGGGCATTAAGTATCAATTACAAAATTACATAATCCATACCCCTACAATAATAGTAACCCAATCCCTTTAATACACATCGTTCAATATTATATACTTTACTACATACAACTTGCTCGTGTCCACAAACAATATGTCCAAACGTAACAGTAGGTTACATGGAAGCTAACAAGTGCAAAATGCATGAATTCATAATGCACCCTACATTCAGATGGATATAAAGTGTCCGTGCATAATTGTATCTCCAAGCAGGACATCCGTTGTTGAAACAACACGCCGCCATGTGTGCTACTTGGTCCACGTGCTAAGTAATCCGCAGAATCTAGAGAAAACTGAGCAGAAGAGGGGTGAGGTCACAGGCAGATAACCAAACACAACACTAGAACTGATAAAAACATAGTAATCAGGCAATAAAAACCATATACTGCTAAAAACCAGAACTTACCTAGTGAGTGTCAGGATCACGGTAAGCGGAGCACGAGGGAGTCTACAAGAAAGGCACAAAGCTATTATAATTATTGTCATGAGGAAGGATCGCTATTGTCCTTGATCCGAAACATGTAGACTGGAGTGTAACTGGCTTTTAATCTGCACTGAAAAAAAAGGTAACATTTTAATCGAGCTGGACTTTTCTCTCTCCTTTACTTAAGTTACGCTGTGGTTCCCGGCATGGTCCGTGCTCGGTGCAACAGGGTTTGAGCACGCCTATATTTTTTCTTTTTGCCCATTATAATTATTAAGTCCGTATGGTGTAATGGAGTTAAGGGTAAAAATCCATTGAGATTCCCGCTGAGCAAGAATCCTATTGCAGTTTCCCCCCCTAGGAAATATTTTGACATGATCAATGCCCCTAAACCTCAGCAGGGAGCCATTGCAGTCATGTACTTCCTTGAAGTGTCTTGGTATCGTGGTGAGAAGACCATCATCCGTGATATCAGCTGCAGCTGTGATCGCCAGTACATGTTCCCGAATGCATTTTTTAATTTGGCATGTCGTCAGCCCAGTGGCAGATCCAGGGAGGGGGGGCAACGGGGCAATTGCCCCCCCCCCCCGAGCTGATCATCTCCAGTCATCTGTATCGCCGTCCTCAGGACAGCGATACAGATGCCTGTGCTGCGGCAGGGGAGGGAGAGGCGTGTCCCTTTCCCTTCCTCTGATAGGCTGCCGGCCTAGTGCCTGCAGCCTATCAGAGGCCGGCGCAGGCGGCGCGATGACGTCATCGCGCCGCCTGAGCCATACAGCGCAGGACACATATATTGTGAGACGGGACCACTCAAACAGTCTCTTTTCAGGGTTTATTAGGCACACAGTACAGTGCAGGCTTGCTTTCTTCAAATAACAGAACAGTCCAAATGAAATAACAAAGCACAGTGATACAGGCTTCTCACCAGCTGCAGTTTTCTCCCAGCAAATCCTCACTGCCAAGAGGTTTGGTTCAGTAGTCTTCCTCTCAGACCACCATCCACACACACTGCTCTCTGGCAGAGTGTCTTTTTTAAATCACCCTCGCACCTGTGTGTGTGGCGGTAACACCCGAGATGGAGTATGGGAGTGACCTTCCCACCCAAGCTCTTCAGTCACTCCTAAATCCCGGACCCAAAATCCAGCTACCACCAACTCAGTGATCTACCACCACTGGTCACTACTTACCTCCGGGATTTACATCACTGAGCGTAGCAGCCTCAGTGACACATACCTACCATCTATGATGTCACCCACTGCATGCTTACATATCCCCCCCCTCTGCCTAAAGCCGGGGGGCTTGGCACCTTCCATAACCAAACAATGGACTCTTGACAGGGCATCTGCATTGATGTGCAATTTACCTGGCCTGTGTTCCACCACATAGTCAAAATCCTGTAATGCCAGGAACCACCTTGTTACCCTAGCATTATTTCCCTTGTTTTGACTCATCCACTTCAGTGGGGCATGGTCTGAGACGAGTCTGAACTTTCTGCCTAGCAGGTAATACCTTAGGGACTCTAGGGCCCATTTTATTGCCAGACATTCCCGTTCCACAATCGAGTAATTCCTCTCACAGGGTTTCAGTTTCCTACTTAGATACATGACAGGATGCTCTTCTCTGTTAACCTCCTGGGACATAACAGCCCCTAGACCCACCTCTGATGCATCTGTCTGTACTATAAATTCCTTGGAGAAATCTGGTGCTATTAGCACTGGTTGCCTACAAAGAACGGACTTAAGTTCTACAAACGCCTTTTCTGCCTCCGGGGACCACTGAACCATAACTGACTTTTTCCCTTTCGTGAGGTCAGACAAAGGAGCAGCAATACTGGCAAAGTTGGGGACAAATCGCCGGTAATACCCGACTATCCCTAAGAACGCCTGCACTTGTTTTTTTGTAAGAGGCCGGGGCCAACTCTGTATGGCTTCTACCTTGTTGGCCTGGGGTTTAATCATGCCTTTTCCCACAACATAACCCAAGTATTTGGCCTGCTCCATACCTATGGCACACTTCTCTGGGTTGGCTGTAAATCCTGCTTCTCTGAGTGAGTCTAGAACGGCCTGGACTTTACTTAAATGGCTTTTCCAATCCAGGCTGTAGATAACAATGTCATCTAAGTAGGCTGCTGCATATTCCCTGTGGGGAAGCAAAATGTCATCCATTGCCCTTTGAAATGTAGCAGGGGCCCCTTTCAACCCAAATGGCATCCTCACATAGTGGAAACATCCCTCTGACGTAGAAAAGGCTGTTTTCTCTCGGGCCTCTTTTGCTAAGGGTATTTGCCAATACCCTTTGGTGAGGTCTAATGTGGTTATATACCTGGCGGGACCCAACCTTTCAACCAGTTCATCCACCCTAGGCATAGGGTAAGCATCCATCTTGGAAACCTCATTAAGTTTCCGAAAGTCATTACAAAAGCGCCAGCTTCCATTTGGTTTTGGGACCAACACAATTGGGCTGGACCATTCACTTTTGGACCTTTCAATTACCCCTAATTGTAACATCCTCTGAACCTCTTCTGAGACTGCTTGTCTACGGGCTTCTGGGATGCGATACGGTTTTACTTTAACCCTTACGTGGGGTTCAGTGATGACATCATGTTCCACCACATTAATGCAACCTGGTAAGCTAGAGAATATGTCCGTATTACGTTGCAACAACTCTTTAGTTTCCTGTCTTTGGGGACTTGATAAGGAACTATCAATTGTCACCTTTCCAAACTCAGGACCGGAAACAGTGGGAGATAATAGCGTAGCTGACAAGGACTCCCGTTCTCTCCAAGGTTTCATTAAGTTTACATGATAGACCTGCACTGGTTTCCTTTTCCCTGGCTGATGGACTCTATAATTTACTTCCCCAACTTTTTCCATCACCTCAAAAGGTCCCTGCCATTTAGCTAATAACTTGCTCTCAACCGTAGGTACCAGAATTAATACCCGATCCCCTGGCTTGAACTCTCTAATTCTGGCAGAACGGTTGTACACACTTCTCTGAGCTTCTTGGGCCCTCTGGAGATGTTCCTTCACTATGGGCATCACCTTGGCAATTCTCTCTTGCATTTGTACCACATGATCAATGACACTTCTGTATGGAGTAACTTCAGTCTCCCATGTCTCCTTAGCTATATCAAGCAAACCCCGAGGGTGTCTACCATAAAGCAATTCAAAAGGTGAGAACCCTGTAGAAGCTTGAGGAACTTCCCGGATTGAAAACAACAGATATGGCAACAAACAATCCCAATCCTTGCCATCTTTCTCAATGGCCTTTTTCAACATGGCTTTCAAGGTTTTATTGAACCTTTCTACAAGGCCATCAGTTTGGGGATGGTACACTGAAGTTTTTAACTGTTTAATTTTCAGTAGTTTACACAGCTCGACCATGACCCTGGACATAAATGGGGTCCCTTGGTCAGTCAAGATTTCTTTGGGGAGTCCCACTCTCGTGCAGATATGAAACAACTCCCGAGCAATAGTTTTAGCGGAGGAGTTTCGTAACGGCACGGCCTCTGGATACCGGGTAGCATAATCCAGCACTACTAGAATATACTGGTGTCCCCTAGCTGATCTGTCTAATGGTCCCACTAAGTCCATGGCGATCCTTTCAAACGGTATCTCAATAATAGGAAGTGGCACCAACGGACTTTTAAAATGAGACAGCGGGGCCTTTAATTGGCATGTAGGGCAGGATTTGCAGTATTCGTCTATTTCTTTATAACACCCCGGCCAATAGAACCTCTGAAATATTCGTTCGCGGGTTTTATCTGTACCTAGGTGACCCCCTAACACATGAGTATGAGCCATTTCTAGGACCATTTTTCTATAGGGCCCGGGAACCACTAACTGTTCTATCACCTCATTGTGAGCTTTGGTAACCCGATATAAGAGGTCATTGTGCATTTCAAAATACGGATACCTGTGGTCAGCACCCGGCTCTTGGGGAACACCATTTAGAACAGTCACATTTGCTAAAGCCCCTTTTAGAGTGGGGTCTTGCGCCTGGGCCGTCCCAAAATTCCCTTGCGGGATATCCAGAACGGGTATGGTCTGCTCAGATTCTACTGTCTCACTCTCGTCTCCCACCAAGACAGATAGCGGAAATCCCTCAACTATCTCAGCTGGTTCACTAGGCATAGCCTGGTTTGTGATTTCCTCAACATGAGACACATCATAAGCAGGTGCAAATTTTACTTGTTTGGGTGACATTTTACCCCACAGTTCCCAAAACAACGGAAGATCCCGCCCTATTATCATGGCATGCAATAAGTTCTTCACCATGCCCACCGTATGCAATACAGTCCCACATTCAGTGGCTATGGTGACCTGAGCAACTGGATAGTTCTTAACATCCCCATGCACACACATCACCCCCATGCCCTGTCCAGGTGCCGGCAATACAGGAACAAGATTTTCTCTAACAAGTGTAACCAGGCTTCCTGAGTCTAGTAGTGCAGTCACAGGGCTAGCATTGACAGTCACCTGGCACATATGAGGCCCGGTTGCCTGGTACTGGATGGCACTGCAGGCGGGATGGGCAAACAGGGAGCACCGTCGTGCCATATCACAATCCATATGTTCATTTTTCATGGGACAGTGAGCTGCAATGTGCCCCAGGTTATGACACCTCCAACAAACAAGACGGCGGGGTGGAGGTCTAGAACCAGTTTCTGGTGATTCTTTTTTCTTTTCCACGGGCACTTGTCCCCGCTCTCCCCTGGGTTTAAACCCCCTCTTACTGGGTTCCGCATAAACCTTGGGGTTACCGGGAGTTATTTTTATTTTCTCAGCTCCTGCAAGGAGGTTCTCTGCTGCAGTGTACCTCTCAACCAGGTTTATCAGCTGGTCAGCATTCTGGGGATCTCCCTGGGCAACCCAGCGTTGTACTGGCCCGGGAAGAGAGTGCAGGTAACGATCCATTACCACTTTTTCCACCATCTGCTCTGGGGGGGACGACTCTGGTTGCAACCACTTCCGTACCAAATGGAACAGATCAAACATCTGTGACCTCGGTGGTTTGTCTTGGCAAAAGATCCACTGTTGTACCCGCTGGGCCTGGAGTGCAGGACTGACTCCCATGCGAGCCAGTATTTCCGCTTTTAATTTGCGGTAGTCTCTCGAATCCTGCAAGGTCAGGTCATAGTATGCTTTCTGCGGCTCCCCAGTCAAATATGGAGCCAGCACCTCAGCCCACTGATCTACAGGCAGTTTCTCTCTGTCTGCAATACGTTAAGACAGTTAAATAAGCCTCCACGTCGTCCTCATTTGTCATTCTCTGTAAAGCAGACTGCACAGTTTTCCGCACACCACCTGAAGCTTGCCCAGCCATATGCACCACTTGTGGTGCTGTCACAGCATCTCTGAGGGCCGCAATTTGCTCAGTCAATAGACGGTTAGTCTCGTGTTGCTGCGCATTAGCCTGCCGTTGAGCCTGTAAAGCCTCTGCATGGGCTCTTTGCTGCTGCTCCAGTGCCTGCCGCTGCTGCAGATTGCTCTGCACCATCTGCTTGAGGAGCTCCTCCATTTCAACAGATTCTTGTTGCAATCCTGCTGCTGCCTTAACCCACGACATTCACCACTGACAGGTTTTCATGTCGTTGCTCCTAGCAACCAATTGCCCGCATCCTCCACCATATGTGAGACGGGACCACTCAAACAGTCTCTTTTCAGGGTTTATTAGGCACACAGTACAGTACAGGCTTGCTTTCTTCAAATAACAGTCCAAATGAAATAACAAAGCACAGTGATACAGGCTTCTCACCAGCTGCAGTTTTCTCCCAGCAAATCCTCACTGCCAAGAGGTTTGGTTCAGTAGTCTTCCTCTCAGACCACCATCCACACACACTGCTCTCTGGCAGAGTGTCTTTTTTAAATCACCCTCGCACCTGTGTGTGTGGCGGTAACACCCGAGATGGAGTATGGGAGTGACCTTCCCACCCAAGCTCTTCAGTCACTCCTAAATCCCGGACCCAAAATCCAGCTACCACCAACTCAGTGATCTACCACCACTGGTCACTACTTACCTCCGGGATTTACATCACTGAGCGTAGCAGCCTCAGTGACACATACCTACCATCTATGATGTCACCCACTGCATGCTTACAATATATATATATATATATATATATATATATATACAATGCTGTTATTACTGGCACAGAGGGGCTGTTATTACTGGCAGGGGGGCTGTTATTACTGGCACAGGGGGGCTGTTATTACTGGCACAGGGGGGCTGTTATTACTGGCACAGGGGGGCTGTTATTACTGCCACAGGGGCTGTTATTACTGGTGGCGGGGCTGTTATTACTGGCACAGGAGGGCTGTTATTACTCGCACAGGAGTGGTTTTAATACTGGCACAGGGGGGCTGTTATTACTGGCACAGGGGGGCTGTTATTACTGTCACAGGGGGGCTGTTATTACTGGTGGGGGGGCTGTTATTACTGGTACAAGGGGGCTGTTATTACTGGCAAGGGGGCTGTTATTACTGGCACAGAGGAGCTGTTATTACTGGCGGGGGGGCTGTTATTACTGGCAGGGGGGCTGTTATTACTGGCGGGGGGGCTTTTATTACTGGCACAGAGGGGCTGTTATTACTGGCACAGGGGGGCTGTTATTACTGGCGGGGGGGCTGTTATTACTGGCACAGGGGGGGCTGTTATTGCTGGCACAGGGGGGCTGTTATTGCTGGCACAGGGGGGCTGTTATTGCTGGCACATGGGGGGCTGTTAATACTGGCACATGATTGGGGGCACTATAGGGGCATCTACTGAGGCCACAAAGAAGGGGTATTTTATATGGGCGCTCTATACAGTACAATTTTATACTGGGACACATTATGGTGGGTACTATGGGGAAGGGGGGAGAGGAGTACTATGGGATCATCTACGGGGGGCACTGTTAGGAGAATTTACTCTCTTTTACCTAACTTGTCCCTGTCTTCAGATTTCGGTGATCAGCTTGAATTAACCCTAACTGGTACCAGGAGAATGAATAAGATAACACTGAAGAGTGTGTAGTTCTAACCCATTCTGGTTTATTCACAGCTGGCAAACAGTTTTAATAGAGGGGGTTGAGCTTCCTATACATCCAATCATATGTTAGCATTAGTATTTGACCTATGGTATGGTCACACATAAGCTTCTGCATTAACATAATAGCTGACTCATAGTAACAGCATTTGACTAATCAGGTATATACACATAAGCTAGCAGACAGTTGAACGAGATGTCCTCATATGGCTTGAACTGTTCATACTTTCAAACTGTATGGATTCCATGAAACAGTTTAAGGAAGTGTCTCACATTCATAGGGGGAAGGGGTATTTTGTAGTACACTAACCAAATGTAATACACATGGCTGAGTAAGACAAAATGGAGTTACTTATACTCCATCAATCCCCTCTAAGAACCTTATATATATACCTTATACTATATGGTTCTTTCTCTGCTCTTCCTTGGTTTGCTTGTAAGCCTTTAGGTATTCCATATACCCTTCAGGAGTATAATCCTCAGGCTTTGTTGAGGTTGGGTTTACCTCTTCTACCTCTACCGGAGTATAGAGGAATGTTGAGTGTACCCCTCTTTCGGCCACATTTTTACATATGGTAAGAAAGGAGGGCACACACTGTAGACAACAGCAGAGACCCACTATTGCAGCGACCACGGCAAATGCCACTCCTACAACATATCTTATTTGACCAAAGTCAGGTATCCAGCCAAAAAGCCAGTCCCACCAACCTTGGTCAACATCTTGTTTTATATGTTTTATCATCTCTTCTAATTGGCCTATTTTATCTTTTATTCCACGGGAGTGATCTGATAGATTGAAACAACACATCCCTGCGAACGCTGAGCATCCTATACCATGTTGGAGCAATAAATAATCAATAGTTGCCCTATTCTGCAAGATAGCCTTTTTATATGATTGTATATCCAGAAGCATATCTTGCAGAATTGCACTAGTGATATTTATCTGTTTTACCATAAAACAGGCAAGTTTTGATATTGTCCTGTGGTTATATATGGCCAAACCTGGTACTCCTATCAAAGACATCTCTAAACTCATGTATTCTGCTCTAGAGAGGAGATTCACATTATAATCACAATTTTCTGGTAACTGTAGGGAAGTGTCTCTCGTGTGTCGTGTCTGCATTGCTGGGAATAGTGGTATCATTGCTAATGTCAACCTAGCTATTGTACAGGGTCCCTCTGTAATATTGGCCGGTATGTATGTGTAACTAGTATTCCCACAGGCCAATACCCATCCTGTTGGTAGAGGTACATGTTTGTCTAGGGATGGTACTGTTTTTGTAATATTACATTGCATATTTTTTCCTGATATTATCTTTTTACAACTACCTAAATCTCTATCACAAATATTTGGCTTAGTCTTGTTCTGCATTTTTGCTTGTATGCAGGGAGGCAATAGTGTCTCATCACAGGTGAAGTTATAACATATTTCTGCTGCTGTGACAAGACCTGTAATTATTTCTATCATATTACTCTGCAGAGTCTCATATGTAGGACAGTCATAACAAGCATGATAAGGATTTACATATCCATATTTAACATCATGATCCTCCAAGTCTGTGTCATTCCATTGGGAACGTAGGAGCCCCGTCCATACAGCTACTGGGGTGGGGACTGCTACCAGACATGTCTCCAAAATGTTAGATGCGGATAAAGTGGTTCGGAGACAAAAGTCAGTTAAGTTCAGAGTTTTGGCCAGGTACAGCCATAAGTTCTCCTTTGTCTTCCATAAATTGTCTTCCCCTCTGCATTCTGTTTTCAAGTATATCTGTCTGTCCCACAGCCATGGGACAGTAAGTAGGAGACACAAAACTGCAATTATTAAGGCACTGCATCTCAGCCATCTCGAGGAATTTCCCGACTGTGTCATCTCATTGAGGGTCAAGGCTGTCTGCCTCCGTTAGTACCCCTTCTGTATCTTCTTCGAGGTCAAGGCTGTCTGCCTCCGTTAATACCTCTGGGCCTCGTTGGAGGTCAGGGCTGTCTGCCCCCGTTAGTACCTCTCTTTTCTTCACCAACTTAATCCTTGTGGCGTGGATCCACGTGGGCGACTGTTCAGTGAGGACTGCTGTTCTGGTGATCGCGACTACCTCGGTGGGTGGTCCGTAGGTGAAGCTTCCTGGTTCCTTTCCCTTCTTTAAGATCTTGATCATCACCTGGTCGCCTACCCGGAATGGATGGGTTGGTTCCTGTGGAAGAGAAGGAGACTTACAAGCAACTTTTTCTTCAGTTTTACTGAGGACTTTGATCAGATTAGTAACATACTCTTCCCTGATCAGGTCCAAGTCCCCTTCCTGCACCACCAAGGGGCGTTTTGCCCATGGTGTGGGGAAAGGCCTACCCATGAGAATTTCAAATGGTGACATCCCTAACTTCTTATTAGGCGTCATTCTAATTTCTGCAAGTATTATGGGTAGGATTTGCTTCCATTTTTCAAATGTACCAGCAGTGGCCTTCCTGAGTTTGTCTTTAACTGTCCTGTTCATTCTTTCCACAATGCCTGAGCTTTGTGGATGGTATGGAATATGAAATTTCCATTCCACCTGTAACAGTCTAGCTACCTCCTTGTTAAGTTTTGAGGTGAAGGCCGGCCCCTGGTCTGATTCAATAACCAGAGGACAGCCCCACCTTGGGATTATTTGCTGAGTCAGAATTTTGGCTGTAGTTTTAGCATCTTCTGCCTTTGTAGGGAAGACTTCTGGCCACCTTGAGAACATGTCCACTATCACTAATGCATACTCTTGTTTCCCTTTTGTTTTAGGTATATGCGTGTAATCCACCTGCAAGTGGGTGAATGGTGTAGTGGGGTAGTCAAGGTGTTGGTGAGGTATTTTCAGTGGGTTGTTAGGGTTGTTTCTCAAGCAAGTAATACATCTGTGTATGTAGTCTGTGACTAGCTGTTTGCTATCAGTGATGTAAAAACTTTGGCTCAACAACATATGGGTAGTTTGTATGCTGTTGTGTCCTACCCCGTGAAAGTGTGCAATGAAGATGGATGCACTATGCTGAGGTATGCAAGGCTTCCCCTCCTTGCAGACCAATCCAGACTTTGGATTTTTCTGCAAGATTGGATAGCACCAATCCTTCTCCTCTGTTTCAGTTGCATACCTTTGTAGGTCTGTTAGCATGTGTGTCAAATCAGGTGAGGGTGGGTGTAGGACTGCCATTTCCCAATTGTCATGATTCATTCTATTTGGATTACTCTTGGCTGTGTCTCTAGCTACACTATCTGCAAATGCATTACCTCTTGAAATTCTGTCTTTTCCATTTGTATGTGCCCTGCAATGTACTATAGCTAGATCTGAAGGCAATCTGATTGCAGCCAAGAGGTCCGTGACTAGCTGTGCATGTGAGATTCTCTTACCGTCTGCTGCAGTGAATCCTCTCCTCTGCCAAATCATCCCATGATCCCATACTACACCATGAGCATATCTGCTGTCTGTGTAAATAGTGACAGGTTTATTGGTGTGTAGTATGCAAGCCCTTGTGAGTGCAATGAGTTCAGCTGCCTTTGCAGACTGGATGGGAATTGGGCTTGCTTCCAAGACTATATCTGGCAGCATAACAATAGCGTATGCTGCACAGAATATAGTATCAGTGGGGCGAGAGCATGATCCATCAACAAAAACTTCTGGTGCATCAGGTATGGGAACAGTTGATAAGTCAGCCCTAGGTGACGTCTCATGATTGAGCACCTGTAGGCAATCATGTGTGTCAGGAAGGGCATCTTCTGTTCCTTTCAGCCCTAGTAATGCATTCAAAATAGGTGCTGGTCCTGTAATGTTGGATGCATATTTAATCTGGAGTGAAGGGTTACTGAGCAACAGGATCTCATATCCAGATAATCTTTGCGCTGACATGTGTTGTGTATGTACACCTCTGAGTAAGCCTACAACATCATGTGTAGTGTGCAAGAAGGTTAAATGTCCCAGGGTGAAAGTAGTTGCTAATTCTACCATCATTGCACAGGCTGCAAGGGAACGCAGACATGCCGGCATCCCCTGGACAGAGGTGGGCATAACCTTTGAGAAAAACGCACAAGGACGCAACTTGCCTCCGTGTTCTTGTGTCAGTACCCCCGCCATGGTTTTACAATTTTGGCGTGCAAACATGTGGAAGGGCATATTATAGTCAGGGAGGCCCAGCCCTGGACTCGACATGAGTGAACATTTCAGACAATCAAATGCATTGTACATTTCAGAAGACCATTTAATCAGATCTGGATTTCCATCCAGAGTGGCTTGCCTCAAAACATTGTCATAATAGGAGCAATCAGGAATCCATTGTCTACAGTAATTTATCATACCAAGGAAAGATAACATTTCTGTCACGGAACCATGAACCAGACGTACAACAAGAGATAAGAGAAAATAAGAAGGCTTTATTGAAAATAAAGCTGTAAAGCAAAAGTCCAAACGGATGGTGAAACCGAGCAGAGTCTTTGCGAAGCCAGAGGTCAGGAACCAGAAGGGTAGTCAGACGAAGCCAGGATCAGGAACCAGCAGGGTAGTCAGACGAAGCCAGGATCAGGAACCAGCAGGGTAGTCAGACGAAGCCAGGATCAGGAACCAGCAGGGTAGTCAGACGAAGCCAGGATCAGGAACCAGAAGCAGCAGCAGTCTTAGAAGCATGTGTACACAAGAGGACCAAGCAAGGAACTGAAGCCACAGACCTCCTATATATATGAGCTAGGCATCCAGCTCCTCCCAGTGGGAAGGAGGAGCCGCAGGGTGGAAGGCTACAAGAAACCCAGAAACCAAGATGGCCGCCAGCACATGTCAAACGAAGGAGAACAGCAAGAAGGTAAGACCATGACAGTACCTCCCCCTTTAAGGGCCCCTCCTCCGCGGAGCACAAAACGGTTTCTGAGGGAAGCGTGCGTGGAAGGCTCGGAGCAAGGCAGGAGCATGGACATCTGCGGAGGGAACCCAGGAACGCTCCTCTGGACTATAACCACGCCAATGGACCAAAAACTGCAACCGACCGCGGACCAGGCGTGAGTCCAGGATATTGCTCACCTCATATTCCTCACGATTGCCCACTTGGACCGGACGAGGCCGAGGAACCGAGGAAGTGAAACGATTACACACCAGTGGCTTCAACAGGGAGACATGAAACACGTTGGAGATCCGCATGCCAGGAGGAAGCGCAAGGGCATAGGCTACCGGGTTTACCCTGCGAAGCACTCGGAAGGGACCAACAAAGCGAGGCGCCAGCTTGGGAGTGGGCACTCGAAGGTTGAGGTTGCGGGTGGACAACCATACACGGTCTCCGACCTGGTAGGAAGGAGCAGGCGCTCGTCTGCGATCAGCCTGGAGTCTCTGGCGCTGCGCAGAGACCTCAAGGGACTTCTGGATCTGTACCCAAGAAGCACGTAGGACGGAAAGGTGATCCTCCACAGCCGGAATATCCTGGGGAGAGAATACCTCCGGTAACACGGCAGGTTGGAACCCATAATTGGCCATGAAGGGAGACGTCCCAGAGGAAGAGTTCACCGCCGTGTTCCTGGCAAACTCAGCCCAAGGCAGGAGGTCAACCCAATTGTCTTGGTGGTCGGAGACATAGCAACGAAGGAATTGCTCCAAGGCCTGATTGGATCGTTCTGCGGCCCCATTGGACTGAGGGTGGTAGGCCGAGGAGAAGGAGAGATGAATCCCCAACTGGGAGCAAAAGGCGCGCCAGAACCTGGACACAAACTGACTCCCCCGATCCGACACAATCTCCTTGGGCAAACCGTGCAACCGGAAGACCTCCCTGGCAAAAATCGTGGCCAACTCTTGTGCAGAGGGTAACTTCTTGAGAGGAACACAGTGGCACATTTTGGAAAACCGATCCACAATCATGAGAATGACCGTATGGCCTCGGGATGCAGGGAGGTCCACAATGAAATCCATCCCCAGGTGTGACCATGGGCGCTCCCCGGTGGCTATGGGTTGCAGAAGGCCCAACGGAAGGTGCCGAGGGGACTTACTCTGGGCACAAACGGAGCATGCCGCTACATATGCGGCGATGTCGGAACGTAGGGAAGGCCACCAGAACAGACGTGAAACAGCCCAGGACAGCTGATTCTTTCCAGGATGCCCCGCGGTCTTGGAGTTATGGTAGGTACGCAACAACCGAGTGCGCAACTCCTCAGGCACAAAACATCTGCCGTTGGGTCTCCCAGAGGGAGCACCAGATTGAGCCGCCAAAATCTGCTCACCCAGGGGAGAGGTCAGGCTGGTGCGAATGGCGGCCAGGATCTGATTCGGAGGTATGACCGAAGTCGGAATCGACTCCTCCCTGGACAGCTCGGAGTACTGCCGTGATAAGGCATCCGCCCTGATGTTCTTGGAACCGGGTAGGTAGGAGACCACGTAATTAAAACGTGACAAGAACAGAGCCCATCTGGCCTGACGTGGTGTCAATCTCTTGGCCTCAGAAAGGTAGGTCAGATTCTTGTGGTCCGTCAGGATGAGAACCGGAACCACCGAACCCTCGAGCAAGTGCCTCCATTCTTTAAGGGCCTGCACGATGGCCAATAACTCCCTGTCACCAATCTGATAGTTGCACTCCGCGGAAGACAGTTTCCGGGAGTAAAACCCACAAGGAAGCAGAGGACCCTCTGGTGTTCTACGCTGAGACAGAAGGGCGCCTACTCCCGTCTCAGACGCGTCCACCTCGAGGACAAAGGGCAACCCAGGGTTGGGATGCGACAGAATCGGAGCCGACACAAAGGCGGACTTTAGGGCCTCAAAAGCTCGGATGGCCTCGAGCGGCCAGACCTGGGAATTACTGCCCTTCCTGGTCAGATCCGTGAGAGGCTTGGCCAGCATGGAAAAGTCCCTGATGAACTTCCGATAATAATTGGCGAAGCCCAAAAAGCGCTGCAGGGAACGAAGACCACTGGGCTGGGGCCACTGTAAGACAGCCGAAACCTTCTCAGGATCCATGGAGAACCCCTCAGCGGAAATGATGTAACCTAAGAAGGTTACCTGGGATCGGTGAAATTCGCATTTCTCAAGCTTACCGAACAGCTTGTTCTCTCGTAACCGTTGCAACACTCGTCTGACATCCAGAATGTGGACCTCCATGGATTCAGAATATACCAAGATGTCATCCAAATAGACCACCACACACTGCTGCAACAGGTCACGGAAAACATCGTTGATGAATTCCTGAAAGACTGCGGGCGCATTGCACAACCCAAAGGGCATAACCAAGGATTCATAATGACCGGTCCTGGTGTTAAACGCGGTCTTCCACTCATCGCCCGCCTTGATCCTTACCAGGTTATATGCCGCCCTCAGGTCGAGTTTGGTAAAGACCGTGGCCCCTTTAAGGCGATCGAACAGCTCGGAAATCAAGGGTATCGGGTAAGCGTTCTTGATCGTGATGCGATTGAGACCCCTGTAATCGATGCAAGGCCTCAACTCACCGCCCTTCTTTTTCACAAAGAAAAATCCAGCCCCTGCCGGGGACGGAGATTTGCGAATGTGTCCGCGTGAAAGCGCCTCCCTCACGTACTCCTCCATGGCCTCATTCTCCGCTACCGACAGTGGATAGACTTTGCCACGAGGAGGAACGGCACCAGATTGTAACTCTATGGCACAATCGTATGGGCGGTGCGGAGGTAGGGCAACCGCACGCACCTTATCGAATACATCCCGGTACTCCTCGTATTCAGGAGGCAACAGAGAGTCCGAGGAAGTACACAGCAACTTGACAGGCCCATGGATGCAACTAGCCCCACACTGCGGTGACCACGAGAGGATCTCGACCGATCTCCAATCGAAAGTCGGATTATGCTTCTGGAGCCAGGGGTACCCCAAGACCACCGAGTAGTGTGGAGACGAAATAACCTGGAGACAGACCGACTCTCTGTGAACGGCACCAATGGCTATCCCCACTGGAAGGGTCTCATGAGTCACGTGTGGCGGCAGAAGGGGTCTGCCGTCTATCGCCTCAAGAGCCAGTGGGGAACCTCGAGCCTGCAGAGGAATGGAATTGGCGGCAGCGAACACACTATCAATGAACAAACCACCAGCACCAGAGTCCACCAACGCCTGGGTCGTCACCGAGCCCCCGACCCAGGAGAGGACAACAGTGATCAGTGGTTTGTCAACACGGGAAACCGGGGACGAGGAGACTCCACCCAAGATCTGCCCCCGACAGGATCTCAGGTACGAGCGTTTTCCCGGACGGTTCGGACATGCCAACCGAAAATGCCCACCGAGACCACAGTACATGCATCGGCCCTCGCGTCTCCGGAGTGCCCTCTCCCCCTCGGACAGGCGAGCAAACCCCAGCTGCATGGGTTCACCCCCAGACAAGTCATCCCCAGGAGGCGTGGGAGGAGAGGGAGGCACGGGTGGGACAGCAAACGTAGGCACCAATCTGTTAGAAGACCTCCGCAGGTTCTCCTTAAAGGAAGGTCTCTCCCTGAGTCTGGTGTCAATCAAAATCAGGAATGAAATAAGAGACTCGAGCTCCACTGGTAGGTCCTTAGCTGCAACCTCATCCTTCAAGGCATCCGAGAGACCATGAGAGAAAGCAGCGACCAGAGCCTCATTATTCCAGCCCACCTCTGCTGCCAGGGTACGAAACTCAATGGCGTATTCAGCTACGGATCGTGAACCCTGTCTGATGGACATAAGGAGCTTCGCAGCAGAGGCAGCACGAGCCGGCACATCGAATACCTTCCGAAGAGAAGCAACAAAACCGGAAAACTCGGCAACCACCGGATTGTTGTTCTCCCATAAAGGGCTGGCCCAGGCCAAGGCCTTGTCCGAGAGCAGCGAGATCAAGAAGCCCACCTTTGATCTCTCAGTAGGAAAGGCATGTGGCAGCAACTCGAAATAAATGCCCACCTGGTTAAGGAAACCTCGGCACTGAGTTGGCTCTCCCCCAAAGCGCTGTGGAAGAGGGGCAGAACCGGTCATACCCCGAAACACCGCAGGCGCAACAACAGGTGTCGGGGTAGACTCTGGCGCAACAACCGGAGCGGCAGTAGGAGCGAGCCCAGGAGCGACAACCGACCCATCGGCAACGGGAGCGAAATGAGCCGTGCGTTCAAGCAGGGTTTGCAACGCCACAGCGAACCGACCCAACAGGTGATCCTGCTGATCAAGTCTGGCAACCAGCGTGGGTAGCGAGGATGGCCCTGTACCGTCAGAATTCATGGCTTGGTCCTAATGTCACGGAACCATGAACCAGACGTACAACAAGAGATAAGAGAAAATAAGAAGGCTTTATTGAAAATAAAGCTGTAAAGCAAAAGTCCAAACGGATGGTGAAACCGAGCAGAGTCTTTGCGAAGCCAGAGGTCAGGAACCAGAAGGGTAGTCAGACGAAGCCAGGATCAGGAACCAGCAGGGTAGTCAGACGAAGCCAGGATCAGGAACCAGCAGGGTAGTCAGACGAAGCCAGGATTAGGAACCAGCAGGGTAGTCAGACGAAGCCAGGATCAGGAACCAGAAGCAGCAGCAGTCTTAGAAGCATGTGTACACAAGAGGACCAAGCAAGGAACTGAAGCCACAGACCTCCTATATATATGAGCTAGGCATCCAGCTCCTCCCAGTGGGAAGGAGGAGCCGCAGGGTGGAAGGCTACAAGAAACCCAGAAACCAAGATGGCCGCCAGCACATGTCAAACGAAGGAGAACAGCAAGAAGGTAAGACCATGACAATTTCTTTCCTGGTGTGCGGGGCGACCAAACCCGCAATAGACTGGACTCTTTCTGCGCTGATTCTCCTTTCACCTTTTGTGAGGACAAAGCCCAAGTATTCAACCTGCATTTTACACCATTGCATTTTCTTAAGTGTCACTTTGTGACCACATCCTGACAACCATTGTAACAGTGATAAACCATCCTGAATGCTGGCCTCCGCTGACATGCTACACAGTAACAAATCATCAACATATTGCAGCAACACAGAGCCTTGGGGGGGGTACCAGGATTTTAGCGTGGCTTGGAGGACTATGCTGTACACTACAGGTGAATCAGCAAATCCCTGAGGCATTCTGCACCAGGTCAGTTGTCGTCCATCAAAGGAAAAAGCAAAAAGTAGTCTGGTTATCTTATCAACTGGGATAGAGAAGAAAGCATTCTTCAGATCTATCACACTGAAATAGACAGCGTCTGCAGGAATTGCAGAAAGAAGTGAAGTGACATCTGGGACAATAGGAGCAATAGGCACAATGATATTATTTATTGCCCTTAAATCCTGCACAAAGCGGGTAGTACCATCTGCCTTTGTCACTGGATTTACGGGCGTGCTGTAGGGTGAAATCACCTCTTCCAGGATTCCCTTTTGTAGGAATTCCTTAATCATTGGCCTAAGCCCATCAAGTTTCTCTTTTGACAGTGGGTATTGTTTCTGATATACAGGTGTACTGCCCTCTTTGATGGTTGCTTTGTATGGTGTGCAGTCAATGAATCCTGTATCATAGTCCCCTCTTGCCCATAATGATGGGTCTATTTCCTCTAATTCTGAGTGATCTTGTAAGTTTGTAAAGATCAGAGGTGTGGGGGTTATTATGGGCAAAGCATCAGAGTATACACTGATGCCATTGTTCTCAACAGTAATTTGCAACTCTAACTTAATGAATAAGTCTCTTCCCAGAAGGCTCACAGGACATTCAGGTATGATGCTAAAAGCATGATCTGTAATGTGTTCCCTATCAATAGTTTCTACTGGTAAGGAATCTGTTCTGTATGTCCTCGTCAGTACCCCATTTATTCCCATAGAGGGCGCACACTTCCTTAAAGGCCGTTTGTACATTGAATTGTTTAACACACTAGAAGTAGCTCCACTATCTATTAAGAATCCCACTTTTCTTCCTCCTACTCTAAGTAGAATTACTGGTGTGTCCTTCCAATGTGTGGTGACTTGCGTGAAAGCGGGGCTTTGTCCCTCTGGGCATCTTCAGTATGAGTTTTGCAAATGCCAATCTAATGGGAATCTGGGCTGACTCTGTGGACCTTGTCTGTGGTTTATCTGACTTGGTTGATTATTTTGTCACTGAGTGTCAGGTTTCTGTGTGCTATAATCTTGAATTTTCCCATCCCGTCTTGGCGCACGGCATTGACGTGCCCAATGTCCTTCTTTTCCACAGTTATAACAACAATTATTTGGCAATGAGTCCTGTCTTTCATTGTAGGTTCTATTATTTCTGCCCCTCCTCCCCCTCCCCCTCCCTCTGCTAGCATATGCGTGTGTGGGGGAAATTGCTTTCCTAATCTCAAAGCATCCAGCTGCTTCCTTTTCAAAGAGATGTTTCTCAAACTCATCAGTTGCATCTGACGTCCAAGAGGACACATTTTGTTTTACAGTTAAGATCAATTTATCTGATAGATTGTTTACAAATGTGGAGATAATCAAACTATCATTGTCACGTACAGGTAGACCCGCCTCGGTCTTCCAGCAATCAATAAATCGCTTCCAAAATTCAGTGACCGACTCAGCAGATTTCTGTTTGCAGGCTACTGCTACGGGCAATGAAGATTTTTGTTTGAATACCTCATTCATATGTTCCTCAATCTCCGCCCATATCCTTTTCTGACCCGCTTCTGTATTACATACATAATCTAGAGCATCACTGCGTTGTGTAATAGTAGATATGGAGCTAACCTTGTCCCAATTCCAGGTTGTGTGTGTTCCTATAATACCATCCAGGATAAGCCTTAAATCTTCCTGTGTGTAGTTGCGCCCTCTACAGGCCTTTTTTAGGTATGTAATAGTCCCCAGTGGGGCTATGGAAGGTTTGGGACAATACTTTATAATTTTGTTGAGATCCTCTATTTCTATGGGCTTTTTTACTAAGTGCTGTCCTACTGTCAGAAAGGGAGCGATTACTTGGACTTCCTCTTTTGATTCTTCCTTTTCTGTTTCATCTTTCATTCTACTTATACTGCGTGTAGTATAACTAGTATGCGGTGTGCCAATATTTAGACCGCGCTCCATTATGTTTCCAAATGTTGGCATGGGGGGTCGGTATTTTTCTTCTAGTTTTAATGGTATAACCGCTGTTACAGCATCTTCCTCAATCTGAGTCAGAACTGGATACAGCGGTGCCGTGGGGGTGGATTTATTATAAGGTGGAGGGGATTTCTGACTTCTCTTCTTTGTACCTACCTCCTGTTCTATTTCATGTAGAGACCTATCATTTTTGGGACTTTTTAGATTCTTATTCTTCTTGCTATTACCTGCATCATACCAGTGGGGGGCTATTTCCAGCCACTGTTCTGCACTCCTGGACATGTAATCCATGTCCCAGGAAGGTCCGCATCGAAATGCGGCCAGGCTGTTTTATCACCTAGACATAGTCCTTTGACCATATCCATATGATAAATACTATTATCACCGTCCCTGGGGAATGGATCTGCAGCATCCATTACCTCAGTCCAGCCTGCTAGATTATCTACCCACGGGTTGATCAGGTAATAGTTTGTTGGACTAACACGGGCTACATAGATTTTGCAAGTCTCTCCTGGTTCTGGTTTAGGGAATTTAGTTTTAGACCCTTGCCCTCCCATGTTAGTATTTATAGTTCAAAGAATAAGTGAGACAATCACTGTCAGGACCGGCTGTACTGCACTGAAATAGCGCCGACAAGACCTGTCAACTGATCAGCTGATTCGTATCTTAATGTCTCTCTATACTCTTTGGACCCCTATCGACTATTGTTGTTTCGGACTGCCACTTGCGTTCAAATTTTCCGGGTCAACAGATCGCTCTTAGCCGAAAAACTGGGGCGTCTTGCAGTCCTCCACAACACAAACAATTTTACACATTAACAGTAGTTAACCCAAAATACATCAATTTGATAATAACAGTGGGATATGACCGTACACTTACCAACCGATCAGTATCTCACACAAACAGATAATCTTATTACTTCTAAAATACTTATACTATATATATATAAGAGTTAATCCAAGCTTGTAACCTTCTGTTTCCTAAACAGAAATCCTTAGTGCACTATACTGATATGAGCTCCTGGAGCTTCTTATAATCAACAACTTTTTAAAGCTATGCGTGTACCCAGACACCGCAATTCACCGAAATCATAAATAGATGGTTCGACTTACTTGGATGAGATTTTGGTCAGTGCTCCAGGTCCAAGAGTTGGACAAAAATTGATGTCTTTCACTGTAGACCTGAAGAGGACCCTCCCAATCCCGGACTGAGACCCCAGATCTGTTAGGAGAATTTACTCTCTTTTACCTAACTTGTCCCTGTCTTCAGATTTCGGTGATCAGCTTGAATTAACCCTAACTGGTACCAGGAGAATGAATAAGATAACACTGAAGAGTGTGTAGTTCTAACCCATTCTGGTTTATTCACAGCTGGCAAACAGTTTTAATAGAGGGGGTTGAGCTTCCTTTACATCCAATCATATGTTAGCATTAGTATTTGACCTATGGTATGGTCACACATAAGCTTCTGCATTAACATAATAGCTGACTCATAGTAACAGCATTTGACCAATCAGGTATATACACATAAGCTAGCAGACAGTTGAACGAGATGTCCTTATATGGCTTGAACTGTTCATACTTTCAAACTGTATGGATTCCATGAAACAGTTTAAGGAAGTGTCTCACATTCATAGGGGGAAGGGGTATTTTGTAGTACACTAACCAAATGTAATACACATGGCTGAGTAAGACAAAATGGAGTTACTTATACTCCATCAGGCACTAAGAAGGGGTATTTTATACTTGCAAATTATGGGGGACACTGAGGGCATCTACTGGAGCATTTTATACTGGTACATTATGGGGGACACTAGGAGGAAGGAGGGTGTGGAGCACTATGGGGGCATTTACTGGGGGCACTATATAGGGGTATTTTATACTGGGACATTATGGGGGCACTATGGGGACATTAGCTCAACTGGGGGCATTAAAAGGGGGTATTTTTTGCACTGTCACATTATAAGGAGAATTATTTCTACTGGGGGGGGCTTTATTACTCCCCCATTGTATGACCCCCTAGTAGCAGCACCAGCCTCTCCCTGCTCTGCTATCCCTCTGCCCCTTCTCCAAATCCTTATTATGAAATCTTTCTCATTAGGATAAAACACAACATCAGCTCCGCCGAGCCCCCGGCCAAAGTGTGGAAGTGGCGTCCGAGATCCCCAAGGGCCAAGTCAAGTAATTGTAAGTTTTCATGTGAAATATGTTTGTTATACACATATAGCCTACACTGTGTAGTCTGTTCTATAAACACCATTGTTTTGTGGCGGCGGACAGAAAAAAATCTGAAAGTGCCCCTCCTGAGACCAGGCTCTGGATCCGCCACTGCGTCAGCCCCACGTAAATTCTGTCACATGGGCATAGGGCCCAGTATATCACCCCAGTAATAGCACAATCAATTGGGTAGGTGATCCGGTAGTCCCTACTATTTGCCGTGTCCCGAAAAAAGGCCTGTCCTATCCACATTGTAACAAGCAACACATTTACTGCATGGTTTGTTGCCCCATTTGGGGCCCTTGGACCCAAAGAGTCCAGGTTGTCTCACGATGTGGTGGCTTCGTACAAGATGGTCTTGAGGTTCTTGGACTGTCTGAAGGAAGTTAGAAGGGAGTGAAGCCCACCCCCTGCTAGGGGTAGGGTGTGTGTGTTAGGAGCTCCTGATATAGGGAACCAAGCCAGGGCCAAGTCTCGTGCTGAGACACTTGATCAAATCCCCAGCCTAAGCCCTGCAGCCTCAGCTGGATGAAACAGCAGACAACCTCCAGTAGGAAGAAAGCATACCCTGAGACGATAACTGTGAGTAAAGTCTAGAGACCCAGTAGAAGTCATATTCCTCCTCAGCTAGTCAGTCCCCATAAAGCAGAAGATAGAAAGAAAGTGCAGAAGCCAAATTCCTGCCACTGTTTTAGAGCTACAAAGCAGACGTCCTTTCCTGCAAGCTCCAGGTTTATAGAGCAGAAGATTCATTCCTGCCAACCATTGCTGAAAGTCTGCGGGGACCTAAGACCAAAGCTGTATTTTGCTTGGATGAAAGTTACTCTCAGTAAAGACAAGTTTGAACTTTACCAAAATTCTGGATATCAGTTTCTGCTGCAAAATCCCTCTATTACTCCTCCTATCACTACACTCCATTTTATTGCAAGTGAGCCAGGAGCCAGGAGTCCAGCCGTACTGAGGTAGGAGAGACCGTTGACACCACTATCATAACCATACAGAGACATTATAGGCAATCACACCACTCTGGCATGCCTAACCTGGGATGTGAGTTATAACATCTTTGAATGGCCCTGTGATTGTACCCTGCACATGCTGCAATTGGCGTCACAACAAATACTGAACTATTTAACAACCCGTACGTGGCCACTGCAAAAGTTGCGTCACGAACAGAATCGGATCGAATTGTGTGCCAATTCCTGCCGAACAGGACACGGATCGAATTGTGTGCCTCAACAGGATTGTGCCTATCCCTGCTACTAGGCCTACAAATTGTGCCAAAACCCTAAAAATTTACTTTATTGCTTAATTGTGGTGCCAGAAAGCTCTACACTGTGCGCACCGGCACTCCAGGGGTTAATTCGCCATATTCATGTAATGGCGCCACTTCTTCATGCCCTTCAGAAGCGGGAAAACTCAAGAATGCCCTCTCAAGAACACGAAAATGATGTCTACGCCCCCCTAGAAGCGGGAACTCTCAAGCCTGCCCACCAAGAACTTTGCAATGTGAGCCAAGGGAGTGAAGACTCCTCCCTCTGGGCTCCACCCTCATTCCCTGTACCGAGTGATAGAGGAGACCCAAGAAACATGGCGCTCCCATCACCCAAGTGGGACCAAATGGCGATCTAGGGAGAACCAGTGTACGAGGCTCACCTACCAGAGATCCGGGTCTTCCAGCTTGTGAAGAGAGCTGGCCCCAGCACTTTTGGAGTGTCCCCAGAGGCTGCGAGTTTCTCAACTGGTGGCGACAAAGATGGCCACCGTTCCTGAACCCGCTCCCGCGGATGACGACGTCGAGTTAGCAGTACGGACCCTGGAGGCTGTGGATACCTCCGCGATGGCCAAATGCACAGACAAGACGTCCCCCAAGATGGCCGCCAGCGACAAACCTGCTCCTGCGGAAGCCACCGCCAGCCAAGCTGCCCAGGCCCCGGAAATACCTGCATCACCGACGGCATCTACAGCTCCAGACACGGCCGCGACCACCGCCAAGCGCCAGTAGGAGGCACCAGAACCAGCTGCGACTACAGGTAGAAGCAGTCCCGCTCCCTGAGGCCCCGGTCCAGCCAGTAACTGCCCCTGCACTGCGCCCGGTGGGTCCCGACACCGCCACTAGCCCCAAACAGGCTCCGCTCCGCCTGCTTGCTGGTGCGGCGGAGGCAGCCAGAGTCTCCACTCCGGCGCCCAGAAAAGAAACCCCAAGTCAGGGAGTCTTAACTCAGAGGTCCCGATCGAGATCACTGCCCACGCCCAGACCTCATGGGAGTACAATACGGCTATAGAGGAGTGGGTCAAGCAGGTTTTAGATGACCCCCGGCCCGGTGACACAAAGCTGGTCCGGCGCACAGGGACAGTCCTATGGTTTGCTGTGGAGAGAGGAGTGGGCTTCCTCCAGGACAATCACTCAGGGGCCGAAATATTTGTGGGCTGCCGCTCCGTTAAGCGCCACTATTTGTCGCAGGTCCGCCACAACCTGTATGTGGGCAACCAGGTGGAATACACCCCCTTGTGCTCCATCCAAGGCCCTTTCGCCGCTGGTGTGACTTTACTGGCCAAACCATTGTGCCCTGCACTTACCCCAGAGACCTGGCAGGAAGATCCAGGCTCTGCAGGGAGAGTCCGCTGCCTACAAGAGACCCCAGATGGCATGATGAGGTTTAGGGAACAACCCCAGCCAGAACCGGAGCCCCTCATACCTGACCTGGCCGCACCACCAACACTATGGGTGGGCCAGATTAACAATTCTGTTCTGACATTTAACCCCAGGGGGCAGCCATACGTCCTACCCTGGAAGCTCCCAGAGGCACCCCCAGTTTGCCTTCCAGAGCCTCTCCAGCCAGAGGTGTTGTCCACCTCTGCACCGACTAGGGATCCCGGCTTGCAGCATTCTCCAGGCTGACTACTAAGCCATTACCAAAAGGCACCACTAGAGGGCAGTGGCGCACCACAACTGCTGCAACATTGAGCTACCAGAAACAGGAGCGCCCTCTAATGAGATTTAGTAGCTCCAGCAGCGAGGAGGACTTGGACGTCCTTCTCTAAAATGCCCTTCTCACCTTAAAAATAGAAAGAACTAATGGGAGCCACAATGTGGACTGGTCCTGAAAACTGAGGGACTGTCGGACAGTTTTGTTTTACTCCGTTGCCAATAGTAACAGCCTCAGCTGGATGGGCATGTTTGTGAGGACTCCCCTCAACTACTTTTAACCCCTTATATCCAAGTTTACATTGTTTTGTCCCCTTTCTCAGGTTACTTGATAGCCTTAGGGAAATATGCTGCTATTTTACGTGCTTTTATGTGACATTTTATACCACCCTTTGGATTACAATTGACTTTTATTGTTCCTGTGGATTACAAGTGACTTATGGACTTATTGTTCCTGTCCACAGTCAAGCACTTCAAGAAAAAAGGACTCAAGTCATATTTCTGCGTATTATGTTAATATTGATTGCACTGATATTTGCATAATGTTTTTGCACTAATCTCATTACAAGTTTACAGGTTATGCAACGTTCAAGTATTATATGCCCATTGTGTGTATTCTTTTCTAGGTGTCGCAATGTGACCCTCATGCACTAATTGTGATATTGCACTTACTTTTGCACTTAGCCAGATATGTAGCACCTTACTCTTGTGTGCCTTGCTTTACAGCTCTTGTTCTCTCCCCCCTTTAAACGGACTGCCTATATGGACGCTTAATACTAATGGCCTACACCCGGTGTTATATACCTACAGGTACCCCAGGGTAGGACCAAGTGGTAAGTCCCGGCAGGTCTAGTAACTACACTGGTAACCCTGCTGCTGCGGGAACGGCTAGGGGAGTCATAGACCCCTCCTTCCCGTTTGTTATTTGTTCAGGATTGCTCCCATCCTGAGGTGTCTTCCAGGAATTTCATGGGATTATCATACCCTCCTCCTGTGACTGCCAGAAGTGCATGGAGAAGCTAATACCTCCCCTTCTGTGCCTTTGCCTAAGGTATGGCGCCTCAAACCTTAGAGCCACTTTTAGCTAGCCATAGTCACCATAGTGATCGTGCTATAAGCCTTATATTTTGATTTTGGTGCAGGGAAGGGAATACAGGATAAAGCCACACTTCCATTTGTGGGCATTTCGTTACATAATGGTGGGATTACAGAGTAAAGACACCCCCATGCTTCCTTTGGTGTTTACAGAGCTCAGAACACTTCAAAGTCAGTCAGTAGTGATTGCTTAGTGCAGACCTTTGGTTCACTGGTTATACCGAGAGGGAAACTGTAAATTAGGACACCCTACTTGTGACGAGACCAATCTCACACATTGCATTGGAGAAGCCTGGTTGCCCGCCTGCTTCCTTTAGACTATGGCCCCATGTTGAAACGCTTGATTTTCCCCTGCAAAGACTATGTGAAAGAATTTGGCTCCATGGCAATTGAACTGTATTCGTGTAGTCTGAGTGCCATTCACCTAATAATATGCACTCAGACCGGAGCTATCTGGGATATGTTAAATGTCTATGTTTTATGCAATAGCTGCACAGTTAAATATTCTTATGTCTTTGATTGTCTTTTGCTACCATGTAGCTAATGGAGTTTTGCCTCTGCCCTTGGAGATAAATTGCATTTCTTCCCAATTGTCTCCAGGACAGAAGACATTGTGTAAAACTGTGTATTCTCCTGCCTGTGATAATTACATTAACCCATTGTGTAAGGTAATTGTATCACAGGCAGAGGGGAGGATTTTGTGTGGGAGTGTCTGAGTGTATTGTACGGGGTTACTGGTTGTTTTGCAAAACCCTGTGGGTGGTACTAATGTGTATATAAGAACAATAAACACACAGCACTGGCTGTCCACTGCTTTACCCTCAACACAGAGCTTGGTCTCGTTCTTGGGGGATTGTATGCTGTTCCAGTCGACTGCTAGGAGTGTAAACCTTTCATATGGTTTTTCCTATTCTTCTGTATGCAGCTTTCTTATGGTTTCCAGTACCTCAAGGTAGCCGTTTTGTGTTTGTCTTTGTATGTCTTATATGTGTAATACATGCAGCACTTTGTATTTATTTGGGTACCCCAGAGCTGGTTCCTCCCCTACTAAGCATAAGCCGAGGGTGGCTTAACTCGAAGTAAGGGGGAATGTAGCACCCCAGAGTTGTGCTACTAAACTCTTCTACCCCGCTACAATCTGTTAAGAGCCTTTACCTTGTCATCTGATATGATTTTATATTATGTAATTCACAAATGTGCATAAACCACGTTAAATGTAAATTATTGTTGTAATTTTCCATGTTCACCAGCAGGTGACTGCAATGGCTTGGTAAGGACTTAGTTTCAGTTTAGTACATCTAAGCTGGAATAGTTCATTCCAGTTTAGCTCCCCCTCTGTGGAGGTGTGGACTATTCCCACAGCCTACACCTTCGGTGGAGAAGGAAGTTAGAAGGGAGTGCAGCCCACCCCCTGCTAGGGGTAGGGTGTGTGTGTTAGGAGCTCCTGATATAGGGAACCAAGCCAGGACCAAGTTTTGTGCTGAGACACTTGATCAAATCCCCAGCCTGAGCCCTGCAGCCTCAGCTGGATAAAACAGCAGACAACCTCCAGTTCCAGGAAGAAAGCATACCCTGAGACAATAACTGTGAGTAAAGTCCAGAGACCCAGAAAAAGTCATATTCCTCCTCAGCTAGTCAGTCCCCATAAAGCAGAAAAAAGAAAGAAAGTGCAGAAGCCAAATTCCTGCCACAGTTTTAGAGCTACAAAGCAGACGTCCTTTCCTGCACGCTCCAGGTGTATAGAGCAGAAGATTCATTCCTGCCAACCATTGCTGAAAGCCTGCTGGGACCTAAGGCGAAAGCTATATTTTGCTTGGATGAAAGTTACTCAGGCAAGTTACTCAGGCAAGTTTAGTTTGAACTTTACCAAAATTCTGGATATCAGTTTCTGCTGCAAAATCCCTCTATTACTCCTCCTATCACTACACTCCATTTTATTGCAAGTGAGCCAGGAGCCAGGAGTCCAGCCTTACCCAGGTAGGAGACACCATTGACACCACTATCATCACCATACAGAGACATTATAGGCTATCATACCACTCTGGCATGCCTAACCTGGGACGTGAGTTATAACACCTTTGAATGGCCCGGTGATTGTACCCTGCAATTGTCGTCACGACAAATACTGAACTATTTAACAACCCGTACCTGGCCACTGCATGTGCTGCTGGACTAATTAGCAGCCAGGTAAGGTCAAACACCGGACTGGATCACAGGTGCCGGTCCGGGTTTTTGTTAACACCTAGATGCCTTTAAAAGACAGCTGGGTTCATGCAGAGGGGATCTCTGTATTGGGATCTGAGGCTTGTGCCGGGATGACTGTCGGTAATAACCAAGGAAAGGGGGGTAAGCCCCATATTACCTCTGGCCCCCTTACAATACCAACCCCATCAAATAAAGGACACTGACACTGCTCTTATTTTAACCTCTTTTATTGTTGTTGGGTGGTAATCGGCCACAGCTATTTATTCAAACGGCAAAAACCATAAACATCAAAACCGTTCGATCTGCCAGCCGCTGGCCTCCCAGCGGGCAGTTACGCCCATTTGTCTCCAACACCTCTCCGTTGTATTAACCTGCCGCTATGGAGGAGAACCGCCCTCAAACGGTGCTCCGACCACTACCCAATAAGAGCATGTCCTGCTCCACCCCATCTTGAAGGCCTGAAAGGAATATGTCCAACCCGATATTGGAAAGGTGAACCCCGTCCGGCCTCATTAATGAACGGTTATCACCCTCAAACTGCCAGTGGCGAACCACCACTCCCCCCGGGACCTAACAAAGCGGGATATACGCGAGTTCACCTTTCTCCTGCACCTTTCCACCGCTTCCCCGTCCCTGCCACCTTGCCATACCACTCGTGGAACGATTTCGGACCACAACCACCTCCCGGATCGCATAAGCGTCAAATGCTCGACCAATGGCATGGAACCAATATTGTTTCCCCCAGCATGGACGACCAGAATCACTGGACCATTGCCTTGCAAACCAATATAGGAGTTGAGACCATCTTAAGCCACGAATTCCTCTCCACGACACATCCACTTCACGGAAACTGAGGGATCTCCCACCGTGTCTGCAGTCAGCTCTCTGCGCCGCCCAGAAAATATATGAATGGCCGACCATCCATACGGCTGGCTGCCCCGAACCTGCAAGAAAAAACCATTAGAGCAAAACACACTTCAAAACCCCCATACAACGAAGTACAATGCGGCTAATATCGTATTCCACTAATAATTATTATTTTTTTATAACAAAAGTCTAATATATCTCGCAAAGCAAGCAGACTTCCATCTGCAATTCTCATAACTTCCGATTCAGGCAAACCTGCTCTAGCAGCCTCTGTATCCTCCCCGATTCGGAATAAGTGGGTGCTGAAGTCCTTGGGATCCACCCCTGCCAACGCTAAACAAGACCGAAAAACCGTGGTGAACTGAAATTTGGTCATTGGAGAGCCATCTGCATGTGCGAAGAAATTGTGACCTGCCGAGCGCATCGCGCTATAATTAGTTATCAGCATTCCCAGGCAGGCTACGCCGGGAACCGGGTGGAGAGGAATCCAGGTACCCCTACCAAACTGGTCTGTCTTGGAACGACTGACCTGGATCCTCAATGAATCGTTACCTAGGACAACATCCTGAGAAGAAAGACCTCCCGGTTTGCGACTAGAGGGGGCCACCAACTCGCCAACTCGGAGGGCCGCAAAAAAGGCTACGCTAAAACTCCCTGACAACAGTGCAGTCTCAAAGGGGAATGCACAGACCTCAGGAAGCTTGGCAATAAACCTGCCTAGGAGGCTGAACGAGATTGGACTTCGACTCTCCCGTGAAACGAACTCCTTCCTCCAGCCCTGTAATGCCTGACGAATAATAAACTGCTTGGTAACGTCCGGCCAGCCGCGCAATCGGAAATGAAAGGCGATACCCGACAGGCTCCACTGCGCAACCACCACAGAAATTTGCGTGGATCGCAAACGCAACAACCACTCAATTGTGACCTCCAAGCGCAGGTCATCTCGGGAGCACACGTCCCTGTCGCTCACCATCCCCCACCATTCAGCCCATGCCTTACCATGCGCCTGCCAGGTAGCAGGGGAAACTGAAGATCTAACCAGCGTCATTAGCTGCTGTCCACCAAGCCCCACAGGTACTGTGGGCATCTCCTGCCCTCCTGATCTGCTTCTGGGAGAAAGGACCGAAAATCCTGCCAATGAAAATGGGAAAGGGCATCAGCAACTTTATTATCCACCCCTGGAACATGACGAGCCCTGAAATAAATATTGCACTCAAGGCACCGCAGCACTAAATGCCGCAGAAAGGCCAAAACTGGGAGGCAAGAGGAAAAGAAACTGTTGACATCGTAAACCACTCCCAAATTGTCCATCCAAAAGAAAACATGCATGTTGGACAGTCTGTCCCCCCACAATTCCACTGACATGATAATAGGGAACAACTCCAATAAAGTGAGTTTCTTACATAACCCAGAGGACTGCCACGAATCGGGCCATGGAGTGGCGCACCATTCGATCCCCAAAATAGTCCCAAAACCGCAGGACCCAGAAGCATCAGAAAACAGGGACAACTTGGAATTAGGGATTACCCTGGACATGTAACAGGTGTGGCCATTGTAAGATTGTAGAAAAGCCTTCCAAACCCCCCAAGTCTTCTTTCAGAGACTTAGGGAGCCGGATGCGATGCCGAGGAGCTTTAACACCCCGGGTGGCCAATGACAGACCCGGAGCAAAAACTCGTCCCATGGGCATTACCCTACATACAAAACATAAAAGGCCTAAAAGAGACTGAAGCTGGAGAAGGGTAACTTTTTTAACTGATAAAAACCCATCGATCAAGCCGAGAAGCTTCTGAAGCTTCTCATGCGGCAAACGAAAAACCATGTCCACTGTGTCGATTTCGATACCCAAAAATGACAGCCTTGTGACCGGGCCTTCGTTTTTTTCCACTGAAATGGGAACCCCAAACTGAGCCATTTTCTCCAAAAAGATATTCAGCAGGGACAAGCAACCGTTACCCGACCCAGGGGCGACAAAAAGAAAATCGTCCAAATAATGCAAAACAGACGTAGAGCCCGTCACATAACGGACGACCCACTCTAGGAAAGAACCGAACATCTCAAAATAATCAACGCAACAACCTAGCAAATGGAAACAATCGGGGTGGACAGAGAGAAGACGGAAAGCCGATTCAATGTCCAACTTAGCCAGGAGAGCCCCTCTACCCGCCTCCCTGACCAACGCCACCGCCCAGTCAAAGGAGACATACGACACCAAAGCATCCTCCGGACCGATGGCGTCGTTCACAGACGAGCCCTTCGGGTGGCAGAGGTGATGTATCAGTCTGAACTTACCCGGTTCTTTTTTACGGACCACGGCAAGCAGGGAAACATGTAGAATAGGGAACGGTATATCAATAAACGGACCTATGTCTAACCAGGGGCCCATCTCTGCCACGCTCACCGGGGTCCTTGTGACTCCCTTAATCAAAATGCTTGGAAAGCTTGACGGGGGGGCGTGGGCACTTACTCGCCGGGTGAGTGCCGCCACAGGCGGGCATTCATGTTTAAATCTGCACAAATCGGCGAACCTGCAGTTCCCCTCGTTAAACAGCCAACAAGCCCCAGGGCGGCGGATGGCCACCGGTCCATGGGAAGAAGATCCCCCTGAACCAGCGGCCCCCCCTGAAAATAGGGGAGGTCTTTGCGCCACCATTAATCTCAACCACACGTCCATAGCTTTAACCCCCCAACCAATCTCAGGTTGTAACGCTAAACGACGCCGGAACTCCTCATCATAACGCCACCAGGCGCTGCCCCCAAGAGATTTGTAAGCGCTATAGATTATATCCTGATAAACAAAAAGTTTGGAACAACGCTCAGGGTGACGCTGCCCCATAATGCAACCCAAAACCGAGAAGGCCTGCAACCAATTGTTCATGGTCTTGGCCACTTTGGGTCTGCGCTCAGAAGGCTTATCTGAGAAACGCCTTTCCTTGTCCACTGTATGTTGGTCCACTGATATGAGGGACCAGACATCTACATACTGATTAGCCCAAACTTTTTCCCGGACGGTCTCGTCCAGGTGGGTGCCAAGGAGGCTAACCCCACAATAGCAAGAATCCTTGTGGACCCCTGCCAACACAGGCGCCTGCTTAATAGGGGGAGGAGGGGCCCTTGGGCTTGGGCAGGCTGTTGCAACTGCTCTAACAGCACCTTTAGCAACTCAGCTGTGTCCGCCCACAGAAGGAACAGGCACCGTAACCTCGGGCTGAAGAGACGTCGCGGGAACCAGGCTATGGGCCCTGGATGAATGGCTAGGCATCCCCCTCTTGCGTTTTGAATGCAATTTCCGACCAGACTCCACAGAGGCTGCTAACGACTCTTCTGAGTCGGTGAGCGCCACCTGGAGGATCTGGAATGCCTGCTCGACGCCGAGTCACCAGACCTGTGACGGGACTGACGCCTGTGGGAACCGTGACGACCGCGCCACCGGCTAAGAGGAGGATGAAGAGCTAGACCGTTCCCTGCGCCTGCGTGACCTCTGGGGAGTGTGGGGGGGGTGCTGTTATAGGGTGGGTAATCAATGTGGGGGATCAACCTGCGCCCCGCTACTACTCACAGGGGCAACAATATCGTACGGTACAATAGCAGGGGCCACTGCCTCCTCATTAGCCCACTGCTCATGAACTGCAGGGGGCACCAGGTACTGAGTTGGAGGGGGAGTAGGGGGGAGGATGAGCTGCTGGCATGCGCTCCCATCCTGCTCATTAAACTTTTGCACCTTGCCGGCCAGATGGGACTATGCCAGCTATGCCAGGTACGTGGGGAGGAGGCAGGAATACGTCTGAGCCTAGCGGGGGGGGGGGATATGCCGGGCGGACCACCTGCCCCCGCCAAAGCCCTGGAGTCAGACTCCAACTGGAACGAATCCCCAGCCAGGCCAGGGGAGGAGGAAGGCTGGGGAGGACCGAGGCTGCTCAAGAAGGAGCGCAGCCATCCCTCGCCACCCTCCACCACTGTCGCCAGGAAAGCTTCCCTAAGGGGGGCATCACCTGCGGCTATCTCTCTCTGCGGACAGAACGCAGAGTAGCTTACCACACAGCGCTTCCGCTTAAAGAGGAAGAGAAGAGGCGGGACAGGGATTCATATACCCTGCTTGACCCCCGCCTCTTCCCCCTGTACCGGATCCCTGCATTAACCCTAGCCCTACAGGAATGCCATTCATGGCTGAACAGGGGCCAGGGGTATAGCCGCAACCGAAGGTAGGGGAGGGGGAGGGAACCACCAGTCCCTGCCCACCCTCCATAAACAGTTGGGTGGCCACCAGGAGGGCTGAGACCCATGTGAGGGGAAAGAGGCCGACTAAAGCCTGCTGATGGACTCTTGTTGGCAGAACAGGTCGCGTGATGTGAACTGACACCAATACTGCAAGGTGACGTTTTGTTGTTCTGTGAACTTTCTAACGTATGAATAAACACTGAACTTTTGGTTTACAAACTGGTTGGTGCCTCTATACTGCGTCCGCTTATACTGTTCACCAGAGCGAATCCCCACAATTGGTGGAGGATGCAGGCAATCGCAGTGAGGCTGGCGTGAAGCAGAAATATTGTTGTTGCATTTTTTGCGGGCTCTGTTATATGTCCTGGATTAAGCCTGCTAAATTGCAACCAGCATCACAGGACAAGATGGAGAAGATGATGAAGCAGCTGGTGCAGGCCAACCTAAGGCAACAACAGGCCATGGAGCAGCAGTGTAGTGTCCCACTACGTAAGGGTGGGCACTACTCAAGGGTCAATTGGGTCACATTGTTCTCCACCTCCTGTGGAACATGGTTATGGCATTTTACATCGCATTGTAATGTGTATTTTCATATTATCTCCTGTGTACCAGGCCTGTTAGGGGTGTAGTTCCTCCTCCTAGGCAGTAGAGGGAGCTAGGGAACCCCCTAGGATATATAGTCAGGTCCAGACCAGAGAGAGGGTGTGTAGTCAGAAGCAAGGATTTACTTCAGCCAGGCAGGAGCTGAGGTTCAGCTTCTGACATGCAGCTAGATAGCCCAGGTTCCTAGCTTGAATCCAGGGGAAGAAGTTACCTCCTGAGGATATATAGCACCTTACCAAGTACAGTGCAGAGCCATTCTTATCCAGCCAAATAGAAATCTGAATGGCAGAAGGATATTTACAGCAAGAAGATATATACCTGAGGAAGTTTTCCCTACCCAAGGATAAAGCCAGCAATAGGGCATACGGGCCTTGGTGAAAGCCAGACAGGATCTGAGGAAAGTACAGCCTGATCTGTAAGTGTTATACCCTCTGAGTATCTTGCAAAGACTTTGTCTGCCATTTGTATGAAGCCTGTCTGTATTCAACATTATACCTATGGAACTAACTAAGGACTGTATATAGTTGAACTGTTCAGTAAAAAGAAGTTCTGGTTCACTGCAGCTTTGTGTACCTCAATTATTCCTACAACAAATCGGTGTGCCACTGTTACCGGCACTGGCGTCACGAACTATAAGGGATCTTAAACTTCCAACATTAATCTTCCAACACCCAGCGCACCTCACCTACCACCTGGCCTGGTCCCTATACACAGAGAGTGCCCCAGAGGATTCATGTGCCAGCCTCTCCATCACTGCTGTACGCCTGCCCAGGGTAAATAAAAACTGTGAGTACCAAGAGCAACCCTCATTTTGCCTATTAACTGTGACCTCACATTCGCTCACCCTGCAGGGCTGCGTACTGCAGCAGCAGGAGAATAACAGACAACTGCTAGAGGCTAATCAGTGACAGCAAGAAACGAACCAGGGCCTGCTGCAACACGTGATGGCCTTAGAGAAAACAGGAGTATCTCAGGGAGTCCACAATGCCCGGAAAGCGGTCCGCACGGCGATCCCCAAGATGGCATCAAAACCTACCTGGCGGTGTTTGAGAAGGTGGCCGTGAGGGAGAGTCTACTCCGTTCCTGGCATCAGGACCTGAACAGGTTTACTTTGATTTACCGGACGAGCAAGCAGCAGACTACTATAAGGTCAAGGGTGAGATCCTGGCGAGACTGGGGGTGAATTTGTTGGTCCGAGCCCAGCGGGTGAATCAGTGGGAGTTTAACCCGGATGAGCCAGCGAGACCCTAGTATTATAATTTGCTGCATCTCTTGCAAAAATGGCTACCGCCTGACTGAGTCCCACTGCTATTCTGGACTGTATTGTAGCTGACAAATTCTGGAGGGCATTGCCACCACCCCTCCAGCACTGGGTTGGCCAAATGTCTCCTACTAGTGCCCTGGAGATGGTTGACCTGGTCGAACAGTATGGGGCTACCGAGGAACTCCGGGGGGGAACTATGGGGAAGAGTGTAACAAAATCCAGAAAATCCCTGCCCCAGACCCGTTGGCCTGAGCTGAGAAATACCGCCCGGGATATGCCCTTTGGGGATCGGAACCCGATAATCTGGTGGTGGTGTCATGAGCCCGGCCATGTACAGGCCGACTGTCCCCACCTGGTCGAGCCCGTGGACGTAAACTTTGGGTATCAACAGTCGTGGTATGCCAGAAGGGTTGGTGCGTCAGACACTCGAGAAACTCTCAATAACGAACCTTTGTGTCAGTTGGAGGTGGGAGTCACTCCCGTGGTGGCTCTGCTGGACTCAGGGAGTCGGGTGACCCTTGTGAGGGCTTCTCTGGTGCAACCCACAGAGTTTACGGGCCGGAAAGTCGGGGTGCTCAGCATACATGGAGATTTAAAATAGTACCCCACTGCTCTGGTGTCCCTAAGCACGTGTGTCGGCAGGCAGATCCATGAGGTGGCCGTAACCACCAGCATGCACTATAAAGTGATACTAGGAAGAGACTTTCCGTTGTTCCCAGCCCTGTGGCCAGCCGCTTTATATACTGATCCCTGGGAGATAGGGAATGCTTCAGTAGAGAGGCCTGTCCCAGTTGAGGTGTTAGAACACCAGAAACTCAAGGCGGAGGGGCCCACGGTAGGTCCGGTGGGTGAGGGGGAGACAATAGGATAGGTAGGGAGCATAGAAAGATAGCTCAGCCAGCCCAGAATTGGGCCTATAATTGAGCATCTGGGGTCCGTAACTGTAGCCAGGGAGATCTGGTTTTGGTTTTTGGGCCTCCTGTCGACAGTAAGTGCCTCATTAGGTGGCAGGGGCCCAACAAAACATCAGAGAAAGTTGGAGACACAAATTACAAGGTACGCCAGCTAGGTCGGCAAAAGCCGGGGCAGGTCTACCATGTCCATTTATTAAAACCTTGGAAGGTTAGGGAGACATGTACTGAGAACAGCCCGCCTGCATGTCGTACTTTTAGTCCGGCTGCCTCTCGCCTTGCGCTGCTGCATTGTCGATCTATATTATCAGTGGGGGCTATCACTATTATGGAATCACTTTTATGGGGACTCTCTAGGCCATAGAGCAAATGGTATAATTTTCAACTTTGCTTGCGCCCTCTGAACCAGTATATAGACGAGAATTATGGTGAAGCATGGAGGCATTGGCTCCCCGCCTCACCATTCATTCTTATGGCAACAGGTCACTATAGCCCTGCAGTCTAGAAGACATAGCATGATGATGTCCTTACATCAGGCTTCTATGCCAGGTCACCGAGGGCACAAGAGAGGAGGACAGGCTGTTGTAAGAGCACTAAGAGTAGTGTTTTTAGACCTCATGTACATGACTATGTATTTCGAGGTCCGAAAAAATTGTGGATCTGAAAAATACTGATACTGTCTGTGTTGCATCGATATCTTCTGTGGATCCATTGACTTCAATGGGTCCGTGGTCCACAATTTGTGGCCAAGTATAAGACTTGTTCTATCTTTTTGCGGAATAGACATAACCCCCCCCAAAAAAGATGAAGCCCACAACTAATGCTGTCAGTGGGATCAGACTAATCTATACACCAAAAAGAATGAATGTCCCCCCACTAATAAAGAACAATCAAATACCAAAAGTCTATATCTTTATTAAATTATGCAAATCGTGAATATATAAAAACAGTCACAACAGCGGCATACGTGTGCAAGCAAAGAGGATATATTGGTACTGCAGTAAATGGTTATATATATTCAATGAGCTACATCCATCTCAATATAGTGTCCCAGTCTATCTCAGGATCACAAAATTTGTGCAAAAATACATATAAAGTGCATAGTGCAAGCTGAAATACTTTGTAAAAATAATACATGTCCCAAAAAGAGAATAGAACAAAAGGACAGCTAAACAAGCACTTCAAATTACATCACATACTAACAAGGCAGAATATAACCCGTAATAATCAAAGCACACAGACCAAAGTGTTCATGATTTGCATAATTTAATAAAGATATTGATTTTTGGTATTTGATCGTTCTTTATTAGTGGGGGGACATTCATTCTTTTTGGTGTATGGAATAGACATAAAGATGCGGAAATCCGCATCCGAATTCCTCAAAAAAGAAAATGTCCGTAAAATGCAAACCACGGACCCTGTGAAGTCAATGGGTCTGGAAAAAAAGTGGACAGAGCACGGACCACATCAGAATTTTGTGGATCCGTAATTTGCAGACCGCAAAATGGACACTGTAGTGTGCATGCAGCCTTACACTGTGTGGTGCCCAATGGGGGCAATGTTATGGTCTGGTGAAAAGAGAGTGCCACATTTAGGCACTATTAGCATCTGGGGCACTGTTACTCTCCAGGGCACTATCTGTTGGCCTTATTATTTTTGAGGGCACTATCTGGCACTATTAATTTGGGGTCAATATCTATGCCCTGGGGAAAAAATGGTTAGACGGCTGGAGGAGCTTTTAAACTATGGTCTGGGGGAGGGTGGGGGATCATACTAATAAGGGGGTAGATAGTGTAGATAGAGAGTGAGATATAGGAGGGGACAGTGGGGCTGGGGTTAGTCAGGAAAGTAGGGAGAAGACTGGGTAGAACTATACACCGATGAAAAATAGAACTGCTGGTAACAAGAACCTGTTACATACAAACATCAACCAAGGTAACCCAAAAATCCCAGATATTCACTTTACAGGTAATAGTAATTTAAAATGCATTTTCACAAATGCCAGAAGTCTAGCTAGAAAAATGGGGGAGCTGGAGGCTATGGTACTAGAAGAACACATATATGTAGTTGGTGTGGCTGAGACATGGTTGGATTCTTCGCATGACTGGGCTGTTAATATTGAGGGTTTTACACTATTTAGGAAAGACAGGGTCAATAGAAAAGGTGGCGGCGTGTGCCTGTATGTGAGGAGTGATCTGAAGACAAGTGTGAAAGAGGCAATTGTGGGTGAGGATGGTGAGAATGAGGAAGCCTTATGGGTGGAAGTTCAAAGGGATAAAAACAAACACTGAAAATATAATTCTTGGTGTAATCTATAGATCCCCTAACATCACAGAAGAGATAGAAATGCAACTGTATAACCAAATAGAGCGGGCGGCACAGGCTGGCACAGTGGTCATAATGGGAGATTTTAACTTCCCAGACATTGACTGGGGTCATGATTCCGCCTCAACCACAAAGGGGAGAAGATTCCTCAACTTGCTGTAGGACCACTTTATGGGCCAGTTTTTAGAAGCTCCCACTAAGGGCGATGCTCTGTTGGATCTGGTAATTTCTAATGATGCAGAGCTTGTTGGAGAAACACAAGGTAACAGTGACCACAATATAATTATATTCCCCCTAAACTATAAGAAGCAAACTCTGTCAGGCAGAGCAAAGACACTGAATTTTAAAAAGGCCAATTTCCCTGAATTGAGGGCAGCATTTCAGGGTATAGACCAGTGATGGCTAACCTTGACACTCCAGCTGTGGTAAAACTACAACTCCCAAGATGCCCCCCTTGCTTGGCTGCTCTCAGAACTCTATAGAAATAAATGGAGCATGCTGGGAGTCGTAGTTTCACCACAGCTGGAGTGCCAAGGTTAGCCATCACTGGTATAGACTGTCACATAATTAGGCTACATGCACACGACCCTTGTGTGTTTAGCGAATTGCGGATCCTCAAAACACGGATGGCGTCAGTGTGCGTTCCGCAATTTGCGGAACGGCACGGACAGCCATTAATATAACTGCCTATTCCTGTCCGCAAAATGGACAAGAATAGGTCAGGTTATCTTTTTTTTGCGGACCACGGAACGGAGCAATGGACCATCAAGTGAATAGGTCCGCATCCGAGCCGCAAAAACTGTGGCTCGGATGCGGACCAAAACAACGTTCGTGTGCATGAGGCCTAATACTGAGGATAAATGGGAGAGCTTTAAATCCACATTGAGTAATTGCACTAAAAAATTTATTCCTTTAGGTAAACGGCTAAAATTAACCCCGCCTCTCCCCCCATGGATTACAGCTGCTGTAAAAATATCAAAAAAAGACAAAAAAAGGCATTTTAAAAATACAAATCTGAAGGGTCAGCTGTAGCATTTGACGATAACAAAGGCCTTAACAAAATCTGTAAAAAGGAGATAAAATTAGCAAAAATACAAAATGAACAGCAGGTGGCAAAAGAGAGCAAAACAAATCCCCCCTTTTTTTTATATATATATATAAATGCCAAAAAACCAAGGTCTGAGCAGGTAGGTCCCTAAATAATGGCAAAGGTGGGGGGTGGGGGGGTAGTCACTGAAGATAAGGAAAAGGCAGAGTTACTGAATGGGTTTTTTAGCTTTGTATATACAGAAGAAGAGTAATATACTAAATTGGCTACCTGTAGATATGGTCCAAGATAAGTTAAATAAGGTAAATGTGAACAAGACTCCGGGTCCAGATGGATTACACCCAAGAGTGCTTAAAGAGCTCAGTTTATAATCTTCTCATTCAAAATTTTTATTGAATTTTCTGATAAAACAAGACAGAAATGTGTAGTAGTATGTACATTACTAAGCAGTGAGTTTAGTAATGGGGACAGTACATAGAAAGAAAAAAAAAAAGAAAAGAAAAAAAAAATGTCAGCAAACATTATAAACAGCAAAGAAGAAAAGAGAGGGACAAAGGGGGGGGGGAGGCAGGGTACAAACAAGTGCGCTTCCTACAAATAGGCATCCTGGAACCCGTCAGAAGTGCGGAACGTCTCCCAGGGGCTCCACGTCTTTATGTAGCGGGAAACGTCCAGTGGGGTGATACAGATAAGGTCCTCCATCCTCTGGTGGAGAGCAATCTCCTCGAACCACTCCTTTAATAAGGGGGGGGGGAGTTGATTTCCAATGACGGGGGATAACCGTTTTTGCAGCTTGTAGCATGTATTTCAAGAGGGAGGCTTTATAAGCTGGAATAGTCAGGTCAAAGATGAACAACAGGAGGGATTCAGGAGTATTGGGTATAGGAATCCCTGTCACTGTCTGTATGATTTTGTGTACAGAGTCCCAGAAAGGACGCAGGGCGAGGCATTGCCACCAGACATGGATCATGGTGCCCTTTTCCGACATACATCTCCAGCAGAGATCTGGCACAGACGGGAATCAGTTATGTAAAAGAGTGGGCACCCTGTACCAACTGGAGAGGTCCTTATAGTTCGTTTCCTGCGCCTTTGTGGAAATCAGCGCCTTGTGGGTCAGGAGGAAGGCTCTCTTCCACTGAGAAGGGGTTAGTTGGACACCCAAATCGCGTTCCCAGGCCTGGCAAAAGGGGGGAAGGTGGGAGGAGTGTTGCAGTATGAGCAGGTTATATATAGTAGAGATATCTCTAAATACCGCCGATGGGGCCAGACACATTTGTTCAAACGCAGTAAGTGTTCTAGTTAAAACATGGGTTTTGCGTATGGATGAGTAGAAGTGTTGGAGATATTCAAAAGTGTGTCTAGGGCGAGTAGCAGAGGGTTCTTTTAGCTGGCTCAGGGGTTTCAAAGATGACCCGTGTAGGACGTGACAGAATCGAAGAGGGCGCAGGCATGTGCCTGTCAGAAAGGGACGAGGGGAGCATCCAGGTGGAAAGTCAGGGTGATCCGTGATTAGAGTTAGAGGACCCACAGCGTCGATGAGGGAGAGGCGGCTATTTATTGAGGCAAGTATCTCAAGGGTATGATTGACCATGAAAGATGGTCTGGAGGCAGAAATGCTAGACGACCCGATCAGCCAAGGAAGCGTCGAGAGCGAGGTAGGGGAGGAGTCCCGTGCCATGTGGACCCATGTCTTAGTGGAGTCCACTCTCAGCAGGTCTAGAAGTCTGGCATATGCCGTGGAGTAATAATACAACCTACAGTCCGGCAGACCCCCCCCCCCCCCCCCCAGGCTCTTTGGACCTAGTCAATATTTCATATTTTATCCGTGGCCCGCCTGGGGCCCACACAAACCGCGTGAAGCAGCGTCTCATCTGCAACCAGTAGGCTGACGGCAATCGGATAGGGATGGTCTGCAGGAGGTAGAGCAGTTTTGGCAGTAAGTTCATCTTCAGGATACTGACCCTACCGAACCATGAGAAATCGCGGCGATGCCAGGAGTCCAGATCCGCTTGGAACCAATGGAGAAGCGGAGAGAAGTTCATCTTAAAGAGCTGGGAGATGTCCGCCGAGACTTTTATGCCCAGATATTTTATTCCCGCGGGCGGCCAGGTAAAAGGGAACGAGATTTTGAGGGAGGAAACTAACTCCTGGGACAAGGAGACGTTTAGGGCCTCAGACTTGGACATGTTTATTTTAAAGTTCGTCCATTCGCCAAAACCAGTGAGTTCACGAAGTAAGGACGGGAGCGCAATTCGTAGGTTAGTTATGTACAATTAAAGGTCATCCGCAAAGGCTGCGCATTTATGCTCCACTTTACCTATCTTGACTCCAGCAATATCCGGATTTTAACGATAGAAGCGAGGAGGTGCTCCATCACTAGGACATATAGGACGGGGGATAGTGGACAGCCTTGACGCGTGCCATTGCGGATGAGGAAAGGAGGGGAGTATGTGCCGTTGATCTTAACGCGAGCAGAGGGTTGCTGGTATAGACTGAAAATGTTCCCCATCAAGTCCGGGACTATTCCCAACCCCGAAAGGGCAGTTCGAATCGCTTGCCAGGAGACGCGATCGAAAGCTTTTTCCGTGTCGAGGGATAAGATCATGACTGCGATGTGGGCCATGGTAGATTGCGTTGGGGAAAAAAAACTGGCGGTAAATCCGTCAGGACCTGGACTCTTGCCTCCTGGTAAGAACTTGATCACACCCTGCAACTCCGTCTCTGTGAACGGGGCCTCCAAGCTGGCGATTTGTTCAGTGGACAATTTAGGGCCCCGAGTTAGTGATCTGGAGGTCAGGTCAACCTTTTCCTTTTTAAGGCGGGTGCCGTGCTTGACGAGAATCCCACGGAGGACACATTTTAAGGCCTCCCATTGCATGGGGAGGGAGGTAGGGTCTGAGGCCTGATCAGAAAGAAAGTTCGTTATAGTGGCTTGGAGGTCCGCAGCACACACTGCGTCTAGGAGAAGGGACTCGATTCGTTTCTGGTTAAAGAAGGGAGCATCAGGGAACAAAAGACCGGGGCATGATCAGACCATAGAATATTACCGATGGACGTGGAGACTAGCCACGAGAGGGCGGGCTGTTGGACAAGGATATAATCTATTCTGATATATGAGGAGTGGGGAGCTGAAAAAAAGGTGTAGTCTCTATCTGCGGGATGGTGAATGTGCAATGGGTCATACAATTGTACTTGGAGCAGTGCTCTTTTCACCTTTTTGATGGCAGCATAAGAGAGGGAGGCCCTACCCGAGGAGTTGTCGAGCGTGGGGTCGAGAGTGATATTAAGGTCACCACACAGCACGAGCGTTCCACGAATCAGGGGTAAGACTTTGTCAACTAAGTCTGTGATAAAGGGGACCTGATTACAATTAGGAGCGTAGGTGTTGAGAAGGGTGAATTCCCGACCGCCTATAAGAACTGTGAGCATCAAGTATCTCGCCCCAGGGTCAGCAACGCATCCTAGCACCTGATAAGTCAGAGATCTGTGGATCGCTATGGCGACTCCCTTAGATTTGCTCTCAGTGTTATTCGCAAGGTGCCAGGACGTGTAGTGCCTGTGGCGGATGTTAGGGGCCTTACCTTCTTTGAAGTGGGTTTCCTGGAAGCATACAATCTGCGCCCTTTGGCGGTGAAAGTGATGGAGGACCTGGGATCTCTTCTCAGGAGTGTTGAGGCCTTTTGCGTTAAACGTTGCAATCTTGAGTGATGTCATATCTGCAGCAAAGGGAAAAAACACAGGGGACAAGGGGGAGGATAGACAAACAAGGGAAGAAAGGAAAAGAAAAGGAAAAGGAGGAGACGGAAGAAAGAAGACAATAGATAGTTAACTACCCGGATCAAACAGATCCGAAGAGACAGTCGCTAAGGATCAATCAATCCCCAGAGGGTGCCTCAGACTATTTGGGGAAAGTGACAACCGAGAGAAAGCGAGCCAGCTGCAAACCCTGGCCTAAAACAAGAATAACAATAACCATGCCTGCTACCAGGCAAATGAGAGTCAAATATGCTAGGGTGCCTCACTAGCAATGTAACGGGGGTCTCAAACAAGGCAAACTGCACGACCTCAGGTGCCCGTATCCGCTGCCTCCGTCCAGGAGGGGTCGGCAAGGTTGCTATCGGCGACCTGGAGTTGACAGGCAGGATTGGGCGGATGCGACCCTGTTGTGTTGGTGTGGGCTGAATAACAGAAGGCCAGGGGCCTAGATCAACCATCGGGAGGTTCAGGAGATGAAGAAATTCAGGAAGGTCCGTAGGTTTGTGGAGTGTCGCAGCGTGTCCTTTGGGTCCTGCGTAAAGGGCGAAAGGATAGCCCCACCTGTAGGGGATGCCTCGCTCCCTGAGGAGATCCAAGAGAGGTCGTAGGGTAGCTCTCTGGGCCAGAGTATGGCAGGAAAGGTCCTGCAGGAGCTGGAGAGGGGATCCCTCATATGACAAAGGTGAAGACTGCCTAGCTTTGTTCAAGATTTGTTCCTTGATCACGTAGAAATGAATTCTGCAAATGACGTCCCTCGGTTTAGAACCATCCGGGTTGGGGGGTCTTTGGGCTCTATGCGCTCTATCAATTTCTATATGAGAGCCCGGCGGACGACCCAGGACTTTGTTAAACAATCTAACTATGGTGTACAGGAGGTCAGGTGCCGTCACTGATTCTGGCAGGTCTCTAATCCGTATGTTGTTACGACGATTGCGGTTTTTGATGTCATCCAGGTGTTGATGTAAAGTATAGAGCTGGGCCTCATGAGATTGAATGGTATCTTGGAGGGCCGAGACCGTGGCCGCTAGAGATGTGTGGTCTCGAGCGACAGAGTCAATTCGGGAGTCAATCAAAGCCATTTCAGAGTGGACCTGCGAGAATTCTCGCTTGCATTCCTGCAGTATGTTAGTGGCAAAGCTGGATAAGTCTGCTTTGGTGGGCAGTGAACAAATAAGAGTGCGCAAATCCGCCATCGTTGGCGGTCTGGCTTCGTCGCCAAATAAATCTGCTGAGGCAGGAGGGACCCAGACTTGGGGGGGAAGTATGTGTGAGGCCTGGTCTCTTAGGGGACACCCCGGACGGTGGCTGGTGGGACCCGTCCCAAGAGGATCCAGTGGACCAGTGTGGTGAGGCAGCTAGAGAGGGCCCAGGAGAGTGGGAGGGAGGACGGAAAGAGTCCAATACAACAGGGGAGCTTCCATTTTGGGGGGCTTCCCCAGGAGGGAGTTGAGCGCCCACGGGAATGTCCAAAGGGCTCCGGATGCACTGCAGTCGGGCGCATGGTTCGTGCGCCGGCGCCATCTTGGGAGCCTGCATGGAGGCCTGTCAGCCCGGGGCCCGGAAAGGAGGCTTGCCGGGCGAAGAGAAGGGGCAAATCCCCCTGTGACGCTGCCAGGGGAGCCGATGGTCGGGCTCTACCCTTCTTGATCGATTTTCCCATCAGGAGAGGTGTTGGGCATTTTCATACGTATACAATATTATCTAATGACATTATAATCAAAATGAATGCTCATCTCATTGCCTTTAAGAATAAGATCAGCTTGAACCAAAATTATATTATGTGGCTGAGGAGGCCAAGATAAGTTCATGGCAAGTTCAGTCTATAAAAAAATATATATATAATTGCGAACATAAACGGGCATTGTATTAAAAGTTAGTGCTACAGATATGAGACCATCTGTTAAGGAGTAAGCCAACTCCCTGAAACATGTCTGTCTGGAGGGGACGTGGTTACTTGATAAGGACTCATGTCCTTGGAGCACACCTGCTGTATGAGCTTCAATTTATATATTCATATATTATATATATATATATCTCTGTATGGTATATTTAGTTTACAACATATGTTAATCAATAATTCATATAATGTGTTATCTATGTGTAACAATGTATCGATTTATATATATGTTATACCATGTATTTACCATTTAGAAGAAACAACTACAGAAACAAGTAAGTTTAAGTTAATTGGATTTCAAAACAATAGTTATTCATGGGAGTACATAAGTGAAATCTACAAGTTCCGATGCCCAGCATCAAAGCCGCTACATAAAATTTTCATCAAGTCAACCCATATTTCAAAAGATAAGAGAAGACAGTCAACTCTGACAAATCCAGGATATAGGTAATTAAAAGTGTAAGGAAAAGACCTTCCTCAGTGATTTATGGTAGATAGGTCAAAAAGTTCATGTGAAAGTATTATTAGATATTTAATTTTAATGCTTAAAAAGTTGTTATATTCACCTACAGTACCGCAGTGCCATCTGGAGGCAGATGGGCAACATTATATTATTTCATTATTTGTCCTATGCCATATTAGGAGTTGAAATAACGTCATGAGGTTATTAGCATACGAATACACCCACCCTACCTGATTGGGAATCCCTAATCTAAAGGGGATGATTCTTAGATAAGGGGGGGAATAATTATTCGTGTGCGGAGTAGCAGGGGGAGAGCTATCAAAAGAAAAGAGCTAGCTAGTAGAGGAGAAGTTGAGGTCTATCAAGATGGAAGCCATAATGAGATGCGCTGTGATGGACCACCCAGCTTTCCTAGGAGCAGAAGTGAGATTCCTGCTAGGACTTGGTAAGAGACACAGAAAATGATATTTCATTTTATTAAGACTAATTTGATAGTGTGGGTGAAATTATACCATCTAGATTGGCGAATAAATAAATGATTAAATAAATTGATCATCTCCATATTGAGATGTAGTCTTAGGATATTGTGAGGCTTCATTCTACCTGCAGAAGAATCTAGACTCATAATCTAGCAAAGCATTAAATAATTGCTTATATATATATATATTGATATTGATAGAACATTCTTCGCCAAGCTAAGTGATGGATTCCCACAAGGAAGATTTGTTTCAAATCCTTCCCATTTAAGATCCTAGATCCCTGTTATTTGTCTTAATAGTCTTACCAATGTTTTATTGTGAAAATAGTCCAGGATGGGCGGAAGGATACAGTTGTCTCTTCTAAGTTATATCCTTGGATGGATTTGCCCATCTTGAAGTCATGTGATGTGTAGTCGGTTAGAGGGGGGCAGAATGTATTTAGCATTCTATATTGATGTCTAGGATTAGACATGCCCATCCTGATATCATGAGGTTTTCTCTGAACAGAAGTAATGTATATAACTTATGTTCATATTTTGATATCCTAACCTAATAATAGCTTGTGTATAATGTGACAAGTTATTTGCACTCACATGTATTGTTAAGCTTGTAATGCTTTATATTAACGCGATATATATTCATTTGCATGTATCATTGTGTTTATTTACTTATATATGTTTATAATCTTGTAACCAATAAATCTGCATATTTTTATAATAACTGTGTATTGTTGTATAATGCAGAACTACATTTTATCATTAACGTCATCTCACGTCAAAAAGAGCTTATTTATCTGAGGAAATAGTCGGACTCAGATGTGAATTGTATCAATTAGGTTGTCTACAATTCACCAGGTCATGATTTTAAGAATTTATGACAAATTTTATAAATTTTATTTTTTTATGGTTAATTATTTTTATGACCATAATTAATAATTCATAATTGAATTATTACCACCCGACATAAAATGGAGGTCCCACCGAGATGTGATTGATGAGATGACATATTAATGATAAATTGTCATGTATATTGTTGCTGGCATTAGAATGCTACAGCCAGATCACGTTTACAACCCTTAGAAGGGCGTGGTATATATATAGTCATTATTAATGTCCTGGTACTAAAGGGGTTAAGCCCATACCAGAACCGCAGATGAGTTGTTGCAGTAAAGTGTTATTACATGAATGCAACCAGTGCATGACATGTAAATCAACTCAGGAGTTGTTTGTCAATGCTAAACACAATTGATGTTTTTGTATCGCCAGAAATTAATAGTAAATTGTCCCAAGACAGGGAACAGATGTAGGTCTCATTAGCCTAGGCGGTACAGGGTCTGGTTCTAGTCCTCTGTTTGACTCAGGAACCTTCCTATTAATTCCTGGCCAGTTAACTTCCATAGTTGGAGATTTACCCCCATATACAGGGAGGTTGAGTTTAGTAGCTCAGGGCGTTACAGGATAATAGAGGAACTTTATACATAAAGTCTGACCCAATGTTATTGATAAATAGAATCTATAAGAGAACAGTTTTAAACAGGTTAATTGCTATGTATGCTAATGTAACCATGATTTCTTATAGGATCCTAATGTACAATTTGCAATTGCCGCAGATATGATAATCCCCTAAGGGGGGAATTGTTTTTATTCATCTCTGATTAATCGTTTCAGATTTTTTTTTTATTTGTTTGTGAATTATTTTTTAAGCAGAGTACCTAGAACCTATGAATTTGTTTTAGTAGTGAAAACCACAAAACTGTATTTAAACAGCTCTGTTAACTAACCCTAATTGCCTTAAAAAGTCTCCTAAGGGAGGGGTGAGGGGTAGTTTGCGATAACAGCAGACCACAGTATACTCCCAGAGGTCACGGAGCTGTGTCATGTATGCAATCAGTTTTCCTGCAGATGCTGTATGTCCCAACATTTTGCCCACCATCTTAAAGATGGGAGGGGGGAATGAGCACATTCCTTAAGTTTAGATACATGTCAGTGAAAAGGTCAGAGGTTGCAGAGCTGCGCTGCGAGCTGATTTCTTAAGTCAGCCTAATGGAAAGAAAGAGTAAGATTCTCCCAACTTCATTGAATGTAAATTCTTTATCTCATAAAGTGAATAAAGAGTAAAGGAAAAGTTATTTAATACTTTGCTGAGATAGAAATGTCCAGTAAACAAAGCAAATTGCTTCATTAAATTAATAATTATAGCAAGTCAAATTTAATGATATTGATTACTAATCAATTTTTATGCACAGGATCATTAACATAATGTTTGTGTAGAGTTTTTTTTCAGTGCTAAAAACGCCAAGAGCTGAACTAAGATTGAACAATCAAAAATTTGAAGATGGAGACACATCATAAATTTCATATGATTGGTGGTGGTATTGTATGACTGAAAAGAGACTGAACAGTTATACTAACCATATTGTTTGTCTATCAATTGTGACTAACTTGTCGTCACTGTATTCCATGCAGATATATGGACGCATATATATTACTCTGTTTTGAGGTAGTCTCAAAGTATTGATTGGGTTATTATCCTAAATAGGCATAACACCTAAGGCTGCATTAGCCTAGCAGAGGAAGAATAGTTATATCTATTCATGGTACCCTGTAGTTTGTTTTTCTTTGGAAAAAAAAAAACATAAAAGTCCTCAATTTGCTGCTGGCTAAAGTATGGCATAAGTCAAAGGCCTAAAATAGGCAGGTATATGTTTGATAAAGTTTTTGCTGCATTGTTTCTCATACTGTCTGTTGTTTTCTTAAGCTTAGATGATGGCCCAAGATGGGATCACGTGTTGATGGAAGGACAGATGGCGGAATCCTAAAAGTCTTTATATCCGGAACCAAGAGAACCTGAGGTCAAGGCTATCCGTGACGCAAGAGACGTCCAGTCGGAGCCAACCCAGATGTATCCAAGATGTATCCAGGAGGGACAAGTGGGCAGAGCCCCAGGAGATTCGACAGCCGCTGCAAAAGTACATCACACCAGTGCAACATGACAAAGTATTCGAGATCGCAGACATGAAGATATGATGCCAAGCACCGCTCGCTAAATCGAGTTGCCAAGTTGCTGACAAGCCAGGAAGCTATTACTTCGAGGACCAAAGAAAGATCTTAACTAGAGACACGTTTCCAGAGAGTCCAGAAAATGACCGAAACGTTTTTCTCTCTACAGTGGTCATAAAAAAAAAAAGAACGAAACAATTGTATAATATGCGTTCTATGAACCAACGCGTTTATCACTAATACAAGGAACGTAACACACTTGTAGTTAAACTAATCATAAAGTTTGTGCGTTAGACTTGTGTCGTAAAAGTACACACAAAGTTGTGATAAATTTATTCCAAGGTAAAACTTGCATTCCCCAATCCATAATGATTTGGAGCATTTAGCCCTTTATTGCATTTCAGCCTATTCAACCTTCTAATAACGAAATTGAATATGCTGAAAAGGGGGGATTTGTTGGGCATTTTCATACGTATACATTATTATCTAATGACATTATAATCAAAATGTATGCTCATCTCATTGCCTTTAAGAATAAGATCAGCTTGAACCAAAATTATATTATGTGGCTGAGGAGGCCAAGATAAGTTCATGGCAAGTTCAGTCTATAAAAAAATATATATATAATTGCGAACATAAACGGGCATTGTATTAAAAGTTAGTGCTACAGATATGAGACCATCTGTTAAGGAGTAAGCCAACTCCCTGAAACATGTCTGTCTGGAGGGGACGTGGTTACTTGATAAGGACTCATGTCCTTGGAGCACACCTGCTGTATGAGCTTCAATTTATATATTCATATATTATATATATATATATCTCTGTATGGTATATTTAGTTTACAACATATGTTAATCAATAATTCATATAATGTGTTATCTATGTGTAACAATGTATCGATTTATATATATGTTATACCATGTATTTACCATTTAGAAGAAACAACTACAGAAACAAGTAAGTTTAAGTTAATTGGATTTCAAAACAATAGTTATTCATGGGAGTACATAAGTGAAATCTACAAGTTCCGATGCCCAGCATCAAAGCCGCTACATAAAATTTTCATCAAGTCAACCCATATTTCAAAAGATAAGAGAAGACAGTCAACTCTGACAAATCCAGGATATAGGTAATTAAAAGTGTAAGGAAAAGACCTTCCTCAGTGATTTATGGTAGATAGGTCAAAAAGTTCATGTGAAAGTATTATTAGATATTTAATTTTAATGCTTAAAAAGTTGTTATATTCACCTACAGTACCGCAGTGCCATCTGGAGGCAGATGGGCAACATTATATTATTTCATTATTTGTCCTATGCCATATTAGGAGTTGAAATAACGTCATGAGGTTATTAGCATACGAATACACCCACCCTACCTGATTGGGAATCCCTAATCTAAAGGGGATGATTCTTAGATAAGGGGGGGAATAATTATTCGTGTGCGGAGTAGCAGGGGGAGAGCTATCAAAAGAAAAGAGCTAGCTAGTAGAGGAGAAGTTGAGGTCTATCAAGATGGAAGCCATAATGAGATGCGCTGTGATGGACCACCCAGCTTTCCTAGGAGCAGAAGTGAGATTCCTGCTAGGACTTGGTAAGAGACACAGAAAATGATATTTCATTTTATTAAGACTAATTTGATAGTGTGGGTGAAATTATACCATCTAGATTGGCGAATAAATAAATGATTAAATAAATTGATCATCTCCATATTGAGATGTAGTCTTAGGATATTGTGAGGCTTCATTCTACCTGCAGAAGAATCTAGACTCATAATCTAGCAAAGCATTAAATAATTGCTTATATATATATATATTGATATTGATAGAACATTCTTCGCCAAGCTAAGTGATGGATTCCCACAAGGAAGATTTGTTTCAAATCCTTCCCATTTAAGATCCTAGATCCCTGTTATTTGTCTTAATAGTCTTACCAATGTTTTATTGTGAAAATAGTCCAGGATGGGCGGAAGGATACAGTTGTCTCTTCTAAGTTATATCCTTGGATGGATTTGCCCATCTTGAAGTCATGTGATGTGTAGTCGGTTAGAGGGGGGCAGAATGTATTTAGCATTCTATATTGATGTCTAGGATTAGACATGCCCATCCTGATATCATGAGGTTTTCTCTGAACAGAAGTAATGTATATAACTTATGTTCATATTTTGATATCCTAACCTAATAATAGCTTGTGTATAATGTGACAAGTTATTTGCACTCACATGTATTGTTAAGCTTGTAATGCTTTATATTAACGCGATATATATTCATTTGCATGTATCATTGTGTTTATTTACTTATATATGTTTATAATCTTGTAACCAATAAATCTGCATATTTTTATAATAACTGTGTATTGTTGTATAATGCAGAACTACATTTTATCATTAACGTCATCTCACGTCAAAAAGAGCTTATTTATCTGAGGAAATAGTCGGACTCAGATGTGAATTGTATCAATTAGGTTGTCTACAATTCACCAGGTCATGATTTTAAGAATTTATGACAAATTTTATAAATTTTATTTTTTTATGGTTAATTATTTTTATGACCATAATTAATAATTCATAATTGAATTATTACCACCCGACAGAGGCCAGATGCTGATAGATCTCGCCAGGGATGCAGAGGAGCTCAGGGAGAGCACGTCCTCACTCGCTCATGGCTGGCCACGCCCCCCCTGTTTATAATTTTCAAAGATTCTCTAAGAACTGTACCGTAAAAAAAGGAGAAGTCGTACTTGTCCTTTATACTTTTTCTACTTTTATGATCCACTCCTAATTTTGGCTTCCAAAACTGCATCAGGAAACCTGACTGTGTGACCGTACCCTAAAAGTCTATGCTCATGGTCACTGGTTTCTTGCTGCGAGCTGCCGCCTGCAGAATATACGTCCAGCCTCGGGATCTCGCTATAAATCAGTGGCGTGCCAGGGGACGGCTCTCACGGGGGTGCCACTGCCAGGCCCAGAAGCAATGAGCGCTTCCATCAATACAGATTGAAGCGCTCATTGCTGAAGCACTGACGCTCACATACTGCGGCGGGGCACTGGAGCGGAGCGCATAGTTCCCTGCCCCGCCACCCATCACCGCCATAGACTTCAGGTCTAGTAGGCCTGAGGCCTATGCAGTAGTGAAATCCTGGCGCAGGCACGCGCGATGACGTCATCGCTCCCGCCTGTGCCGGGACTCTGCAAGCAAGCGCAGGTGAGTATTTAGCTTTTAGGTTTTTATTTCATGGACATGTGGGGGGATTACTATGTGGGGGGCAAATTACTATATGGGCAGTGTAGTGGAAACTACTGTGTGTGGGGCAACTACTGTGTGGAGGCAGTGTGGGGGAAACTACTGTGTGGAGGCAGTGTGGGGGAAACTACTGTGTGGAGGCAGTGTGGGGGAAACTACTGTGTGGAGGCAGTGTGGGGGAAACTACTGTGTGGAGGACACTACTGTATGGGGGCAGTGTGGGGGACACTACTGTATGGGGGCAGTGTGGGGGACACTACTGTATGAGAGACACTACTGTGTGGGGAAAATGTGGGGGACACTACTGTGTACGGGCAGTGTGGGGAAAATTACTGTATGGGGGCAGTGTAGGGAAAATTACTGTATGGGGGCAGTGTAGGGAAAATTACTGTATGGGGGCAGTGTAGGGAAAATTACTGTATGGGGGCAGTGTAGGGAAAATTACTGTATGGGGCAAATTACTGTGTGGGGCAAATTACTGTATGGGGCAGTGTGGGGCAAATTACTGTATGGGGGCAATTGCTCTGTGGGGGCAGTGTGGGGGAAATTGCTGTATGAGGCAAATTGCTGTATGGAGCCATGTGGGGCAAATTGCTGTATGGAGCCGTGTGGGGAAAATTGCTGTGTGGGGGCAATTACTGTATAGGGCAGTTTGGGGGCGATTACTGTGTGGGGGCAGTGTGGTGGAAATTACTGTGTGGTGGAAATTACTGTGTGGGGCAAATTACTGTATGGGGGGAAGTGTAGGGGAAATTACTGTGTGGGGGTAGTGTGGTGGAAATTGCTATATGGGGGCAGCATGGGGGGCCTTGCTATTGGGGAGGCACTGTAGGGACAATTCTATTATTTTTGGGGAAATTATACAGGGATTATTGCCTGGAGCACAATATAGGGTGTTATTATTACTGGGGGCACTCTAGGGGACATTATAGCTGCTGTGGACACTATAGGGACATTTGGGGTAATTTATCAAACTGGTGTAAAGTAGAACTGGCTTAGTTGCATAGCAGCCAATCAGATTCCACCTTTTATCTGTGACAGCTCTTTTGGAAATCTAGTTCTTCTTTACACCAGGTTGACAAATTACCTCAATTATGTCACAATTTTTTCAGCAGTATAGTACCTGGGGCATTGGGGGGCACAACGGGCACAGTATTGGGAGTGGCAGCAGGATGACACTGTGGGGACACCAGGATGGGGAGGTTGATGAAAAAATTTAGAAATCTAACGTGTCTGTGTTACAAACTCTGTAGAGATGAGATGTGGCTGAAAGAATTTGTCATGGCGGTCATACGGAGAAGAGGAAAGAGAAGGTCTACATGACAGGAGTCAGGAGATGTCCCTGGATGTAAGAGGTATGTGGTCAAAGATTGGAGGGGGTCCAGAGAAAGGACCCGCCCCGGGTGCCAAACACCCTAGGCACGCCACTGCTATAAATATATTAGACACACAGCGGAGACTTTGCCTCCATTACATCTATACAAGTGTTTTGGGTTTGTTTCCTCTGTTTGATCTACAAACACACTTAACCCTTTTTTGTGCAAGGGTAAACACATTAACGCACACTGTAAGGGATACATACTGTTACATACACCTCTGCTGCACAGTACCAGAGCGGCTCGCTCTACCACAAACCGGATTCTTCTTCTCCAGATCTGTGCCATGGTCATCTCGACACCTTCAGTAATCTCTTATGTCAAATGCATAGTACGAGGCAGGGTGAACAGGACTCATTCTATAAGCACCCATAGAATAATATAACTGTGGCGCTATGGGTACACCCACACTGTCAGGTTTGCTGATGCGGTTTTGGAAGCGAACCCAGGGATGAATTCAAAAAAGAGAAAAAGTTGTATCTGTCCTTTATACTTTCTCTCCTTTTATGATCCACTCCTGACTGTGGCTTCTAAAACTGCATCAGGAAACCTGACTGCGTGGCCGTACCCTAAGGCTGGTTTCACACGGGCGTTGCGGGAAAAGGTGCGGGTGCGTTGCGGGAACACGCACGATTTTTCTGCACGAGTGCAAAACATTGTAATGCGTTTTGCACGCGCGTGAGAAAAATCAACATGTTTGGTACCTGAACTTCTTCACAGAAGTTCAGGTTTGGGTTAGGTGTTCTGTAGATTGTATTATTTTCCCTTATAACATGGTTATAAGGGAAAATAGCATTCTGAATACAGAATGCTTAGTAAAATAGGGCTGGAGGGGTTAAAAAAAAAATCTAATATAATTTAACTCACCTTAATCCACTTGATCGCGCAGCCGGCATCTCTTCTGTCTTCTCCTTTGCTGTGCACAGGAATAGGACCTTTGATGACGTCACTGTGCTCATCACATGGTCCAATCACATGGTTCATCGCCATGGTGAGGGACCATGTGATGTGACGTCACCACAGGTCCTTAGCCGGCAGCTCAACATTACTGTCACGGCGGGGAGTGGGGGAAACCCCCCCACTGTGCGGTGTCAAAGGGTAAAGGGGATCAGCCTGGCCAAAAGAAGTAATAAGGGAGCAGGTCACCTCCTACCGCGTCCCTAATCCTCTTCCTGACTCCTCACTGTATGAGTGGACCCCGATGGTATGACGACTCATACTCAGGATTCCTAGAAACCCTAAGTCGCACTGATAATCCCTCACTTAGGAGCAGGGGAGATACAACCTGTTCATCCCAGTCATGGAGGAACAGGAGTCTCTATCTGAGGCCAGTCTGCAAGGAGAGGGGAACACATACAGCTATAAGGAGATGGCAGGTAAGTGAGACCAGTAAGGCTGGGTTCACACGAGCGTGTCCGGATTAGTTCCGGATGCGTCCCGGTGTGTTGCGGCAAACCCGCGCGAGTAGGAATGCAATTGCAGTCAGTTTTGACTGCGATTGCGTTCCGATGTTCAGTTTTTATCGCGCGTGTGCAATGTGTTTTGCACGCGCGTGATAAAAAACCGACTGTGGTACCCAGACCCGAACTTCTTCACAGAAGTTCAGGTTTGGGTTCGGTGTTGTGTAGATGTTATTATTTTCCCTTATAACATGGTTATAAGGGAAAATAATAGCATTCTGATTACAGAATGCATAGTAGGTGATCAATTGAGGGTTAAAAAATAAAAAAAATTAACTCACCTTCTCCTCTTGTTCGCGTAGTTCTCCCGGTCTTCAGTTCTTTAAAAGATGAACTATGGGCTAAAGGACCTTTGGTGACGTCAGATCACATGCTCCAATCACAGGGTCCATCACCACGGTGATGGACCATGTGATTGGAGCATGTGATCTTACGTCATCAAAGGTCCTTTAGCCCATAGTTCATCTTTTGAGAAGTAAAGAAGAGACCGGGACTTACGCGAACAAACGGAGAAGGTGAGTTAATTTTTTTTATTTTTTTTAACCCTCAACTGATCACCTACTATGCATTCTGTAATCAGAATGCTATTATTTTCCCTTATAACCATGTTATAAGGGAAAATAATACAGTGTATAGACAGTCACCTAGCAACCGTGCGTGAAAATCGCACCGCATCCGCACTTGCTTGCGGATGCATGCGATTTTCACGCAACCCCATTCACTTCTATGGGGCCTGCGTTGCGTGAAAAACGCAGAATATAGAGCATGCTGCGAATTTCACGCAACGCATAAGTGATGCGTGAAAATCATCGCTCATCTGAACAGCCCCATTGAAATGAATGGGTCCAGATTCAGTGCGGCTGCAATGCGTTCACCTACCGCATTGCACCCGCGCGGAAATCTCGCCCGTGTGAACGCAGCCTAACACACTTACCTGCCACAGACACACTGACTGGAACCTGTGCAACAGTGCTGGTGTCCACACCAACATAAGGACACAGCACACACCACAAACCACACAGGGACCCAGGACATCCATAGCTGCAAAAAACGTGAGACACCATAAGAACATCTATGACCACAAGGGTGGCCCTCACTGGACAGATGGAATATGAAGACCAGGAGAATAGCTCCAGCATACACCATGGCTGGAGTACCCCCCAGCTTCAAGCATCCAGCAGAGGCTAAATAGCCCAAGCAGCCACACACATAAACCCAGTGTTAACAAAACACTAGGAAGGGAGTTAACCCTTCCAACACCAGACAAGGGAAGGAAGCCACTTAAAGGGGAAGTGCACACACAAGCATAGAAAGCTACACGTTGCCGCAGGCAACAACATGCGTGGCAACCATGTCACGGCAATCACCCAGAAGGCCGAGACACTGCCACCGCATGCTGACACAGCAACACGTTGCCGCGGGCAACCGCAAGTGTAGCAACAGTGTCACAGGGCAAACCAAAGGCCTTGACAATTACAGAAGAAGACAGAGATCCGCAACTACGCGATCAAGTGGACTCGGTGAGTTAATTTTTTTATTTTTTTTAACCCCTTCATCACTATTTTACTTTGCATTCTGTATTCAAAATGCTATTATTTTCCCTTATAACCATGTTATAAGGGAAAATAATACAGATCGGGTCCCCAGCCCGATCGTCACCTAGCAACCATGCGTGAAAATCGCACCGCATCCGCACTTGCTTGCGGATGCTTGCGATTTTCACGTGGCCCCATTAACTTCTATGGGGCCTGCGTTACGTGAAAAACGCAGAATATAGAGCTTGCTGCGATTTTCACGCAACGCACAAGTGATGCGTGAAAATCACAGCTCATGTGCACAGCCCCATAGAAATGAATGGGTCCGGATTCAGTGCGGGTGCAATACGTTCACCTACCGCATTGCACCCGCGTGGAATACTCGCCCGTGTGAAAGGGGCCTAACTCTTTTAAAGAGGTCATCCAGAAGGCTCACAATCGATGGCACTGCCATAAATGCAAGATTGCTTTATAAAATGTCAGACAGGAAGATAAATGTTTTGAAAGTACTGCCTTAATGCCAGTTCATGAATGGAATACCAGATGTGCAGTGAAGACTGACACACATGCTAAGCAGCAGGAAAAGGGAAGTGACTTGCAGCTGAGAGTAAGGACTCATGCACACGAACGTATTTTCTTTCTGTGTCCGTTCTGTTTCTTTTGCGGCCTGTATGCGGAACCATTCACTTCAATCGGTCTGCAAAAAAATGGAAATGACTCGGTGTGCATTCCGTTTCCCTATAGCCACATGGCCAAAAGATGTCTTATTCTTGTCCATTTTGCGGACAAGAATGAGCATTGTTACAATGGATCGGCAAAAAGAACTGATGCAATACGGATGTCATCTGTATTTTTTACGGATCCGTGTTTTGCGGACCGCAAAATACATACAGTCATGTGCATGAGCCCTAATACAGTGAAGTCACGTGCAATTTTCACGAGATTTTGACTTAAGATATCAAGGAAAAATATATAGGTATAAGGGGGGCATAGGTATCGGGGATAGTGGTCACACGTGGTACCTAAGGGGGTCCAAAGGCCTTTCTCCCAGATAAAACACCAGTATACATAGCAGGTGAGAACCTGTTACAGATTTAGCATCATAGCCCAAGAGTTTCAAGAAATGTCTCATCATATAGGGGCAGGGCCGGCGCCACCAGTAAGGCGACTTAGGCAGTCGCCTAGGGCGCCATGCAGCAGGGGGCACCCGGCGCCCGTTGCGGTAAAAAAAAAAAAAATTGCTTATATAAGTTCGGGCGGCCGGCGGCGCCGCCTGAGCGGCTGAGGCTGAGCGCTTGCCGCTCTAAAGAATCCTGCCTGCGCCTGCTGTGTCTGCTCTGTGCTACTGCTGTTTTTAATGTAGCGTGGCCGAGCTCTGTTCGATCCGCGGTACAGGAGCTTTTGTTTCCTGTACCCGGCCGGACTGACAGGAAGTGCTCACTTAGTGTGCACTTCCTGTCAGTCCGGCCGGGTACAGGAAACAAATGCTCCTGTACCGCGGATCGAACAGAGCTCGGCCACGCTACACTAGAGGTGGGGGAAAAGAGAGCGACAAGGGGGGAGGGGGGGTGGAAATAATGAGTTACAAGGGGGGAGGGGGGTGGAAATAATGAGTGACAAGGGGGGAGGGGGGTGGAAATAATGAGTGACAAGGGGGGAGGGGGGTGGAAATAATGAGTGACAAGAGGGGAGGGGGGTGGAAATAATGAGTGACAAGGGGGGAGGGGGGTGAAAATAATGAGTGACAAGGGGGGAGGGGGGTGGAAATAATGAGTGACAAGGGGGGAGGGGGTGGAAATAATGAGTGACAAGGGGGGAGGGGGAGGGGGGTGGAAATAATGAGTGACAAGGGGGGAGGGGGTGGAAATAATGAGTGACAAGAGGGGAGGGGGTGGAAATAATGAGTGACAAGGGGGGAGGGGGGTGGAAATAATGAGTGACAAGGGGGGAGGGGGTGGAAATAATGAGTGACAAGGGGGGGTGGAAATAATGAGTGACAAGAGGGGAGGGGGTGGAAATAATGAGTGACAAGAGGGGAGGGGGGGTGGAAATAATGAGTGACAAGGGGGGAGGGGGGTGGAAATAATGAGTGACAAGGGGGGAGGGGGTGGAAATAATGAGTGACAAGAGGGGAGGGGGGTGGAAATAATGAGTGACAAGGGGGAGGGGGGTGGAAATAATGAGTGACAAGGGGGGAGGGGGGTGGAAATAATGAGTGACAAGGGGGGAGGGGGGTGGAAATAATGAGTGACAAGGGGGGAGGGGGAGGGGGGTGAAAATAATGAGTGACAAGGGGGGAGGGGGTGGAAATAATGAGTGACAAGAGGGGAGGGGGTGGAAATAATGAGTGACAAGGGGGGAGGGGGGGTGGAAATAATGAGTGACAAGGGGGGAGGGGGAGGGGGTGGAAATAATGAGTGACAAGGGGGGGTGGAAATAATGAGTGACAAGAGGGGAGGGGGTGGAAATAATGAGTGACAAGAGGGGAGGGGGGGTGGAAATAATGAGTGACAAGGGGGGTGGAAATAATGAGTGACAAGGGGGGAGGGGGGTGGAAATAATGAGTGACAAGGGGGAGGGGGGGTGGAAATAATGAGTTACAAGGGGGGAGGGGGGGAAATAATGAGTGACAAGGGGGGAGGGGGGTGGAAATAATGAGTGACAAGGGGGGAGGGGGAGGGGGGTGGAAATAATGAGTGACAAGGGGGGAGGGGGTGGAAATAATGAGTGACAAGAGGGGAGGGGGTGGAAATAATGAGTGACAAGGGGGAGGGGGAGGGGGTGGAAATAATGAGTGACAAGGGGGGGTGGAAATAATGAGTGACAAGAGGGGAGGGGGGTGGAAATAATGAGTGACAAGAGGGGAGGGGGGGTGGAAATAATGAGTGACAAGGGGGGAGGGGGGTGGAAATAATGAGTGACAAGGGGGGAGGGGGGTGGAAATAATGAGTGACAAGGGGGGAGGGGGGTGGAAATAATGAGTGACCAGGGGGAGGGGGAGGGGGTGGAAATAATGAGTGACAAGGGGGGAGGGGGGGTGGAAATAATGAGTTACAAGGGGGAAGGGGGGGTGGAAATAATGAGTTACAAGGGGGGAGGGGGGGGAAATAATGAGTGACAAGGGGGGAGGGGGGGGAAATAATGAGTGACAAGGGGGGAGGGGGGTGGAAATAATGAGTGACAAGAGGGGAGGGGGGTGGAAATAATGAGTGACAAGAGGGGAGGGGGGTGGAAATAATGAGTGACAAGGGGGAGGGGGGTGGAAATAATGAGTGACAAGGGGGGAGGGGGGTGGAAATAATGAGTGACAAGGGGGGAGGGGGAGGGGGTGGAAATAATGAGTGACAAGGGGGGAGGGGGTGGAAATAATGAGTGACAAGAGGGGAGGGGGGGTGGAAATAATGAGTGACAAGAGGGGAGGGTGGGTGGAAATAATGAGTGACAAGGGGGGAGGGGGTGGAAATAATGAGTGACAAGAGGGGAGGGGGTGGAAATAATGAGTGACAAGGGGGAGGGGGAGGGGGGTGGAAATAATGAGTGACAAGGGGGGAGGGGGTGGAAATAATGAGTGACAAGAGGGGAGGGGTGGAAATAATGAGTGACAAGGGGGAGGGGGGTGGAAATAATGAGTGACAAGGGGGGGTGGAAATAATGAGTGACAAGAGGGGAGGGGGGTGGAAATAATGAGTGACAAGAGGGGAGGGGGGGTGGAAATAATGAGTGACAAGGGGGGAGGGGGGTGGAAATAATGAGTGACAAGGGGGGGAGGGGGGTGGAAATAATGAGTGACAAGGGGGGAGGGGGGTGGAAATAATGAGTGACCAGGGGGAGGGGGAGGGGGTGGAAATAATGAGTGACAAGGGGGGAGGGGGGTGGAAATAATGAGTTACAAGGGGGGAGGGGGGGAAATAATGAGTGACAAGGGGGGAGGGGGAGGGGGGGGGAATAATGAGTGACAAGGGGGGAAGGGGTGGAAATAATGAGTGACAAGAGGGGAGGGGGGTGGAAATAATGAGTGACAAGAGGGGAGGGGGGTGGAAATAATGAGTGACAAGGGGGAGGGGGGTGGAAATAATGAGTGACAAGGGGGAGGGGGAGGGGGGTGGAAATAATGAGTGACAAGGGGGGAGGGGGAGGGGGTGGAAATAATGAGTGACAAGGGGGGAGGGGGTGGAAATAATGAGTGACAAGAGGGGAGGGGGGGTGGAAATAATGAGTGACAAGAGGGGAGGGTGGGTGGAAATAATGAGTGACAAGGGGGGAGGGGGTGGAAATAATGAGTGACAAGGGGGTTGGAAATAATGAGTGACAAGGGGGGAGGAGGGGTGGAATTAATGAGTGACAAGGGGGGAGGGGGGTGGAAATAATGAGTCACAAGGGGGAGGGGGGGTGGAAATAATGAGTCACAAGGGGGGGTGGAAATAATGAGTGACAAGGGGGGAGGGGGGGAATAATGAGTGACAAGGGGGAGGGGGGGAATAATGAGTGACAAGGGGGGAGGGGGGAATAATGAGAGTGACAAGGGAGGGGGGGGAATAATGAGAGTGACAAGGGAGGGGGGTGAATAATGAGAGTGACAAGGGAGGGGGGGTAAATAATGAGAGTGACAAGGGAGGGGGGGAATAATGAGAGTGACAAGGGAGGGGGGGATAATGAGAGTGACAAGGGGGGGGAAATAATGAGAGTGACAAGGGAGAGGGGGGGAATAATGAGAATGACAAGGGAGAGGGGGGAATAATGAGAGTGACAAGGGAGGGGGGGGAATAATGAGAGTGACAAGGGAGGGGGGGAATAATGAGAGTGACAAGGGAGGGGGGAATAATGAGAGTGACAAGGGAGGGGGGGATAATGAGAGTGACAAGGGGGGGGAAATAATGAGAGTGACAAGGGAGAGGGGGGGAATAATGAGAATGACAAGGGAGAGGGGGGAATAATGAGAGTGACAAGGGAGGGGGGGAATAATGAGAGTGACAAGGGAGGGGGGAATAATGAGAGTGACAATGGAGGGGGGGAAATAATGAGAGTGACAAGGGAGGCGGGGAATAATGAGAGTGACAAGGGAGAGGGGGGGAATAATGAGAGTGACAAGGGAGAGGGGGGGGAAATAATGAGAGTGACAAGGGAGGGGGGGAAATAATAAGAGTGACAAGGGAGGGGGGGATAATGAGAGTGACAAGGGAGAGGGGGGGAATAATGAGAGTGACAAGGGAGAGGGGGGGGGAAATAATGAGAGTGACAAGGGAGGGGGGGGAATAATGAGAATGACAAGGGAGAGGGGGGGAATAATGAGAGTGACAAGGGAGAGGGGGGGGAATAATGAGAGTGACAAGGGAGGGGGGGAAATAATAAGAGTGACAAGGGAGGGGGGGATAATGAGAGTGACAAGGGAGGGGGGAGAGAGTGACAAGGGAGGGGGGGAATAATGAGAGTGACAAGGGAGGGGGGAAGAGAGTGACAAGGGAGGGGGGGGGTGGAAATAATGAGAGTGACAAGGGGGGGGGAGAGAGTGACAAGGGAGGGGGGGAGAGAGAGTGACAAGGGAGGGGGGGGGAGAGAGAGTGACAAGGGAGTCCACAGAGCCAGACCAAGAGCCAGAGACCAGATCATCTTATTGTCCTGGTGGTAAGTAGACAATGCAATATGTTTATTATGTAATTGTTTAGTTATTAATACTACATTGGAGACTAATTTACCTCACATTTAATTTACCTCACATCCGTGTGTGTTTTGCGGATCCACAAAACACAGACAGCGGCAATGTGCGTTCCGCACTTTGCGGACCGCACATTGCCGGCACTATTGCGGACAAGAATAGGACATGTTCTATTTTTTTCAGGATCGGAATTGCAGATCCGGGTCCGCAATTCCGTTCCGCAAAAAGAGACAGCTACAAGAAGCTGGATTAACCCTAAGGGAAACATAGCAGTTCTTTTAATTTAAAAGCTGAGAAAGGGGTGGAACATGACATGGGCAGATCATCTGATAAGGCGGGGGGGCGGCAATTTTTATCTTGCCTAGGGCGGCAAAAATCCTTGCTCCGGCCCTGTATAGGGGCAGGGATCAGCAACCTTCGGCACTCCAGCTGTTGTGAAACTACAACTCCCAGCATGCTCCTTTCAATTCTGTAGGAGTTCAGACAACAGCCAAGCAAGTGTGCATGATGGGAGATGTAGTTTCACAACACCTGGAGTGTGAGAGTGTTGCTGATCACTGATATAGGGGCTACCATAAGGTCGAGTTCACACTTGGCATTTTGCTCTGGTTTTCTCCAATGAAGTTTGTGATATGATGATGCGCCATATTGTGCCGCACTAAGAGGGAGATTTATCAGAACTGGTGTACAGGAAAACTGGTTTAGTTGCCCATAGCAACCAATCAGATTCCACCTTTCATGTTTAAGAGTTCCTTTTGAAAACGAAAGGTGGAATCTGGTTGCTATGGGCAACTAAGCCAGTTTTCCCCCTAAGTATGCTACAGAGCCACAGGGGACTCTTATTCGCCTCTGTGCAGTTCCTCTTCCGCGTGTCTGCGGCCGCAGGATGAGCTTTTAGCTTTTGGCTTGTCAGGTTCTTGTCCTGAAGGGAACAGGACCATTGATTGTTCTACTTCTCCTGTGACACTTGGTGATAATTTGGACCTCCGCTGATCACTTGATTGCCATTTAGACTCCATCTGATTTAAGGATATAAAAGAGCATTGCAGATGGTGGTAATGGCGCAGCCGCTCTAATTTACACCTCTTCAGGTTGAACAAATGGCACATATTTAAAATTGTCATCATCATTATCCCCTGTCTAGTGGAACAGAAGAGCCTTTCCCCCAAATATCAGGCAATCACCAGCAAATACAAGTCTTTAACTTGTTATCTGTAAAGTTGGTTAAAAAAAATAGTATTCCACATTTTTTTATTTCTTTCTGGGGACTGGGGCTACTTTCACACTGGCGTTTCTGGGTCCGCCTGTGAGATCCGTTTCAGGGCTCTCACAAGCGGCCCAAAACGGATCAGTCTAGCCCCAGTGCATTCTGAATGGATAAGGATCCGTTCAGAATGCATCAATTTGGCTGCGTTTGGTGACCGTCTGACTATGCGTAGCCAAATGGATCCGTCCTGACTTACAATGTAAGTCAATGGGGACGGATCCGTTTTTCACTGACACAATATGGTGCAATTGAAAACGGATCAGTTTTGACTTAGACTTTTTTTTGAATGAATAATGCAAACGGATCCGTTATTAACGGATACAAGCATTTGCATTATTGGTGCGGATCCGTCTGTGCAAATACAAGACGAATCCGCACCAAACGCGAGTGTGAAAGTAGCCTAATATGTCTACTATTACAGCAGCCAGAGGGTTGTCACCTGGCTTTCTTACAGTACTAGAGTAACTAGGGTACCTGAACACGGTGTAGATTACGCTCAGATTTTCATGCTGAAAACCTGCAGTGTAATCCAGTAAAAGCAAAGTGAATGAGATTTTCCAAATCTCAGCTACATGGTGCATATTGTGCATACGCAGAAATTGACCCATGGTGCTGCTTTGAAACCTGCGGCCTGTCAATTGTTTGTGCAGCTCTATGACTGTTGGGGCTTATTCACACAAATGTGTGCTGTCCGTTGCGGTATTGCGGACCGCATTTGCGCAATACACGGGCACTGTTCACTTCAATGGGTCCGCAAATCCGGAGATGCGGAACGGAAGCACGGAACAGAACACTACGGAGTGCTTCCTGGGGTTCCGTTCCGTGCCTATGTAAGAGGCAGCCCTGAATCAACCAGCAGCATTTCCAGCACTTATATCTATGCACACTGTCATGTTTCCCTCCGGCCACCAGAGGCCACTGTGACTAAACAGGAACCTGAGTTGTGCTGGCCAGAGGCTAAGAAAGGGTTAAGAAGTTTTTCCCGGGCTGTTCCAGAAGTTTCTGGGGGCCTTGCTGAGATAACAGAGAGAGATGGACTGTTGAGAGATAACAGTAAAAGACTGTAGCAGCAGGAGGCTATATTAGCTGAGATTTTCCTGACAGCTGTGGAGCTGCACACAGAGGACTTCACTGTGTGTTCCAGAGGAGTGGGACCGTGTGTAGAGACCAATACAAGTCGGATACTTCCTGACAGAGCTGGAACTAGGTGGAGATCTGCAACTGTTGTGACCAGAGAGAAAAAGACAGCCAAGCAAGCGACCAGACCTGGATCCAGACTGCATCTTATTGTACCCAGGAGAATCTGCAGAACTGTGAGTGGCACCAGTGCTTTTCTGTGATAGGTTATAGAGTCAGGGACTTAGTCAGTGCGCTGTAGAAGCGTCCCCTGGGTAGCAGGGCTAGATAGGAAATTGGTAGTGAGAGTAGCCTGCAAGCTGACTGCTTAATGTTTAGCTCATTCTGTGTATATGCAAAACTCCATTGCCATTGTTGTTGATTTATGTTCACCTGTTAATACCATTCCTGTCTTTGACCCATTGTGCCTCTGGTGCGGTGGTACTGTATTGTTACTCAGGTTTTCCAGCAGTTTCATTTTGCTTCTTAATAAAGCCGGTTTTTGCTTCAGTCTCCTTGTCCGCTGTATTTGAATCCTGCTTTGCGGTCTCTCCCTCCTCTGACCGCTACAAGTGGCGCTGCGAGCAGGGTACAGTCACAGAGATGGAGGCGGCTGAAGGCAATGTGCATAATGCTAATGTAAGCACCTCAGGCAATGGTGGAACCCCTGCAAGGGCCCTCCCTTTTGGCACTTTGTTTAACTTGCTACCTAAATTTGATGGCCAGAACATGTCACTGTCGGACTGGGTGTCAAGATTACAGAGCGCTGCTAGGATTTACAATGTCAGCCCAGAACTACAAGTAGAAATTGCTTTGGCCGCTCTAGAGGGTGAGGCCCGACAAAATGTCCTACTACAACCGGAAGCCACGCGCAATACATTAAAAGAGTGCGATTCCTGGAAGAAATATACAGTGAAACAGCCAGCGCAGGGCACCTCAGGGCGAAATTCTTTTACCGAATTCAGCGGGAAGACAAAGGTGTCTCGCAGTATGCAATGGCGTTACAGGAAGTGTTGGCCGAGGTGCAGAAAAAAGAGGCGGATGGAGTAACCGCCATGGGAACTGCAGATCGGATCCTGCGGGAACAATTCATTCTGGGACTCTACAGCACTCCCCTGAAACGGGCCCTGCAGGAACGAGTTAGGGTGGACTATACACTAACCTTTAGACAAATATTAGCAGAGGCAGTGGCACGGAGCAAAGAAGAAAGCTATGTGTCCGGAGTGATGCGGACCCAGACCGTCACCTCCCCCAGGGTTTCAAAGAGCGAAGAGGTCCTAGTCAGAGTAGTACAAGACTTACAGAGCTCTCTGAGTGCTATGCACGAAAAGTTGACACACCTGGAAAAACGGATGGAGTCGCACTATACCCCTGAAACTGCCTACCCGACCCGACAACAAATTTATTAGGCGCCCCCATGGGTTCCTATATCAGAATATCCTCACCCTAATTTACCTTCTCACCAAGCTTCTCAATATCCTCCAAGGAGGCCCGTCAATCAAGTCCTAAGGGCACCCCCCATACGCAGACAAGGAGAAGGCCGTCAAGGGGCACAGTGTTGGCGGTGTGGAAATTATGGACATTATGCCAGAGAGTGTCGGAGTGATGTAGCTAGACGCCCAGAGCCACCGTTAAAATTCCTGTCCCCGCAGTAGTGGGGCGTACTGTGGGGGAGGTGGAGAGCCAAGATACCCAGTATGGCTCCGAACACCTGGTCGCAGGGTGTCCCACCATTCAAGCTGAATTTGAAGGCATTCCGGTCGACTGCTTAGTGGATACCGGGTCACAAGTAACGACTATGCCTGAGTCACTCTTCTACCGTTACTTCCAAGCGCTGGCCAAGCCAGAGCGAGAGACGCTGGTCCAGGTTACAGCGGCCAATCAACAACAGATCCCTGTCACAGGAGTCGTGTGGATGAATGTACGGCTATGTGGGCAAGAAGTGGGATGGAAAGGTATCCTGTTGGTCCGTGAGACGTTCAAAGAAGATGTGCCTGTGATAATGGGCATGAACATTCTGCGAGAATTAGATCAGATAATGTTCACCAAACGGGGGCCAGGCTATTGGAAGCAAGCCACTCCGCACAAACCTACTCAGAAAGCGCTTCAACGGCTGATCCGATTCTATGGGACACAAAAAAGTGTCCCAGCACACCAGTCTGTGGGAACGATCCGAGCACCAGGAAAGGCTACCCTCACCATCCCCCCTGGATGGGAGACCGTTTTGACGTTACCCGTGGGAACCTTCCGCAATCTTGAAGGTATGGAGGTGTTCATCGAACCGATGGCCCTAGGAGAGTTGGGTCAGGATGTCCTGGTGGCCCGAACACTGGGAGTGGTCCAGAATGGACGAGTACCTAAGAGCTGTGAATATGGGACTTCTAGAAGTTTCCTTGATGCCAGGAGTGGAACTGGCTCATGTGTACCTACATCGGGGAGAAGTATTGAGTCGGAGAGAAGTGACTCTAGCTCCGGTAGGTGATGCTGTTTGGTCCCTGGCAGTTACTGCCAGTGTAGAAGAGATGCCAACCCCAGAATGGAATGGGAGAACCATCTTGGATCAAATGGAAATAGATGTGAAGGCTCTCAGTTCAGACCAACGGCAAGCAGTTGAAAACATGCTGTGGGAGAATCAGGCTGCATTCGCCCGTCACGCCAATGACTTTGGCTGCACGGATGCTATCACACATGAGATACCGACGGGGGACACTCCTCCAATTCGTGAAAGAGATCGTCAGATTCCGCCCAAGTTGTACCAGGAAGTGAAAACGTTGTTGAAACAGATGAAAGATTCCGGAGTGGTGCGGGGTAGCCAGAGCCCTTGGGCGGCCCCAGTGGTGCTTGTTAAGAAGAAGGATGGCACTATTCGGTTTTGTGTGGATTACCGGCGGTTGAATGCATGCACCGCGCAAGACTCATATCCTCTGCCACGTATCGAGGAGTCTCTGACTGCTCTAGGATGAGCCAAATATTTCTCTACCTTGGACCTGGCAAGCGGGTACTGGCAGGTACCAGTGGCCGAGCAAGACAAGGCAAAGACGGCGTTCATACTCCCCATGGGACTATTCGAATTCAACAGGATGCTATTTGGGCTGACTAATGCCCCGGGGACCTTCCAGCGGCTGATGGAGAGATGCCTGGGAGACCTGAATTTTGAAGCCACTCTGATATACATGGACGATATCATCGTATACTCTGCTACTTTTCAAGAACACCTGAATCGGCTAGGGCAGGTACTCGAGCGACTGCGATCCCATGGCCTGAAGGTAAAGCCAAAGAAGTGTCATCTCTTCAAGAGGGAGATCGAGTACTTGCGCCATGGGGTGTCCCAAGACGGAGTGTTGCCATCCCAAGACAAAGTGGCTGCAATACAACAATGGCTAGTGCCCAGAACGCTGCGGGAGTTGAAGGCCTTCCTTGGACTGACCGGGTACTACCGGCGGTTCATCAAAGACTATGCCAAGATGGCAGGCCCTCTGAATGAGTTGTTGAGAGGAACGGCTGGGCAACCCAAGGGCCAAAATATTCCCTGGGAGCAGAAGCAGGAAGAGGCCTTCCAGGCCCTGAAAGAAGCTCTGACATCGGCCCCCATATTGGCTTATGCCGACTTTGATAAACCATTTCTCTTATCTACTGATGGCAGTCTCTACGGACTCGGGGCAGTCCTGTCGCAGGTACAAGATGGACATGAGAGGGTGATCGCCTACGCCAGTAGATCCTTGCGAGAGACAGAGCGAAACCCCCACAACTACAGTTCCTTCTGGCTAGAACTCCTTGTCCTGGTGTGGGCCATGACGGAGAAGTTTGCAGGATATTTGACAGGAGCTAAGATCTTTGTACGGACTGATAACAATCCCCTGGCCCATCTGGACACTGCCAAGTTGGGAGCCCTGGAGCAACACTGGGCAGCTCGCCTTGCAAAATATGACTTCTCAATTCGCTACCGTTCCGCTACGGAGAACACTAATGCCGATGGCCTGTCGAGGGTTACTTTTGAGACCCCAGTAGGGGATGTCGATGAACAAAAAGAAGAAGATGAAACTCCAGATTTCCGCAAGTTCGTTCTGCCCACAGTTGCGGCCCAGACAAGTGGGGAGGCCCGTAAGCTACCCAAGGCATTGAGGAGGACTAATGAGGACTGGGGCCAATTACAGGATGAAGATGTTGGACTGCGGCAGATGAAAAGCTGGGTAACCCAGCGAAGGAAGCCCAACAAAGAAGTAAGGGCTGACCTGGATGCCGAGATGAAGTCCGTTCTACATCAATGGGACAGACTGGAAATGCACGGAGCTGTTCTGTACCACAAGTGGCAACAGCCCAATGACTTAGAGGCGAGGTGGCAAGTAGTCATACCTGGAAGCGTGGCATGTGAGATAGCCAAAGAAGCCTATGAATTTGGAGCTCACTTCGGGCCCGCCAAGACTTACCAGTGGCTGCAGCGTTATGTGTATTGTCCGCGACTGGAGGCCGTGGTGGAGGAAGTTTGCCGACAGTGTCAAGTGTGTGAACTCACTAAAAGCACGGAACAGAGGGCACCCCTCCAGTCCATACGGACCAAAGAACCGCTGGAATTATTGATGATAGAGTACCTCCTCGTGGGACAATCATCAAGAGGTCCACAGTACTGCCTGGTCATGGTTGACCACTTCTCCAAATTTGCAGTAGTCTCCCCAACTCGGGATCAGACGGCTGAGTCCGCAGCATGCGCTATCTGTCAGGATTTCATTCGGGTCTACGGGTGTAACAAGCGGATCCACTCAGATCAAGGGGCGTGCTTTCAAGGGAAAGTAATGGAGGGGCTACACCGACTGTATGGTATTGGAAAATCCAGAACGACCCCCTATCATCCCCAAGGGAATGGGGCCTGTGAGCGCTTCAACCGGACGTTGCTACAAATGCTGAGAATGCTAGAGGAAGACAAGAGGGCACACTGGCCTGATTACCTGCCGGAACTAGTCTGGGCCTACAATAATCGGGTCCATACCACCACCGTTTACACCCCGTATATGTTACTGTTTGGGAGACCTAGTAGAGAAATCGTTGAATTGAACCTGGAACAGCCAGAAGACCTAATGAAGCGATCAACCACCTCATGGGTGAAATAACACCGTCAGCGACTCCACCCATCCGCCATTTGGCAGGCCAGCGGTTACAGGAGAGAACTCATACGGACCGCCCTCCAGTCCAGGAGGTGCCACTGAAGCCTGGAGACCGGGTCCTGGAACGAGAGAAACGCCCCAGAGGCAAATTGAGTAAGCGTTGGGAAGTACAGCCATACAAAGTGATCAAGAGAGTGTACCCTAATGGCCTGGTTTACGAAGTGCACGTTGAAAACGAGGAGTTTGCTTCACGGCTTTACATAGGAATATGCTACGGCCATGCCGGTCCACAGATCCTGCACCTATTCAGAGGACACCTTCTCCTCCTGCCCCATACCCAGAATGTGTTATCTCAGATGGAAACGAATGTGAAGACTGGTGGACCGTTCCTGACACTGCAGAAGGTCCCCAGGCCGTAGGTGATGAGGCTCCTGCTACAGAACCACTACCGTCTGGCAGTGAGGAGGAACCCACGACCACACCCAGATCTCCTGCTGTAATGGAAGAGCCCAGGTTAACAACTCCCAGTGGAGAAAGTCAGGTCCTAGCAGAAAGTCAAGACCTCCGGAGATCTAGTGGGTCTACTGCAGGGGTTCCACCAAACAGGTACGCTGCTGATGATTTCATTTGGTCTGCCTGTAGGTATTGTGGACAATGTTGTACTGCCGTTTAAATGTTTCATTAACCCCTTTTTTTTTTCATGGACTATATAGCGAGGCCGAGGACGGCCACCTTTAAGTGGGGAGGCATGTAAGAGGCAGCCCTGAATCAACCAGCAGCATTTCCAGCACTTATATCTATGCAGACTGTCATGTTTCCCTCCGGCCACCAGAGGCCACTGTGACTAAACAGGAACCTGAGTTGTGCTGGCCAGAGGCTAAGAAAGAGTTAAGAATTTTTCCCCGGGCTGTTCCAGAAGTTGCTGGGGGCCTTGCTGAGATAACAGGGAGAGATGGACTGCTGAGAGATAACAGTAAAAGACTGTAGTAGCAGGAGGCTATAATAGCTGAGATTTTCTTGACAGCTGTGGAGCTGCACACAGAGGACTTCACTGTGTGTTCCAGAGGAGTGGGACCGTGTGTAGAGACCAGTACAAGCCGGATCCTTCCTGCCAGAGCTGGAACTAGGTGGAGAGATGCATCTGTTGTGACCACAGAGAGAAAGACAGCCAAGAGACCAGACCTGGATCCAGACTGCATCTTATTGTACCCAGGAGAATCTGCAGAACTGTAAGTGGCACCGGTGCTTTTCTGTGATAGGTTATAAAGTCAGGGACTTAGTCAGTGCGTTGTAGAAGCGTCCCCTGGGTAGCAGGGCTAGATAGGAAATTGGTAGTGATCGTAGCCTGCAAGCTGACTGCTTACTGTTTTTGCTTCAGTCTCCTTGTCCGCTGTACTGTACTTGAATCCTGCTTTGCGGTCTCTCCCTCCTCTGACCGCTACACCTCTGCACCGCAAAAAGATAGAACTTGCTCTATATTTTTGTGAATGGGTCCGCGATCCCCATGCGGGATACGGTCGTGTGAACAAGCCCTTGTATTGTGGTTTTCCCATCAACTTTAGGGCTTGTTCACACGACCGTGTGAAGCACATGCTGTGGACCGCAAATTGTGGTTCCGTTCCGCACTAGTGTTGAGCGCAAATATTTGAATTATGAATATTTATCTCGAATATTGCAACGCTGAGATTTTGCAAATATTTCGAATATAGTGCTATATATTCGCTATATCATTTTTTAACATCAGAAAACATGATTCCTCCCTGCTTCTTTCTTGTGGGCCAATGAGTCATTGGCCCACAAGCAACTTAAGCAGGAAGGAATCATGTTTTCAGATGTTAAAAAATGACGAATATTCGATATAGCGAATATATAGCACTATATTCAATATAGTGTTAGATATTTGTTTTTTAGAATATTCATCATGACTAATTGGCCCATAAGCAAGAAGCAGTGAGGAATCATGTTTTCAGATTGAAAAAATGACGAATATTCTAAAATTAGTGCTATATATTCATTTTTTAGAATATTCACCATTGACGAATATTCTAAAAAAAAGGAATATATAGCACTATATTCTAAATAATGCTATATATTCGTTTTCTAGAATATTAGGCATTTTTTTCCATCTGAAATCATGATTCCTCTCCCTGCTTAAATTGCTTGAGGGACAATGACTTCAGATGGAAAAAAATAACGAATATATAGCACTATATTCTATAGTGTTATATATTCGTTTTTGACCCACTTCGCATTCCGCAATTTTTACATTGCAGATTTTTCGTAATCGCTAAATAATCTCGAATACGACTATGTGATGAATATTCTACCACATATTCGCGAAATATCGCGAGTTTGAATATGGGACCTGCCGCTCATCACTATTCCACACCTCATCGCCGGATTTGCGGACCCATTCAAGTGAATGGGTCCGCATCTGTGATGCGGAATGCACACGGCCGGTGACCTGTGTATTGCAGACCCGCCGTATGTGGGACACACGGTCGTGTGAAAGAGGCCTTAGTCCAGGAGGAGCATTCCACACCTGATCTGCAGTTTAGAGCTTCATTACAACTTTACTGGATATCCCTGATGCTATAAAGAGGCTGAAGCCTTATTATTAAAAACAGTCCAAACTGATAAGGCTCCATTTACATCTGCATCATGGCTTCTGTTCATAATGGGAGGCACAATCTGACGTACAACCGATCCCAACAGCACCCGATGGACCTCTTGATTTGTAATCCCGCAAAAATGAGACCCTACATAAGAAAATCGCTCAAAAAAAAACTAAAAACTATAGCTCTCAGAACATGGAGACATTAAAACATAATTTTTTTGTTTCAAAAATGCTATAATTGTGTTAAAGTGAAATAAATAAAAAAAGTATACATATTAGGTATCGCCGCGTCCGTAACAACCAGCTCTATAAAAATATCACATGACCTAACCCCTCAGCTGAACACCATAAAAAACTAAAAACTGCCAAAAAAGCCATTTTTTGTCACCTTACATCACAAAAATTGCAACACCAAGCGATAAAAAAGGCGTATGCCCCCCAAAACAGTACCAATCAAATCGTCACCTCATCCTGCAAAAATGAGACCCAACCTAAAACAATCGGTCAAAAAAAAAAAAAAACTATGCCCTTACATCAGTTTACAACCACATGTGGGGTGTTTCTGTAAACCGCAGAATCAGGGTAATAAATATTGAGTTTTGTTTGGCTGTTAACCCTCAATGTGTTAAAGGGAACCTGTCATCAACTTTATGCTGCCCATACTAACAACAGAGTAAGGCCTCTTTCACACTACAGTATGTCCATTTCAGTGTTTTGCGTTCCGTTTTTCACGGATCCGTTGTCCCGTTTTTGGGTTCCGTTGTGTCTCCGTTTCCGTTCAGTATGTCCGCAAAAACCTTTCAGTATGGTTTCCGTATGGTTCCCGTATACGGTCCGTTTTTCACGGATCAAAAACGGAAGCCACCTGTATTTGTGCTCAGCCAAAGTTTGGCAACAAGAAACACATGGCCACAGTGGGCTGGGCCTAGCATTTGTTAATGACGGATCCGCAAAAAACGGATGACATACGGATGACATACGGATGCCTTCCGTATGCATTCCGTTTTTTTTGCGGACCCATTGACTTTAATGGAGCCACGGACCGTGATTTGCGGAGAAACATAGGACATGTTCTATCTTTCCACGGCACGGAAATACTGAAATACTGAAACGGAATGCACACGGAGACACTTCAGTATTTTTTGCTGAACCATTGAAATGAATGGTTCAGTATCTGTTCCGTATACTGAACTCAAAAAACGTCCAGTATACTGAACGCAAAATACTGTAGTGTGAAAGAGGCCTAAAGTAGAGACAGGTGAGTTGATTTCAGAGGTCTGTCATTTAAAAGTTAAAAGTAAGTGGTTGCAGAGAACTAACATCACAATCCTTGCAGACTGGGCCTGGAAGAGAGTTCCGGCCACCTGAGAAGAGTCATGGTTATTCATGAATTCCCGCTCTCCCTGCCCACCTGCTGATGACTGACAGTCTTCTACCTAGTTTTCTCCCTTTCTCTCTAGGAGAGAGCTGCCAATCTTCAGCAGATGGGTGAGAGTGCAGGAGATTATGAGTAACCAGGACTCTTCTCAGGTAGATTTGACTCTTTTCAAAGCCTGGGCTGCAGTGATTATGATGCTGGTTCTCGGCAACCACTGACTTTTAGCTCATAAGTGACACACTGCTGAAATCAGCATTTCTGTCACTAATTTATGCTGTCCTCTGTGAAGTAGGGAAAAAATTGATGACAGGTTCCCTTTAAAGAAAAAAATGGACTAAAATGGAACATCTGCCAAAAAAGTGAAACTTATTAAACTAATTCTTGTGGAACACCTAAAGGGTTAACAAAGTTTGTAAAAATCAGTTTTGAGTAACTTGAGGGATGTAGTTTCTTCAATGGGGTCATTTAAGAGGGGTTTCCACTATGTAAGCCCCACAAAGTGACTTTAGACCTGAACTGGTCCTTAAAAAGTGGGTTTTGGAAATTTTCTTAAATGTTTTAAGACTTGTTTCTAAAATTCTAAGCCTTCTAATGTCCTAAAAAAATAAAATGAAATATACAAAATGATGCCAACATAAAGTAGACATATGGGGGAATGATAAGTAATAAATATTTTATGAGGTATCACTTTCTGTTTTAAAAACAGAGAAATTTAAATTTGAAAAATTGCTAATTTTTCTAACTTTTTGGTAAATTTGGGATTTTTTCATAAACAAAGGTAAAGTATATTGACTCAAATTTATGACTATCATGAAGTACAATGTGTCACGAGAAAACAATCTCTGAATGGCTTGGATAAATAAAAGTGTTCCAAAGTCATTACCACATAAAGTGACACATGTCAGATTTGCAAAAAAATGGCCTGGGCAGGAGTGCGAAAACTGGCTCGGGGGAGAAGGGGTTAATTCTCCCTTGTTTCCTCTTCAGGTATATACCATAGCAGTCAATATATTAATCCTTTAGTGTGTAACAGACTGATTCTTATTCTGTTTATTATGTAAGCTGATTATTTTCTTTGTCCTTTTCTCACTGAGGTGCTGGGTCTCTTGCCACGGCCCAGCAGGCATTGTCTGCGCGCCTCCCGTACATTGGTTGGCGGGGCTTGCATCTCCTGTCACCAGGGTGGTGGCAGGAGAGGAGCAGGGCAGGGTTTGGGCTGCCAGGCAGGTAGGTTCCTTTGTTTTGATGCCAAGAACAGCGCTGCATGCTTCTCTTATCTTGCCATCAAATCTGAAGGAACTGCCGTCTGAACCTCCAACACATCATACACTGCAGGCTGCACACAAGTACACTCCATATGTTGCACTGCACCATCCACCACCAGAATACTGGGCTCCGAATATCAGAAAACAAAGCTTGTGGTTACAGGATTAACACACGAGAGAGGAATTTGCCAGTGCAAAGATCTAGGGGGCATCAGTTGCACATGGAGAAATTTGATTTCCATCATCACTAAAGAAGAGTTCACATCACCGTTATTTTTCAGTTCTTCTGATCCATCAGATCAAAAGGATCATGTGCATCGGTTATGCACATTTGGCATCCGCTTGAGCCACTTCTGTCAGAGATCTGTTATTTCAGACGGAAAATAATAAAGTCCTGCATGTGTCCTTGTGATGTATCAGAAGAACAGAAAAATAACGGTGATTTGGACTCCTTCTAAGGCCTCTTGCACACGAACGGTGTGTGCCCGTGGCCGTATTGTGGCCTGCATACGGCAGGTCCACAATACACGGGCACCGGCCCGTTTGCACTCCACATCACGGATGCGGACCCATTCACTTGAATGGTTCTGCAATCTTGGAGATGCGGAACGGAAGCATGGATTGGAACCCCACGGATGCACTACAGAGTGCTTCCGTGGTGTTTCTATCCGTGCCTCCGCACCACAAAAAAAATAGAACTTGTTGAATGGGTCTCGATCTGTCCCGAACGCTGCACGGGCTAAGCTTAAAACTTTCCTCCCTCTATACGTGCCTGACCTAGGGAAGCAGTTTATATCCCCCTGTGAACAAAAAGAGCATGTTGGGAGAAAGTCAAGACATCCCACATCCCCCACATTTGATGGTCATCAGGTGCCTCCAAAATTGGGCGCTTCAGCCAACAGTAATCTAATGGCTATTGCCAGGTTAGGGCCTCTTGCACATGAACGTTGTGTGTCTGTTGCCGTACTGCAATACACGGGCACTGGCCTATGTGCACTCTGCATCACGGATGCGGACCCATTCACTTGAATGGGTCCGCAATCACGGAGATGCATAACGGAAGCACGGATCGGAACTCAAAGAAAGCACTACAGAGTGCTTCCGTGGTGTTTCTGTCCTTGCCTCTGCACCGCAAAAAAATAGAACTTGTTCTATTTTTTTGCGGTGCGGACGGATCACGGACCCATTCAAGTTGTCCGTGCATTGGGGACTGCAAATTGTGGTCCCTAATGCACAGACTCACAAGGTTAATAAGGAGTTATTAATGTAAAATGAAAATCATAAAGTATATGTGCGGTATGCCAGACTCACAGGGGAATTATACATGAGGTCACGGTGTGAGCAATAGGTGGGCCGAGGGAAATACAGTTCTGGTTACTCACGGTTATGTCGTCCCTGGGCAGGCTCGCATAAGTGATAAGGAGAACGGCACAAGAATTCTCTGGGGCACTCTGGTGTAAGGGACACAGGCCAGATGGTGGTTCGAGGTGCTCTTGATGGTCTGTATTAATGTGCCTATGGCAAGGTCCCTTGTAGTCGTGACGCCAGTACCTTTTGTGGTGGTACAACCATTTACTGTAGTGTCAATTGAGGAACTGAAGACTGAGACGAGGATGGTGAAATCCAAATTATAACCTTTACTGAATATTGCTCCTAGTAACAATTCCATCCAATTTATAAAATAGTCTTTGGTACATCCCAGTATAAAATACAGTCTCATGCATACGGGCGTAGGGAAATGTAAGTCCTCAGAAGAAACAGGCTCTTAGGCTACATGCACACGACTGTATGTGTTTTGCGGTCCGCAAATTGCGGATCCGCAAAAAAAAAACGGATGCCATCTGTTTTTTTTTTGCGGATCCGTTTTTTTTTGCGGATCCATTGTAATAATGCCTATCCTTGTCCGCAAACTAGAAAAAAATAGGACATGCACTATTTTTTTTGCGGAGCAACGGAACGGACATACTGATGCGGACAGCACATGGTGTGCTGTCCGCGTTTTTTGAAGACCCATTGAAATGAATGGGTCCGCATCCTATCCGCAAAAAAAAACAGATCGGACACGGAAACAAAATACGGTCGTGTGCATGAGGCCTTAGTCCTATATAGATATGTAAGAAAGCTACTGCTTCAGTCTAGGCTTTGAAGAAATTTGGCTGGTAAAAACTCTTGCCTGATTCCAGGGGCGGACACAGACAGCAGAGGGCCCCTGTGCAAAGATTGTGCCTGGTCCTTCCCCCTTCCCAAGCCAAATTCGCAACCTAACCTATTCCGTCCTAGGCTAACATTACTTATAGCAATACAAAACATACAGGGTAAGGCTACTTTCACACCTGCGGCACTACGCTCCGGCCACCTGATCCGGCAGAAAATGCAAGGAATCGGCTGGACACAAACCGCAGCATGCAGCGGTTTGTGTCCCGCTGATTCTCTGCATTTTTGCCAGATTGTGGCCAAATCTCTGCCGTACCCCATTATAGTCAATGGGGCCGGCGGGCATTCTGTCTGCATCCAGCAGTGCCAGATCCAGTGAATTCCAGCAGGCTGTTCTCTGCTGGTACAGCCAGCCAGAATCACTAACGCAGATGTGAAAGTAGCCTAACACAGCGCCTCATACCTCTTCCATCCAGGGACGTCTTCTTTGATGTAGATGTTCTCTGTCCTCATCTTCTCCTTTCAGACCAGACCCTAAGGCCCCTTTCACACGGGCGAGTATTCCGCACGGGTGCAATGCGTGAGTTGAACGCATTGCACTCGCACTGAATCCTGACCCATTCATTTCTATGGGGCTGTGCACACGAGCAATGATTTTTCACGCATCACTTGTGCGTTGCGTGAAAATCGCAGCACGCTCCTCTTTGTGCGTTTTTCACGTAACGCAAGCCCCATAGAAATGAATGGGGTTGCGTGAAAATCGCAAGCAACCGCAAGCAAGTGCGGATGCGGTGCGATTTTCACGCACGGTAGCTAGGTGACGATCGGGATGGGGACCCGATCATCATTATTTCCCCTTATAACATGGTTATAAGGGAAAATAATAGCATTCTGAATACAGAATGCATAGTAAAATAGGGCTGGAGGGGTTAAAAAAAATAAAAAATAATTTAACTCACCTTAATCCACTTGTTCGCGCAGCCCGGCTTCTTTTCTGTCTTCATCTGTGAGCAATAGGACCTTTGATGACGTCACTACGCTCATCACATGATCCATCACCATGGTGATGGATCATGTGATGGACAAGGTGATGAACGCAGTGACATCATCAAAGGTCCTATTGCTCACAGATGAAGACAGAAGAGAAGCCGCGCTGCGCAAACAAGTGGATTAAGGTGAGTTCAATTTTTTTTTTTTTTTTTCTTTAACCCCTCCAGCTCTATTTTACTATGCATTCTGTATTCAGAATGCTATTATTTTCCCTTATAACCATGTTATAAGGGGAAATAATACAATCTACACTACAACTAACCCAAACCTGAACTTCTGTGAAGAAGTTCGGGTCTGGGTACCACAGTCAGTTTTTTATCACGCGCGTGCAAAACACATTGCACCCGCGCGATAAAAACTGAACATCGGAAAGCAATCGCAGTCAAAACTGACTGCAATTGTGTTCCTACTCGCGCGGGTTTGCCGCAATGCACCGGGACGCATCCAGACCTAATCCGGACACGCCCGTGTGAAAGAGGCCTTAGTTTCTTACTTTTCCATCATCCTCCCACCTTCTGAACACCCCACCCTGCCATCTTTAAGCCTGAAAAGAGGGTGGACTGTACTGTATGTTCACTTTTGCAGCACATAGACTGCAGCTGTATTCTACAGTGTTGGTTACCTATATATATGCATGCTTGAGAAAGACCGCATTGAGCGGTTGAAACGTTGCAGAGGGGAATAAAAGATCCACAATTTTTTCACTTTATTTGGAGTGCTGCCTCATCCTTTTGATGCTATACTTACCTATAGCCGTTTGAGCCTGCGGCTGTGAGGATTACCTGCACCCACATCATCGGTCTTGTGCTGCTGTGACTTTTTTTTATTTTTATATATATATATATACACTGCTCAAAAAAATAAAGGGAACACAAAAATAACACATCCTAGATCTGAATTAATTAAATATTCTTCTGAAATACTTTGTTCTTTACATAGTTGAATGTGCTGACAACAAAATCACACAAAAATTTAAAAATGGAAATCAAATTTTTCAACCCATGGAGGTCTGGATTTGGAGTCACCCTCAAAATTAAAGTGGAAAAACACACTACAGGCTGATCCAACTTTGATGTAATGTCCTTAAAACAAGTCAAAATGAGGCTCAGTAGTGTGTGTGGCCTTCACGTGCCTGTATGACCTCCCTACAACGCCTGTGCATGCTCCTGATGAGGTGGTGGACGGTCTCCTGAGGGATCTCCTCCCAGACCTGGACTAAAGCATCTGCCAACTCCTGGACAGTCTGTGGTGCAACGTGACGTTGGTGGATAGAGCGAGACATGATGTCCCAGATGTGCTCAATTGGATTCAGGTCTGGGGAACGGGCGGGCCAGTCCATAGCATCAATGCCTTCATCTTGCAGGAACTGCTGACACACTCCAGCCACATGAGGTCTAGCATTGTCTTGCATTAGGAGGAACCCAGGGCCAACCGCACCAGCATATGGTCTCACAAGGGGTCTGAGGATCTCACTTCGGTACCTAATGGCAGTCAGGCTACCTCTGGCGAGCACATGGAGTGCTGTGCGGCCCTCCAAAGAAATGCCACCCCACACCATTACTGACCCAATGCCAAAGCGGTCATGCTGGAGGATGTTGCAGGCAGCAGAACATTCTCCACGGCGTCTCAAGACTCTGTCACGTCTGTCACATGTGCTCAGTGTGAACCTGCTTTCATCTGTGAAGAGCACAGGGTGCCAGTGGCGATTTTGCCAATATTGGTGTTCTCTGGAAAATGCCAAACGTCCTGCACGGTGTTGGGCTGTAAGCACAACCCCCACCTGTGGACGTCGGGCCCTCATATCACCCTCATGGAGTCTGTTTCTGACCATTTGAGCAGACACATTCACATTTGTGGCCTGCTGGAGGTCATTTTGCACGGCTCTGGCAGTGCTCCTCCTGTTCCTCCTTGCACAAAGGCGGAGGTAGCGGTCCTGCTGCTGGGTTGTTGCCCTCCTACGGCCTCCTCCACGTCTCTTGATGTACTGGCCTGTCTCCTGGTAGCGCCTCCATGCTCTGGACACGACGCTGACAGACACAGCAAACCTTCTTGCCACAGCTCGCATTGATGTGCCATCCTGGATAAGCTGCACTACCTGAGCCACTTGTGTCGGTTGTAGACTCCGTCTCATGCTACCACTAGAGTGAAAGCACCGCCAGCATTCAAAAGTGACCAAAACATCAGCCAGGAAGCATAGGAACTGAGAAGTGGTCTGTGGTGACTACCTGCAGAACCACTCCTTTATTGGGGGTGTCTTGCTAATTGCCTATAATTTCCACCTGTTGTCTATCCCATTTGCACAACAGCATGTGAAATTGATTGTCACTCAGTGTTGCTTCCTAAGTGGACAGTTTGATTTCACAGAAGTGTGATTGACTTGGAGTTACATTGTGTTGTTTAAGTGTTCCCTTTATTTTTTTGAGCAGTGTATATAATTTTATTCCTTTATTTTGTAGAATGTCCACACAGTGATGATGCCCTGTAGTACCTCCGGACTGCAGTGGTTGGCTGCAGGAATGGCAATTTTCCTGGCTGCCAGCCAAGAGGGATGAGGGTATGGATGGTTAGTTGACCCAGGAAAAAATCTGCTTCTATGGGAAAGATGTGCACCAGTAGGCTGGCAGGAATAGTGAGGCGTAGATAAAAGAGGAGGTTTAGCACTAATAGAAAAGAGTGGCCATGGTTATTGTGCGATGCCTACTGGAACTGCTATTGGTCGGTGTGATAAATGGGACTGAGATCTATTCCATCATTTTGGAGCGTGGAGACATGGATAGCTGCTCAAAGGATTACATGGTGTACCAAGGGGAACCTCTGAAGAGAAGAAGGACTATTGTTCAACTGAGTGAAACAGAATCTTAATAGGAGCAGATGATGAGTGAACTCAACAACCACATTTCAGAAAAGTAAAAAATATAACAGTTAGATAGAAGTAGGAGAGAATTGCTCTTCCAAGGGTTTCGGTTAGCCTCAGAGGGAGAAAAGGTTGGTAAAATTTTAGCAAGTATTGTAAAAAATCAAAGAGGGAAATCCTGGATAGGGGCGATTAGAGATAATATAGATGAAATAATTAGTTCACCGGAAGGAGTTAAAAAAGTTTTTGTGGAATATTTCCAGGAACTCTATAAGTATAGGGTACAATATTCGAAAATAGATTTGGACTTATATTTAGACCAGATTGCCTTGAGAGAGATATCTCAGGCCCAAAAGGAATATTTGGAAAAAGAAATATCGATTTCAGAAATTAACGAGGTTTTGGGTACGGTGAATCCTGCAAAAACACCAGGGTGTGATGGCCTCCCCTTTGTAATATATAAGACTTTTGCCCAGGTGTTAATACCAGAATTAAATTGTGTGAGGCTCAAAAAATAGGGGATTTACCAGATTCCATGAAATTAATTCTGGTAAAAAGGGTAAAGAACAATTAGACCCCGGGTCATATAGACCAATATCTTTGTTAAATATGTATGTTAAAATTTTGGCAAAAGTCTTGGCAGGCAGGCTTTCTAAGGTGATTAAAGGTATAATCCATGAAGACCAGACAGGTTTTATACCCGGTAGAACGATATATTCAAATATAAGAAGGTTGTACCTTAATATTGAGGCTAATAGAATAGAAACTGGTGAGAAAGCTGTACTTTCACTGGATGCCCAAAAGGCCTCTGGCAAGTATAATAAGAAATGATAGGGAGTTCAAAGGTTTTCAATATGTGGAAGGAGATGAAAAATTATTAATGTATGCTGATGATATTTTATTATTTATGCACAATATTGGGGACCAGTTTAATAGAGTAATAGATATAATAGATAATTTTTTATTTTTTTTCTGGTTTAAATATTAATTGGGGGAAATCCCATATGATGTTATTAGGAGATGGGCAATCACAGAAGGACTCAAGGGTGCATGTGCTTGACACGAGAGTTTTAAATATTTAGGTATACAAATTTCCGGAAATATAGAAGAATATGAAAAGTTAAACGTACTTCCAGTAATAAAAGAACTTAGAACTAAAATACATATCTGGAAAAGATTACCCCTGTCAACTCAGGGTCGGGTAAACCTAATAAAAATGATTTTTCTTCCAAAAATACTTTATGTCCTACAAAATGCCCCATTCAGATTGCTGCAGAAGATTTTTAGGTTATTAGATAGCCTAATGGGGGATTTTATTTGGAAAGGTGCTATCCCTTGGATAAAAAAAGAAGTGCTTCAGCTCCCAGTAAGAGAGGGAGGATTGGCGGTTCCTAACTGGTTTTTATATTATTTAATAACACAACATAGTCAAATAAAAGGTAGTTTGAACGGTTTAGTGGGAAGACAGGAATTAAACAAACTGGGTTGGAGAGGGGAATGGAATCACTTAGAGTTATTGGAATCAGGTACACTAGGGAAAAATATTATAGGAAATAGAACACTGAATTCACTGGAGTATATATGGGTGGAAGTTGAAAAAATATTAGAGATCAAAAGTTTTTTGCAGTATACACCTATTTGGAAAAATTTTAATTTAAAGGAATTTCAAATTATTAGGACTTACATCGACTGGGAAAAAAAGGGGATGAAATATTTAGGTCAAGTATTTGAGGAAGACAAACTGAAGGACTTCAACATATTGGCTAGGGAGTTTGGGATCACCCAAAAGGATATCTATACATATTTCCAGCTTAGGAATGCTTTGACGACAGTGGTGCATGTAGACAAATATAGAAAGGAACAATCAGATAGAATTTATAAATTCACCAATGGAGGAGAAAAAAGAGGAATAACTGCAAAAAGATATGGGATCTTGATGGAGGGGGGAAAAAAACGGATTACAATACTTGCTAGAGGAAAATGTGAAAAAGAACTTCAGTCTTTTACGGAAGAGAAATGGAAAGATGCTCTTAGAAGTTATGCTATGGTGTCGGATAGGGGTTCACATAAGATATCACAGTTTTTTTTATAGTACATAGATTACACCGATCTCCTTGGATATTAAAGAAAATGGGTGTGAGAACTTCAGATAAGTGCCTAAAATGTAGGGGAGAGAATGCAGATCTTATACATTGTTTTTGGAGATGCCCCAGACTCTTTAGATATTGGAAAGAGATAGCAGAGATTGTACTAGTATTTTTGGATGTTCAAGTTTTTGAAGAACCAATAGTTTGTATACTGGGGGCAACTGAACATCTGAAGTTAAAAAAAGAAGTACGGTTGGTTTTGGGTAAAGTACTGTTTCAAGCTAGACTTCTTATACTTAGGAAATGGGTAAAGGAAGATCCCCCCACAGTGGGACAGTGGCGAGAGGCAGTTGTTAACCTGATTAAAGTTGAACAGGTGACTGAGAGTTATACTAAAAAATCAGAAAAAATTGATGAAATATGGAAAAAATTGTTATACTAGGCCTGGATGTTGATGGTTTTTTTTCCGTCCCTCTCTCTCTCTCTCTCTCTCTAAGGGGTGGTGGGTGGGTAAAGAAGGGGGAAAAAAAGGGAAGAAAGAAAGTTATTATAATATTTATTAAGTTGTAATATGGACTTTTATCATTTAGTATTGCTGTGATTTGTGTACATGTTTTCACAAAATTGAAATAAAAAAAAAATATTTAAAAAAAAAACAACAACCACATTTCAGACTGGGATAGGCTAGGTAGGCTAACTGTAGAAGAAGGTGGTCAGAAAATGTTCTGTGCAGATTGCAGCTGAAGTAGTGTAGGCCATCTTCATCAGCAGCCTTTGTGGGATTATTTCTGGCAAGAAAGTTTGCTGCTGCCGTGGAGTAATGTCAGACAGGAGATAACCAGAGAAGCTTGACCACAGTGCTTATCTCAGATGTGGTAGAAAATATTGAAGGGTCCAGTTAGGGTTGTGAGAGGAACCAGCTCTGAGGGGACTGGGGAGAAGCTACAGCATATCACTGGTTAGTGCTTGGAGGGTGGCTTAACTATTCACATATAGCTCAGTGAATTAAGTAATTCAGTTGTGTAGCTTACTAAAACTGAGAGAACTAGTAGTTGAGAAAGGATGGAGGGAGTTAAAGGGGTTATCCAGGAAAATATATTTATGACTTATCCTCAGGATAGGTCATCAATATCAGATCTGTGGGGGTGGGACACCTGTGATCAGCTGTTAGAAGAGGCCTTAAGCGCTGCGGCCTCTTCCTAGACCAGTGACATCACTGTACATCGTCACATGGCCTAGTTGCAGCTGAGCCCTAAGTCAATGGAACTGAGCAGCAATACCAAGCACTGCCACTCAGCGATGCACGGCGCTGTCTTTGGAAAGCATGTTCCCCGCCTGAATAGAACAGCAGTCTCACATGTGTAGCCCCTGCTGCATTACAACAGGGGAAACCAGGAACCCATAATCTAAATAATCAATGGTTGGATCCACAGCGATCAGACACATATCACCTATCCTGTGGATAGATGATAAGTACTGAGTATGGGACAACCCTATCAAAACTTGTGTATTGTAACTGCAGTGACCCTGTGGATCACTGCTAAAGAGTTAATTCACTGCTAAAAGGGTTAATGTTTGCTATTTTTGCGTTAATGTATTTTCCATGTTTTGAATGTGATTCCAAGAGCTGGACATGGGAAAACAGCTTAGCTATCATGTCCTACTCAGCAAAACTTGCCCCCACTGAGTCAGGAGCATTGTATAGTCTGATTGCATCAGCCAGACTGTCTTGCCTTGGCAGCTGAAGTGTGACATGCTACATGGGTCTGTGCAGTCTGAGGCCTACTACATGGGCTGTCCATTCCTACATGCTGAGGACAGGTGCCAAACGTCTGAGAGAAAGAGAACAGATATTCACAGACTGTTTAGGACTATAAGAGACAGTGTGATAGCAAAGGTAACACACGTCCATGGTTTTGAACTATGTTGCTTGTGGTAGGGAGCATATTGGCGGTGCCCCACCACACTTTGGAGACAGATTGGCCTTCTGATCTAAGATCTGTGATTTGCACGCCTTTGGTCAATTTGGGTAGTTGTCTGGATTTAACAGAGAAAGACTCAGAGATACTTACTATAGCCTGCTTTCTAGTATACAGCCTTGGAAAGATTGTGTGTAAACCCTGGAGAGACAGAAATTATCCTCACAAGTGTCATTTGCCAAGAATACCTCAGCAAGGTTTTTGGACTTTACACTGGCCTCCTAATTGCCTTGCATCCAACACCTGCCTTGCAACCATGTATCTAATATCAAGGGCACCCAGTTACCATCAGGAAGCAGCCCTGATATTAGGGTGTGCTCCAAGGGAAAGAAAGGGTGCACCCCTCCATTCACTGCACTGTTCTGGAGAGCGTTGGAGTGAGTGCAACCACCAAGAACCACTACAACTCATATCAGTGCCACAACTACTACTCCCCTCCTCCCGGCTTTCCCAATGCAGATCATTGCCTAACCATTATGCCTTAATGCCTCATCTAAGATTTGTAACTATTGAGAGTATCAGGCCTTCTTAAACAGACTAATACCATATAATATTTCTATTACTGTAATTGCAGTCCTGTTGAGTAAAGTTGAATTGCTCGCACTTAATCTGGTTTGCTATTGGGGAATGACTCACATAACAGTATTGTACAGGCTGTGCAGTACCCTACCTCCAGTGATAATAATGACAAAAACAATAAACGGGTTAATTAGGATTAATGATACTAAAAGTGAAAATTGATGAGAAAGAAGTGGAAGGTTCAGGTTATTTGCACATGACAATTATCATTATGATCCATATAAAAAAGATTGTTTAGTGAATTATAACATGGAAATGGTCATTCCCTATTGAACTGTATAATTAGTATGACTGTAATTGAATACGGCCGTTCTGACATTAGAGATGTAATGATTTTAATAGCTATGGCCTAGCATCAGTTATGTATTATGATGACTATGGCCAGAGTATATACATCATATTGGACAGATAAAGGGCTAATACGCTATATGTCTGGGGTGGCCAACCTGCGGCTCTTTGCCGCTTCAACTGCGGCTCTTGCAGTGGAGATGGGAAGCAGCTGCGCAGCCTAATAGAGAACATGGCACGCGCTGCTCTCAGCGCGTACCATGTTCTCTTCACTAGCACAGTGGAGAAGGAGGGAGTCCCTCCCTCTCCACTGTGACGCAGCTACCGCTGCCACCAAAGGGGAGATAGCAGGGAGGAGAAGGGGAGAGGCTGTGGCCACTGCACCACCAATGAAAGTAATTAATAAGTATAGAGGCAGCAGGTGCCGGCCGCGGTATCACATACCCGGCCTCAATAACAGGGCATGCGATCCGCGGAAATTAACCCCTTAGCCGAAGCACCTGAGGGGTTAATTGCTGCGGTTCGGTGGATCGCATGCTCTGTTATTGAGGCCGGGTATGTGATACCGCCGCCGGTACCCGCTGCCTCCTATACTTGAATTAATGTGTTAATTACATTCATTGGTGGCGCAGTGCCCCCCCCCCCCCAGTATTATAAATTCTAACCATTGGTGGTGCAGTCTCCCCCACCAATTATTAGTATCATTGGTGGCAGTGGCCACAGGGTCCCCTCCCCCCTCTTCATTGGTAGCAGTTCCGATCGGAGCCCCAGCAGTGTAATCCTGGGGCTCTGATCTGTTACCATGGCAGCCAGGATGCTACTGAAGCCCTGGCTGCCATGGTAAGCTCCCTGCTGCCGTGTGTACTATGCACAGGGCAGCAGGGAGAGTGTGAAGTCCTATTCACCTTAATAGAGCTCTATTAGGGTGAATAGGACAAGGGTTCTAGCCCCTAAGGGGGCTAATAGCAAATAAAAATATAAATAAAGTAAAAAAAAAAAGCCACAATTCTAAAAGTTTAAATCGCTCCCTTTCCCAATTTTACATATAAAATTTACAAACAATAAAAAATAAACATACATATTACATATTGCCATGCCCGAATAAGTGTGAACTATTAAAATATAAAAAAAAATATTTCCTATGCGGTGAACCGCGTGATGTATAGCTTGTGGCTCCTGGTAGTCATGCGGGTTTTTTTTTCTGGCTCTTTGTGTCCGTAAGGTTGGCCACCCCGCTATATGTAGTGGTAACTGACATGCTCTAGTAAAATAATAGTATTATAGGGAATCTGTCAACAGTTTGGACCATGTTGGAAGTGCAATACAAACATACCTTTTGGGGAGCTTTTCTCATCAGGAGTAGTGTGAATATGAAGTTTTAGGCTACTTTCACACTCGCGTTTTGGGCGGATCCGTCATGGATCTGCAAAAACTGATCCGTTACAATAATACAACCGCATGCATCCGTCATGAACGGATCCGTTTGTATTATCTGTAACATAGCCAAGACGGATCCGTCATGAACTCCATTGAAAATCAATGGGAGATGGATCCATTTTCTATTGTGCCAGATTGTGTCAGAGAAAATGGATCCGTCCCCATTGACTTACATTGTGTGCCAGGACAGATTCGTTTGGCTCAGTTTCGTCAAGAGGACAGCAAAACGCTGCAGACAGTGTTTTGGTGTCCGCCTCCAGAGCGGAATGGAGACGGAACGGAGGCAAACTGATGCATTCTGAGTGGATCCTTTTTTCATTCAGAATGCATTAGGGCAAAACTGATCCGTTTTGGATCTCAGAAACGGAAAGCCAAAACGCAAGTGTGAAAGACACCGCCAATGTGCATTCCGCATTTTGCAGACCGCACATGGCCGGCACTATAATAGAATATGCCTAATCTTGTCCGCAATTGCGGACAAGAATAGGACGTTCTATTTTTCTCGGGAACGGAAATGCGGACCCGGAAGTGCGGGTCCCGCATTTCCGGATCCCGGGCAGCACATCGTGCGGCCCCATAGAAATGAATGGGTCCGCAATTCCGTTCTGCAAAATGCGGAACAGAATTGCGGACGTGTAAATGGACCCTTATTCTGCCAGATTCTGCTACTGTAAATGCCCAGGGCGGGGCTGCACTGTGAAGTATTCCCTGCTTTCACCCCTGACGAAGCTGCAAGAGAGGCAGTATGTATGGGGTTTTACCCACTAGACTTTCTTTTATGTTCAGCCATGGACCTTTTGATATCTCTTTTTGGTCAACACATTAGGGTAATTTATTTGTTGTTTGAATCTACTGGATGTCTCATTACCACCCTTATTGTATTTTGGAACTTTGAAGTAGTTTATAGATTTTTTGCTTTGGTAGTATTATATGGTATGCTTATATATATGCTTTTGTCTATGCACTTTAACAACGCACTATGAAGTTGAAGCCTTGAAGTTGTACGTTTTATAGAATTGGGCTTTTTTTCTTTTATTTAAACTTTATTATAGGTTGTTGCCGGTGTGGGGGTATATTTTTGCTGTTATCCATGGCACCCTTGTACAAACTATGTATTTTAAATGGGTTTAGAACTTTTGTTGTTTTGTTTTTTTCGTTCATGATTTAATAAATTTAGCTTTATTACCATATTTTTCAGACTATAAGACGCATCTAGGATATAGAGGAGGAAAATAAGAAATTTTTTATTTTTATCAGACCTCAGGTCAGACCTCTGTATCAGACCCCTATTCTTCCTCAGACCTCAGATCAGACCCCCAAGCTCTATCAGACCTCAGATCAGAACCCCTTTCTTCCTCAGACCAGAACCGCATCAGACCTCTGTATCAGACCCCCATTCCTCCTCAGACCTCAAATAAGACCCCCATTAGACCCCTACGCGCACTATGTCCTTACACTGTACACAGTGGTGAGTATAGTCACTCCACTCACTGCTCCCCACGCCTCCTGCCTACTAATGACCGCTTCCATAACGGAAGCGGTCATTAGCATTTGCATTATAATACGCACTGCCATTTTCCCCCTGCTTTTGGGTGGAGAAAGTGCATGTTATAGTCTGAACAATACAGTATTTATTTTGGGTGTGAATGTTCTGATATATATGTGACCTTTTTCTTTGGTATCTGGCAGAATAAAACTTCATATTCACACTACTCCTGATAACAACAGCTCTGGAAAAGGTAATCTTGTAGTGCTCTCTCCAGCCCCTTCCTAGTGTTGTCAACAGTTTAATATTGTCAATCCTCCTGACAGACTTTCCTAAGTAGACACATTCAATTGTCAGTTCTGGAAAATATCACTTTTATATGACTTCAAATAAAAAACAACATAAAACAAACTGACTCAAATAAAGTATATAATATACAAACAGGATGACTCATTTATACTGGTCAGACACTCAGAGTAAACATAAAATACTACAAAAAAAATGCATGGTTTATTGTGAGTTTAAAATAGTTTACATCACACTATAAAAAGTCAGGAGTATGAATTCTCAAAAAAAAAAAAAGAGGAGAAATATCTCAGCTTAGTATCACCACCCTGTGGACACCTCGTAGTTCTGCAGCCTTTTAAACTTGAGTGCCAAGACAGCTGTAACAATGGCATCTTAAAGAGGTTGTACGGGATTGAAAAGAACATGGCTGCTTTCCTACAGACACTGCACCACACCTGTCCACGGATTGTGACTTGTACAGCAGCTCAGCTTCATTGTAGTTTAAAAAAAACATTGGACAGTAGGACAGAAACCACAACCCCTAACAGGCTTCCTGGGCATGCAGGGATTTGTAGTTTTGCAACAGCTGGAGATTAGAGTACTTCTTAAAATTCGATTTGGGTTTTGTTGGGTCTAAGTTATTCAGAAAGTGCTCTTAATGCCCCGGAAAAGTCTCTTTCTCTCTCTCTCGCCTTGATTCAAATGAAACAAAATTCGGATTTTGTAGAATCAGAACTTTTTGAAAAATTTAGGTTTGAATTCCCAAATGTTGGAATCTATTTGCTCATTTCTGTTGACCACTGTCTTGGAGATAAGATTTTTGATGTGCCTTTATTGCACCCAAATAGATACATTAGTGCCCACGTTCTTCCTCATAGTAAAGTTTTTCGGCGTTCACTATGCCACCATCCTGTAAATTATTAACCCCTCCGAGTCCTGAAAATTCTCCTGATACATTTCTGTGATTGATCTATCACTTTCAGATTATGTGCCGTATTATGCAATACGTGCCTCTCAGCTCCCGGGCTTGTATTTACTGTAAGCTTTGTAGGTTGCGTGTAGCTGTGTACAGTACACACAGAGGCGCGGGCGTGTTTGTGTGCCAGATCGAGACTCGCACATACACAGGACCAGCTTCTTGTGTTTACCCAAAAACAGCGACAGAGCAAACTAGACCCCCACCGAGCTGTACTCATCAACCTTATCACTGAGAAGCCATTGTGCAAACCGCAATGTATATAGTATACCGTGTGCTAGTAAATTTACTTATACTTCAAATGATTTCACTTATCTTCAAAATGTTATTTTTCTGGTGATCCATAAAACTCGCTATGTACGTAAAAGAGAGGCTCCATAGCAAAAATCTGAGGTTGTCCTCCATTCCGGTGCTGGGTCATGCCACTACTTTTCCATTGTGTGAGAGGTGAGGTCAATCTGTACTTGTAGTAGAAGATAGTTTGACAATGATGAAGTGCTTATGAAGAAGAAGAACTCTACAAAGATTCATGCCATCCTGAGGAAGGGTAGAAAACGGAACCCTTTTCCATAGGCTTTGTAACAAAGTAATTATATCGAGATGCATCCGGACCCAGGTGGCTGAAGGGGTTCAATGACAGCTCTACTACATAAGAAGACCAAATACCGTGTTTCCCCCAAAATAAGACACTGTCTTTATATTTATTTTTCCTCAAAAAAACACACTATGGCTTATTTTCAGGGGATGTCTTATGGCTTATTTATCAGGGATCCAATCTGCACACTGATGCTGAGGAGACTTTTACTTTCACTTTCTCTCTCAGCTTGCTGTGCACAGAACGACCGGGATCTGACAGGGGGAGCCGACCGTGTTGATGGGGCTGCCCGCAACTTTCCCGTCACCTACAGATGTGGGGCAGATGAGACAGCACCTACAGCAGCTGTCACAATGCGGCAGATTAGAAGGCCTGCCCGCGTCTTCTTTACCGCTCTGCGCCGGTACATAGCCACGCCCATCACTATGGCTTATTTTCGGGGTATGTCTTATATAGCTGCAACCCTGCTACGGCTTATTTTATGGGTATGTCTTATTTTCGGGGAAACACGGTAGTATAAATGGCACATGGTGGCTTTTGTTAGTGGTGGGGCTACTACAGATTTTGCATCAGGGCCCAGGACACTAAGTTACACCTTAATGACCAGGACCATCTCTATGGTAGGTACAAGTATAATATTTCTGTATATCAGGCTTGGCAGACATTACAGTTTTGGTAAGTGGCCTGGCATTATACCCCAGAAACACACACATAAGCACAATAAATGGCGTTCTGCTTTAAAATTGAGTACAGTGGTCGTTGTCAATTCAGTAATTTTGGTACAATGGTCACCTTACTACATACCACCCATTTACACATCCTGAGCTCTGAACCTCAGGATCTCATCCAACTTGGCCACTAGAATATGCCAAGGGGAAGAAGTGTGCCATGTGTTACTATCAATAAACCCTGTACACATTTATCAGTGCTTTTGCTTTGTGTTTGTTTTGGGACGTCTTGTTCCTCCTTATTACATTTTGTTCTCTTTCTTCATTTAACCCTTTCCTCATCTACTCTTCGCTCTATGTCACTAGCAAAGCTGTCAGGCATAGGAGATGGTCACTTTATACTCACAATGGTGCCTCTGGCCAGTGAACCCTGACTGTAGAACCAGCTGGGTGGGTTGTCAGGAAGCTTATCCCTAGTAAGAAGTCAGTATCATATTACATAACATGTTTGGTTATTTTTTTTATATTAATTTAGATGAAGATTCTGTTTATAGGAATTGTCCTGTTTTGGTGAACCCTTTTGATTAGAATGAACCCTGGCTAATGGGACCCCAGCAATCAACGATCTGTGAGGGAACATGATAGCAGGTGTTTAATTCCCCTTCAGCACCTCCACAGGACAAATGAAGCATTACATGATGTCCATTTAAATATTGTCTGAGAAATGTACGGACATGATGGGTCCTTCAGGGAAGAGCGCTTTCTATAGCAGTTCTGGGCAGTTGTTGGAGGTCCTGAATGATAGACCCTACTGTATTAACTCAGAATTCCCTGATAGGATATTTAATAGGTCAGGTTTACATGGTTGAAATGTGCACTAGTGAACTAAATTCTGTCACCTGAAACTAATTCTGGGGTTGCAATACATATTTGAATCCTAAGGGCCAGATTTATCATTAGCTCAAGTCAGAATAATGGAGTGAAAAAGTCTAAAAAAAATGCGCAAACGCTAAAACTGCGCACAAATTTGCGACTTTTTTCTGCTCTGCACTATGCTCGCCAGTTTTCTGAAAGTGGGCGTGTTTTCTTATGTAAATTAATCTCTAGACAGATTTACTATTGGGACTATTTAAAAAGTCGCAAAAAAATTCGCAATTTCACTCCAGTGAGGACCATGCTTATCTTATGAGACTTTTTAATAGAACATGCGACTTTTTCGTAAGGATGTGCGACTTTTGTAAAGCTGCTTACTGACGGATAAACTGCTATCGTCAAACCACATTTATTACAGTCTTAAAGGGCCGATCATAAATCTGACTTGGCTAAAACTGACTTTAGCCATATGTGAAAGTGGAGTGAGCTGTCAGTGTAATGATAAATCTGGCCCTAAACGTTTGCTCACTTTATACTGGGTGCCACATCCAATGCAGGGCTTTGCCGCAGTAGTCTCCAACCTATGGCTCCCTATCGGTAACAAAACTACAATTCCCAGCATGCCTTGACAGTTGGTTGTCAGCTAGGAGTTGTAGTTCCACAACAGATGGAGACTACTGCTTTAAAGTAACAATGCGTATTCCGTTTCCATCTGAGGCTGGTTAAGCCTAAGTAGGACATGAATCTCTTAAAAGATTGTCCGGGTTCCTCTAGCTAGTGCAAGTCCTAACTGGCCAACTAAAGTTGTTCTGAATTGACAACAAGCATCTGTCTAGATGAATTAACTGGTTTATTATAACAGCAAGGACTTGAAAGACCAGATTTATCATCTTGGTTTTGTATAGCATTTCTGTACACAAAACATGGCTTAAAGGCAAACTACAAACAAAATCTATATTACAGAAGGCATTGTCAAGAGAAGACAGTCTGGGGATTGACATGTCCATGTGCAATGATGGAGTTGGCCTGATATCATAAGCCACCCATAGGCATAACATTGTCAGTATGGCTGAAGAAAGTCCACCTAGTTCATCCTATTACCTTTTCAAAACAACCACCATGAGGCAGGAGTCATTGATCCAGCTTTTGGTACAGGTGTTTTTCCATCCCCCTTTCCCTGGCGGGCCTGTGGAGGGAAGCATCTTGACCTGCTCCAAGCCATTCGGTTCTAGCTTCCCAGTCCCAGCTTGTCAACTTCTGGAATTGACGTTGGTCCCATGTTTTGCTGCAGTGGTGATGTGAATCCCAAGCAACACCTCACTGGCTCACATGCTGCTCAGGGGATACTGCGAACGTAATGGTGTTACAAAGGAGCCAGAACCGATTGTCGGAGGGCATGTAACTGGCAATGTGACCAAAAATTTTTGAAAAGGTGGACAACCCCTTTAAAAGGCCTTATGCACACGACCGTTGTGTGTTTTGCAATCTGCAAATTGCAGATCCGAAAACACGGATGGCGTCTGTGTGCGTTCCGCAATTTGCGGAACGGCGCGGACAGCCATTAATATAACTGCCTATTCTTGTCTGCAAAACGGACAAGAATAGGACAGGTTATATTTTTTTTGCGGACCACGGAACGGAGCAACGGATGCGGAAAGCAAACAGAGTGCTGTCCGAATCTTTTGCAGCCCCATTGAAGTGAATGGGTCCGCATCCAAGCCGCAAATACTGTGTCGTGTGCATGAAGCCAAACTGTGACAGATGTATCACAGTGGTTGATGCTAAATGATAAATCTGGCACACATTTAGGCCCCATATTCACACGACAGTATTTTTGGTCTGCATCTGATCCGCATTTTTTGCGGGTTGGACCCATTCATTTCAATGTAGCCGCATAAGAGGCGGACAACACACTGCATGCTGTCCGCATCCATGTGTCTGTTCCACGGCCCTGCAAAAATGATAGAAATGCCTATTCTTGTCCGCGAACAGACAAGAATAGGACACGTTCTAACATAGGGCAGAATGTGGACGCACACAGCCAGAATCTGTGTTTTGCGGATCCACAATTTGCAGGCTGCAAAACGGATATGGTCGTGCTAATGGGGCCTGTCCAACTTTATGTAACTTATTTACTGGCTTACATAAAAAAATGTGGCAGATTTTTGGCAGATTTTTTCATGAGCACATTTAAGCCACTCTCTTATGAAGCCATACACCTTGTCAGATCAGAAAAAGTGTCTAAAAGTGTGTCAAATGGTTAATAAATGTGGTGTAAGGCCTGAACACCAGTTGGCGCATTTTCAATAGTAAATCTGCTCCAGTGTTCTCAACTTAAATGGGTTCGGCACTTTTCTGCACTGACTATTCCTACTTGTTGGAAAGGTCCCCTGACAATAAGCTCTTCACAAACCATCCCGCTGTTGAGATCCTGAGCAAGCAGCAGTAAGGCTCCATTCACACGTCCGCAAATGGGTCCGCATTCGTTCCGCAATTTTGTGGAACGGGTGCGGACCTATTCATTTTCTATGGGCATGGAATGGATGCGGACAGCACACAGTGTGCTGTCAGCATCCGCATTTGCGGAACGCGGCCCCGATTTTTAGGTCCGCAGCTCCGCAAAAGATAGAATATGTCCTATTCTTGTCCGCAGCTTGCGCACAAGAATAGGCATTTCTATAGGGGTGCCGGGCGGGTGTGTTGCGGATCCGCAATTTGCGTGTTGCGGATCCGCAACACACCCGCCCGGCACCCCTATAGAAATGCCTATTCTTGTGCGCAAGACAGGTTCTGCAGAGAAAGAGATGCTCCTTGTATCTGCTCTCCTCTGTGGCCAAGGGTAAATCCGTTGCAACAGAAAATATTTTGTGGACTCGCAGCAGAATTTGCTGTGAAATACACTGCAAAAGCCACATATTTTGCATGCTATTTTATAGCAGTATCACCCTATGGATTTCCAAGGTTGAAATCTGCTGTAAAGATCCATAGTGTAAATTGAGATGTTTTGTATTTAAAATCTACGCAGAATGTCAGTTTCCAAATGTATTTTTTAGGCAAGGCATGGATAAAATATTGTAATCTGTTGCTGCTACTGTAAGGCTAATGTCACACTTGCGGGGGAACAGCCTGCCGAATCCGTGCTAACGCTAGCCCACTGTGTGGCCAGAAGTCCGCTATTATGGGGGCGGACCAGAGGTAAGGCCGCAGCACAGCAAACATGCCCAGAGGCGGCCAGACAAAAACTACAGCGTGCTGCGGCTTGTGTGCCGTGCTGCGGCGGCACGGTGGGCTATAGTGAATGGGGCCAGAACGGACTTCCGGCGGCACGGTGGGCTAGCGTTAACACGGACCCTGCTACCGCAAGTGTGAAAGTAGCCTAAGGGTGCCTTCAAATGCAGCCATTTTTGAAAATCTGAAAATCACTTGCATTCATTTGAATGCGATTTGCAGAAATCCATGCGCTTCCCGCCAAAGCAACCCCATTCAGGTGAATGGATCGGATTTTCAGTTGCAGAAATTTTCTGCAACAAAATCTGCCGTGTGAAGGCCCCCTAAATGTTGTAGATTTTCTAACCACAATCCTGTGTCCGAAATCCCCAATGTATCCGTCCCATGCACACAGACCCCAACAGTCCTCCCTCAAGTTTGAAAAAGTTATGCCCTATCCACAGGACCCCTAGGAATCGGGACCCCATTTCCCCATCCTGATGGAGTGGCAGGCCGAGCTTGCGTCATTCATTCTCTATGGGACTGCTGGAAACAGCTGAGACTGAATGGAGTGGCAAGACGCATGAGATCGGTGGGGTCCTAGTGGTTGGGAACTCACCAATCAGTTAGTTATCCTCTAACCACATACTTGAAACAACCCCTTTAACACAAAGGGGGAGATTTATCATGACCGGCAGTTTATGCGCCGGTCTTCATATCCCCTATGCTGGTGGAGGATTCACCTAATTTATGACGAGGCGCAGGCCTTATGATGAATTAGACGCATCCTCCTACAGTCCGTGCACCTAAACAGATTTCTGGCTTCATTTGCACCAGAAAACTGGTGTAAAGGTGTAAATAAAGATACATTTATCTCTGGTGTTGTCCACACCCCTCTCCCGTTCTAAAAAGAGGCACTTGCAACTTTTTTTTTTTCTGAAAGTCGCATTTAAAAAGCAAGAAACACACAGCTTACAAATTTTTAAATACACTTTTCTGGCGCGAGGGAGATACGAAGTCTTCCCCATAATTCCCTACTAAAGGATTCTATCACGGTCGACATGGCTATCACATACGTGACACAGAGGGAGGGAACGAGGAAGGCCCTGCCCAAGTGAGAGGGAAGGTGGTGACCCCTGACTCACCTTGCGGCTGGCACCTGGCTGCCCTGACGTCCCTAGACGGGTTCCTCACCCGTACGCCGATCACGTGCCTAAAGCCCTGGCTTTCCCTGAGCCCTAGATAGTGAACAGGGCGGTGGGAACACTAGTCCGCACCACTAGCTCTAAGGGAAAACACCAAGGGGAGGACAGACAACACAGACTCAACATATAATCCCAGGTGGGCGACAACAGGAGACAACAATAAGCCCAACAGGGATCCGGAGGGAAGCACTCTGGAACGACAACCAGGATTCACAACTCCAGTGGGTCAGTATAGATGTCCAGGCAGGAAGCTCTATAACTGGCAACTAGAGAAGTGTGAGGGGAGAATATAAGGAGGTTGGGAGTGGCAGACAAGAAACAGCTGAGGAGGAGAAGCTACGGATCCCTGAGTGAGACAAAAAGGATAGCAAGGCAAACACAGAAAACAATCACTAAGAAACAACGTGATCTTTAGATATAGAGCGCGCAGCCACCCGCTGCGACTTCCTGACCCCGGGTATAACGGAGTCAGACGTGGCTCTTGATACCCTCGTGACAGTACCCCCCCTTTCACGAGGGGCCTCCGGACACTCAGGACCAGGTCTCTCCGGATGAGAGGCATGGAAAGTCTGAATTAACCTGTTGGCGTTTACCTCTGACGCTGGAACCCACATTCTTTCCTCGGGACCGTAACCCCTCCAATGCACCAGATACTGAAGAGAGCGGCGGACCCGACGAGAATCAACAATTCTAGCTATTTGAAACTCCAGATTACCAGCCACAATAACAGGAGGAGGTGGCAGCGGCGATGGTTCTAGAGGTGGAACATACTTCTTGAGTAACGATTTATGGAAGACGTTATGGATCTTAAAAGTCTGAGGTAGCTCCAGGCGAAAAGCCACAGGGTTAATGAGGGCTACTATTTTATAGGGACCAATGAACCTAGGACCCAGTTTCCAAGAAGGAACCTTCAACTTAATATTCCTAGTAGACAACCACACATAGTCATTCACTCCTAGGTCCGGACCTGGCGACCGTTTCTTATCGGCCATGCATTTATATTTACCACTCATCTTTTTCAAGTTAACTTGCACCTTCTGCCATACCGATGAAAGAGATGAAGAAAACCTTTCCTCTTCGGGAACCCCAGAAGACCCCCCCTCTTTGAAAGTACAAAATTGGGGATGAAAACCGTATGCACCAAGGAATGGTGACTTGCCAGTGGACTCCTGATAATGATTATTTATGGCAAACTCAGCTAACGGTAAATATGATGACCACAACTCTTGGTTTTCAGACACAAAACACCTTAAATATGTTTCTAGGTTTTGGTTGGTACGCTCAGTCTGTCCATTCGACTGAGGATGGAAAGCTGAGGAAAAGGACAAGTGAACCCCCAAACGGGAACAAAAAGCTTTCCAAAACTTAGAAATAAACTGGGTTCCCCGATCCGAAACCACATCGGAAGGGACCCCGTGAAGCTTCACGATTTCACTGATAAACACCTGAGCAAGAGTTTTAGCATTAGGAAGTGCGGGTAGCGCAATAAAGTGTACCATTTTGCTAAACCTGTCTACTACTACCAAGATAACTGTTTTACCCGCCGACAACGGTAAGTCAGTGATGAAATCCATTGACAGATGTGTCCATGGCCTATTGGGGATGAAAAGTGGCAATAAAGACCCTGCTGGACGTGTATGAGAGACTTTCGCGCGTGCACAAGTAGAAAAAGTAGACACGAAATCCATTACATCCTGACGCAACCTTGGCCACCAAAAACGACGAGATAATAGCTCCAAGGTTGCTTTACTACCCGGGTGTCCAGCAAGTGCCGAATTATGATGTTCTTTTAATAATTCAAGACGCAGGTTTAACGGTACAAACAATTTCTCTGAGGGGCAAGAGGCCGGGGCGTCCCCCTGGGCCTCTAACACCTTTCCCTCTAGAACAGAGTGTACAGCAGAGACAACCACTCCTCTTTGTAAAATAGGTACCGGATCACAAACATTACCCCCTCCAGGGAAACTACGAGATAATGCGTCTGCCTTGGTATTTTTTGCCCCAGGACGATAGGTGATTACAAAGTTAAATCTGGTAAAGAATAGCGACCACCTAGCTTGTCTAGGGGTGAGACGCTTAGCCGATTCTAGGTACAGAAGGTTTTTGTGATCCGTAATCACCGTGACGGGGTGGATTGCTCCCTCTAAGAAGTGACGCCACTCTTCAAGCGCCAGTTTAATCGCCAACAGTTCCCTATTTCCAATATCATAATTCTTCTCTGCAGAAGATAATTTTTTGGAAAAGAAAGCGCAAGGACGCCATTTGCCAGGAGACGGACCCTGAGACAATACAGCTCCCACTCCCACCTCTGACGCATCTACCTCGACAATAAAAGGCTGGGAGACATCAGGTTGAATTAGAACAGGTGCCGAGGTAAACCTCTCCTTTAGAGAGGAAAATGCATCTTTAGCGGCGTCAGACCATTTGGAAAAATCCGTCCCCTTCCTAGTCATGTCGGTAAGGGGTTTAACGATCACTGAATAATTTTTAATGAACTTTCTATAGAAATTAGCGAAACCCAAAAACCGTTGTAGGGCTTTAAGGTTCTCAGGAAGATCCCAATCTAAAATTGCCTGGACCTTCCCAGGATCCATGCGGAAACCTGAAGCTGATAATAGATATCCCAGGAACTGTAATTCCTGAACGGCGAAGACACATTTTTCAATTTTCGCATATAATTTATTCGTCCGTAGGACCTGCAGTACTTGCCTGACATGCACCTCATGTGTTTTCAGATCAGCCGAATAAATTAAGATATCATCTAGGTATATGACTACAAACCTGCCGATGAGATGACTAAAAATATCATTAACGAAATGTTGGAAGACAGCAGGGGCATTGGTCAGACCGAAAGGCATAACTAGATTTTCATAATGCCCCTCAGGTGTGTTAAAAGCTGTCTTCCACTCATCCCCTTCCTTGATACGAATCAGATTGTAGGCCCCCCTAAGATCAAGTTTGGAGAACCACTTAGCACCCGCAATCTGATTAAAAAGGTCAGGAATGAGAGGAAGAGGGTATGGGTCACGGATGGTTATCTGGTTTAACTCACGGAAATCTAAGCAAGGACGCAGGCCCCCATCTTTCTTTTTAACAAAGAAAAACCCTGCAGCCACGGGTGAAGAAGAGGGTCTGATGTGTCCCTTAGCCAGACTCTCGGAGATATAGTCTTTCATGGCTTGTCTCTCGGGACCCGAAAGATTATACAACCTGGACTTGGGTAATTTTGCCCCGGGAATCAGGTTAACCGGGCAATCATAAGGACGATGAGGTGGTAGCTTCTGACAACCCTTTTCAGAAAAAACGTCCTCAAAGTCCGAAATAAATGTAGGTAGGGAAGCTATGGAGGCGATTAAGCAATTGTTATTTAAGCAATTCTCTCTGCAATGCTCACTCCACTCCAATATCTCCCTGGCCTGCCAATCCACCACTGGATTGTGCGCTACCAACCAGGGAAGACCCAATACCACCGGAGAGGGAAGGCCCTCCAGAACGTAACATGAAAGACACTCCTTATGGTGGTCCCCTACCCGAAGGTGTAAATTATGAACAATGTGGGTGAGGTTTCTCTGAGACAGAGGAGCAGAATTTATAGCGAATACGGGAATAGGTCTCTGCAGCGTACAGAGAGACAAACCCATAGTGCGGGCAAAATGGGCATCAATCAAGTTTACCCCTGCTCCACTGTCTAGAAAAAAAGAAATAGACTCCGTCTTAACACCAAAAACAATGACCGCTGGTAACACAAATTGAGATGTTCGTATGGAGGAAACGTATACCCCCCGGCTGACATCCTCCGCACAGCCTGGGGTTAGTAGTTTTCCGACGGTCTTTTGCTTTTGAGAAAGGAGGGACAGATATTAATGAAATGACCCTTCCCCCCACAGAAAAAACAAGCCCCCCCCCTACGGCGAACCTCGGGAGGACGGACCTGAGGAGAAGTTCCGCCTAGCTGCATAGGCTCATCTAAGTCAGTACAGGCTGACTGTTGCTTGGGAGAGGTAACCAATTGCTCAGGAATTTTCGATCTCTCCCTAAGACGTCTATCTATTCTGATAGAGAGGGACATAACAGCATCAAGGGAAAGGGGGGTCTCATACAGCGCCAGTGCATCCTTAACCCTTTCAGATAACCCAGAGCAGAACTGACTCCTGAGAGCCGGGTCGTTCCACTGAGTATCCGTAGCCCACCTACGGAACTCTGAGCAATATTCCTCTGCTGACCGATCTCCCTGTAGGAGTCTCCGTAACTTCGACTCAGCCAGGGCGACTCGGTCAGGGTCATCATATATGAGACCCAAAGCCCCAAAAAATCCCTCCACTGACCGAAGAGCCTGAGAACCAGGGGGTAACGAGAACGCCCAGGATTGCGGATCCCCCTGAAGCAGGGAAATGACAATCCCTACCCGCTGTTCTTCATGACCTGAGGAGTAAGGGCGCAACTTAAAATATAATTTGCAGGCCTCACGGAACGTCGCAAATTTGTCCCTTCCCCCAGAAAATCTGTCAGGAAGAGCAACCTTGGGTTCTGTAACAACCTGGTTACCCATAGCAACCGCTGAGGGTGCGGTCTGCTGCATTAGCTGCTGTTGTTGGAGAACAGACGCCTTCAATCCTGCCACCTCCAAAGACAGGCCTTGAAGCTGTTCTGCCAAGGCATCAATAGGATCCATATTGGATTCTAAGTAGAGAAAAAAAAACACAACAAATAAAAAATTATATATTTTTTATTTTTTTTTTCTCAAAAAGTAAAGGCCAGTTATAATATCACGGTCGGCGTAGCTATCACATACGTGACACAGAGGGAGGGAACGAGGAAGGCCCTGCCCAAGTGAGAGGGAAGGTGGTGACCCCTGACTCACCTTGCGGCTGGCACCTGGCTGCCCTGACGTCCCTAGACGGGTTCCTCACCCGTACGCCGATCACGTGCCTAAAGCCCTGGCTTTCCCTGAGCTGAGCCCTAGATAGTGAACAGGGCGGTGGGAACACTAGTCCGCACCACTAGCTCTAAGGGAAAACACGAAGGGGAGGACAGACAACACAGACTCAACATATAATCCCAGGTGGGCGACAACAGGAGACAACAATAAGCCCAACAGGGATCCGGAGGGAAGCACTCTGGAACGACAACCAGGATTCACAACTCCAGTGGGTCAGTATAGATGTCCAGGCAGGAAGCTCTATAACTGGCAACTAGAGAAGTGTGAGGGGAGAATATAAGGAGGTTGGGAGTGGCAGACAAGAAACAGCTGAGGAGGAGAAGCTATGGATCCCTGAGTGAGACAAAAAGGATAGCAAGGCAAACACAGAAAACAATCACTAAGAAACAACGTGATCTTTAGATATAGAGCGCGCAGCCACCCGCTGCGACTTCCTGACCCCGGGTATAACGGAGTCAGACGTGGCTCTTGATACCCTCGTGACAGATTCTTTTTGGTTATAGACTAGTACAGTAGAGGCGAACCTATGGCACGGGTGTCAGAGGTGGCACTCAGAGCCCTCTCTGTGGGCACCCGCATCCTGGAAAAAGTCTATGGTGTAAGTCTATTCCTTAGCCTTTTCCTGCCATTCATCAGTGCAGGGCGCACTATGAACAGCACAGAGAGCGCACTGAATGTAGGCAGGATATTATAGCTAAATGATAAAGTACATGAAAGATATACTATATTGGTATTCAGGTTAAACTGCCATGTTGGCACTTTGCGATAAATAAGTGGGTTTTGAGTTTCAGTTTGGGTGCTCGGTTCACCATCACTGGACTAGTGTAATATGAGCAGATTTTGTACCATAATGATAGTGGGCACGGAAGCGTATGCTGAAGGCCCACCATGTTGTCATTGAGCATGATAGGAGTGGTAGTACGTTTATTCTGCCCCCTTTTCTCTCCCCCCCTTCCCCCTTTTTTCTATTAACTTGTGTGCTTATTTCCAGTGATTCTGAGGTAATTTAATAAATAATTCTGATTGGTTCCTGGTTACCTACCTGTTACTGAGGCACCTGTTTTCTGCCAGCATTTGATTGGTGGATGAAGTTCTGGGGCGGGAAATTCAAGTATTTATAGATGGTCCCAGCAGGTCCGGAGCTTGTCCACCGCGGAGCCTGGAAGAAGAGGACGTCGTCCCACCCGCCCTCCCCTTTTAAGAAGTCGTGGTCCTGAATTAGGCCTCCTGCACACCACCGTATGGCTTTTTCAGTGTTTTGCAGTCCGTTTTTCACGGATCCATTGTTCCGTTTTTTGTTTCCGTTGTGTTTTCGTTTCTGTTCCGTTTTTCCGTTCCGTTTTTCCGTATGGCATATACAGTATACAGTAATTACATAGATAAAATTGGGCTGGGCATAACATTTTCAATAGATGGTTCCGCAAAAAACGGAACGGAAACGGAAGACATACGGATGCATTTCCGTATGTGTTCCGTTTTTTGGCGGACCCATTGACTTGAATAGAGCCACGGAACGTGATTTACGGGCAATAATAGGACATGTTCTATCTTTAAACGGAACGGAAATACGGAAACGGAATGCATACGGAGTACATTCCGTCTTTTTTGCGGAACCATTAAAATAAATGGTTCTGTATATGGACCGTATACGGAACGCAAAAAATGGCCAGTAAACGGGGGGGGGGGGGGGGGGGGGGAAACGGTCGTGTGCTGGAGGCCTTAGAGGGGGGTTAGTCACCCAGCTTTGCTGGGGGAACAATTGTGGACTTAATGAATATTTAATGAGTATTTATTTATTGGTTAATTAATTATTCATGGTTATTATTATCATTATTATTATAATATTATGTAACCCTTAATAAAGGACCACGGCCAATTTTCACCACAATTTGGTTTGTATTTACTTTTAGATAAGTATTGGTAAAGTAATTGTTATAGTTTAAGTTATTGCTCATATGGCACCATGACACCTGTTCCTTTTTACAGCATTGACGTACTGTATGCTTGGAAGCAGGCAGTTTGCCTAAATGACTGGAGCAAGTGGGTGAGGGAAGCTGGAGGGGAGATCACAAGATCGGCAGATGGACGTCCTGCCAAAGCTTTGAACACTGAAGTGTTCTGGTCCAATGACCATCCAGCAGAAGACGGAATCATGCCCAAAACTGTTTAATTGCAATTTTTTTTGTATACACCGCCTTGTGAAAGTATTCACCCCCTTGGGCTTTTCCCTGTTTTGCTGCATTACAAATCTGAAATTAAAATGGACTTTGGGAGGGTTTGTACCCAGACCCTTAAAGGGGTTATCCATCCCCTATAATGTCTCCACTAATGCCCAAGCCCCTCATGTAGGTTATACTTACCGTGCTCCCTGGCACCCACGTCGCTCCTGATGCCCGCTCGGCCACTGTTGCACCTCCCCATAGTGCGGAACAAAACATCCAGAGGGGGGGCAGCCAATAGCAGGCCGCGGCGGGGATGGGCTTCCCTAGCATCACCCACGATGCTAGAGAGGCTTGTCCCCATTGTGGCCTGCTATTGGCTTCTTCTCCCCCACCTCTGATGTTTTCAGCAGTGCGACGGGAAGATGCAGCGGCAGCCGTGTGGGCATCACTAGCGACATGGGTGCCAGGAAGCGGGGTAAGTATAACCTACATGAGGGGCCTGGGCAAAGAGAAAACTCTAGAGGCAGTTTTCTGATAGGCTAATATAATTCGCTAATAAAGTATATTAGAAAAACACTGTCCCTGCACATAAAAAATAAATGAAATGACAGTTACACTTCATTGTCTGTGAGATAACCCTCACGGCACCTTAAAGGGGTTTTCTGAGACTTAAATACTGATGATCTATCCTCTGGATTGGGAGTTGAAATACACCACTGTATTTAATTGGAGGAGACATCACATTGAGGTGATTTGCCTGGTCACATGACCCCCCGTCAGCGGCCATCTTATGGACAGGTCTTCTGTGTGGACAACGCAAGACTTTGTAAACAAGGGGGCATACCTTATGAAATATAGAAAATGGTGCAGAATTTCAACAGAGACTATATTAGTAAGTCTCATAGAATCATCTCACAAACACATCGGCCAACCCCTTTAATTGTAGTATCAGGATAGGGTGTGCATTACTAGACACACTCATTATGGGAACTGTAATGGTGGACATGTTGGTAATCAAGCAGCTTTATAACTGAGAAAAGGTTATGATGAGTTGTAAATAAGCTTGATTTTAATAATTTCTATGTATATATGAAAAAAATATATACTAAAAACTGATATAAAAAGTCCCACAGCAGCCTTCTCTCAGATCACCATGCACAGCACTGTACATTGTATAGCGGCTTCGCCTGGTATCGCGATCAGCCTGATTCACTTCAATGGGGTTGAGCTGCGCCTAGGCCATGTGACTGATGAACGTGATGTCACATAGCATAGGCAAAGCTGCGAGAAGGCTGTGGCGCTACTGCGAGGGCTGCTGCCGTCTCGAACAGCTGATCGGCGGGGGTCCCGGGTGTTGTCATCAGTTAAAAAATCCCAGAAAACCCCTTTAAAATAAATGTAAAATTTGCATAAAAATCCACAAAAAATAAATAAATCACACGAAAATGGGGGGTTTTCTTGCAGATTTTCTGCATACAAATACACAACGTGTCCAGCTATCCTCAATGTGTATTACCTTATTAACCCATTCACTACACATGCACTTTTGCCTGTATAATGCCACTGTACTTCATGCACCGTGGTCTAGACATTGCCTGTGTTATTGCCCCTTGTAGCAGATAAAGATTTTCTTATCAGTTTACGTGGATTGTGCCTCCATTGTGCGGGCGCTGTATATTGGTGTTGTGAGGTTTTTTTTTCCGGAGTGCTCTTGCGTACATATAAACAGTGAGCCCTGTGTGATGTTTCTATGTCTGTCTATGTGTATACACAGACACACACTCTCTCTGAACGCAGGGCTGGATCTTCCCCACTAGCCAATGGGGACCTGAGAAGCTGGGATTACAGGTGCAGCCGGCGAGCCAGCCCCTTATGTCATCCGTCTCCTTTATAAGAGCAGGTTTCTTCTGTCAATGCTTTATTGTCCTTTCACGTCTTGGAATATTTAACCCTGAGGTCACTGCATCCATCACAAGGAGATAGGGATTCACCATGCTGTTCTGGCACAGCCAACCCGAACATTACTGGCCCACACCTGCCGAACATTACCAGAGCCCAACTAATGCCCTCTACAGGTAAGGATACAATGCTGCTGAAAATGAGGGCGATCATATTTGGATTGCTGTTCATATATTTTAATATACTGTCACTGTACTTTTTACAGTTTTCTGAGATTTTAATACTGATGACCTGTCTTTAGGTTAGGCTATCAATATCCGATTATTCGGGATCCAACTCTCAGCAGGCACATGGGGGGAGAATTATCAATGCAGGGCTTATTTATTATGAAGCATCTGCCTTTTAACATGACGACTAGTGCAAGAAGCGCCATTCTTGATTAATCTCCTCCAAGGTTAGGCTTATAACAGCGCGCCATGTGGCCGCTTGAAAAAGGGTAGGTGAAGCCAACAGTGGGTAAAATGGCACTTTGCTTTCCGAGTGCCAAAAGTGTGGCTTACAGAGGTGGAAGCCTGCTGGTGGGAGATAGGTCTATCTGTCCATGTCCTGAAACTTTTAAAACGGTCAATTTAAGGGTTAATTTAAGAATAGTTGCATAGTAAGGGATTATTGCATATGCTAGAGGAGAATCCATGGTTACAGAAGTAAACCCTTTTCCTAAAAATGAGTCGCTGGATCGTCCAGCGTCAATACATGACCATTCAATGTGCTTACCTTAGAAATCAGGAATGATGGGGGAGAAATGAGATGCATGATGGGTACATCTCAGCAGGCATGCATTGAAATGACATGACTTTAAAAAGAGGTTGTGCAGCAGCAGAGGCGTATATTATAAGGAATAATGCACTCCCTACTGTAAACTATCTTGAATTTGAATGACCTTTATAAATGTATTCGCCCTGCACTGCCTCATGGTGTATATGGTCATGGTTTCCCTACTCTCACTATAATTTACAGTGGGAGGGGGGATTAGGCGTACATAATATTAAACTTGGACCTGCATTGATCTGGTTTGACTTTCTATGGTATCTCATCTAAATGTTGTTCCATGCTCTTTACAGGGAGACCATATCACTGCCCTATCTGAAGCAGGAGGACCAGCCCATGCCCACCGCTCAGTGCCCGGCCTTCCAATGTGTTCTCTGTGCCCCCAGCTCCCCAGCTGTGAAGCTGCATGAGGAGATGCTCACCTACCTCAACCAGGGTAATCCTAACCTCTAGTCTAATCTTAAAAAAAACTATTTTTAATGTCATATATATAGATATCAGTCTCTTAGAACCTGAAGTGCCCATACCAAGTATTAGGAATGGTATAGGACTGACAAGGTGACAATAGCTATCTGAGGTTCACCAGTGTACCAGGGTGGCCGTGATACTCTTCTCTGGTGCTGCTGTGGATGGTACATACCCATCACTTACATTACTATATTGTATTCTGATGCAAAGTGTGAACTCAAGGCCTGTTCTATAGCAAATGGGGCATGGGCAACAAGCAAAGCAGGGTCCCTTGTTCACTACGTATACGACATGAGTACAAATGCCATTTGTACTCAAATGTATATAACCAAACACTGCCTAAGGCTACATTCACACGGCCGTAGTGTTTTGCGGATCCGCAAATTGTGGATCCACAAAACACAGATACCGTTCCGTTGCGTTCTGCAATCTAAGGACCACACATACTGCTGCTACCATAGAAAATGGCTATTCTTGTCCGCAATTGCGGACAAGAATAGGACATGCTCTATCTTTTTTGCGGGGCCGCAGAACGGAACTACGGATGCAGACAGCACACGGTGTGCTGTCCCCATCTTTTGTGGAACAGATGCGGACTCATTCATACGGTCGTGTGAATGTAGCCTTACCAGGACAAATAATACCACCATACAATGCAGCTATTCAGTGCTCAAATAATACTGCCATAGTTAATATGGTTGAAAAAAGACTTAAGTCCATCAAGTTCAACTAAGTGATAGGTGGGGATGTGAATTTTAGAAAAAGGGGAGCGAGACCCAGACTTCTACACTTTTTCATAAGCATTAATTCCATTTACTTTTAAACCCTTTTTAAAACTGCCCACTGTTCCTGCTGTAACCACATCCTGAGGTCATACAACGCAGCTATTCAGTGCTCAAATAATACCGCCATACAGTTTCTAAATAATACTGCTCATCTCAGGTTACCCAGTTTGCCAACCCTTATCCTGAACCTTGATTTGATATAAATAATATCATTAGTAAAGCCTAGGTTTTGCAAATGTATAACTTTAGTGAAGTGCCACCCCCCTTCCCCAGCACATGGCATGATGGTACCTGTGGTTCTACATTACCTATTTAGATGAATAATCTATGCCCTAGACACAGTGGCGGACTCACCCTACAGGGACATTTCCCAGTAGGCTGATGCCCCGTGGGGTGCCTAAGCACTCCTCCTGACCACCAGCCAGGTACATAAAGATCTGATGCCATTAGGATTAAAGGGGTTTTCCGGTTACATTAAGTTATCCCCTATCCACAGGATATGGGATAACTATTATATAAGTGGGGGTCCTACCGCTGGGACCCCCACCAATCTAATAGTTATCCTCTATGCTATAGATGAGGGATAACTTAATGTAACTGGAATACCCCTTTAATTAATGTAGGTGCATCAGGCACATATGCACCTGGCCAGCGGCCACAGGCGGCCTCCTACATGCAACTGTACTGCCGTCCTCAGGATGATGATACAGTTTCATACTGTGGCACAGGCGGTGGTATTTTGTGCTGCACTTTGGTATTTGGTTCTGCTGGGGCGGTATTTTGTTCTGTGCTGCAGAATTGCTGGCCCCGCCTACTTCTGTTTTCCCTGCCTTTTGTCAATTTGGACCGGCCTACCACATGGGGCCACTTTTAGTTCTTTTTTCCTGGGCCAGTTCCCAGTCCGCCCCTGCCTAGACAGATGGAAAAGGTTCAACAGTCATCATTAACCAATACTAGACCGTTATGTGCATCCACGTCCGTTCCGTCATTTTTCACAGTTTAGCGGAAGTCCCATTCATTTCTATGGAGCTGTGAAAAAAAACTGATAGTCCTCCGTTTTTTCTCCGCGTCCGTGATCCGTGATTCCAGTCCGTCAAAAAAATATAACCTGTCCTATTCTTGTCAGTGGAAAACGGAGGACGGACCCATTCAAGTCAATGGGTCCGTCAAAAAAAACGGATGCACAACTGGTATGTCATCCGTGTCCGCGTCCGTTTTTTTCTACAAGACCTTGGTGCAATAAAATTACACTTTTCATTAACCTTCCTTTTTTTTCCCCTGTCAGACAAAAAAAAAGGAAGACACAAGGAAACAGAACTGAAGCAAAATCGGACACGGAGCACTGAAGCCAAATCACTGACAGTGAAAAAACACTGTCGTGTGCATGAGGCCTTAGTGACAGCTTGCCTTGTAGTATTTTGGCGACAGCTCCAGTTCACCTCCTGCTAAAACCAGTTCAATTTACTGAGAAAACCAGCCGGACAGCAAATAAAAGCTGAGCGAGCAAATAGGCATTACATACACATTAGCGGAACTGTCGCGTATGATCCACTCCATATGTCACTCACAACAATCAGCCAATGATAACAGACTAATATATTGAATAAAATCTGAACAGATTGCCATTAGTAAACCATTCACCTAGTATGTTACTGTATATATGATATGTCTCATGCTTTTTATTTCTTCTGAGTAAAGCTATAGTTATCAGCCCCTTTTTAGTCAAGCATGAAAATTACTTACAGAATGACCTAGAGCCAATGGTAGATTACAATACGAGCATTTTATATGGTGGTCTACCAGCGCTTCTTATGAGTGACATACAACAGTACCATTCTCTTACCAGTAGGGGGAACCCTATGAATAAGGAAACCATGTGCTGTGAATTCAACAAATTGCACACCTTAAAGGGGTTGTCCGGGTTCAGAGCTGAACCCAGACATACCTCCATTTTCACCCCGGCAGCCCCCCTGACATGAGCATCGGAGCAGTTCATGCTCCGATGCTCTCCTTTGCCCTGCGCTAAATTGCGCAGGGCAAAGGCATTTTTAGGAGTTCCGGTGACGTATCGGGGCTCTCCATGGGGCTGACAGGAACCCCGGTGACCCTAGTAAAACGACTAGGGCAGAGCTAAAGCCCGCCCATCAGAGCCGGTGACATCACCGAACACAGTGCCGGGCGGAAGTTACCGCCCGGCAGTGTGTTGTTGAAAACAAATAAGCCCGTGCCCTGCGCGATTTAGCGCAGGGCACGGGAGCACATCGGAGCATGAGATGCTCCAATGCTAGCCTCAGGGGGGCTGTTGCATTTTTTGCGGATTGCACATGTATCCGTTGCACATGTATCCGTATGCACATGTCAGCCCTGTGCTGTTCGCATCAGTGTGGCTGTTCCGTAAATTATAGAACAGGTCCTGTTCATGTCCGTTTTGCACACAATAATAGGCATATAATTAAGGACCTAGGAACGTGCACATTGACGGTATCCGTATTTGGCAGATCCGTGGTTTGCGGACCGCAAAATGGATATGGTCGTGTGCACGAGGCCTAAGAACATTATGGTAACATCTATATTTTCACTAAATGGATGATGGTTCACATTCTGTAATGACCTGTAGAATATAGAATGTGACCAATGCGCTACTATGCATAATATCTGATGCCTTATTTATGTTACTTACTGGTAGGTCAGTCCTATGAGATCCGCATGTTAAGTAACTGGAAGGGAGCCAGTGACATTTCTGAAAATCGACGGTTACTAAAGGTTGGTGCACGTTCCTTATATACGGTACATCATTCGTTTTTGCTTAGGAATATTATATAGAATTGACAAAAAAAAACTGTCACTTTTTATAAGTGCATTACATATCTGTAACTCATCCTGAGTTACAGTACTTCAGAGCTGCATTTGCAGTTCTGCTGGTCATCACTGAAAAGTCAACAAGCTTGGCTTCTGACACATCCACAGAATTTGAATCCAGCCCTGGAATCTAAAATAGACTGTAAATGAGGACCATATATGTAATGTATTTGTAGATATGTTGTTTAGATATGGAGCTGGATAGGATGACATTACTAGTGATGAGCGGCAGGGGCAATATTCGAATTTGCGATATTTCGCGAATATTTTGTAGCATATTTGTCATATTTTCGCAAATTCGAGATTATATTCTTGATTGCGAAAATCGGAAATGTAATATTCACGTAATGCGCGCCAAACACAGGCGTGGGTCACTGTTGTTACATTTTTCAAGCTGCTAGAGGTTTCCTGAGACTGGAGAAAATGGTTGGCTCGGCAGAACATCACAATAGCTTTATATGCAGATAGAGTGCTCCAATATATTCGCGATTGCGCAAATCGGCACTAATGATGCGCATATTTTGGCGCAATACGTTCAACTTCACATTGTAGCAGGTGTGACTACATATTACTGATTGAAGTATTGTTGTGACATCACAGCACTATGTCTGTAGCATGTATGTATGGACAGCAGAACCTCAGCTACACTATATCACTATCTAACCTACACTGACTATCTCCCACTATCTGTATTATATATATAACCTATCTAACTATCTAATGTAATGACACAGTGAAGCGCAGAGCACAGCAATGACACTGCTGTCTCTCTCAGAACTCCATGAAACGACAGAAAGGGGCTGCTGGGGAGGTTCTTATATAGTAAGGGGTAGGCAACTTTCCTATTGGTTGCTAGGGATGTTGCTAAGCTCAGACAAAGACATTGCAGCCTTCTCATTGGCCCACAAGCAAGAAGGGAGGTCACTGATGAAAAAAAATCTATACTATCTACACTATATTCTAAATATTCGCGAATTCTAGAAAGGGACGATATTCGCGATAAAAATTTGCTTTTCGAATATTCACGCTCAAAACTAGACATTACAGAAGGTATTTTCCACCATCCACTACTACCTGCTAATATGTAAGTTATCATGCCATCATTTCTCCTCCGCAGAGTGTAGTCCGAGTGGCTTTCCACGACAGACGCCTGCAATACAGTGAAAGACAGCAATTGGAAAGCTGGCAGCTCAGTCATCCAGGAGACAGACTTTTGGACCTAGGTATGATTGCGTTACATGACTAGCCCTCTTCATAGTGATCCGTGATATAGTCACTTTGCTTCTGTTGTAGGAGGTATTGTGTAAAAAAATGTGATGGCATTCTAGTCACCTGGAGCTGGCCTCCTAAAGGCCGGACTTGTTTCTCAACCCAAGTAGCAATGAGGCCTACACCACCGGTCACTGTTGGAAAACCCAGCCATTTAATATAAAGGATGAGGTGGTGCCAAGGGGTATATGGTACCTGTAGAATAAGTGAATGGTCACCAATATATTCCAAGACCTATTCTAGTATAGGAAGACATTGGTAGACTAAATTAGTTTCATGTCAGTGGACTGGTGCCCTATGTCTCCTGTTCTTCATTCCAGATGTTCCTTTGTCTGTGGGAGTAATTGACCCTCTGGTCAATGCCAGTGTCTTGAACATCATTGAATTCCTATGGGATCCCAGTAAAAAAACATCTGTTTTTATACAGGTGAGGAGAAAGCAAGCATTTAGTGGACAGACCTTGATGTCTTTCATCTGGTCACTGTAAATTGCATGGTCTGCTCGGGTCATAGAGGATAAAATCAATTATTTTTCTGTTTCAGGTTAACTGCATCAGCACAGAGTTCACACAAAGAAAGAATGGGGGAGAGAAGGGAGCCCCCTTCCGGATTCAGGTGGACACATATAAGGCCGACCCTCAGGGCAACTTCACCGAGAACCTGTACTCCTGTAGCTGCCAAGTCAAAGTCTTCAAGGTAACCAGATGAGACCTTCCAGGTCTCTAAACAGGGGCACTCTGCCTGCTGCAAAAGTACAAGTGTGAACTGCAGGCTATCAGGGAATGCTGGGAATTCACATCAGCTTAGACTCTCTGCTGTCCTTATCTACACTCCCTGTTACCGTCTTGCACCTTTTTTCCAGCCCAAAGGAGCAGACCGTAAGCAGAAGACAGATCGTGAGAAGGTGGAGAAGCGCTCAGCACTAGAACGTGAGAAGTACCAACCGCCTTGTGAAACCACTGTCCTTACAGAGGTAACCGGACTGCTGGGCATACTCAATTTTTGAGGTCATTCGCTATAAAACCAGAAGTATTATTAAGGAGCTGAAAGCAACTACAAGAGTAGATCCCAATAAGACAAGACTATTTTTAGCTTGGAATTTGCTCTGGACCTACCTTAGCCATTAGGTTTAGGAAAGTTCTCCCACACTGGACATGCAGTGAAGTTGGCCTATCCATTATTCTACAAAACTGCCGTTTTAGTTTAGATTCCTTTAAAGGGAATTTGGGCCATATTGTCTTGAAATATAATCTAAGCCTATCATATGTACTTATTTTGTAGTGTATGCCTTGGCCAGATATTGAAATGCCCAGAAGTCCCACCAGCACTCCTGGCCTCTGCTCGCCACGTAACTTCAAGGTGCTTACCCCTGACAGGTAAATGACAATACCTCTATAACTAATAGATGACCTAAGAACTTTAAACTGTGTAATGGGATGATGCACTAAGGACTGATTCATACAACTGTGCTCGGTCTGGAAAACACAGTCTGTGTTGGCCACATCTCCCGGACCGACCACGACTTCCCGGACCCCAACTGACTGCACCACAGTGTTTCATGATGCAGTGAGTTCCTATCTGATCTCAGGTTTATTGTACTCTGGGGCGGACAGGCCATAGACCCTACAGGGAAATTTCCTGGTGGACCGATGCTCCTCAGGGCCACCAGTCGGGCACATAACCATTAATTAATGCTAGAAGCATCTGGTACGTATGAAGCTGTCTGGCAGAAGTAAGTGCCCTCCTGCATTTAACGGTATTACCTTCCTCAGGACGCTGATATAGTTGAATGCTGCGGCACTGTGGTATTTGGTTCTGCAGGGGCAGTATTTTGTGCTGCACTACAGTATTGCTGGCTCCGCCTACTTATATTGGCACTGCTTTCCATTAATTTGGACCCGCCGACAACATGGGGCCACTTTTATTTTTTGCCAGGGCCACATTAAGTTTCCAGTCCACCCCTGCTGTACTCACATGATAATAGGATCTGACTGCATCGTAAAACCTCATAATGCAGTCAGATCGGGTCAGGGGAGCCACTATCAGTCCTGGAAATGCGGCCGACACACTGACCGCGTTTCCCAGACCGAGCATGGTCGTATGAATCAGCCCTAGGGCTTCTGGTGTGACTTTGAGTCAATGAGTCATTGTTCTTCACTTTTATTCATCCCCATTGTACAAGCTCCATTATGTAGACTCATATGATTTCTCCCTTAGGATCTGTGCATCCCCTGTGTGTGCCTCAGATAGCTCTACGGAGTGTACAGGAGAGGTGAGTCAGTCCGATCTAATTCATGCAGCTAAAATATATTCATCTATACAGAACACATGCGCCAGCCAAAGCTTCAAAGGGCTTGTATTAGAGTTTTTTCCCCTAAGAAGCAGCACCACACTTATCCACAGGCCATGTCTGGTATAGCGGCTTAGCCCAATTTAGGTAAAAAGGGGAAGAGCTGCAGTATTAGACACAGACTCAGGACAGTGGGGTACCATTTCTGCCCATAAATATATTTTACATAATTTACATATTTTCACATGCATTATCAGAGATACATAATACTGGGTCATTGAGATAACAGTGAAGCAGATATAATACAGACTGTAAACGACATCTGTAATGCTGTAGATAAGATATATTTCTTGTTTCTTATGGCCAATCTCCTGGTTCCCACAGTGCCTCAGTCCTTCTGCCTCCATCAGCGACACCCAGCAATGGCTTCTGCGAAACAGATTCTCTAATTACTGCCGAACATTTTCCAATTTCACAGGTAATAAGGGTGATAATTAGGGGATCCCCGGGGCAATTTATCTCTTCTCCCTGTTAACTACATCATGCCCCTGGTGTTGCTGCAATTTCTATGTCAGACTAAAGATATATCCTCATTAGTTATATGTCTAAGTTAGAGATTAGTAATAAGGGAACATGAATAATTTAGAAACTACATGGTACTATACTATAATACTACTACATATCTGTACAGCTAACTGATGAGCCCTACACCATGCAATGTGTTCATTAGAACCAGTGTACATCTGCTTACATTTTGGATTGGTAATGATATTTTATAATTGCCAAATTCAATTTAATCTAGTGTAGCATGTGGATTTATAAGTGGTGGCTCAGTAATTGGATTACCAGTTTAATCCCGATATAGGAAGGAGATGAACTTTGCTTCTGCATAGCCCATTATATTAGGGCCCACTTTAACCATAGGGTGAACAGTGCAACTCAACAAACCCACCAGCGGCAGCTCACTTGACTCCTTCCTCCCAACTGCCCTGGATCCAGCTACTGTGTGGAAGCACTAAGGGGGTATAGCTAATGTATGGGGGCCACCTGCGTTTTTTCCAATAAGGTTTGTCCAGTGATGTTTCCGTTACTCAAAAACGCATGAAAAAGCCCCAATCATGCAATCAGCTACAGCTGGTAACTGGTCTTGTCATTTAGGGCTCATGCACACGACCATTGCCTGTTTTGCAGTCCACAAATTGCAGATCCGCAAAACAAAGATACCGGCCATGTGCCCTCCAAATTTTGGGGCTTATAATTGAACTGTCTATACTTTTGGTCCACATCCATTTTTTGCGGGTTGGATGCGTACCCATTTCCTTCAATGGGGCTGCAGAAGATGCCGCAACTGTATGTCTGTTCCGTGGCATCCGCAAAAATATAGAACATGTCCTATTTCTGTCCGCATTATGGAAAGGATAGGACTGTTCTATTATGGCCTGAATGTTTGAGGACCGCAAAACAAGCAACAGTCGTGTGCATGAGCCCTTAGACTGGGCTTCCATATTCAGGTGTTTTGATCCAGTTTTTGAAGCCAAAGGCGGGTGTGGCTCAAAACGAGAAGACTAAGGCCCAATATGTCTGCGGCAAAAATCTGTATAAAAAGTGGTTCAAATTGGTGCAACACTGACACAAATTGGCACATTTCGTTTTTTTTTTTCTGACATGCTCAACAAGGGTCTTGGCAGAAAGCAGCGTGGCCCAAGATGCACCATTTTATGCCAAAATTTCACCTCCGTTCTGGTGTAAAAATCTGTCTCAAACTTAGCTGACCAATAGTTAGTATAGAGTCTGTCCCTGCACCTGATATATCATCGAGCCTGAGCCCCTGTGATAAACCTGGTGAGGGTCTAGACAGCCTGACTAATCTTACACCATCTTTAGGATTAGTAAATCTGGGCCTCAGTCTTTCCTTTATACATGTCCTCCATTTATGATTCCTACCTGACTTTGGCTTCAACAACTGCATAAAAAAACATGAATGTGGAAACCTAGCCAAAAGCTTTTTAAGGGGCTGCCCCTTTATGGCAACATCCCCTATCCAAAATGCTCCCCCATTTGAATGGAGCGACAGTCAAGCATCACCGCTGTCTCCCCATTCAGTGGTCCTATAGAACTGAATAGAGTGGTGGTCAGGCACATATCGCTGCCGTTCCATTCAGATGGGGAGCACGGGATAGGGGATAAATTGTCTTAATAACTCTATAGTGTGCAAGTACCTAACTGCAGTATTGTTTCCTCCACCAGGGGCAGATCTTCTAAAGTTGACCCGCAGGGATCTTACTCAAATTTGTGGAGTGGCAGACGGGATTCGACTGTCTCATGCCCTAACAGCAAGGTAAGGACCAGTAGCTCAGTCATAGAGAGCATTAGACCTGACTTTCACAAAGCAGTGATAGAAGATATAGTTCAAGTAATTGTGAAATGGTTAACTGGTTTATATAAAGGGCGGTTTTATGTGGTGGGCAAACTGGGCAAGGAAAGTACCTGGTCCCAGGAACAACCAAACCGTTCTAGTAAGGTCATATATAAGCTGACACAAGGAGAAGAAAAAAAAAAAAGATGGCGTTTGTATGTTTTCCCTGTTTTTGCATGGTGGTTTTCCTCTGGGTGCTCCAGTTTCCTCCTACACTCCAAAGACATACTTGGATTGTGAGCCCCATTGGGGAAAGATTGATGATAATGTCTGTAAAGCGCTGCAGAATATATCAGCGCTATATAAGCGGGTAAAATAAAATAATGGTACTCCTGTACATCCTTCCCTACAGGTCTGTGCGCCCTCGTCTCACACTGTACATTAGTACAGAGCCACCAGGCAAGAGCCAAGATATCACAGATGCAAGTCAGACGGGTGAGTGCAACTCTACATAAGGTTTGCATCACAAAAAGGACTAAGGAGGTCAATTTATACGCCGGCCTTAATCCCCATGCGCTGGAGGTGGATGTGCCAAAGTTATGTAGAGAAACAGGCTCCTACATAACTTTGGCGCTTGGTTCTGCCAGCCGCGCGACATGGTTTAAACTACGCCAGCTCTCTTGATGGCGTAGTTTAAGACTATTTTCCACTCCAAAAACTGGCGTAGAAAATGGTCAATCAAACAGCCCGTCCTTTTTTTCCACCACTTCGGAAATGGCGTGAGCAGGGAAAAGTCGTAGAAAATGGCGTATATTTCTTAATAAATGACCGCCTAAGTCTATGTCCTCCCCACACTTGGCCATTAGACCAATGCCCTATGACTGGCAACCCTTTTGTAACCAGAGTAATCCCCTTCTGTATTGCTCTTCCAATGACCAATGTCACTTCCACAATGTCTTTGTCACTGATTAAACCAACAACAGATTATGATCTTGCAACCCAAATGCCAAGCAGGATTACTGCTCAACTTGGCAAGTGGACAACTGGAAGGGATCGAGTTACTGAGCACTTCCAGTCTTAGTGAGGCTAAAAGAGGATTACACAGGAGGTGAATTAGGGTTGACATTTGACAAACTATTATGTATATGAAGAAAAAGGACAGCACTATGACCATGGTGACAATTCAAGCTATTACTGTATGCCCATTTTGTCCGGTGGGGCAATGGTTCTTGTCCTTTAAAGCCCAAAATGAATGTCGTTAAAGTCATTGATGGGCTTAGAGGAACAATCTGGGCAAAACTGATCCACTAGGCCAGTGATGGCTAACCTCCAGCTGTGGTGAAACTACGACTCCCAGCATGCTCAATTCATTTCTATGGAGTTCTGAGAACAGCCAAGCAAGTTTGCATCTTGGGAGGTGTAGTTTTACCACAGGTGGAGTGCCAGAACAGAATGTGTGGACCATAACCATGTTCCCTTCCAGCCCTGAACTAGGCATAAAAGAGTGGATCCGCTGTGTCCAGATTGATCCTTTATGGTTGAGTGATGTATTATCATGTACTTCATCTTTTCTGCGTGGCACAGTGCTCCTAAGCTATTATTCTTGCCACTGTATAAGAGCTATGGCACCTATAGTGCTATTATATCCATCCCATGTGATGGATATCCACATTCTGATGACTGATCCTATAGAGTAAGTAGTAATGATAGACAGTAGATGCCCATGGAGAATACAGTTCATTAATACTCATTTACTGAAGGGGCCCACATTTTGGCACCGTTCAGGTCTATGCTGGTATCACTGAATATGCCAATGCTCCTTCTTAACTTCATCACCTGCTTTTTCTGCAGTGGTAACATGACTATGGACAACAAGTTAGGCTCAGTTCAGACCTGAGCGTTCTGAAAGGAGCGCTCTGTATGCGCGATTGTACGGGCGTTTACAATCGCGCATACAGAGACAAGCGTACACACAGTGTCGCGCGTTCCCGAAAGTCTATGTACGGGAACGCGCGACAAGCGCCCAAAAAAACGCTCCTGTACTTGTTTGAGCGTCGGGCGTTTTACAGCGCGATCGTACGCGCTGTAAAACGCCCAGGTGAGAACCATTCCCTCAGGGAAGCATTGGTTTCTCCTTGTTGAGCGTTTTACAGCGCGTAGGAACGCGCTGTAAAACGCTCAGGTCTGAACTGAGCCTTAGGGTTCTTCTTTGGGGTTCCCTGTGAAAGTTTGGGAATCATAGCCATGGAACAAAGGAGCATGCACATACAGTATATAGTCCAACTGAAGATCATACTCATCTAAGACAGGACAAGAAAGGAATTCTATTACATCATAGGGCTCAATCTTATCTGTGCATTTATCTGCCTACCTAAATGCAGAAACTAAAGGAAATGTTTGGTACAAACATATGCCCAAGGCCTTATTGTTAGAGCAGAAAATAAATGTAAGTCGAGACTCTTCAGAAAGTGGTCTGAGATTGCTTCTTACCAACAAGGCAGATCAAAGCTGTTAGTTCTTCTATGACCTCCAGGATACAACAGAAGGCCTGGAGACAACATCAATTGTCTCATCAGTTCGCCATCTTCAGTTGCAGCTCAACACTATATACAGTGAAATAACAAGGATGTGCTTATGTACGGCAGACGAATTTATGGAATTCATCTTTTTTAGCAGTTCTATATCAGGAGATACATTTGGAAGATGTGACTGCAGCTGAATTAACCAATAAGCTGGCAGACCTATTCAGTGTGCCTGCAAACCACATCTTACGGATCTCCAGAACCGGCCCCCATGGGATCCATATCCTGCTGAGTGACATGGTAAGTATCCATCATGATGAAGTTGTTGGAAGGAAGGTAAATAAGATTTATAAGTGTTCCTATATCATAGGCAGCTCATAAATGCTAGTTTATATGGGCATAGTGATAGGTGAGACGTTTAGCCCAATCCGACTACATTTGACTTGAAGAGAAGGTCTAATAATTGGAAATCTACTTGTCTCTCAGAAGCATTCATTGGTTTCCATAACTTACATTACAGGGGTTTACTGGCATATTACATTGACAGTGTGTTTAGGATATGCCATCAACATATGATTAGTGGGAATCCAACCCCCAATTAAAGCAGGTATACTGCCTGGTTGGGTTCATCGTGGTGAATAAAATGAGCCCTCTATTGCAGAAAACAGATGGACAGTTGCAGAATTATTACTTTTATTTTTATGCACATGAGGCGATTAGAGCACTGAGGGGATGGTCTAGCCCCTCGGAGCACCACTTCATGGGCTCTTCTGCCCGGTCACCACTCCTCACTGTTTGAAGGCTTCCACCGAGAGTTCATCAGCGCAAACGCAATGACGTCAGTCTCCTCCTGGAAGAGAAGACTCTCAGCTTCGATCCTAGATCAGCAAAACAGAGCGACCTCTCTTCCGGAAAGAGAATGACATCATTGGCCCTTGCGCAGTGCACATCTTAGCGGGTAGAACCCCCTGAGATCACCTGTGCACTTGGCGATGAAGTCTCACCAGCACAATCGCGAGATATCAGGGCCAGGCATTTGAACAGTGAGGATGCCTGACCCTGTCAAGTGGCGACGGTAAAAAGAGAGGAGGTGAAGTGGTGCTCAGAGGGGCTATAGGTCAGCCCCTCTGAGCTCTGATCACCTGATTTGCATACAAATAAAAATAATAGTACATCTGCTTGCAGTAACAGAGGACTCTTTTTATTCACCATGACCAACCCATGCTGAGAGCTGCTCTTTAACCATCAGCCAGATTTGAGCTGACCATTTACAGTCATTATATCCAACCAGAAAACAACACATTACATTGGCACTACTGCGACTAAATTGATGCAGGATAAAACTAGCCAGTACCACATCTGGCTGATAGACACAGGTATATAAATAATAGTACCCGTGCTATCCAAGCACTACCACCTATACAATGTGGTGGTGGCACTCCTCCCTTCTCAAAGCTTGCGCTCACGTCGGAGAGAATACTGAAGACCCTTTTACACGTAAGTTCCCTATAATCAGCCATTGTAAAGGTGCCACCGATCAACAAGCAAATGCTCATTTAATCAGGTGAGAGCATTGTTTCTGGGCAGCAGGTCGTAGATATAAAGAGAGATCTGCTGCCCAAGAACAATGACACCGCATGGGGATGAGTGATGCCAGTAGCGATCCCTCCCAGTACTGCAAAAGTGATTGCTGCATGCAAATGCAGCTCTCACCTCCTCTGACGAGCAGGCAATTATTGGGAACAAACAGTTCGATCCAGTTCAATGCTCAGTCAGCTCGTGTCAATGGGCCATAAGTCTCCTGAGGAGAAAATGCACTTAGATACAAGGCAACTCAGAGCTGGTCTTTTACCATAGTGCAAGGTCCGGTGTTCTAGCCGAGTACACAAATATCCCTTAGTTTCTAACCTGCTTCTATTTCCCCCCAGATGGTAAGAAATATGTTGGATGAATCCTGCTTTACAGCTACACTGCAAAAACGTGAGTTAATGTCCATTTTAATGAACTGCTAATTCATTGCTAGAACACAGTGTCTGACTTCTGAAGTACCCACAGCCCACGTCTTAATCCCTTATGTTTTATGCTTAGCCAGAAAATTCACCAGCCCTACTGTGTACTTGGCACAGGAGTCTCACCATCCATGCCAAGACAACTGGAAATGTCTAGATAATTAAGGGTTTGACAGCCTCTTAGCACAGAACAAGACTCCTGACCATAAGCTGACTATAGGGGGATCCCGCTGCTGGGAGGTAAAGGCTAGCATTCCCCTGCAGCCGAAATAAAGCATCACACAACGCACGTTGAAATCAATGTACAATCCTTGTACTGCATATAGGATGGCTTCTACAGAAGGAGAGCTACTCTTTTATGTTTCTCCACGCTCAATAAGGGGGGGGAAGGGGCCCTCTTTAAATATCTATATAAAGGTCCAGCTGGGTGTTATCAGTTGAGGGTTTGACAGTATCCAATCAGTGCTGCCACCGTCACTGTGCAGGGATCACCTCCAACAGGTAACACCCACCTGGACCTACATTTCAAACTGTTAGCAATTTATTCATAACTTCTAGAAGGAATAATAAAGGAACAGTACAACATAGTCATAAGAATAGATGCTCCAGAATTGTTATTACAAAAGGGGTGCAAGTAGTTGCTAAAACAGACGCCAGAAGAGGTTACAGATACTCTTCATAACCTGCACCACATGTCAATCTTCATATGAACACCAAAAAAAGCCACGCAAGGGGTAAATAGTAAAATTTATATTCTTTATTAAATCCAACACAATAAAAATAAATATCATTAAGTGATTGCATCAAAGCGGTTAAAAAAGGATCCTATGTAGCAGCACGTGGTAGGTTACACCCACTAGCAGTGGTCCGCAAATACCAGAAATATAGCAACCAGTCCACAGATCCGAAAAAGCAAAGATTAGTCAAATAGGTAGGAAAGGCAAAATCACATCAATGACTAAGGTCAGTGTGAAAAACTATAAGGAGGGAGCCAGAAAAAGTTCCCGACAATCCTAAAAATCCATCAGACTCGCTGTATAATGCCTTCTGCACAGGGGTATGGGAACCCATGTAGATGTGTGCACTGCAGTGTGCCACCATATCAAACAGGAAAGCAAACACTGAATACTGTATAACAAACTGCAAGTGGAACAAGTACAACATTATAAACGTGGTACAGACTGCAGAGTGGTGTGGCCTCCAGAGGGCCCCCTGGAAGAAGCCGCTGGGCGAAACGTGTGTCGAGGCCACACCACTCTGCAGTCTGTACCACGTTTATAATGTTATACTTGTTCCACTTGCAGTTTGTTATACAGTATTCAGTGTTTGCTTTCCTGTTTGATATGGTGGCACACTGCAGTGCACACATCTACATGGGTTCCCATACCCCTGTGCAGAAGGCATTATACAGCGAGTCTGATGGATTTTTAGGATTGTCGGGAACTTTTTCTGGCTCCCTCCTTATAGTTTTTCACACTGACCTTAGTCATTGATGTGATTTTGCCTTTCCTACCTATTTGACTAATCTTTGCTTTTTCGGATCTGTGGACTGGTTGCTATATTTCTGGTATTTGCGGACCACTGCTAGTGGGTGTAACCTACCACGTGCTGCTACATAGGATCCTTTTTTAACCGCTTTGATGCAATCACTTAATGATATTTATTTTTATTGGATTGGATTTATTAAACAATATAAATTTTACTATTTACCCATTGTGTGGATTTTTTTTGGGTGTTAATAGGGTTATATTACCACGCTCACAGTTATTCCGTTGTTTGTAGAGGAGTTTTTATGTCAATCTTCATGCAGATTCTGGGTGGATTTTTTGCAGTGTGTGGATAAGATTTGTAGACTTTGGGGGTCCTGCCTTTCCAGAGAATGGGGCTCCTGTGATCAATGTCCTGCCCAGCAAAATAGGACGCACCCTTACCAAACCACTGAGGTTTCTTTTCTCTCTCTTTTCCAGTGCAAAACCCAGATGGCTACCATTGTATCCTGCGGTAAGAAGGTCACAGCAGTTCTTCTGCACTGCCACGCCAACACAAGACGAGTCCAGCAACCTGAACGCTGCCAGTCCCATCAGTGGATGAACAGATGGCCACTATACAGGGGCTAAGACTCTAAGGAAAAAAACATGGTCCTGTACTTGAAATAAGCCCCCTAACTACTGGGCTTCCACATCTGACCATTAAACATGGTGGTCCATATAAACATTGGCACAACCACTAACAGATTGATGGCACTGCCACATAAAAGGAGGCGTCTGGATATTTTTTTATATAAATTAATATTTGTAATAAAGATTTCTTATAAAATAAGCTGATTATATACATTTATACTTGTTTTCCAGTTCCGAATAATTATAATATAAAAGGTATTTTACTAGGTTGCCACCTAGGAAGTTAGGCTACTTTCACACTCGCGTTTTGGGCGGAAAAGCGGATCCGTTACAATAATATAACCACATGCAGCAGTCATGAACGGATCCGTTTGTATTATCCGTAACATAGCCAAGACGGATCCGTCATAAACTCCTTTGAAAGTCAAAGGAGGACGGATCTGTTTTCTATTGTGCCAGAGAAAACGGATCCGTCCCCATTGACTTACACTGTGTGCCAGGACAGATCCGTTTGGCTCAGTTTCATCAAACTGGAGACGGAATGGAGGCAAACGGAGGCATTCTGAGCGGATCCTTTTCCATTCAGAATGCATTAGGGCAAAACTAATGGAATCCAGCTCCACATAAAAAACCTTTAATCGACTTCCATAAAATCCAGACATCAAACAGGACAAGTTGCTGTGACGCATTTCGGGCTATTACATCTTTAGCCCTTCATCAAGATAAACGGGGGGGAGAGATCGTAGACAGAAACTTTTCAGCAGGGAAACTTATTGAATGTTCAATCTTGGAACGTGTATACCGAAGGGATTGAATAAGAAACATGATTTAACCTTGCAATATAAATAATATTTCTTATCTGTACTGGGCCTCTGTTCCACTTGGCTGGATTCTCCTCCCTCCTGCTGAATCCTATTCACCGTCTGGTGTGGATCCCTGGTGGTGGGCGTATCAAGTCAGTGTATAAAACCTAGGTTTTTAAGTCTGTTTGTGTGTCCTGATGAAGGGCTAAAGATGTAATAGCCCGAAACGCGTCACAGCAACTTGTCCTGTTTGATGTCTGGATTTTATGGAAGTCGATTAAAAGCATTTTCTATGTGGAGCTGGATTCCATTTGTTTTATTGTAGTCCGTACCTGACCGAGTCCAGGTCTGATTTTCCGTGCTCCATTGGAAGGTTGCAGGCGAGAGCTGCAGTGATTTTCCTTCACTTCATTAGGGCAAAACTGATCCGTTTTGGACCTCTTGTGAGAGCCCTGAACGGATCTCACAAACGGAAAGCCAAAACACCAGTGTGAAAGTAGACTTATTCGGAACATCAAAAAAGGGATCTGTGAAATTTATGCTGCCCTGACAACTGCAATACCTGCCAATGAGTCCTGATATTCATGATCGCCCACCTGCCGCTGAGTGACAGGTTTTTTTCCCCACTGTGGTCAGCATCAGATGGGTGGGAACATTAGGACTGCTGTTCCAATACAAAATTTTAGCATGCCGGCAGGATCAATTAAGTAAGTGACCCAGCATTTTGCCAAGTGGATCACGCTATGGGGGGAATTTATCATTCCTCCAACACCAGTTTTCTGGTGGTAAAAAGTTGCAAACTGCACGTCTCCACCGCCCTTGCCTTTCCCGTGGTGAGGAGGGGGAGGAGCCAGAAGACCCGACACATTTTCGGGCATAATAGAAGACTATGAGATTGATGCATAAAACACTGTTCAATGATAAATAGAGGGGGGGGGGGGACAAAAAAAAAAAAAGCACCCTAGAAATGGCCCAGAGATCATTGCCTTGGGAAGTTAAAGGGGTATTCCAGTTTCCATGATTACATTTATTTGTTTAGAGAACAGGCAGTTATACAATTTTCTAACACACATGTATTTCAAATTTTGCTTGTAGACCTTTATTATATCCGCACAATAGCCTCTCTCTAAGGCTGGGTTCACACGGGCGTCACGTTTTGGCTCAGGCTGCGTCCTGGGTGCATTGCGGCAAACCCGCGCGAGTAGGTACGCAATTTCAGTCAGTTTTGAATGTGATTGCGTTCCGTTGTTCAGTTTTGCACACGAGTGAAAAAAAACTGAATGTGGTACCCAGACCCGAACTTCTTCACAGAAGTTCAGGTATGGGTTCAAGGTTGTGTAGATGTAACCATATTACAAGGGAAAATAATAGCATATGCAAATTAACTTGAGATGAGTCAGAGCTTGAAAATATGACTCTTCTCTGGTCACACAAGTAAGATATGACTCTTTTATGTTAATTTGCATATGTATCAAATCGGTTTTTTTACACAATAAAAGCACACAGAGCTATGGGGACTGGGTATTGCGGATGTGCTAGCGGCCATCTAGCAACCCATGTCCTCAGCTCTATACCCAAAATCCCGGTGACAGGTTCCCTTTAATACAGAATGCTTAGTAAAATAGGGCTGGAGGGGTTAAAAAAATTTTTTTTTAACTCGCCTCATCCACTTGTTCGCGCAGCCCGGCTCGTCTTCTTTCTTCTTCTTTGCTGATCTGTGAGAAAAAGGACCTGTGGTGACATCACTGCGCTCATCACATGGTCCATCACCATGGTGATGGATCATGTTATGGACCATCTGATGAGCGCAGTGACGTCACCACAGGTCCTTTTTCTCACAGATCAGCAAAGAAGACAAGCCGGGCTGCGCGAACAAGTGGATGAGGTGAGTTAAATAAAAAAATTTTAACCCATCCAGCCCTATTTTACTAAGCATTCTGTATTAAGAATGCTATTATTTTCCCTTATAACCATGTTATAAGGGAAAATAATAAAGATCGGGTCCCCATCCCGATCATCTCCTAGCAACCGTGCGTGAAAATCGCACTGCATCCGCACTTGCTTGCGATTTTCACACAGATCAATTTACTTCTATGGGGCCTGCTTTGTGTGAAAAACGCACAATAAAGAGCTTGCTGCTATTTAAACATAGCGCACAAGTGATGCGTGAAAATCACCGCTCATGTGCACAGCCCCATTGAAGTGAATGGGCCCGGATTCAGTGCGGAAATCTCGCCCGTGTGAACCCAAACCTATAGGAAAAAAAATGGTACACACCATTTGGTCCTGTAAAATGCATCCATAGGAGAGCTGAATGGGAAGATGTAGTCATGTCACCTCTGGCAATCAGTTAACTGTTCAGATATCCAACAGGTGAATAGCAGTTTATTGAGATGCAGAACATATACAGTATATACAGAATTACTGCCTGCAGCAGCATCTCATCATGTCTGGCAGTGTAGAAGCATGTCTAACATTGTTTTCCCTGTGTGTGTCGGGTTTGTAATTTTATTTACAGTTAACTTTATTAACAACATGAGAACATCACCTAGAGAAAAGCAACCATTTTACAAATCACCTGGAAACAGGCAGCCATGTAAATACACATACAGTGGAGCAGTAATAGCCTCAATGGTTACCACCATTAGTTCTATTTAGTTATCCCATGGAAGTTCACTCTGTGCTGACCGAGCACATATGTCATGTAACACTGTTGCTTACTGATTGTCGGGGGCTGTCACATGACTAATGCGATGTTTCAGTTAGGATGCATTACACAGGACTGACTGATTCATAGGCTAAACCAATCTACTGTGCAGATAGGGGTCAACAACCTGATAAAAGAAAAGGTATTTAAGCAAAATTTTAAAAACATATATTTAAAAATTGTATACTTTCCTATTACATAAATAATAAAATAAAAAATGGAATACCCCTTTAAGTATTACATTCCTGCCATTCAAACGAATGGCCATCCATGCAATATGTGGCCGAGTCGATGGAGTCTACCGAGGTTATAGCCAGTTTGTGTTAGCAGCTCTGGCTAAGGCCTCTTTCCCACGGGCAAATGCAGGCCGCAATGCACAAGCACAGTCCGTGTGGCAGCTGCATTGGATCGCGGACCCATTCACTTGAATGGATCTGCGATCCGGCCGTTCCGCAAAAAGATAGGACATGTTCTATCTTTTTGTGGAACGGAAGTACGGGATGAAAACACACGGATGCACTCTGTAGTGCTTCCGTAGGGTTCCGTTCTGCACCATTCCGCATCTCCGGATTTGCGGACCCATTGAAGTGAATGGGTCCGCATCCAGCCTGTGTATTACGGATCCGCAAAATGGCAACGGGAAGCACACGCCCATGGGAAAGAGGCCTAATAGAGGGGATCTGGACACAGGAAACCTCTCTATGATGTCCATATGTCCTAATCAAAGATACGGGAAGTCATACTTTTCAGATTTTCCCTGCAAAATGAAATTCAAAGGGGGAATTGCTGATAGAAACATGGAGATCGGGGTGGCGCTTAAGAAACGTCTCACAAACAGGGATTTAAATGCTGAGAGGTATTGGAAAGGGGCTGTCTCATTGTGAAGGGGTCATTTAGCAACTTCTGTTATGGTTATTATTAACCCTATAAATCTTTGACTTCAGTTGTACCTCCTTGAAATAGATGAGGGGGTTACATTAAGACCACTTCCCTCATATATTTTTATTTGCTGAATCGCTCTTAAAATCAAGGATGGTTATTTGCAGCTAGTGGATTTGCCATCTCCTGCATAATATATACTGCGCACATGTAGGAGCGGAGAAAATCCAGGAGCAACTTCGCTACTGAGACTATATTACTTGATTGCTGATCCCCTGATACAGTGACCCAAGTACCCCCATACCAGTAACTTAAATGTGAAGGTGAGTGATGTGCTAACATTTCAGTATGCAAACTTATCAGGCCACAATCAAAAAACAATAACGAAATGTCAACAGGATAGAGACTATTATGTGGGAGCAGGCCAACGGGCGCTTGCCAGATTCTAATGTTCTTTTGAAGAAAGGGATGGCTAATGAGTAAATTCTACGGCACAATTCTAGAAGAAATCTTTGAAAGACTGGGCATGGCAAAGGGGTGAAATTCCACCCACCGCAGATTTCGCTTGTGCTTTGAGTTTGCTGCTTGTATTTGGTCTGGGTTCCCCACCAAAAATCTGCAACCTAACAGGGCCTTGTAAATACCCAAATAGACAAAAATGGAAGTCGATTCATCAACAGGATAGTGAGAACACTTTACATGAGGAAACTGAGTTAAAGGGGGAAAGTTCTGTCTAGTTTATCAAAATGGTGCACACTACATTATATATATATGGCACAAATACAACCGATTGGACACACATCTCTTGTACTCCCCAAAAATCGGGCAAGTCAATCATGGTCATCACATTACTCATAAATATGGAGTACGTCACTTGAAGACACATGTCTAAAAACTGTGATTGGTAACACATGTAATGACTAAAATAAGCTGGATGCTTCAGTTTCTCTGCAGGATTTTCTCATATGGGATCCGTACTCCACATGCCTGAAAAGCGTGGCAGAGCCGAATGGGCAGCATTTCTGCCCCTCTGTGTGTGCGTTTTTATTTTTCAACAAAAGGTTTGGTTACCCTTTAATCTCTTTCATTACAATGGTAATAACTTTACTGCAGCAGCCAAGACGCACATGGTAAACAAAGGCTATGGCCTCGTCTAGTTGTCTGTAATGTGGGAGTATTTTTTGCATCCAAATTGGGCCTCTTTCACACGAGCAATACAGATTGTGCCAGGATCTGTTCAGGAAAAAAAAAAAATGGATGGTAATCGCTCAGCAACCATCAACCATCTGTTTTTCACACGAGCCCCATTCACTTCTATGGAGCCAGGGCTGCGTGAAAAAAAAAACCACACAATACAGAACGTACTGCAATTTTTCCTGAACGCAAAGATGATGTGTGAAACACGATGCTCATGTGCACAGATCCATTGAATGGGTCAGGGTTCACTGCGGATGTTATGTGCTCAATACATGCATCGCATCCGCATGGAAAACTTGCTCATGTGAAAGAGCCCCGACAGTCACAAATCCCAGCCTGACCACAGGTCTAACGATCCAAACTTACAGTATCACAGATCCTCGTGTTAGTTTGAGTCTACAGACCCACAGTTAGCTGCGATCTGCAGCTATTGTACGGACGTTCAATTACAAAAATGTCGCAATCCTTGACCGCACAAAGTCACACGCATACACAGGCAATAAGACAGTTAGTAACTGGTCATGTGGCTTCTTTTTTTCTCCATTTTTACTTCTGTAATTGGCATCATTATCACATCCACGCGAGTGTGAGGAGGGAGCATCCCATCATATCATTAAAATTATAATGTACAAAGTCTATATATATATATTTATATAATATATAACTCATTTCTTGTAACTTTTTTTTTTTTTTCTCCCATTTTCAATTTCATTTGTCGGGGAATGCATTATGATGATTCAGAAAGTCCAAGATGTGCAACATGGGGAAGGGCAAGAAGGGTCCAAGGAGGGTGCCCGCTTCAGATTCCCTGTTGCAGTGTGAGGGATACATGTGGAAGTCAGAGCTGGAGCAGTTAGATTTCTAGGTCCTCGTATATTAATCATTGCTCCCGAGTCCACATTTTCTCCTCTGGAACTATAGGGGATAACCGCGTCCAAAACCAAATCAGAACCAGAGAGAAAGGACAAAACCATCTCCTGATTACAGCTGCCCCCTCCCTCTTCCTTACAGGGTTGCCCTTTAACCACAGGAGAGAAATAGGTGAACAAGGCCTAGGTGACATAGGTCCAAACCACCAAATTGTAAATTTCCCCCCATTCCTAAGTTGAGGGGTAATATCCTGGAGTGTTACCTTTCTCTCAGTTTTTCATCAGTCTGGATAACGTAACAAAAAAAAAAAATGAATAAGAAGAACTTGTGTGGGTTAAAGGACCCCGCCTTGTCTGTAGTGGGCATGTGCGTTCTTACATATGGGAGGGAAGTATCACCTCCACCCACCATCAACTCCGTAAGCTGGCGCATTGTCTTGTGAATGAGTCCACCTCTGACCCCACACAGGTGTGGTGGAGGGAGTCCAAAAGTGTCTCTCTTCTCATAGGATGGCACAGCATCTGCAGAACCGTTGCCTGCTGCCCCCTACTGACGGAGGGGGTGTGACTGGAGCAAAGTAAGCATGGACTTTGATGTTGGGGAGATGTGTCTGAAAAAAGGAAGAAGGTGAAGTACAAATACAACATTAGGAGGACAACTGTGAACAATAAAAGTATTAAAAAAATAGAAAAGCTTATACTCTCACCCGCAGCCTCTTTATGCCAGCCCTTGAAATTTGTTGGCAGTCGTACAATTCAATACGTTCCAAACTCTGGCAGCTTTTGAGGTGCTCCAGGGATGCATCAGTAATCAGAGGACAATTATCTAACTCTATGACCTCCAGCCGATCATGGGCACAAGCACCATTGCCCAGGTGGCGGATCCCTTCATCTGTTATTAACTCGCAGTGGGATAGGCTCTGTGTGCATAAAACAGCAGTTATGGACTTCATTCACTACCATTATATGTAAAGTTGGAGTGTCCATCCCTACACTACAATGCTTAAGAAACTTGGGGGATCATACTTCTAGTATAGATGTAGCAGAGCTTAATGGGTTTATTATCACTGACTCCAAAGACGTTGTTAATAACATTTTGTAGGTGCAGAAATTACTATTCTGCAAGGCAAAGGTAGTGTTTGAAACAAAACAAATTACTTCTAAATGACATGAGAACTTAAAATAGGTGCTGGAAATAAGTTATGCAACTTTCTTATAGACTTCAGGCTTTGTTCGGATAACAAGGCCAGGGTTTCTGTAAGTTCTGACATAAGAATCAATGACAGCCTAGCTTCTTTACTCCTAGAGCAGTCTAAGAAAAAAAGCGGAGCCGAGTGGTTGCTACAAATGCAGTTGAACATTTTGAGACACTTTGGGTACATGCACTGGTTTTCGCTGTGGTTCTGCACCAAAATCCACGTGTTAGGCCTCATGCACACGACTGTTGTTTTATTCCGTGTCAGTTGTTCAGTTTTTCGTGATTTTCTGCGGACCCATTGACTTTCAATAGGTCCGTTTGTCATCCGTGTCCGTGATCCGTGGTTCCAGTCCGTCAAAAAAATATAACCTGTCCTATTTTTTTCACGGAAAACAGTTTGCGGACCCATTCAAGTCAATGGGACCGTGAAAAAACGCGGAGGCACACAAGATTGTCATCAGCGTCTGTTTTTTTCATCATTTGCATGGCAAACTTGACTTAGACTTTTTTTTTACTTTCCTTCATGTCTGGTGATCCTCCAAAAATAAAGGAAGACACACGGAAACAAAAACGGAAACAGGTCACGGAACAACAGAACCCCATTTTGCGGAACGGAACAAAACAACGGTCGTGTGCATGAGGCCTTACTTGTGGATTTTGACTCTGCATTGCAAAGGCTCAAATCTGCACAAATGACATGCTACGGATTTCAAAATCTGCGCAGCGGGTCAATTTCCGCACGGATAATTTACGGATAGGGGGTACATACGATTTTCCAAAATCTCATCCACTTAGCTAGTTCTGTATTAGGTTGTACTCACACGACCGTATGCATTTTGCGATCCACAAAATACGGATGATGTCCATGTGCCATCTTTTTTTTTTTGTGCGGACCCACTGACTTCAATGATTCCACGGTCTGCATTTGTAACCAACAATAGGACATGTTCTGTATTTTGCGGAATGGACATACGGAAGCAGAAAGCATGTTGAAGACATCCGTGTCTATGGTCATGTGGTGGTTTTGGGCACATGGTTTCTACAAGTGAAACAGGTTAAAAGCACATTTCACCTAGAAATAGAAATGCTACTGAAACTGCACTACAAAACCACGACAACTCATGGTAAAATGGGTTGGATTTCTATTATGCCACAACCTACTGGCCCATGTGAATACACCCTGAAGGCTATATGCACACAGTACATATTACAGGTAATGCAGTACTAGCTAAGGCTACTTTCACACTTGCGGCAGGACAGATCCGACAGGATGTTCACCATGTCGGATCCGTCCTTCCGCTATTTCGCTGTGCCGCCGCTCCGTCCCCATTGACTATAATGGGGACGGGGCTAAAAAGTCAGACATGCATGACTTTTAGTCCGGCGGCCTTTCGCCGTGCACCGCCATGCGCGCCGGAGCTCCGCCCCTGTCCCCATTATAGTCAATGGGGACGGAGCAGCGGTCTGGCGGCACGACAAAATAGCGGAAGGACGGATCCGACATGGTGAACAGCCTGTCAGATCCGTCCTGCCGCAAGTGTGAAAGTACACTTAGGCCCCTTTCACACGGGCGAGTATTCCGCGCGGATGCGATGCGCGAGTTGAACGCGATGCACCCGCACTGAATACCGACCCATTCATTTCTATGGGGCTGTTCACATGAGCGGTGATTTTCACGCATCACTTGTGCGTTGCGTGAAAATCGCAGCATGCTCTATGCGTTTTTCACGCAACGCATCCGCAAGCAAGTGCGGATGCGGTGCGATTTTCACGCACGGTTGCTAGGAGACGATCGGGATGGAGACCCGATCATTATTATTTTCCCTTATAACATGGTTATAAGGGAAAATAATTGCATTCTGAATATAGAATGCATAGTAAAATAGCGCTGGAGGGGTTAAAAATAAATAAATATTTAACTCACCTTAATCCACTTGCTCGCGCAGCCCGGCATCTCCTTCTGTCTCCTTCTTTGCTGAACAGGACCTGTGGTGAGCATTCATTCCAGGACCTGTGGTGACGTCACTCCGGTCATCACATGATCTTTTACCATGGTGATGGGTTATGTGATGGATCATGTGATGACCAGAGTGACGTCACCACAGGTCCTGTCCTGGAATGAATGCTCACCACAGGTCCTGTTCAGCAAAGAAGGAGACAGACGACATGCCGGCAGCGCCAGCAAGTGGATTAAGGTGAGTTAAAATTTAATTTTTATTTTTTTTAACCCCTCCAGTGCTATTTTACTATGCATTCTGTATTCAGAATGCTATTATTTTCCCTTATAACCATGTTATAAGGGAAAATAATACAATCTACAGAACACCGATCCCAAGCCCGAACTTCTGTGAAAAAGTTCGGGTTTGGGTACCAAACATGCGCGATTTTTCTCACGCGAGTGCAAAACGCATTACAATGTTATGCACTCGCGCGGAAAAATCGCGGGTGTTCCCGTAACGCACCCGCACATTTTCCCGCAACGCCCGTGTGAAAGAGGCCCTAGAAGATGAGATTTTTAAACTAACATGTACACCATGCAGCAGTTTTACGTGCAGAAGTGTACCAGCGGCTATGGAAGCATATCAATTGTGCGGATTTTCAGTGCAGATTTCAACCTTTGCAATGCAAAGGTGAGATTTGGGACAAATCCAAGTCAAAATCTGCATGGATTTTCGTGCGGACAAAATCCACATATGTTACTTGTAGTTTCTGTAGATTTGCAAAGGGTGAGATCCACACAAAGAAAAAAAAGATAAAAGAAAAATCACACAAGCAACTGATTTCTAAATCCTCACAGGAAAAAAAGCAAAGTGTACTCTCATTCACTTTGCTTGCACTCTATTACTATTATGCTACTGTTTTACCGCATAGAAAAAAAGCGTGCGTAATCCGCAACATGTGCAGGTACCCTAAGGGTGTTGGTTACTTTTAGATTAATGTTAAAAACTGTGTAGTATAGACATATTGGTGCCGTTTTAAATTGTTAGGGATATTTGGCTTTCGGTTATGGAAAACGTAAAAAGGTCACACTACAGTGATATTATATCATGAAAGTAGGGCATTTAAGTAGAAGCATCCTACTCTGAAGGGCGGCCCCCAGGTCATTGAGGTTCTAGGGTACAGAGTTACGAGCCTCTACAGGGGTACCCCAGTCTCCAGCAATTGTTCCCTAATGATGCGACCTCGATGAGCTTCATCTCATCCATGAAGAGGATTCTAGGCCTGTGTTGTTCATGCAGAGGCACAATAACTGGACTTTTTCAAGTAGTATGGGCTTGTCATTGTACAATTCACAAAGTGTAGAGCAGTTCTGTATGGAGCAGACACACCTGCCCACACTAACACCACCACCAAAGGCTCATCTGGTGACAACAGTGGCTGATGCATAGCGCTCTCCTTGACGTCTCCAACATTGTTGGTGGCCATCATTTCTGCTCAGTGTGAATCGACTTTCATCTGTGAACAGTACTGAGGACCACTGGTCCCTGGTCGAGCGTAGATGCTCCCTAGCCCATGCAAGATGATGACGCCTGTGTCTGGTGGTGTGGTCAGTTACCTTTGCAGGTCATCTAGCACGAAGACCACGCTGATGTAAATGGTTTTGAATGATCCGTCATGATACTTGGGTGCCTCTTACCTCCCTTAAATATACCTGGAGTTGTGTGGCATTAATCATCCAGCTCCGCAGGGCATTGTTCACAATGAAGTGGTCATCAGTGGGGGATGTGTTCAAAGGACGTCCACTTCTATACTTTTCTGTGACTCTCCAGTCTCTCTGAATCTCTGTTGCAACCTTCTGATGACCAGTGGCCACTTCCGTCTAAGAATATCCTGCTTGAAGCCTCGCAATGGCGAGGTACTGTCGATCAATTGTTAGGTATCGTCTTGGTCTCATGATGTCAAAATGTGAACGGCATGATGAGGAGCACTGTTTAAATACCAATTCTAATGGAACCAGGAAATGTATTGGGCGATTCATGGATCAAACACATGTTGTGAATTTTGCCATTAAGCTCCTTGTTAGAAACAGTAAGTTGTACAAACAATACTGAAACACTGAACAGTTGGACATCTGCATTCAAAAGTTTAGACAAGGTCACATTAAGTTCACCTATAAAGGTTAGAGGGCATTTTCAGTTCATCCTGAAATTTCACCCACAAGCCAAATATCCCTTTTTTTTGCGAGTAGTGTATATAGATGGATAGATTTTTTTTTATTATTATTGTTGCACTGCACTCATTTGGAGCTAAAAATATTTTTTTCAATTGGTCTTGGGCATTATTAAAAATTTTTGCCCCTTTTTCTGTACATCCTTAAGGTTCCCTAGTTTCCTCTGTATTTGTACTGTTTTCCATCAAGCAGCTCAGCTGACGGCTCCTGATCCATGACCTCCTAAACACTCAATATAGCTAAATTCTTATCTTACTGATAAGAATGTGGCTTAAATAAAGTGTTTATGGTCTTGTGGTAATTTAGAGATAAGGTTTATTAGATGACTGCACAAAGTGAAAGTATGATTCACATAGCTGGTTAGATGGTTAGTCCTTTGTAACAAAACAGCTGGATATTTTTAATAAAGAACAATAGAAAAAATTATTTTTAGCCCAAAATGAGTAAACTTCAATTATAAAAAATTGCCCTCGAAGGTGTACATAGCCTTTAAGTCCTTCAGTGTTCTCTTTATGTAGCAAGCCCTGCAGCTGTGGGAGTCGGACATGATCAGGGCAGGTTTCAGATCATTTGATATTAGAGGGGCTGTCAAGAGGTACAACCAACAGAAACATCCATAGGAATGTTGCATAAATACTAAGCACAACTCAACTCATGTCTCTATTACATGGCATAAAGGTAGGTGGTGTAACACGGATTACAGTCCAGGCTGTGACTGGATATTACCTACCTGTGTGATATTTTAGCTTTGATCTTCAAAAAAAACATGCCTTCATCAGCTCATGTCTCCGGCACTGGGTTTAGTAACTAAAACCTGAGATACTCACCAACACCTGCAGCCGTGGACAGTGTATGGAGAGCTGAATGAGGGTGCTGTCTGTTATCTGCAGCAGAAGAGTGAGGATGTCAGGACATTGTGCCCAGACAAGGCCATTCAATCGCCAGTGTTTCAGTAAAGTGACACCACAGCTCACCTGTACACACTCCTCGAGATCCATCTTCTCCAACTCATGACAGTTCTACAGAAGGAAATAAAATAAAAAAATGATGGAGTGCTGCCAAGCTCCTTACTATTTACCATTGAAATGTATTAGTGCCGGATCCAGCATTAAGTGTTCTGGCAAAACGGATCCGGTTTTCCGGTCTGCGCATGCACAGACCTTTAAAGATGCAAAGAAATAAATACCTGATCCCTTTCAATGCATGAGAGACTGATCCGGTATTTCAATGCATTTGTCAGACGGATCCGCATCCGTCTGACAAATGCCATCTGTTTGCGTCAGGATTGCCGGATCCAGCAGGCAGTTCCGGCGACGGAACTGCCTGCCGGAATCCTCTGCCGCAAGTGTGAAAGTAGCCTTAGCTGCCCATAGCAACCAGTCAGATTCCTACTTTCCTTTTTCAGAGCTCCTGAAAGGTAGAATCTAATGTATCACAAGATCTGTCACAAGTTCCTCCAAGAATGAGCACAGATACATAACAGAAACATTTTATCCTCCAACCTGGCTGATGTAAAGACACAAAGCAGGTAAGAAGGTAAGACCCACTATTAAGCCTTATTCACACGTCAGTGTTCCACGTATGTGTGCTGTACGTGTTCTCCACGGACAGCACATGTGCCCATTCATTTTTATGTCTGTATTTACACATCAGTGTTTTAAGACAGTGCGTAGGTCCGTTTTTGTTTTGCTTTTAGCACAGATGTATGCTCTATTTTGTCCGTCTTCACGAATCTATCACGCCACTTATAGTCTATGGGTCCATGAAAACCATGGATGCAACACAGATGCCATCCGTGTTTCACGGATCATTAGGAAGAGATGCTTTAAAAATTAGTTTTCACCTGTTCAGCGTCAGTGAAACACAGATGGCACACAAACAGCAAAAAACAGACACACGGACATCTTCATGGAGGCATCACTGACCACCTTTTCACGGATTTAAGCACAGACATGTGAATGAGGCTTTACAGAAGAATACAAGAAACCCTTCCAGCCTTACTTTAGCAAGAGTGGTGAACCCAAGATCTGTCAGCTGTGAACATCGAGCTACTTCAAGTATTCTGCAAGAAACAAATGAAACAGATTATACCTGGAGTTGATGGCAGGTGACGATATTATGTTCCTGCCTCAGGCATGGTCTATATGGTCTATACGATTCTCTCTGGGGAGCACAAAGAAGTCATCTACATAACTGAATTTTACAGCTAAGTCCCACATTTTTCATACATCTCTAGGAGAGCATAAATGGTGACAACTGCAGGACTTTCAGTCATGAAAACAAAATAAACTAAAACGGAGTATACTTTAATTTACCTGTTCGTATACAGATTTTTCTGGGTTTAGGATAGTCTACCACCCCAACTCCACAATATCATATTCACCTGGGAAAGAACTGATGCCAAGAGCTCAGGGATTTTTCTAGAGTGCCTTCTCCTGAACTTTCATTACACCACTTAGGGGCATGATCTACCCAGTCCCCTCTCTATATACTGTATACCTCAACTACAACTTACACGATCCAGTCACAGAACTATATAATACAGAGGATGGAGACGGCTCCTGAGTAATACTAGCAATTATATTCTGGGAAGGGAAATCCCTTTGATCTTAGGGGAAGAGAGACTACAATTAGAGCGGTTGTCCAGTCGGATTACATTTTTTATATTTTGCTCAGTGTTTTTTGGGGGGGTTTTGTAGTGCCATTCTGACGCTTACTGGTCCTCCTTCTCTCGACTTTTTGGTGTCATTTTGACACGCAGAAAATGTGGGTTACTGCTATGGCCAGCGATTGGTTAAATTTCTCCTGGCCGTTGTTGGGTGCCGAGCTAGATCCAAAAAGTGAAGAGCAACAGCAGGGAGGGCAAGTGCACTATATTAAACCCACCCTGAGACATGTATAAAAAATATAATCCTTTTAACCCACAAAAGCTAATTTACCATTTTCTTCAAGTTTTGATATACGTTCAGCTTAGCAGTGCAGGACAGCAACCTGCACTCCATGTCAGTGGTAGCTGTATAGATGACGGCCATATTTTCATTGGGAATACTATGGACAACCATTTGTTCCCTTTAAATTAAGCAAATGAACACATTGATCCCTGACTGGAATAGGTAAAACTAACATGTTGGTATATGAGGGGCTGGGGGATGTACACATTTCTGCCTCAGTGAGATGCAACCCCGCCTGTTACCTGAGTCGGGGGCAGTTCTGTCCCAGTGCATTAAGAATGGAGTCTGTGATGTTGGAGCAGCCGGAGGCGCAGAGAGATTGCAGCTTGTGGCATCCACGGCAAATCGTGATGAGACCGTCATCCGTTATTTGCTGCTGGGACAGAGGCAGTGAGAGCTGGGACATGAGCTAAAAGCAATGCGGCCATGGCTTGGACAGAGGCGACTGGGCAGAGATGTAATAAACAGGCGTCGCTAGAGTTACAGGTAGAGAGTGGGCAGAGGTTATAAGACAGTCTCAGGTGGACTACTGATAGTGTGATGAAGGGAAGGATAGTTTAGAAGGAACCCCCAAAAATCAGGGCAAATGCAAACACTGAAATAATGTGACTCACAGTAATGAATGAAATGAGCAGTCTACTCTTGGGGCTGGGACATGGCTTGGACATCTCCCCATGAGAGGGTGACTATTTATTTCTGTATATGCTCTACACAGGGCTACAAGGGTCCCAGCAATGGGCTGAACTTGTACAGAAGCCAAAGCAAAATACTCGTCAAAAGTGGACATGTCTTTTGTTGTACAGATCAGATTGTAGATGGATTTGTACCTGAACTAGGGAAGGAGCAGAGCCACTGATGAGTGGACTTCTGTTGGGCTGGATTCACAAGTCTAGTCTGGACCAGGTGTTGCAAAACTACAACTCCCAATATGCAGGGCTTTCAGATGTTCCCAGAATTATCAAATCTGCATAAAAATGCTATTGCTGTGATCATCACATATAAGTAGTTATTGGAAGAGAAAATCCATTATGTACTTCAGAATGGAAATTTCTTCTGCTCCTGCCCTGGAAAATCTTCTCAACTCAGTCTGCCTCTAGACAACTGTCTATGTAAGCCCAGACCAGATGTGTAACTACAGTGGGGGTGCAGAGGTAGCCGTTATACCTGGGCACTGGAGCATGAGGGGGCCCAAAAGCTCCCCCTGCCCCAGGAGCTGAGTATTATGAAACATACAGAATAGGTGGGAGACCTTGTAAAAGATTTTGCTTTGGGGACCAGTATCTTAAAGTTACACCACTGGTCCAGACTTAAGGCCTCTTAACATGGGCAGATACAGCAGGCATTTATTGGGAAGGAACTGTTCATTCTGATAATTTTTTGCATTTACATGCAGCAATCACCTCCGCTGTGTGGGGATGAAAGATCACTAGAGTGATCGCTTGCCCCCAATTGGGAACAGTGTTTCTTGGCAGCAGATTGATGTTTAGACAGCACAATCTGCTGCCCAGGAATGATTTATGGTTCTGAATCAGCGATGCTTTCACCTGAGGAGTGTTTGCTTGTTCATCGGGTGATCAGCCACCTCTACACAGGGAAATTACAGAGAAGGAGCGTTCCTAGGAACGCCCTTTCCCAATACTCAGATCATTGGCCTGTGAAAGGGGCCTTTACCTATACATACCCATAAAAATAGACTGCTCCTTGCAGACACTGAGAGGTCTTGTATAGGGATTCTTCAGGAGAGAGCTAGCAGACAGTGGCAGTTACACACAATTTTTTAATCTCAAGTCCACTTACTGAACATGCCTGTAGATTTAATGTGACAAGCTCTGGACAATGTGATCCAATGCACTTAAGAGCCTCATCTTCCAGCTATACAGGGGACAGATACAGAAGGAGAGAGCAAGAGTTAATGTCCATATATAAGACTATTACTGAGACCACCCCCTCCCCTCTGAAACACAAACACGCTATGTGTGCTAGATCCACGGCCAATTTATTCAGCAAACCCCCTGTAAACGTCATAGTCAAACAGACCTGATTAATAACGCCACAGAAGTCCTGAGCTTCTACTTGTATTCTCAGCTACAGGACTCTATATGCATCAGTGACATATTATTAGTAATGGACACAAATTGTTCCACCACCTCTGATATTCATCAATGACACTCTTAACTTTGAAAGATTCCTTACATTAGGATTTTACCCCTTCCCACATCAACACAATAAAAAAAAAAGTGAATGATTCACCTGGATGTTCCTTCAGGAACCCAATTAAAGGGGTTGTCCAGTCGCATGAAATTTTCAGTTTATACAATGCTTTAAAATAACAAAAGAAGTAATACTCACCTTACTTATCCCCTGCCAAATGGTCCCTTGCTGGTGTCTGTTCAACTGGATCCGGCGATGATGTGAGTGCTGCAGCCAATCAGTAAGTGATGACTTCAGTGGTGATCGCCGCAGTTAGTGCTTGGCTGCAGCGATCACATGTCCATATGTCAACCAGGTGAACAGAGACCAGTGGGGTACCTGGGAAGTGTCAGCACAGGTGCCTCAGGGGACTATTAATCCTTTTGTTATTTTATAGAACTGTACGTGGTTTGTGTCATAGGTCTTGATGTTGCAGTGAACATACTGTGTTCCACTAGGCAAACTCATGTCATCCACCTGTATAACCGTGTTATGCTGGATTTTTAATGGCCCGACCTGGCAGGCAATTGGAGGGAAGGAACAGTTCTTTCCAGGTAACTGCCTGCTCGTCAGTGGAGGTGAAGAGCTGTATGTACATGCAGGGATCACCTTCACTGTATGAGGATCAACGATGGCTACTCCCATTGCTCGTCCTCAGGCAGAGTCATTGTTTTTGGACAGCAGATCACCATTTAGAGAGGATCTGCTGCCCAGAAATAATGATTTAATGTGCAGCATAAACAATGATTTCACCCAATGAATGGCCATTTTGTTCATTCATAGGTTGATCGGTGGAAAGATTATTGGGAATGAGTGTTCGTAGTAACATTTATTCCCAATAGGCTGCCCGACAACTGGGCCGTGGTAAATCCATGATGCCATATGGCATCTGACAGAGACCTTCATGTGAACTCGAAGCATACAGAAGTACAGTACAACTAGGAGGCTGCACAGCTGTAATATGCTTGGAGTTCACACAGCAGATTTTGCCAAGTGTATCCCACAGCAGAGACCCTTTTGGTTTCTACTGCACTTTTTCAATTTGAATGCGACAGAGCCACTCATGGTTTCCAGCAGCATCCATGTGAACACAGCTCCAAGAATGAACATGGACTTGGTCCAGGGAAGTTAAACCTGAACGGCGGTGCAGCTCAGTGAAGGAGACCGCACATTTACATGCAGCGATCTCCTTCACAGTATGAGGACGAGGGATTGCTTTTGCGATCCCTCGTCCTCATACAGAATATTTGTTTCTGAGCAGCAGATCACTGTTTAGACCACACGATCTGCTGCCCAGAACCGATGATCAGTGTTGCATGCACGAACGACAGGATCCCCCGATGAACAAGCATTTTGCTCGCTCATCAGGTGATCGACGGCACATTTAGAGCGTTCGCAGGAATGGTCATTTCCGATAATCTGGACAATTAGTGGTTTGTCTAAATCCTTTAAGTTGGATATACATGGCCTGATATTCAAGCCAATGATCAAGAACACTCACTCCTGATAATCAGCCCATCTAAATTTGCTACAGATCACCAGATGAATGAGCGAACTGCTTATTTATCGGGTGAAATGATCTTGGGTGCAGACACCTCAATCACTGCTGCCGGGCAGCACATCCTGCTGACTAGACAGCGCTCTGCTGCCCAGGAACATCACTCGTCCTCATACTGTGGAGGTGAATGCTGCATTTAAATGCAGAACTTCCCCTCCACTTAATGAGCAGCCGACTGTCGGGGAGGAACGATTCCTTCCAGACAATCGGCTGCCCCTTGCCTAAAGTGAAATGTTACTCCTGAAAGGTTTATTGGAGAGGTGTTTGTTGGAGCCGCCTTCAGGCATTTACAAGATGTCGTTGATGGATCAAACGCACACTCAAGCAAAGGGAAGAATATAAGACAATGGACGTACCTGAGTGCAACCCTTGAGGGACAGAAACCGCAGCCCCCCACAGCCCTTTACCAGTGCCTGGATCCCATCCTTGCTGATCTGATCACACCAAGAGATGTTGAGTTGCTCCAGCAGGGGGCAGCCCTCACTGCCATGTACAAAACAAGAGAAAAGCACGGTGTTGCAAGATTACTACATTTTATACTATTACTTTCTAGCTCAATGCTAACTGTGTAGGAAATCTGAGGATGCTCAGATAGCAGAAACCTCAGCAGCACCGACTAAGTTAAATCTGTAAGAAGTTAAAGGGATTGTCAAGGATCAGAAAAAGGCTTTGCTTGTCCACCACCAAAAGCAACACCAGTTTTATCCAGGAGCTGTGCATGGCATTGCAGCTAAGCCCTCTTCACTTAAAGGGAACCTGTCACCGGGATTTTCTGTATAGAGCTAAGGACATGGGTTGCTAGATGGCCGGTAGCACATCCGCAATATCCAGTCCCCATAGCCCCGTGTGCTTTTATTGTGTAAAAAAAAACTATTTGATACATATGCAAATTAACCTGAGATGAGTCCAGTACGTGAGAGGAGTCAGGGACAGGATTCATCTCAGGGTAATTTGCATATGTATCAAACAGTTTTTATTCCACAATAAAAGCACACGGGGCTATGGGGACTGGATATTGCGGATGTGCTAGCGGCCATCTAGCAACCCATGTCCTCAGCTCTATACCCAAAATCCAGGTGACAGGTTCCCTTTAAATGTGGATGTGCTGCAATACCAGACACAGCCCGTGAACAAGAGTGGTGCTGTTTCTGATATTTTCTAATTCCTGACAAACCTCTTTCATTTACAACTTAATACTGGGCCAACAACTTGTGATTCGAATAGTGAAAAAAACTTGTCATTCTGGAAGTTCAAAGATTCTCATAGCAACCATATGATCGGGGAAAGATCAGAAAGAGCATAACTTAAAAGGGGTTCAGCAAATGGCATTCATCATGCAGACAAAGTTAATACCAGGCCTTTACTAATGTATTGTGATTCTCCATATTGCTTCCTTTGCTGGCTCGATTCATTTTTCCATCATATTATAACACTTCTTGTTCCCATGGTTATGACCACAATGCAAATCCAGCAACAGTGGTCGTGCTTATACAATATAGGAAAAAGCACGGGCCTCTCTGGTGGCTCGGACCGTGAGAGTGCACACAGGGTGGCACTGTTTTTTGTAGTCTGCAAGCAAGTCCACTGCTGCTGTATTGTAGGGTGGTCACAACCATGGAAATGAGCAGTGTATAATGCGATGGAAAAATGAATCCAGCCAGCAAAGGAAGCAATATGGATAATAACAATGCATTAGTAACTTTCTCTACATGATTGCTGAAGTAAGACAGCCCTTTAAGGGGCCTTTACATTGACAACAAGAGTTCGTATGATATCTGCCGGTGTAAAGGTGGCGCAGATTACCCGATGAACAAGTGAAACACTCTTTCATCAGGTAATATGATCATTTCTGTGGTCACCTAAATCATAATTTGCCAGCAGTAGATTGTGCCATCTAAAACAGCCTCTGCTGCAATGATTCTGTATGGGGACCAGCGATGGCATTCGCGATCACTCCTCCCCATACTGTGGAGGAGATCGCTACATGTAAATACAGCCGTCTCCTTCACTGAGGGGCAGGCGATTGCTGGGAAGGAGCGCTTTCTTCCACACAATCATCTGCTAAATTGTACAGTGTAACGTGGCCTTTAGTCATGGGATAGATCAATACCCTGGCCGCCAAGATAAAGAAACTCCTACAACGCCAAGAAGAATGTTCAACAGCAATCCTCACCTGAGAGCCTTGAGGGAAAGGTTAGTAATGGATGTGCATGAAGCCAGGTCCAAATGTTTCAATTTACAGCAAAATTTACTGAGGCTAGACGAGGTTCTGTATGGAAAGACAAATGCAAGAAACTGAGGCTCCACAGACTCCTAACAGTGCAAATGGTTCAGATCAGAGATTTAGGTTCTATTTTGGGAATAGGGAATAGGAATCCCTTTGATTTCAACGAAAAAAGTGTATTCATTGTACTACGAAAATTGATGGATTTTTGTGACTGGAGGTTCTACGTGACAGAAATATAAAAAATCGTCTAACAGGCAGCGACAGACGGACTATGACAGGTTTGCAGTCCTTTTTTGCATGCAGGACAGGTCAATCTATCTGAATCTTCTGCTTTGGCGTTCTTGCTTGGATATTATCTGTTGCCAGGAGGTTGGTGAAACCTCTGATAACGTTCATGCACAATCCTGAGAGATCTGTAGAGGAGAGGTCACTGTGCTGGCCACGCCCCCCTGCACTGCAGGCTGCTGCTTATATTGCTCTCTCCCAGGATTCTTAAAGAGGACCTTTCACCTTGAAAAACATTGTGAACTAAGTATGCTGCCATGTAGAGCGGCGCCCGGGGATCTCACTGCACTTACTATTACCCCTGGGCGCCGCTCCGTTCTCCCGTTATCCCCTCCGGTATCTTTACTCACTAAGTTATAGTAGGCGGTGTCTGCCCTTGTCCTGTGGGCGTCTCCTTCTCCTAGGCTGCAGCGCTGGCCAATCGCAGCGCACAGCTCACAGCCTGGGAGGGTTTTTTCTCCCAGGCTGTGAGCTGTGCGCTGCGATTGGCCAGCGCTACAGCCTAGAAGAAGGAGACGCCCACAGGACAAGGGAAGACCCGCCTACTATAACTTAAGGAGCAAAGGTACCGGAGCCTATAACGGGAGAACGGAGCGGCGCCCAGGGGTAATAGTATGCTCCATGGCAGCATACTTGGTTCACAATGTTTTTCAAGGTGAAAGGTCCTCTTTAACACCTTCAGCTGCACAGACTCAGGGCTGAAGTGTTTACTGTGTAGCTGCAGGCAGTGAGGAGACAAATGCAGGGCACAGGAGCTGAAAGAGAAGTTCTGCAGAGCATTGCAGATAGGGGGAAGATCAGCAGTGTAATTGTCCAGCTAGGACTTGTAGTTCTACACATACAACATGCTGCTGAGCATCCCAGCAGGCAGACATGTCACTCAGGGCAGCTCTTGTATTCACTCAGTTTGCAGAGCAGGGGGAGGGACAGAGATTGGCCCTTTGTTTACTTGCAACAAAAACAGAAGAGAACCAGAGAAATAAGGAAATATTTTTTATTTATTTTTTTTGCCTAAAGCTTGCTTAGCTCAGTTATATAAATCGCTGACCATCAGATTTACAGTACTATATTTTTTTTTCCCCATAACTCGGACAACCCCTTTAAAGGGAGTCTTTCACGCAGATTCACCCTATTAACCTAATAACAGTGTTATGTGCACGGCATCCCCCCTATTAAAACTGTGCTTACCGTTAGTTCCCCGCTAGCATCGTTGTGCAGAAAAACACTTTTAATCCGTATGCAAATGAGGCTGTGAAGGTGCTCAGGGACGGCGTTACAACGGCCGGTGCCCAGGACCCTGGGTCATTTTCATACGAAGCCACTCCCCCTCCGCCGCGTCTGCCCGCCCTTAGTCTCTGCTCTAACCTCCCTCCTTCCGTCCGTAATCCCGTGCATGCGCCGATGAACGAGATATCGGAGCGTGCGCATTGCAGTTTACCGTGCGTTATCGCTAAGCAAGTTTTAGGCAAAAAAAATAAATAAAAAATATTTCCTTATTTCTCTGGTTCTCTTCGGTTTTTGAATCTGCGTGAAAGACTCCCTTTAAGCTAAATTTGCCCTGCAAGTCTGCAAGGGGTACAATGGAATTCCAAAAATATACAAATCAGAGAGAAGAGGTCCAACTATTAAAGTGGAAATGTCCATTTATACAGGGCGCTGTTGGGCATCCCTGCTGTTGCAACCACCATTTTAAAAGTAAAAACCCCCTCCTCCCCTTAAAGGGATTCTGTCACCTCGTTTTAGCCTATAGAGCAGCGGACACGCACGGCTAGATCGCCGCAATATACCTGTCCCATAGCGCTGTGTCCTTTTATTGTATTTAAAAAATGATTTTATAGATATGTAAATGAGCCTGGTAAGGAGCCCAAGGGGCTGTACTAACCTTCTTGGAACCCAGCCCAGCCACGCCCCCTGTGAAGGAGCCCAGCACCGCCTGCGTCCTCCGAATCTCCTCCTTGCTCACAGTTAAATGTTAGATGTGTGAGCTCGCGCATGCGCAGTGCCGGCATAGTGTTCCTTTCCTGTGCTGGCATCAGCCTCAGGGGAGGAACTGCGCATGCGCAAGCTCGCGCATCGCAAGATTTCGGCGATCTAACTTTGAGCAAGGAGGAGATTCGGAGGACGCAGGCGGTGCTGGGCTCCTTCACAGGGGCGTGGCTAGGTTCCAAGAAAGTTAGTACAGCCCCTTGGGCTCCTTACCAGGCTCATTTACATATCTATAAAATAATTTTTTACACTCAATAAAACCACACAGAGCTATGGGACAGGTATATTGCGGACATGCTAGCGGCGATCTAGCCGTGCATGTCCGCAGCTCTATAGGCTAACACAGAATCCCTTTAAATTGCCATGAACCACTAAAGAAAATTACAATGCCTTGCTATAGAGGAACACTGGATGAAGCTGGAGAGCTAAACATTATGAGGAGTTCAAATTCTGTTTTGGTTACCAGCAAGTACTACACAACCCAATTAACAGTATGGACACTTACCCAGCTTGTATGTTAAAGAGGATATCAAGGATTAGATGGGCTATGTCTGGTACTGCAGCTCAGTTTCAATAACTTGAAAGTATAAGCTGCAATACCAGACACAGCCCTTTTTCTAATCATGGACAACCATTATTTTTTTTTTGGTAAGAACAATAAATTCAAGACACCCATTCACACTAAGTGTCTCCATCCAAAAGTACTCAGAATATTGTCAGTTCACAGAGTTACATAAATAAAGTGCAATTAAAGAACAGTAATGTCAAGTTCAATCCAGTGTGTCCATATTTTATCAAACTTCTGGGGACATTTTCTGCTGGTGTACAGGATTTTGTATAATGGAACATATTAATTTATTAACTGAACCCAAGGAGTACGTTTAGGCCCCTTGCAGACGGGCGTGTCCGGATACGTCCCGGTGCATTGCGGCAAACCCGCGCGAGTAGGTACGCAATTGCAGTCAGTTTTGACTGCGATTGCGTTCCGTTGTTTTATCGCGCGGGTGCAATGCGTTTTGCACGCACGTGATAAAAAACTGAATGTGGTACCCAGACCCGAACTTCTTCACTGAAGTTCGGGTTTGGGATCGGTGTTGTGTAGATTGCATTATTTCCCCTTATAACATGGTTATAAGGGAAAATAATAGCATTCTTTAATACAGAATGCTTAGTACAAGGTCAATTGAGGGTTAAAAAATAAAAAATAAACTAACTCACCTCCTCCAATTGATCGCGTAGCTGCCGGTCTCCTGTTCTTTCTTCAGGACCTGTCAAATAACCTGTGGTGACGTCACTGAGGTCATCACATGGTCTAATCATATGGTCCATCACCCGTGATGGACCTTGTGATTGGACCATGTGATGTGATGTCACCACAGGTCCTTTAGCCGGCAGCTCATGATTAATGAAGTAAGAAGAGACCGGCTGCTACACGATCAAGAGGAGGAGGTGAGTTAATTTTTTATTTTTTTTTAACCCTCAATTGACCTTCTACTAAGCATTTTGTATTAAAGAATGCTATTATTTTCCCTTATAACCATGTTATAAAGGGAAAATAATACAGTGAATAGACTGTCATCTTAGCAACCATGCGTGAAAATCGCACCGCATCCGCACTTGCTTGCGGATGCATGCAATTTTCACTCAGCCCCATTCACTTCTATGGGGCCTGCGTTGCGTGGAAAACGCACAATATAGAGCATGCTGCGATTTTCACGCAACACATAAATGATGCGTGAAAAATCAACGCTCATGTGTACAGCCCCATAGAAGTGAATGGGTCCGGATTCAGTGCGGGTGCAATGCGGGGCCTTAAGCGGAAGGGTGGATTTCCAGGACATTATCAGTATTTTGCGAGCGCAGAGGAGTACAAAAACAGAAGAAAAGCCTATATGCCCACCCCAAAGATTTCTTCCATAGTACCTAACAGACATATCTGAGGAGTGAGGATCCTGGGGAATTGGAAAAGAGTATTAAGGAATAGTAGGACCTCTGACCAAAACTGAACGGCCATAGGACAGAACCACATTGTGTGTATGTACAGTACAGACCAAAAGTTTGGACACACCTTCTCATTCAAAGAGTTTTCTTTATTTTCATGACTATGAAAATTGTAGATTCACACTGAAGGCATCAAAACTATGAATTAACACATGTGGAATTGTATACATAACAAACAAGTGTGAAACAACTGAAAATATGTCATATTCTAGGTTCTTCAAAGTAGCCACCTTTTGCTTTGATTACTGCTTTGCACACTCTTGGCATTCTCTTGATGAGCTTCAAGAGTTAGTCCCCTGAAATGGTTTTCACTTCACAGGTGTGCCCTGTCAGGTTTAATAAGTGGGATTTCTTGCCTTATAAATGGGGTTGGGACCATCAGTGGCGTTGAGGAGAAGTCAGGTGGATACACAGCTGATAGTCCTACTGAATAGACTGTTAGAATTTGTATTATGGCAAGAAAAAAGCAGCTAAGTAAAGAAAAACGAGTGGCCATCATTACTTTAAGAAATGAAGGTCAGTCAGTCAGCCGAAAAATTGGGAAAACTTTGAAAGTAAGGGCTATTTGACCATTAAGGAGAGTGATGGGGTGCTGCGCCAGATGACCTGGCCTCCACAGTCACCGGACCTGAACCCAATCGAGATGGTTTGGGGTGAGCTGGACCGCAGAATGAAGGCAAAAGGGTCAACAAGTGCTAAGCATCTCTGGGAACTCCTTCAAGACTGTTGGAAGACCATTTCAGGGGACTACCTCTTGAAGCTCATCAAGAGAATGCCAAGAGTGTGCAAAGCAGTAATCAAAGCAAAAGGTGGCTACTTTGAAGAACCTAGAATATGACATATTTTCAGTTGTTTCACACTTGTTTGTTATGTATATAATTCCACATGTGTTAATTCATAGTTTTGATGCCTTCATAGTCATGAAAATAAAGAAAACTCTTTGAATGAGAAGGTGTGTCCAAACTTTTGGTCTGTACTGTACGTCTGAAACAGCGAAAACATGTGTCGGAGGATGATTTGTTTAAGTGTCAAAGGGGTGTAGTACAGAGGGGGAAAAATGAGCTCTCTACCTCCCTCCATTAATGTTGGGATATCCACTGACCACTTAACAGACTTCTCAAAGGGCTTGACTCCACTAGACTGCAATAAAGCATAAGCTTTAGTGAGGGGTTTATAAAGGTTCAGGGTACCAATAAGGTCCTCCAGCTTGGATAGGGTCTGTGTAACAGCTAGCGACCCAAATTGCGCCCATGTAGGATGCCTAAGTTGGAGGTAGTGTGAAAAAAACATGACAAGGGATATCATATTGTTCTCTAAAAGGATCCAATGTAAAATGTAAAAAAATTTCCATCAGAGGAAAATAGATGGGTTAGATATTTGACTCCTGCTCTGAGGAAGGTGCAGCTTAGATCAGATTGGAGTTCTAGGTGAAAACACAACAGCCTCAGTAACCCTAAGGGCTGTTTCACACGAGCGAGTCCATTGCGGGAATTACGCTCCGTGTGCGAGTGTGATCCTCCGCTCTGGACTTGCAGGAGCGCCCGGCATTATCATGATTTATAATGCTATGTGCCTCTGCTTGACCTTATTTCTACAGAATCAGCTTTATGCCACTATGATTCTGTGGAAACAAGGCCATGCAGAGGCACATAGCATTATAAATCATGATAATGCTGCGCTCCTGCAAGTCCAGAGCGGAGGATCACACTCGCACACGGAGCGTAATTCCCGCAATGGACTCGCTCGTGTGAAACAGCCCTAAGGAGCTTCTGGGACAGTGACCAAGCATGAGCAATAGTTTTAAAGGGGAGAGGGTAGGGACCTGTGGGTTGGTACCTGTATAACAGGTTTGTAAGGCTTTTAGTACGAGCCTAGGAGAGCACGTCCACTCACCTCTGCAATTGCTCTACCCTCTGCACTTTGACAGGATTAGGTGTGATGACGTTTTCACTGCCCTTCCCGGTCAATAAAAGTGCACAGGGAGCAGCAGATGCAGAGAGAGCTGAGCCTCTAGGTGTAATGACAACGCCCCTGTTGCTCCTAGAGGCTCGTTTGCATATAGTAAACATAATTTCTTTCAGCAATGCGAGCACATGGGGCTAACACAGATGCCTTCTGCTGCCAAGCTCACATGCAACAAGTCAGCCAGTTTCATAGGTACAAATCTGACAGATGCCCTTTAACCCCTTTGCTACCAGTGCCGCACATGTACAGCCCTGGAGCAAAGTGCAAACATGGCGCCTGCTCGCGCGTGTATCATGGCCGTCGGGTTTTAAACAACAGAGACCTGAGGCTAATGACTGTGACCGGCAATAATGCCGCCGGCTTCTGACCGGCATCCTCTGCGGCCAATGAAGATGCCGGATTATTATTTTAACGGCCAAGGTCTCTCTGAAGAGACCCAGGGTATTGAATCTGCAATTCTTATTTTGCCCAGCAGGTGGCAGGCCAACATAAGAAATGAGCAATTCTGCTCAAATAATGGATCTAAATGACAATTGGACGTTCACTAACAAAGCACATTCTTACATCTCTCATACACCACAGACCGGTACTTACGTGTCAGTGATTTTGGTGCAGCCATTTAGATTTAAAACCTCAATATTTCTACAGTTCTGGGCAAATGATCTGCAAGGCAAAAGCGTAGAATTTATAAGGGATTGAAAGGACCAGAACTGCATTAGAAATAAAAAAAAAATAAGCTCCCAAACATTTAGCAATATTGCAGATAATAGTGAAACTGTGGACTAATATAAGAAGGAGCTCATCTACCCTGATGATAGAGGAGAGCTCCTCTGATGCCTCCATTGCTTCTCCTGAGCAGAGTGCCAGGAAGCCATAAAGAACAGCACTAAAGCGGACAAGCAGAAAAGAGGGGTGACTGCTGACCAACTCCTAACAGCTACGTTCTGCTGGATTGCAAATTGGTCGTCACTGTTAACTTGATCACGACTGCTGGCTCTATTCATATTCAGCCATGGCCAGGTCAGAGGTGGACATGGACATACAGTCATATTAGCAAGCCATGATGAGGTCTGTACAGATCTGCCATTTGTTCAGTTTAATGGTCGTATGTGATGAGAACTTATCAAGCAGTAATCCTTGTATTGATGGAAGTACTGTATGTACAGAAGGTATTCTATCATATTCTAAGGTTGCAGGAGAACGTGAATTTCCCACCACTATCGTCCTCAAACAGCAGTCTGGATTCTGCTGATATCTGGCAAACCTATGAATATCTACTGCACGGGTAGCTAACAGGAGCTAGATTCAAAGTTGAAATTAGGGAACTGTAAGTTAAAGGGGTTGACCGTGCTACATATATTGAGGAAATGTTCTCAGCATAGGTTATCAGTTTCCTGAGGACAGGTCATCAATATCTGTAGCCCCGACAATCCCTTTAAGTAAATTCCTAACACAGTATATTACACACATACCTTAGAGCATTATCCCCTACACCAATGCATCCACGTAAACTGAGCTTGCGCAGGAAGCCCCCACATCTCTTTGATATATTCTCTACCACACGACCCTGGAACATATTAGAGACAGGGATGAAAAGAAAGGGATAAACTATAGGCAACCTGACAAGGGAAAAGAACCTGAAAAATGAATAATTACCTCAATGTCCCTTTGGAAGTCAAACAAGTCAATTCGCTGCCAGTTGCTTCCATCCAGCGCAAGGACATTCCAGGCCTGAAAGAGCAATCAATGCATTTCAATATGTTTATCACCAAAACAAGACATCAATCAGATCTATGTAGACCCTGCAAGATTCCTAACAAGTAGTCCTCTTCACCACGGGCACCACTAGAATCCAACTACATCTGGGGCAACATGACAGGAGGCAGTCAGGGCTGATGTCAGCGTCTAGCCATGTCACTGGTCTTCACTTACCCTAGAGACTTGAGCACATCGACATAAGGTTACAACATCTAAGAAGGAGAAGATCCTAAGAAGAAAGAATACAAAAAAAGGTGACATTATGAACAGTTCAACCAAGGACGTCCCAAGTTTTGGGTGCTGTCCCTTCATTAAAACTTGGCGTTTCCATAACAAAAGTCCCTTCTCACCGGAGCAGAAGCTCCTTGGGAAGCTTCTTATTGATTAGAGCCTCATCATTGTTTGAGAACATCTGGAAGAAAAAAAAAACACAGAAAACAAAAGTTAAAAAGCAGCATGCCAAGAAAAACAGCACAAAGAAGTGAGGGTTGCTTCAGACAGTTTAGAGGTTTTGAGGCAGATTTTCCTTCAGGACTGTCAGCGAAAGCCGCAAGTGGATTTGAAAGGAGTTGGAAATATAAAGGCAGGACTTGTACATCATCTTCCAGCTGGATCCATTTCTGGCTTTGGTTAATAAACTTGTAGGAAGATCTGCCTCAAAACCTCTGTGTGAACCTACCCCAACAGTGCCTTCACACCCGGCAGATTTTGTTGCAGAGAATGTCAGACTAAGGCCTCTTTCACACTTGCGTTGTCCGGATCCGGCGTGCACTCCACTTGCCGGAATTACACTCCGGATCCGGAAAAACGCAAGTGTACTGAAAGCATTTGAAGACGGAACAGTCTTCAAAATGCTTTCAGTGTTACTATGGCAGCCAGGACGCTATTAAAGTCCTGGTTGCCATAGTAGTAGTGGGGAGCGGGGGAGCAGTATACTTACAGTCCGTGCGGCTCCCGGGGTGCTCCAGAATGACGTCAGAGCGCCCCATGCGCATGGATGACGTGTCCAATGCGATCACGTGATCCATGTGCTTGGGGCGCCCTGACGTCACTCTGGAGCGCCCCAGGAGCCGCACGGACGGTAAGTATGCTGCTCCCCCGCTCCCCACTACACTTTACCATGGCAAACAGGACTTTAGCGTCCCGGCAGCCATGGTAACCATTCAGAAAAAGCTAAATGTCGGCTCCGGCAATGCGCCGAAACGACGTTTAGCTCAAGGCCGGAACCGGATCAATGCCTTTCAATGGGCATTAATTCCGGATCCGGCCTTGCGGCAAGTGTTCCGGATTTTTGGCCGGAGCAAAAAGCGCAGCATGCTGCGGTATTTTCTCCGGCCAAAAAACGTTCCGTTCCGGAACTGAAGACATCCTGATGCATCCTGAACGGATTTCACTCCATTCAGAATGCATTGGGATAATCCTGATCAGGATTCTTCCGGCATAGAGCCCCGACGACGGAACTCTATGCCGGAAGACAAGAACGCAGGTGTGAAAGAGCCCTTAAAGATGCAGAAATCCAATGTGCTTGCCGCCAAAACAACCCCATTTACATCAATGGAACTGATTTCTGGTGGCAGGAAAGTTCTACAACAAAATCTGCCAAGTCTGAAGGCACCCCAACGTAGAAAAATCTTGTGCTTGCCGTCTTTAATATAACCAGTACAATGTGTAAGGCTAGTTTCACACCAGCGGGCAGGAAATCAGTCAGGCTGTTCCAGTAGAGAACAGCTTGCCGATGTTCTCCAGATCTGACACTGCCAGATACTACAGTCTTCCGGCTGGACCCCATTGACTATAATGGGGTCCGGCACAGATCTACCCAGCGAATATGCCAAGAGTCGTCCAGACAAAAACTGCTGTCCAGCATTGTCTCCCGGACCTGCCGGCCAAAACACCCGAGGCCTAAGCCATGTCATCATCAGTCATAAATGCGTTAGTGAATTTATTTACACTACTGCCACCTTGAAGCCGTATTTCTGTAGGCAGGTTAGCTTGCGTTTTCTGACCTTAAAGGGATTCTGTCATCAGATTTAACCCCTCTAACCTAAACATATGCTCATGTCCAGACTAATAAGAAGAATCCTAAGCTGGCCTTATTAAACCTCACTGTGGCTCTATTTGCCCAAAAAACTGGTTTTTATAACCTGTCAATCACTTACTTAAGGTGCCCAAGGAGAGGTCCGTTAATACAGGGTGCCCGGCCGCACCCCTCGCCGTCCGGTGCCCAGCGCCGCCTTCCCTGTCTTGAGCGCCGCCTTCTACAGCTCAGTGCCGCCTCCACAATCCTCCCCGTCCATCTGCCAGATCCCACGCCTGCGCACTAGGCTCAGCCTGATGCGCCCGTGCGGACTCGTTGAACGAAGTGCGCATGCGCCAGCCTTGCTGCTTATACCTTTTTGCCTGAAATAGAAGGGATCAAAAAGAAGCCTCTGTCTCCTGCTGTCTGTGGGGGGCGTGATCCGGCTCCTGACAGGTTTTCCCGGGCTGAGAGAGGTTGGCGCCAATCTGCAGGTCATATCAGGGTTGAGCGAAGTGCGCATCAGGCCGGCGCATGCGCACTTCGCTCAACGAAGCCGCTGCCTGGAGTCCGCACGGGTGCATCAGGCTGAGCCTAGTGCGCAGGATCTGGCAGAGGGACGGGGAGGATTGCGGAGGTGGCGCTGAACTGTAGAAGGCGGCGCTGAAGACGGGGAAGGCGGCGAGGGGTGCGGCCGGCCACCCTGTATTAACGGACCTCCCCTTGGGCACCTTAAATAAGTGATTGACAGGTTATAAAAACCTGTTTTTTGGGCAAATAGAGCCACAGTGAGGTTTAATAAGGCCAGCTTAGGATTCTTCTTATTACTCCGGACATGAGCATATGTTTAGGTTAGAGGGGTTAAATCTGATGACACAATCCCTTTAATGCAGCTCATAGATTCTGTTACAGACCAACATGTAAAACAGGAACAAGAGGATTTCATTCACCCTGCACTCTGTTAAACTCAGACCTGTAAGGGCAGCCTCCCGACTCTCCCCCGACAGCAGATGTTGTGGGAAGAGTCAGGCATGTTAGATTCATTTTCAACATACCTTGTGCCCTCAGGGAGGTAGGCTGTCCGCAACCGGTGTCTGGCAGTGGCTTTCTCCCCTCTCCCATTCACCACTCATGCATGAGGGGGAAATCGAGAGAGATTGTTTTCAGCCAACAGTTCTCTCATGTCTATACCCGGCTTTAGACTCAAAAGGAGAGATTTATCAAAACTGGTGTAAAGGAAAACTGCCTTAGTTGCCCATAGCAACCAATCAGATTCCATCTTTCATTTTTCAGAGCTCCTTTGGAAAATGAAAGGTGGAATCTGATTAGTTGCTATGGGCAACTGTGTCAGTTTTCTTTTACACCAGTTTTGATAAATCTCCCCAAAAGGTGGAGAAGAAAGTTTAATCATCTCTCTAATGAGTGAATGCTGCTCATCCTAGGGCAGGAGTGCACATTTTTTCCTGGTTTGAGCGCCACACTGTCTCACAAAATGAATGACTAGGGCCGCATCAACATTTAAAAGGGGTATTCCCATGTAGGACATTTATGGCATCTCAAAGGTGTAGGCTGTAAATGTCTGATAGGTCCTGGTTCCACCGCCTGAAGTCCCACTATGGGCTCATGCACACGACCGTATGTATTTTGCGGTACGCAAAAATCTGATCCGCAAAGAATATGGATGACATCCGTGTGAATTCTGTATTTTGCGGAACGGAACAGCTCGCCCTTCATAGAACAGTACTACCCTTTGTCAGGATAGTACATGTTCTATTTTTTCGGACCTACGGAAACGGAATGCACACGGAGTACCTTCCGTTTATTTGCGGACCCATTGAAGTGAATGGTTCCGCATACGGTCTGCAAAAAAAACGGAATGGACACGGACAGAAAATACGTTTGTGTGCCCGAGCCATTATCAGGAGAATGTCGGTCCTCTTCACCCCCGTTCACACTCCGGAAAAGAAGGGACCATGCATGCTTCTCTCCAATGCTGTTTCAGATGCCACAAGAGTGCATGAGTACTTACCTCTCCCTGCAGTACTTCTCTCCGACATGAAAAATACACGAGCAGCCACTGGACACAGTCAACAAGGCTATGACCTGGGGGTTGGAGGCCGTCCATAATGGCACTGTGGCCCTCATGTGGACCCCTGCGGAAAGCAGTATACAGAGCGTGCCGATCCTGTACTTTACTCCTGCTGCATTACAACTGGCACCCCATCATGTAACTAAGGGGCTATTGGGCCCCCTCGGAAACACTACAGCATTACCCTGCATGTACCTGCTGTCCGGGGACGGCAAAACTAAACGGTTTTCAGGAGAAATGATTATCCCAGGGACTCCCACATAATATAGAAAATCCAGGGCTGGACAGAAGCCCGCCAGCATGGCGACTACAAAATCCTCTGGCCAGCCATGTGCTACCTACGCCTGCTATATGGAGCTAACCTAACTGAGACTTCCCCCCCGAAGGGGTGGTCATAGCTTCACCCAACTGGGCAGAGACAAACGACCTGAACAATGATGGCTGCATAAATCAGTTATTGTCCTGGTTGCCTGCCACCCAACATGTTCTATTCATATTTATAGCTGGGGCTACTGGAAACCTAGAGTGGTACCTCCTCACTGACTCAGCGACAGGAAGAGACAGGTTTAAGAAGGATTCCTTACATATCACACACCACCGGAAATAGGCGGACTGAGGTCTAATAGTGGCTTTTAGTTAGGTATTATAGTATAATTACAGGGCATGGACAGAATTCATTGATGTGCGGAAAATTTCTCTGATTTATCAGGAGTGCATGGCGGCTGGTTAGTACAGCAGGAATTTGGGCTTGGCACAATGACGGAGTTGGTGGTGGTAGAATGGGTAACGCTGCTCGTCAGTCTGCCATGTGCCAGACTTAAAGGGGTTGTCTTACTTCAGCAAATGGCATTCCTCATGTAGACAAGGTTAATACAAGGCACTTACTAATGTATTGTGATTGTCCATATTGCCTCCTCTGCTGGCTTGATCCATGTTTCCATCACGTTACACACTGCTTAATTCCAGGGGTTACGACCGCCGATGCAGCGCAGATAGGATCTTGCCGGGACGGGATCTGCTGCACATGCGTGCCTATACGCACATCAACAGTCCCGGCCACCAGAGAGGTCAGCGCTTTTTCCCCTATAGCAGGGCTGGCCAACCTGAGGCTCTCCAGCTGTTGCAAAACTACAACTCCCAGCATGTCCAGACAGCCTACAGCTATCAGTCTACAGCATGGCATGGTGGGAATTGTAGTTTTACAACAGCTGGAGAGCCGCAGGTTGGCCAGCCCTGCCCTAGAGTGTGCAAGCACGACCACTGCTGCTGGATTGTAGGGTGGTCGTAACCCAAACGAGCAGTGTATAATGTGATGGGAAAATGAATCCAGCCAGCAAAGGAGACAATATGGACAATCACAATACATTAGTAAGCGCCTTGTATTAGGTCATAACCTAGAACTATGGCGTCACTTTGCAAGATGGAAACACTCCTAAGATTTTTAGGATTATGGTCATTTTAAGATGTGGTATATAATGAAAAAAATAAAATCATAATCACCCGTTGCCTGCCACATCATGGGAGGGCAGCCCCGCCTTGGGATGCCCTCCCTGATGAGCCAGAGGGATCCCAGCGCTACCCCAACCTGTCGGTAAATGTATGATAAGATCAGCTACTCATCTGAACGTACCGCCATGGCCTAACCCGACTCCCCTCCCCCCAGCATTCTCAGTTGATTGCTGGGGTTCTTAGAAGCCAGGACTTGCTTCACTATTAGTTCATGTTCACACAGCGGATATTCCATGTGGATTCTGCCACACCAAAGTCTACACCAACATGTTGAAATGGAAATTCCTATTAAAATCAATGGAAGGCATAAAAACTGCATCAAAAACAGCATGGAAAACGTGTAGAATTTGATGCAGCTTTAACAACTACATGTCAGTGTACTAATACAAGTGTGTGAACATAGGGGCACATTTACTAAGACCAGCTTTAAACACCGGTCATAGTTTCCCGCTTGTGCTGCCGTTAAACGTGTGCCTCATCGTAAATTAGGCGCATTTGTGGCAGTCCTTGTGCCTGGCATGTTCCAGGCGTAAATGTTAGCAGATTTGCCAGGGTTGGAGTCCAGATCCCCGACCAACTGGTAGACACAATCCTCATTCAAATGAGTGGAGTAGACGCCGATATTTCTGTGACTATACCATAAGGGTACGTTCACACAAGAGCAGATTTAAAAACAGAAAATCCATGCAGTTTTTTTTTTGGTGTGCGAATTTCTGTGTGTTTCTGCACGAAAAATGGTGGAGATTTGATGTGGAAGGCATGCTATTGATTTATGAAGCCGAACAGCAGGTCAATTTCCGCACCGAAAACGATGCAAAGTGTACTTGAGATTGGTGCAATCTCATTCAATTTGTTGGTACTGTATTACCCCGCGGTTTTTCTGCACGAGAATGAAACGCGGTATCCGCAATGTGAAACGGTAGCCTAAGCGTATGTTCACATGGCGGATTTTAGCAATGACAAAATCCACGGCGGTTGTTCACTTTGGATTCTGCGGACCCGCTCCACGGAATGGTAATCTAACCAGTGAGCAGGCAGGCACCCACCGCCCACCCTTCCTGGCGCGGTTGTGGTTTTAAACTTCTGGCTCTCCCATGAAAAAGACCACCAGAATTTTGACAAACTCTGCGCCATTTTGTCATACTTTTAGTATGACATTTCCCTCCCCCCAATCCCCAACCCCCTCCCCACGGGAGTCATTCGTAAGTTTTTTTTTTGCACAGTTCTCCATTCTCCCAGGGACAATGCTGACAACGTACGCGGCGACATGGCGACATGTATATGGCAGATACAAAATGTACGATGTCCTCACCTGACAGGTGCAGGGACTTTTGCATACCTGTTCCGTGTTTTATCTCCATGTCAACTGTCAGTATGCAAATAACAGGCACAATAACCCAACATCCATCTTCTGTACATTCCCTGTGCAGCAGAGCACCGCCATTTCAACAACCCCCACCCCGGCTGACGTTTATGAAGGTTATCTTCCCAGAACCTCTATAAGCCAATATCAGCAGATCTGCCTTTTTTCAGATGTTACTTTAGGGTAAGTGGACCTTTAAAAAAAAAAAAAAAAAAAAAGGGGAACAGTAGCTGAACATTTGGAGCTTAATCAGCAGTGGGTTTTTCTGGCTCCTCCTACTCAAGGGTGATGAGGGCACTGGGGTTTGTACAAGCTTTTATGTTCCAGCTGGTATAAAAGTCCTCTGATCCTCACATAATACCCACCAGCAGCCTCTGTTATCCATCTGCACTGAATGGAGATGACAACGCTCTGCTAGCTCTGCTATACGGTGCCCAGTCCCAGACGCCACATTGCTAGCTGGGTGGGGGTGGTAGGTGTAATCATGTAGCCGAGTCCATGAGCCAGCAGCATCACTGGCATGAACAGAAATTCCTGCAGGAACAGTGGACCCCCCCAAAGCACCCACTCTATCCTTTCCACTCATTCGGATGTGCACCACAAGACCCAGAAAGCCCTGCAAAGCTGTACAGGGTACAGAAATCGGAGGGGAAGCCAAAGATCTCGCCCCTTCGCTCTGCTGCTGGCATCAGATGAAACTAAGGCTAGTTTCACACAAGCGTTCAGACATCACGCGAACGCACGTTAGCAATTATCGGCCGAAATATTGCCCAGTGTAAGGCTATATGCACACAAACGTATTGTGTTACCATCTCCATGCCGTCTGTTTTTTGTGGATTGGATGAGGACCCATTCACTTCAATGGCTCCGCAAAAAAAGGGAACGTATGTCCGTTCCGTAGCCCCGCAAAAAATATAGAGCATGTCCTATTCTTGTCCATTTTGTGACAATGGATCCGCAAAAAAACAGATGCAATACGAATGCCAAAAGGACGTCATCCGTATTTTCTTTGCGGATTGCAAAACACATACGGTTGTGTAAATGTAGCCTAATACAGACCTTACACCTCTACTGTAGCTGCACCTGATCAAACAGTGGGGTGTGAACTAGGCCTAAGTAGACAGCCTGCAGATAGATGGCCACCAGTAAAAAGCAGGTAGGTAATCTACATACCTAGTGAAACCACATGCTACCCCTATAGCAGAGCATGAGCTCCGAACCATAGGCACCGCTTGCCCTCCTCCCATGAGGCACCAGGCACTGTATGCATCCAAAGAACTTCAGGGGCCCCACATTCAGGATTTCTGAGATACCGATCCTGGATACGACTGGGAGGTCAGACTATCAATATGGTAGGACTGTGGTTTTTACTGGGATTATTATAATTTTTTTATACCTCAGTAACGTGGAAACCATTTATGTGAATGCACCCTAACAGTCCCTCTTGAAGGCTATAGGGCCTGCCTGGATACTGACACATTACTGCTCCTATACTGGGGCCACATGGGGACCTTTTGATACAGACAAGTCAGATCCCTATGACAAACAAGTCTGCAACCACCATGTGGCTCCTGTGCAAGGGCAGTATATGGGCTCCTTAGTTTCCAACTCCTAATTTGATCAAACATATGCAGTGTCCACCTCCAAGCCTGACTAAAGTGGTGAAGTCACAACAGCATACATGACTGAAATTCTTGATGTCACAGCACGGCAACCGCCTGACACCCACTAGTGATGTCACAGCACAGCAAACCGCCTGACACCCACTAGTGATGTCACAGCACGGCAACCGCCTGACACCCACTAGTGATGTCACAGCACGGCAAACCGCCTGACACCCACTAGTGATGTCACAGCACGGCAAACCGCCTGACACCCACTAGTGATGTCACAGCACGGCAACCGCCTGACACCCACTAGTGATGTCACAGCACGGCAACCGCCTGACACCCACTAGTGATGTCACAGCACGGCAAACCGCCTGACACCCACTAGTGATGTCACAGCACGGCAACCGCCTGACACCCACTAGTGATGTCACAGCACGGCAAACCGCCTGACACCCACTAGTGATGTCACAGCACGGCAAACCGCCTGACACCCACTAGTGATGTCACAGCACGGCAAACCGCCTGACACCCACTAGTGATGTCACAGCACGGCAACCGCCTGACACCCACTAGTGATGTCACAGCATGGCAAACCGCCTGACACCCACTAGTGATGTCACAGCACGGCAAACCGCCTGACACCCACTAGTGATGTCACAGCACGGCAAACCGCCTGACACCCACTAGTGATGTCACAGCACGGCAAACCGCCTGACACCCACTAGTGATGTCACAGCACGGCAAACCGCCTGACACCCACTAGTGATGTCACAGCACGGCAAACCGCCTGACACCCACTAGTGATGTCACAGCACGGCAAACCGCCTGACACCCACTAGTGATGTCACAGCACGGCAAACCGCCTGACACCCACTAGTGATGTCACAGCACGGCAACCGCCTGACACCCACTAGTGATGTCACAGCACAGCAAACCGCCTGACACCCACTAGTGATGTCACAGCACGGCAACCGCCTGACACCCACTAGTGATGTCACAGCACGGCAACCGCCTGACACCCACTAGTGATGTCACAGCACGGCAACCGCCTGACACCCACTAGTGATGTCACAGCACGGCAAACCGCCTGACACCCACTAGTGATGTCACAGCACGGCAAACCGCCTGACACCCACTAGTGATGTCACAGCACGGCAAACCGCCTGACACCCACTAGTGATGTCACAGCACGGCAAACCGCCTGACACCCACTAGTGATGTCACAGCACGGCAAACCGCCTGACACCCACTAGTGATGTCACAGCACGGCAAACCGCCTGACACCCACTAGTGATGTCACAGCACGGCAAACCGCCTGACACCCACTAGTGATGTCACAGCACGGCAAACCGCCTGACACCCACTAGTGATGTCACAGCACGGCAAACCGCCTGACACCCACTAGTGATGTCACAGCACGGCAAACCGCCTGATACCCACTAGTGATGTCACAGCATGGTAACCGTCTGACACCCGGAACAGAACAGACGCGGACAAAAAAATAAAAATCCGTTCATGTGCACGAGCCCTTATTCATGTGAATTTTGCTGCAGATTTCTCCACAGCTTATGAGGTCCTGTGTGGACATACCCTAATACTTTTTCGCACGCGAGTGCTTGTTATTCGCATCCAACCTTGGCAATCCTACACGAGGAAGTGCTAGTCCTAATAATTTGCTATAATGTATCTGTGCAGGTAAAATGTATCAGCCTGGAGTCCAGTCTGTTTAAAGGGGTTGTCCTGTACTTTTCTAAGTGATGGGCCATCACCATCTGACGACTGGTGGGAGAGGTGGGGTGTCAGACCCCTGCCCTTCTGTTCTGCAGTAGACCCACCACCTACACAGTGGTAGACAGAGCTGGGTACTGTAGAGCTGCTCCCAGTGAAATGAATAGGAACAGTACAGCAGTAAGGCCCCTTTCACACGAGCGAGTTTTTAGCGCGGGTGCAATGCATGACGTAAACGCATTGCACCCGCACTGAATCCGGACCCATTCATTTCTATGGGGCTGTGCACACGAGCGGTGATTTTCACGCATCACTTGTGCGTTGCGTGAAAATCGCAGCATGTTCTATATTCTGCGTTTTTAAAGCAACGCAGGCCCCATAGAAATGAATGGGGTTGCGTGAAAATCGCAAAGCTACCGCAAGCAAGTGCGGATGCGGTGCGATTTTCACGAACGGTTGCTAGGAGACGATCGGGATGGGGACCCGATCATTATTATTTCCCCTTATAACATGGTTATAAGGGAAAATAATAGCATTCTGAATACAGAATGCTTAGTAAAATAGCGCTGGAGGGTTTAAAAAAAAATATATAAAAAAATAATTTAACTCACCTCATCCACTTGTTCGCGCAGCCGGCATCTCTTCTGTCGTCTTCTTTGCTGTGCACAGGAAAAGGACCTTTGATGACGTCACTGCGCTCATCACATGGTCCGTCACATGATCCATCACCATGGTAAAAGATCATGTGATGAGCGCAGTGACGTCATCAAAGGTCCTATTCCTCAAAGAAGAAGAAAGAAGAGATGCCGGCTGCGCGATCAAGTGGATTAAGGTGAGTTAAATTATTTTTTATTTTTTTTTAACCCCTCCAGCCCTATTTTACTAAGCATTCTGTATTAAGAATGCTATTATTTTCCCTTATAACCATGTTATAAGGGAAAATAATAAAATCTACACAACACCTAACCCAAACCCGAACTTCTGTGAAGAAGTCCGGGTTCGAGTCTGGGTACCAAACATGCTGATTTTTCTCACGCGCGTGCAAAACGCATTACAATGTTTTGCACCCGCGCGGAAAAAACGCAATTGCAGTGAAAACTGACTTGTTTCAGTGTCAAAATCGCACCATTTTCCCTGAACGCATCCGGCCCCAATCCGCAACGCCCGTGTGAAAGGGGCCTAACAGCTCTGTCCGCTACACTATGTAGTTCCGGCACTACTGCGCACCAGCTGATCGGCGGGGGTACGGGGTGTCGGACCCCTTCTGATCAGATAATGATCACCTATTCTGAGTATAGGCCATCACTTGTAAACCCTGGACAGTCCCTTTAAGCGCACATAGAACTGCCTGGACTGAATACTACTGTACAGTCTGTGCCTAAATCTTATCAAAACCTGCTAGGTTTCCACCGGCCATGTCCATTCACAGGGAGAAAATCCGCACAGAATAATAAATGCTCCGCACCATGTTCATTATTACCTTGGACACTGCACTGAAATGAGCAGATTATGTTCCAATGAATTTTAAAGGGGTTAAACCGCATGCGGATCCACAGGCGAATCCGACGGAGAAGTCTAGTGTCAGCTGCAGATTTCTGCCACATATTATCCACCCCGGGCAAATCTGTACAGTGTGAACACATTACTAAGCCTTGGCAAGTGGTGGAAGTTTTTTTTTTTTTTGGTACATACAACTAGACAAACCCTTAAGCTGGCCATAGACAGAGCATAGCCTAATGGCCCGCTACCTTCCCCCCCATAAAGACGTCTACTCAACATAGTCAATCTACTGTTAGGGAGACAAGTGGCTAACGGACACCTCTAATGCTGCTGATCTCCAGAAGCAATGGATCATGCTCAGCCCTCAGAATATGAAAGATGGGGGGGCGGACACAAGACAGGTTGGATTACAACCCTGTTCCAAAATTCTTATAATGGAAACAGACTCGATGATAAAATTATCCCATAAAAATCACTGCAATTAACTATAACAATGCTGGCGACACATCCCCAGATACATTGCGCTATTACATGGACTTTTCACAGATCTGCTAAATTTTTCAGACAATACAATGGGTTCAAATAGGACGATCCAGCGATCAACACGTCTGTGACCGGCTCTGATCCAGCGATCACCGGTCACACTGTTGTGACATCACCACGTCTGTGACCGGCTCTGATCCAGCGATCACCGGTCATACTGTTGTGACATCACCACGTCTGTGACCGGCTCTGATCCAGCGATCACCGGTCATACTGTTGTGACATCACCACGTCTGTGACCGGCTCTGATCCAGCGATCACCGGTCACACTGTTGTGACATCACCACGTCTGTGACCGGCTCTGATCCAGCGATCACCGGTCATACTGTTGTGACATCACCACGTCTGTGACCGGCTCTTATCCAGCGATCACTGGTCACACTGCGGTGACATCACCACGTCTGTGACCGGCTCTGATCCAGCGATCACCGGTCACACTGTTGTGACATCACCACGTCTGTGACAGGCTCTGATCCAGCGATCACACTGTTGTGACATCACCACATCTGTGACCGGCTCTGATCCAGCGATCACCGGTCACACTGTTGTGACATCACCACGTCTGTGACAGGCTCTGATCCAGCGATCACACTGTTGTGACATCACCACGTCTGTAACCGGCTCTGATCCAGCGATCACCGGTCACACTGTTGTGACATCACCACGTCTGTGACAGGCTCTGATCCAGCGATCACCGGTCACACTGTTGTGACATCACCACGTCTGTGACCGGCTCTGATCCAGCGATCACCGGTCATACTGTTGTGACATCACCACGTCTGTGACCGGCTCTGATCCAGTGATCACCGGTCACACTGTTGTGACATCACCACGTCTGTGACCGGCTCTGATCCAGTGATCACCGGTCACACTGTTGTGACATCACCACGTCTGTGACCGGCTCTGATCCAGCGATCACACTGTTGTAACATCACCACGTCTGTGACCGGCTCTGATCCAGGGATCACAGGTCATATGACTGACCAGCTGTCTCACAGACCATACTGTGACATCACCGGCCATACTGTGACATCACCACTACTGTGACCAGCTCTGAATCCTGACACCACAACAATCCCATCCCCCCAACCTCAGAAGTTACTGCCACCTCCTGCCCCCTCCCTACACTCCTCATTCATCATCCATGCACCCCCAGTCACCCGGTCCCCCCCATGCAACAGCTATCTCTGAACTACACCCGGATCCCCCTCAGTAATAGGTACCCAGTTCACATGTCGCACCTCAAACCGGCTCTTGGTCACCCCGTTCATCTCTCTCCGCATGGAGGCGGCTGCGGGCGCTCTTGGGGTGCTGAGCCCCTTTGTGTCCTGGATCCGCCGAGTACTGACAGGGGTGTCGCCTGTCCCAGCAGCAGTGACCAGGTGCCCCGGAGCTCGGGGAAACGCAGCAGTCCGGCTGTGGCTGGAGCTCCACTCCCCGGGGTGTGTCGTGTGCTGTCACCGGGGGGGCCCGGGATCCTCTCCCTTCTCTGAGGCCTTTAACTTTAGCCCAAAACAATAACACCCGCACCTGCCAGCATCGGCGCCTGTGATTGGCCGACGGACGCAGAAGAGGGCGTGGTTAGAAGCTGACAGCTGATCGTAGCCCCAGGGACTGGTGGGAACACCGGCACCGGGGACTGGAGCAGAGACCGGAAATGCCCGCCTACTCTCAGCTGACTGCCTTGCAATCCACAAGGAGATCGGGCCCCAAGGGCCCCTCAGACCTCTCCCCCCCTCTGCAAGAGCTTTAACCAATAAGAAGGAGCCCCAGGGCATTTAAACGTGACATCATTATCGCGGGAATCCTAGGGCCGGGATGGCCAAAGATTTAAAGGGACAGTAACCCTAAGACTGCAGTCTATTGTTCTCTGGGAGCAGCCATTGCAGGGTGTGGGCGAGGCTGGCTGTAGTGTTCTCATATAGAATCGGTGTCAGACAGTCTGGAGCAGAGTCCCTGCTCCTGGTGGGGGGGATTACCAGTCCTCTGCACCCAGGACTCTAGGCCGAGTCTTTAATGGGTTAATCCGCTTTGGCCGCTGCGTTTTTATACTTTAAACCCGTGAGTAAGAAGATTTAGCGAGGGATTTCAGAGGGAGAATATATCAGTCACCTGGAGGATGAAATCCTTTTAGAGGAGAGGATGGTGTCCGGCGCAGGTCACTAGGACCATGGGAAAGCGTTAGCGGGCGACCTACATGTTATGCCAGAGATCACGTGTTCTGAAACCGGGAGGACTGGGAACTTAACGTGGTCCTGGAAAAAAATAAAGGGTCAACAAAAGTAGGCGAGGCCAATAATACCTTATTGCGACACAAAATACCGCCCCAGCAGAACCAAATATCACAGTGCAGCACAATATACTGCCCCAGCAGAACCAAATACCACAGTGCAGCACAATATACTGCCTCAGCAGAACCAAATACCACAGTGCAGCACAATATACTGCCCCAGCAGAACCAAATATCACAGTGCAGCACAATATACTGCCCCAGCAGAACCAAATACCACAGTGCAGCACAATATACTGCCCCAGAAGAACCAAATACCACAGTGCAGCACAATATACTGCCCCAGTAGAACCAAATACCACACAGCAGCACAATATACTGCACCAGCAGAACCAAATACCACAGTGCAGCACAATATACTGCCCCAGTAGAACCAAATACCACAGTGCAGCACAATATACTGCCCCAGCAGAACCAAATACCACAGTGTAGCACAATATACTGCCCCAGCAGAACCAAATACCACAGTGTAGCACAATATACTGCCCCAGCAGAACCAAATACCACAATGCAGCACAATATACTGCCCCAGCAAAACCAAATACCACAGTGCAGCACAATATACCGCCCCAGTAGAACCAAATACCACAGTGCAGCACAATATACTGCCCCAGTAGAACCAAATACCACAGTGCAGCACAATATACTGCCCCAGCAGAACCAAATACCACAGTGCAGCACAATATACTGCCCCAGAAGAACCAAATACCACAGTGCAGCACAATATACTGCCCCAGTAGAACCAAATACCACACAGCAGCACAATATACTGCACCAGCAGAACCAAATACCACAGTGCAGCACAATATACTGCCCCAGTAGAACCAAATACCACAGTGCAGTACAATATACTGCACCAGCAGAACCAAATACCACAGTGCAGCACAATATACTGCCCCAGCAGAACCAAATACCACAGTGTAGCACAATATACTGCCCCAGCAGAACCAAATACCACAATGCAGTACAATATACTGCCCCAGCAGAACCAAATACCACAATGCAGCACAATATACTGCCCCAGCAAAACCAAATACCACAGTGCAGCACAATATACCGCCCCAGTAGAACCAAATACCACAGTGCAGCACAATATACTGCCCCAGTAGAACCAAATACCACAGAGCAGCACAATATACTGCACCAGCAGAACCAAATACCACAGTGCAGCACAATATACTGCCCCAGCAGAACCAAATACCACAATGCAGTACAATATACTGCCCCAGCAGAACCAAATACCACAATGCAGCACAATATACTGCCCCAACAAAACCAAATACCACAGTGCAGCACAATATACCGCCCCAGTAGAACCAAATACCACAGTGCAGCACAATATACTGCCCCAGTAGAACCAAATACCACAGAGCAGCACAATATACTGCCCCAGCAGAACCAAATACCACAATGCAGTACAATATACTGCCCCAGCAGAACCAAATACCACAATGCAGCACAATATACTGCCCCAGCAAAACCAAATACCACAGTGCAGCACAATATACCGCCCCAGTAGAACCAAATACCACAGTGCAGCACAATATACTGCCCCAGCAGAACCAAATACCACAATGCAGTACAATATACTGCCCCAGCAGAACCAAATACCACAATGCAGCACAATATACTGCCCCAGCAAAACCAAATACCACAGTGCAGCACAATATACCGCCCCAGTAGAACCAAATACCACAGTGCAGCACAATATACTGCCCCAGTAGAACCAAATACCACAGAGCAGCACAATATACTGCCCCAGCAGAACCAAATACCACAGTGCAGCACAATATACTGCCCCAGCAGAACCAAATACCACAGTGCAGCACAATATACCGCCCCAGTAGAACCAAATACCACAGTGCAGCACAATATACTGCCCCAGTAGAACCAAATACCACAGAGCAGCACAATATACTGCCCCAGCAGAACCAAATACCACAGTGCAGCACAATATACTGCCCCAGCAGAACCAAATACCACAGTGCAGCACAATATACTGCCCCAGCAGCACAAAATACCACAGTGCAGCACAATATACTGCCCCAGCAGAACCAAATACCACAGTGCAGCACAATATACTGCCCCAGCAGAACCAAATACCACAGTGCAGCACAATATACTGCCCCAGCAGAACCAAATACCACAGTGCAGCACAATATACTGCCCCAGCAGAACCAAATACCACAGTGCAGCACAATATACTGCCCCAGCAGAACCAAATACCACAGTGCAGCACAATATACTGCCCCAGCAGCACAAAATACCACAGTGCAGCACAATATACTGCCCCAGCAGAACCAAATACCACAGTGCAGCACAATATACTGCCCTAGCAGAACCAAATACCACAGTGCAGCACAATATACTGCCCCAGCAGAACCAAATACCACAGTGCAGCACAATATACTGCCCCAGCAGAACCAAATACCACAGTGCAGCACAATATACTGCATCAGCAGAACCAAATACCACAGTGCAGCACAATATACTGCCCCAGCAGAACCAAATACCACAGTGCAGCACAATATACTGCCCCAGCAGAACCAAATACCACAGTGCAGCACAATATACTGCCCCAGCAGAACCAAATACCACAGTGCAGCACAATATACTGCACCAGCAGAACCAAATACCACAGTGCAGCACAATATACTGCCCCAGCAGAACCAAATACCACAGTGCAGCACAATATACTGCCCCAGCAGAACCAAATACCACAGTGCAGCACAATATACTGCCCCAGAAGAACCAAATACCACAGTGCAGCACAATATACTGCCCCAGCAGAACCAAATACCACACAGCAGCACAATATACTGCACCAGCAGAACCAAATACGACAGTGCAGCACAATATACTGCCCCAGTAGAACCAAATACCACAGTGCAGCACAATATACTGCCCCAGCAGAACCAAATACCACAGTGCAGCACAATATACTGCCCCAGCAGAACCAAATACCACAGTGCAGCACAATATACTGCCCCAGCAGAACCAAATACCACAGTGCAGCACAATATACTGCCCCAGTAGAACCAAATACCACAGTGCAGCACAATATACTGCCCCAGTAGAACCAAATACCACAGTGCAGCACAATATACTGCCCCAGAAGAACCAAATACCACAGTGCAGCACAATATACTGCCCCAGTAGAACCAAATACCACACAGCAGCACAATATACTGCACCAGCAGAACCAAATACCACAGTGCAGCACAATATACTGCCCCAGTAGAACCAAATACCACAGTGCAGCACAATATACTGCCCCAGCAGAACCAAATACCACAGTGTAGCACAATATACTGCCCCAGCAGAACCAAATACCACAATGCAGTACAATATACTGCCCCAGCAGAACCAAATACCACAATGCAGCACAATATACTGCCCCAGCAAAACCAAATACCACAGTGCAGCACAATATACCGCCCCAGTAGAACCAAATACCACAGTGCAGCACAATATACTGCCCCAGTAGAACCAAATACCACAGAGCAGCACAATATACTGCACCAGCAGAACCAAATACCACAGTGCAGCACAATATACTGCCCCAGCAGAACCAAATACCACAATGCAGTACAATATACTGCCCCAGCAGAACCAAATACCACAATGCAGCACAATATACTGCCCCAGCAAAACCAAATACCACAGTGCAGCACAATATACCGCCCCAGTAGAACCAAATACCACAGTGCAGCACAATATACTGCCCCAGTAGAACCAAATACCATAGAGCAGCACAATATACTGCACCAGCAGAACCAAATACCACAGTGCAGCACAATATACTGCCCCAGCAGAACCAAATACCACAATGCAGTACAATATACTGCCCCAGCAGAACCAAATACCACAATGCAGCACAATATACTGCCCCAGCAAAACCAAATACCACAGTGCAGCACAATATACCGCCCCAGTAGAACCAAATACCACAGTGCAGCACAATATACTGCCCCAGCAGAACCAAATACCACAATGCAGTACAATATACTGCCCCAGCAGAACCAAATACCACAATGCAGCACAATATACTGCCCCAGCAAAACCAAATACCACAGTGCAGCACAATATACCGCCCCAGTAGAACCAAATACCACAGTGCAGCACAATATACTGCCCCAGTAGAACCAAATACCACAGAGCAGCACAATATACTGCACCAGCAGAACCAAATACCACAGTGCAGCACAATATACTGCCCCAGTAGAACCAAATACCACAGTGCAGCACAATATACTGCCCCAGCAGAACCAAATACCACAGTGCAGCACAATATACTGCATCAGCAGAACCAAATACCACAGTGCAGCACAATATACTGCCCCAGCAGAACCAAATACCACAGTGCAGCACAATATACCGCCCCAGTAGAACCAAATACCACAGTGCAGCACAATATACTGCCCCAGCAGAACCAAATACCACAGTGCAGCACAATATACTGCCCCAGAAGAACCAAATACCACAGAGCAGCACAATATACTGCCCCAGTAGAACCAAATACCACAGAGCAGCACAATATACTGCACCAGCAGAACCAAATACCACAGTGCAGCACAATATACTGCCCCAGTAGAACCAAAAACCACAGTGCAGCACAATATACTGCCCCAGCAGAACCAAATACCACAGTGCAGCACAATATACTGCCCCAGCAGAACCAAATACCACAGTGCAGCACAATATACTGCCCCAGCAGAACCAAATACCACAATGCAGCACAATATACTGCCCCAGCAAAACCAAATACCACAGTGCAGCACAATATACTGGCCCAGCAGAACCAAATACCACAGTGCAGCACAATATACCGCCCCAGCAGAACCAAATACCACAGTGCAGCACAATATACTGCCCCAGTAGAACCAAATACCACAGTGCAGCACAATATACTGCCCCAGCAGAACCAAATACCACAGTGCAGCACAATATACTGCCCCAGTAGAACCAAATACCACAGAGCAGCACAATATACTGCACCAGCAGAACCAAATACCACAGTGCAGCACAATATACTGCCCCAGTAGAACCAAATACCACAGTGCAGCACAATATACTGCCCCAGCAGAACCAAATACCACAGTGCAGCACAATATACTGCATCAGCAGAACCAAATACCACAGTGCAGCACAATATACTGCCCCAGCAGAACCAAATACCACAGTGCAGCACAATATACTGCATCAGCAGAACCAAATACCACAGTGCAGCACAATATACTGCTCCAGCAGAACCAAATATCACAATGCAGCACAATATACTGCCCCAGCATAACCAAATACCACAGTGCAGCACAAAATACTGCCCCAACAGAACCAAATACCACAGCGTAACACAATATACTGCCCCAGCAGAACCATATACCATAGTGCAGTACAATATACTGCCCCAGCAGAACCATATACCATAGTGCAGCACAACATACCGCCCCAGCAGAGCCAAATACCATAGTGCAGCACAAAATAGAACCAAACACTACAGTGCAGCACATTATAGTACCCCAGAAACCTCCCTTCTGTGGTGGCTAGTGCAAGCTCGCGTCGGGGACAAGCCTCCCTAGCATCGCAGGTGATGCTTGAGAAGCTCATCACCGTCGCGGCCTGCTGTTAGCTGCCACAACCCCCACCGTCACCGGATGCAGCGGCGCCCATGCGGGCATCAGGAGCGGGGTAAGTATAATCTGTATGTGGTGCCCGGGCATTATAGTGGTTGAATAACCCATTTAACTAATTCTCGGAGCGTCTGATTATTTACTTAGCAGGTGGCCCCCTGGGCACCAGCCCACTGGGAAGTTTCCCTATAGGGTCATCAGGATAGGTTCATCAGTATCTGATTGGTAGGGGTCCAACACCCAGGACCCCCACTGATCTTCTGTATGAGAAGGCACCGATGCTTTTGTGAGCACCGTGGTCTTCTCTCAGCTCACCTTATTGTATACCGGCTGCGCTTGATATCACACTCAGCCCCATTCACTTCAGTTGGGCTGAATGCAATACCAAGCACAGTCGCCTTACAATATACAGTGCTGTGCTTGGTGAGCACGGAGAAGGCCGCAGCGCTCACACTGTGCCTTCTCAAACAGCGGATGAGGATAGGTCAACAGTATCAAAATCCTGGAAAATAATTCACGGCCATTAATAATGCAGACCAACTAAACTGTAAGGTCCTAATAAGGGTATGACCATAGGCGTGCGCAGCCTATTGCATTAGGGTGTGCACCCTAAAGAACAAACGCACGCGCGCGTGTGTATATATATATATATATATATACACTGCACAAAAAAATAAAGGGAACACAAAAATAACACATCCTAGATCTGAGTTAATTAAATATTCTTCTGAAATACTTTGTTCTTTACATAGTTGAATGTGCTGACAACAAAATCACACAAAAATAAAAAAATGGAAATCAAATTTTTCAACCCATGGAGGTCTGGATTTGGAGTCACACTCAAAATTAAAGTGGAAAAACACACTACAAGCTGATCCAACTTTGATGTAATGTCCTTAAAACAAGTCAAAATGAGGCTCAGTAGTGTGTGTGGCCTCCACGTGCCTGTATGACCTCCCTACAACGCCTGTGCATGCTCCTGATGAGGTGGCGGACGGTCTCCTGAGGGATCTCCTCCCAGACCTGGACTAAAGCATCTGCCAACTCCTGGACAGTCTGTGGTGCAACGTGACGTTGGTGGATAGAGCGAGACATGATGTCCCAGATGTGCTCAATTGGATTCAGGTCTGGGGAACGGGCGGGCCAGTCCATAGCATCAATGCCTTCGTCTTGCAGGAACTGCTGACACACTCCAGCCACATGAGGTCTAGCATTGTCTTGCATTAGGAGGAACCCAGGGCCAACCGCACCAGCATATGGTCTCACAAGGGGTCTGAGGATCTCATCTCGGTACCTAATGGCAGTCAGGCTACCTCTGGCGAGCACATGGAGGGCTGTGCGGCCCTCCAAAGAAATGCCACCCCACACCATTACTGACCCAATGCCAAACCGGTCATGCTGGAGGATGTTGCAGGCAGCAGAACGTTCTCCACGGCGTCTCAAGACTCTGTCACGTCTGTCACATGTGCTCAGTGTGAACCTGCTTTCATCTGTGAAGAGCACAGGGCGCCAGTGGCGAATTTGCCAATCTTGGTGTTCTCTGGCAAATGCCAAACGTCCTGCACGGTGTTGGGCTGTAAGCACAACCCCCAACTGTGGACGTCGGGCCCTCATATCACCCTCATGGAGTCTGTTTCTGACCGTTTGAGCAGACACATGCACATTTGTGGCCTGCTGGAGGTCATTTTGCAGGGCTCTGGCAGTGCTCCTCCTGTTCCTCCTTGCACAAAGGCGGAGGTAGCGGTCCTTATGCTGGGTTGTTGCCCTCCTACGGCCTCCTCCACGTCTCCTCATGTACTGGCCTGTCTCCTGGTAGCGCCTCCATGCTCTGGACACTACGCTGACAGACACAGCAAACTTTCTTGCCACAGCTCGCATTGATGTGCCATCCTGTATAAGCTGCACTACCTGAGCCACTTGTGTGGGTTGTAGACTCCGTCACATGCTACCACTAGAGTGAAAGCACCGCCAGCATTCAAAAGTGACCAAAACATCAGCCAGGAAGCATAGGAACTGAGAAGTGGTCTGTTGTCACCACCTGCAGAACCACTCCTTTATTGGGGGTGTCTTGCTAATTGCCTATAATTTCCACCTGTTGTCTATCCCATTTGCACAACAGCATGTGAAATTGATTGTCACTCAGTGTTGCTTCCTAAGTGGACAGTTTGATTTCACAGAAGTGTGATTGACTTGGAGTTACATTGTGTTGTTTAAGTGTTCCCTTTATTTTTTTGAGCAGTGTATATATATATATATATATTATATATACACACACAGTTATATTACCCCTGTACATTATACAGGGGTAATATAACTGAGGAGGGCTATCAGGGGACAAAATACAGGGGATAATATAACTAAGGGGTATCAAGGTACATTACACAGGGATAATATAATTTATATTACCCCTGTATAATGTCTGACAGCCTTCCTCAGTTATATTACCCCTGTATAATAATGTACCCTGATACCCCTCAGTTATATTACCCCTGTATAATTTACCCTGATACCCCTCAGTTATATTATATAACTGAGGGGTATCAGGGTACATTATACAGGGGACAACTGAGGAGGGGTAGCACTGTGGGACAGGGTACATACTTATTTTTTATAATGCGTTATGGGTCCCGGACCGGAGCAGCTGGGCACCAAGTTCCCTTCCAACACTATCATGCCGCGCCGCCGCCGTCCTGTCCTCACCTCACTAGCAGGCGCGCGGGGCACGCAGCGTGATGTCAACTCTGCCGCCCAGACGGGACCACTCCCAGCCTGCGCCTGCACAGCACACACGGCTCTGCCTCCGCCGGGTCCGCCCCCCCCCTATGTGAATTACTAGCCGGCCAGTGTAACAGTTAAAGTGGAATCAGCGGGGGGGGGGGGGGGGGGGGGGGGGGGCACCCAGGAGCACGGAGGGGACAGAACCTCAATTTTGAGGCTTGATTAGAGTGTGCCCAGGCACACCCTGTGTGCACGCCTATGGGTATGACCACGCTGTGTAGCCCTACCATTACAGATTTGTTCCATTGAAGTGAATGACTCTGAGCTGCAGTACCAGACACAACCTCTGAACTGGTGTGTTGCTGTTTAGGTTTGAAATTGTTTTTCTATTTCTGAATAATCCTTTAAAAGGGAATATCCACCTTAAAACATCTGGGACATTCAGATGCCCTAAATAGGTTGGGGTTGTGAATTTCCCACCTAGTAAGACCAGATTCAAGGGTTTGTAATACAGACCTATGATCCGGCCCAGGTTGCTGACCTTAAATTACAGCATTATTGATCACTTATCGTAGATGAGTTTGGGTCCATAAACCTTTGTTTGGCCCAGGATACACGTCTGTAATATGATCGTGTAGAACTGGCCTTAAAGGGGTTCTTAGGTCCCATAATGGATTTTTATAAGCCCAGAGTGCTCCAAACACTGCATATTTTTGCCTATATGCCTGTTTTTCATGTCAGCACTTTCCTCAACATCTCTGTATCCTGGCAGGATGTTTACATGCAAAACTTCCTGTTTATCAGCTTCCTGATGAGTTTTGTAATCAATCCCAGCATGCTTTGCTCTGTAATGGTGGCTGCTTTGCAACGTTGGGTCCTATGTTTGAACCTGACCACTAACAACATCTGAATGGAGCTTGTATGTTCTCCTCATGTTTGTGTAGGTTTCCTTCCACACTCCAAAAAACATACTGATAGGGAACTTTGAGGGCTTGCTCCTCCTAGCTGACTTGGAGGGGAGATCTGGAGACAAGTGTGGCAGGCCGAGCAAGGGTTGTGTCTAAACTCCATGTGCCCTGAGGACTTTATGATGTCACAGGGTCATGTGACATGCTAAAGTCAAGTGGATTTAAAGCAGCTACGGGATATAGCACCAGGGTAATATCTACAACCAATGTAGTAAAAAAATAATAAAAATTAAGCATAATGATGGTGTTTAAGGCGAGGCACATGGTCACTTTCAAATTTAGACTTTGCATGTCATGTGACAATGTAACATCAGAAGGTCCCTTATGGTGCATGGAGTTTAGATGCTACCGCCAAACAACCCTGAGTAATGTTACAGAGTAAAGCATGCTGGGATTGGTTGGAATATCCAACAGGAAGGTGAGAGAAACAGGAAGTTCTGCATGTAAACATCCTGCCAGGATGCAGTGATGCTGAGGAAACTGTGCTGACATGAAAAAGAGGTATATGGGGCAAAAATATTCGTTAATTTCTAACAATAATTTGTTTTCCCTTAGTCCTAACAGTGGCACAGATGGGGTATTCCGCCCCCCATGGACTGGTAGGACAGGTGGAAATTTTATTGACACTTAAATAATTGACTAGACCCTCCTACCTCCAATAAAGAGGGGGATCACCCCCAGACCCCTTGTGTAGTTACAAGTAGAAATAAGCAACAATAATGTATAACAATTTAACAACCGAAAACTAAGGGGGGGGGGGGGGAATATTTGTGTGCCACTGTTAGGACTAAGGGAAAACAAATTATCGTTAGACATTAACGATTCCCTTACGTCCTAACCAGTGGCACAAATGGGGATTAGCAAGTAGAAACCCTCAAGGGAGGGTCCTCATGCCTGGCGGAGGATAAGACTGTCCGGCCAAATGAGGAATAGCTATCTATCCTAGAATCCACTCTATAGTGTGAGATAAAAGTGGAGTGAGAACTCCAGGAAACTGATTTACAGATGACATCCAGTGGAATCGAGCTTCTTTCTGCAAAAGAAGTAGCCACCGCTCGAGTACAGTGGGCCTTTACAAACTCAGGTGGCTCAGAACCCTAAGACACATAAGACTCCCGAATTGCCTCTTTAATCCATTGACTGATGGAGAGCTTAGAGGCTTTACTACCCTTGTGCATGCCAGAAAAAGTATAGGAAGATTTTCATCTTTCCTAAATACCTTGGACCGCTCCAGGTAAATCCTGAGACATCTCGAGACATCGAGGGTATGGAGCCCTCTTTCTTCTGAGGAGGGGAGTGAAGCCAAAACTGGAAGAGAAATTACCTTGTTGATGTTGCTGAATGAAGGCACCTTTGGGATAAAGGTAGGCAAGAACTTGAGCAGCACCCGGTCTTGCAGGAACTTGGTGTACGGCTCAAAAGCAGATAAAGCTTGGAGTTCCCCAACTCGCTTTGAAGAAGTGATCGCCAATAAAAAAGTAATTTTCCAGGCAAGAAATTTGAACACCTCCTTTAAAGGCTCAAAGGGGGGCAATGATAACCCCCTGAGCACGACCGTTAAATCCCATACCGGGATAGGTCTGAATACTGTAGGCTTTAACCTTGAAGCTCCCTTAAGGAACCACTTGATAAGGGGTTCTTGAGAAATGGACCTGTTGAGACAGGCCGAGATAGCAAAAGTTTGCACTCTGAGGGTAGACTGTGACAACCCCTTGTCCAGACCGTCCTGCAGGAACTGTAGGAGGGTAGGCATGGAAGCGTCTGTGGATGACAGTTGACGACTGGAACACCAATTTGAAAAAATCTTCCAAATTCTTGAATAAGATCTGTTGTGCTGTAGGGTTCTCAAGACAGACCCCGATAGCCCTTCTATTCTTGGAAGGGATTGATCAACCTCCAGGCTGTCAGGTTGAACATTTGAGGAGATCTGAGTGTCCCCCGACATCACTACTCCCTCTGGGGAAAGCCTCCAAAATTGACCCAGACTCATTTGAGTGAGTTGGGTAAACCAAGCTCTTTGGCCAGTATGGAATGATGGCGATGACTGATGCTTGGTCCTGCCTGATTTTCATCAATACCCCCGGAATCAAGGAAATTGGAGGGAAGATATAGGCCAGCCCAAACCTCCATGGGATTGACATCTATTGCCACCGGGTTGTCCTCCCTGTAAAGGGAGCAGTACCTCTCCACCTTGGTGTTAAACCTCATTGCCATGAGATCGATCTCTGGCATGCCCCACCTGAGCGTTATCTCCTTGAAGATGTCTGGATGGAGAGACCATTCTCTGGTTGGAATACCTTGGCTCAGGCGATCTGCAATTATATTGTGGACTCCACGAATGTGGACGGCTGATAAATGGGTGAGGTTCAATTCTGCCCAATCCAATATCACACCTCTCTCAGGAGACTTTGTGACTTCGTGCCTCCCTGCTTGTTGATGTACATTACAGCGGTCATGCTGTCTGACTGTACTTTCACCGCTTTGTCTTGACTTCAGGGAGCGAAATGAAGAAGGGCTAGTTTGATCGCCCTGAGTTCTAGGAGATTCGATGACAATTTCTCCTGATTTGTCCAGGTTCCTTGAACGGTCTTGTCCAGAAGATGTGCTTCCCAGCCTACTAGGGATGCATCTGTGGTAAGTATGATCCAAGAGGGTTGGATCAGGGACTTGCCGTCCTCTAGATGGGTCCACCATCTTAGTAAGGACTGGGCACGGTAAGACAGGGAGTGCACGGAATTTAGTCCCACTGAACTGTGATTCCACTTGGCTAGTACCTCCGATTGTAGCAGACATAGATCCCATAATGCCCATTGAACTGCCTCTGTGGTTGATGACATTAGTCCCAACATTCTCATCAAAGTACGAATGGTTACTTTCCGAGGTACTAAGAGAGAGCGGGCTGTCTCTTGAACAGGTAGCCTTCTTTCGGGAGTAAGATGAATAGTCATTTCCACTGAGTCCACCACAAATCCCAGGAACTTCACTGAGGTAGCTGGCAGGAGATGGGACTTGTCCCAGTTGATTATCCATCCTAGCTGGTGGAGGAAGGCTACAGCCCGTTGAATGTGTTGGTACAGGATCGCTTGGGAAGGAGGTCTGAAGAGCCAGTCGTCCAGGTATGGAATGATGCTCAGACCCTGAAGTCTTTGAGCTGCCACCACGGAAACCACCACTTTGGTAAATGTGTGTGGGGCCGAAGAAATTCCAAACGGGAGGGCCACAAACTGAAAGTGTTTTAGGACTCCCCTGACTTGCACCGCGATCCTTAAGAATCTTCTGGACCCAGGATGGATGGGAATATGGAGGTAAGCATCCTTGAGATCCAAGGTTGCCAGGAAATTTCCTGGAAATAGAAGATTGGTCACTGACTGGATGGTTTCCATCCAGAACTGACTGAAATATCTCAGATCCATGATCACCCTCCAGTCACCTTGGGTAACAGGAAAACTGGGGAATAGATACCTGCTCCCTGATCCTGAAGAGGCACCTCCTCTAAGGTCCCTTTCCGAAGATACTCCAGGGTATAGTCTTCTAGAATCTTCTGTTTGCTGGATGGAAGCAGTCTTGTTAGAACAAATTTGTCCGATGGGGGACTGTCCAAGTCTACCAGGTATCCCTGAGATATAATACGAGGCACCCAAGGGTCTTGGATGTGGATCTGCCAAGATTCTAGAAAGTGTTGTAGGCGACCGCCTATGGGAATATGGGGAGCAGAGAGTTCTGAGAATCCAGTCAGACCGGCATGGTACCAAGAGCTTCGAGGAGGCCCGCAATCAGAGTGCCAAGGATTTCTTGGGGGGCTTAGAGACCCTGGAGGGTTTCCCCCCTCTACGGGAGCTCCAATCTCTCTGGGCTTTGGGCTGAGGTCCAGACCTGGACCCATACCTTTTGCCCCGACCATGAAAGGGCTGTTGGGGAAGGGACTTGCCCTTATCCGACAGTCCCTCCATTATATGGTCAAGCTCTGTCCCAAAAAGTTTGCCGGGTTCATATGCCATGGCGCAGAGATTATGCTTGAAAGTTGTATCAGCCTTCCAGGGTTTTAGCCAGAGCGGACGCCTGCCCGCGGCTGAGAGCGCCATGGTCTTGGAACCAAATTTTAGCTGTTGTGGAGCAGCGTTACACAAAAAAAATCAATGGCTAGACCGGCCGTCTTACAAGAGGCCAAGATGTCATCCCTAGAGACCCCCTGGTCCAGGTCAGACTGAACTTGGGCGAACCTGGTCTTAAGAAAGTTTGCCACTTCAGAGGACGCTATTGCGACCGAGGCCGATGCAGAGGAATAAGTACGCCTAAAGGCGCAATCAGCCTTGCGGTCCATCGGATCCTGGAGACTTGATCCGTTGCCCGATGGTACTATGGTCCTCTTGGAAATGGCCATATCCACCTTTGGTACTGGCCGCCAAGAGGACAATTGATCTTCTCTTAACGGGAAGACAGACTTAAATCTTTTGGTCAGCACGGGACCTTTTTCTGGTTTCTTCCACTCCGTCTTCATTAATGACAGGAGGGAATTGTCCGCTTTAAAGGCCCTGGGCCCCTTAGAGGCGGACGTTGAGGCTTCACCCTGATCAACATCCTGGTCCCCCGACCGGATGGATCTCAGCAGCCGCTGTACTTTTTCGGGAGGGAAGAAGTAGGAAAACCCATCCTCATCTTCGGAAGAAGAGGAGATGGATCCCTCTATATCATTCTGAGCCCCCAATACCTCCATGGCCCGATGAGGAGAGGAAGGTCTTTGGCGCTTAGATATAAGAGCCTGCTTCAGGAGTTCACCTGATTCATGTTGGACTCCATGTAGCTCCTCACCCAGTCAACTACATCATGAACCGTAGGTTCTTGCTGGGGAAGAAGCTTAGCTCTACAGGTCGTGGCATTGAAGATGGCGTCTCTTGCCAGAATTCTTTCTGCCAGGGTCCCGATCACCGTCCCCTGTAGACGACATGGCTGCAAGAAACAAACAGAATTAACTGTTGAGTCTGGAAGGAGGAAAGGAAATCCAAGGAAATAGGCTTTTACCCAGAAAAACCAAGTAACTGCTTCAAGCAAAACCGATTGGAAGAAGGGAAAATTCGCTTCAGCCAATATCTTAAGAAAAGCAGAGTAAGGAAAACCATACACCTGCACTCCAGGAGGCCGAATGACCGCTGGTGCAGGATTAAAATAGCAACATTGGTGGAGGGGCGGAGCTAGTGCTAAATATAATAATCAATAAAATGGCCTCAAAAGAGAGAAAATAGGCTAAAAACTAAAGGGAGCCTATAGTAGCTTACTTCGCCACATGTGGCGAAAAGAATACTTTATAAAGGCGGGGAACACTTCCCCTAAAGAAAAAGGAAGTGATATCACACGCCGGAGACGTCACTCCCAAAATTGCCGCACCCACAGGAAACACGTGGGGCCGTCGACTCCTCGTACATGCGGGAGCCCCTCTTCCCACTTCGGGCTCGAAACCTGAGCAACAGAGGGGACCAATAGGTCACAAGAATCCTCTCCGCCCCGAGTTGCAGCACGGGAGCGGAACAGATTACCCTGAGCCCAACCGCAGGAAGAAGAAACAGCCATCAGAGATTGCTAAAAGACCCATGCAAAGTTAACCCCAAAGGGTAAGTGTCGAGTTCTATTAGAACAGGGATCCCCCCCCCCAGAGGGGGATCTTCACCAGTCCAAACCTGTCCGGAGGACAGAAAAAAAAACCACAAGGGGTCTGGGGGTGATCCCCCTCTTTATTGGAGGTGGGAGGGTCTAGTCAATTATTTAAGTGTCAATAAAATTTCCACCTGTCCTACCAGTCCACGGGAGGCGGAATACCCCATCTGTGCCACTGGTTAGGACGTAAGGGAAGAAGTGTTTGAGGTAGTCTAGGCAGATAAAAAAATACTTGTGAGATAGGAGAACTCCATCAAGGAGGCACAATAGTGAATAGGGTTAAGCTGCATTACCAGACACAACCTATGGTCAAGAACCTAGATTTTTTTTGTAACCCCATCCAATCCATTTCAATAAACTCTCCAGTTCTTCCAGACTCATTTGCCATGAAGACAGCAAAATAAACAGCCCCCACAGACAACCTCTTTTGGCTGGGTTTACACATTCAGTTTTTAATACAGTTTAAGGCCTCATGCACACGGCCGTTGTTTTGGTCCGCATCCGAGCCGCAGTTTTGGCAGCTCAGATGCGGACCCATTCACTTCAATTGCTCCGTTCCGTGGTCCGCAAAAAAATATATAACATGTCCTATTCTTGTCCGCGCTTTGCGGACAAGAATAGGCAGTTATATTAAAGGCTGTCCGTGCCATTCTGCAAATTGCAAAACGCACACAGACGCCATTCGTGGTTTGCAGACCGCAAAACACACAACGGTCGTGTGCATGAGGCCTAAGGGCTCGTTCACACGACCGTTGGTGTCCCGTGCCTGTGCTGTGAACCGCAAATTGCGGTCTGCAATGCACGGCACCTTCCGTGGGGCAGGCGCGTGGGGATCGCAGACCCATTCACTTGAATGGGTTCGCGATTCCTCCATTCCACAAAAAGATAGAGCATGTTCTATATTTTTGCGGTGCGGAGGCACGGAACGGAACCCCAGAAAGCACTCCGTAGTGCTTCCGTAGTGTTCCGTTCCGTGCTTCTGTTCCGCATCTCCGGATTTGTGGACCCATTGAAATGAATGGGTCACGGAACAGTGCCCGTGTATTGCGGATCCGCAAATACGGTCCGAAATACGGGAACAGGACACCAACAGTAATGTGAACGAGCCCTAAGTCAAAACCAGCTGTGGGAGAGTAAGTATAAAGGACAGAGTCTACCTCACCTTTTTTTTCCAATCCACTCCTGGTTTTGGCTTCAAAAACTGCATTGGAAAGGCTGAAAGCCACTATGATGATCAGCTAAACGTTTTTTTTATTTTGTTTTATTAGATTTTTTGCTTTTTCCATTTATTTTTGGCACATAATATTTCCCCCAAGAGGTCATTAAAATCCTTTAGACGACACTGAGGTTTCTATGGTCACAACAAGATGACGTCTTATCCAACATGGAGCGTGGTAAATGTTGGTTGTTCCCAGGCAGCTGTGCGTAAAATTTGGTTCAAGTAGAAATGTTATGGTCAGGTTATAGAACAGAGATCAGCAACCTCCGGAACTTCAGCTGTTCAGAAATTACAACTCCCAGAATGCTTCATTCACTTATATGGGAGTTAGAAGAACAGTTGAGCATGGTTGCATGCTGGGAGTTGTAGTTTCACAGCTGCTGGGGTGCAGAAGGTTCCTGATCCCTGTTATAGAAGGAAAAGACAGAGGAAGGCCACTGAGTCACAACGGGAAACTCAAAGCTGGAGAACAGAAAACGCATAGAAACAAATCAAGAGTCAATTGTCAGAGACAGAAGACAATGTCTGTGGCAGGACTGTAAGAAGTCTACAGATAGAAAACAGAACGTGGTTAAGGGGGGGACTAAAGAGACGAAATCCTGGAGTGTGGATGTCCGGATGATAGTGATATGCTGGACTTACACAGCTCAATTGTCGCACAGGTACTACGGACGCTGGTTCCCGATAATTGGCCTGTGTAAAAGGTGCCGCAGATCCCCCGATAAATGAGGAAAACACAAACATAAAGGCTCATCTTGGGCTAAAAAACATTTTTTCAGTTGGCTGTGTTTGAGAAACGGGTAAAAAAAAGAAATTTGTCCATTTGCAGTCATTCAAGACATATTCTTATCAGTTTGATAAGAGTTTAGCTATAATGAATGCTCATGAGGTCAGGAGATCAGAGCTAAGGCGTCACATGAGCTGTGTGCTGATGGGAATGGGAAGTGATACTCTGGAAAGTTTTTTTTTTTAAACTCCTGTTTCTCAAAATTTTTTGCCCAAAATGAGGTCATATAAAAATTGCCCCAAATGTGTCCATAGCCTTTAAATGATCATTTATGCAGCACATTAAGGCCTATTTCAATCTTGCGTTGTTGTTTTCCGGTATTGAGATCCGGCAGAGGAAAAAACATTTCCGTTTAGTCCCCTTGCATTCTGAATGGAAAGAGATCTGTTCAGGATGCATCAGGATGTCTTCCATTCCATCAGCATTCCTTTTTGTGACCAGACACAAAACCGCTGCAAGCTGCGGTTTTGTGTCCGGACGTAAAAACGGATGAAGGCGCCTAAAAAAACGTATCCATCACTCATTGACTTTCAATGGATTTAGTGACGGATCACTTTTTTCCGCTTTGATTTCACACAACCACATCCTAACGGAACGGATGCGTCCTGATGTGCAATATCAAAACGGATCCGTTTAATTCCAGTATTGAGATCCTCTGCTGGATTTCAACACCGGAATTAATAACACAAGTGTCAAAGTAGCCCAAATCGTTTCTGGGCAGCAGATTGTGCTGTGTAAACAGGGATCGGCTGGCCAGAAATAACTAACTTGTGTGAGGATGAGTGATGGCAGAGACAGCAGATGATTGCTGCATGTAGATGCAGCTCTTTACTTCCACTGACGAGCAGGCAATGATTGGAAAGGAACGGCCCCTTCCCAATCATTGACTGCTTGTCAGCGCATGTAAATTTGCCTATAGTGATGAATCACCAATCTCCATTGAGCAAGGAGTTGATGCTGGAACTTTTACTTGACGTTGTACTGTACTAATAAAAGGTATAGAGATGGCTGTCTGAAGAAAACGGTCACATTCCCCATTCATTTATGATATGTGGTTGCATGTCAGGTACCGGATTAGGGGAAATGCCAGTCACTACCTCAGTGGGCATAAATGTTCTTCACTCCATCACTGAGGTCTGGTGATGATGAAGTCACTTTTATTAGGATGATAAGACATCTTCATGAAAGGCTCCATCCTGCAAAGCTGATTTCTCAACTGCTCTTCCAGGAAGCAGCTTGATGTGGAAAATTATTTATCACTAGTGAAGCCCATGCCAAGAAGAAATCAGGCCGTCAGAAAAGCCGAGGAGGAGCTACAAATTAATGTTTGCCGATGATCATAATGAGTTTCCTCTGCTTGATTTGGAAAAACATGGCATTAATTACCATCATTACTTTCACGTATGTTTCATGAAGCCAGAACGCCCAGCTATTAAACATTGTGTTGTCTCTTATCTGTAATTTCTGCATTTGCTATGAAGGTAAAAACCTGTCTGAACAACCTTAACGTGTGGTGTATCTCTTGCCAGGGATTGTATCATGTTAGACACAGTAGTTGCTGCTTCGTACAAAACTTCTGCTCCCTTTCGGTCACACCACATATCCATGTAAAGAGTAAGAGTCAGAACGTCTTAAACCAATAACATGCCTACAGGGTTCATGATGGAGGCCAGGAGAGCGTGGTAGCCTGGCGGCCTTGCTCCCTTGAACCAATTCAAGCCCATACCAGTACTGTTCTGAAGAAACTGTCAGATCCAGAGTAATCATCACCGGTGATAAAGTTGGGCTTCATTTGTATAGCCACTACTGAAAGTACTATAGTCCTAAGCTACCACTAGTGTTCTAGGGCATATCTCAGCACCAACCAGGCCTAACTACACCTTAAAGGATTATTCCCATCACATCAGTTTGCGCAAATATGGAAATCTTATCCCAAAGTTTAATCGAGGTTCAGGGCTGTGCTGGAAATCCTCTGATGTCCTCTACTAGGCCGCAGCTGAAGCCTGTGCTGGCCATGACATCGGAGACACTATCATGAGCCATTTGTCAGCGTAGGAAATACTACAACTCTCAATGGCATGGAATAATTGGAATAATTGGTGACCACGGATTTTATGTCAATTACTTGTAGAGAGAAACGGTAACAACCGAAAGGATAAATGCAAGTTAGATCAATCTTTTGGCAGATAGATGGAGAAGGATAGGCCATCAGTAGCTGATCTGTGCAGCTCTGACACCCCACCCATCAGCTTTTCTGAAGTAGTTCCGCTCATGTGTAGTAGGAGCAGCATGGCAGTAACCAGCCCAACTACCAGAGCTACTTTGGAACAGCTGAGGATAGGCCATCCATATAAAAATCCTGGACCACTTCTTTAAGATATCCATACACATTATTGACTGTAGAATCCACCAACCTCAGGGAGATCAACTGACTAATGTGCATCAGGGTCTATGACCACCTTTAGGGTCCATTCACACGTCCGTTGTTTCTTTCCTGATCTGTTCCGTTTTTTGCGGAACAGATCTGGACCAGATCTGGACCCATTCATCTTCAATGGGTCCTGAAAAAGCTCAATGTCTGATTTTTTTTCAGGACCCATTGAAAATGAATGGGTCCAGATCTGTTCCGCAAAAAACGGAACAGATCAGGAAAGAAACAACGGACGTGTGAATGGACCCTTAAAGTGAGTCTGTCAGATTCTGCTATATTGGGGAAAGTTCTGCTCTCCTAGTAGCCAAAACGGCATAAAAAATATTGAGCTATTTGTCTAATAGGAGCAATCAAAGACACAAAGCGTAGTGCATTCATGAGGAGAACATACACAGCGGCTTCTCCTTCACTGAGGTTGAGGTAGTGGTCTGTTCTTGAACAAACCGTGTGTCTGGTGTATTCTCCGAATACTGCTATTACCCAAACGGCACAATGGGCCAGATTTATCATTACACTTACATCTTACTCCACTTTTACATATGTCCAAAGTCACTTTTGGCTAAGTCACATTTATTATTTAATGGTCCTTTAATACTGTGATAAATGTGGTTTGACGGTAGCAGTTTATCCTTCAGTAAGCGGCTTTACAAAAGTCGCATGTTCTATAAAAAAAAGTCGCATAAGATAAGCATGGTCCTTTACTGGAGTGAAATTGCGCAATTTTTTGCGACTTTTTAAACTGTCGCAATAGTAAGACTGTCTAAAGATTCATTTACATAAGAAAACAAGCTCACTTTCAGAAAACTGGCGAGCATAGCGCAGAGGCAATAAAAGTCACAAATTTTTGCACAGTTTTAGTGATTGCACAGAAATTTGCGACTTTTTCACTCCATTATTTTGACTTGAGCTAATGATAAATCTGGCCCAATATCTTTTGTGCCATTCTGGCTAATAGGACATCAGACCTGTCCCCATACTATGCTGCCTTACATAGAGCAGCATAATCTTACACAAACCTTTTTTTCTTTCTAATCCGTTTTTTTTTTCTGATTGCATAATTTTTTTTTCTATCTCCTGAGCATGATTATGGGGGCTGCCATCTTGCCTGAGCTGGTCTTAACAGCATTTAGAGAATTGCTTTATGGCAGACACATGGGCCATAGACAAAGTGGTCAGGGGGAGACCTCTAGGCATGCTCTGTGCAGAGGTCAGGAGGGAGCTGATAAGTTTTGACAATCACCTATTGTGAATGGCAGGCCCAGTGGTGTCTGTGTATATAGGTGATATCTGTCATTCTAATCCCGCCTGTAATTATAAGTAGATAACTAGTAAAGTGATCTGTACAGACCAAGAAGAGGCGCCTATGATCATACTTAGTAGCCAGCGCAAACACTGCAGGATTTTTATGTTTTTTCTTAATATAGATATTGACATGAAAAATTTAAAATAACCACCAAAAATCTTTAAAAATGTGAATCAAACAGTAGGTCATATTCTGATGACACATTCCCTTTAAGATATGGAGTTAGGCTTCAGTACGGCGACACCTGAGAATATGCCACATCATTTCTCATTGTAGGTGCAGAATTTCAGTCTTGGCCAGTGATTGTAAATGGTCATAATGCAGCTAGCAACCGGGGCATAAAAGAAAAAGGACTGAAAAGATTTAAAGCCAAAGAGGATGAAACTAGGTAAAGAAATATGAGACCAGAAGAAAAAGTCGTACTAGTAATTGTCTTCATCTGCAGACACAAGCAAACCTTCTAGTAGTCCTAGTCTTAGATTGAAATGTGATACACTATGTCAGGGATCAGCAACCTTCGGCACGCCAGCTGCCGTGAAACTACAACTCCCAGGATGCACACTTTCTTGGCTGTTCTTGTAACTCTCATAGAAGTGAAAGGAGGATTCTGGGAGTTGTAGTTTCCGAACAGCTGGAGTGCCGGAGGTTGCTGATCCCTTCACTATGTAATGCCTAGTGAATGACCTGAGAGGAGGAGCATGACACTATTTGGTGTTCCTTGAATCGCTGTGTCAGGCTCGGACCCCGCGGCGTTATGCATGACAAATGCGTCTGGAGTATTAAAATTTTAAGGCATCATTTTTCCCCATATGTAATTTACATTTCATATCCTCGTTTAAAGTATCTTTCCCTTTACGCTGCAAAGCTGCACTCCGGTCATGGTCTCTATGTCTGCTAAGCCCACACTCTAGTAGTCCTCCCCTCTCAAATAGAGAATGCTCCTGGGATGAAATGACATTACAGACAGCGTACAACTCCCCGATTAGGTAAAATAAGAAATGTTATGTTAACATTACTCTCAGAAGGGAGGAAGTAGAGGACTGCCGTAATTCACACCTTTTAAAATGCACCCGATGCATATGAAGGTCAATGTACCTGGCTCGCTGGCCCCACCATTGCCACCACCCTTTTGTGGAAAGTGGTGAGGGCAGTTTAAAAACACCACTTGCGACAAACATTATAAAAAGTCGCAACCGCTGACGCAGGATGATGGTAAATCTCCCCCATAGAATTTTACTCTTGCTTACACACCTGGAAAAGGGCTACAATGAGTGGGAAATTTGACAAGTCCAAAAAGGTTAGACTTTGAGACTACAGCAGCAGAATATAAACTGTTCTTCAATGTTAACCAGTAGGAAAGATTTATTGTCTTCTGACATTATTAAAACTACATGCTCCAAGAAAATGGCATATTCTCTTTTTCGAAGATTAATATTGAAACGAGAGAACAACTACTTTAAAGGGGTTTTCCGGCTTTAGAATATTATTGTCCTATCCACAGGATAAGCCAGCCGTATTAGATCAGTGTGAATCTGATCCTTTGCACCATGGACAATCAGCTTTTTAAAAGGGGCCACAGTGTTTGTGCAAGCACCGCAGCCTCTTTATTGCTTACATGGGACTTTTCTCCACAAACCATCTAATTAGTAGACATGGTGCAAGTGAATAGGACAAAGCTGCAATCCCCTGCACCACCGCGACTAAGTAGATAGCGTGTAGGTAGACGGCCCCATTTAAACAGTGAAAAGGCTGTAGTGCCGACACAACTGCTGCAAAACCCCTTGAAACAGCTGACCAGTAGGCGTGCCACTGATCTGATATTGATGGCCTATACATAGGATAACCATCAATATGATTCAACCGGAAAACACCTTTAAAGGGCATCTGTCAGCAGATTTGTAACAATGACACTGGCTGACCTGTTACATGTGCACTTGGCAGCTGAAGGCATCTGTGCTGGTCCCATGCTCATATGTGCCCACATTGCTGAGAAAAAAGGAAGTTTTAATATATGCAAATGAGTGTCTAAGAGCAAAAGGGGCGTTGCCGTTACACCTAGAAGCTCTGCTCCCTCTGCAACTGCCGCACCCTGATTGATGGCCAGGCAGAGAAAACATCATAATACCTGGCCCAAAATGCAGTTGCAAAGAAAGCAGATCCTCTAGGTGCAAAAGCAATGCCCCCATTGCTCCTAGAGGTCAATTTGCATAATTAAAACAAAATTTTTCTCAGCAATGCAGGAACATATGAACATGGGACCAACACAGATGCCTTCAGATGCCCTTTAAGGTCTTTATTTCTTTTGGCTGATAGATTTTGTCCACAGCCGGAGCATCACGTTAAGGAATGCAAATCATATGCAACTACGACAGTTAACATTCATTAAATATTTCTACAAATCACAGATTAAAAAAAAAAATGTAAAAAAATATGTCAAAGTCTTGTCAGTTACTAAAACCATGTGTTCACTGTCAAAGTGAACATGGCAAAGTAAATATAATTCATATAACTATAGCAATAACATGTAAACAAACTGCTGTAAAAAACAGCCTTATACCACCTATACATATTACCGTACTTTAATAGCAATATAAAAAGTCTAAGTCAAATCCTTTAAAAACTCCACTGCTGGTTCTCCAACAAGCACAGTAAGATGGATAAGGTACCCAGGCATAGAAGCTCTAGCCCACATAGGGAGATCATGTTAATTTTAGCACACAAGTACTGTGTCCACATGTACCATCAAAATATCCACATCATTAGTGGCCATCAGCTTAGGTTCTGGTGTATCCTGGATTGGTCTGGAAGAATGATATCTATATACACACACCTATAGTCATTCAGTATATTTGGGAGCAACAGCAACTCTAGTGTTTGGGCCACCATGAATATAAGCCAATATTCCTAAAGTTATTAGACAACTACATGCCAAGTTCTAGGTCCAGATTATTATTAAAGCATAGACCACTTGCAGCACATAAAGACATAGAAACAAACTGTCTCCATGAATTGCAGACTTTATTTTCAATCTCGATGTATCCATAGGTTGTGGAGATCTTTTGACCCATTTTCTTCTTTGAGGTGTTTCTTATTCAACGTGAGCTAGATTGTAAATGGACTACAAAAGGCAGATTGCTTCTAGCAAAAAGAGAATGAGGCTTGTCAAGTTTAGCTAGGTCTTCTACCCATACCTCCATTGATATATATTTATAGATCATGTTACTAGATTTTTGTCAGGTCTGACTTACTAGTCTTGGTTGTCAGAACCAGTAATGCAGAAGTTCTAGTTGATTCAGTTTTCACTAATTTTATAGAGAACATTTTGGCCTCTGGGTGTCTTCTTCGGTCCAACGTGCTAAAATATGAGTGATTGCTGGACTTGACTGGAGTGGTAGGAGGAATAAAGAATCCAGTGTATGGTCTCGGCTGTTTTCCCCGACAAACTTCACAGTTCCATCGCTCTCTCAAGAAACACCATCTTCTGAAATGACTAGACCGCCAGATTTTCCACTCAATGGTGAATGTCTTCTCTCCTTCTAAACTGGAGTACACAGACATGGGGGATATAATATTAAACAGCTTAGTTTCAAAAAGCCAACCACATCTAAAGTGGATAGTAACACTTAGTACTAAACATAATGTTCTAGACCTGCATATAGTATAAATCTGACCCCACTAAAGAAAGCCCACTCTAATAATCTTACATCCCTTTGAATCTTCCTAACCTGATATCTCTTAATCAAACCTTGTTTGCACGTAGGGTTATGAGCAATGCCTGCTAGTACATTCGTCCTGGTGGTCTTTCCAAATATATTATCCTGGTGCTTTTTCCTCAGGGTTCTTAAGATCATAGTCACTTCAGCAGTAATGTCATCTTCTCTCTTGTGGTAGAGTTTTAACAAGATTAGGATAGATTTGCTGTACTCCATGAAATGGCAATTTTTGTTGGATCTTCAGAATTACTCCTTGTCTGGGTAAACTAGCAGAGGTCTGATTAGCCACCATAAGTACACACATCATACACACACGCACAGTGAACAATTTATTCAAATAAACAAAAAAAGTCTACAATAGCAAGACCTACTCTGATCCTGTTCTTAGGCAATGTATAACCTTATGAACCTTTGGCGTTCTTAGGAGCATTTTGTTCTCAAGGGTCTACCAGATAATTCAATCTCTTTGCAGCATAAAGTATTGACATGTAATCTTAAACTGTAAGGGAAAACCTTTTCTAATCAATGTTGGAGGCCCAAAACACACTCCTGGCTACAGATGTCAAATACTGAACAAGACTGAGCTGAAAACGGAAGATTTTGATCTCAAACCTTTGGAGCTCAACTATGGTAGACATCTACGTTTGATCTATGACAGTCAGGGATCCCACAAGCTCAAAAACTACAATCACTCATTAATTAGATTAGCACAGCAGTGTCAATTACTGGCACTATGAGGAACAAGCACTTTCCTAACCCTCAGTGTCCCAAAGATCTCTGCTTCCTCAACTCAAGGTGGAAGTAAGGTCTATAGAAGAATACATTTGTGGATTTCCTGTTACATAAAACAGAAGCTACAATTTTTTAATCTATAATAGTCTGTGAAATACAACAGAGATAACTAGCTTTGCAGTTTAATTATCCCAAAAATATTTAGGCTGAACTGATAGTCTTTAGATCTACTTACACTGGTAAAAGCCAAAAACGCAACCGCTACCCAATCCTAAAGAATCAAGAGCTTTGTTTAGTTGTGTAGGAACCTCTCGCATCAATTTTCAAAGGAAACTCAACAAAATCTGAAAGATAAGTGCGAGTCCCAACTCAGGGCCCCCAAGGTTCACAAGAGTACGCCGCACAAGTGCACCCACCCTCTATACACTTCTATGGGACTTTAGCTGAGCACCGGCTTGGCTATTTCAAGAGCCCCCCCATAGAGGTGAATAGAAAGGTGGTCATGCATGTGCAATGCGCTCTTTATTCACTTCTATGGGAGTTATGGAAATTGGCAAGTGCACTTAGCTATATTCTGAAGTGAATGGAGAGAACGCGACGAATGCACAGTGTGCTCTTCTTCGCTTTGGGGGCCCCATTCTAGAGATAGGTGCGGGTCCCACCTCTATTTGACTTTGGTGGTATATCCTAGCAATATACCACCAATGTCTCAGATGATGCAACTTTGGGAACGAAGATGGCATACTATGTTCGGCAAAAAAAAATAAAGCAAAGAAGCCCCAAGGAATGAAAAATTGCCAGCGTGAACAGAGCTTAAGCTTTCTCTAAATGACAATACGTAAATAACGGAAATTTGTTTTAATCAGTGCCAAGGCGTTGACGCACATCAAACTTGCCAACTAACCTTACAAACAGATGTTAATACAGTACTTTTAAACTTCCACCCTTTGTAAAACTGTCCTGTCCAATCTGAAATTACATTTCAAAGTCAACAGGAGACTCAACTTACAGAGACATCAAAATGCCAAGAACACCATATGCAAGACAAGTCTACCAAGGAACAACTATCAATTTTACTTCAGCACCTTTTTCATTACTTACTAGTCAACTCAACAGCCATGGTGGTGTATCAGAGGGGCTGCAATGTGTCAAAACGTACACTCCTGCCTCCTGATATTTTCAGATTCTTTTGTAGGTCACTTAAATTACTACTACCAACTGTGTTTGTGCCCAGCCAATCTGGTAGAACAAAAAAAAACCATCCTTCTCGTTACAACTTTTGAAGACATTGACAGCGATTGCCAACTCTTGCAAAGCAACCCTACATCAGTAACCACCAAGAATTTCAGGACGAAGCTATACATGAAGCTACTGAAGGCAAACACCAAAAGATAGGTAGGGGTTTACCGGCTACAAAATAAATGTCTCAATGAAACAAAATTTTATACCAAACATTTTATTTCCATAACAAACATTTCCTGAACTCTTTTCCAAAAATTTTTTTTTTTTTTGTAGAATGACAAAAAAAATCAGATAAAATTATATACAGATAGGAAAGGGGTATTTACATAAAATAAAATGTAAACTTTTTAAAATATAATTATTACAAATAAATCAGAATTACAAATAGGTGAGTGGGAAGCTTAAAAAAATAAGGCATTTTTTTAAAATCACAGCTGAATGTAGTCGGTGTGAAACACACAACTATAGAAGAAAAGCCTTACACATGTATCTATATGTGTAATGCAAACAGATCTTTATCTAATTCAGTTTTGTTATGTACATTCATTTAACACATTCTCACAAGCACTGTACTTCCATCAACGGACTTCTTAAAAGCTAACCATAACCTGGTGGCTTTTTTTTTTTTTTAAATACTGATGTGTGGTTTAACGATTTTAAAGGTGAACACTTCACTTACACGTGGTGGACATAGCCATAATACAACTAATACACTGTAGGTAGAGAATGAGAAGCTCATACTGATATACAGCATTCTAATGATCAAGAAGCTGCCTCCACTGTGCATAGGTGAGACGTCCACTAATATAAAAGTGGTAAAACTCATTATAATGCCTTTTTTCCTCTCTATAACTTATATTTAAAACGGGACAGATACAAATAAAATGAAATAGTGGATCCCATCTACTGCTAGATGCATCTAGAGCTACTAGCAGCAACAGGACAAATCTAGAACTGAAGCATCACACATAGCCACCGCACTCGAACTAGATCTTATTTTACAAAGTTCAGTTCCCTATAACAGCCACATTCATTAAGTCATCATCTTCACCAATTAAGTACCCTGGACTTGGACGGGCTGTTCTTTCAGAAGATAAAAGGGTGCCACCACCCATGGATAATGTAGGGTCAGAAGATATTGGTGACTTCGACCAACTTTCTGGCTTCATACTGTAGGACTTCTTCTTTTCTCGATCCCGATCCTTGTCCTTTAACCTCTTCTTTTCTTTTTTATGCTTTTTGTGCTTTTCTGCACTATACTCTGGCTGTGTTCGTACGCCTCCACCATCATCTGAGCTAGGACTATTCTGGTAAGATTTCTCCGCAATTGAGGAAGATCCTGACTCACTTTCACTGTCGAGGGTTTGTGGGGTATATGCTGGTGATTTGTTGTGGCTTGGTGAGCATCGCTCATGCTTTGGAGTTGAACCGCTGATCAAGGGTGAGCCATAGCTCTTAGGTATTTGTGACCTCAACCCATCCCCACTCCCTTCTCCAGGCTTCTGCAAGGTTACTTTTGCTTTGATGCTAGGTGACCCCCCATCATGCTTGCTGATAATAATTTTGGCTACTCCAGTACTTCCTGAGCCCTTCGAGTCTCCTTTCTTGGATGAATCAGAGGATCCACCAGAGACCGAAACTTTTGATTTCTCTTTCTCACTCTTTTCACGCTTAACAGGGAATTCGCCTCCTACAAGTCCATGTTTTGAGGACATTCCATGACTAGGGGCTCCAGGGTTTCCTCCCCCTCCAGAAGCCTCCATAGGATCCTCTGAACCAGGACCTCCTGTACCCACCCCATGTTTTAGTTTATCTATAACAGCTGTTAGTGATGGTTTTTTATTTCTGCTTGGGGACTTCCCTTTTGAACTACCATGAAGGTTCTGGGAGACATTGGAGCCACCTGAAAAAGAGGATGACGACGATGAAGAAGATGAGGACGACGAGGAAGAGGATGAAGATGAGGAGGAGTTTGGCTTCTGTGAAAGCGATCCTGAAGAAACTAGACCAGATGATGACTTCATAGTGGAGTTTGAACCTCCCCCTGACAAATGTGAACCCCCTGAGCCAATAGGTGACTTGGCTTTTGAGGAAGGTGGAGTCCCTGGCATTGGTTTCATTGGGGAAGATAATTTGTCAGTGCCTCCAGATGGTCTAGAGTGTGAAGGGGAAATGTTTGGCTTCGAGAGTGCAGGATTCATCAACACTGATGGCTTTCCCTGTGGCTTAGTCTTGCTACTTCCAGAACTACTCCCTCCACTTCCTTGACCATGCTTAGTGATGGGAGAAGATCCTTGTTTGCCTATTGACTGAGAACTACTTTTGGACTGGCTACTCCCTGATCCAGTTGGACCAGTGTACATTCCACTCCCACCACTGCTCATCTTCATTCCAGACGACCCATCAGACTTGTTGTTCTTAATTTTTCCAGAAGCAGAAGATGTGGATGAGGAGTGGCCATGGTGGCTTTTGCTACTCGATGAGTTTCCTGAACCACTGCTTGAATACTGACTATGAGAAGTTGGTTTTCCAACGCTCATCGTACCTTTGGGAATCTGAATGGTAATTTTGGGTATTGGGGGAGTGGCCATGCCAGGAGGAGTTTGAGATCTTCCCGATGTTCCTGGAGATTTTGAACCTCCAGTACTGGTAGGTGGGGTAAATGGACGATTGGCAATATGTGAGGGCGATTTTCCTTCAGACTCTTTTTTGCGTTTGGGTGGCTTTTCTTTACTTTTACCATCACTAGAAGGTGTTCTACTGCGTTTCCCAGATTTTGTATCTAGGCCTGTACCCTGAATCCCACTCAACCCTCCTCCACCCCCTCCCCCATTACTCCCCTCTTTCACTCTCTGTTTTTGTGGCCTATCTTTTGTCAACTCTCCAAGTAATGGGCTCTGGCTTCTACTATGTGATTCCATAATGTCCACCCCACCCAGTCCCTTGCCACCTCCAATAATACTAAAATCTACTGTTTCAGCTGCTGGCCCTACCTTGTACTTGCCTTCACTCCCATCAACAGGAATTCCTGAAACTACACCCAGTGACAGCCCCTGCCCAGAAAAGTCCTGCCCAGAAAAGTCATGATCGTCGCTCAGGCTGCTGTCTTCATTGGGGTCATCTGTAAAACCGCTTTGACTGTTCAGTAGTTCTGGGTTAAAATCCACACCGTTAAAGAAATTATTAGAGGAGTCACTATTTGGGCTTCCATTTGCTTCTGCAATCAGATCGGCGGCATCTGCATAAGGATTATCTCCGCCACTTGCACCATCAACCGGAAAGACATCTGTGTCAAACAGGGTGCTCTGAGAGTGACCCGAGCTAGAGGAGTCTCTGACAGGAGTGCCAAGATTAGGGCAATCTTCCCCAGTCCCTGAAAGCTTTGAAGCTTCTTCTGCTATGTCAGAAAGGATATCCGTAACATCTGGAATAATTGTATCAGTACTGGGCAGCCTCACCATTCTTTGCATACCAGACTGGGCATGAGTCATAGGCTGCTGGTACACCGTAGGGGGTGTGCCACATTGGCTAGGTGCTGGTGTAATATGGGGTGTGTCCAGGGCATCACCCGCCATGCTCACATCAAATATCGGATTTTGAGAGTCCACATCCATGGAGAAGAGCTCCCGTTGAAAGTCATCTTCAGTCTGGTTTTTCATCTTTTCTGTCCTAGGTCTCTTTTTCTTGGGTTTTCCAGTTCCTGATGGACCAAGTTCTGTTCTAGGAGATCCAGAAGAGTTCTGTCTTTCAAGGGGACTACTGCCATACAACGTGGAGAAGTCCTGTGCTGGGTTGTCTTTGAGTAAGTTCATTAGCATGGGATGATTTTTAGTATTGCTAGCTGGAGAAGAAACAGGTGGTGGGGTATGATGGGGTGGAGTAGGACTTGAGCCTATATTTCCACCCACGTTTCCTGTGATCTGAAGTAGGCTGGTTAGTATGGGATTCTGAGTTACTTTGTTGTAGTCTTCCCCATGCCCTGTGGAATCATGGCGCTCTTTCATATTCATGTTACCAATGTTATTCATGTTGAAAAGAGCAGTAATGGGTCCTGAGGAATAAGAGCTGGTTGGGGTGGTGATTAAGGTAGAGGAGCCTGTGGTCATTCCATAGCCTGGACTACTGGCTGGAGGAAGGTTCTTCTTCACCATATCTTCCACAGTCTCTGCAATAAGTGACAGTGCAGGAGTGTCAGCCTGGATGGTCTCAGCTTTCCTACGAATGGCTCGCATAGTCACAGGGATGGACATGCACCTATGTAACAAAACAAAAAAAGAAGGTAAATATATGTTTAAGTCCAAAATGTTTTTCATGAAGTGACTGAAGTAGATCAGTGTAAAACAACTATGCTTGCATTATCCATTTACAATAAAGTATTAACCCTAGAGGGTTATAACCATCTCGTACACTGGTGATATATAGCTAGGGTATGCCACCGAGCATGCTCCGTGTGCTCTCCATCCACTTATCTGATACTTTCTGAAGTCCTATAGCAGAGAAAGAAGAGCACACTGCGAATGCACGGCCACCTCTCCATTCACCACTATGATACTGCCAGAAATAACCAAACCAGGGACCTGCACCTGTCTGACATTGGAATACTCCTTTTAAGAGGATTTCAATCTGGAATAAAAAAAAAATCCGAGATGTTCTCTTCCCTCAGGTTTCTTTTTTATTTATTTTTTAATCTTGGTATTCAACACTAGGTGCATGCACTATCAAATGCATGAAGGGCAGACACCATGGCAACCAAGAATAACCTAACCCAAATATGAGCTACCGGTATCTTAAAGAGAAGGCCACAGGACATAACGGTATTGTGCCACATGGCAATATCACGTCTTATCACAATTTGCTGTGGTTTTAAGGAGCGGCTGCTATTGGCTCTGCAGTTTTCACAGGTGAAACATGTTAATAAAAAAAAACAAAAAAAAAAACTTTATTACCTGTAAGAACTGCATAGGCAAAAAAACGCATTGCAAAACTGTGACAATGTGCGGTAAAACATATGCCGTTCGACCACATGGCCCGCTAGCTACTTCTAAACCCAGACTGAGAAACATTGGAGACAATTTATCGTGAACTTTACAGCAGTTTTCGGGTTTCAAAAAGGTGCAATATTTTTGAGGTAAGCAACATTTGCACAATACTTTTTGGGCTTTTTACACTGCCCAAAACACTTTTAAAAAAGTGGCTTAGCAAGAAAGAGCATGGCCTCCCATGGCGTAAATTATACCACAAATTAGCTCATGGCATAAGGAATGCTGGAAGATGCACCAAATTTATTGAAACCTATTCCTCTTATTTTATATGAAACACCCAGTCTTAATAAATTCAACCCCACTATGGATGAGATTGGCTGTAAGAAAATTCTCTGTTAAAGGGGTTGTCCGGGTTCAGAGCTGAACCCGAACATGTCCCCTTTTTCACCCAGGCAGCCCCCCTGAGATGAACATTGGAGCATTTCATGCTCCGATGCTCTCCATTGCCCTGGGCAAGGGCTGTTTGTTTATAATTTTGAGACTGATAGGTGGAAGCTTCCGCCTAGAAGTGTTGCCGGTGACGTCACAGGCACTAATGGGCAGGCTTTAGTGCTGCCCTAGACTGTTTTACAGGCTGTGGCAGCGCTAAAGCCAACTCCATTAGTGCCGGAGACGACACTAGGCTCACGGCTAGGCGGACACCTCCACCTAGCAGAGACCACGTACGTCACTGGATCTAATGAAAAAGGGCAAGGGAGAGCATCGGTGCATGAAATGCTTCGATGCTCATATCAGAGGGGCTGCCTGGGTGAAAAAGGGGATATGTCCAGGTTCAGCTCTGAATCTGGACAACCCCTTTAAGCAGAGAATACGCAATGCTACAAGATAATAAAATGCTATTTTGTCAGCTTTACATGTGGAAAATAGCTGGTAGTGTGTCCCAGCCTATTACAATCACCCATAAAATACATCATGCCGTATTATTACAGTAGGGAAGGCAGACTTCATCACTCAGGATAAACCAATACAACACCCTTTTCCGGCAATATGGAGGAGTAACAAGGACGGAGTGGGAATTAGTGACAGGACACAGCTCTCACATCCTGCAGCTCATAAATACCAATCCAAAGAGAACACAATTCATTTTTCATCTTGGTATTTCCTGGGGTAAATTAAGGCATGTCATAAAAAAAATTAAAATAAATGAATCATCCATTGTCTTTGGCTGTAGTAATGTGTGCAGACTTCTTACTACACTGACATATTATACATCACGGTTAACCAGAATCTACCCATGTAAATGGCACAGAAGAAATGTTGGTGGGGGGGAGGGGGCTGAGCAGAATCGGACAAACCGATTTTTTTTTCAACCAATCCTTTTGTTCTCCCGTTACATGTGTGGCTGAACCAAGCCAGTATATGTATGGAGGAGGCGGGAGAGATAGCCATCAGCTGACGGCTACTGAAGGTGTATGGATACCCTTATATAAGGGTTGGGGAGGGGGTAGAACACTTTGATTTGGAGTCAAGAAAGGGAAGTAGACAAAAAAAAAAACAAAAAAAAAACAAAACACTGGACAGCTCCTTCTAATGCCCAAAAGGTTACTACCTTAAAGGGACACTGACAGGCCCTATAAACATATTTAGTTATTCCTATGCAGTCATAGATCTATTAAAGTGTATTCCAATGATAGAAGAGTACCCCCTGTCCGCATTGTAAACCATGTAAAAACAACTTTATATTCATCTGTCAATCACATTTCTTTATTATTATTCACTGCGCTGGGCAGCTCTTACATTTCCCGATCCTGTCAGTTGCCGCGCATGCCTGATAGATACTTATGGGCATCGGCCCTGGCACCCTCCCAAGCCTGTAATTGAATCCAGCGCCCGAGAGAAGAGCGCTGGATTCAATTACAGGCTTGGGAGGGTGCCGGCGCATGCGCAGATGGTCCGATTGAGGCCGATGCCCATAAGTATCTATCGGGCATGCGCGACAACTGACAGGATCGGGGAATGTAAGAGCTGCCCAGCGCAGTGAATAATAATGAGCTGGGCAGCGCTAGGAAACGACAGTTGAGGCGCGGCTGGGCACGAAGGTAGGAGAAAAAACGTCCCTTGGGCATGAAGAAATGTGAAAAAACGCCCCTTGGGCATAAAGAAATGTGATTGACAGATGAATATAAAGTTGTTTTTACATGGTTTACAATGCGGACAGGGGGTACTCTTCTATCATTGGAATACACTTTAATAGATCTATGACTGCATAGGAATAACTAAATATGTTTATAGGGCCTGTCAGTGTCCCTTTAATACATTTGGTACTTAAATTGGACATCACACCAACACCCTTGCAGAGAGAACCAGAGGCATAATCTGGGGCCTCAATACAAAACAGCCTCCGCCCCATGTGTACCATCCCTGGAGAGAATGAAAAACGGAAGACACTGCATTCTTGATTTAACACTGTGCCTCCTGACATTGTAATGCAGTGTCAATTCAGCCTTGCCCGCTGTTTTGTGGGGGTATTCACAATAATCGCGTTGGCCTTGGGGTCCACCAATAACGGCACTGACAACAGTGACAGTTATTTAAAAAAACTTCCCTAAATTGTTACACAAAGTACTTTTAAACGACACGTTCATGGGACGCACACAATAAACTTACCTCTGAACCACTTTAGTGATGAAATCATCCGTACAGATGAGAGCGTCAGAAAGACCTTTATATAGTTTGCAGGACACATGGGTGGAATCCTGAACGTCCATCACAACTGTATGAAAAACCTCGCCAATCAGTAACAAAGAAACCAAGACAAAATCATGTCTAACGTGACTTTCCAAGAATGGCTTACTGAGAAAACCAGCATACAATTACATGAGATGTGCCTGAAGCACACGCTGTGTTGGAAGAGGTACAGTGAATGAACAAGTATTTCTCATTATAATCTCCATTACTTACGTTCTACCTATATACCACCAAGGAAAGTATGGAATCCACTGTGGTAGACTGGTTTCTGGAATTACCAATGGCACCATAACAAACCTAGGGAACATACCATGCCCTGTCATGTACAATGGGAGCGTATCTAAAGACGTTGTCTCATGTAGCCAACATCTGCCCATATGCCCTATTAGGGAATATGGTTGGCATATAGAGGCATTTGGTGCTCAAATCCCCTATACTGTGGGACCAGAACAGAACTCAAGCTGCCCACGTGTTATATAGACGGCCACAGAAAGGTAAGTGCCTGGCTACCACAGTACAATAGGTCACAAGTCTACATCTTCTATTGAAACCTGTGCATACTGGCCAATGGCAGCCAGGCAGCAATTCAAGGTGACAATATAAAAATCTAAATTATGAAGAAAGACAGTAGAAAGAAGCAAGACAGTAGAAAGAAGTCAGTTAGCAAAGCCATAGTTTCAGTGTGGGAGCTTCCCCTTTGGTATATCTCCCCTCCCCATTCCAGACTTTCCCAAGAAAAACTTACCACAGACCAAAGAGTCATTCACCGGGTGCTGGAATGAGATACTGATGCAGGAGTCCGAGAGGGGGGAAACCTCAAACTGCAAAAGGTTAGGGCAATCTATAGGCAAAAGCAAAAAAATAAATAAAAAATTACCATATGATCACATGACCTATCCACTAGATCTAACTTCAGGGGCTATTTCTAATAACTTCCTTAGGAGGTCCTACAAGTTGAGAGAATGGAAAATAGTACAAGATATAATAGAACATAGTCGGGTGGGTGCATGGTGACGTATCAAAACTAGTGCAAGGGGGGGGGGGGGGGAAATCAATGGAGGAGTTAGCAACAAATTCAGATGTTGCTTTTCTCCTGCAAATCTCCCACATCTCCTTTGGATAGGTCATCAGTATATGATCGGTGGGGGCCAAACAGCCAGGACCCCCACCGATCAGCTGATTGAGAAGGCAGCAGTAGTGCCACAGTCTTCTCCAGCTTTTCGTAGGCCGTGTGACATTGCGTTCATCGGTCAGGTGGCCAAGGTGCAGCTCAGCCCCATAGAAGTAAATGGGGCTTCGCTGTGATACCAAGCACAGCCGCTTTACAGGGCGTTTATGTACGGCGTTGTGGGGAGGATGGAGAAGGCTGCAGCGCTCACAAGGGCGCCGGTGTCTTCGCAAACAGCTGATCGGCGGAAGTCCCAGGTGTTGCACCCCCACTGATCTTATCCTGATGACCTATCCAGAGGATACGTCATCAGTATTCAAATCTCGGAGAACACTTTAATGAGTCGGGGTCTGTTCAGGAAAATGGTAAATTTTTGCACGCAAGTTTAAACTGTTTTATCTGCGAATGCGTTCAGTGTTTAAGTTTTTCTGCACGATGCAATCAGTCTTTGATGTGTTTTTCACGGCCATGAAGAAAAACTGAACACTCAACATCTCCTAGCAACCTTCAGTGAAAAACACATCGCATCCGGATGCCTTCCGTTTTTCACTCCAGCCACATTCACTTCTATGGAGTCAGGGATGCGCGAAAAAATGCACAATATAGAACGTGCTGTGATTGTTCCTGTACACAGACCCCACTGAAATAAACTCGCTCATGTGAAAGAGCCCTAAAGCTATAAACTGCATAATGAAATCCCCTGGCTGCCTTTACCTTCTGGGACGGCTTCTAAACACAACGGAGGTAACGTACCTTCTTTTACCACAGTGCGCTTCACGCAGCTCCCAATCAGTGTGTTACAAGCCATCTGATGTCGGATGAGGTTGAGGATGGTGGGGACACGTCCAGGGTGCTGAAATGGGATCTTGCTAAGAAGGGTCCCCTGCAGGCACCTCCCGTCGGGGAGAGGAGCATCTTTATTTAAAAAATAGCAATGCTGCTGACCTGGCAGAGACTGAAATGAAATATGAAAAGGCAAGATTTATTGCAAATCTATTACTCACAAATCTCTCCACATTTCCTACCAACAACTGGAGATGAAAGCCGTGCACATGAGCAGAAAGTACCTCAATTTCCATAACTGTCTGAGAGAGCACTGGTCGGACAGCTGGATCACCCTGGACACTGACACCTTAAAAGAGAACTAAACCTTTGCTGAAACCACAAAGGTGCAGCAGTGCTCCTCAGAGCGCTCTGCACTTTCAGGTTTCATTGGCTCTACCTGATTTTTCCAGCGTGCAGACCCATAGGAAGTATATGGTACCTGTACCCCACATGATGGAAAATCTGAGCAGAGAAACCACAAACGTGCAGAGAGCTATGAGATGCTCTCCTGCACCTTCATGCTTTCAACAAAAGTTTAGGTAGCCTTTAAAGAAGCTCTTTGGAACTCAAACACATTTGGCTTGTCTTCAGGATAGACCATCAATGTTTGATTGGTGAGGGTGTGACCACCAGACACTCCATTGGTGACCGGATTGAAAAAGGCATGGCGTTGCTCTGTAGTGAGTGGCTGTGCATTGTGGTACCTTTATTCTGTTGATTGGTGGGGCGGTCCAGTGGTCAGACTCTTACCGGTCAAACATTCATGGCTTATCCCACAGAACCCCGTTAGGATGTAAGATGTACTGAAAATCAACGTACTGCATAGAATCGCATGTTGTGGTTCAAAGGCGACGGCTCCTTATCTTTGGCCAGCTCAAACTGGGTAACCAGCTCATAGTGAGGCGAAAAGGAGGGAGGCGTTTCAAACAAAGGAATACCTGCAGAAAGGACAAGATGGCGTGTGGCAAGGTAAATGTCCGTGAAGAGAGGACTATACATTTATATATACTTCTAGAACTAAACCCCGCATGAACACCCGGCCGCTCCGCTCACCTGTACAGTTCTGGATTTTCTGGATAAAAGCACTGGAGACAGGAATGGGTTGTGGAAACTTAAGGAAAAAACAGGCAGGATGGTCCACACTATTGGCATTGGTGACAGAAGAGAATGACGGAGTTCTGCAAATGAGAGTCACCACTTATTAATAAGAACAGATGGTACTCTCCTATCTTCTACAGATGAACTTACACAAGTATATTGGTCAACTGCTTAAAGATCACCCTTATTACACCAGGCCTACTGTATTTTGAAAATCGACTGTGACATTCCAGAGAAAATGACTTTTATTCTTCATGAAAATGAGGGTTGCAGTGCACCGAAGGGTGGGGCCAAGCCCCTCAGTGCACCACAGCTTTCTAGTGCTGACCACGTCCCTTGGTCCAGTAAAGCCGCCATTTGCATGAAGAATAAAAATCTTTTTTTCTTCATAACACCACAACTGATTTTCACAAGCCAGCCATCGTTTTAAATCAGCTGCATCAACCCTACCAGGCAGCACACCTGGTTTAATAGGGGTAATCTCACTCTTTAAAAAGCACTTCCTTATATATTATCAAAAGAATTTCATTTTGCAATGGCAGTGTTTCAATATCACAGGCAGGACAGCTAATATTACACTAAGGCAAATCCTTGATGAACAAGACCACTGCGGTGGAGCTGCAGAATTAAAGGGCTTGTCCTGCAATATATATTGATGACCTATCATCAGGATAGGTCATCAATATCTCATTTGCGGGGGTCCAACACTCGGGAGCCCCACTGATCAGCTGTTTGAAGAGGAGACGGAGCTCCATGCGAGCGCCAATTCCTCCTCATTACACTGCCCTTTGTCTCGGAAATGCAGTGTAACGACAGGAACTCGCTCCATTCACTTGAATGGAGCGAGTACTTGTAATTAACACTACGTCAACGCCCCACAGGAGAGGAGACATAGTGTAATGACAAGGAAGCACCTCCTCTTTAATCATATTGATGACCTTTCCTGACGATAGGTCATCAATATATATGGCAGGAGAACCCCTTTAAGTATCCTATGCCTAAAAAATCTGCAGCAGATCTGCTCAGTGTGAGCAACACCTAAGTATAACCTGTAAGGCTGCATTACACCTCAGTATTAACAGACCTGCTTCTGCAGCGAGGGCCACTCCAATTTCTAGCAAAAGATATTCAGTCCTTAAAATCCCTGCTACAGAGACGCAGATCGTGCCTTCATTTCCTAAAGATAGGGCGTGAGTCTGACAAATAGGAATAACAGCAAACTGTTCTATTATATGGCGTCTCTGAAGGATGTCACAAAAATCCTGTATTCTTAAACCGAAATACAGCATCTTGGTTAATAAGGTTCTGATTTCCCTGTTAATGCTGTAACTGCAGATGGAAGAAGCCTCCTTACCCCTTATTATCAATAGGATGTGAGCCTATGATCAGCGGAGCAATGGGCAGCTTGTACATCGCAGTTGTGGCTTCAATGGTGACCGATACATTCAGACCAAGTGATCGAGGGAGTACTGAAAGAGAAGTATACATTGCATTTAGGACTATGCTCAGTTTAGTCAAGGAGATTAAAGGGATTGTCTCACTTCAGCAAAAGGCATTTATCATGTTAAGGTAATACAAGGCAGTTACTAATGTATTGTGATTGTCCGTATTGCCTCCTTTGCTGGCTTGATTCATTTTTCCATCACATTATATACTGCTCATATCTAGGGGTTATAACCACCCTGCAATCCAGCAGCAGTGGTCGTGCTTGCACATGATCGAAAAAAGCGCCAGCCTTTCTGGTGACTGGGACTGTGAAAGCACGCAGAGGCACACATGAGCAGCAGGTCCTGTCCCGGCCATGTCGTATCTGTGCTGCAGCGGTGGCTGTATAATGTGATAGAAAAATGAATCAAGCCAGCAAAGGAGGCAATATGGACGATCACAAAACATTAGTAAGTGCCCTGTAGTAACTTGGCCTACATGATAAATGCCATTTGCTGTAGTGAGACAACCCGTATAAAGGGGTATTTCGGTAGGTAAAAGTTATCATATGCAGAGGATTGGGGATAACTATCAGAATGGTGGGAGTCCTACTGCTGGGACCATCACGGATCACGAGAACAGGGGCCCCGTAGCCCCTGTAGGTCCACTGTGCACAGCCACTCCATTCATTTCTATGGGAGTTCCGGAGATAGCCAAGTACAGTCCTCAAGTATCTCCAGAACTCCCATAGAAATGAATGGCATGCGGCTGCTCCGGTCATTTCGGGGGAGCAGCAGGGGAGCCTAGAGTGGGTATGGGTATGATCGGTGGAGATCCCAGGAGTAGGACCCACACTGATTAGATAGTTATCTCCTATTCTGCTTTTACCTACCGGAATACCCCTTTAAAGTAGTTTCACAAGGATACACTGTACACAACAAGGGGAATCTATCAAGATTAAAAGGTGCGATAAATTAGGCACATCACTGGCCCTCTGTCCACCAGAAAGTCAAACCTATGCCAGCTACAAGATGGCACAAATGGTTCAAGCTTTAGTAAATTTGCTAGGCAGTGGAAGGCCATGCCACCTTCCGCTAAGCCCCACCCATGCCACCCCCACTTTCTGGAAAAGTGGCGAGCATGGCGTCAAAGAGCAAAAAGGGTGCAAATATTTGCACAAAAAAGGGGTTGATCATGAGCGGTATGTTGAATCATAGAAAGAACTGTGCAGCTATCCAATCACCATCTCACACTCCTCTCTATAGGGCAGCAAGTTGAACACAATGAGCACACCTCCCCTACCCTGGCGCACCAGGAAAGCAGGTTTTAGGGGATGGGAAAATCTTAAATTTGGTGTCTTCAATCCCATAAGACCTCTATGGATGACATGGCTGCCTCGACCACCAAGAACAAAAGTATTAACTCCTCCGCTAACTTAGACGAAGCAGGAAAGCTGTTACCCTCTCCAACATGACAGACCACCAAGAATGATGGCCTTAAATGGGGTTGTCCAGCCTTTACTAAACCTGGTAGTGGTGGAAGCTCATTACTACAGCGCTGCTCCCAATAAAGACATTACAGTGCTGTGCAGTTCTGGCGCTGACTTATAGCTACACCTGAACAGCTTATCGGTTAGGGCGCAGGATGTTTGACCTAGGCTGGACATCCCCTTTAACCTGATCTTCCTCTTTATAACTCACCTTGTCCTTCGTTAAGTGTTACTGTAGCACCGGTGGCATCGTCAAAAAGGTCATATGGAGTGATATAATACTTTAAATTCATAACATGGCCTAAGTTGAGAGAAAAGAAGCTCATGAGTTTTATTACAAAGCAGCACCTTCTAGGTGTCAAGTTTCTAGAACGTTTTCTTGCCTTTAGAGATATTACCTCCACTTCTTGGCGTCAGGTGCCCAACAGTTCCCTGTAATATTTTGTCCAACACGCTAGCATTGGTCACCTGCCTGCATGAAATACAGATCACAGTAACCGGTCAATAATTATACGCGTTTCTAAACCATAGAATGATCTACTGTAGATCAACACAGTGTCCTGCTGTGCTTACCAGTACATGGCAGCCATTTTTGTGAGGTCCATTTCCAAAGACTGAAGTGCTACAAACATTTTCCTAGGAAGAGAGAGAAAACTATCACAGTCATAACCTGTGCATTCTGTGCCTGGGCCAACAGATAGCGGTCACTCACTTATCTCCTGGTATCTTGTACAGGTTCACCAGGCTCTTCAGATACTGAGAGAAGTCCTCAAAATTCTTATCCCTGAGGAAAAATAAAAAGCGTAACTAAACAAAGTACTGCAATTTGTATTACACATGCATTAAGTGGGTCGTCTGGGATTAAATGAAGATGGCTGCTTTCTTCCACAAAAAGCACCACACCAGTCCACAAGCTGCGTCGAATTGCAGATCAGCTCCGTTCAGCTCTAAAATTTTATTTTTATGTCTGAGAAAACGGATCTGTGACTTACATTGTGGTAACCAGTTGGGGGGGTGTACCTGCATAGACTCACTCTATCCAATCAGTGTTGCCATTGTCAGACTGTGCAGGTACACCCCCTAACTGGTTACCTCCCCTCTGTACCCTTACTGCAGACTGCTAGCAATTCAGTCATAACTTCTAGAAGGAATAATAGAGGGATGACACAACATAGAGACATAAGAATAGATGCTCCGGAATTCTTATTACATTGGGAATGTATGAAGCTATTAAAACAGGCATGTCCGGCGTGGTGACAGGTCCTCTTTAAGAGAGAAAACCATGTCTATATTTAAAGAGAAGGCGTCACCAAAAAATCTTTCTGCCAGTTAAAACTAGACAGTGACACATATCCTTTTTTTCTAATCTGTTTTTATTTTCTGATTGCGGCCATCTTGCCTGAGCGGTTCTTGACCTCATTTAGAAAGCAAGAAAATTGCTTTACGGCAGCTCCATGGTCAATAGACACAATGGTCGGGAGAGGACCCTATTGACTTTTATGGGAGAGATTTCTGGGTATACTTTGCAGAGGTCATTGTACAAGAAAAGAATAGATAATAATCACCTGTTGTGAATGGTGAATGGTGGCTGACTTATCTATACATAGGAGTGATGTCTCCCACAGGCTGATTTAGAATAATATACAACTGCAATAAAGTGATCTGTACCGACCAAGAAGTGGCGACGAAAACTGCAGGTTTTAATGTGTTTTTTTTGTTTTTTAAATATAGGACATGGAAAATTAAAAATAACCACCAAAAATTCTTTAAAAATATGTTAAATGTTAAAACGTGATTCAAACAATAGGTTTACATTTTCATTTATATTAAATTACATTTATACATTTTCTGATGACCCTTCTCCTTTAATGAAAGGTAACCAACCTTAGTTGCTGTACAAGTTCCGGGTGGCTCTGTAAAAGGCAAGAACAAATAATTATCACCACACCTAGAAGTCACTGGTAATGTTTAAAGCTACAAACACCATGGGGCTACTTTCACACTTGCGTTTTGTGCAGAGCCATCATGGACGGATCCGTTTGTATTATCTTTAACATAGCCAAGACGGAGCCGTCATGAACACCACTGAAAGTCAATGGAGGACGGATCTGTTTTCTATTGTGCCAGATTGTGTCATAGAAAACGGATCCGTCCCCATTGACTTACATTGTGTGTCAGACGGATCCGTTTTCTATTGTGCCAGATTGTGTCAGTGAAAACGGATCCGTCACATTGACTTACATTGTGCGCCAGGATGGATCTATTTGGCTCAGTTTTATCAGACGGACACCAAAACGCTGCAAGCAGCGTTTTGGTGTACGCCGCTAGAGCGCAATGGAGACGGAACTGATGCATTTTGAGCGGATCCTTTTCCATTCAGAATGCATTAGGGCAAAACTGATCCGTTTTGGACCGGTTGTGAGAGCCCTGAACGGATCGCACAAACGGAAAGCCAAAACGCCAGTGTGAAAGTAGCCTAACATATAAATCATTCCGACTGCAGACAAAGACCTGCCATTGCATAACCTCAGGTAGGCAGATCACCACTTATTCTATAGTTGAACCTCGCTCTCAGACTCTGCTGCTAATACGGCATGTGCGAACAGAAGTAAAATAAAGATGGAGGTTAACAGGGGTTTTATTCCTTTTTCCCAAATCTGTAACTCACAGATGTGTGTATGTGGATTACACGGTCAGTACATGTACCAACTAACTTTATTGTATGCATTCACACATCAGCGGTCTTTAATGGAACATTGGTCTGTGGTGATACCACGGAAGCACGCCCTATTTTGCCCATGGCTACGGATCCCTCACGTACATTATAGTCTGTGGCTCCATGAAAACTACGTATAACATCCGTGTTTGGTCAGTGGTTTTAACGGACCATTGGTCGGAGACGCTCTGGAAACTAATTTTTTAACCTGGCAATGTACGTGGAATACAGATTGGGGCTCATGCACACGGCTGTAGCTGCTTTTGAGCTCTGCAAATCTGCGGAACGGAACTTCCGGCCCATAATAGAACAGTCCTATCCCTGTCCGTAATGCATACAAGAATAGGATATGTTCTATATTTGGGGAGGATGCCACGGAACGGACATACAGATACGGAAAGCCCTGACGTGAATGGGTCTGCATCCAACCCACAGAAAAATGAGCATCGGATCTGGACAAAAAATACATTTGTGTGCATGAGCCCTCACACACGGAGGGCAAAAAAAGAACAGATAGACAACACAGATTCTTCATGAACATCTTCACAGATGAACCATTGACATGTGAGAGAGGCCTTATAAGATTTTTAACTTAACTTTAATGTTTAAAACTTGGCCCAGAGCAGGAGCTGTATAAAATAAAGGGAACCCCCCCCCCCCATTCTGGTACCCAATGGTCCCGCAGCTGTTCCTGCACACATGTCTACTGAAGTCATGTGAACAATGGACAGGACATCATCGCTGTGGAACCAGGGAAAAGCCCCTTCATTGATAAAACATAGTTCCAAAGGGGTCCAAGCACTGTAAAACTCTTCATTCTGGAAATCTGTGGTGGACTGAGCTATGATATAAGGTGGTTGTTCCCCTTTAGATTCCCGCTTATACCTACCATTGGGCTTTCTCCCTGATGAGCAACTTTGACATCAGACAGCTGCCCCTCTGGATCCAGATGAACCTCCAGGTAGAAAGGCAGGTCGGAGCTGATATAACACTCTGTGCCACTGGGACTTAAATGTGATTTAAGACTGGAAATCAATGGAAAAAGAGATGTCAGATTTACAGCCGCCAGACGCTCTGCAATGCACGAAGACGTCAATCATTACAGGCAAGAGAAACCATTTTTAGATGATATACTAAATATATGGCCGTCTATAGAGAGGAGGTCAGCCCTGCCTCATATTACACCATACAACCAGCTCACCCATTTTGTCTTGCTATAGACTCCAGGCGGTCCGTCATGGCAGACAGGGAAGACACTGAGAACAGAAAAGTCTTATTAACGTCTTACTACGCAGCTACTAATCTTCCTCCCCAGGCTTTCATCACTGCTCACCTTTTAAAGCTTTCTGTAGAGTTTCCAGGCAACCCACTAAGTGCTGGTGACCCCCGGTCATCATTCCAGTCCTCTTCTCCTGCAAAGAGAATGGAAAACGTAGTCCGAGAGCCCCACAAACATAAAAGAAGGCCTTCTACATAGTAAGAGCATAAACTAATTCTATCTTACCATAATTTGCCGAACCAATTTAATAGTTTCAGGCCATGGTCGATTCTGGCTGTACTTGGCATGGAGGCGTTCCAGGAGGGAACTCATTTTGGCTGGGACCCTGCGGGAAAAGAACATTCAGATGATTAAGGTCTCCTGTATGGGTTTTTTATGGTCCTCAAACCGCAGATACCGGTCCCTATTATAGAAATGTCTGTCCTTGTCCGCCAAATGGACAAGAAGAGGACATGTTCCATAATCTGTGGAACGGCTGCATGGATGCGGACAGCACACAGATGACATCCGTGTGCTGTCCGCATTTTCTTTTTGCAGCCTCATAGAAATGAATGGGTCCATGCGCGTCCCGCAAAAAATGCGGAACGGACGCGGACCAAAACTATGGTTCTGTGCATGAGGCCTAACACTGATAAGAAACGTTAGAAGCATATTCAGGAAAAAACTAAGAAAATGATTGCAAAGGGTGAGACACAAGCTGACCCTCTTAGAGGGCGAGACGACACAAGCTGACCCTCTTAGAGGGTGAGACGACACAAGCTGACCCTCTTAGAGGGTGAGAAATGCAGCTGCGACTCCTGGGAAGAAAACCCTTCAGAAAAGAGCACATTTACTAAGACCGGCTTTTTACGCCAGTCTAAGTTTCCCCCTTGCGCTGCCAGAAGATTCATCTACTATAGCAGTGGTCCCCAACCTTTTTTGCGCCAAGGACCAGTTTAATGCAAGACAATTTTCCCAGGGACCGGGTGGGGGGGGGCTTTGGAGGTGCTGGTGGGCGCTGACTGATTCATGGGCATAACAAAACACAAGATGCATCCCCCATTCACAGTAGTTATTAACCCCTTCAGCAGTCTTCACAGCATTTATTTCCCCCTTTCAGCAGTCCCCACTTCACACAGTAGTTATTAACCCCAGAGAGACCCCCACTCCCCACAGAGACCTCCACACAGAGATCTGCCACAGCTCACATGACTGGTTACTACAGGCGACACGAGCGCTCTCGACGTCTTCGTTTCCATGGATACAATAGCTCTCATAGCAAATGATCGGACCACGTGACTGACCATATGACAGGTAATATAAGGGACGTGATGCGGGAGTGAGCGGCGTCTCGGTGACAGTTGCCAACGCTGGTCTGAAGAACGTACTCTGTATCAGCAGGTGGGAGGAGCTCAGAGCTGTGCATGCGTACTGCGAGCCCTTTAGGCTGCTGCGCATTGACGGGGTGAGGGCGCTCGGAGGTGATGACAGCTGCAGAGACAAATAGACGTTCTGAATTTATATTCAGCCTCCAATCAGAGAGAGTTGTGCGGGGCATCTGGCCACCCTAATTGCCGCGGCCCGGCAAACAATCTTCTAGGGCCCGGTCCTGGGCCGCGGCCTGGCAGTTGGGGACCGCTGTACTATAGGACGAGACGTGTGCGCAACTGCCTCGCCCCTTGGAAAAATTGGCTTACGGTAGTTGCCCATAGCAACCAACCAGATTCCACCTTTCCTTTTCCAAAGGAAAAATTAGAAATGAAAGGTGGAATCTGATTGGTTGTAGGGGCAACTAAGCCAGTTTTCCTTTAAAGCAGTTTTGATAAATCTCCCCCGGTGGCTTTACCCTGACTGTAAGGTCCTTTCCCTATAAGCAGGGCTCTTTGCCCCCAAGCAGCTTCACCAACCCTTCATGTTTGATCAGGAACAGATCTTCGGGTGGAAAAGCTTCTAATGAAGGAGAAATAAATATCTCCGGAGTCAGTACATGGTGCGGCAGTAATTGCTTCGGACTGCAGACAACCTTAGGACTGGCGGCAATATTCTCTTTAGCAACAATCCGGGAGCCGAAACCCGACTTTTAGGCCAGAAAGCAGCTGGGATCCAGACAATGCCGTAACAGCCTTCTGGATACGCTGAACATACCGGAACGCCACAAGGTCGGTACTTCCCATGGTTCACGGTGATCACAGTGCCACATGCCCAGGAGCCAGGAGGCCGATGCTACTAGAAATGTTTTTTTTTTAATCAATACTAATGTTCTTAAAGGGGTTGGGTGCTTCTCCCACTGACTTCAATGGGAGCAGTGCGATAGTAACGTTCTCCCTCCACTACAAGGTTGACGGTGCTGTGTAGTTTCCGAGCTGATTTCTGGCGACAGGGCTACACCTGAACAGCTGATCTGCGGGGGTCTGGGGTGTCGGAACCATACCCATCCCCTACTGATGGCCTATCCTGAGGATAGACCACCACTTAGTAAAGGCTGGACAATCCCTTTAACAGTTGCATTATATATATTTATGATGCTATGTAACCCTTACATTTCTGGAATCTATTAGATGACACTGACATAATGCTGGCAGTGTTATCCAATACATTCCAGAACTGTAAGGGTTACATAGCATCATAAATCAATATAATGCTATGTGACCCCGGCAGTGCTGGGAGGTCAGGCCGGGTGCTGCGCTGCGGGCTCACAGCATGACAACCGCTCGTCTGCAAGGGGCCTTACCTGCACCCCGCTGCTGGTTTCTAACACCTAGGCTCCAACACGCTCCAATCCTCAAGTGTCAAAAGTGTCCCCCTTTAGTCACATCAATGGGTCACTTCACAGCAGCATATGATAGTGACAGGCAGCGTTGTCTGATGTGTCTGTACTGTGGGTTCGGAGAGGTTTACTGCCTTTGGCGCTGGCACCGCACTGTGAGGAAGGCGTGCCAGACTCAGACTAGCAACCGAGGCCTGCCCACGACTGACAGCTTTCTCCGCATGCACATCAATCATCAGTGGGTGAGGGTGGGCAGGGGAGGACAGCACAATGCCAGCTCTACAGTTGGTAGATGGTCACAGTCATAGTTTTGGAGAAGTTTACAGTCACTACCTTATGCTGCCCTCCTGAAGAAGGGGAATAGGTTCCATTTATAATAGGTCTGCTGGGTTTCTGTCTTCCTGAGGTCTTTGCGGATCCGCAATACACGGGCACCGTTCTGTGTGCATTCCGCATCACGGATGCGGACCCATTCATGTCAATGGGTCCGCAAATCCAGAGATGCGGAATGGTGTGGAACGGAAGCACGGAACGGAACCACTACGGAGTGCTTCCGTGGGGTTTCATCCCGTACTTCCGTTCCGCAAAAAGATAGAACATGTCCTATCTTTCTGCAGAACGGCCGGATCGCGGACCCATTCAAGTGAATGGGTCCGCGATCCGCTGCCCCATGGTGGGTGTTCGGGCATTGCGGCCCGCAGAACGGCCACGGGGCGCACACGTTCGTGTGCAAGAGGCCTGAATTAGAAGATTGCTGGAGACAAAAGAAACCTGACAGCACTCGGAAAACTGCAGACGGAAAATCCAGCCCTATTGTTAGAAACGCCTATTCCTGTCTGTCCAATGGACAAGTATAGGACATGTTCTGTCATTTGCAGAACAGCCGCTTGGATGTGGACGGTAATGCTTCCTGCATTTATTGCGACCCCATAGAAAGGAACTGGTCAGTATGCGATCCGCAAAAAATACAGATAGGATGCAGACCAAAAATACGGTCGTGTGCAACAGAATATTGTCAATCTATGGTAGCCAGCAAATCCGTGACTTCATCTACACCAGATCCCCTATATTACTGATCCAAAAATCAGAGGTACAGAAAGTAACACTGAAGGGGCTGTCCGAGATTACAAAAATGGGCCTTTAAAAAAAATAAAAATAGATAAATAAAACGGCACCTCTTCTGCCTCACTGCCATTAAAGAGCTGCAATACCAGAGACAACCTGTGGGCAGGAGTGGCGCTGTTTCTGGGTTAAAAAAAAAAAAAAAAAAATCTGACTTTTTTTCCCCTAAACTCAACCCAGCTCATATGAATACCTGGGCCGGGGAGAAGTTAGAGAACCCTATACTGGAGGTTTTAGGAGACCGAAACATGAGCGGATCCCATCAGAAGAAATCGTCTACCATGGATCCGCCGCTGTCTTTGGAAAGAAACATGGAGACAAACACAGCTCAACAAGATACACCCATGTGAATGGAGCCCCAGGAGCAACATGTATGTGATGCGCTAATGATGCGCAGAGCGGGTGCAGGAGAGGCCGCTCGGTAATGGGGCGCGCACTGCAAGAGATCAGCACTTACTGGACATTTAAAGGAATGGTCTTAGGCTGGCCATACAATAACCTGGCAGCGCTCTCTCTCCGTCCACCAACCGCTGAGCATGCATGTGTGTCTTGATCAGGGAGGAAGCCTCTGGTCGGGGCACGTTGAAATCCAAGGAAAGTAGAGTCGGGAGGCCTCATACACGTTAGGCACAACCCCTGCTGGCGGTTAGAGTAGTCCGCCTCGATCTCCAGAAACAGAGCCCCCTTCTGTCCACGGCTCAGCTCTACTCAAAGCCTGCAATACCAGACACAGACTAGAGAGGCGCTGCTTCTGGAAAACAATGAGACTCATTTTTCCTTATTTCCGCCAAGTTCAGCCGCCAGTGTGACATATGCTAATGAGCCTTTATCCCTTTAGGGCGTGGTTTCAGTTAACCGTCACCCTATACCAGCCATCTCCACCCTGTGGCTGTTATAAGACTACAACTCCCAGCATTCCCTGACAGCCACAGCTTGGCGGTCACGCCGTAAACGTTTCCCATCCCTTGTCCATCCAGTCACTACATACGACGACACTGGAGGGTCAGAAGATTTTGGTCACAGATCCCCCAGAACATCTGGCCACCTGTGAAGCCTGACAGACTAAGGTGCGACCAGAAGGAACTCCACCCATGGCAATGAATGCAGAAAGGGTTAATCTCCCGTGCTGCAGAGGAGGCTCCTCATCAGCCTCATCTCCCCCCTCCCCCACTTGCAGACATCCAGGTCTCCCATTCATAAGGAGGTCTGTCAGCCGTGATGGAGCCCCGGTGTCTGGCTTCCTGCAGGCTCAGGGCCTCTCCCGAGCGCCACTCACAGATCCGTGCTCCGTCCAGCCTGCACTCACCCTGTGCCTTGTCTCCCCGGGACTTCCTCCGATACGGGCGGCCGCGCGGCCTGCTCCCCGTACCCAGCACCCGGAACCTCCGCCGCAGTCCCAGCGCCGTCCTCCCATTGATCTCGCGAGACAAGTTCCTCGAGAAGATCGTAGTGGTTCAGGCGGAAAAAAACGCGAGAGCAGAGCGTCCGTAACGATAGCAACAGCAGCAACGCTAGCGACCGACGCTAGGTGGCAGCAGTCTTTTATTTTCCATGGCATTTAGCAGGGAAAGTACAGGAGTGATAGAGCGCAAACAGGGAAGTGGTGTTACTGTTACCCATAGCAACCAGACGCAGAATTGTAGTTTTTCTCACTTTTTTTTTGTGTCCATAAAAAATATTAAATGTCATTGATTTTGGGATAAGTGGTACAGAAAAAAAAGAAAAATTCTGATTGGCTACCCTGGTCAGGTCATCGGTATTAAACGCTCTAACACAAAAAGATCATATTACTATAGACATTGGGGTCCATTTATAAATATGTTTACGCCAAATTTTGACGTATGTTTTTATTTGCGGATCCATTGTAACTATGCCTGTCCTTGTCCGCAGAACAGACAAGAATAGGACATGTTCTATTTTTTGGGGGAACAGACTGGCGGACATACGGACACGGAATGCACATGGAGTAATTTCAGTTTTTTTTTTTGGGCCCCATTGAAATGAATGTTTCCGCATACGGGCCGTAAAAAAAACAACGTACGCGGACAAAAAATATACGTTTGTGTGCATGAGCCCTTATAGTGATTCCGATATTACACACAGATTAAGACCAGTTTGTTAGGCTATGTTCACATCCCTCAGATGAACTAATTTAACCCCTTGAGCCCCAGAGGATTGTTCGTTTTTTGTGCTTTCGTTTTTTTTTTTACTCCCTGCCTTCCTGGAGCCATAATCTTTTCTGTTCACATAGCCGTATAAGGGCTTGTTTATTGTTGCATACAATGTAGTGGGAAGCTGGAACAAAAAATTCCAAATGGGGAGCAATTGGGGAAAAAAGCCCAATTCTGCCACAATTTAAGGGGTTTTGTTTTTACTACTTTCCCTATGAGGCAAAACTGACTCATTACCTTCATTCTCAGGGTCAGTATGATTACAACAATTTATATAGTTTTTCCTGCGCTTTAAGGGCTCATGCACACGACCGTGCCGTTTTTTGCAGTCCGCAAATTGCGGATCCGCAAAAAAGAGATCCCGCCCGTGTGCCTTCTGCAATTTGCGGAACGGAACAGGAGGCCCATTATAGAAATGCCCATTCTTGTCCGCAAAACGGACAATAATAGGACATAAATCATAATTTTTGCGGGGCCAACGGAGCAACGGATGTGGACAGCACTCAGAGTGCTGTGCGCATCTCTTGCGGACCCATTGAAATGAATGGCTCTGTATACGGAATCAAAATACGGCCCGTATACGGAACGCAAAAAACGTTTGTGTGCATGAGCCCTAATACTGAAAAAAAGTTAAAACTTTCTTTTCATCGCCATATTCTGACCTCCTAACTTTTTGACAGTTATGTCTAAGGAGCTGTGTTGGGACATCTATTTTTGCGTGACTATCTGTACTTTTATTGATACCGTTTTGCCATGTGTATGACTTTTTGATCACTTTTTATTCAATTTCCTGGAGAGGTGAAATGATGAAAAAAGGTGAATCAGCCATTTAGATTTTTTTCCGTTATGCTGTAATAGTAGGGGAGTTTTTGAATGCGGCAATGCCTATGATTTCTTTTTTTTTTATAGTTTCTTTTTATTTAAATTCTGGGGAAAGAGGAATTTTTTTATTTTTTTTACTATTAGCCCCTGTAGGTCCTTATTGCTGTTATCCTGTGGAGCCTTGCCACCTGCAGGCCTCCATAGGAACTACAGCTCTGATATGCTAGGTCAGTGATGGCAAACCTTTTAGAGATCGAGTGCCCAAACTGCAGCCCAAAACCCACGTATTTATCGCAAAGTGCCAACACAGCAATTTACCCTGAATACCTATATAGTATATATTTCCACGTACTTTATCATTTAGCTCAATGTGCCACTTGTGCTATTCATAGTATGTCCTGCGCTGACGAATGGGAGGAAGAGTCTAAGGCAGGCATGCTCAACCTGCAGCCCTCCAGCTATTGCAAAACTACAACTCCCAGCATGCCCAAACAGCCTACAGCTATCAGCCTACGGCAGGGCATTGTGGGAGTTATACAACAGCTGGAGGGCCGCAGGTTGAACATGCCTAGTCTAAGGCATATTGTTACACCATAGACTTTTTCCAGGGTGCGGGTGCCCACAGAGAGAGCTCTGAGTGCCACCTCTGGCATCTGTGCCATAGGTTTGCCACCACTGCACTAGGTTTTTCAGAGAGACTCAGCGCATCAGAGCGAAGGAACAGCATCCCCTGATCGCTGTGTGGGGGCGCCGTTCCAGGGCTGGAAGTGTGGGCTTCCGGGTTTTCAGCGCTCAGTTGCTATTTTATCCAGTAAAATGTCAGACACCATGATGGACCCTGACATACACCCTAATAGTCAGTGGGGTTCGTCGGGCATTTCTATTGCTATGAAAAGCAATCAGCAGAGGCGTAGCAATGATGTGAACGAGCTATAAATGAGAATTTGCAACAAGTAGTAATTCCCATAAATGGTTTTCCTTGTAGCCCGCTCAACCTTTGTAATTCATGTGGTTTACTGTTACAGCCATCTAAAGGGGTATCCCACAACATTTCTCACCTCTCCATCGCATAAGTGATAATTGTATAATGGCCGGGAATCCCACTTTTGGGACATCCATTGATCTCTAGAATGGAGGCCCCGAGACCCCTGTGCTTCCTCACTACATAACGCAGACTCCCACTTGGTGTGTAAGGCCTCATGCACACGACTACGCTGTGTTTTGTGGTCCTCAAATTGCGGATCTGCAAAACACGGATGTCGCCGTGTGTGTTCCGCAATTTGCAAAAAATGCTGATTAGATGCGGAACCAAACAACGTTCGTGTGCATGGGACCTAAATGTGAGCTTTTTCTTTCTGTGTGGTATAACCCCCTTATGGCAGGATTCCTTTACTTTAGGGATGAGGGAATCCATTCTAACAAATACATTTGTCTCATTATTAGGAGCTCTTCACCTGAGGGGGGCTGCCCCCACAGGTTGAGGCCTCCCATACACGACAGTATCCGTTTTGAGGTGTGCAAATCATGGATCCGCAAGATACAGATGCGGTCCGTGTGCATCCCACAATATTTGCAGGTCCCACTGTAAAAAAAAAAAGCCTATTCTTCACAGGAATAGGACTGGACGGATGCAAACAGCACACGGATAACATCAAAAATGTGCTGTGGGGCCCAGTCATTTCTAGTTACACCACTGGATGCCACTACACTTCTGAGTAGCAGCGCAAGCGCGGTCAGTGCTTCTGAAGCCAAATGAGTGCTTCTACACTGCAGCACAGGCAGAAGATTGACATGGCCGGGCTAGATGGGCTCCTGCTAATGGGGGCTCATGCACATCAACGTATTCTCTTTCTGTGTCCGTTCCGTTTTGTTTTTTTTTGTTTGTTTTGCAGACCGTAATGGGAACTATTCATTTCAATGGGTATCGTTTCACGTATCAATATGAAGATTTACTGCAGATTTTGCTGTGGATTTCACCCCTTACAATGCAATCTAGAAAAGTTCTGGGACAGATCGGACATGCTGTAGATTTTACAATATGAAATCCGAACTACTATGGATCATGTAGTCAGGTGTTGCAGAGAGAAGCAGACAGGAGCCACAGGGGCATGGCATGGTGCTCAAATGGGCCCTTGTGCCTTCTTGTTCTGGGTAGTGTCTCAAGGATCACACCCCACTTCTAAAAGGAAATCTGTTACTGCGGTATGCCAGACCGACAGGGGAATTATGCGTGAGGTCACGGTGTGAGCAATAGGTGGGCCGAGGGAAATACAGTTCTGGTTACTCACGGTTATGTCGTCCCTGGGCAGGCTCGCATAAGTGAAAAGGAGAACGGCACAAGAATTCTCTGGGGCACTCTGGTGTAAGGGACACAGGCCAGATGGTGGTTCGAGGTGCCCTTGATGGTCTGTATTAATGTGCCAGTGGCAAGGTCCCTTGTAGTCGTGACGCCAGTACCTTTTGTGGTGGTACAACCATTTACTGTAGTGTTAATTGAGGAACTGAAGACTGAGACGAGGATGGTGCAATCCAAATTATAACCTTTACTGAACGTTGCTCCTAGTAACAATTCCATCCAATTTATAAAACAGTCTTTGGTACATCCCAGTATAAAATACAGTCTCATGCATACGGGGGTAGGGAAATGTAAGTCCTCAGAAGAAACAGGCTCTTTGTCTTTTATATATACTGCTTCAGACTAGGCTTTGAAGAAATAAAAGTCTTTGGCTGGTAAAAACTCTCGCCTGATCCTAACCTGACTTGAAGTTGGTTTGCTGAGTCCTTGAACCTCTATTTCCAGTGCTTTTCTGACAGATGGCCTATCTGTCCTCAGGGTTTAAACTGGAGGTGTGGATGCCGGAATCTGTGTCCTACACCTGCTTGCCAAGGTGCCTGGGAAGTCCTTAAGTATGGCCGTGTGCTATCCTTTGACTTTAAACAACCAAAAATGTTGAAGTTAGCAAGTGAAATAATATGTGTTAATAAATAGAAAACCTATGAACCTTTAAACCCCCTGAGGAAGCGAGGCGAAACGGGCGTCGGGCTAGGAGCCATCATCTCCAATCCTCTCCTGGTCAGTACGGGCTGATCCACTGTCAGTTTTTGTACCCATGCATTGCTCATTGCAGGCGGGTCAGCATTTGGTCACAGCACTGTGATCACACTTCTGCTGACCTCCTTGCAACATTATTGCGACTTTTGTATTTTTCTGTGACATGTGGTGCTTTAAGCTACTTTCACACTTGCGGCAGTGTGATCCAGCGGGCAGTTCCGTCGTCAGAACTGCCCGCCGGATCCGCCGATCTGCCGCTGACTGAAAGCATTTATGAGACGGATCCGGGTGCGGATCCGTCTCACAAATGCATTGCAAGGACGGATCCGTCTCTCCGCTTGTCATGCGGACCGACGGATCCGTCTTGTACATTTTTACCGATCTGTGCATGCGCATGCCGGAACGACGGATCCGGCATTCCGGTATTCTGAATGCCAGATCCGGCGCTAATTCATTCCTATGGGAAAAAATGCCGGATCCGGCATTCAGGCAAGTCTTCAGTTTTTTTCGCCGGAGAGAAAACCGTAGCATGCTGCGGTTTTCTCTTTTGCCTGATCAGTCAAAACGACTGAACTGAAGACATCCTGATGCAAACTGAACGGATTACTCACCATTCAGAATGCATGGGGATAAAACTGATCAGTTCTTTTCCGGTATAGAGCCCCTGTGACGGAACTCTATGCCGGAAAAGAACAACGCAAGTGTGAAAGTAGCCTTAGGACTCTTTCACACTTGCGTTCTTGTCTTCCGGCATAGAGTTCCGTCGTCGGGGCTCTATGCCGGAAGAATCCTGATCAGGATTATCCTAATGCATTCTGAATGGAGAGAAATCCGTTCAGGATGCATCAGGATGTCTTCAGTTCCGGAACGGAACGTTTTTTGGCCGGAGAAAATACCGCAGCATGCTGCGCTTTTTGCTCCGGCCAAAAATCCGGAACACTTGCCGCAAGGCCGGATCCGGAATTAATGCCCATTGAAAGGCATTGATCCGGATCCGGCCTTAAGCTAAACGTCGTTTCGGCGCATTGCCGGAGCCGACATTTAGCTTTTTCAGAGTTGTTACCATGGCTGCCGGGACGCTAAAGTCCTGGCAGCCATGGTAAAGTGTAGCAGGGAGCGGGGGAGCAGTGTACTTACCGCCCGTGCGGCTCCCGGGGCGCTCCAGAGTGACGTCAGGGCGCCCCAAGCGCATGGATCATGTGATCGCATTGGACACGTCATCCATGCGCATGGGGCGCTCTGACGTCACTCTGGAGCGCCCCGGGAGCCGCACGGACTGTAAGTATACCGCTCCCCCGCTCCCCGCTCCTACTATGGCAACCAGGACTTTAATAGCGTCCTGGCTGCCATAGTAACACTGAAAGCATTTGGAAGAAGGTTCCGTCTTCAAATGCTTTCAGTACACTTGCGTTTTTCCGGATCCGGAGTGTAATTCCGGCAAGTGGAGTACACGCCGGATCCGGACAACGCAAGAGTGAAAGAGGCCTTACATAGTTGCTTGTCTCCTGTGTGGTGACTTATAGGTAATTGTTACCACTTATCACATCAGTACAGACATGGAACTTCTTTATTCAGCCCTTATGTACCATCTGTAATTCCAGTTTGAGGACTGCTGGTGGCTCTGTGTACTTGTCACTTTATCCTCCTGCATTTTTTACCACTAATTGAAATCGCATATTTTTTTTACTACTTTATCTTTGTCTTTTAATTAATAAAGATTGATTAACTATATATGTGTGAGACTCTAGGTTTTCTATCCTTTGACTTTAAGACAATATAAAAATCCCCTTGAATACTTGCTTTAGTAGCTGGACACTGGTCACCCCGGAGGAGCGAGCTGTAGAAGTGAACTTCTCACCTCTGGGTGGAATCTTGTGGCTTTAACCCTGGGCTGTGGAGCCAACAGGGAGAGAGCAGAGAGGCAGGAGGCCTCCTTCCAGCAGGCAGCTACATCATGGCTGCTCTCTGTCTAGAAACTAACTCCACTCCGCCTTACTTGGGCCTGGGCTAAGCTATATATACACTGTAACACTGCCCCATCTAGTGGAGAAACTAGTGTAGTGCACCCTAACTAGACCTGTATAAAGGATCTTACATGCAGAAATCACATTGTGACATGGGAGAATATGACATGAGATGAAATACAGCATACAGGCATAATACAAGACATTAAGACACAATAAAAACAAGTTTGAGGTGCCCATAGTCACATAGTGGGACACTGCATTACCAGAATCATCACCATTAAACTAAAGCTATTGCCTTGCAGCACTTACTACCTCCTTTCCAGATGTGCTTTTCTTCCCTTGCTGCTTGGTTTCTATCTGGAAAAAATCCACTTTATTCCTTATGCAAATGAGCCAGTAAGGTGCCCAGAGGGGCGTTATTTTTGTTCAAAGGTGCCCAGGAAGGCCCCCATTGAGTGCCCAGGCCCGCCCTCCAGCAGAGCCCAAGCACGCCTCTCCTCGGCTCATACTCTACGCCCCCCACACTATATCACTAACAGCAGAGAACCCCACCCCCCCTTGCCTTCAGTGTCACTGACAAATCTCGCTGCGCTTCTTCTCTTCCAGCAGAAGATAAAAACTTCACTGGGCTCGGCGCATGCCCAGTGAAACATTTGAGGCTGATGCCGTCAGTTCCGAACACTGCCTGCGCCTCCGCTCTTCCAGTTTAACTGAGGTCATCAGCCTCAAATTTTTTACTGGGCATGCGCCAAGCCCAGTAACGGTTTCATCCTATGCTGGAAGAGAAAAAGAGCCGCGAGATTTGTCAGTGCAGTATAATGTGTACCCCTTATTAGCACTATGTCACCATAACACATATACAATAAAGTTTGATTTTATTAAATTTTTTGGGTGGAATTGTTTGTTTGTTTTTTGTTTTACTTGTGCCTGTGCCACCCATGGACTGTAAATGCTGTATTATCTATATTACCCTGAGGTGCCATGGTTGGTGTTGACTGTGGAAGCTTTGGGGTTAAACTGTAGGGTTGGTAATTACCGTATTTTTCGCTTTATAAGACGCACCCGATGATAAGACGCACCCCAGATTTTAGAGTAGAAAAATAAGAAAAAAATATTTTTCATCAGACCTCATATTAGCCCACTCAGAGCCTTATAAGACCTGAGATTAGCCCATCAGTACCCCCAGACCTGAGATTAGCCCATCAGTACCACCAGACCTCAGATTAGCCCATCAGTACCCCCAGACCTTAGATTAGCCCATCAGTACCCCCAGACCTGAGATTAGCCCATCAGTACCCCCAGACCTGAGATTAGCCCATCAGTACCCCCAGACCTCAGATAAGCCCATCAATACCCCCAGACCTGAGATTAGCCCATCAGTACCCCCAGACCTCAGATAAGCCCATCAATACCCCCATACCTGAGATTAGCCCATCAGTACCCCCAGACCTCAGATTAGCCCATTAGTACCCCCAGACCTCAGATTAGCCCATCAGTACACCCAGACCTCAGATTAGACCATCAGTACCCCCAGACCTCAGAATAGCCCATCAGACCTCAGTTCAGACTAAAATAAAAAATTATCTTACCTGTCCTGCTCCGCGGCTCCTCTTCAGCTGTCACGCTCCCATCTTCCCGGCCTGCGCTGCACTGTCACATGACTGCGTGCAGCGTCAGGTCATAGTGCGCGCTGTACAGGGTCAGGACAGTGCAGCGCAGGCCAGAAAGATGGGAGCGCGACAGCTGAAGAGGAGCCGTGGTGCAGACCAGGGAGGGTAAATATTACCTGCGCTTACGGCGCTTCGCTCCCCGCTCCTAATACATACTAGTGAGCTCTTCCATAATGGAAGCGCTCACTAATATTCGTTTTTTAAGACGCACAGACATTTTCCCCCCACTTTTGGGGGGAAAAAAGTGCGTCTTATAAAGCGAAAAATACCTATCTCTTATCCCAGCCGTAAGGATGTTGTCACAAGTAGCGGCTGCTGCATGGCCAAGCTGTGGCCAAAAGCCTGAAGACCTCGGAGTCTACAAATGAATTAAGGGTTTACTACTTGCTAACAGTTAAAGGGGTTCTCTGGGCTTTTACTATTGACTCAGGATAGGTCATCAATATCAGGTCGGCGGGGGTGCCGAGTGTTGAAAAGACCATAGACAGCAGTAGCGAACAGGAAGACAGAAGGGAGACGGCGCGTGCACACTGCACGCGTCGTCTCCTCATACAGCTGATTGGCGGGGGTGTCGGGAGGATAGATCATCAATAGTAAAAGCTTGGAAAACCCCTTTAATGGTGGTGTGATTTTAGGCTTTTGAGTTTTCCAGACATCATGAAAAATACAAGTGTTCCATGGACCTGTGGAAGAAATTTAGTTTCATTAATACTTCCCTGTCCCTTGCTCCACTAATGCTGTTGTCCCCACTGCACTAGCATTGGCCGCAAGCTCTTCCGCTCTTGTCCCGGGTGTGTGCGATTCTTTTCCTGTTCAGCTACATTTATTACTATGTAGCTGAACAGGAAAAGAAGCGCAAACATAGCGGCCTGTGCGAGTGCAGCAGGGACAATGGCATTAGTGGAGCAAGTGACAGGTAAGTATTAATGAAACGACATTTCTTCCACGGGGCCACGGAACTCTTGTATTTTTCATAATGTCTGGAGAACCCTTTTAATTTATTTGTATACCGTACAGACTTTATGTGTGCCTGCTTGGAACATAAGGGGCCATTCACATGGCACAATTTGCCTAGTGGTATTTTGGTGCAGATAATTCCTCCGGCGGCAAGGTTGCCAACCAGAATTTTTCTGGACAGCTTATCCAAAAATTACGTAGATCCAATATTTTTTATGGACAATTTGGAAAACCATATTGAATGATAAAGGTTTTAAGTATACTGAGACATACCCATTACCAGTATTTACTGTGAATTATGATAATCACTACCAAAATAATCAAGTCAGGTACCACCAGTCTCAAAAAAAAAGTCACAGACACCTCTATTTTTTTCATGGACACAGGAAAAAAAGACGTCTATTTTTACAGATTGTCCAGAATTTTCTGGACAGTTGGCAACACTCTGGCGGCCACGTAGTGTTTGCCTCCCATAGTTTTCAATGGGAGGTAGCACTTTGCAGTACAGAGTTTTTAACTCATGACCGTGGTAAGAAGGGACATGTCCCTTCGTGGTTCAGTGTCTGCACAGATCCGTCATGTGTACAGGGCATGGGCTCTAACAGTACAGTGTTTTGCGGTAAGGCAAACTACAACTCCCAACATGTAGACTTTTTTTTTGCAGTAAATACTTATTTGTTTGGGAGGAGACTGTTCTGGGCACACTTCTTAGCTTTGGTTATTTGAAACAGATCCTCGTGCTTCGCTTCTGTAGCTCTGCCTGTGCCTGCTTGGTTGTCACATAAACTGAAATCCCGCCGCCGCGCTCTGCGCTGACTCCGAATATGGGCGGGCGGCAGGGCTTCTCCCGCTCTGCATGCCACGTCATGAGTAAGAGCACAGGTCAGGAGTCAGGGCCCCACAGCGCTGCCGCAGCCATACTAAATTAGAATTGGTGAGATGATCTCAGAGGTCATCTGGCCACTTACTGCACCCTCATGTCCATTGATGTGTGCCGCACTGCTTATTACAGCGACAGGCAGTGGCGCTTTCCAGCAGGCAGCTGGGGCTGCTGCCGATTAGTGAGTATGTGATTATAAATTTCCAGGCAAGGGGCCCACCGAGGGTTTCACCGGCTCCCCGGTGGGCCAGTCCAAGCCTGCCTCTTCCTAGGCCATTGACATCACATTCACTGATCACATGGCCTAGGTTCAGCTCAGTCCAATTGAAGAGAATGGGCGTCAGCTGCAGTACCAATCACAGCCTCTATACAATGTATGGCGCTGTGCTCGGTAAGCTGTGAGGAGGCAGTGAAGCTCACAGGAGCACCGTGGCCTCTTCAAACATCTGATCTGTGGCAGTGCCAGGTGTCGGACCCCCACGATCTGCTATTGATGACCTATCCTGACTCCATTAACCTTTCACTGGTCCTGAACCTGCCTTGTACCATGCCAACCATATACCATCAAGGAGTCGTCAAAAAGGGCCAGTGTTTGCTCCAAGGGAAGAAATGGCATGCCCTCATTCACTACTGCACAGCAAAAGAGAGTGCCAGAGTGAAGATAGCCACTGTGAACCACTACTACCCCTAACTGTACCACCCTTACCACTCCTATCCTCCTCACAGCATATAGTCACTGTATGATGGTATTATTGCTTCTATTGGTTCCTGATCCTGTGATCAGGTGTTTCCGTGTTCCATTTTTCTGTTTCTTCTTTTGTTAATCTTCTGGTATACATATATAAGGCAGTGACGAGTTGACGTGACCAAATTAAGCAACATTTGACGAATGTTGTGGGCCACCAGGTTAAAATCCTGGATCTGACCCTGAGTCATTGAGTGCACTATGCCCCCCCTGCTATACTATCAGAATGCTCCTGGTAATAGGATAGAGTATTGAGGCATCGTCGCCATTTGCTAGTCTATCAACATGGCTTTGTGGTTGTGGTAAAATATTTCCACCTCCGATTATCAAGTACAGAAAGGAAAAAGCAGAAAGAGGAAGTGAACGTCGAAAAGTGAAAGGGTCTGTTTTCACCCCACGGCACAGCGCAGTGATATGTGACGGATGCAGAAAAAACTGCAGTGTCAGCTACACAGTACATCTAAGGCCTCTTGCACACGAGCGTATGGCTTTTTCAGTATTTTGCGGTCCGCAAAAAACGGATCTGCAAAAAATACGGATGACGTCCGTGTGTATTCCGTTTTTTGCGGAACGGAACAGCTGGCCTCTGATATTACAGTACTATCATTTTCAGTTATGCGGACAATAATAGGACATGTTCTATCTTTGAACAGAACGGAAACAGAAGACATACAGGGTACCTTCCATTTTTTTTGCGGATCCATTGAAATTAATGGTTCCGTATATAGTCCGTATACGTAACGCAAAAAACGGAACGTAAACGGAAAAAAAAACGTTAGTGTGCAAGAGGCCTAAAGGAAATAAACCGCCCCTGCACTATTCACCAAGATGTACTAAATATATTCACGAAAACCTATGCAACTTTGGAGTGTATATTGCGTCTCTTTTAAGATCACAGCTTGCTGTGAGTGAATTGGTTACTTGTCATTTACCTAAGGCCTCATGCACGCGACCGTATGTACTTTGCGGTCCGCAAAAAATACGGATGACGTCCGTGTGCATTCCGTATTTTGCAGATCGGAACAGCTGGCCCCTAATAGAACAGTCCCTTCCTTGTCCGTAATGTGGACAATAATAGGACATGTTCTATTTTTTTGCGGAACGGAAATACGGACATACGAAAAACGGAATGCACATGGAGTACCTTCTCTTTTTTTTGCGGATCCATTGAAATGAATAGTTCTGTAAACGGTCTGCAAAAAAAACACGGAACGGACACGGAAAGAAAATACGTTTGTGTGCATGAGCCCTAAAGCCACTTTTTACACAGCCGTAATTATTCTAAATGGTAAACCCCTTTCACGTAGCAAATCCTTCCAGATCTCTGGAGCCTGCTGGTGTTCTGGATCTGGTCAAGATACCAGGTAGGTTGATGTACTGCTCCAAATTAGTAGATATTGTCTTTACGTGCATGGAGAAATTAAGCAAAGACAAACACGCTGGGGTCAAAGCAAAATCTCTAGTTTATTGTGAGTGTTCACACAGAATATACCCCCCCAATGGGAGGTGACTAAATGTGCTGCATTTTTATTGGTTACTGGTAAATAATAGCAAGCATTTAATGGGTTAATCTTACACTTCTTTTCCATCAGGCTGACTTAAGATATCAGCTTCACAGCGCAGCTCCGCAACCCCCTCAATGTACGTAGGACCTTGGAATGCGCTCCTTCCCCCCTCCCATCTTCAAGATAGTGGAAAAGCTGTGTGCGTCTGGTACATCCAGGAAGCAGGACTTTTCTACTAAGCAGTGTCTGAGCAGTGTATAGAACAAGTATCCATACTGTTTTAGTAGTCCATAACACTGGTACCTCGTACCCAATAACTATATACCATATTTATCTATCCTTTTATACATTTTCTATATCCTGTCAAATGAATACACATTGTCAGAAATAGGAGAAGCTGCTCTGTATGTGAGGAGCAAGGGCAATGGCTTCTCACTGTACAGAGAGCATTGTCTTCTGCTCCTTGTCATTGGCGGCACGTTTATGGCTCTGACATGGTCCAACAACATAAAAGCTGTGATGGCTAACCTCCGGCACTCCAGCTGTGGTAAAACTACAGCTCCCAAGATGCACGCTTACTTGGCTGTTCTCAGAACTCCATAGAAATGAATGGAGGATGCTGGGAGTCGTAGTTTCACCACAGCTGGAGTGCCGAAGGTTTGCCATCACTGATAGTTGTGTTGTCAGAGCAAGCAGTGTTTGTATAGCTTGAATAAGAGAAATCTCCCTTAAAGGCAAGATAAGATCTGGAAGTAGAGAGCAGTGGAGACCTGGGCAGCACCAGAATGGCAGTGATAGGAGATTGGTGGTGAGTATCCTGACATGCCTGTTGTGGTAACAATCCTGGAGCATCTATTCTTATGTCTCTATGTTGAGCCATCTCCCTTATTATTTCTACAAGAAGTTATTGATGAATTACAAGCAGTTTGCAGTGAAGGTCCAGATGGGTGTTACCAGTTGTCCCTGCACAGTCTTACACCAGCAGCACTGATTGGACAGGGTCAGACACACCCGCTACTGGTAACACCCAGCAGTACCTTTACTGCAGAATTTGTAAACGTCTACCAGGAATAATAAAGGAATGGCACAACATAGAGCCATAAGGATTGTTAGTACATGGGGAATGCAAGTAGTTACTAAGACAGACATGTCAGGAGAGGGGACAAGTCCTCTTCAAGCCACTCTGATTTCACTGCCAATTATTTTTGCTGTGCCACCGATCCTAAAAATGGGTGTCCCGTTCCCCTGTCCTTATGGAGCGGCCGGCACCCTGCAAATTCATTAATTCTCCATAGGACTGTCGGAAATAGCCATGAGCTGTACTCTCCCCATTCTCAGAGGTTGTCCCTGTGGCCGGACCCCTACCGATCAGTTGGTTATTACCTATTCCAGTGATGGCTAACCGCCGGGACTCCAGCTGTGGTGAAACTACGACTCCCAGCATGCTCCATTCATTTCTGAGAACAGCCAAGCAAGTTTACATCTTGGGAGTCGTAGTTTTACCACAGCTGGAGTGCCAGAGGTTTGCCATCACAGGCCCATTCTGTGGATAGAGGAGATCCTGATAACTTGGCACAACCCCTTTAAAAACTTTGGCACCCACACTAGTCCACCCTGAAAAGATGAAGTCATTTCCCTAGTAACCTTTAATTCTTATTACAAAGTATAGCCACCATCTTTTTTTCAGGTGGAATTTTCTGCCACATAACTAAATGTATGAGTGTGGCATGTGATCTGTGTCTGAAAATCATGACTCAATAAAGTTCGTTAAGAAAGAAAGAAAAAAAAAAAAGAAAAAAAAAATCACGCTCCGTCCTCGCGAGACAATCACCATGTGCCGCACGCTGGAAGTAAAATCTCGCGAAATCAGTCCCCACAGCTCATCAGTAACTGAAGGAGCGATTGTCCGAACTCTCGCGGTGTTTGACAAAGGACGGCGAGAACTCGCGAGATTTCGATAGAGGCCGCTACCTGTGGGAAGAGCCGTTCTCGCGAGACTTGGAAGAGAGGGGTTACACCGCTGCCTGTGGAAACGCAAGGCGGCCGTTTCTTGCTGGGGGATAACCGAGTTCTTCCCGCCGAAATCCCGCGAGATTCGTTCCCCATTACCGGCACTTTCTGACTGGAAGAGCCTCATGCTGTGACAAGCCGGACAGAGCGCTTCCTGAGCCAAAAGTAGTGTACAGACAAGTGAGGGAGGGGAGGCCGCACCGTGCTGACAGCCAGCGCAAGACAGGAGGCCTTCAGTCATCCGCTCTGTCAGGGGAGAGACCCCACTAGCTGGTGCCTGAGGAGAGGACACCTTCTGCCTAAGGACACCGCCTGCTGGACATCTCCATTGGACTGAGTGGAAGCCCCACCAATGCTTTGTGAAGAGAGCCCTCACCCACTGCAGGGGCAGTCAGAGAGCTCACTATGGTGTAGGGGCCCCGTGAGCAGCCTGTAGGTGGCCGGCACATTCTGGACAAGTGACCACCGCGCCCTCCATCGCCTCAGACACTACACGATGAGCTTCTGTGGGACTAAATGAACCTTTGTGAACCCTTGAACTTCTTAAGACTGTGATTAAGGAATAATCTTCTTGGCGACCCCCAGAAACTGTGAACCCCTTCACCTACAGAGACGGCAAGCGGTGAAGGTGGAAAAGCCATAAAGTTGTAGAAGACCTTGTTATATGGAGGGAGGGTAGCGCTGTTGACCTGCCTTTTCATGCTGCCGACACGTTACCCCTATGCCGGAGCAGTGACGTGTCTGTGAATGACGGAAGAAAGGAGGTGAAGAGGGTTGTCGTCGTCTTATATCTTGGCAGAGTTTGGCCAAGGGAACTTATTGCATTTTTGTGGGGTTCACCCCTCCCCTCTCCCCCTTCCCCATTTTTTTTCGGCAAAGGAATGCCAAACCCAGTGCGGCATGGGAACAAGAAGGATAGCGGAGGGCCTGCATCTAACATGCCGCAAAGCAGTGGGAGCAGCAATAACAAAGAACGTCAACGAGTGGGAACCAAGCACAAGCGACACAAGTCCAAGCATCTCAGAGATTCCCCAGGGACGCCCGAGCCTTTAGTCTCCACCACGCTGAAGCTGGTGGAGTATGACGACATTAGCTCGGACTCTGATACCTTCTCAGACGACGTTTCTTCCAAACCAGAGAAAAGAGACAGCGATGAGCGGCGAGGCTCTGAGAGGAGCGATAAGACTCACAAATCGCGTCATCGTCATCAGCACAAGAAGGTCAAAGAGTCTACCAAGACTAAGCAATTGGAAAGGGAACGTAGACCAGAGAAAAGCCAGGAGACCACTGGGAGCAAGGTGACTGTCTCGAAAGAAAGGATGTCAAGTGCAACCAAACGAGTGGTTGAGGAACAGGAAGAACATGGACGCAGTTCAAAGGCCACCAACAAAGAGATTCGAGTGTCAAAGATGAATAGAGAGAAATCGCGTAGGGAGAGGGAGCTTAAATCTGGTCACAAGGACCGGTCCAAAAGCCACCGCAAAAGGGACTCCTCTAAGCGTTACAAAACTTCTGATAGCCCTAAGAGGAAGGGGCGGAGTCCACGTAGAAAATATGGCAGCAGCCCAAAGCAGGATGACAGTCATTCTGATGCATCAGGTGAGCAGGACTATGATGGAAGCCCACCTCGCTCGCATGGCTCCAGTAACTACACTGAGGGATACAAGAAAAGCGTGGACAGTCCTAACTACAAAGAGCCCTCTGCTTATCAGACTAATACCCGTTCCCCCAGCCCGTACAGCAGGAGGCAGCGTTCTGTCAGCCCCTACAGGAGGAGATCTTCTAGTTATGAAAGGGGAAGTGGCTCCTACAGCGGGAGGTCTCCAAGTCCGTATGGACGCAGGCGGTCCAGCAGCCCTTTTGTGTCCAAGCGCTCAGTAAGCCGGAGTCCATTGCCCAGGTAATGTTTTCTCTACCATTCATTCTAATTTTACCTCTAATCCTCTTTTCTTTCCTACAGTGGAGTATAAAAGTGTAGTAAGCTACAGAACGACAAAAAAGGACCCAGCAAAAAGCCCCCAGAGACCCCCATCAGATCTTGGCTGAGGGCAGTATTAGTGATTATGGACATCATATCAGGACCCCCATTTTAGGACCCCCTAACAGCCATAACAGAGAGCTGCTGTGTACAGCAGGCTCATGTTCTGGCAGTTTTCAGCCATCCTTGTATTACGTGGACGACCATTAAAGGGGTTGTCTGAGATTTTGGTATTGATGGCTTATTCTCAGGTTGGGTCAACAGTATCTGATTGGTGGGGGTCTGGCTCCTGGGAAGCCCGACGATCAATTGTTTAAAGTGACCACTGCATTCAGGTTAATGCTCCGGGCTCTTCCTAGGACAGTGATGTCACATTCATCAATCATGTGCAGCTCAAGTTAATGGAGCTGAGCTGCAATACCAAGCACTGCCACTATCCACTGGATGGTGCTGTGCGTGGAGTCTGTGGCAGGTTTTAGACCCCCACTGATCTGACATTGATGACCTATCTTGAGTTGTTATCCAACATTATATGAGACCTCACAGAGTGGCTGACCCGCGGTGGTGATCCTACCAGGGACCAAACCCAGCAGCGGGGACCAATCGTTCCATGTCCAGCTCCTCATCTCTCTGGTGCGCTCAGCATCCTGTTGACGGGTGGACGTGACCACTGCAGCCAATCGCTGGCGCAGCAGCAACCTCCTCCCCTTGCGTCATGAGAAATGGCCACGTAACAGGAGGAGCAGGCTACCTCTGTGGCCAGCTATTGGCTGTAGAAGTCTCGTTCCCCCCCCCCCCCATCAACCGGATGTTGATAATCGGCGAACCAGGGAGATGCGGATCTGGACATGGAGCGAACCTGGTAATTATGATCACCACCGTGGGTTGGCCACTCTGTGACATCTGAAATAATATTGGGTAACCCCTTTAATCTGAATGAATGCCATGTAGTACTAAATTTCCGTTGCACGGGAAATTCCTATCTGGCTGCAGCTTTCAACAGCAAAATCAGATATATATATATTTTTTTAAAGGTTTGCCTTTTGAAAGGGGTGGTCTCTGATGACACAGCCACCTTTACATGGCAGATGCAAGGGTATCTGTCCTTTGCTCCTGCTGTCCTTCTAAGGACATGTAGGGTGCTGTCAGCTGGTGTCCACCATTAGTGCCGTGTGTCCTGGTGACACAGATTGTTGTAAAGGCTCTGAAAGATAGGACTCTGTAAGGCTACTTTCACTCTAGCGTTCGGGTGTCCGCTCGTGCGCACCGTTTGAAGGGGCTCTCGAGCGGCCGCGAACGCATCCGTCTGGCCCCAATGCATTCTCAGTGGAGGCGGATCCACTCAGAATGCATCCGCCTGCCAGCGCTCAGCCTCCGCTCCGCTCAGTGAGCGGACACCTGAACGCTGCTTGCAGCGTTCGGGTGTCCGCCTGGCCGTGCGGAGGCGAGCGGATCCGTCCAGACTTACAATGTAAGTCAATGGGGGCGGATCCGCTTGAAGATGACACTATATGGCTCAATCTTCAAGCGGATCCGTTCCCCATTGACTTACAATGTAAAGTCTGAACGGATCCGCTCAGACAACTTTCACACTTAGAAAATTTTCTAAGTTTTAATGCAGACGCATCCGTTCTGAACGGATGCGAACGTCTGCATTATCGGAGCGGATCCGTCTGATGAAACATCAGACGGATCTGCTCCGAACGCAAGTGTGAAAGTAGCCTAAGTGCTGGCATAGTTGTAGAAGGAAGCGGTAACCCCCTGGACTATGGCCATGTGGGGGGGGTTGTAGTACAATATACATGATCAGATTGTCATTTGGAAACAGGAAAACTTTCTATGCTTTCTCTGGATCCATGAAGCTGAACAGAGGTGTTAATAGGCTCCTGCAGGAGGGATATCCCCTAGCTCCAAATGCTGTGTGATGGGCCTGAGCTGCAGATGTGAAAGACCGCTTTCTGCATCTGCTCCCTCAAAGGCCCTCAGTCCCATCTCACCATATTGGAGGCTCGGGGCTATGCAGGCCAAGATCCGGGCAACTCAGTGCTTGGCATCAGGCAAACCTCTGTCTAAGGCCGCTTTCACACTTGCGTTGTCCGGATCCGTCGTGCACTCCATTTGCCGGAGGTGCCCGCTGGATCCGTAACACCGCAAGTGAACTGAAAGCATTTGAAGACGGATCCGTCTTCAAAATGCGTTCAGTGTTACTATGGCACCCAGGACGCTATTAAAGTCCTGGTTGCCATAGTAGTAGTGGGGAGCGGGGGAGCAGTATACTTACCATCCGTGCGGCTCCCCGGGCGCTCCAGAGTGACGTCAGAGCGCCCCATGCGCATGGATGACGTGATCCATGCGACACGTCATCCATGCGCATGGGGCGCCCTGACGTCACTCTGAAGAGCCCCGGGAGCCGCACGGACGGTAAGTATACTGCTCCCCCGCTCCCCACTACACTTTACCATGGCCAACCAGGACTTTAGCGTCCCGGCAGCTATGGTAACCATTCAGAAAAAGCTAAACGTCGGATCCGGTAATGCGCCGAAACGACGTTTAGCTTATGGCCGGATCCGGATTAATGCCTTTCAATGGGCATAAATTCCGGATCCGGCCTTGCGGCAAGTGTTCAGGATTTTTGACTGGAGCAAAAAGCGAAGCATGCTGCGGTATTTTCTCCGGCCAAAAAACGTTCCGTTCCGGAACTGAAGACATCCTGATGCATCCTGAACGGATTTCTCTCCATTCAGAATGCATTGGGATAATCCTGATCAGGATTCTTCCGGCATAGAGCCCCGACGACGGAACTCTATGCCGGAACAGAACAACGCAAGTGTGAAAGAGCCCTTACGGAAAAACTGACCTCGTCCATTGTAGTCTATCACAGCGCTGCTTGTATTTCTTAAAGGGAACCTGTCACCTGGATTTTGGGTATAGAGCTGAGGACATGGGCTGCTAGATGGCCGCTAGCACATCCGCAATATCCAGTCCCCATAGCTCTGTGTTCTTTTATTGTGTAAAAAAAACGATTTGATACATATGTAAATTAACATAAGAGTCATATCTTACTTGTGTGACCAGAGAAGAGTCATATTTTCAAGCTCTGACTCATCTCAGGTTAATTTGCATATGTATCAAATCGGGTTTTTTACACAATAAAAGCACACAGAGCTATGGGGACTGGGTATTGCGGATGTGCTAGTGGCTATCTAGCAACCCATGTCCTCAGCTCTATACCCAAAATCCTGGTGACAGGTTCCCTTTAAACCGCTCAAAAAACGAAAGCCGCTCAGATTGCTTGCTGTTGGCATCAATTACAGTTTTGATAAATGAGGACAATGTGTCCAAAGCGATGGCGAAAACCATCTTTCTTCATCCTGTTGTAGAAAGAAGGAAAATCTCAGCAGTTGTTTGGTTGGATGCATCTGTATTCCTGCATCTCAAGGAACAGATCACAATTTATTTCTCGCACATGGCCGTAGCCATGGTTCGCAGAACGTGGATACCGGGCGAGGACCTGCAGTAATCCTTTTTTCCTTTTTATTTTTTTCAATCCACAAATGTCCTATCCTAGTCCACAAAACAGACTTGCGTATGTGGACAGTATGGGGTGCGGTGTGCAATCTTTTGTGGCCCCATTGAGATGAGATTGACCAAAACCACGGTCCGGTGCATGGGCCCTTAGACCTTGCCCGCGTTGCTGCACGCAGTGTAATTCAGTACCAATGAGGTTTTCCAAATTTCATGGGCATGTCAGATACTTTGCACAGGTGGAAATTTTAAAATCCACTGCAGTTCTGCACCTTATGTAGAGTGGGCCGGTTGTTAAAATCTGCAAGAAAAACCACATAATCTACTATAAATAGTTTTTTTTATTGTGTTTTTCATGTGGATTTTCTGCATACTACTCCGCACCTTGTGCAGGTAGCCTTATTCTTGGTGAATCTGAAAACAAAACCTGTATGTGCCTGTCTGAAATTGGAGATATACAAATATAAAGCACAGCATATGGCTGCTGTGTTGTCTTGACTCAACCTGAATGGGTCCGTGATTCGTCCGCACCGCAAAAAAAATAGAACAAGTTCTGTTTTTTCCTGCGGTGCGGAGGGACGGAGAGAAACCCCATGGAACACTCCGTAGTGCTTCCGTGGGGTTCTGTGCCTCCGTTCCTCACCTTCCAGATTGCGGACCCATTTTAGGCTACTTTCACACTTGCGTTCGGTGCGGATCCGTCATGAATCTGCACAGAAGGATCCGTTCAGATAATATAAACGTCTGCATCCGTTCAGAACGTATCCGTTTGTATTATCTTTAACATAGCCAAGACGGATCCGTCTTGTACAACATTGAAAGTCAATGGAGGACTGATACGTTTTCTATTGTGCCAGATTGTGTCAGTGAAAACGGATCCGTCCCCATTGGCTTACATTCTGTGCTAGGACGGATCCATTTGGCTCAGTTTCATCAAGCTGACAGCACAACGCTGCAACGGCGCAGCGTTTTGGTGTCCGCCTCCAGAGCGGAATGGAGACTGATTGGAGACAAACTGATGCATTCTGAGCGGATCCTTTTCCATTCAGAATGCATTAGGGCAAAACGGATCCGTTTTGGACCGCTTGAGAGAGCCCTGAACGGATCTCACAAACGGAAAGCCAAAACACGAGTCTGAAAGTAGCCTAAGTGAATGGGTCCGCATCCGTGATGCGGTGCACAAAAAGCTGGGGCCTATATATTGCAGACCCACTGTTTGTTGGCCGCACTACGGGCCCACAAACAGCCCTCTGCATAAGCCCTTATGCATTTGAATGGGATTTCTCTGCAGCATGTGCATCTTTTTCTACAAGCTCTATTGAGATATTCAACAGTTGCAGAATTCCTTCAACCATTCTGCTGCATGTGAATATTACCTTTTGGGCCACATGGCGAGTCTGCTGCGGATCTGCATTGCAATGGGTGAAGTCAACTGCAGATAACTGCAACATCACTGGACATACTGGGGATTTAAAATCCACAACAATTGCAAGTTTATGTGCAAATCCTGCTGCAGACACTCTACACCATTGATCAGCAACCCCCGCCACTCCAGCTGTGGCAAAATTACAACTCCCAGCATGCACATTTGCTCAGCTGCTCTCAGAATTCCTATAGAAGTGAATGGAGCATGCTGAGAGTTGTAGCTTCACAACAGCTGGAGTGCCGAAGGTTACTGACCCCTGGATCAGATTTGTGAAGATCTCATACACTTTGCTATTACGGTGAACACTGGATTTTTCACACAGTTCCACTGCAGGTATGCCACATGTGCTGTCCCCACACTGAACATGTACACTGTGCATTTGTGCAGCAGCAATGCAGATGGCATTTTAAGAAATCTCCCTCACTACAAAATAAAATCCTCAATGTAAATTGACCTGTGGTGCAGATATTAAATCCGCAGCATGTTAAAGGGAACCTGTCATCAATGTTATGCTGAGTTCACTGAGGGCAGCATAAAATAGTGACAGAAATACTGATTTCAGCGGTTTGTCACTGGTTGTAGGCTTGTCTGAAGAGGTGGGTTTTCAGGAGTTGAAGGATTCCACTGTAGGTGAGAGTCTGATATGTTGGGGTAGCGAGTTCCAGAGTGTGGGGGATGCACGGGAGAAATCTTGGAGGCGATTGTGGGAAGAGATAAGAGGAGAGAAGGAGGTCTTGTGAGGATCGGAGATTGCGTGTGGGCATGTATCAGAAAAGTAGCTCAGAGATGTAGGGAGGGGACAGGTTATAGACGGCCTTGTATGTATTTGTTAGTACTTTGAAGTGAATTTTCTGGGTAATGGGGAGTCGGTGAAGGTATTGGCAGAGGGGAGAGGCAGAGGAGTAATGGGGTGAGAGGTGGATTAGTCGGGCAGCAGATTTAAGGATAGATTGGAGGGGTGCGAGAGTGCTAGATGGAAGGCGGCAGGTGGTGGAAAGGGCTTGGATGTGCGGTCGGAAGGAGAGGGCAGAATCCAAGGTCACTCCAAGGCAGCTGACTTGGTTGACCGGGGAGAGTGTGCAGCCATTGATTGTGATATGTTTGTTGGGGGGGTTGAGCAAGATGGGGGAAAGATGATGAATTCTGTTTTATCCGTGTTAAGTTTTAGAAAGGTAAAGAAGGAGGATATAGAAGATAGACATTGTTGGATTCTGGATAATAATGGTGGTGATGTCTGGACCAGAGAGGTAGATTTGTGTGTCATCAGCATAAAAGTGATACTGAAAGCCATGGGACTCTATGAGCTGTCCCAGGCCAAAAGTGTAAATAGAGAAGAGCAGGGGTCCTAGGACAGAGCCTTGCGGGACACCAACAGAGAGGGAATGAGACGAGGAGGTGGTGCGAGAGTGGGAGACGCTAAACATCCGCTCTGTGAGGTATGATGTGATCTAAGAGAGGGCAAGGTCAGTGATGCCAAGAGATGAGAGAGTTTGTAACAGAAGGGAGTGATCGACAGTGTCAAAGGCAGAGGACATGTCAAGGAGAAGGAGGACGGAGTAATGTTTTTTGGTTTTGGCTGTTAGGTCATTGCTGACTTTGGTAAGGGCAGTCTCAGTCGAGTGGTGGGGTCGGAAGCCAGATTTTAGGCGGTCAAAGAGGGAGGAGAGGTGAGAGGACAGTTCAGAATGGACATTTTGTTCAAGTAGCTTTGAGGCATACGGAAGAAGTGAGGGTGATAACTGGACAAAGAAGATGGGTCAAGTGAAGGCTTTTTGAGGATGGGTGTAATGGTAGCATGTTTAAAAGCAGAGGGGAAGACACCAGAGGTTAGTGATAGGTTGAAGAGATGAGTTAGGCCTGGGATTAACACTGTGGTGAGGTAATTCAAAGTAATTGCTATGAAATATTTTACTTAAAGTGGCAGCCTTAAAGCCAACAACCCCTATGGTCCTGACCTGGGCCTCTTAACAAAAAAAAAAACACTCCTCTGTCTGCTGCTCTCTGTTCCTGTGACTGCTGCAGCCAATCACAGGGGTCATGGGACCAAGCTGCCTCTGCCTGTGGGGACCAGAAGCGGCTGGGAACGGGGCAGTGGCGGGACCACAGACAGGTAAGTGGTGTGTTTTGTTTTTTTTTTCCTCCAAGCGGCACAGGTTGGGGGGGGGGGGGGTATTCTCTACTCCTAGGCTGGACAATCCCTTCCCAATCTCTTCATTAAGGCTCATGCACACGACCATTGCCTGTTCTGTGGTCCGGCCAAATGCGAAACGAAACATCCGGGTCATAACAAAACAGTCCTATTCTTGTCTGTAATGCGGACAGGAATATGACATGTTCTATATTTTTGCAGATGCCACGGAACTGACATACGATGTGGACTGCACACGGTGTGCTGTCCGCATGTTTTGCTGCCTTATTGAAGTGAATAGGTCCACATCCGATCTGCAAAAAATGCGGATTGGATAGGGATAAAAAAAAAAATACGTTCATGGGCATGAGCCCTTAATATCACCAGCTGCTCTGCAGTGATGACATGCTGCACATACACGTGACTACTGCAGCCAATAGCTGATCTTGTGGCAAAGATGTTTTCATCACTGCTGGGGCTAGTGATTGGCTGCACTGGTAACATAGATGTACAGCATGTTATAAATGCAGGGATGCAAGCAAAGACCAAATGGGGCTACCAGTTTGTCGACGCTGAAATAGTGAGGGATTTTTTTTCTTAAAGAAGCACTCCCACGGAAATTTTCATTCTCGGACCTTTTAGAAATGTACATGATGTAAACGGTAGTGAAGGTAATATTATCAGTGTCTGTATTTGTGAGCTATCCCCTCTCTTCTGATCCTCAGCTATGTCATGTGACCAACACTTTAACTTTGTGAATAACACTGCATCTTATGTGTGGACAGGAAGCGAGTTCCTCTATGTATTCCTATGGGCTCCTCAACGTCAGTCTCAGGAATGAATAGAGAAGTAAATGACTTCTTGTCCTGTATCAGTTGGAGATCAGAGTGTTGGTCACATGACACAGCTGAGGATCAGAAGGGAGGTTATATTTCTCAAATATAGTCACCAGTAAGAAGATAACATACACTACAGATTACATAATGTACCCTTCTAATAGGTCAGAGAATAACAATTTTTGTGGGAGTGCTTCCTTAAATCTGGACAATCTATTTAAAAACTGCAGTTTTAGGTGCTCGTTCACACGACCATTGGTGTCCCGCTCCCGTATTGCGGACCGCATTTGCGAATCCGCAATACACGGGCACCGTTCCGTTGTCACTCCGCATCACGCATTCATTTCAATGGGTCTGCAAATCCGGAGATGAAGAACGGAAGCACTACGGAGTGCTTTCTGGGGTTCCGTTCTGTGCCTCCGCACCGCAAAAAGATAGAACTTTTATCTTTTTGCGGAACAGACGGATCAAGTGAATGGGTCTGCGATCCCTATGCGCTTGCCCCATGGAAGGTGCCCATACATTGCGGACCACAATTTGCGGTTCATAGCACGGGACACCAACGGTTGTGTAAACGAGCCCTTAAGCTGACGATCTACATTCAAGCTTTATGATAGTGTTTGCTGCCAAAGCCAGTTATGTATTGAAATAGACGACATTACATGTGTCCTTTGTTCACTATCCGCTCCCGACTTTGGCTTCAAAAACTGCATCAGAAACGTAGCCTCTGGGCTAGTTCATACAGTGTTGGAATCGGCGTGGAAAAATGCCTCAAAAGGCCCCCCTCACCTTCGCTCTCCAGCGTTCTTCCTGTCACTACCTATGACAAATACAGAGAAGGTACCGTGCTCTAGGGAGAGATTATATATTTTTTTTTTTACAGGAGACCCTTAAGGTTTTCTAGGGTTGGGACTAGGGGGAGGGGGGTTCTGCACCTCCTTTTCGCTCCTGAGTAGCGGCCCTAGCACCTCTGGAGTTAGAAGTCCCCTAGCAGCCTCCAGAACCCACCTGGCTGTATGAGCCTATATCTGGGTTCTCTGTCGGCCTGAGTTAAATCGGTTGGGGGTTCACCCTCTTCCTTTCTATCCTATGTGGCTGCACTAGCACCTCTCGTGGTGGAGGTCCCCTTGGTCCTGACCCTTATGTAGTGATGCGGTTACCTCACTATTGATGGCTGTGGGTTCAGTGTTCATGTAGCTCAGACCGGCTCTTCCTCTGTGAGATTTACAGCAGTATCGCCCCCGGTGCACTACAAATAGCCTGCAGCTTACACTGGCCGGTGAGTCCCCTCTCTATACCAACGTTCTGTATGGCATACAGGGGTTGGCAGAAGCTGTATGACTGTGTACTTGAACTGTGCATGGAATCATGTATGTATTTAGCCAGTTTGTTTCCTCAAGAGTTGTAGTTTTGTTTCTTGAGTATGCCACTTCTTGTGGAGGTTATATATTTGGCAGTTTTTCTGGCTATATTGGGAGAGCGTTTTTTGGGCTACTGCTCTTCAGTTTGACAAGGTTGCAGGCTTAAATCTCTTCAAGGTGTGGGCCCGGCCTGCTGGCAGAAGGGTTCCCTGTCAGCCTGGGTTCAATCAGGGGGTTCCTCTTCTTGCCCAAGGCTTACCGTGCCAGCGCCTTCTGGAGTGGAGGTCCCTTGGCTTGTCCTGACCCTTTACAAAGGGAATAGCACAGCTCACTATTGATGCCTGTGGCTCTACCTTGTGCCCGGTGGCTTGGCTCAGCCTCTTACCTCTGGCTTGTATCTCAGCTCGGCTGAGTAGTCAATGATATTATAACAAACGGGCTCTTTGGGATGTTCCTAAATATTGACCAGAAGTTCTGTGTGGTGCTATGTGCTTGCACTGCAGAACTTTCTGTAGGTGTTCTGAGATGCTCATGTTCATTGCTGGGTGCGGGTCCTAGTGATAAGCCCCCAATGTCCGAGATGGGGATAACCCTTTAATGCTCAGTGCTGTATTTTCATGTGATGTTACGATGTATTATCATGGGATTGGAGCAGTCTCCACTCTTTCCTCAGTAGTATGTATTTTGTAACACATAAACTGGACTTTTAGGACACTGGGGCTGTATTTTCTTGCGGATCTGTGTTTTGCAGACAGCAAAACACATACGGTTGTGTGAATGTAGCCTTATTCCTTATGTTAAGGAGTGGTTCTCGAACAATGAAGATAAGACATCCTTCCCTGATATTACAGACAGGATGTTCTGTCTACCCTGGACTTGCCTGGCACATATTGTTCTTACGCTTGGCCCCCTCCCCCTAAAGGTGTTGCTCCAGTGGTTCTGTCAAGAGGGATGGACGTACCAGTAATTCTCTTTCCAGGAGGCCCCTGTATTTCCTCCCTTATGTCCTATGTGAATTTAGTGTGTAAACCATTCCTGTTGGGTTTAATAAATCAGTTGCCTCCATCCTGGAAAACACCAGACGGTGAAGGAGCCTTTTAGCCTTTGTTTCCTGTCTCAAGAGGGTCAAGATGCAAGGGTCAAAGTGGTGCTTAGTGAGGGACTCCTGCAAATCAAATTACAGATAATTGATTTGATTGAGCGATGAATGAGTCATGATTGACGTTTGTACGACAATCTTTAGATGCGCAGAGTAGCGTAAATATTTGTAAGTGCGATCGTGTAATAGATCATTTATCAGGCAAACGGTTGTGCTTCCACCCACAGTGGGTTAATCTGTGCTGTAAATACCTGTTCACACTTGTACAATTCTGGAAGATGATTTAGGTATCTAAGAGCGACAAACAATTATCGCTTTTGCTTGATCTCCCAAAGGATTATCTACTCGTTTAAAGGGGCTGTTGGAGATGGCATGACATAGGGATGTTCTAGTGCAGTTTGTGAAAGTTGTGTTTCTGATGGCGATGTGTATGGGTTTTTCCATTTATTTAGATACTAAATGATGTTAAAAGCTGATTTTTGCGCAAGTGGCATTCCCCTGCTGGCCTCACCACTTAACCGAGAAGACGGCAGGGCTTCTAAGACAGAAGAATGCTGAAATCTATGCCAGCCAGGGGCAAGCTTAGATTTCCATTTATAGCCCATATGCCAACAGGCTATGATAAATGCCCACAATAGCCTGTAAATTGTTAATGATAATATTGGGCGCTTCCTTTATTTATTTTTTTTATCACTTTTCCCAGGAATATAAGAATGCGTTAGGATACCGCCACATGTAGTGGATTCCTCGCTGCAGCAGAAATTCTGCTCAGGATTTGTTACTGATTTGTCACGGATTTCACTGCTAAAGCTAAAATCTGCAGATGATATCGACACCATAAATTGACATTCTGTGGATGTGACATCTGCACCGCAGGTCGATTTTATGCTGACATTTATATTATTTTTTGCAGTGTGTTGAGATTTCTGAAAATCTCATACATGTTGCTAGTACTGCAAAACGCTGCAGGTTTGCCACATGCAGTTTTCAGTTATGCTGAAGGGAAGGAGTGGGGCAGGGTTCGGTAAGAAGAAGATCCTGAGCTTGTGCCAGGCTTGGAAATGCCCGCTGGGTACTCATATGCATATTGCAGTAAACTTCATAATCTGTGACTGAACGCTGTAGTATTAAATGCTGGAGTCTCAGCACCAAAAATGTTAGGATGTAGGAGATAGAGAGACCATGTTACCACCGCCAGGTAAAGTGCACGACAGGCACCCTTGGTTCTTCTCCAGAGATTAAGATTTAGTTTGGTTTTCAGGCCCAGAGACATCAAATGTTATAGCGCTTGTCCAAATGAAATATGTCTGAATGTACCGAATACCCAGATTGATGGTCATCCACTCATCCTGCCTGCCAGCCCCTTTTTTCTTATACCATTTTTACCAATTCAAAAACATGTAGAGCATATTGTATTGGATAGTACATAATTGTAAAACTACCCATACATGCTCATTGGTTGGTTTGTGTAGTATTGTTATGATAGTGACAGTAAGGCTTCATGCACATGACCCTATGTATTTTGAGACCTGCAAAATTTCGGATACCGTCCCTGTTTCATCTGTGTTTTTGGTCTGCATTTTCCACGTGTTCTATCCTTTTGTGGAATGGACATATGGACGCGGAAAGCACACAGATCATCCATGTGCCTTCCGCATCCATATATCCGTTCCTCAAAAAGAAATCCTATGTCCGCAAAATGCAGACCATGGAACCATTGAAGCCGATGGGTCTGCCCAGGCCATGTGACATAGCCTTACAGCAAGTGCCGTTGCTGATCGGTGGGGGTCCTGGGTGTTAGACCCCTGCTGATCAGATGCTGATAACCTATCCAAAGGATAGATCATCAGTAAGGAAAAGGTAGAGAGCCCCTTTAACACAAATACCAATCTCATTTACCTCTGTTCATATGTCCCGAATGGGTAGCGCAGCACTTAGACTGGTGCAGATGGTCCTGTACCCGCATAGCCAGATTCTGGAAGTATTTACTGTGTTGTTTTTTTTTTTTTTTTTTATTGTTTTTTTTTTTTATTTGAGATTCTTGCACTGCCTTTTTGTGCCTTCATGTTCTCCTCAGGTCTGTCTGATAGGTTTACGTTTGTATATGTCATTTTTTTTCCCCTGTTTTTATATTGGTCTGACTGTATGTTCATTTAAAATGCATTTACTCTTAAGGGTACTTTCACACTTGTGGCAGAGGATTCCGGCAGGCAGGTCTGTCTCCCGGACTGCCTGCCCTATCCGACAATCCGGACGCAAACGGATGCATTTGTGAGACGGATCCGTCTGACAAATGCATTGCAATACCGGATCCGTCTTTCCGGTTGTCATCCGGAAAAATGGAACCAGTATTTATTTATTTTTCACATTTTTAAAGGTCTGCGAATGTGCGGACCGTTGATGCGGCACTAATACATTTCAATGGAAATTAATGCCAGATCTGGCATTCCGGCAAGTGTTCAGTATTTTTGGCCGGAGAGAAAACTGCAGCATGCTGCGGTATTTTCTCTGGCCAAATTCCGTAAGAGGGACTGAACTGAAGACATCCTGATGCATACTGAACTGATTAGTTTTTTCCGGTGTTGAGCCCCTAGGACGGAAAAGAGAAACGCTAGTGTGAAAGTACCCTTAGCTGTGTATATACGTTACATGTTCTGCAATGTTCCCATCATTTTTGCAAAACTATCCAGGCCTTAACTGTGACTATAACCTGTGTGTATTGCTTGCTATTGATACTTATTTCTTTCCTTACAGGAAGCCAGTGAAATCTCGAAGCAGGAGTCCCATATACTCAAGAAAGTCATCATCTTCTCGCAAGAAGCAAAAGTCTCAGTCCCGAAGTCGCCATTCCAGTATTTCACCTGCCCGTTTGCCGTTAAACTCCAGTCTAGGTGCAGAGCTTAGTCGCAAGAAAAAGGAGCGAGCACTAGCCGCTGCCGCTGCAGGTAGAGATCCTAAGGGCAGTCCGTTAATAAAGAGAGAGATTGGCGATGGGAAAGGACTGTCCATAGTGGAAGCCAAAAAGATAATTAAAACTCTTAAGTTAGAGAAATCTGCTTCTGATACAGAACTGTTAGTTACAGCAAATGCGGACAAGACTATATCTAGTTCCATCAAGACAGAGGAGGTTGAAAAGAAACTCTTGATACCAACCAAGGATGTGAAAGTTCAAGTAGTAAAAGAAAACAAATGTACCACCATCAAAGAGGAGGTCTTAACGCCAAAAGAGGGAGTGTCGGACAAAGAGAAGGAAAAAGATATTCCTCCCCCTCTGCCTCCTTTGAAGTCTCCCCCACCTCCTTTACCTGCTTGTTCACCACCTCCTCCACTTCCACCTCTTCCTCCTTCACCTGCTGTTCCTCAGCAGCCTCCCCCGCCTTTACCACCTCCAGTCTCTTTGACATTCCTGCCTCTCCCTGCCGTAGTGGCTACTTCAGTGACTCCCACCAGTCACACTCGGTCATCAACTGCGTCCACTCAGGCCAATTCCCAGCCACCATCAGTGTCCACCTCTAAGCTGCAGCCATTTGCTAACCTGGTTATCCCTCACTTAAAAACTTCTACGCTTCCTCCATTGCCGCTTCCACCATTATTATTGGGAGAAGATTACATGGAGAGGTGAGTTCATGATGCCGTTGAAGGAAATGAAATGCATAGATATATTTCAGGTCCATCTTTTCTGTAGCCTATTTTCTTGTAAATGATGTACTTTAGTAGCTGTCAATGCACGATGAAGCCAAAAAAGTTACTTTCTGTAAGGCCTCATGTACACGACTGTTGTTTGGGTCCGCATCCGAGCCGACGCTTTGGCGGCTCGGATGCGGACCCATTCACTTCAATGGGGCCGCAAAAGATGCAGACAGCACTCCGTGCGCTGTCCGCATCCGTGGCTCCGTTCCGCGGCCCTGCTAAAAAAATATAATATGTCCTATTCTTGTCCGCGCTTTGCAGACAAGAATAGGCATTTATATTGCCGGCGCCCGTTCCATTCCGCAAATTGCGGAAGGCAACACGGGCGGACCGCAAAAAAACGGCACAGTCGTGTGCATGAGGCCTAAAACAGACTTTTGTATGTTTCAGAGCTCCACTTGATGCTGCACACAAAAAAGAGCTGTGTACAGAGAATAGGGTTCCATATTTTTAATAAAGACCAATTGAAAAAATGGTCATCTGTGGATGGCACCGTTTAGGGGGGGGGGGATCTGTGGATGGCACCGTTTAGGGGGGGGGGATCTGTGGATGGCACCGTTTAGGGGGGGGGGATCTGTGGATGGCACCGTTTAGGGGGGGGGGGGGGATCTGTGGATGGCACCGTTTAGGGGGGGGGATCTGTGGATGGCACCGTTTAGGGGGGGGGGGGGATCTGTGGATGGCACCGTTTAGGGGGGGGGGGGATCTGTTGATGGCACCGTTTAGGGGGGGGGGATCTGTGGATGGCACCGTTTAGGGGGGGGGGATCTGTGGATGGCACCGTTTAGGGGGGGGGGATCTGTGGATGGCACCGTTTAGGGGGGGGGATCTGTGGATGGCACCGTTTAGGGGGGGGATCTGTGGATTGCACCGTTTAGGGGAGGGGGGGGGGATCTGTGGATGGCACCGTTTAGGGGAAGGGGGGGGGGATCTGTGGATGGCACCATTTAGGGGAAGGGGGGGGGGGATCTGTGGATGGCACCATTTAGGGGAAGGGGGGGGGATCTGTGGATGGCACCATTTAGGGAGGGGGGGGGATCTGTGGATGGCACCGTTTAGGGGAGGGGGATCAGCTCCCTGCTGTTGTGTGCACAAAGCACAGGGCAGCAGGGAGAGTGTAAAGTCCTATTCACCCTAATAGAGCTCTATTAGGGTGAATATGACAAGGGTTCTACGTTCTAGCCCTTAGGCTCAGTTCACACCTGAGCGTTCTGAAAGGAGCGCTCTGTATGCGCGATTGTACGGGCGTTTACAAGCGCGCATACAGAGACAAGTTTGCACACATTGTCGCGCGTTCCCGAAAGTCTATGTACGGGAACGCGCGACCAAAGCCCAAAAAAACGCTACCGAACTTGTGTATGCGTCTGGCGTTTTACAGCGCGATCGTACGCGCTGTAAAACGCCCAGGTGAGAACCATTCCCATAGGGAAGCATTGGTTTCTCCTTGTTGAGCGTTTTACAGCGCGTAGGAACGCGCTGTAAAACGCTCAGGTGTGAACTGAGCCTTAAGGAGACTAATAGTTATTAAATAAAAAGTAAAAAAAAGTTTAAACACGCCCCCCCAAATATAGAAAACAATATATCGCAATATATATCGCACATGCTTAAAATTATATCGCAATATAGATTTTAGGCCATATCGCCCACCCCTACAGTGCACTAATAAAAATTGCCCCAAAAGGTGTACATAGTCTTTAAAGGAAATGTGTCATCAGAAAATGATCTATTGTTGAAGGCTACTTTCCCACTGGCGTTTTGGCTTTCAATTTGTGAGATCCGTTCAGGGCTCTCACAAGCGGTCCAAAACGGATCAGTTTTTGCTCTAATGCATTCTGAATAGAAAAGATCCGCTCAGAATGCATCAGTTTGCCTCCGATCAGTCTCCATTCCGCTCTGGAGGCGGACACCAAAACGCTGCCTGCAGCGTTTTTTTTTTTGTCTGTCCTGGCATGCGGAGCCAAACGGATCCGTTCTGACACACAATGTAAGTCAATGGGGACGGATCAATTTTTTCTGACAATCTGGCACAACAGAAAACGGATCCGTCCTCCATTGACTTTCCAACGTCTTGGCTATGTTAAAGATAATACAAACGGATCCGTTCTGAACGGATGCAGACGGTTGTATTATCTGAATGGATCTGTCCTCACAAAACGCAAGTGTGAAAGTAGCCTAAGTCAATGATGCCAACTCCGTGTTTTTTTTTTTTTTTTTTTTCCCTGTATCTGGAAAAAAAATTAAAAAAAAACACGGATCAGTCACCCATTGATTTAAAATTATTTTAGTGTCTGATCCGGTTTCGATGTAAAACAACTACATCCAGATGTGTTAACATCAAACAACCTGCTGGAAGTGGAAGTGTGAAACAGACCATAATCATGTTTTTATGTTAAACATAAGAGTTTTTTGGGTGATGTTGTTTTTAATTTTCCATATCTATATTAACCACTTGCCAACCACCCGTTGACTATATACTTTCGGGCAGTCAGCAAGCATCTCTACATGTTTTTAAGTATCTGTGCAGAGACGGCTGGTCATTGACAGGCAGGTATGGTTTTTAATCTGCACAGTGTATACAGATCAGGAAGAAGCAATGCACCTTCTGGAACAGACTATCAGAGTTTGTGCCACATACAGATGTAGCCGAGCTAAACTTAGAGGACCTTTCATGGGTCCAAACATTATAAACTAAGTATCAGGATACGTAGGGCATAGTGCAGGGATCTAACTGCCCTCACTATTTTTTCTGGGCGCCACTCCGTTTGCCCGCTGTGCCCCCCGTTGTATTCTCCCGCCTGGTATGCTAATTTTAGCATCAGAACAATGAGGAGGAGACTGAGTCTTTCTCTGTGGGCGTCTCCTTCTCCCCTGGCTGTGACGCTCTCCGCTCCTCATTGTTCTGATGCTAAAATTAGCATACCAGGCGGGAGAATACAACGGGGGCCACAGCGGGCGAACGGAGCGGCGCCCAGCAAAAATAATGAGTGCAGTTAGATCTCTGCACTATGCCCTACGTATCCTGATTGGTTTATAATGTTTGGACCAATGAAAGGTCCTCTTTAATGGTAACGCATTAAGTAAACAATGTTTAATTTTTCAATGGCTTTTGTCACAAGAGATGCTAGGGAGGCTCGTCCCCATTGCGGCCTGCTATTGGCACTGCTGATCATTGTTTCTGGGCAGCAGATTGTGCCGTCTAAACAGCGATCTGCTGCCCAGATACTGATTCTGTATGAGGACAATGGATCGCAATAGCAATCCCTCGTCCTCATACTGTGAAGGAGATCACTGCATGTAAATGCATTGGTCTCCTTCACTGAACAATTGGGCAACGCTTCCTTCCCGACAATTGGCTGTAACATCGTGAATTGTAAACTTGCCTTTAGCCTAATAATAGGCGTTACTTCTTGGTCTGTACAGATCACTTTACTGCAGTTATCTGCTTTGTTTAGGATCCACCATATAGTCCATAGACCTTCATAGGGTGAAGTCATCATTGATGTGAATACCTGAATCATTGTTTCTGGGCAGCAGATCCTGCTCCCTAGAAGACAATCTGCTGTGCAGAAACTGAATTCATCAGGACGTGCAATAACGGTAGCCATTGATCGTCCCCATGCAGCTCTTATTTCCCTGTTCGTCAGTGGAGGTTATCTGGAAGGAATGAATCCTTCCTGATAATTGCCTGCTTGTTGGGTATATGTAAATGCACCTTTAGAACAGCTCAGGCAAGATGGCAGTCCCCATCAAAATATAAAAAAAACATATATATTTTTTAAAGAATTAATTAGCATTTTATTGCATGAAATAAGTGTTTGTTTGTTTTTAAATTCACTTTCTTTATTTAAAGATCAATATTAACAATCAATTTTAAAAAAGAAACCATATAAATCTTTACACTTTTACAAACAAAGTCCCCACCCAATCCCTCCCCAGCCCAAACAGAGGAGAGATGGGGGAAGCTCTAGGGATTCCAATCTCCCCAGATTCTAAACCATTTTATCTCCTTCTCATATCTCTTATTAATATTTGTCCGGTTTAACCATGCCTTCACACTGGGGGCATCCCGCGCAAACCAAAAACGAGCTACCAGGAGTCTAGCCAGGAACATTATCTTAAACAGAAGATTGTTTTTATATTGCTGACAGCCCACCTTGACGAGATCACCTAATACCCAACATTCAGCAGTAAAAGGAATCCGCACCTTCAATTTTCCCTCTATGTAGTCATGGACGGTCTCCCAATATTCTTTCAGCTCTGCACAGAACCAAAACATATGCAAATAATCTGCATCAGGAATGCCACACCTAGGGCAGATGGAATCGCTCCTAATACCACATCTCTTAAGCCAAGTGGGTGTGACATAAAGGCTATGTAGAATATTAAACTGCACCACAACATGATTAAAATTGTGTGACACCACTTTTAAATCCTGAACTACCTTTTCCTGATCACCCAGATGAGTCATTAAAGCTTCATCTTTCCAAGCCCTCTGTCCAGGAGAACAAATATCTACAAATCGTGCTGTAATAAAATTTTTATACAATTGGGAAATCTTCATCCTTTGCTCCAAATTCCCTATCAAATCATTAAATTGAGTAGAAATGTGTATTTCAAGCCTATAATTATTATTATTTTTTATACTTAAAGGTGCTGATCTTAACTGTAAGTAACGAAACCATAAGTTTGTGATTTTTCTCTGTGGAATAGTATCGTGAATGGAACTATATCCCCATTACCCACTACCTGTGTCACATATAAAATATAACTTTTTTGCCTATATAAATCCCTACCTAATTCAATTAAAGTTTGAAAATGCTTATTATGCCAGAGGGGGGTACACCCCAATGAACCCTTCACTCCAAACCAAAGTCTAATAGAATACGAAAAAAAACAGATTTAAGAAAAAGATGTTACTGTCTCTGGTTAACTAGCAGAAGAAATTTCGGTGACCCATTCTCTTTAAAAGGGATGTGGAAATTTTAAAGCTATCCTCTAACCCCTGGATAGGAGATAACTGATTAGTGGAGGTGTGACCTCCTTCCCACTCTGATCCTGAGAATGGGGGTCCATTACCGCCGTTCTGGTAGAGTGGCAGGTGGAGCTTGTGCCCTGCCGGTCCATTCATTCTGCATGGGACTGCTGAAAATAGCGGAACAATGTACTTGGCTATCATGAAGAATGAGTGGAGAGGCAGGGCATATACCCCATGTTGCTGCTCCATCAGAACATGGGAACAGGACTTCTGTTTTTGGCATCATAGGGGTCCCAGCAGTTGATCTCCTATTCTGTGAAAAGTTTGTATCCAGATAACAGTTAAAGCGAACCTTTCACCTGGATTTCACTTAATAAACTATCAAAAGTACCTTCTAGATCATCCTCATTGTGTTAGCACACGGTCTTGTCCCGCTTTTCTGTCATGTATATGCATGGAAAAATCGCTTTATAAAGTACTCTTCTCCAGCTCCACAAGTCACGGTAGAAGTCAAGGTGGTAGCCCTTCCCTCACTCCAGGCTGTAACTCCCCTGCCCTAACCCCGCCTCTATGCAGTCTAATTGACACCCGGCTCAGTCGCCGGGACTGCGCTTGTACAGGCGGCGCATGCGCCGTCGGACTCCAGCGCGATCCTGTAACTGAATCGCGCATGCGCCGTCCCCGATGCCTGCCTGTCTTCTCTTCCTCACGCGCGATTCAGTTACAGGATCGCGGTTGAGTCCGACGGCGCATGCGCCGCCTGTACAAGCGCAGTCCCGGCGACTGAGCCGGGTGTCAATTAGACTGCATAGAGGCGGGGTTAGGGCAGGGGAGTTACAGCCTGGAGTGAGGGAAGGGCTACCACCTTGACTTCTACCGTGACTTGTGGAGCTGGAGAAGAGTACTTTATAAAGCGATTTTTCCATGCATATACATGACAGAAAAGCGGGACAAGACCGTGTGCTAACACAATGAGGATGATCTAGAAGGTACTTTTGATAGTTTATTAAGTGAAATCCAGGTGAAAGGTTCGCTTTAAGAAAAAATGTAACTGTAATAACCACACACACTTTTTGTTTTAAGTACATGGATATTTTAAAGCTATAACTTTTTTTCTTGTTTGGTTATGTATTTATTTTTGTTTCTCTATTCCATAATGGTCATTTTGATTACCGTATTTTTCGCCCTATAAGATGCACCGGCCCATAAGACACACATAGGTTTTAGAGGAGGGCAATAAGAAAAAGATATTTTTCTTTATAGCTCAGGTCAGATCACCAGTCAGTCCCCCAATGTTAATAAGACCTCAGATTAGACTCCCAATCAGACCTCAGCTCCGACCCCAATGTGAATGACCCTCAATCGACCTCAGATAAGAGCCCCATGCCTCTCATCAGCCCATATATCAGCCCCCAAATCAGCCACCATTGCCTTTTTTTACCCCCCACAATAGCCCCCATTGCCATATTTCAGCTCCTATTGCCATATTTCAGCCCCCATATCAGCCTCCATTGGCATGCCTTTCATCAGTCACAGAACACAAAACAAAAAAACACTTGCCTCCCCTGCTCCTGGACGCCGCGGCTCCTCTCCTCCAGCGCGATCTTCTTCCTCCTGCCTCCGGCTGTGCTGTGAACTGGCGCGTACAGCGCGAGGTCACAGAGAGCCCTCACACTGTGCACAGCTGACAGCGGAGGACCAGGAAGTGGTGAGTACAGAGCCTTCACTGCTTCCCAGTCCTCCGGTACTAATGAGCGCTTTCATAATGGAAGCGCTCAGTATTCACCTCAAGACGCAGGGACATTTCCCCCCCCACTTTTTTTTGGGGGGCGGGATGCGTCTTATGGGGCAAAAAATACAGTATATGGGATGTATGGGTTATGGTCACCGGGGGCATGACTAGAAGTTGCAGTGTGGCGTTTTTTTAAATGTATTTTTTATCTTGATCATTGGGACTGTAGCATGAAGCAGCACTGCAGCTTACTGATCTCTATACACAGTGCTCGTAGCGTGCCGGGGATGGCAGGAACGGTAACAAACCCTGCTGTCCCTGACCGGGGGCTCCACACTTCCGCTTTAAAACATCTTTGCAGAGATATATGCTGACCACACAGATATATAGTCAATATATAGATATGCAGGTATATAGTCAGTGGGCAGTTGGCAAGGGGGTTAATATATGCCCTCTTGCTTTTCAGATAAATGTCCTCTGACTATCTAATGTGTATAGAGTCATGGGAAATTAGAATTGGGTGTGTTGGTTTTCTACATGCCGGGAAAAGATGCTCTATAGACATGTCAGGAGTTAGTAACAGGTCCTCAGGGTGATTGCAGGAAGTGGATTTTAGCTTCATTCCCCATTGAAGTCAATGGCGAAGGGCTAAAATAGCTAGCGTATTTGTGCATGTTTTTGGCAGCATTTCTGATCCGTTTTTTTCTTTCTTTTATTACATGGCAGATTTTTGCCATCACAAGGTTTCCTCTGGTTTTGTCTGCTCGCTGGGTTCTTCATTTGCCTGATGTTCTGGGGACCTGGAGTTGATTTTGTGTCTAGGTTGGAACTTACCCTTGTTTTCTGGTGTTCATCTCTCTGCAGTCATTGATACTAATTCAGTTTACCGTGTGCGTATGCATAGTGTATAGAGATACCAAGGTATTATTTGAAATGGTAGAACAACTCTATTATAATAAATGGACCATTTGAAAGTTGTACGTCTGACACAGTGCAGGGATACTAGGGTCCTACGGTGTTCCTCCTCCTGTGTATTAGCATGTTTTTCTGATTTAAACAGATTTGTACCTTTTTTGATTCTGTTTATCTAACTTGTTTTTCATTACAGTCCTATGGAAGTTATCCCTTCCAAACCTGCCAAGAGGAATAAGGAGCAAAGGCCTCGGTACCTTCTCACTGATCTCCCATTGCCTCCTGAACTACCAGGGGGGGATCCATCTCCTCCAGAATCTCCAGAGCCAAAAGTTGTAACACCTCCTCAGCAACCCTTAAAGAAGAGACCAAAGTAAGTTTGTACTTTTCGTAAAGCTTTTATATTGAGCTACTGGGAAGTGTCTCCACTTTATTGGTTATTTCCATCACACAAGTTGATGGCATTTGCCAGTATACACTATCTCTTTGGCTGAGTTTCCATAAAGCGAATGCAATTCGGCAGTTGCAAACCCATTCTGCGAACAGTGACTGCATAGATTTGCAGATTAACCCCTTAACAACCACCCACTGTCTTTTTATGGCGGGCGGTATAGATCCTCAGTCTGCAGTGACGTCTTTTAGGGTCGCTGCAGTTGAGGGGGTTATACAGGTTCTGCAGATTTTTCTTACTGATCTCTCCAGAGGTGAACAGGGCTTAGCCGCTCCCAGGCCATTGATACTAGTCGTGACGTTACAGGGCCTGCGGGAAACAACGAGAAGGCCGCGGCGCTACTGCTAGTGCTGCTGTCTTCTCAAACAGCTAATCTGCAGGGGTCCCGGGTGTCTGTCCCCCCCACTGATCAGATGCTGATGATATATGTAGGGGTTAGATCATCAGTATGAAAAAGCTGCAGAATGCTCCTCATTAAGAATCAGCTGTTAATACCAGCCTGGGTTCTTGGCGTAGGCTCCTACTTCGCAGGGTAGGCCTTCTGTATTAGAATCCTGGACAATCCTTCAATTATAGTCAGGTCCATAAATATTAGGACATTGACTAAATTCTAAAATTTTTGGCTCTATACACCACCACAATGGATTTGAAATGAAACAAACAAGATGTACTTTAACTGCAGACTGTCAGCTTTAATTTGAGGGTATTTACATCCAAATCAGGTGAACGGTGTAGGAATTACAACAGTTTGCATATGTGCCTCCAACTTGTTAAGGGACCAAAAGTAATGGGACAATTGGATTCTCGGCTGTTCCATGGCCAGGTGTGTGTTATTCCCTCATTATCCCAATTACAATGAGCAGATAAAAGGTCCAGAGTTCATTTCAAGTCTGCTATTTTCATTTGGAATCTGTTGCTGTCAACTCTCAAGATGAGATCCAAAGAGCTGTCACGGTCAGTAAAGCAAGCCATCATTAGGCTGAAAAAACACAACAAACCCATCAGAGAGATAGCAAAAACATTAGGCGTGGCCAAAACAACTGTTTGGAACATTCTTAAAAAGAAGGAACGCACCGGTGAGCTCAGCAACACCAAAAGACCTGGAAGACCACGGAAAACAACTGTGGTGGATGACCGAAGAATTATTTCCCTGGTGAAGAAAACACCCTTCACAACAGTTGGCCAGATCAAGAACACTCTCCAGGAGGTAGGTGTATGTGTGTCAAAGTTAACAATCAAGAGAAGACTTCACCAGAGTGAATACAGAGGGTTCACCACAGGATGGAAACCATTGGTGAGCCTCAAAAACAGGAAGGCCAGATTAGAGTTTGTCAAACGACATCTAAAAAAGCCTTCACAGTTCTGGAACAACATCCTATGGACAGATGAGACCAAGATCAACTTGTACCAGAGTGATGGGAAGAGAAGAGTATGGAGAAGGAAAGGAACTGCTCATGATCCTAAGCATACCACCTCATCAGTGAAGCATGGTGGTGGTAGTGTCATGGCGTGGGCATGTATGGCTGCCAATGGAACTGCTTCTCTTGTATTTATTGATGATTTGACTGCTGACAAAAGCAGCAGGATGAATTCTGAAGTGTTTCAGGCAATATTATCTGCTCATATTCAGCCAAATGCTTCAGAACTCATTGGACGGCGCTTCACAGTGCAGATGGACAATGACCCAAAGCATACTGCAAAAGCAACCAAAGAGTTTTTAAAGGGAAAGAAGTGGAATGTTATGCAATGGCCAAGTCAATCACCTGACCTGAATCCGATTGAGCATGCATTTCACTTGCTGAAGACAAAACTGAAGGGAAAATGCCCCAAGAACAAGCAGGAACTGAAGACAGTTGCAGTAGAGGCCTGGCAGAGCATCACCAGGGATGAAACCCAGCGTCTGGTGATGTCTATGCGTTCCAGACTTCAGGCTGTAATTGACTGCAACGGATTTGCAACCAAGTATGTAAAAGTTTGATTTATGATTGTCCCATTACTTTTGGTCCCTTAACAAGTGGGAGGCACATATGAAAACTGTTGTAATTCCTACACCGTTCACCTGATTTGGATGTAAATACCCTCAAATTAAAGCTGACAGTCTGCAGTTAAAGCACATCTTGTTAGTTTCCTTTCAAATTCATTGTGGTGGTGTATAGAGCCAAAAATGTTAGAATTGTGTCGATGTCCCAATATTTATGGACCTGACTGTATATCTTGAAATTTATTCAGAGAATATGAAAATGCTCTTTTTATGTCTTTGGATCAAAAAATATAGAATCATGTGGTAAATATGTTCTGCAGAATATAAATTATAACTGTAGGTATTCTGAATTTTATCTGTGTATCTGACTAGTCGTCTTTAAAAATGAGAGCTAATTGGTCCATTATGAATGAGGAGTGAACGGATTGTTATTACTATTGTTTGTATATTGTCAGGTTACAAATTGTTTGCTCGTTTGTTGGTTGAACAACACATTTAGGCTACTTTCACACTTGCGTTTGGAGCGGATCCGTCTGGTGTCTGCACAGACGGATCCGCTCCTATAATGCAAACGCTTGCATCTGTTCAGAACGGATCCGTCTGCATAACAGTTTTTTACAGATCTGATTTTTCACTTTGTGAAAACTCAGATCTGACAGTATATTCTAACACAGAGGCGTTCCCATGGTGATGGGGATGCTTCAAGTTAGAATATACTAAAAGAACTGTGTACATGACTGCACCCTGCTGCCTGGCAGCACCCGATCTCTTACAGGGGGCTGTGATCCACACAATTATTGTGCGAATCATAGATCCCTGTAAGATCAGGTGCTGCCAGGCAGGAGGGGGCAGACCCCCTCCCTCCCCTGTATTAAATGTGACCAGTGTGGCCCCCCTCCCTCTATATTCATTGGTGGCCAGTGCGGCCCCCCCTCCCTCCCCAGTATTAAATGTGACCAGTGCGTCCCCCCTCCCTCTATATTCATTGGTGGCCAGTGCGGATTCCCAGTATTAAATGTGACCAGTGCGGCCTCCCCTCTTCATGGTGATGGGGACGCTTCAAGTTAAAATATACCATCGGATTGGAGAAAACTCCGATCTGATGGTATATTAATAGGGGACTCCTGACTTTACATTGAAAGTCAATGGGGGACGGATCCGTTTGAAATTGCACCATATTGTGTCAACGTCAAACGGATCTGTCCCCATTGACTTGCATTGTAAGTCTGGACGGATCCGTTTGGCTCCGCACGGCCAGGCGGACACAAAAACGCTGCAAGCTGCGTTCGGGTGTCCGCCTGCTGAGCGGGACGGAGGCCAAACTGATGCATTCTGAGTGGATCCGCATCCACTAGGGCTGTACGGATCTGTTCGGGGCCACTTGTGAGAGCCTTCAAACGGAGCTCATAAGCGGAACCCCGAACGCTAGTGTGAAAGTAGCCTTACAGTGGTAACTATCGGCAATGAGCATTCGTTCCCGATAATTGGCTTGATGATCTGCATTTATAATGCGTTTTATACTTGTGTGTCAGAATTTGCTGTCCCCGTTATGGCGAAAGGAAGCAGAAAGAAATCGATTGGGGTAAGCGCTGCGTGGACAAGTTTGACATTATTGGCATCATTGGAGAAGGAACCTATGGCCAAGTGTACAAAGCCAAGGACAAGGACACTGGTAAGAAATCTGTAGTTATATCCAGAAATGATATAGAACCACCTAGTAGTATTTTGATGAATATTTAGCATTTTGTCTGGACTGTTGTCTTATTATGTCCTTATTAAATGATGTGAGAAAAGTACACAGAAACCCGCGGTTAGAAGACACTTTGTAGATTGCCTGGAACAGTGTAAAAATATAGGCACGTGCAGATTGTTGTGCATCTCAGGTCTCTAGGCCATTATTGTCAGTTATGTCATATGCCCGAAATGTGGCCCTGAGGATCCACGTGAAGACATGGACAGAATATCCTTGCAGCTTCTTGTTTGTGAATTTACACAGTTGCTTTCCTGTGTCATCTGCAGATCTAATGAGTCCTGATATTCATGAGCTCCCGCCTCTCCCCACTCCTGATGCCGATTTGGCAGGCGGGCGATGAGAGCTTGAATCGCATGTACATCCGGACTCATCCGCATGTGCTGGAGCGGTTTTAATATGAGGTTTTAGCAAAACTATTTCCATTCTTGCCACAGTTTCCACGAGGAAACATCATCCGGTGTCCGTACGCAGATTAGCCTCATTAAATTGCTAAAACCTACTTGCAGATCTGCACCATGCAAACTGCAAAACCACTGCCGAAATCCAAGCGTCAGCCTCTAATTTTTTATTTTTTTGGTGGATTCCAGATAACATACATTTCTCGCCCAATTCCTTGGGGGACACAGGAAACCTTGGGTATAGCTCAACTCCCTAGGAGGCGTGACACTAAGTGAAAACTGTTAAGCCCCTCCTCCAGCAGCTATACCCTCAGCCTGGAGAGAGAGACTACCAGTTTTTGCTTAGTGTCCAAGGAGGCAAGACACTCCCTGCTCTGCAGGGCTGTTTTCTCGTGCATGGCATTGGGGGACACAGCACCATGGTATATGCCCAGCTGCCACTAGGAGGCTGACACTAGAAACACCCAGGTGGGCTATAGCCCTCTGCCAGAGCCGAGAGAGATCAGTCTTGTTCTAGTGTCCATAGGAGGCAGACATGACCTGCTATCTTTTTTTTCGCAGGTCATCCTGCTAATTTTATTTCTCGCCCATATTCCTTGGGGGACACAGGAAACCATGGGTATAGCTCTGCTCCCTAGGAGGCGTGACACTAAGTGAAAGCTGTAAGCCCCTCCTCCATCAGCTATACCCTTCAGCCTGGAGAAGAGACTGCCAGTTTTTGCTTAGTGTCCAAGGAGGCAAGACACCCCCTGCTTATGCAGGGTTGTTTTCCTATGATTTTTTATTTTTACGTTATTTGTTGTTTTTAATTCGGTTTTTTTCTACTTACAGGGACAACAGAGGCGCATTAGACCCCTCTGTTTCTCCCGGGGTTGAGTTGCGCCAGTGCCGGTAATTCCGCACTGCCGCCTCCCCCACAGAAGACAAGGTGGACCAGGGCAGCCTCGCTCCCCTGCGTCCCGCCAGCTCAGGGTCGCCCGCACGCCAAGTCCCTCCCCCGGCTTCCTGCCACTGCGGTGCCAGGAGCTGAAGGGGCGACCCCGCTGGATGGATTGAGGGTGAAGACAGCGTATGGTGAGACAGGCTGCTCCAGCCTCCCCTTCCTCCCTCCCACCGCTGCTACAGGCCTCCTGGGCTCCCATGGCCACTGTTACTACATGGCCACTGCTACATCGTGCGCCCACCCCTCCCCCCCCCCGATATCGGACCGTTACCGGGCAGGGGGGTTTATCTGGGCAAGTCCTTGGCAGGGACGCTGCCTTCTGCCACATCCAGGCGCGGAGGGGGCCGCTTTCTTGGCGTGAACGGCGCCATTTCAGGCCGGCACTTCATTATCCTTGGGGGTTAAGTTCATTTTGCCGCGCGCGCGCGGCTCTGCTTCAGAGCGGCAGGGAGGGGGCGGAGCTTCCTACATGCGCTCCGCTACTTCCGGGTTCATCGCACAGTGCTGCGTGGAATCCTCTCTGCAGTGCGATCCGAAGCCGGTGCTGCTGCCTCTCCTCCACAGCCTCCTCAGTCTGTTCCCCCTTACCGCTGCCGCTTGCATCATCCGGGTCTGGTAGGACTTTTAACCCCCTCCGTGCCACAGTACTGTCGCTTGGGTGTTATCCCCGTTTCTTTCCTTGGGGTCTCCCACTTTAAGTGCAACATCTTTGTTCCACCATGTCAGACCCTTCTGCAGCCGCCAAGCCTTGGTACCATGCCTGTACTGCTTGTAGGGAACCCTTTCCCCGGGGGCAGTCTGATCCGCACTGTACTGCATGTCGGGCTCCACCGCAGCCTCAGTCGCCCGCTGTGTCGCTCCCTGCTGCCTCTGACCCGCCTGACTGGGCTAGATCCCTGTCCCAGGCCGTGGAAAGCCTCACTCATGTCGTGGGCCGCCTAATAGACAGGCCGCCTACCCCGCAGGACGCCACTCTTACTGTCGCGCCCTCCGGGTCCACCGCTTCTGCCGCTGCAGCGGGTTCACTCTCCTTTAGTGACCCCTCCCGAGCTAGGCACTCTCAGAAGCGTATTAGAGTAGAGCGAGCCTCCTCCTCGGATGCCTCCCTCTCCCCGCCACGCGTGCGCACCCAGACGAGCCTCTCCTCCCCAAAGGATTCGCTCTCTGAAGGTGAATTGGCGGTTTCAGATTTGGAAATGGACTCGGCCCTGCCGTCCAAGCTAGCCTCAGCGATGGGTCAACTCATCTCTGATATTCGTGACACCTTTAAGGTGCAGGATGATCCCCCTAGCTCGGACGCAGCTAGCGTCTCATTTATCAGACCCAGGCAGGTCTCAAAAGTCTTCCCAATCCACTCTGATTTCTCCTCTGTGGTGTCTAAGGCTTGGGCTCGACCGGACGCCCGTTTTGTCAACCCCAAGAAGCTGGACATTTGCTATCCTTTTCCAGCAGATGTCGTGGCCACATGGTCTTCCCCACCCAAGGTGGACCCCCCTGTGGCCCGGCTGTCGAAGAACACGGCCATCCCTGTTCCCGACGGGTCCTCTCTTCAGTCAGCGGAGGACCGTCGCATGGAGACCCTTTCTAAGGGCATTTTTGCTGCCTCCGGTTCTGCTCTCAGACCGGTTTTTGCCTCTGCTTGGGCAGGGAAAGCAATCTCTGCTTGGGGTGCGCAGCTGGAACAGGAGTTGGACTCGGACGTCCCTATCCAGGACCTGCGTTCCTTGGCCCAGCTTATTGTTCGGGCCGGGAATTTTGTTTGTGAGGCCTCCCTTGATGCGGGAGCCCTTATTGCACGCTCCTCCGCCCTGGCAGTTTCCGTCAGGAGGGAGCTCTGGCTGAAGGTTTGGAAAGCGGACGCTGCCTCCAAACGTTCCTTGGCGGGGCTACCGTTTGCGGGTTCCCGCCTTTTCGGGGTCCGCCTAGACGAACTTATTTCGGAGGCCACGGGTGGTAAAAGCACCCATCTTCCTCAACCCCAAGCCAGGGGCGCCCCCCGCGGACGCCCTGGTGCGTCTCGTTTTCGGTCCTCCCGCAGGGCCTCTGGGGCTCCCACCACAGCTGCCGCTTCGGCTCCTCCCCAGGATAAGCATAGGAAGCCGTTTTTTTTTTTTTTTTTTCGGGCGCAGCCCTCCTGGCGCAAGCCGCAGGCTGCCCGCACACCCGCAGCAAAGCAATCCTCTGCCTGAAGGCGCGCCCCCACCCACCCGGGTGGGGGGCCGGCTCCTCCTTTTCAGGGACGTCTGGTTGGCTCACGTCTCCGACGCCTGGGCCCTCGAAATTGTGTGCTCCGGATACAAAATCGAATTTGCATCCTTCCCTCCAGATCGGTTCTTTCGCTCCCGCCTGCCACGGGACCCGAAACGCGCGGTTGCGTTCTCCGCGGCCGTTCAAGCCTTACTGGACAGGGGGGTGATTACCCCCGTTCCTCTAGAGGAAAGGTTCCAAGGGTTCTACTCGAACCTCTTTGTAGTTCCCAAGAAGGGAGGTTCCATGCGGCCCATTTTGGACCTCAAAAAGCTCAACCGTTTTCTCCTCCTTCGACGGTTTCGGATGGAGTCCCTCCGTTCCGCGGTGGCTTCCCTGGAGCAGGGAGATTTCATGTCTTCCATCGATATACAGGATGCCTACCTCCATGTTCCGGTAGCCCGGTGTCACCATCGCTTCCTCCGGTTCGCCGTGGGGGACCTCCACTTCCAGTTTGTCGCCCTTCCCTTTGGGCTGGCAACAGCCCCCCGGGTGTTCACCAAGGTCCTGGCCCCGGTTTTGGCCTTACTCCGTTCCAGGGGTGTTTTTCTGCTACCGTACTTGGACGATATCCTCATCAAGGCTCCGTCCCTTTCTCAAGCGGTTGCCAGCGTGGATCTCACTCTAGAGACTCTGACGAGGTTCGGTTGGGTCATCAACTTCCCCAAGTCCTCCCTTCCCCCCTCCAGACAACTGGTCTTCCTGGGAATGCTTTTAGACACGGGAGCGGCGGAAGTACGTCTTCCCTCGGAAAAACGTCTGATCCTCCGTGGGGCGGTTCGGGGTCTCCTTCTCCACCGTCGACCGTCCTTCCGCTTCTGCATGCGGGTCTTGGGGCAGATGGTTGCCTGCTTCGAGGCGATCCCGTTTGCGCAGTTTCACTCCCGCCCTCTCCAACGGGCGATCCTCTCCTCCTGGGACAAATCGCCGCAGTCTCTGGATCATCCCTTCCATCTATCGCCTCCGGTGAGGTCATCTCTCCGCTGGTGGTTACAGTCCCCTCTTCTGGGCAGGTCTTTTCTGCCACTCAACTGGTTGGTGGTTACAACCGATGCCAGTCTCTTGGGCTGGGGAGGCGTGTTTCCTCCCCGATCCGTCCAGGGCATTTGGTCTCCATTGGAGTCCAAACTCTCGATCAATGTCCTGGAGCTGAGAGCGGCCCTTTTGTCTCTACGACACTGGACTCATCTGTTGAAGGGTCATCCAGTTCGTGTACAATCGGACAACGCCACGGCTGTGGCGTACATAAACCACCAGGGGGGCACTCGCAGCGCTGCTGCAATCAGGGAGGTCTCCAGCATTCTCCGTTGGGCGGAAGCCCACGTCCCGGCCCTATCGGCAATTTTTATTCCAGGGGTGGACAATTGGGCGGCGGACTTCCTCAGTCGCACCACTGTCGACCCCGGCGAGTGGTCTCTTCACCCGGAGGTATTCGAGGCCATTTGCCTTCGTTGGGGCATACCGGACGTGGACCTCATGGCCTCCAAGTTCAATCACAAGGTCCCCGCCTATCTGTCCAGGGCCAGGGATCCGGGAGCTTGCGGAGCCGACGCCCTCGTTCTTCCTTGGCGAGGCTTCGCGCGTCCATACATATTCCCTCCCATCCCACTCCTGCCCAAGGTCCTTCGGAAGATCGCGGCGGAAGGCGTCTCGGTGATTCTGGTCGCTCCGGACTGGCCCCGCCGGTCTTGGTATGCCGACCTCATGCTGCTCCTGGCAGACGCGCCCTGGCCGCTGCCCGCCAGGGAAGATCTTCTCTCTCAGGGACCGATCTTCCACCCGCGTTTAAGGTCCCTACGTTTGACGGCGTGGTTGTTGAGACCACCGTCCTGACACGTAGGGGTTTTTCTGCGGACGTCGTCCGCACCATGATCCGCGCCCGTAAGCCGTCCTCTTCTAGGATCTATTATAGGACCTGGAGGACCTATTTGGGGTTCTGTGCCGATCTAGGGATTCCTCCGCTCCGCTTTTCTCTCCCCACCGTTTTGTCCTTCCTGCAGAGCGGACTTGCCCAAGGTCTGGGTCTTAGTTCTTTGAAGGGTCAGGTGTCTGCGCTGTCCATTTTGTTTCAGCGCCCACTGGCCCCCCTTGGTCCTGTCAAGACCTTCCTTCAGGGCGTGGCTCACGCGGTTCCCCCGTACCGGCCTCCGGTACCGCCCTGGGACCTGAACCTGGTTCTCTCAGCGCTCCAGGCTTCTCCTTTCGAGCCTCTGCGGACGGTTTCCTTGCGACTTCTGTCCTGCAAGGTTATTTTCCTTGTAGCAGTCACCTCTCTTCGGAGGGTGTCCGAATTGGCTGCACTCTCCTGTCTGGAACCTTTCCTAGTGTTCCACCAGGACAAGGTAGTTCTTCGTCCGGTCCCTTCCTTCCTTCCTAAGGTGGTCTCCGCCTTTCATCTGAACGAGGACATCGTTCTCCCCTCTTTGTGTCCTTCCCCTTCCCACCCTAGGGAGAGGGAACTTCATCGCCTGGACGTTGTCAGGGCGCTCAAGGCTTACCTGGAGGTAACCGGCTCTTTCAGGCGTACTGACTCGCTCTTTGTGGTTCCGGAGGGGTCGCGCAGAGGGTTGGCGGCATCCAAAGTCGCTATCGCCCGTTTTGTCAAGATGGCTGTTACTGAGGCTTATCTCGCCAAGGGCAAGGTTCCGCCCCTCGGTGTTACCGCTCATTCCACTAGAGCGGTCGGGGCTTCCTGGGCTCAGAGAAATCGGGCTTCTACGGAGCAGATTTGCAAGGCGGCCACTTGGTCCTCCTTGCACACCTTCACCAAGTTCTACAGGGTGCATACTCATGCGTCGGCTGACGCTGCTTTAGGCCGTCTGGTGTTGCAGGCGGCAGTTGATTGATGCCTCCGGTGTTGGTCTAGTTTGTTCTGGTCCCTCCCTTCTGGGACTGCTCTGGAACGTCCCATGGTTTCCTGTGTCCCCCAAGGAATATGGGCGAGAAAAGGAGACTTTTGTATTACTTACCAGTAAAGTCTCTTTCTCGCTCTTCCTTGGGGGACACAGCACCCGCCCTTCATTTGGGTTTACAGTTGTGGTTCCGGCTTGGTTGCCCCCGTTGGGGCTTGACGGTTCTTTTTCCGGTTGGTGGTTATCTTTCACTACTTGGACACGCAACTGGCAGTCTCTTCTCCAGGCTGAAGGGTATAGCTGATGGAGGAGGGGCTTACAGCTTTCACTTAGTGTCACGCCTCCTAGGGAGCAGAGCTATACCCATGGTTTCCTGTGTCCCCCAAGGAAGAGCGAGAAAGAGACTTTACTGGTAAGTAATACAAAAGTCTCCTTTTTTTTTATTTTCTTTTTTCTCTTTTCTTTGCAGGTTCCGGCCTGCTGCAGGGGTGGCTCCATCATGTTCCACTTTAGTTGCCCCCCTGCGGGCGTGTACTCTGGTACCTGGCAGCCCCCCAGTCCCCACCTGAAACTGCTTCCGCAGTGGAATTCCGGCGGACCCACGATTCCCGTGTTGAGTCCGCCGAGGGGGGGGACGTCGGATCAGGTAAGTAGGATCCGGATCCATGCTGGGACCCTGTAGTCTCTTCCCCCCCCCCCCTACCCCAGGGTTTTCACCAAGGCCCTCCCCCCTGGTCGCATGGTGCTTTTCCCAGTCCTGTCCTGTGCTTCCAGCACCCCTCCTACCTTCTGGGGGTCAGTTGGAGCCATAGTCCTGCAGAGGCCCACGTTTCTTTTTTCTGGGTCTGGCCCCTTTAAGAGGTCCCTGACAGCGGCTTCCTCCGCATCACGCAGCATTCCTCCACTGCTTCCACCCTTATGGGGCTCTTTTGCGGCGTTCCACAGGCCCAATTCCCCCAGCGCTGTGTCCCTCCCGCTCCGCGGCTACTTCCGGAAGCTACCGCGGGTGTCAGTTTCCGGCCGCACTCTTTAATTTAGGCCCCGTTTTTTTAGGTCAATTGGGGCGGAGCTTCTCTCCTTGTTTCCCGGGCTTCTCTCCTTCCCACCTCCCCTCTGTGGGAGGAGCTTGGCTTTCCTCCAACCCGGTACAGCGCGGGCTTTTGAAGAAGGCGTTCTTTTTCTGCCGGCCATCTTGCTGCTCACGCTGCTTCGGTTCTCTGTCTGGGTAGGTTCTGGTAGGCATCCTTGCTGGCTAGTTTTTTCTCTCCTTGCAGGCTCCATCCTAAGCCCTCATGTCTTCCTCTGGTAGGGACCCCACTCCCCCTGCGGCGATTTCTACACATTATGCATGTTCCCTGTGTAATAGGAAGTTTCCATGCGGCCAGTCTAATTAACTCTGCGCGCAGTGCCTCAAACCCAGGCCGCTCCTCCGGTCCCCTCTGTGTCGGTCCTTCTGGAATGGGCTTGCTACCCTGTCCCAAGCCATAGGGAACCTTGCCAGCCTCTCCCAATCCCTGGCGCAGTCTCTGGACCGTCTGCCTGCCCAGATTGCGGCCGCCTCTAGCAGGGACCCCCCCGCTGGGGACGTCCGTTCTCGCTCTGGCACGCGATCCCGCAAGCGACCTCGTACGGTCTCGGCCGGGTCCCACTCTTCCTCAGCTACCCCGGATCATTCCCCGGATAGGTCTGAGTCGGGCGAGATTTCTGCTTCCGCCGCTCCTGGGGACTCCTCCGCTTCTGATTCTGAAACAGAGCGGTGCTCGGTGATGTCTGCGGCCATCCAGGATCTCATTAAGGCCGTCCGGTACGTGCTCCATATACAGGACGATCCTTCTTCCTCCTCCCAGGAGTCGGTGTCCTTCCGCCGTTCTAGACTGTAGTTTTCCCGAATCACTAGGATCTTGACGCACTTCTGGCTAAGGAATGGCGTCACCCTGATAGGCGCCTTCACCTTACCAAGGCCTCGGATGTCCCTTATCCTTTTTATGAGGACTCTGTCAACCTCTGGACGCTTCCTCCTCAGGTAGACCCTCAGGTTGCTCGCCTGGCGAAAGCTACTACCCTTCCCCTGGCTGACGTGGCTTCCTTGTCGGATCCTGCTGACAAACGGGTCGATTCCTTGGCCAAGTCCGTGTTCGCGGCAGCGGGTGCCGCCATCCGTCCTGCGTTTGCCGCCTCCTGGGTGGCTAAGGCCTGCTCTATCTGGGCAAAACAGCTTGTCCGAGCCTTACCTCCAGACTCGGTCCAAGGGGATCTGCCAGTTCTTGCTCCTCAAATTTATCAGGCATCCAAGTTTCTTTGCGATGCCTCTATGGAATCGGCCCGCTGCTCCGGCCGTGCGGCCGCTAATTCTGTGGCCATTCGCCGCACCATCCGGCTTCGCTCTTGGGCAGCGGATTCCGCCTCCAAGAAGGCTCTGATTTCCCTCCCCTTCCTCGGTGGGAAGCGTTTTGGAGGAGCTCATCTCTGAGGCCACTGGTGGTAAGAGCTCTCTTCTTTTCGCCGTCGTTTCCCTGGGTCGTCCTCTCTCACTCAATCCTTTCGTTCCTTTCGGGCCCCCCCTGCCCGATCTGACAAGAAGTCCTCCAGGCCTTCCTTTTAAGGCCAAGCCCAAACCTGCTCGCCCCCAGTCCACTAAGCCTCCTTCCGCATGACTCGGCCTCGGTCAAGGTGGGAGGGCGCCTGCTCGCCTTTCAGAATGTCAGGCTAGCAGGTGTGGAAGACGCTTTGGTTCTGGAGGTGGTTTCCTCCAGATACAAGATCGAATTTTCCGGTCTTCTGCCGGGACGGTTCTTCCTGACGTCGCCCCCCAGGTCTCCCGCCGGGGCAGAAGATTTTTTTTCAGGCTATTCGTTCCCTTCGCTCTCTAGGGGTCATCGTTCCGGTTCCGGAGTCAGAGCGCTTTCGGGGTTTCTATTCAAATCTGTTCACGGTTCCTAAGAAGGACGGTTTGCTCCGTCCAATCCTGGACCTGAAGGCGCTCAATCACTTTGTCCGGGTCCGTCATTTTTGCATGGAATCCCTGCGGTCGGTGATCGCCTCCTTGGAGGCGGACGAGTTCCTGTCGTCCATCGACATTCAGGACGCCTATCTGCACGTCCACATTGCCCTCTCCCATCAAAAGTTCCTTCGCTTCGCGGTAGGTTCTCTTCATTTTCAATTTGTAGCCCTGCCCTTCGGCCTGGCCTCCGCTCCGAGGGTCTTCACCAAGGTGTTAGCACCTCTCGTGGCGTTTCTCCGTGCCAGGGGGGTCGCCTTGGTGCCTTATCTGGACGACCTTCTGATTCGGGCCCCGTCTTTGGAGGACAACCTGTCCAGCCTGCGCATCACCCTCTCAGCTCTTGCCCAGTTCGGGTGGCTCATCAACCACTCCAAGTTCTCCCTCGTCCCATGCCGGAGGATGCTCTTTCTGGGCATTATCTTCGACTCTCGCCTCGGGCGGGTGTTCCTTCCCCCAGAGAAAATTGCCTCTCTTCAGGCGGGGGTGACTCATCTCCGCGGCCCGTCGTCTCTGACCATCACGACGTGTATGCGCGTACTGGCGAGGATGGTGGCCTCATTCGAAGCCATTCCCAATTCCACTCCCGGGACCTTCAGTTGTTCATCCTATCCAGGTGGGACAAGTCCCCGGCAGGCATCAATCGCTGGACTCGTCTCCCTCTCCAGCTTCACCAGGACCTCTCCTGGTGGCTGCTTCCTCGGACGGTGTCCCTGGGCCGGTCCTTCCTTCCCCCCAGTTGGCGGGTGATCACGACGGACGCCAGCCTCTCAAGGTTGGGGGGCGGTCTTTGAGTCTCTCACTGTCCAGGTTCTTTGGTCTGCTCAGGAGTCCTCCCTGCAGATCAATGTTCTCGAACTCAGGGCAATTTTCCTGGCACTGTCTCACTGGACCCCACGTCTCCGCGGTCTCCCGATCCAGGTTCAGACGGACAATTCCACCGCCGTGGCTTATCTGAACCACCAAGGGGGCACCAGGAGTGTGATGGCCCTGCAGGAAGCCTCCTATATCCTGCGGTAGGCAGAGAAGCACGTTCCCGTCCTCTCCGCTGTACACATTCCCGGGGTCGATAATTGGGCGGCAGACTTCCTCAGTCGCCAGCTCGTCGACCCGGGCGAATGGTCTCTCCACCCAGAAGTGTTCCTCCAATTTTGTCACCGATGGGGAACTCTGGACGTGGATCTCTTCGCGTCACTTCTCAACCACAGGCTCCCGCGCTATGTCGCGCGGTCCAGGGACCCTCAGGCTCTCGCGGTCGACGCCCTAGTTCTGCTTTGGTCTCAGTTCGACCTCCTGTACCTGTTTCCCCCCATTCCTCTCCTGCCCCGAGTGCTCAAGCATCTCAAGGCAGCCCGTGATCCGGCGATCCTGGTGGCTCCGGATTGGCCCCGCAGAGCGGGGTACGCAGATCTGGTGTTTCTGTTCGCCGACGTTCCGTGGCGACTTCCTCTGCGCCACGATTTCCTTTCTCAGGGCCCTCTGTTCCACCCGAATTTACTTCAGCTTCGTTTGACGGCGTGGCTGTTGAGACCGCGGTCCTGAAGTCCCGTGGCCTCTCGGAATCGGTCATTCAGACAATGCTTCACGCTCGCAAACCCTAGTCAGCCCGTATTTACTACCGGACCTGGAGAGCGTATTTTGCCTGGTGCGAGTCTGGGCGTTTTCGCCCTCTCCGTTTCTCCGTCCCTAACATTCTGGCCTTCCTTCAGGCCGGTTTTGAGAAGGGTCTTCGCCTGGCTTCTCTCAGGGGGCAGATTTCGACCCTCTCGGTCCTCTTCCAGCGTCCTGTGGCCTCGCGGGCTCAGGTTAGGACTTTTCTGCAGGGTGTTGCTCGCCGAGCCCTTCCCTTTCGTTTTCCGGTGGAGCCGTGGGACCTGAATCTCGTCCTCGACGCCCGTCAGTCTTCATCTTTTGAGCCCTTGGCAGAGATCTCTCTGTCGTTTGTCTCGTTTAAGGTGGCCTTCCTCGTGGCCGTCACCTCCATCCACCGAGTCTCCGAACTGGCGGCACTTTCTTGCCGTTCACCTTTCCTGGTGTTCCATCAGGACAAGGTGGTGTTACGTCCTGTTCCCTCTTTTCTACCGAAGGTGGTCTCCTCGTTTCATATTAATGAGGAGATCGTCCTTCCTTCCTTCTGCCCTAATCCTTCTCACTCTAGGGAGAAATCCCTCCATTGCCTTGATGTTGTTCGGGCTCTCCGCCTGTATCTTCGCCTCACGGAACCCTTCCGTCGTTCGGACTCTTTTCGTGGTCCCGGCGGGCCCTCGTAAGGGTTTGCCTGCCTCCAAGGCCACCATCTCTCGCTGGGTTCGGTCGGCCGTCAAGGAGGCCTATGTCGCGAAGGGCTGTGCTCCCCCTTCCAGGTTGACCGCTCATTCGACTAGGGCAGTTGGGGCTTCCTTGGCGGTGCGTCATCAGGCATCTGCTTCCCAGGTCTGCCGGGCCGCCACCTGGGCGTCAGTTCACACTTTCTCTAAGTTTTACCATATTCATTCCCTGGCTTCTGCTGACGCCAGCCTGGGGCGCAAGGTTCTACAAGCAGCTGTGCTTTAGATTGCGGCATGGCGTTCTTCTTCCCTCCCTCAGGGACTGCTTTTGGACGTCCCATGGTGCTGTGTCCCCCAATGCCATGCACGAGAAAAATAGATTTTTTTGTACTCACCGTAAAATCCTTTTCTCGTAGTAGGCAATGGGGGACACAGATCCCACCCTTTTTTGAGTTTCTTCTTGTTTGTGGTCCCGGCGTTTGGTGGTCGTCGGGTTTCCCCAGTTGTAGACTTGTTGGCTTTCAGTTTTCTTTTTGGTTCAGGTGTGACGTTCCTACTGCTTTTGTACCGACTGATCTCTCTCGGCTCTGGCAGAGGGGTATAGCCCACCTGGGTGGAGCCAACACTTTTTTTGTTTCTAGTGTCAGCCTCCTAGTGGCAGCTGGGCATATACCATGGTGCTGTGTCCCCCAATGCCTACTACGAGAAAAGGATTTTACGGTGAGTACAAAAAAATCCATTTTTTTTCTCCATTTTTTTTTTTTTATTGGATTTATTACTGTACAGAACATCTGGCGTTGCGTTTAGATGATGCCAATCTTGTTGGCAACATCAAGGGCATCGTAGTCTGGAGCAAGACGGACATATGCCTTCTCGCCATCAGGCCTGATGAGCGTGTTCACTTTGGACACGTCAATGTCGTACAGTTTCTTCACGGCCTGCTTGATCTGGTGCTTGTTGGCTTTGACATCAACAATAAAAACCAGAGTGTTATTGTCTTCAATCTTCTTCATTGCCGACTCTGTGGTCAGAGGGAACTTGATGATGGCATAATGGTCAAGCTTGTTCCTTGTAGGAGCACTCTTCCTGGGGTACTTGGGTTGCCTCCTAAGTCTCAGGGTCTTGGGCCTCCTGAATGTAGGGGAGGTCCTGATTTTCTTCTTCTTGTGACTGTGTACTCCTTTCAGTACAGCCTTCTTGGCCTTGAGAGCCTTCGACTTTGCTTCAGTCTTGGCAGGGACAGCTTCCTTCTTCGCTTTCGGAGCCATCTTGGGGAAAAGGAAAGGCGAGAGCTAAAATTTATTTTATTTTTCAGACGCCTGGACCTCTGTTTTTCCCGGGGTCGAGCTGCGCCAGTGTCGGTCATCCGCACTGCTGCCTCCCCCACTGAAGACAAGGAGGACCAGCCCCCCCCCCCTCTGCTCTCCGTTCACCCCCCAAGACCCTTCAACTATGGTATGCTGGGGATGTTACTTGGGCCCCAATCATCACAGAGCGGACCCTGATATTTCTGGCTAAGTCCTCTTCAGCCACGACAGAACAGGGGGGGGTTGGGGGAGAGGCTCCAGGCTACAATCGCGAGGCAGCACCTGGCAGCCAGCACACTTAACTGCCGGTGGCATCGCGAACGTCCGCACATGGGAATCGCGGCGTTCGCTTATTTGCTGGGGTGGCACTGACTCTCCTTAGTGTGCTAGGGCAGAGTGCCGGCTCGCTGCTCGGGACTAATGGAGGTAGACTTTGGCCATATGAAATCGCGGTCTCTCACTACAGGCCGCAGACTGCCCCTCCCCCTCTTCCTTCCTCTGCAACAGCGGCACCCAGAAAGTGCCGACAGGTTAAGCCTGCCTCTGCACCGGACCCTTTAACTGCCGGCAGCAGCGCGATGTCCGCGCAGAGATAGCGGCGTCGCTCTTGTGCCGGTACGGCCGGTACCTTTTGCGGCGACATCTTTACTATGTCGCATACCGCTCCTTCTCAGGAGTATACAGGGGGGAAGAATGAAAGTTTTGGCGTCCTTACTGCGCCGCAGGCCGTCACTTTCGGCCTTATGTGTGTTTAAATCGCGCGCGCGAAAACGAAACTAGCGGGGTGGGTGGGGGGGGGGTTGGGCTTAGCTTCCCGCTCTCCTCTTATCCCCGCCTTCCGATCAGTCCAGGAATCCAGCAATCTCTGCTGCCGTTTTTTCCTGAGGAGAGGTCGTGCTCCTGCTCCGGTCCCTGCTGTCTGCTGTTTGCTTCCAGCCCTGAGATCGTCGGTCTGGTAGGACTGCTAACCCCTTCCTAGTGCCAGCAGCCCCTAGCCTGGACGGCCATAACATTCTAGCCAACATGTCCGATCCCTCAGGGGCCTCTGGGCCCTGGTATCATGCCTGCACCGCCTGTGGTGCACCCTTTCCACGGGGGCAATCAGACCCGCATTGCTCTGCATGCCAGGTCCCACTTGCTGTGCCGCCCCCTGTCCTCTTGGATACTCCTGAATGGGCAAGATCATTGTCCCAAGCCGTGGAAAGCCTCACTAATGTCATGGGCCACCTTGCTAATGCACAGCCTGCCACGCAGCCTGATACACCCCCTGCCGTACCCTCCGGGTCCGCTACTTCGGCCGACCCGTCTGGGTCCCTTGCTCCCAGCGACGCCTCTCTAAGGCTTGGTCTCGCCCTGATGCCCGTTTTACCGACCCCCCCCCCCCCCCCCCCCCCCAAGAAGCTGGATATCTGTTATCCCTTCCCGGCCGACTGCATCTCCACCTGGGCGTCTCCGCCTAAGGTTGACCCTCCTGTGGCCCGCTTGTCCAAAAGCACAGCCATTCCTGTGGCGGACGGCTCCTCTCTTCAGTCCGCTGAGGACCGGCGCATGGAATCCCTTACAAGGTCCATTTTTGCCGCCTCCGGTTCAGCCCTCAGGCCGGTCTTTGCTTCCGCCTGGGTCGGAAAAGCAATCTCGGAATGGGCTTCCCAGCTGGATCAGGAACTTGATTCGGACATCTCCATTCAGGACCTCTGTTCTTTAGCCCAGCTCATTGTTCAGGCAGGAAAATTTTATTTGTGAGGCCTCCCTTGATGCTGGTGCCCTCATGGCCCGTTCCTCTGCTCTGGCCATTTCAGCTAGGAGAGCACTTTGGCTAAAGGTTTGGACAGCGGATGCCGCTTCCAAACGGTCACTTGCTGGTCTTCCCTTCTCGGGCTCCCGCTTATTCGGGACCCGCCTGGACGAGCCCCAGCCTAGGACTAAGAGCGCCACTCGTGGCCATCCTGGTTTCTCTCGCTTTAAGACCTCCCGCAGGGCCTCCGGTCCTCGATCCGCGTCCGGTCCGTCATCTAATCCTTCCCAGGATAGACGTAAAAAGTCTTTTTTTCGGACTCAACCCTCCTGGCGTAAGTCCCAGCCTGCTCGCCCTCCCTCGGCCAAGCAGACCCCCGCCTGAAGGTGCGCCCCCACCCGGGTGGGGAGATGACTCCTGCTGTTCAGGGACATCTGTCAGGCGCACATCTCCGACGCCTGGGCTCTCGAGGTTGTATCTTCCCAGATACAAAATCGAATTCGCGCCCCGCCCTCCGGTTCGCTTCTTTTGCTCCCGTGTCCCGAGGGACCCCCAGTGTGCGGCCGACTTCTCCGAAGCCATTCGCACCCTTCTGGAAAAAGGAGTGATCACTACTGTTCCTCTAAGGCAGTGTTTCCCAACCAATGTGCCTCCAGCTGTTGCAAAACTACAACTCCCAGCATGCCCGGACAGCCTTTGGCTGTGCGGGCATGCTGGGAGTTGTAGTTTTGCAACAGCTGGAGGCACACTGGTTGGGAAACACTGCTCTAAGGGACAGTTTCAAGGGGTTCTACTCGAAGCTTTTTGTGGTTCCCAAAAAAGAAGGTTCGGTAAGACCGATATTGGACCTCAAGCGGTTAAACCGTTTTCTCAGTCTTCGGCGGTTCAGGATGGAGTCCCTAAGGTCCGTGGTGGCGTCTCTGGAAAGAGGGGAGTTTCTGTCGTCTATCGACATCCAGGATGCTTACCTCGACATCCTGATCGTTCGGTGTCACCAGCGATTCCTTCGCTTTGCGGTGGGGAACGCCCATTATCAATTTGTCGCCCTCCCCTTCGGCCTGGCGACGGCTCCTCGGGTGTTCACCAAGATCCTGGCCCCTATCCTGGCCTTGCTCCGCTCCAGGGGCATTTTCCTTCTTCCCTACTTGGACGATCTGCTCATCAAGGCGCCCTCCTTTTCCCAGACGTCCACCAGCGTGAACCTCACGCTGCAAACCTTGGAGCGGTTCGGTTGGATAATCAGCCTCCCCAAGTCCTCACTTATCCCATCCAGACAACTCGTCTTCCTGGGGATGCTGCTGGATACAAAAGCGGCGGAGGTTCGGCTCCCACCCGAAAAGCGTCAGCTCCTTCTCCGTTCAGTTCGGACCCTGCTTCTCCACCGCCGTCAGTCCTTCTGGTCCAGCATGCGGGTATTGGGACAGATGGTGTCCTGTTTCGAAGCGATTCCTTTCGTGCAATATCACTCCCGCATCTTCCAGACGGCAATTCTGTCTGCCTGGGATAAGTCTCTGGAGAGTCTAGACCGGCCCTTCCCCCTTCCTCCCCATGCTCGGACCTCCCTCCTTTGGTGGTTACGGACTCCCCTCCAAGGAAAATCCTTTCTGCCGATGTCCTGGTTGGTGGTTACCACCGATGCCAGTCTGCAGGGTTGGGGAGGAGGGGGTGTTTCCTCCTCTGTCCGTCCAGGGCACTTGGTCTCCGTCGGAGTCCAAACTGCTGATAAACATTCTGGAACTGAGGGTGATTCTCCTATCGCTCCGGCATTGGACTCCACTGCTTCGGGGCCATCCTGTTCGTGTCCAGTCGGACAACGCCATGGCTGTGGCGTATATAAATCATCAAGGGGGCACTCGAAGTGCGGCGGCTATGCGAGAGGTGTCGGCCATTTACATTCCGGGGGTGGATAACTGGGCGGCGGACTTCCTAAGCCGGGCGAGTGGTCTCTGCATCCTGACATGTTCGAGTCCATTTGCCTCCATTGGGGTCGTCCGGATGTGGATCTCGTGGCCTCCAGGTTCAACCACAAGCTCCCCACCTTCCTGTCCAGGTCCAAGGACCCGAGGGCGTACGGCGTCGACGCTCTCGTTCTTCTGTGGACGGAATTCTCCCTCCTGTATGTGTTTCCGCCCCTCCCTCTTCTGCCACGGGTTCTCCGAAAGATCGCGGCAGAGGGCATGCCTACGGTTCTGATAGCCCCGGATTGGCCTCGCCGGCCTTGGTATGCAGACCTAATGCTGCTCCTGGGAGACGCGCCTTGGCCGCTGCCTCTAAGAGAAGACCTCCTCTCTCAAGGGCCGATCTTCCACCAGCATTTAGGGTCGCTACGTTTAACGGCATGGCTATTGATACCGCAGTTTTGACGCAACGGGGTTTTTCGGCAGATGTGGTTCGTACTATGATCTGCGCACGAAAGCCGGCCTCGTCCAGAATTTACTATCGGACCTGACGGTCTTACCTGGGTTTTTGCGATAATCTAGATGCTCATCCCCTTCGATTTTCCCTTCCCACGGTCTTGTCCTTCTTGCAGTCTGGTCTGGACCTGGGTCTGGGTCTCGTCTCGTTAAAAGGCCAGGTCTCTGCGCTTTCCGTCCTCTTCCAGCGCCCTCTGGCCCCTCTCGGACCTGTCAAAACCTTTATCCAGAGAGTCGCTCACTCTGTTCCCCTGTATCGCTCTCCCATTCCACCCTGGGACCTTAATGTTGTGCTCGCAGCACTCCAATCTTCCCCCTTCGAGCCCTTGCGGAGGGTTTCTCTTCGCCTCTTGTCCTGCAAGGTCATTTTCCTTGTGGCCATCACGTCCCTTCGGCGTGTGTCTGAATTGGCGGCGCTCTTGCTCGTAGCCCCTTTTGGACTTCCACCAGGATAAGGCGGTTCTCCGTCCGGTTCCTTCTTTCCTTCCGAAGGTGGTCTCCGCTTTTCACCTCAATGAGGACATTGTCCTCCCTTCCTTATGTCCATCTCCTTCTCATTCCTCGAGAATTGGACCTTCACCGCCTGGATGTTGTTAGGGCCCTGAAGATTTACCTGGAAGTCACTGGACCCTTTTGGCGCACAGACTCTTTGTGGTTCCGGAAGGTCCGCACAAGGGGTTGGCGGCGTCCAGGGTGTCTATTGCCCGCTTCATCAAGATGACTATTGCTGAGGCTTACCGCGCCAAGGGCAAGGAGATGCCTTTTGGTGTTACCGCTCATTCTACCAGAGCGGTCGGTTCCTCTTGGGCTCAGAGGCATCGGGCTTCGGCTGAACAACTGTGTAAAGCAGCCACCTGGTCTTCCTTGCACACCTTCACCAAGTTCTACAGGGTGAACACCTATGTATCGGCGGATGCTGCTTTGGGCCGCCTGGTCTTGCAGGCGGCGGTTTCTTGATACCTCCGGTGGGTTTTGCCTTGGGCTGTAGTCCCTCCCCTCTTGGACTGCTCATGAACGTCCCAAGGTTTCCTGTGTCCCCCAAGGAATTGGGCGAGAAAACGAGATTTTTGTATAACTTACCAGTAAAATCTTTTTCTTGGTCTTCCTTGGGGGACACAGCACCCACCCATTGTTTCTGGTTTACCGTTACAGTTTAGTTGCCCCTGTCGGGTAGTTGGTTTTACATGGTTGGTCATTGCCTTTCTTTCACTACTTGGACACGCAACTGGTAGTCTCTCTCTCTCCAGGCTGAGGGTATAGCTGCTGGAGGAGGGGCTTAACAGTTTTCACTTAGTGTCACGCCTCCTAGGGAGTTGAGCTATACCCAAGGTTTCCTGTGTCCCCCAAGGAAGAGCGAGAAAGAGATTTTACTGGTAAGTTTTATACAAAAACCTCGGTTTTTTCCAGCGTGTATTTTGGCTGTGTGAACATGGCACTTGAAGAGAATCTGGAGATATAAGATGCAGTAATCTAGCATCTTTTGCCTTCAGCTTTTGGGAATAGTACCTCCCCCATTTGTTTTGTTTAGTAAGATTATTGGCAGTTGACGGTTTTATATGTGAATTATTGTTAACTGTTTTAACTCTCTAATATTACTCTGCTAGGAGAACTTGTTGCCTTAAAGAAAGTGCGTCTTGATAATGAAAAAGAAGGCTTCCCAATTACTGCAATCCGAGAAATTAAAATCCTTCGACAACTTATCCACAGAAGTGTTGTGAACATGAAGGAGATAGTCACCGATAAGCAGGATGCCCTGGACTTTAAGAAAGACAGAGGTGACTGCAAAATGATGGCAGATGTTGTTATCACTTAAAAATGACCTATTCTAACGCAGCATATTTTCCCTGTTTTAGGTGCCTTTTACTTGGTCTTTGAATATATGGATCATGATCTTATGGGGCTGCTGGAATCTGGTCTGGTACAGTTCTCTGAAGACCATATAAAATCTTTTATGAAGCAGTTAATGGAAGGACTTGATTACTGTCACAAGAAAAATTTCCTACATAGAGACATCAAGTGCTCCAACATTTTATTGAACAACAGGTAACAGGTTGAGCGTTTTCCTACTTTGCCATCCCTGTTTCAGAAAACGAAACCCTCATGTTATGTTCTCTTTGTAGTGGGCAGATAAAGCTGGCTGATTTTGGACTGGCACGGTTATATAATTCAGAAGAAAGGTAAGTGACATGGTCTTCAGCATTTTAAGTGCAGTTTTATTGACATGTGTATTCTAATGCGTCAGGTTCCCTGCAGTTATTGCTCACTCTGGCAATCAGTCCTCCTTTTGCACAAACCCTGTTAGGACATATGGTTATCTTAATGTAGGGTCACCCACTCAAAATCCACCTCTATTAGCCACATTGGAAAGCACATGCAAAGAGCAGCTCTTGCATTATGGTCCCTTGTACGAAAATGTATTTCTTCGTATTCATTTTAATGGGTGCTGCATAATGTGTGACTACTGTGCTGTCACTGTGGTTTACAGCAGCAGACCCCTCACCAACCCGCTGATTAGTGGGACAAAGGGTTGTACTGTTAATATAATGCTCGGTACAGGGGTGAGGACCCCCGCACAGCGCTTGTCATTAGCAGCCTGGGGAACTGTGAAAATAGTAACTCTGCCAACTGTAGTAATAGCTGACAATAAGAATGAAGTGCTCCTGGATAATTTACAAAACCTGTTATGTCCTTTTCTTTCTAGCCGTCCATACACAAATAAAGTGATAACTCTCTGGTACCGACCTCCGGAGCTGCTGCTGGGAGAGGAAAGGTACACCCCTGCCATCGATGTGTGGAGTTGTGGGTAAGATAACGTCACAAATGTCTACAAACTGTGTTATTCAAAATGTATAACCCTTTAATTTAAGATTCAGAGTTTTCATTTGTGTTTTTTTTTTTTTTCCTTTTCTCCCCCCAGCTGTATCTTGGGCGAACTCTTTACAAAGAAACCAATATTTCAGGCTAATCAGGAATTGGCTCAACTTGAACTAATCAGGTAGTTTTTTTTTCTCTTATGTACCTATTGCATGTGCAGCGAAACAATATTGCGTCTTAGAAGAAATAAATGTTATTAAAGGAAAATTCACTTATTTCAGTGTAAACTCCTGTTCAGAAGAAAAGTATAGAGCTGCATTAAGCTGTCGGATGCCCATAGCAAAATGACTCATCCTTCCTTCAGATTGTTCAGTTTGTTCTACTTTGCTGCTCTCTTAATGTTGGATTTGTTCCAGTGTAGGAGCATAATCTATTTTGTGTGGGTGTAGACTAGTCCGACTTTTATGTAAATGTCAGAAATTGCCCAGTGAAGTAAAGATGACGATCCACCTTCAGTAGCTGTCCAATAGCTTGTCGTTGGAAGAAAAGTCTAAAGGACCTTTTACACTGCAAAATTGTTGGGGGCGAAAGTTCCTTCCCGATACTCTGCCCATGTAAAGGTGCTGCCGATCACTCGAAGAACTGGCGTTCATGAGGACACCTAAATCACTGTTAGCACACTGCTGCCCAAAAACACAATAACTCTTTATGAATTGTTGCATATAAATTTAGCTTTCTCCTTCACTGACGAGCAAACAGTTGTCGGGAAGGAACGCTTGCCTTCTCCATCGGGCCATGTAAACTGGGCTTAAGCCACTACCAGACAGATAGTGGGTTGTGTTCCCTGAGAACAAAAATATCAGGTGTTAAAATTCAACATGCCCAGATGATGATGGGGAGAGTTGAGAGGCCACAATACACATAAAGTAGTCAACTGGTCCCATCAAAATCAGCAGGTTTGGTTGACGTGTCTTGTGTGTATGGGGCCTTTAAGATGGCTGTAGACTGAGGCACCTTTTTCTCCCTTTTCCACAATAAATGGGACATTTTAGGTCTCTAATACCCTACATGTCAAGGATTTGCAAAAAAAAAATCACTATTTGTAGTACAAAAGGTGACACTTGCAGACCTTACTGTAGATTTGCTGTGAGCTTGAAGCAAAATTTGTGACTGGATGCAATCTGGTAATCCAAAATTAAGGTTTAGGATACTTTCTCATATCCGTTTTAGCATTCCGGCTTTGAGATCTGGCAGAGGATCTCAAAACAGTTCCGTTTTGTTCCCATGCATTCTAAATGGAAAGAGATCTGCTCAGGATGCCTTCCGTTGGTCAGCATTCGGTTTTGTGACTGGACACAAAACTGCTGCAAGCTGTGGTTTTGTCTGGTTATCGAAACAGAAGAAACCGGGTCCGTCACTAAAAACATTGTAAGTCAATGGTGAAGGATCTGTTTTTTTTTTATGATCCTAAGAAAACAAATCTGTCACCCATTGGCTTTCAATGTATTTAGTGATAGATCCTGTTTGTTTTGTCTTAATTTCAAACAACTGCAACGGAACGGATGCATACTGTTTTGTAATCAAAAGGAACCGTTTTGATCAGGTTTTGAGATTCTCTGCTAGATCTCAAAACCGGGAACCAAAGCACAGATGTAAAAGTAGCCTTACAGTACCTGAGGTTTAATTTTGAAATGGTATCATTGGGTTTGTCTCAGCAGGGAACCCTACAAATGGCTTGTTTGAAGGGTACAATGGGCTCTTTGAAGCACCAAGCCTCTTACTGCTGCCCAAATTCTTATGTCATTCTTAGTGATTGGTGAGAGTATCAATTCACAGCTCCTCAAACCCAGTACATCATCTCATAACGTCTTGGTAGATATATTAAAGTGAACCTTCAAATGTGTTTTCCTGATATAACAACTTATCCCCTATCCTTATGCGTCTTTGCCACTTGATTCCAATGGAGGAACATGGGCTCCCGCCTTAGAATAGGAGTGAAGTTGTAGTGATGGAACAACCCTTTTCACTTTATGGGCATAACAATACTAGAAGAAATGTAGGGATCGACCGATTATCGGTTTGGCCGATATTATCGGCCGATATTGAGGATTTTGAACGTTATCGGCATCTATTTTGCCGATATACCGATAACGTATTGGGAACACAGAACGCGCTGCTCAGCGCTCTCTGTGTTCCCTCCGCAGCACAGGGGAGAAGGAAGCAGTGTCTCCCTCCCCCTGTGCTGCCGCTGCCGCCAATGAGAGGAGAGAACATAGGAGGGGAGGGGCTGTGGCCAGCGCTCCACCAATGAAGATAAGCCTTTCATTCATTCATATACAGGAGGCGGGAGCTGGCTGCAGAATCACATAGCCGGCTCCCGACCTCTATGAACTGTAGCTGCGATCTGCGGTAGTTAACTCCTCAGGTGCCGCAGATCGCAGCTACCGCTCATAGAGGTCGGGAGCCGGCTATGTGATTCTGCAGCCAGCTCCCGCCTCCTGTATATGATTGAGAGACTTATCTTCATTGGTGGCGCAGTGCACCCCCCCCCCAAGCCCCCCAGTATTAATCATTGGTGGCGCAGTGCGTCCCCCCCCCCCCAAGCCCCCCAGTATTAATCATTGGTGGCAGTGGCCACAGGATCCCCTCTCCCCTGCTCCTCCGATCGGAGCCCCAGCTGTGTAAGCCTGGGGCTCCGATCGGTTACCATGGCAGCCAGGATGCTATTGAAGCCCTGGCTGCCATGATAAGCTCCATGCTGCTGTGTGCACTATGCACAGAGCAGCAGGGACAGTGTGAGCTCCTATTCACCCTGATAGAGATCTATCAGGGGGAATAGGACAAGGGTTCTAGTCCCTAAGGGGGCTAAAAGTTAGTAAAAAAAAAAAAATATTAAGTATAAATGAAAAAGATTAAAAAAAAAACAAAAATAAATACACATTAACAATAAACATTAATTTTCAGCAGATTTGTGTAGGAATTTTTTTTTTCTCAAAAATGAAAATTCCCAGAATATCGGTATAAATTATCGGCTATCGGCCTGAAAGTTCACAAATTATCGGTATCGGCCCTAAAAAATCAATATCGGTCGATCCCTAAAGAAATGTGTGCGATATTTATGTCAAAATTGAAGTCAATGTAGAATATTTTTTTCTTACTGAATTAATTCTGTTTTTATGCTCTTCTAGTCGTCTCTGTGGAAGTCCCTCCCCTGCTGTCTGGCCAGATGTCATTAAATTGCCATATTTTAACACCATGAAACCCAAGAAACAGTATAGACGACGGTTACGAGAGGAGTTCTCCTTGTGAGTCAGATTTGTTTTTCAGTATATTATGTATGTGCAGTCTGGTGTGACTTACCAAAATGGGGAAAGTCAGACTGAATAAACTGACTACTTAGAGGGGTATTCCAGTAACTATAAGTTATCCCCTCTCCACTGGATAGGGGATAACTAACTGATCGGTGGGAGTCTGCCAGCTGGGACCCCCTCCATTCCCAAAAATGGCGGTCCGTTAACCCCACACTGATGAATCAGCCGGACCAGTATATATCCCCGTTACTCCGTTCATTCTCTATGGGACTGCCGGATATGGCCAAGTACAGCACTCAGCTATTTCTGGCAGTCCAGTTTAGATTGAATAGAGTGACAGAGCCCATTCTTCAACCCTCCACTCGATCAGGATTGGGGAATGGGACCGTGAATGCTGTGAGTCCCCGCATGGGACCCCCATCGATTAGTTATCCCCTGTCCAGTTACTGAAATACCCCTCTGAGGGTAAGTTCACATAACCGCTCTTTCTCGTTAATGGCATTGGGGGATACAGTACCATGGGTATATGCCCAGCTACCACTAGGAGGCACTAGATATCAAAAAACGTTGGCTCCGCCCAGGTGGGCTATACCCTCTCCACAGAACTAGGCTATTCAGTTTTAGTCTAGTGTCCGTAGGAGGCAGACCTGACCTGCTTTTTTCTTGCAGGTTTGCTGCTATTTTATTTTATTTTTTCATCTTAACTTTTTTCTCTCTTCTGCAGGTTTTCACCTGCTGCAAGCAGGTGCTCCATCATGGGCTGCCACTTTAGTTGCACCCCCTGCGGGCGCATACTCGGGTACCTCGCAAGTCACCCAGTCCCCATTGACTGCATCCGCAGTGGCATGCCGGCATTCCCATGGTTCCCGTGTTGAGTCTGCTGATGGGGTGACCCTGCGGCGCCCGAAGACATCGGACGGTGAGTATTTCCCCTGCGTCCCTGTCCCAGAGTTAGTGGGGGTCCTGAGTTAGGTCCCCTGTCCTGGCCAGGGATGGCATCCACTTTGTCGGGGGTCCGGGGTTCTTTAACCCCTTCTCCCCCAGAGAAAGGGGGGGGGGGTGACCCTTGCTTTCTCCCCCCTGGGGTCCTTCTCTCTTCTCCCTGGCCACTCTGCTTCCTTTCCGGCCTCCCATCTACTTTAGTTCCCGGCTTTTCCCCGTGTTTTCTCCGGCCCGCCCCTGGTGCTCCTTTTGGCCCTGTCTTTCCTCTCTGTGAGCGTCGCTCCCCTCAGGAGCCCCCTCACCGTTTTTTTTTTTTTCATTCCAGAGGGCCCCTGGACTCCCGCAGTTCCATCCCGCCGACGGCGCACCTTTTCCGGCCACCTCATTAATCGAGGCCCGGGCTTCCGCCACGTCTAGGCCGCATTCTCTCCCTCCCACTTCCCTCGTTTCCCAGGCTTTTGCTGGCTCCTCTCGGCTTCTGGAGGGGTTCCTCCTATGCCAGCCAAGCGTGGACTTTTACCCTGTGGGTGCTGTTTTTTTTTTTTTTTTAGAAGAAATAGCCTCCATCTTGCCAGCAGGGGGGGTCCTTTCTGTCAGATTCTGCAGCTGATGCAGCACCTTTTTTGGGGACTCGGCCCCTGGGATCCAGTAGACTGCCTTTTGGCTGGCTTCTTTTTCAGGCTCCCTCTCAGCTCTCATGTCCTCTTTCTGAGGACTCCCATTCCCAGCCCCCCTCGGGGGTTGCATGTATTTGGGTGCGCCCGGGGCGTTAAAGGGTTGCCACGCTGTCAGCCTGTCCCTGTTTGTGCGCAGTCGCTCCCAGGCCCTCTCATGACGCCCTGACCTACTTCTCCGTCGGTCTCTCCTGACTGGGCCTCTTCCCTGTCCCAAGCCATAGGGAATCATGTCCGACTCTCCCAGTCTATGGCAGAGACGCTGCACCGACTGCCTGTCTAAAAATTCCGGCCACCTCTGCCCTCCCAGGGACCCTTCCGCGGATGGGGCACACACTGCTAGGTCCTGCAGACGACCTCTGGTTGTCACAACCCTGTCCCACTCCTCCTCGGCATCCTCTGATCTCTCCCAGGACAGGTCTGGGGCTGGTGACAAACCTTTCCCTGCCATTCCATCCGCTGCCTCGGGGACACCTCTGCTTCGATTCTCTCTTGGTAACAGAGCATCAGGCGGTCTTCCACCATACAGATTCTCTCTGGGTGGTTAAAGACAAATGTCCACCGAGGAACCTCTCCTCTCCAGAGTTGGTATACCCTCTAGTGGACTTTCGGATGGCGCTCCCCTGGCTGCACAAGGTAAGTCAACCCGCCACGTGGTTAGCATGCCAGCACACCTACATGGTGCCCCAGGTACGTACACCTTCCCCTTAACAGGGGGGTACTTGTACCACTGCCAAATGCTGTACCCAGCACTGCAGCTATTTCTCTGTACCAGGGGCTATATTCTACACACCCTCCTAGTCGGAGAGTGTTTCCGCCAGGTGCTATAGCCAAAACGGCAATTCTGGTGATAGCGTGCGACACGCAACCATATATACAGAGGGAGCCTTGGTTCACCAGAGTGAGTGCCTGTAGCCATTAGAGTACACTATGCAGCCGTATCCGAGCAGCTACATTACTCCCTTCATAGGTAGTGTACCTGTACCATCTCCAGATGCTGTAGTCAGTACACCTGTCTGGTTCTATGGTGCTCCATCTCCAGGGGCTGTAGCCATTACACTTCTAGTGTGCACCAAGCAGCCACATTGATCCCTTTAGAGGTATAGTACCTGTACCATTTCCAGATTTGCTGTAACCGTTACACCTCTCTGGTTCTATGATGCACCATGCAGCCCTATTTCTCCCTTACTAGGCCAGGTTTAGTGGCCATCTTCTAATGCGTTAGCTATTGCACTTCTCTGATTCTAGTGCGTACCACGCAGACATCGCTCCCCTCTGACGTGGAGTTCCTGTGCCATCTCCAGATGCTGTACCCTTTACACATGTCTGGTTTTAAGTCTGCACTACACAGCTGTATTTCTCCATTATTAGGTAGAGTACCTGTACGGCCTCCATATACTGTAGCATTTCCCATGCCGTAGCTGTGTTCCACTCATTATAATGAGCTCCATGCAGCCACATTACTCCTATTATAGGCAGAGTATTTGCAGTATCTCCAGGAGCTATGCCCTATTGGTACAATCTGCGGCCCATATGGCGCCTGCATTACTGGGCGTATCCCTCCCTTCCCTGGCTCTGATCTGTGATAGGCAATCATTTGGCCCCCCATTCACGTGGAGTGGTGCATTATGTATACACTGCTATATGCTCTTTTCTGCATTATTGGTTGAATTGTGCACACAGGGTGCCAGTATACATTGATTGCTGCTACCTTGTTTTTGTGCACCTAAGGTGCTAGTGCATATCAGCCTTTGTTACCTCTTAGTGTCTGACACTGATTGTACAAGTGTAGATACAGCTGTCTTGGTTTCCAAAAGAGCCACCCCCCCCCCCCCGAGTGTGGGACTGTGGAAAATTGTATTGTGTACTCAGCCTCTAGTATATTTTGAGGGATATATCTAATTTTATTTTATATTGTATCAAAAGTAAAAGTTAATTCTTAATTAATCCAGATCACTATTCACTACTTCTTATGATTCATGCGAGTGATCATTTATTAATATCATTTTTCTGATTTCCTGTTCAGATTCGGCACCAGGTGCAGTTCCTCCTGAACCAGGCCCTCTAGTCTTCTCTTTGTCTCTGTACTAGTAATGATTTTTCCTCATTGCCTGGCGCACTATTTAACAAGACTTCCCAGTCCTGTTATGCACCAGACAACTGCTCTCTCCCCATGGGAAGGTTGTTGGCTGGCATGCTAGGATTGTTTTTTGTCAACCCTGTAAAGTACTTCTGCATGCTGCACCGCCGCATTACCCCATTTCATGATGGAGTATTCGTGTTATTACTGCTCCTCTGCTTTCTTTTCACAGAGTTACATGGCACAGTCCTGGCAGAGTACAGGGATCTCCACTGGATGTTCTTTCCTGCAAGGGTACGCTGCATTGTGAGCACCAGCTTGGGTCATCGCTGATGTCCTCCACCATACAGAATCTTTCTGGGTGTTCATTGACAAGCGTCTTTGCTGGACGTCCTCTCTGATAAGGCTGAGACAGGACTAGTGAGTGCCACACTCCTGCCTGTGGGTGAACTGTTCCGCGGCTTGCTCCGGTATCGGACATGTTCCCGTACCTCTTCCATGGTCCGGGTGTTCTTGGTACTCCCTTATGTTTTCTGATTAGTTGCGCTACATGACAGAAGGGCCGTTCACTAGACCTGCCCGTTGTCTGCACCTGTCAGTTCCTTCCCTGGGGGTTTCATTGTGCTCTGCTGGTAGCTGGTTTCTACATGTCTGTGTAGTCTCTCCCGGCTTCCCCTGCTAACTTTTGCATCCTTTCTGACATATGGATGTTTGGCGATTCTTTTACCAAATCCAGACTGCTGTACTTGCCCCTTCTGGGACAGTGTTATACAGTTGGCTGGCCGATGTTATTTCCTTTTTTCTGGCTATTGTTGTCCTTAGGTGGTCAGGTCCTTTAGAACCTTCTTGAGCCCCTGTCCCATCCTCCCAGGTCAAGTACCTGGTTTAGTGCTATGATTTGCAGTTTACATCGTATTGGTCACTTTTGGGACGGAGCTTTCCCTCGTTTGGAGAACTGTTTCTCCTTAGGATGTTTGGAGTCCTCTCCATCTACTCCAATATCTCTCACACCTTTGGGTCTCCGCTTGTATTACCAGACCTGCGACTGGTTCCTTTTTTCCCTGTGACTTTGTGGCCAGTGATATCTCTGGTCTTACATTTCACAGCGATATTATGTCTTTCAGAGGTTTGTTCCTGGCCTCCTCTGTATAGGAAGCAGGTCTTTACGTTCCGTTCCCCTGACCGTTACCTAGACCCCCCTCCTCCAAGGGGTTGGCTGTTTTCTCTGACAGAAAGAGGTTTCCACCTTCTCATAGGATGTTTCTCTTTCCCCCTTTCCTTGCTGTGAAAGGAGGCTCGCTCCCTTCCCTTGTGAGTCTTTGTTCTGATTTCTCCCAAGCATTTAGCCTCCAGTGCTTCGTTGTTTCCTCCCTACCCTTGCCTTTACATGTGGTTGGCCACGGACTGGCCGTGTTTTGGTCTGAGACAACTTAAAGTTTTAGTCTTTGGTTGAGGACTGCTTCCGTCCTTTTTCCAGACATTTTATCTCCTTCCAGGCACCCTCATTGTCTATTTTGTCTTGTTGGGTCTGTACCCTTGGGACTTCTCCTCATGGAGCTTCCTTATCTATGCAGAGCGCTAGGTTGTTTCCAACTTAAGTTCTTCCATATGCAGAGCGCTATGTCGCTACCAACAGACATTGCTGTGCTACTCTCCTGTTTCCTCAGGGGGAGCCCTGGTTCTTCTAGATCCTTCCTCGGGCTCTCTGGTGCACTCTTGGTCAACTCTTGATTCTCACGCAGGACATCTGGTCCTGTCCCTTCTCCTCTAGCGCTTATTTTTTCCCCACCTCAGGTGAAGCTGGGTGTTTCCCTTTGTTCCTTCTTGCAGGCCTTGTTTCCCAGGCACCTGTCCTTAGGATCCTGACTGTCTCCCATTGGGTCACATGGTTCTTCTGCATCCTTCTTTTTGCATGAGATTTCAATCCCACCCTTGAGGACTGCTTTAGGATGTCCCATGGTACTGTGTCCCCCAATGCTATTAACGAGAAAATTGGATTTTTGTACTTATCGTAAAATTCGTTTCTCGTTCAATGCATTGGGGTACACAGATCCCATCCTCTGTTTTTACTTACTCTCGATGTCACCGGGCTGCTGTTCTCTTTTCCTTTCTCGGTCCAGGACATGTTGGTTCTTCGCTTTTTGTTTCCCTCTCCTACTGCTATTGGTACAAACTGAATAGCCTAGTGCTGTGGAGAGGGTATAGCCCACCTGGGCGGAGCCAACCTTTTTTGATATCTAGTGCCTCCTAGTGGTAGCTGGGCATATACCCATGGTACTGTGTCCCCCAATGCATTGAACGAGAAACGGATTTTACGGTAAGTACAAAAATCCAATATTTCCATTAGAGGAGCAGAACAATGGAAATAATGGAAGTGCCGGATTTGACACATAGAGATGAACAGTTTCTGTTCAGGATACAGTTATTTTTTAATTTATTTTTTACTGGATCTGTGACTGAGTCCCCGTAAGAATATAGCTAAGCCATTACGTTGTCCTTTGACTTCAATTTGTCTTTTTGTTTTTGTTTTTTTTACCCCTTCTCAATCAGCATCCCCACCCCTGCACTGGATCTGTTGGACCACATGCTAACCCTGGACCCTAATAAGCGTTGCACTGCAGAGCAGGCTCTTCTGAGTGACTTTCTAAAGGATGTAGATGTCCATAAGATGCCACCACCTGAGTAAGCTTCATATAAATATTAATACTTTATATATTCTACGCATGTTATTAATTTTCTTATACTTGTTCCATGTGTTGTAAGACTAAAATTAAATCCTGATGGAAAAGTGTAGCTGAGAGTAGGTGATATTTTGAGTTTGCTATAACTCATTGGGGAATTGCGGGAAATTGTCTGATAACATTACCAATTATTTTTTTTAAAAGAGGGGGGAAAAAACACTAAAAACAAGTAACTAACTAATAGATCTGTACTGATTTTTTTTTTTTATTTTGTACGCAGAATAATAAATTAACAAGTTAACAATAACAGCTGTCAAAGAAACAATGAAGTTAAATAAAAAAAGACAAACTCCAGATTGCTAAACTCTGCAATTTAAATGTACCTGTTTCCATAAACTTGTAATATCATAATGACATGTCAAAAGATTTGGTTGGAGGTGGTCCTGGTGTTTAGACCCCACTGATCACTAATCCAAGCAGGCAAACGTGCTCAGCAGAGCAATCCCTCCTGGCTACATAAACGAAGGCTGCACAGTAAGTACATGAGCCAGTCTTCACTATGCAGGTGAGACAACACTCAAATGAGGAGGTAAATGTCCTCAGCCGAGTGTAAGTCTTGTCAAAGAGTCCCCAACCGATAAAACCGTTTGACATGTCAATATAACGCTTAAGAAATTTTTTAAACAAGCATTACACTTTAGTTCAGTCTCAAAACTCCGTAATTGATCAGACCCAAAAATTTATATGGTCAGGTCAGACGACAAAAAAAGCTTGAAGGCATGTGTGCTGAAATGCTGTTTTATGCTTCTGTGCCCTAAAATAAAGCTTTGAAGAGTCCAGTCCGACTTTCATATTGGTTAGTCTGATAGAGCTCAACCACAGGCAAGCACGCCATTCCTTGTCCTGGTGCACACGTTACCTTTGCCTAATATAGTTCTCTTGTTGCATCTCTTTTAACCACCATCAGTTTTTCCCACTGCTCAGCTAAAAATGGCCTCCCAATGCAATAAAACACATGCAGGTTTTGTCACTTTAATAAGGCTACTTTGACTTCAGCATTTTTGCTGGATCCATCATGGATCAGCAAAAAACTCTTCCATCATGATAATCCAACCGTCTGCATCAGTCATGAACCGATCCAGTTGTATTATCTTTAACATAGCAATGACGGACCCGTCATGAACTCCATTGAAAGTCAATGGGGGACGGATCAGTTTTCTATTGTGTCAGAGAAAACTGATCCGTCCCTATTGGCTTACATTGAGTCATGATGGATCCGTCTTGCTCTGCACCACATCGCGGACAGAAAAATGCTGCTTGCGATGGGAATGCCACCAAATGGAACGCAATGCATTCTGGTGCACTGCGTTTTGTTCTGTTCAGTTTTGTCCCCATTGACAATGAATGGGGACAAAATGGAAACGTTTTCCCCCACTATTGCGATGCTATGACTGATGTCAATAGTGGAAAGGGAAGGTGCAGATGTGAAAGTAACCTAAGCTAAAGGGATATGCGATATTTAATACCAATAGCTATGTTTTATGTCTGAATATATCATTTATTTCAATTATTTTAACTCTCTCTACCTGCAGTCTTCCACATTGGCAGGACTGCCATGAACTTTGGAGTAAGAGGAGAAGGAGACAGCGGCAGAGCGGCATTGTTATAGAGGAACCTCCTGCCATTAAAGCTCCACGAAAGGAAAGTGTGTCGGCGCCTGCAGCAGACCCTATCAAAAACAATAGCCCTGCACCTCCTGAACCTGCTAAAGTGGAGACTGGAACAGCAGACTCGGGTGAGGGCACATACATATAGTGGATATAAAAAGTCTACACACCCCTGTTAAAGGGAATCTGTCACCTATTTTGAGCATATAAAACTGTTAACATAACAATGTGCAATAAAGTATCTTCATTCCAGCATGTGTCTTCTTTCTTTTATTCAACTTTTCATTTAGATGAAAAATCAATTTTTCTGATATGTTAATTAAGCCTCAAGGTGCCCAGATTACTCTCCTCTATTGCCCAGTAATGCCCCCCTGCAGTGCCCAGCCCGCCTTTTTTCTAAGCCCAGTATGTCTCTTAAGAAATAAATTTACTCCCACATCCTTGCCGAACGGCGCCGCCCCATCCACTACGTCATGTCATTTATTCACACCACCATCCTTGCGTCCTCCTTTCTTTGCCTCCGAAATCCCGCGCAGCTACAGTATCGCTGACTGACTGCGCCTGTACGATACTCAGGCTCCTGAGTGCAACAGCCTCAATAGTGTCACTGGGCATGCGCCGAGCCCAGTGACGTAATCAGAGCGCTGTTGCCTCAGGAGCCGGAGTATCGTACAGGCGCAGGCAGTCAGCGATACTGTAGCTGCGCGGGATTTCGGAGGCAAAGAAAGGAGGACGCAAGGATGGTGGGGTGAATAAATTATATGACGTAGTGGAGGGGGCGGCGCCGTTCTGCAAGGATGTGGGAGTAAATTTCTTTAGAGGCGTGCTGGGCTTGGAAGAAAGGCGGGCTGGGCACTGCAGGGGGGAATTACTGGGCACTAGAGGAGAGTAATAACGCCCGTCTGGGCACCTTGAGGCTTAATTAGCATATCAGAAAAATCGCTTTTTCATCTAAATGAAAAGTTAAATAAAAGAAAGATGCTGGAATGAAGGTACTTTATTGCACATTGTTATGTTAACAGTTTTATATACTCAAAATAGGTGACCGATTCCCTTTTAAAATGTCAGGTTTCTGTGCTTTAAAAAAAAAAATGAGACAAAGATAATTCATTTCAGAACTTTTTCCACCTTTAATGTGACCTATATACTGTACTACTCAATTGAAAAACAAACTGAAATCTTTTAGGCGGAGAGAAGAAAACAAAATAATAATAATAATGTGGTTGCATAAGTGTGCACACCCTCTTAGAACTGGGGATGTAGCTGTGTCCAGAATAAAGCAATCACATTCAAAATCATGTTTAGGGTCCATTCACACGTCCGTTGTTTCTTTCCTGATCTGTTCCGCAAAAAACGGAACAGATCAGGAAAGAAACAACGGACATGTGAATGGACCCTAAATAGGAGTTGGCACACACCTTCCATCATTTAAAGTGCCTCTGATTAACCCCAAATAAAGTTCAGCTGCTCTAGTTGATCTTTCCTGAGATTTTCTTAGTTGCATCCACAGAGAGCTTCCAAAGCATCAGAGGGATCTCATTGTTAAAAGGTATCAGTCAGGAGAAGGGTACAAAATAATTTCTAAGGCATTAGATATACCATGGAACACAGTGAAGACAGTTATCATCAAGTGGAGAAAATATGGCACAACAGTGACCTTACCGAGAACTGGACGTCCCTTCAAAATTGATGAAAAGACGAGAAGAAAACTGGTCTGGGAGGCTACCAAGAGGCCTACAGCAACATTAAAGGAGCTGCAGGAATATCTGGCAAGTACTGGCTGTGTGGTACATGTGACAATAATCTCCCGTATTCTTCATATGTCTGGGCTATGGGGTAGAGTGGCAAGACGAAAGCCTTTTCTTACTAAGAAAAACATCCAAGCCAGGCTACATTTTACAAAAACACATCTGAAGTCTCCCAAAAGCATGTGGGAAAAGGTGTTATGGTCTGATGAAACCAAGGTTGAACTTTTTGGCCATAATTCCAAAAGATATGTTTGGCCCAAAAACAACACTGCACATCACCAAAAGAACACCATACCCACAGTGAAGCATGGTGGTGGCAGCATCATGCCAAGGGGCTGTTTTTCTTCAGATGGAACTGGGGCCTTAGTTAAGCTAGAGGGAATTATGAACAGTTCCAAATACCAGTCAATATTAGCACAAAACCTTCAGGCTTCTGCTAGAAAGCTGAACATGAAGAGGAACTTCATCTTTCAGCATGACAACGACCCAAAGCATACATCCAAATCAACAAAGGAATGGCTTCACAAGAAGAAGATTAAAGTTTTGGAATGGCCCAGCCAGAGCCCAGACCTGAATCCGATTGAAAATCTGTGGGGTGATCTGAAGAGGGCTGTGCACAGGAGATGCCCTCGCAATCTGACAAATTTGGAGTGTTTTTGCCAAGAAGAGTGGGCAAATCTTGCTAAGTCCAAATGTGCCATGCTGATAGACTCATACCCAAAAAGACCGAGTGCTGTAATAAAATCAAAAGGTGCTTCAACAAAGTATTAGTTTAAGGGTGTGCACACTTATGCAATCATATTTTATTTTTATATTTTTTCTTCCCTCCACCTAAAAGATTTCAGTTTGTTTTTCCACCTTTAATGTGACCTATAAACTGTACCACTCAATTGAAAAAGTTCTGAAATGTTTTATCTTTGTCTCATTTTTTTACATCACAGAAACCTGACATTTTAACAGGGGTGTGTAGACTTTTATATCCACTGTACATTTCCTGAATGCATGGTAGTATATGATTTAGGGCTCTTTCACACTTGCGTTCTTTTCTTCCGGCATAGAGTTCAGTCGTCGGGGCTCTATGCCGGAAGAATCCTGATCAGTTTTATCCTAATGCATTCTGAATGGAGTGAAATCCGTTCAGGATGCATCAGGATGTCTTCAGTTCCGGAACGGAACGTTTTTTGGCCGGAGAAAATACCGCAGCATGCTGCGCTTTTTGCTCCGGCCAAAAATCCTGAACACTTGCCGCAAGGCCGGATCCGGAATTAATGCCCATTGAAAGGCATTAAGCTAAACGTCGTTTCGGCGCATTGCCGAACCTGACGTTTAGCTTTTTCTGAATGGTTACCATGGCTGCCGGGACGCTAAAGTCCTGGCAGCCATGGTAAAGTGTAGCGGGGAGCAGCATACTTACCGTCCGTGCGGCTCCCAGGGCGCTCCAGAGTGACGTCAGGGTGCCCCAAGCGCATGGATGACGTGATCGCATGGCACGTCATCCATGCGCATGGGGCGCTCTGATGTCATTCTGGAGCGCCCCGGGAGCCGCGCGGACTGTAAGTATACCGCTCCCCCGCTCCTACTATGGCAACCAGGACTTTAATAGCGTCCTGGCTGCCATAGTAACACTGAAAGCATTTTGAAGACGGATCCGTCTTCAAATGCTTTCAGTACACTTGCGTTTTTCCGCACGGATCCGGACAACGCAAGTGTGAAAGAGGCCTAACAAGAAGGACTAGAATCATGTTGATGAATTAGTAAACTTTATGGATGTAATCTGTTATAGACAAAATGCAATTTAAAAGGCCATGACAGATAAACAAAACTAAAGGATGAATAAAATATTGTTGTGTTTTTTTTTTTTTGGTTTTTTTTTATATCTAGCTGTTTTGGAGGATCTCACACAGCATCTAAACCCGAGTGAACTGGCTGTTCTGCTGAATCTCCTCCAGAGTCAAACGGACCTCAGTGTTGCCCAGATATCCCAGCTCCTAAACGTTCAGGCCAATCCAGACATGCAGCATCAGCTGGAGGCTCTCAACCAGTCAATAACTGAATTGACTACCACTGCTCAGACGGTGGAATCCCAGACAGAAAATGTAGCCCAAGATCAAGCTGAAATGGAAGGGCTGACAACTCAGGGAGATGTACAGAATGTTCTAGCTGTCCTGTTGAGCCAGCTCATCAAACCTCAGGAGGTGGTGGAAGTCCCTGGGGAAAGCAATGGAGAACAGAGCGGTGTAAATCCAACTATACGGTTAAGACCAGAGGAAGAAGAGGAAACCGCGGTGTTGGAAGAGGATGACGCAGGTAAATTCTGCTCGCCCTGAGTCAACCATCTTGTCCACACTGCATTTATGACGAGTAGACACGACAGGGCCGGGCCTTTTTTTTTAAATAAATGAGGAAGCTGTGAAGACCTGGTGTAAAAACATCTGTCTTTGCACTCTGTAGTTTTCTATGCAACAGGGAAAGGCTGGCTTTATAGCATATTGAGTGGAGAACCCAGAGACCTCACACTCATGTATTTTGGTTTATAATAAACTGTAAAATTGAAACCTTTCTCTTTAATCTTTTTATTTGCACCATTTATTGCACCTTGAAAGGTTGAACTGTAGATGGCATGTGTATAATGGAGTAAGGAAGCCTAACTGTTCACAGTGCTTGTTAACGTGTATTAGGCCATTTCATCGGTTTTCTTTCTCTTTTCCCTCTTTGTTCACCCTTCACTCACACAAGTAACATTAACTTACCCCTCATCTCTCTCTTCTCATCTCATAATTTTCAGTAGGTCACTCTCGACCAGTTTTAATATACACACTTTTATTCATTTATGGAAAGGGAACCCTGGGATAAGCTGATCACTGCAGGTCCAACTTCTTTAAACCCCCAACAAATAAACGTATAGCCAGCTGTATCTTCCCCTGGCAATATCGGGTCTCACCAAGAAAAGGAATGGAGGTCAGCTCACCACAACGAATCCTCTCTCCAGTATATTCATACAGTGCAGGGAGGTAAATCCTGGATCGGCAACAGGTACATAAATGATGGTAATAACCCAGCACTCCGTTAAAATGCAAAGTTTTATTAAGTACATCTTTTAAAGAGTTTTTCTGGTTTCAGAAGGATGTGATCTGCCTTCAGTAAAGAGTAGATCATTACTTGGCAAATTCCCCGCCGCTGCTTTCGTTCTCCATGCTGGGTTAACTGAAGCAGCGGCACTCGATCTGTCAGGTAAGTAGTGATCCATTCTTTGATGCTGGCAGATCGCTTGTATTGTCTGGTTTCCTACTGAAACTGGAAAACTTCTTATAAAGCATCAAAACATGTATATGCATTTAAAACAAGCCATAGCATGGTTTGACTAAGAACAGTGCTGTTCGTAACTCGTAAATGTTTTTTACAGGTGCCTTTTATGCTTTTAGGAATGTACTAATATTACTTTGCATTTTAATAGTGCTAGAGTTTTAGCAGTATATGTGGAAACTATCTGGGTCATTTATTAAGACCAGTGTTTTAGACACCCATCTTAATTCCCCTACGCTGGTGCTTGGTGCACCTAAGTTGTGTAGAAGTGCTGGCCTCTACATAACTTAGGCGCATCCCCCACCGGCGTACACCCGCCTTAAATCTACGCCAGCTCCCATGTTGGTGTAGATTTAGAATATTTTCTACACCAAAAACTGGCATAGAAAATGATAAATGAGACGGGCCTGCCGACCCGCTCTCTTCCCCACCCCATTTTTTAGAACTGGCGTACGTGGAAGGAAGTCGTCGCAAGTTTTGCCCCAAATCAGTTTGTGAATAAATCTGCGCCAAATATATGCCAAAAAGTGGCGTATATTTGGTCTTCAATGACCCCCTATGTTTCTCATGCAGTGTCAGCTGAAGGTTAATTATAGTATTACATGGCAGCCATTAATGTAAATGTAATGCATGAGGCCAAGTCAGAACAACCCACTTATGATGTTTTCTGCTCTGGCTAATGTCTGTATGCCCTGATAGGGCATATGAAAACCCCTTTAAAACACAATGGGTTACAGGGGAGGATGACGTTTTGTACATAGATGTTGGTCTACTTTCACACTAGCGTTTTGGCTTTCCATTTGTGAGATCCGTTCAGGGCTCTCACAAGCGGTCCAAAACGGATCAGTTTTGCCCTAATGCATTCGGAATGGAAAAGGATCCGCTCAGAATGCATCAGTTTGCCTCCGATCAGTCACCATTCCGCTCTGGAGGCACCAAAACGCTGTCTGCAGCGTTTTTCTGTCCGCCATGTGGTGTGGAGCAAGACATCCTAACACACAATGTAAGTCAACCGGGACGGATCCGTTTTCTCTGACACAATAGAAAACAGATCCGTCCCCCATTGACTTTTAATGGTGTTCATGACTGATCCGTCATTTCTGTATAAGGCCTCTTTCACACGGGCGTCCTGGATTTGCTCCAGTTTGCACGCGCGTGATAAAAAACTGTGGGACCCAGACCCGAACCTGGACTTCTTCACTGATGTTTGGGTTTGGGTTAGGTGTTCTGTAGGTTTTATTATTTTCCCTTCTAACATGGTTATAAGGGAAAATAATAGCATTCTTAATACAGAATGCAAATTATAATGTCAATTGAGGGTTAAAAAATAATAAAAATCTAACTCGCCTCATCCACTTGTTTACACAGCCGGCATCGTCTTTTTTTTTTTTCTTCTTTCAGGACCTGCAAAAGGACCTTTAATGACGTAATCGCGCTCACCACGTGGTGAGCGAGGTGAAGTCAGCGCAGGTACTGCTGAATGAAGATAGAAGATCCTTCTATCTTCATTCAGCAGGACCTGTGGTGACATCACCATGCTTATCACGTGGTGAGCGCAATTACGTCATCAAAGGTCCTTTTGCAGGTCCTGAAAGCAGAAGAAAGAAGACTATGCCGGCTGCTCAAACAAGAGAATGAGGTGAGTTAATTATTTTTTTATTATTTTTTTTTTTAACCCCTCAAGCCACATTTTACTAAGCATTCTGTATTAATATATACTATTATTTTCCCTTATAACCATGTTATATACAGTGATTAGACTTTAATGGGGTTGCTCATCCCTATCCTCTCCTAGAAACCATGCAGGAAAATCGCACCGCATCCGAACATGCTTGCGATTTTTCACGCAGCCCCATTCACTTCTATGGGGCCTGTGTTGCGTGAAAAACACAGAATATAGAGTATGCTGCGATTTTCACGTAACACACAATGATGCGTGAAAATCACCGCTCATCTGAACAGCCCCATTGAAGTGAATGAGTCCGGATTCAGTGCGGGTGCAATGCGTTCACCTCACGCATTTCACCCGCGCGGAATTTTCGCCTGTGTTAAAGGGGCCTAAGACATAATACAACCGAATCCGTACATGACTGCTGCATGCGGTTGTATTATTGTAACGGAAGCGTTTTTGCAGATCCATGACGGATCCGCAAAAAATGCTAATATGAAAGTAGCCTAATTTATAGAGTAAAAAAAGTAACTTGTAATTTTGGCAAGTCCTGGGGATAAGATGGAAAAACGTCTTTCATATGTATTGCAATTACTATCTTGACCAATAGGAGCAGGGATCTGTCTAATCAGATTAGGGAAGTGCACTTAACACAAAGATGAAATGAACTTACAGATCAAATCAGGCCTTCCCTGTCATTTACCATGAGCATGAACATAAGCAGCCATGATGTATGAATGCAATATAGTATTTCATTTATCTACATGAAATGTCTGCAAGTTTTACAACAGTTCAGAGGTTGTTTTTTTTTTTTAAACTTGACAATCCACAGAATAGGGTAAGTACCTAATTACTGCAGGTTCAACTGCTGTGTTCCCCAGAACGCACATTACTGCTCCATTCACTGTGCATGAGACTGTTGGAGATTTGTCAGTCCCATAGACAGTGAATGGAGCAGTAGTGCACATGTACAAATACTGCATCATACAAGTGGGGGAACCCCGTTCTTATGATCAGTGGGGATTATGGTGGTGAAAACCCCAGCGATCAGGCAGTTATTACCTACCTTGCAGATAGGTGATAAGTTGCCATGGTGGGACAACACCTATAAGGATTCTTTGCACAGCTGTCCACATCCCATAAGTGGAAAGAAGTGTCTCCATAAAACTTAAATGCTCGTCCAACCTTTTAGATTGATATTTAACCTAAATATCGTGCACATTTAACAGGGTTATCCCATCTTGACATTTATGGCAAATCGATAGGATATGACATAAATGTTTGACAGGAACGAGTCCCTCTGAACAGGACCCTCCGTGAAAGGAGAGGATGCTGCATATGGACTGCTTTCTCTTTAGTTGAGCCAATGCTATCCCTCCACCCCAGCATACATAGGTGTAGTGTGGATGTACTTCTAGATTTGTGCTTGGTAAAAAGTAAAGTATCACAGGCAGCTAAACCTTAGGGTATATTACGTGAATGATGTCCACTGTTTTTGTATGGAAAAATTTCCTGTTTTAGGGTACAACCACATGTGGCAGATCTGCTGCAGAAGTTCCACAGAAGCAAAATCCACACCATATAGTGAAGATTTGGTTGCAGATGTGACCCTCTGCATTGCAAAGTATCCATTCACTTCAATGGGGAGCAGCTGTCTAAATTGGAGCTGCTGCTGAACAGCTGATTGGCGGGGTATCAGACCCCCGGCAATCCCCTTTAGAGGACCTGTCATCACAAAATGCAGTGCAATCCGCATCCAGCATGTTATAGAGCAGGAGGAGCTGAGCAGATGAGTATATATGTTTGTGGGAAACTATTTAGTAAAACTTTTAATTTATACATTTAAATTTCTACTATATAAGTTGTACACATGGAAGGGGGTTATCAGTGAATTTTGGCACTCCCTGTGTATGTGTGTACACAGATAGTTGTCACTCACTGATAGTACACGGGGGCGGTTTTAAGTTCAGAAAGAGCAGAGATATAAATGTATAAATTACATGTTATTTTGATAGGACGTTGAACCCGGTCATTTAACCCCGTATATGCCACAGTCAATAGTTATCGCTTAATCTGTGGCATTCCATTCGGAGCCACCAGCACCGTCTGGGGCCTGCTGAAGATTCCCAGGCCTGTCATAGTAAGCTGCCTGTAAAGCTGGCTCAGCGGGCAGTGTGTTAGCATCTCATAGACAATGATAGTTCTCTATTATGGTCTATGGGACAAGCAATCACAAGATCGCAGGTTCTAGCCCCCTAAGGGGGCTAAAAGTTTTTACCTAAAGTTTAAAAATAAATCTAAATATTAAATTCAAATCAGCCCCTTTCCCAATTTTATCTATAAAAATTAAAAATAAAACACAACTGGAGTACGAAAATGTCTGAATTATTAAAATATAAATATTTTTCCTGTGTGGTGAAAGCCATAATGTAAAAATAAATAAAAGCACACACAATTTGCAGTTTTTTAGTCACCTCCCCCCTCCCAAAAAACAGTGATCAATAGTTGGGTAAAAAAGTAGAAATAAAATCAAATATAGGATGGATATTGTAGACTGGGTAGAATTGTCTTAATTGTAAAGAACCTATGCAATTACTCTGTATGTTTCATGTGTGTCTTATGCTTTGTTCGCACTTGCACTGTGGCTCCTTTTTAGGGTACAATAATGTATTTCATTGGTGTTGAAATGCAACATATTGTGATAGTCAAAAAAAATCCATCCAAGTCGTAGTTGCAGAATGTCGCATTGCGATGCCATTGAAATACATTATATGAAATGCCTCCACACCCTTTTGTGTTGCGCGACGTTAAGCCGTCGCCTTACATCGAAGACCACAACGGAGTGCCAAATGTGTCAGATCTGCCATTTTGAGAACAGCAAGTTTAGTGCTGCATGCAACGGTGGTCTTAACTGTATTATAAGTGTTGATCGAGCACCAAAGTGCTCGGGTGCTCTACAGAGCACCCGAGCACAATGGGAGAAACCGAGCATTAAACCAGGCACCCTGCTCTGAAGAGGGGAGGGTGCTGGTTCCCACTGAGGTCTATGTAGAAGATTGCTGCTCTGACTCCATATATAGCTATGTCCATATATGGAGTTAGTGCTTGGGGACACCCAGTGTATTTAAATCTAATTTAGCTGCTATTTCTTAAGTTTCTGCCAGGATTTGAACTCACAACCTTCTACGCTATAGGCAAGGACTTTAACCACTCATCCATAAAGCTCAATGATAAACTGTGTCAGAAAAACCCCATAGTAGTTTGTCATGTAGTAAGTATTCCTATACAGCAGAAGTGCCATTTCATATTTCAGTGCAGGTTAACATGTAGCTGTATAGCGTAGTGGTTAAAGTTCTTGGCTGTAATGTAGAAGGTTGTGAGTTCAAATCCCGGCAGAAACTATATATTTTATAATTTTTTTGTCATTGTAAAAAATATATGGCACAAAATAAATGTGTAACTACTAAAAAAACTAAAAAATTATATATATATTTTATATAAAATATATATATATTTTATATAATTTTATATAATATATAGATTATTGTTTTAGTTTTTTTTGTAGTTACACATTTATTTTGTGCCATACATTTTTTACAATGACTAAAAAAATATATTAATTTTTATTAACCCCTTATTTCTGAAAAGTTTCTGCTGAGATTTGAACTCACAACCTTCTACATTATTGCTAAGAACCTTAACCACTACACTATACAGCTACATGTTAACCTGCACTGAAATATGAAATGGCACTTCTGCTGTATAGGAATACTTACTACATGACAAACTACTATGGGGTTTTTCTGACACAGTTTATCATTGAGCTTTATGACTGAGTGGTTAAAGTCCTTGCCTCTAATGTAGAAGGTTGTGAGTTCAAATCCCGGCAGATACTTTTCGAAAATAGAGGCTAAATTGGATTTAAATACACTGACTCAAGCACACGAGGTATTAGGCCGAACACTGCGATTTGCCGAGCATCGCGATGCTCGAGCCGAACTGGTGTTCGGCTGAGCATGCTCGCTCAACACTATATATTATACATTGTTGTAGGCCTGTTTCTGTGCAAATACAGCTCTGGATCTATTGAATGAAGTGGCCACATGTTAAGGTCACATCTGCTTTACGGAGATGTGCTCTGCGCAGTGCATTGCACCTTTTTGCTTGGTCTCATCATTGACTTCTATGAGGCAAAAAAAACACCTTCCTATTACAGTATTAGGGTCCATTCACACGTCCGTTTCTTTCCTGATCTGTTCCGTTTTTTTGCGGAACAGATCTGGACCAGATCTGGACCCATTCATTTTCAATTGGTCCTAAAAAAAAATCAGACATTGAGCTGTCCGTTTTTTTTCAGGACCCATTGAAAATGAATGGGTCCAGATCTGTTCCGCAAAAAAACTGAACAGATCAGGAAAGAAACAACGGACGTGTGAATGGACCCTTACTGTGTTTTTCGGGACAGTCACCATTGAGTATTATAATGGTGCCTTGTTAAAAGGGGATGTGTCGTCATAAAATGACCTATTGTTAAAATCAAATTTTTATTTTAACTTATTTTTAATTTTCCATTTATTCTTTAAAAATAAGTCATAAAAATATCTATATTTAAGCAAAAACCATACATTCCTGCAGTTTTTGCACTGGCCGCTAAGCCTAATAGGCACCACGTCTTGGTCTGTACAGATCACTTTACTGCAGTTACCTGCTTATCTGTCATTCTAATCCTGCCTGTAATGATATCACCTCTGTGTATAGAGCTTATCTATTCATTCCTTGTACAATGACCTCTTCACAGGTCACAGAGCAGGCCTAGAAAATTCTCCCAAAGAAGTCAATTATTGTGTCAACGGCCGATGCGACTGCTGTAAAACAATGCTTTGTAAATGCTCAGGCAAAATGGCCGCTTTCATAATAATGTTAAAGAAACAGAATGCAAAAATCTGCAATAAGAGAATAAAATCAGATTAGAAAAAAGATGTGTTGCTGCTATGTGGTTTTAACTGGCAGAAAACATTTTGGTGACACATTCCCTTTAAAACTGATCAGGGGTTGCAAGCTGTGGTTTGCAGACTACAGGTGTAGCTTCAGCCTGGATCCTTGGGTCATTCTATGACTGTATATTGCCCTCCAGCAGTAATATTTGCTAATTTTTACTCTAATTATATTCTATGACCGTGATGGCTAACCTCTGGCACTCCAGCTGTGGTAAAACAATGACTTCCAAGATGCACACTTGCTTGGCTGTTCTCAGAACTCCATAAAAATGAATGGAGCATGCTGGGAGTCGTAGTTTCACCACAGCTGGCGTGCCGGAGGTTACCCGTCACTGTTCTATGATGTTGTTGTTCTATGTGTAAATGTGTGTTTTTTTTTTTTTTTCTGTTATCTATATGCATTTTTAAAGATGGTGTCAAAGGAAGTAACCTTTCCCCAGCTTCTGAGCCTCGTATCCTGCCGCCAGAAAAGAGACCACCTGAGCCACCGGGTCCCCCTCCTCCACCGCCTGTTTCAGAGGGAAATGCTGCAGATGCAAATCCAGTGGTGACTACTGCCCCAGTGCAACTTTTTACTCATTCTGAAGTGGAGCCAGACCTTGTGGAGGGGGTTAAAGATGCTCACAGACTACCGTCAGACTTTTCCCGAAAACTATCCTCCAGGACTTACAGCTCTGAGGGCCCAGAGGATGTATATAATGTAGAGTCTGAGGACAGAGACTCAGGGCAGCTGCTTGGGGATGGTTCCCCTCAGTCAGTAACAAAAAGCAGGACATTCCCAGCACAGCTAGGGGAAACAAGTGGTTACCAGGGAACAGGATGCCTGCAATTCCCAGGGGATCAAGACCTCAGGTTTACAAGGGTCCCTCTAGGAATGCACTCCGGCACAGTGCCTCCAACTGGACAAGTAGAGGGGAGCAGTAACAGTTCCCACCCTTACCAAGAAGCCAAAATCTCCAATTACAGTGAGTTGGGGTCGGGGACTGCAGCAGCAGGAACAAACCAGGCTTGGGCGGCCCCTTCTCAGGCTTTTAGCAAGGCATTCAGAGCACCAACCCGAACACCTTCAAGAGGCGGACGGGGACGAGGAGTCCCTTACTAAAATCCATTGACGTTACCGTGAAACCTCCATCCTTCCGATCTGCTCCCTAATAGGGTGACAGATACAATGTGGCTGATTGTAACGGCTGCAACTATTCTATACCCGCAGAGCCTTGAAATTTAGTTGGGATTGCGAAAAAAAAAAGGGGTTGTGTGAGAAAAGTGGTACTGACTTGAGAATGGTCCATTGCTGCTCCATGTGTTGGACACCTCAGTCTTTTGACATGGTTTGTCCATCCCTTACTCATTTTCTATTTTGGCTATGTGACGGTTCATCAGAAATGGCAAGTATCCCTGTTTTAGGTTGTGGAACACAGGTTATGTGTTTTAAGTAATCTCTTCTGCCACTAAAGGGCTCACCATGCTCCTTCTGTTGCATCTAGACCCTTATGGCAATTTAAGTGGTAAGTGGCATCGCTCAGGAAACTGGAACTAGAGCGACGCCACATCAATGCAGCTGGCTGTGTAAAAAATGTTCTCATTTTTATTTTCTTGTGTCATGAACTGCTGGGTGATACATGCCCCTCACTGTCCTCCAATCAGCACCTCCTTGTTTTCAATGTACCTCAACTTTGGCAAAGAATCTCCTGACCTTAGACTGGCGGTGGACAGGTGGTATTATTCTTATGCCCTGTTGTGTTTGTATAAATCTATACTTTTTTAAGTTTATTTTTTAGGGCTAAATAGGCCGTTGCGACACAAAATCTGTTTTGTTTTGTTTTTTTGCCCCACCCCCTTTTTATATTCCCCAAACACTGCAAATGACAGTGATTTTTTATTTTTTTTTGTTTAATCTGTCAAAGGGCCTAGATGAATAAATACAAATTACCAAAAGGAAATCCTGTGTTTTCCATGGTTACCAAGTGATTTTGCTGTTAAGATCCTGTACTGTTCTTTTGCTGTAATGATAAACTGCATACATGGTACTCATCCTAGACTCCTTTTTAGTAAATTTGGAGAGAATCTATTGTTAGAGTTGGGCAGATTATTAAAACCAGTGTGTAGAAATAGTGGCGCATTTACACATGGCAGTCATTCAGCTTGCAGCTTTAGCTTAAAGGCCATGTACACCTTTCGGGGATGTGGGCAATTTTTGTTTGATTGCGTTTTACTCATTTCGGGCTCAATTTGCCTTTATTAAGAATATTGAGCAGTTCTGTGACACAGGGTTAACTGTTTTTCTAGCTGTGTGAATCATACTTTCACTTTGTGCCAGCCATCTAATAAACCTTATTTCTAAATTAATAAAAGGTCATAAATACTTATTTTAAGGCTGTATTACACTGGCCAATATTTGTCGATAATCGCTAATGAGTGTTCGCATGACCGCTTGTTAGCAATCCTCTTGCAGTGTAATACTGGCACTTAAAAATCAGTGATTGCCGGCAAATCACTAGTCAGCATGGGGACAAGCGATGGCATAACAACCACTTGTCCCTATTCTGCAGAGGAGATTACTGCATGTAATAGCAGCGGTGTCCTCCGCTAGCTAGCAAGCGGTTACAGCGTGGGAATGCTACCCTCCAGACAATTGCTTGTTGATCTGCCTGTCTAATTCAGGCTTTAGCCACATTCTTATCTGTAAGATACCTGTTGAGCTATATATAATGAGTGTTTATAAGGTCAGAGATAAGGAGCCGTAAGCTGAGCTGCTTGACGGGACAGTGAAAATTCAGATCCTACTACTAGGGAAACTCAAGACTGCACAAAGACCGTGGTTATTTTTTTTTTTAATAAAGACCAATTGAAAAATTATTTTCCCCTCAATCAGTATAATGCAATAATAAAAAATAATTGCCCCCAAAGCCTTTAAAGGCTATGTACACCTTTTTTAGAGGCATTTTTATTAATGCATTATACTTATTTTGAGCAAGTAATCATTTTTTCAGTTGGCCTCTATTAACAATATGGAATCCTTTTTTCTGTACAGAGCTGAGATGCTCTACTAGATGCCTGTGGATTCATTTGTCTTTTCCGTCAACTGAGGAGCAGATGGACTCCTTATCTCTGCTCTCTGACCTTCTAAACACTCATTAAAGCTCAATCCTAATCTTACTAATAAGAATGTGGTTTAAATAAGTGTTTATGACCTCTCAGTAGTTTAGAGATCAGGGTAATTAGCAAAGTGAAAGTGTCAGTCACACAGAAAAACAGTTAACCCTTTGTGACTGAACAGCTCAATATTTTTAATAAAGGCCAATTGAAAATATGATTTTTAGCCAAAAATAAGTTAAATGCAATAATAAAAATGGACTCCAAAGGTGTACATAACCCTTGGTAACCTCCAGGAATTGATTTGTGATGCCAATGGTTTATAAAAATAAAAAAAAGGCGTGGGTGGGGGCCTTGTGAACTGGTAACCATGGGCAGCTGCTCCACTTTTCCTTGTAATAAAGCTACTAATGTTATTCCAGATGACCAGGATAAATTTTATAACCAGTTATATGGTTAAGGCCTCATGCACATGGCTGTCTTTTGCATCTGTGTCGGATCTGCCTGTTTTGCAGATTTCACATGGCCCCGTTCATTTCTATGGGTCTGCAAAAATATGGACAGCACACAGAATTTATCCATGTGTCCATTCCGCAACCTATAAAACATGTCCTATTCTTGTCCGTATTACAGACAAGAATGTCAGTTTCTAGTAATGGGAGTGAAAAAATGTGGATTGCACATGGGAAGGTTTACGGACCACAATACGGACACTGTCATGTGCATGAGGCCTGAAGCTTCATGCACATGATCGTCTCTACGTTTTGGTTTGCAAGCCATAGATCCTTGAAATATGAATACTTTTCGTGTGCGTGTTTTTCTCACTTCTATCAATAGGAATTACTTTTCTCGTCCGCAAAAAAGTCATGTTCTATAATTTGTGGAATTACCACACTGAACCACAAAAATCTGTGTGCATGGCCCCATAGAAATGAATCGGTCAGTGTGGACAGCACATGGATGAAAAATATGATCGTATGCATGAGGCCTAACAGACACAACACTGGTCTATCCTAGTCTCTTTGGACATGCTAGAAATTGTCATGTAAAAATTGCCATGAAATTCATGTATTTCATGTCACATGTTTTTATTTCATTTTTCAGTCATGAAAAACGGTTGAAAAAATACAAACTATGCTGCGATTTAAAAAAATGTCAAGGAGGGAAACACACCAGGAAACGTATTATACCGCACACAAAGGCAATGTTTGTAGGGTTTTTAATATTTTACTACTGCCCAACATTTAACATCTGGATGTGGTGTTTTTCACGTCAGAAAATGTTTAGAAAAATGTAGATAAACGTGCAGCAAGAAAGAGGCATTATGTGATGCCTCTCTAAGGCCACTTGCACAAGTTGCGGAATGTGTGGTTTTTCTGTGCGGATTCCCGTGTGGAAAAACCACAACGTATTACAGTACCAGCAAAGTGTATGAGATTACACAAATCTCATGTACACTTTGTGGATTGTTTCTGTGCGGAAATTGACCTGCCGTGCGGATTTCCTAATCTGCAGCATGTCAATTATGTTTACGGTTTTAGCAGTGGATTTCACCCTTTTCCCATGGAGATGCAAAACCGCATCTTTGGATGGGTTCACATCACGTTTTTGCTATCCGTTTAATGTATATGTTGGAGGAGGGATACAAAGCGCACACCACACTTTTGTAAACTGCAGAGTCCAGTAAAAAAAAAGTATCCTTTTTTTTTTTTTTTTTTTTTTTTTTTACAATGGAGATTTATGGTAAACAGATTTCACTGTATGGCATCAGTCTGAGGCATCCGTTAACGTATACGTTAAACAGATGGCTAAAACGTGATGGGGAACCCACTCTAATCTGCAACCAAAATGTTGCATGTTCTTAGAAAACTGCACAGAAATTTGCGTGGATCTTATGTGCATTCAACTGCATTCGTGTGCCGGTGGCCTAAGGTGTTTTCTGGGACTTATGGATAGCGTCTCCTAAGTAGGGGGCTAAGTAAAGACACACCCTATGGCATCTAATTTGAAATGGGGACTGTCTTTAGGGATCCTACACATGAATTTGTGTTTTTTGTGTTTAACTGTTTAAAAAAAAAACAGCATTTTTTTGTGGTGTTTTTTGCAAACTGTCTTGCCACTGGTGTTTTCTTCATGACTTATTTCCCCTAAAAAGAGGGTGATGTCAAAATGGCTGAGAAAACACTGGGGGGAAAAAAGCCACCTAATTTACCAAAACGTCAGTAGCAAAAAAACAAAACGTGTCCTACTTTCCATACTGCCATGGACATTCAGCTAACATCTGGAGCTGGAAAAACCCCCACTAAAAATGCTTCTAAATGCAAAAGTTGTTTGAAAGCACCCTTAAAGGGGTTGTCTCACCTCCTGTCATCAGTGTGACAGACCTGCCCTTCTGGTGCTGTAGGGGGGCGGTGCCTGCTGTAGTGCCCTGCCCTGTGCATGCCCACTCCTGAGGGTGCTAATGATTGAATAGAAGCCTGGCTGACAGATTCACAGGTGGCCCAGGACTGGTGCTAATGCGCATGCGCAGGAAACTGCTTTTCCACTATACTCGCCACCTGAAAGGCCGGCTTTGTTTCCTTTCAGAGCACACCTTGGATGTGTTGCACCAGTGGCTGCATCCTTTAAAGATGAGCATTTTACAAAAACATGGCAGATTAGTAAGAACGGGAGGCATTGTTAAGTTGCTTGTATTGGGTTAATACACAACATTAATATCGCTTTGTGATGAGACAACCCCTTTAAGGTCACATGATTGTGATCGGCCCGGGAAACACGGTCCATGTGTTGGCTGGATCTCCCCAATAGCCATGGCACATCATAGTAATTTATGATACGGTCAGATAGTATCTGATCGCAGGGCCATTTCTGGGTCCTTACCTCATGTGAGTACACTGAAATAGCCCTGCGATCTGCTAGACTAGCGGTATAATAATTTACCATGATGCAGCCGGCACACAGACTGCGTTTCCCGGGCCGATCACAGATGTTTGAATTAACCCTAAGGCGCTATTTGGCTGAAGTGCAACTGAGAACTGCCTTTGTATGTATCTGTCCAGTTTTTGCCCCATGCCTTTAACCGTTTAAGGTACCTGCCATGTTGAACACACTGTCTGATCTGCAAGCAGAAGGAGCTGAGCAGGTTGTAGTTTTGTAGGAAAAGATTCTGTATATTTTATTGATTTATCTGTCAGTCACCGGTTTACCGCTGGGACCACCCATTGGACTTCTAAGCATAGAAAGGCAGGGATGTGACTCTTTTCCCACAAAATGATCTATTACATCTCCTCGGCTCCTCCTGTTTTACAGACAGGGATATTTTTGTATCAGAAAATTTATGACATATTGCTTGGATACACCATCACTTTGACTCGGAGTCTGACCTGCGACCTTTGAAGGGGCTGCAGACTGATTCAGCACTGTGGCCTTTCCCTCCATTCACTGACATGCCACTGTGCTGAATCAGAGGATGGACTCCCACAGATCACAGCATGATGGGTCTTCCTAGCCCTATGCCATTTCTTTACGAGATGGGACTACCTTTTTAATGAGCTGTCCAGCAATCAAACAATATATGTATAGAGATCTATAATAGGAATGCCTTTTATACTGTGGATATCAACATCCACTCGACTGTTCCTAGGCAGTTTTTATTTTTTTTGTCCTACACTGGAAAGTAAATTGAAATCTGAATGAAAAAAAAATGCTAAAAAGAAAATGACGCTGTATTACACATATGCCAGAGATGCTAAACAGAAAGAACTCGCCCAAAGAGGTTTTTTTTTTCCAGATATATGTAATAAAATGTGACACAAGGAATACATGTGCTGTTTATTATATACACTGACATCTTCCATATAAAAAAAGGGGCTTCCGCCTTATCTAAAAGGCCCCCCAATGCTGCTAAATATGAGAGAGGAAAAGAAGGTCCTAGTCTCGCCAGGTAATCCCCGCCTTTTCCAGTTCAATTTTTCAGTCTGTCTACACGGCTGTAGGAGTGATGTAGTTGTATACCCGGTTTACCGCTGGACCCAATTACAGACCTCACCAGTCTTGTGTCATATACTGCTGGGACCAGTAATTGGCTGCAGCAGTGTCGTAAGTCAGGCATGCCCAACCTGCGGCCCTCCAGCTGTTGCAAAACTTCCAGCATGCCTGGACAGCCTACAGCTATTAGAGCATGCTGGGAGTTGTAGTTTTACAACAGCTAGAGGGCCGCAGGTTGAGCATCCCTGTCGTAAGTCAAGTAAACATCTGACATGGAAGATCGGAGGGGCAGAGCTGGAAACTCTGTGGGATTAACTGGTGAGTATAGGAACTTTTTTTTTTATTTATAAACGTTGCAGAGCTTTTGTAAAATGAGTCGGACAATGCCTTTATTGTTTTGTTTTTTTGTTTCTAAATTTAGGCTATTTTGTATTTCTGCCTTAGGGTTCATGCACATGGCCGTTGGTCGGCCATTCCATGCATTGGGGACCGCAATTTGCAGTCCCCAATGGACGGGCAAAATTTTTCAGTGTGAAGGCACCAAGACAAACACTACTAAGTGCTTCCATGGGGTTCCGGGCCTATGTTTCGCACCTTCCTTCTGGATTGCGGACCCATTCAAGTAAATGGGTCCTCATCCATGATGCGGGATGCACGCGGCCGGTGCCCACATATTGCGGACCTGCTGTTGTGCAAGAGGCCTTTAAGAGTAAGGGTATGGAGTTTTTTGGAACAAGTTTTGAGGCAGATTTTAATGCAGGTTTTACAACTGAAGCCAGAAATGGAATCGTCGGGAAGAAGTAGAAGTTCTTGCCGGAATATTTACAGTTCTTTTTGAATCCACTTCTGGCTTTGCCTAAAAACCTGCAGGAAAGTCTTGCTAGTAAAATGCAAAATTGCTACCCAGAAACAATGGATTTGTATGAGGACGAGCGATTGCAGTAGCCATTGTTTGTCCCCATAGAGTGAAGGTGATCATTGCATGTAAATGCAGCTCTTTACCTCCACTGACGAGCAGGCAGTTATCAGGAGGGAATGGTTCTGATAATTGCTTGCTTAGTCGGTATATGCCTTAACCCCTTCACCCCCTGCGCCATAATAGTACGGCGCTGGCCGGGTCCTTAAAGATGGCTTCCGCTCCTGAGTGCTGCGGGCGCCATAGCTGCGGGTGGCCGACTGCTCTCTTATAGCAGACACCCTGGCTCATGTCCGCAACCGGCAGTAATGCTGATCGCGGACATTTTTTTACCCCTCAGATACAGTGGTCAATCTGAGCACGCTGAAAACCGAAAGCACGCGCTTTTGGTATTGCTCCGGCTCTCCTGTGTGGCGATCGGAGGAGCCTGACCTTGTCTGCAGCAGCCCCTGTCTTTGTGAAACTGTGTAGGGGCGATCGGAGGAGCCTGACCTTGTCTGCAGCAGCCCCTGTCTTTGTGAATGACAGGATGCTGCTGCATAGTATTTCCTATGGAGCCCTTGCCTGTAATAGGGCTCCATAGGAAACTAGTAAAATCATAATCGATTCCAATGCAAGTGCATTGGAGTCTATGATAATAGCAATCAGATGGTTGATTGTTATAGTTCCCTATGGGAACTATAAAAAAGTGTAAAAAATAAAAACATTATTCAAATCACCCCCCTTTTCCCAAAATAGAAATAAAAGAACTAAAAAAATGCCCATAGTATAAAAATATATTCCTCATATGGCAAACAGCAAAATGGGAAAAAAGCGTCCAAATGGACGATTTGCCGTTTTGGTCTTTTCATTTACTACAAAAAAATTAAAATTGATCAAAAAGTCATACACACCCCTAAATGGCATCAATGGAAAGTTCAGATCGCTCCGCAAAAAAAGAGCCTGTACACACTATTTAAAAAAAAAGTTATAGGGGTCAAAATATGGCGACAAGAAAATAAAACATTTTATCACTATCAAAACACAAGAAAAACTATACATATAAGGTATCGCCGGATTCGTACTGACCTGTAGAATAAAAGTAACTGGTCAGTTTTGAACAGACAAAAAAAGTTATGGCTTTGGGAAGGCAGTGAGCACAAAACAAAAATGCAAAAAAAAAAAAAAAACTCTGGGGGTGAAAAAGTTAAAAGGGTATTCTGGTTGTTTGAAGTTATCCCCTATTCACAGGATAGGCTACATGCACACAACAGTGATAGAAAAGTCAGTTAAAAACTGACCTTTTTTTTAACCATTTGTGCATCCATTTTCTGTCCATCTATTTTGCATTTGTTTTTCATGGCCATAGGCAGGTCATTTTCAATAAAGAAAGGAGCGACTGCCTCTGCGCGTGAAAGTGCATGAGGGGAGTATTTATTATTTTTTTCCTAACCCCTAACAGGCCACATTGTCCTAGTGTACCCACTTTTTTTTTTTTTTTACGTTTTTTTAACTCTTTTATTGAGTAATATCACAGATACAAAGATTAAAGTTTCATGAAAATAGAGACGTCAATAAGTCTCCAGCGAAATACAATTGTTACTTCAATGAGCATTGCTTCAATAGTCATTACTCCAATAATGGGGATGGGGAAGAACAACTGGTCACACGTTAATGTGTTATGTTAGGTAATAGCAAACTGGTAATTGAGTTCACAATAATAAGGGTAGATTCATCATCTGAGGCGGGTTAGGCACGTAATCTCTAGTAGCCGCGGATCTATAATTTAGTGGCTGAAGTTATCAACCTTTCTCAAAAGTCCTTTTAATTACAAGAAAAACAACCAAAAATAGGACGTCACACTGGCATTTTTCACTGTCTTGTGCATGTAGGCTATTAAATCGGTGGGAGTCCTATTGCTGGAACCCCCAGCTATCATGAAAATTGGGTCTCGTACTCCCTGCAGCCCCCCTGAACAAAGGGGCCGGTTGCACATGTGTGTGGCCACTCCATTCATTTCTATGGGAGTTTTGGATAACCAAGTACAGAGCTTGGCTATATCTTGAATTCCCATAGAAATTAATGGAGTGGCTTAATGCATGCCTGACCGGCTGCACCGTTAATTGCAGGCGGTACGGGGCCTCTAGTCTTTTGATCGGTGGGGGTCTCCGCAGTAGGATCTCCACCGATCTAATAGTAATCCATTAGCCTGTGGATAGGGGAAAACTTCAAAAAAAAAAACCCTGAAATTCCCCTTTAAGGCTCCATTCAGACGTCCCTAGTGCATTGCAGATCTGCAATACACCCGGCCAGCACCCCCATAGAAAGGCCTATTCTTATCCGCCATTGCGGAGGGCCACGATCTGGAAATGCGGATGCATTTGTGCTGTCCACATCTCTTCTGGCCCCATAGAGAATGAATGGGTCCGCACCCGTTTGCGGAATGGATGCGGACCCATTCTACGGACGGGTGAATGGACCCTTAGGCTGGAGCTACAGCTAGACTTTGTAGCACTTTTGGTTGATTTTTTTTATTTATTTTTTCCTATGGAGTGACAGCTGCAATGCACATGATTGCCTATAGGTCAATTTACTGCTTGGTGTTCAGCTTTATATTTAAATAGTTAAAATCAATTAAAGGATTCCACCTTACACTTTTCACAGCTCCTTTGGAAAATGAAAGATGGAATCTGATGTGTTGCTATGGGCAACTAAGCCAGTTCTACTTTACACCAGTTTTGATAAATCTCCACCTAGTTGTGCAACCCTAGCAGGGAATAAACTCTGACAAAGTTGGCCAAGATGGATTTTTATTTTACCAGGCTATACATGAATAGTAAAACCTGGAGGGATTAACAGTAGGCTGACAGGACATGGAAGTGTAGTGTTGCAAGCACTGGAGGAACCACTGCTCTAAAATAGTTAGGCAGAGGTGAATATGTAGGAAAGAAAGCAGCAAAGCATTGCAAACTGAATTAGAAGGAAATGCGACTTTCTAAGCATCAAGCCTATATTTAAACTTTTAATGGCTAACTACAAAAAACAGCTGCTGATAGGGTTCCTTTAAGTCACAAAAAAGAAGAACTTACAGTTACGTCCATATATATATTTGGACACTGAGCCAAATTTAGTTTTTATTACCTGTTTACTAAAACATATTCGAGTTATAGTTATATAATGGACATAAAGTCCAGACTTCTAGCTTTTATTTGAGGGTAACCACATTAAAATTGTATGAAGGGTTTAGGAGTTTCAGCTCCTTTACATGTGGCACCCTGTTTTTAAAGGGACCAAAAGTAATTGGACAATTGACTCAAAGGCTGTTTCATGGGCAGTTCCTTCATTATTTCATTCTCAATTAAGCACATAAAAGGCCTGGAGTTGATTTGAGGTGTGGTGCTTGCATTTTGAAGATTTTGCTGAGAAGTTAACATGCAGTCAAAGGAGCTCTGCTCTACATGCAGGTGAAACAAGCCATCCTTCATCTGCTTAAACATAAAAAAATCGAGAAATTGCTACACTATTAGGAGTGACAAAATCTACAGTTTGGTACAAGAAAGAAAGAAAGTGAACGAACTGGTGACCTCAACAATGCTAAAAGACCTGGACGCCCACAGAAGACAACAGTGGTGGATGATCGCAGAATAATTACCATGGTGAAGAGAAACCCCTTTACAACAGCCAACCAAGTGAACAACACTCTCCAGGATATAGGCGTATCAATATCCAAATCTACCATAAAGACTGCATGAAAGTAAGTACAGAGGGTTCACTGCACGGTGCAAGCCACTCATAAGCCTCAAGAATAAGAAGGCTAAATTGGACTTTGCTTAAAAACATCTTAAAAAACCAGCACACTTCTGGAAGAACATTCTTTGTACAGATGAAACCAAGACCAACCTCTACCAAAATGATGAAAAGAAAAAAGTATGGCGAAGGCATGGTACAGCTCATAAACCAAAGCATACCACATCATCTGTAAAACACGGCGGAGGCAGTGTGATGGCTTGGGCATGCATGGCTGCCAGTGGCACTGGGTCCCTAGTGTTTATTGATGATGTGACACAGGACAGAAGCAGCCGGATGAATTCTGGGGTTTTCAGAGACATATTGTGTGCTCAAATGCAGCCAAACTGATTGGTCGGCGTTACATTATACAGATGGACAATGACCCAGAACATAAAGCCAAAGCAACCCAGGAGTTTATTAAAGCAAAGAAGTGGAATATTCTTGAATGGCCAAGTCAGTCACCTGATCTGAACCCAATCGAGCATTTCACTTGTTAAAGACTAAACTTCAGACAGAAAGGCCCACAAACAAACCACAACTGAAAACCGCTGCAGTAAAGGCCTGGCAGAGCATTAAAAAGGAGGAAACACAGCGTCTGGTGATGTCCATGAGTTCAAGACTTCAGGCAGTCATTGCCAACAAAGGGTTTTCATCCAAGTATTAGAAATTAACATTTTATTTACAACTATTTAATTTGTCCAATAACTTTTGAGCCCCTGAAATGAAGGGATTGAGTTTAAAAAATGCTTTATTTTTTAACATTTTTATGCAATCATTTTTGTTCAACCCACTGAATTAAAGCTGAAAGTCTGAACTTCAACTGCATCTGAATAGTTTTTTTCAAAATCCATTGTGGTAATGTACGGAACAAAAATTAGAAAAATGTTGTCTCTGTCCAAATATATATGGACCTAACTGTGAATTGCTTGCAGTATACATAAGAAAAGTGGTTTCATAGTTTTCAGTTCAGCCTCATGGTGGCACTGTAGAATGATGATCTGATCTGTAATTAAAACTGCAGGTCAGGCTGGCATTGGGCAGTCCTTATACTGTGCAGTTTGTTTTGTTAAAGTAAGTTAAACTTTTATGGTCCTTGTATAGAATTCAACACTTGATGCTTTCATAGAAGGTAGAGTTGACGTTGAATGTCTTCTTAAGTGATTTCTGAAAAATATAATTCTTATGTAGACACGGCTTTCCCTGTAGCCGCAGCCTCTAGTTCTGCCCAAGGGTCCTCCACCATGGATGGGCTGTAGTAGTGACTGATGTCTTTGTGGTTTCTTCTGAAATGTACCTGTTAGAGGAGAGGAGAGGAGTAGGTTTAGAAAGTTGAACATGGGTTGGGTCAGGGCATGAGAAGCTCATGTCAGGATTCCTGGGCGCCCTGTAATCTGTGCAGGGTGGAGGTGGATCATGGAGGTAAGTGCTCAGTTCCTCATCAGTGTTTCTATTACTATTCATGGACGTGTTGGGTCCTCCAGAATGGAGATGCTCTTTGAAAGGGGGATGGATGGGGATCCTGAATGGGAGGTGATCTCTACCACTATTATGGAATTTTGTGTGGTAAAGACTTGGCTTGAAAACGCAAAAGCAGGAAATAAAGACTTAGATATTATCTGGGAATAATGAGACTCTCAAGTGCCAGCAGCCTGCCTCCCTGGCCAGAAGATTCCTACTTACCTGCTCCCTATTGCTCCAGTCCTCCATGCTGCCTCTGGTGTCTCCCTTTACCGGTTCCCGCGGTGTTAACATCTGGCACAGCATGGTCCGACACCGCTTCAATGGTGATGTGTCCGCTGCAGCCATGTCAGTGCTGAAGCCAGTCATTGGCTGCAGCGGGGCATATGACCATGCCCATGAAGATGGCAACACCGCGGGGACTGGAACCTGGAGGCACAGTGGAGGACTGGAGCTGCGGGGAGCAGGTAAGTATGAATCTTTTGGACAGAGAGGCAGGCTGCTGGCACTTGGGAAAGTCTCATTCTTCCCAAAGAACCTCTTTAAAGGGACGGTGCTCATCTTGGTCACAGGCTGTGTGCTGAACTTCATTTAAATGCCATGAAAAATGATGGCTGGAACTGACAGGCTCCCTGTTACAAACAACTATGTTTCACGCTGAAAATGCAACATCTTAGGAAGAAAAAACACTGAGGACATTTATTGACTACAGTTTTGTGTGCTGGTTATAATCTGTGGCCCACTGGTGTCAAACACGTCACCATTGCGGCACACTCCTATTAAAGATAGTGGTGCATCTGGGGTGCAACTTAAAACGACACCAGCTATGAACTGATGTAGATTTCAGGTATAATTTTGGGTGAAGACACACTGCGTTTTGTGGCGGTTTTTGTGACAGGTTTTTGGCCCAGAGCCAGATATGGACCCAACAGGAAGGAGAAGTAGGAGCCCTTTGTTTATATTTCGCATTCCCTTCCAGCCAACCTCTGCCTTTGGTAAAATAAAATAAAAACTGCATCAAAAACTGTTACGCCACCCTTTTTGCCAGCTTTTTTGGTGTAAATTGCAATTAATTTGCCGGGCTGCCTAGGGCTTCCCAACTGCCTGCACCACCCACCACAAAGCCCACAAAATGTGCAACTTTCAAATGCAGGGAAACTGCTTTAGAGGTTTGATAAATGAGCCCCATACTTTGAAAATCAGCTGGAAATGGGGAGAAGAGTCGCGGGGGAACCCCTGCTGACTTCTCCCTGCCAAACAGGCTCGGTTGACTTCTGTCCTAATTAGCAGAAGACCTGTCAGTCAAGCTGAGCTGGGTGGGAGAAGCTAATGGGAGCTGCCCTGACTCCTTTTAGAACTATAGGGTAGTTTTCTAATTGCTTTCTCGTTTAGACAGTCTAAAGATGTGACACATTTATCAGTGACTTGTAGTGGATGATAAAAAAAAATCCACAATTCTGGTGTATGTAGTTTAGTAAACCACCTCGTAGGTTTAGCATTTCAGAATAAAACATAGTTTTTTGTGACCAGAGAGCCTCCTTGGATTTCATGCTACCTGAACCTCCTGACAGGTTCATACAAAGGAACGGTAATCCATATTGGAAAGGATTTTCACTATGGAGGCATAATAAACTTTACATATATCTAAATATGGCTTACCTGTGCCCTTTTCTCGCGGTATACCAAACCACGCTCAGGATTATTTTTATAAAAAGGTGAATATTTAGGAGTTCCTGGGCTGTAGCTCCAGCTTCTGTGGTAATTGGATGCTGGGTCCCATTGGTTAGGAGACCACTGTTGTCGGGATCCCCACTGTCCATTTGGACTAGAACTAGAATTGTAATATTGAGGGCTCCAGTGGCTCTGAGAGGCTGGTCGGTTTCTGCTCTGCCAGCTCTGATGGGGGGAGTTCCAGCTTTTTGGTGAAATGTTTCTCTGTGATGGGGTGAGGAATGGCGACATCATCTCTTCTCTGACTCTAGAGACTGATGGAGACTTCCAGTGTTGTGACATGGTTTATCTGTCTGCAATGAGCAAATATGGTAACAGATCAATGGCCTATCACGTTAGAGAACAAAGCGCAGATAAAAAGACAACTACTCTTTCTGAGAAGATAGTAGCTTTCAGAGCATGATAGGAGTTATACGTTTTCAACAGCTGAAGACCATTATGGAGACCACTACCCTAAGCACTTCTGTACATGTTGGTATTGATGATGATTGCATCAGCAGCATATTTACAGCCAGAGATGGTGTCCATTACTGATAAGTCTACTTTCACACTCGCATTTTGGCTTTCCGTTTGTGAGATCCGTTCAGGGCTCTCACAAGCCGTTCAAAATGGATCAGTTTGCATTCTGAATGGAAAAGGATCTGCTCAGAATGCATCAGTTCAGTCTTTATTCCGCTTTGGAGACAGTCATCTGCAGCGTTTTGGAGTCCGTCTGAGGGAACTGGGCCAAACGGTAAGTCAATGGGGACGGATCCGTTTTCACTAACACAATCTGGCACAATAGAAAACGGATCCGTCCTCCATAGGCTTTCAATGGTGTTCAAGATGGATCCGTCTTGGCTATGTTAAAGATAATACAAACGGATCCGCTCTGAACGGATGCAGACGGTTGTATTATCTGAACGGATCAGTCCATGACTGATCCGCACAAAACGCGGGTGTGAAAGTAGCCTAAAGTGTATGATGCTTTGTTTAACATTGTTAGAGAAAAGTCATCAGCAGGCTCCCTCTAGTGGTGGCTGTAGACTGAATTATATGACAACCTAAGCTTCAGTCCACAATGGCTTCCCTTTTTCTGACGGATCTGTTAATTTTCATTATGTTATTTATGTATTTTTGGAATAGTTATAGCAGAGCAGCACCATTCTGACACCAAAGTGTGAACATGAAGCAATAGTATCCTTTCACTAATGAAGCTTGATCCTTTTTGTAGCAGTCTTTTATTAAGATCAGTATAAGCTGTATGCAACTGCATGCAGATGAGCCCCCTAGTGGAGTAAGCTGCTGCCAGTAGTCACGACTAATTGTAAGTGTCTACAATATACTCGGGTGTTAGTGTACCTGGTGACTGATTTGTAGAATAGGCGCTGCACTGGATTGTAGCATCTGACACACACACACACATATATATATATATATATAATTTATATTATCCCTGGAAACGTTTACATACCAAAAGTCTTGAAAGGCTGTTGGCTATTTTTTAGCATAAAAATTATCTTCAGCATTTTTTTTTCATGTGTCCCCCTTGCTGGGGTCAGGCTCTGGTCAGAATCAGTCTCCTTCCCCCCCCTGGCAGCTGACAATGTGGTCCCTTTTTATGTTCCTTGCAGTAGAGGTCTTCTCAGCTACATTACCATGCATTACAGCTGCTATTTTGACTGCTCTATAGTGGACAGAGGATCACTATTTGGAGACCTGACAACCATCTTTCAGCTCAGTAGGTGGGTGTGCACAATGTGAACACCAAGCCATAATGAGTAAGTAAATGTCATCACTGGATGGAGGCCGCTTTTCTATGATCTATACGATGAAGGGTTGTCTGAGCCCAGGAACTTCTGTTGGGATGGCCCAGCAGGGTACAAATAAAAAAAATTAAAAAAAGTCTGACCGGTCACCGGCAGGTCAGTGGAAGTGTGATGTCCCACCTACAGGCACATTGCCACTGCTGGCCAATCACTGGCCTCAGCAGTGACATGTTCAGGAACAGCATGTGACTGCTGCCACTGCTGAAGCCATTGATTGTCAGCCATCGGTGATATGTATGTAGATGGCACGTGAGGAAAGGGGAACTTGGTACTAGACCAGATGCACCGGTAACAGTTGAGACTTTTTTTTTGTTTTTTTACTTTTGTAACCTGCCTGGCCATTTTTAGCAGGGGTTCCTGATATCGGAGAACCCCTTTAATGCCACTAATACAGCATATATCTATCCTTCTAATCACATTTCCTAGTAGTTGCACAACCTTAGGGCCTATTCACATGACCGTGTCCGTTTTGCAGACCGCAAACCCTAGACCCCACAACACAGACACCGACTGTGTGCACCCAGCATCGCAGTACAGACCCATTGACTTGCATAGAATCGCAATCTGCAAGATGTGACAAAGCATAAGACATGTCCTATCTTTTGCGGTGCAGCTACATGGACCCGGAAACACACAGGTCTGCAAAACGGACACGATCATGTGAGTGGACACTAATGTAAAGTACAGTGCACATGAATCTACCGCTGCTGGATACTATAGGTATAGCTGTTCACTTACCTCGCGTCTCTTCTCAGTTCTCCTCAGTCCTAATGTTACTGCTGTGCTGTGCTCAGTATTTATGTCTGTCTGGTAGGAGACGCCTTGTACCAATTGTCATGTAAAGTGATCAGCAAACAATAGGACCTCACAAATGTCGTAAGTAGATTCGCAGACACACCCTGACCAGTGAAACTGTCACTTGTAAAGTTACAGACCAAGTGATCACTGCATCTGTGCGACCGATATAATTGCATCAAACTAACCCAACGCCGGATCCTCATTTATAAAAATTGTGTAACCGTAAAAAGGTCTTTGTTCGCTCGTATCAACCAGACAGAGCTCACCTTTCATTTCTTAAGCTGCTCTGGAAAAATGAAAGCTGAGCTCTATTTGGCCCACGAGGATAGTTTTAGGCTACATGCACACAACCGTATGTGTTTTGCGGTCCGCAAATCCAAACGGACGACATCCGTATGCCATCAGTTTATTTTTTGCGGATCTATTGTAACAATGAAAATGCGGGGGCTGCGGAATGGACATACTGATGCGGATCCATTGAAATGCATGGGTCTGCATCGTATCCGCAAAAAAAATACAGAACGGACATAGAAACAAACAATGTTCGTGTGCATGTAGCCTTATCTGCAATTTTCGTAATGCAGTGGTTTTTTTTGTACAGTTTTTATAATGGAAAACTGCAGCTCATATTAAAAACAGTATTCAAAATCATTTGCATTTACCCTTCTGGTTGACGCGTGAACACAAACTTTTTAGGCCCCACACACAGTACATCTTTTGACATTGGAGATTTAGCGTGGATTCCATGCCAAAAAAACACTGGCTTTTTGCCGTGGAATCCTCCTCCCATTGTTTTCAGTGGGAGGCCGTGCCTCCATTCATGCACCATTCAGCGCCAAGAATGGACATATCAAAAGACGCCATGTGAATAAGGCCTTAAATTTCAGCCAGATCATGTCCAGCTACAGAAACCCCAGCAATCAGCTGGTAGGCCTGAGTGAAGCTACTGCCAGCCATTCATTTCTCTGTGAGCTCAATCACATGACCGTATGTATTTTGCGGTCCGCAAAACTTTGCGGACCATTGTAACAATGCCTGTCCTTGTCCGCAAAAAGGACATGAATAGGACATGTTCTATTTTTTTGCGGAACGGACATGTGGACGTACGGAAACGGAATGCACACAAAGTAATTAAACATTTTTTACGGACCTCTTAAAATGAATTGGTTCAGCATACGGACCTGTAAAAAAAATGAACGAAAGGGAAATAAAATGCGTTCGTGTGCATGAGCCCTAAGGGTTCTTTCACAAGAGCAAGTTTTCTGTCCGGATGTGATGTGTGAAGTGAGCGCAGAGCATTCACTTCAATGAGTCTGTGCACATGAGCGTCATTTTTTCACGCATCCTCTTTGCTTTCAGGAGCAATCCCAGCTTGTTCTATATTTTGCGTTTTTCACGCAGGCCTGACTCCATAGAAGTGATGGGTGCTTGTGTGAAAAACAGAAGGCAGCTGGATGCAGTGCATTTTTCACTGATGTTTGTTAGGAATTATAGATTGTTATTCTTCAGTTTTTCGTCACACCCGTTAAAAACACATGCAATCCGGATACCTTCTGGACGGAAAGAACGCACACGCTGAATACAATTGCAGAAAAAACGGATTCAACTTGTCTGATTCAGTTTTTTCCTGAACAGATCCTAACACAATCCGTATCGCTCGTGTGAAAGAGGCCCAACAGCGGCCACTACAGGGGAAATGTGGTATTACATGCTGACCAGTCAAAAGAATGCATGATGTAATGCATCAATAAGCTGGGTCCTAAGCTTGGGTCCCCTTCTAGGACGTCCATATGTCCTAAGATAATGTCTAGGTACTAAGGATATTATTTATGCTGAGTGTTTTGTCACCGTAGATGGAGCAATCTCTGCTATGAACCATGGTTATTGGTGTTTTAGGGAACATGTATCTGAACACCTTATGTATGTACTATATACAATGCATTCTTGATATTGTGTCGTTTACCACCACAGCCGGATGTTGCATTACCAATGGACACAGATCTCTGCAATTTCTAGGCCAGGTCTTCAACCTTTGGCTCTCCAGCTGGTGCAAAACTACAACTTCCAGCATGCCCTGTCTATGGGTTGGTGACTATGACTCTAGGGCATGTGTTTTCTGTCCCAACTGTAAAATGCATCATTCTTTTGGGACAATACTGCTTGGTTTTGAAAGGGAGAAAAATTACAGAAAACTGCATTTAAAAAATTACAGATTGCATTCAAGTAACAAAGCACAATGTGTACCGCTTTTATTCTTCCATCAGTTGTACAGTCTGAAAGGACAACTTCATGCATGGTAATGAGCTATTATCATAAAAGCCGCCACGCCTTCTCCCACAGGAAACCGCTATCACTCCCCAAACTTGTGAATAGAGCAGTAGTGTTGTTCCCTATTGTTATTCTATAATCTCGTACAATGGCATTCATATTGAAACCTAAATCCTATCGGAAGAAATAATGGCTGATGTCTTGTAAAATAAAGCTGGTCATACACATTAGGGTTCTGTATTAGACAACATGATTTTCGGGCCAATTATCGGGAACAAGCATCTATAGGAACAGTGATTCCCAATAACTGGCCCCTGTAGTCGATCAGCTGATGAACAAACTAATGCTCCTTTGTTGGCTGATGGGCATCCTTCATGAGGATGAAACATGCCCGATTATCGGCAGCACGTCTTCCTGTGTAATCAGTGATGTACTGCCAATTATGAATTGAACAGTATGAGGGGGGAATGACTATTATAGTGATCATTCCTCCCCATTCACTTTGAATCGGCTGGTGCAAACAAGTGCCGAAGGATGTGATCTATCAGCCATCGGCGCTTGCACTGACCAAGCAGTGTAATAGGGCCTTTACATGTATGTTATCCAAACCTAATGATTTTGGTCTACCATCTAATGTACATTGAAGCCCCCCGACCCTCACAAAGTTTAATAAAGGTTTTCATCTGCCTGATCCTTTAGTTCTTGGGTGACCGGCTTCTGTCAGATGTGGGATAGCGGCTTCATCCAACTCTTCCTGCTAAGAGCACATGCACTCTGCTGAACAAGCATGTGTATGAGAGGCTTCTCTGGTATGTCCAGGATCCCCTAAGGGACTAGCAGAAGTTAGACCTGAATGTGGAACCAATAACCAGATCTCAAGTGGACATCATATATGCAGCCTGTGCAATTATGCTGAGGCCCACTACCAAAAGGCACCCACCATCATCTTATCAAAGTAAACATTGCATTGTTCCTGGGCAAGCAAACCTACACGAAAAGATGAGTCTCAAATGGTTCAAAAGTAATGATAGTCATTAAATACATATATACAACATGATAAAAATAGAGATGAAATACATCAAAGTAGAAGTGCGGTATACACCTGAGGAACAGTGTAATTATTCTCTCAATACAGAGGGGAATACAGTAACTATAGTTATCAAAGATAGCAAGTGGAATCAAGTTTAATATAAAACAGCGTCAAGACCTGTGTCTGTATAAATAAATGTGTTTAACCCCTCAAAGAGAGAACAAATGTAAAGCAAGAGCAATCCTTACATACTCATAATTGGAACGATCACCTCAGGAGAACCGCACACCCCGACGTGCGTTTCGGCAGCACCTTCATCTGGGGGTTGCGTATGGGTATGTAAGGATTGCTCTTGCTTTACATTTGTTGTCTCTGAGGGGTTAAACACATTTATTTATACAGACACAGGTCTTGACGCTGTTTTATATTAAACTTGATTCCACTTGCTATCTTTGATAACTAAGTGGTGTATAGTTACTGTATTCCCCTCGGTATTGAGAGCATTATTACACTGTTCCTCAGGTGTAGACCGCACTTCTACTTTGATGTATTTCATCTCTATTTTTATCATGTTGTATATATGTATTTAATAAAGATTATCATTACTTTTGAGACATTTGAGACTCCTTTTCGTGTAGGTTTGCTTGGTCTATGTTGAGTTGGCTTTTTTGAGGGGCGTAGATGTTGCCCACTACATTGTTTGGGTTATTATTTGTTTTTATGCTATGTGACCTGTATGCACTAACTATTGCTTCTGGGCAGCAGATTGATGTTTATTTTTTTTTATCAATTCTCTTTTTATTAAAGAAATAGGTCATACAAAACACAACGCATTTGTATAATCAAAGCGGTATACAGTAATACAGGTTAACAAGATGACATAGAGAGTTCCAGGAGCTGTCACAAAGTGCTCTGGACCTTGATCCAGCATTGTATGTGCACCACAGGACCACAGCAAAACAGTCCTAGTACCAGAAAGCTACAATATAGGTATAACCAAAGCAATTAACTTGTCAAAATACCTGCTTAAGACTAGTAATGCCCAGGAATATAGGAGAAAAGAGGGGGAAGAGGGGAAAAGGGGTTAGTGTGGAAAATGGTTGGGTAGGAGACAAATGGCATAGTTGTCATATATGTGAGGTATAATTTAGCAAGGCATGGAAAATAAAGGTCACTAGAAGTTGGTGTGAGGCATCTCATATAGTGAGCAGTAGATTGAGCCGTGGAAATGCGCTTATGAATTAGAACCTCTATAGGCTTTCCATTGGCCCCAGGTTTTTAGAAAGGAAGTCCGAGAGTGTGTCTCCCAGTGTGCTAACTCTTCAAAGCTGTATAGCTGATCAACCTTATCTATCCATGTTTGGATGGAGTAAATTTGTCATATGGGCACCAAAGAAGAGTCAGTTTGGGGTCTAAGGACAGTTTCGTAGAGCAGATTTGGTTTATCAAAGTACCCACCTCTGTCCAGAAAGGTTGTATACGTGGGCACTATCACCGAATGTGGGAGAGGGATCCCTTCCCCACACCACATCTCCAACATTGTTCGGGAATATCAGGATTAATCCTATGGAGGAACTCGGGGGTCTTATACCACCTTGTCAGAAGTTTGTATGAGTTTTCCTGTATTTTAATACATCTATTAAAGCCATGGGAGTGGGCTAAGATAAAGTCTTTTTCCGGGTCTGTGAGTGTGATGGCGAGCTCCCTCTCCCAGGCCTTTAGAAAGTATATTGAAGGTGGTGTAGAAGAGAGTATTGAGGTATACGTGAGAGACAACAACCTTCTGGGGATCTTGGTCCTCGCCATTAGTTGTTTTAGCCAAGATTTAGTTATATGGGAATTACAAGGCAGGGAGATGTTTTTTTATATCTCTGCGAAAATCTAGGAGATGAAGAAATGAGCCTTCTTGAACCCAGGGAAGCCCTATTATGTCATTCCAATGTAGGTTACCGTCGTCGTAAGAATCTCTTAACCCCTTCTCGACCTTTGACGTACTGTTACGTCATGGGAACCACTGAGTTCCCGCAATTTGATGTAATAGTGCGTCATAGTGGTCGCGCGGGCACCGGAGCGGTGCGCGCGAGATCACTGCAGGGGCCCGGCAGTCCGTGGCAGCCGGGCCCCTACTGTATCCGCCGGCATCTAATAAAGCCATGGGAGTGGGCTAAGATAAAGTTTTTTTCCGGGTCTGTGAGTGTGATGGCGAGCTCCCTCTCCCAGTCCTTTAGAAAGTATTTTGAAGGTGGTGTAGAAGAGAGTATTGAGGTATACGTGAGAGACAACAACCTTCTGGGGAGCTTGGTCCTCTCCATCAGTTGTTCAAGCCAAGATTTAGTTCTATGGGGATTACAAGGCAGGGAGATGTTTTTTATATCTCTGCGGAAATCTAGCAGATGAAGAAATAAAGCCGTCTGAACCCAGGGAAGCCCTGTTATGTCATCCCAATGTAGGTTACCGTCCCTCGTAAGAATCTCTCTTAAGGAGAAGTTGGTCAGCAGAGACCATACTCCCGACGGCTGTACAACACCAGGATGTATATGAGGTTGCAGTAAATCGAGAGGTAGGTTGGGAGATGGGAACTGGGGAACCTGAGCCTCATAGAGTCCAGACCAGATTGCCAGTTCACCTTTCAATAGAGTAGGATGGGACGTGTCTCTTGTGTAGGATCTAATCTCCCAGAGTATCAGTCTCTCTTTAGCTGTCACAAGATGGCTTTCTCTAAATCTGTACAGAGGTTTGGAGAAGGGGTAGACAACAGGGTTAAACATCTGGTCATTTGCACTGCTTTTTAGTACTCATACATAACCGGGAGTCCAAAGCCTCCAAATCTCCTTTCTTTTGTTAGAATGGAATAAGCTATTCTGGAAGATCTTCCACCCCAGAGGAAGAAGGAGAACATCTTACGAATCTCTGAGAAGAAAGTGTGAGGGAGCCAGATGGGAAGGACCTGCATCAGGTAGAAAAGTTTGGAGACTATATATGTTTTAAGATTTTTTTTTCGACCCATCCAAGAAATAAACGGTATTTTTAGTGATTTGAGCTGAGCTTGTATGGATTGTAAGAGGGGAGAGGGGTGTAGTTGAGCGAGAATAGCTCATTTGGGTTGGTCGATATCTGGATCCCCAAGTATTGTACATTTTTGGGCACCCAAGTAAAAGGTGTAGTTTGCTTCATTGTAGTAATGGTGGAGGCAGGGCAAGAGATATTTAATGCTACTGATTTACTATAATTTAAAAGTTGGACAATGTTCCGAAGTCGTTAAATATGGACAGTAGCCTAGGCAAGGGTGGACATATTGCCTGTGCAGCTGGTTCAGCTGCACAGGGGCACAGAGAGAGAGGGCGGCCCTTCCCAGTGCCCAGTGCTCCCTTCCTCTGCCAAGGTAACCTGGTCATCTTGGGGCAGAGATCAGGAGGGGGCGGAGTTTTGGAGGGCCCTGATTAGGACTTACTGTGAATCTGCTGCCCATTGTGTCTATACTCCATAGCTGAAGGACCTGCGATGACATCATAGTCATGTGATCTTTTTAACAGTGGAAGTGGTGGCAGGACCTGTGATTAGGTCACCAGCATGTGATCGATCAGTGCAGATAAAGGCCGCGCTCAGGAGTGGAGAACTGTGATGCTATGGAATGAATGTGCCAGAGAAATGCTGGCAGATGTGATTCTCCCCTATTATACCTCCTCCCTGCTAAGTGGGAGAGAAATGTTATTTAACTGGGACTGTATGTTAGAGGGGCTGAAGGGAGGGTGTTATTTACAGGGGACTGGATATTATAGAAGACTGGAGGGTAAGGAGTGATGTTATTTACATGGGACTATGTGTTGGAGAGGCTGGAGGATGGGATTTATTTACATGGGACTGTATGTTATAGAACACTGTAAGGAAGAGATTTTATTTACATGGGACTGTATCATATAGGGTATTACTACTGAGGGATTCATAGGAGTGCCTTATATATTGGCCTTATTTCTATTAGGGGTGCCTTATTAGTATTGAGGGCACTGTAGGGGTATTGGGGGGGGGGGGCTTCCGCCTAGCAGTGAGCCTAGTGACGTCACCGGCACTAAATCGGCAAAGAAAAGGGGGTTAGTCAGCACCTCCCAATGCGCAGGTGCACGCTGCCATGGCTAAAAACTGAGAAAAAAAGACAATGCAACAGCACCCTACTAACCTGATAAAGTACAATAGTGCCATAGTCACAACAAATATTATGGTGCTAATGCTACGCTTATTTATAAAGTGAGATGCTTGGCAAATGCATTTAGTAAAAAATTATCTGAGCCCGTCTGCCGGACGTCAAGGCGTTCTCTCTAAGACTGGTCCTAACACTAAACTTTACCTGTTATGCACCATAATGGCCGCTATAAAGTTCAGGGACTGTTGGATCCACATGCATGCTGGGTCCACTCTGCCTTTTTCCATTTTTGGTGCCAAAATGGCCTCCATTACTTACAGGGGATGCAGGTACCAACATGCATGCTGAGCCCACTCCACACCTTTCCTTGTGCCAGACAGCTTGCAATGAATGTAGTGAGAGCAGGCCACAGCTTTAGGCCTTATTCGCACAGTCAGTGTTTGGTCAGTGATTTCCATCAGTGATTTTGAGCCAAAACCAAGTGCGGGTCCAAAACCCAGAACAGGTGCAGATCTTTCCCTTCTACCTTATGTCTGGTTAGGATCCACTCCTGGTTTTGGCTAACAATCACTGATGGAAATCACTGACCAAACACTGACTGTGTGAATGAAGCCTTATACTGAAACTAATTCAACTCAGCCTATGGGGCAGACAGGCTAATCAGGAGTGCACGACTCTCTAGGAATGCCACATCTCCAGCATTGTAAATCTGCAAAGAAAAGGGGGTTAGTCAGCACCTCCCAATGCGCAGGTGCACGCTGCCATGGCTGAAAACAGAGAATAAGAGACAATGCAACAGCACCCTGCTAACCAGATAAAGTACAATAATGCCATAGTCACAAAAACTATGTCTATGGCATTATTGTTCTTTATCTGGTTAGCAGGGTGCTGTTGCATTGTCTCTTTTTCTCTGTCACCGGCTAATGGACGTGGTTTAGCGCAGCTCTAGACTGTAAAGCCCACCCATCAGTGCCTGTGACGTCACCGGGAACACTGCTAGGGCTGTAAACAAAACAGCCCTTGCCCTATGTTTTACAGAACAGGCCAAGGGAGAGCATTGGACTATGAAATGTCAGAGGGGCTGAGTGGGGGGAGAAGGGGATATGTCCAGGTTCAGCTCTGAACTGCTTTAAATGGCGCCTGTCGGCAGTTTTGAACCTATGACACTGGCTGACCTGTTACATGTTCGCTTGGCAGCTGAAGACATCTGTGTTGGTCCCTTGTTCATATGTGCCTGCATTGCTGAGAAAAATTATTTTTTAATTTATGCAAATGAGCCTCTAGGAGCAACGGGGGCGTTGCCATTGTCCCTAGAGGCTCCAGTTTCTTTGCAACTGCTGCTCCCTGTCGACTTTGACAGGGCCTGACAGTGAAAATGTCATCACAACTGGCCATGTCAAAGTGCAGAGGGAGCAGCAGTTACAGAGAAAGCGGAGCCTCTAGGAGTAATCGGAACGTCCCTGTTTGCATATAATAAAACATCATTTTTCTCAGCAATGTGGGCATATACTGTATGAACATGGAACCAACACAGATGCCTTAAGCTGCCAAGCGCACATGGAACAGGTCAGCCCTTTAATTGTGCAAGCATATGAGGGAGTTCTGAGGGATAGCTGAAGGCCTAGGGAGCATTTTACTGTCAGCTATCTAAAAAATATGGACTTCAGTGGGGGGAGGAAGCCAGCACTAAAGTGCCTAGGTCTAGGACAGCATAAAATCTAAATATGGCCCGGTCTCCACAGCAGCTGAACAATGTAGTGTCAGACATCATACTGCTACTGTGAGGGGGCACATATCTGGACATAGCTACTGTGAGGGGGCACATATCTGGACATAGCTACTGTGAAGGGGGCACATATCTGGACATAACTACTGTGAAGGGGGCACATATCTGGACATAACTACTGTGAAGGGGGCACATAACTACTGTGAAGGGGGCACATATCTGGGCATAACTACTGTGAAGGGGGCACATATCTGGGCATAACTACTGTGAAGGGGGCACATATCTGGACATAACTACTGTGAAGGGAACACATATATGGGCATAGCTGCTGTGAAGTTGGCATAACTACTGTGAAGTGGGCACAGTGTGGGCATTACTACTATGTGCAGGTACAAAGGGGGAATAATTACTATGTGGGGGCATTAAGTGGACTGGTTGTGTATAGTTATGCTTTGGTATATAGTTATAGTTTCCAGAGTTAGAGGCGTGACCTAGTATGAAAATAAAGATATACATACTGTAAACATATTGACCATATTAGCAAGATGTGTTTTATTTGCACGTATACAGTATGTTTATATTTGTATGTGTGGTTTGGGGGGCCCAGGTACATTCCTTGCACAGAGGCCCTCTGCTGCCTGTGTCCGCCCCTGAGCCTAGGGAATGCAGTTAATGGGTTGGATGTCATTTTTAGGAGATCATCCGCAAAATGTGCAGTTAAATGGGCATGTGCACCGACGGAGAATCCCTGTATCTTAGGGTCTTGCCTAATTTTACGGAGTAATGTTTTCATTACTATAACGAATAGGGCAGGGGATAATGGGCAGCCCTGCCGTGTGCCATTGAGTATGCGGAACGAAGGGGATAAGGTGCCATTTATTTTTACTCTCGCCGATGGGGTCGAGTAGAGGGAAAAGATCACTTGGATGAACTGGTCCGGAATGCCAAAGCTAGATAGGGCTGCTGACATGTATTGCCAGCTCACCCTATCTAACGCTTTTTCGGTGTTGGTGCTGAGTAGGGCAAGAGGGACATGGGCATTTTGTGCCCATGATATAAGTCTGATTAAACGTACCGTGTTTTCATTCCCCTGTCTACCGGAGATAAAACCGACCTGTTCTTGGTCAATGATATTAGGAAAGATTGTTTGAATACGTTGAGCTAAAAATTTTGCCCACCATTTGACATCAGTGTTCAGCAGGGATATTGGGCGATAGCTACTGCATTCAAAGGGGTCTTTTTTCTCCTTAAAAATGACTGTAACATGGACTTCCAGGGCCTGAGTCGGCAAAGTACCTCCATTAAGAAGGGAATTACATAGAGCTGTGAAATGGGGAATTGGGGGCAGATCGCTGTTTAGATGGCACAATCTGCTGCCCAGGAGTGATAATGTTGTTGCCTGCACAAAAGACTTTCACCCGATCTCTCATTCATCAGATGATCTACTGCACCTTTAGACGGGCAGATTACTGGTAACGAGTGTTAGCGGGAACATTTGTCCCCATCTGCCCAACAATCAGGCCGGTTAAACCCGTCACTACATATGCCCTGTATACACAGAGGGTGGGCCTTCAGAATTATTACCTCTGGTGGGCCCGAGAGACCTCCGTCCAATGCTGGGTTCAGAAGTGCTAACTGTTGGCTAAACTATTGTTTGGCTGACACCTACTGTATGTTATGTCCACTGGATAAGTGATAAATGCTAGATTGGTAGGGGACCCCCACGATCACTGAGTCCCCCCTGCCCCATAGCCACATCTAGGAAGAGATTAAGTGGTGCAGTGGTCAGTCATGAACCCTCTTCTTCCATTCAAAGTCTAGGGCACTAATGGACACAACTGAGCAAAGCCATTTGCTCTGACCCCTTCTGATCTAGCATGTATCACCTATTTACAGTTTGTAGCTGTATTATTCCCTTTGTTAAACTTTTTTTTTTTATTAACTAGTAGTTTAAAATTCTAACTTTAAAGGGACTGTCATATTTTAATAATCTTTGTTTTTGATAGAAGAATCCCCTGTAACCAGCAGAGGAAACTGCCACCAAGTGTTCGATTCTCCTGCAGTGCCACCACAGGGGAATTTAGGAATTGCACGGTGCACATTGAAGTCAATGGGCTGTCAGTGAAAATAGTTTTTTTTCTAGTCTAGGAGAGAAGCTGCATTTATGGCTCTCAACAATCATCCAAAGTGAAGAGTGGCTATAAACATGGTTAAATGGGTTATCCAAGATCTATAATGCTGCCCCATATGCCCAAGCCCCTCACAGAGGTTGTACTTACCTCGCTCACCGGCACCTGTGTCGCTTGTGATGCTGGCATGAAAACATCCGGCGGTGGGGGAAGAAGCATTATAGATCTTGGATTCTCCCTTTTAATCTCTCTCCCTGTTTACAGGACACATCTGTGCATAATATGTAGTACCCATTGATTTTGATTGTTAGGGAGTTGAACACTTCCATGTTAACCCACAAATTGCAGCTGAACCTTGGGGGCCTGCTATGGGGCCCAGAGGGAGGGGAAGCCCGATGCTGAACTGATTCTCCCGTTCCCCACTCTAGGGGGAGCACAGTGCTATTGATATCAGTGGTAACTGTATTAATTCCTATACACTGGGTTCCCCTAATGGTGGCTGCAGCAGACCGTTTTATAATATACCATGTGAACGGAAGTCAGAATGAGTGCCATATTTACTGTATGACTAACCGGTTTCACTTTTTCCAATTTAGGATTTCAGATAAAGAGGGTGTTTTTTACAATTATATTTTTTTAACTAGAACTTTCTTCAACTTAAACAAGTTGTCTCATTTCAGCAAATGGCATTTTTCATGTAGACAAAGTTAATACAAGGCACTTACTAATGTACTGTGATTGTCTATATTGTCTCCTCTCCTGGCTTGATTCATTTTTCCATCACATTATACACTACTTGTATCCAGGGGTTATGACCACCCTGCAGCGCAGACATATAGTGGACGGGTCGGGAGCTGCTGCGGAGAGGCCAACACTTTTTCCTACAGCGTGCCAGCAGCAGTGGCCGTAACCCCTGTATACGAGCAGTGTATCATGTGATGGAAAAATGAATCAAGCCAGCAAAGGAGGCAATATGGACAATTGCAGTACATTTTTGTATTTTTTAAATTTTTTATTTTACAATACAAAAAGAACATACATGTCGTAACTACATATAAAATGAATACATCTATCTTTGCAGAATTGTGTATCACCAAATCTACATCACAATTTATAGTTTTCCTACCCCCATCCCCCTCCTACCCAAGGAAAAAAAAGAAAGAAAGGGACTCTCTCATCTCTCCCCATCCCCAACCCCTCCCCCCATCCCCAACCCCTCCCCCCATACCCCAATCCAATTTCCATCTTACTCAGTTTTTTTAACCATTCTGCCCACATACTCTCAAACCTCCACCTTTTAGCATTGGTAGCTATATGTAGTCTCTCGCAAGCCAACGAGCATTTGACCAGGCTGGACCACATGTTTATTGTTAGTACGGTTTTCTCTATCCATTTTCTTAAAATAAATCTCCTAGCTTGAAATAACAATTTAGTTATTATAAAAAATTTCCAGGAATCACCTGTATCCTCCACCAAACCCAGCACACATGCCCCAAAAGTTCGGTGGATGTCCACCTTATGAAGTACCTTTTAATATAACTAAACACTTCATTCCAAAATTTTTGGAGAGATTGGCACTCCCACAATAAATGCACATCCTCAACTCCAATCTCTCCACATTTTAGACATGTAAATACCTTGTTCTTGTAATATTTCATATTTTTGGCAGGGGAGTAATATAAACGATGCACCACAAAAAATTGAATAAGCCTATGTGCTGAGTTCTGGGAGGTCTTGTTTATTACTTTAAATATTTTTCTCCACCCTTCAGAATTTATCTGTTCCACTCTCCCATTCCATTTTCCCATATTAATCTTCACACCTTGTTTTTCCCCAAAAAATTTTTAACAAGATATTATACATATTTGATATTCTCCTCCTACCATTAATCATTTTTGAAATTGCCTTGACTGTTGAAGGGCGTGAGGTAGCTATTCTTTTCACCAACAGAGATTGTTTGAGAGCCGCTCTAAGTTGAAAGTAATGGAACCAATCTTTATCTACAAGACTATTTTTGCATTTAAGGTCTTCAAACCCTATTATTTCTCCATTTCCCCATATCTGGCCAAGACTACTGATTCCATGTATCTGCCAGAACCTCTTGTCAATACCTAATAGTTCTTTTAAGTAATAATTTCCCCAAAGCAGCGTATCGTCGTAGTAATCTATCTTTTCCCATAATTGTCTAATAGATTGCCATGTTTTATACATGAGTTTCATGGTAGGGGATTTATTAAACTGGCAGGTGTATACCAGCTTCTAGTATCTGGCATATTCCAGTAAAAGTACATTTTTTATATAGGCAGCTTAAAACAGAATTATAAATTTGGTCTGAGTGTATAAAAGAATCATATGTGGCTTTAGATACCAAGTTAAGGTGATTTTGCTGTATGTAGTTATGGTCGATCTTGGAGTATTGGTTGAGGGCGAATGAGAAATGGGAATAATCCCTCTCACCTGGATTGGTATATCTCCAGGCATCGACCAGTTGTCTGTCTTGGAGTATTTTCCTAATGTTTCTGATTCTGTTATGAGGGAATGAAGATTTTAAAATGAGGGAATGAGATGTTAAAATCTCCGCCAATGATGAGGATACCTTCCTGGAAACTATCTATGATGTTAAATATGTGTTTTAGAAAACCTAATTGATTTGTGTTTGGCACATAGACGTTAACAATAGTAATAAGTTGACCATCTAACCTACCCTTTATAAGTATGTATCTACCCTCACAGTCAATTATTTTTTCTGTTTCTATGAAGTTTAAATTTTTGTGTAGCACTATCAAAACACCTTTCCTTCTTCTGAGGGCTGTTGTGGCATTGTACCAACGTGTGTATGTGTTATTTTTAAATTGGGGGGGTATATGTTTTTTTAAAGTGTCTTTTTTTTTTTTAGCCCTTCCTGGCCAAAATTAGACAAAACACACACATAACTGGCATAAAAACATCAAACATAACCCATAAAATCGCAGCTTATGCCGATGATATTCTTTTTCTGGCACACTGACCCATTATCCTCAATCCCCCCCAATATTAAAAGAACTAGAGATTTATGGTAAGCTATCCTCTTTCAAAGTCAATTTTACTAAATCCACTATATTCAATGTAAATGTAGACAACCACACATGGAATAACATAAATATACTTGACTTTGGTACCTTTTATAAGTTCCAGAACACTTCCACATTTCTCATACAGAGAATATCTTCAACTAAAGAAACATATAGAGACACTGATCCCCCACATCACCCAACCCCCTGAGAAAGGGGTTCTTACCAATCTGGCCATAACTAGATGCCCATTAGACCACAGCATCTCTATTATATACGCATTTCTTAATGAGACGGATCTCCTGCCTACATACCTCAGCGGTTGGTCAAAGGAACTAAACAACATTTTCAATGAGAAAGAACTCCAGATGATCATACAATCATCTATACCTAAAGTAACCCCTGTTAGGTTACAAGAAACTCATTTCAAACTGGTCACCAGGTGGTATAGAACCCCTGTCCTTCTCAACAGAATCAACGCAGACATCCCTTCAAACTGCTGGAGGTGTGGTGGGCCAGTTGGATCCATAACCCACATCTGGATAGATTGTGCTAAATTAGCCCCCCTTTGGCAAAAATTTAACGTCATAATTTCCGAACTTTATAACTCCCCTATACAGATAAATAAAGAGCTCGCCCTTCTTGGGTTACATAATAGAGACTCTTTGATCTTAAAAGACAGGCTTTTTCCCTTTCTCATCCATTCCTTTAAAGCTCTAATTCCAAAACATTGGCTGAGCGAGGAAGTCCCTTCTATTAAAGAATGGATTACGGACATCAGTCTGGTAAACAGATTTGAAAATGTAAAGTGGTCTGCCCTAGACGAATACAAAACGGATCTCAGGATTTGGTCCAAATGGAATGATTACATAACGTCTGACAAGTTTAATAAACATCTAGAGTAACGGGCTTTACCCGTTGACTTCCGAGATTTCTCATTAATTACATGTGACTATGTTACTGGTTTATTGTTTTCCCCTGTTACCCCTTATTCCCTCATTCCTCTCCTCCCTCTCCCTCCCCCCTATTTCTTCCCTTCCCCTCATTCTAGTAAACTTAGTCTGGTTCTGTCAAAATGGCCTCGGTCGTACCTTGGCCGGATCTCCCCTAAGACGTGGTAGAGGTTTTAAACAATGTCGTTCATTGGAGACTCTGTCGCTTTAGACATGTTTTGAACAAATGCCATCTCAATTGGGTCAAATCCCCTTTAGACATGATAGTTGTTTTTAAAATAATGTCTTATTATTTGAAAAGCAGATGCTTTGAACATATTTTGAACAAGTACCAGCTCAATTTGGTTTATTTGACAAATGCACTTAACAAATGTTAGATTCATACAATCTCTGACATGAGCTCGCAAGTAATGTGCACTTCTCATTTATGTTCCCAATGTAATCACCCACGAGTTTGGCTTATTCTTGTACTTTTGGAATCTCTTATCGCTGTACAGAACCCTCGACTGCACTGTTTTGTAACAATTTATTACCTATTTCTGTGAAAATTTTTATAAAAACTGTATTTACACAGAATTATAAAGTTGGGATTTGCTCCAGTCCAAACAGTTTTTAAAATGCTTGTAGGTCAGGAATTACCAAACCAGTTTTATAGACCTGAAAAGGGATTCCATCTAAACCTGGAGACTTATTCTTTGGTATGGAACTAAGGGCCTTATTGATTTCTTCCAAAGAGATACCTACTTCCAATAGTTCTCTCTGCGGCTCCGACAACTGTTTCAATGATATATTCCCCAAAAACCTATTTATTTTCACTATATTACCATTTCCTTTGTACGAATATATGTCCGCAAAATATTCTCTAAAGAGCCGAATTATATCCTCTTGTTCCGAGACTACCTGTCCATTGTCATTCTACAGTTGGAAGATATAGTTGTTACTTCTCTGTGTTTTTATCAGTGATGCCAACAGTTTCCCTGGTATATGTTCCTGAGTATAATATTTTTTAACATAGTTTAGTTCTTGATGTTCTGCTAACACATATAGTTCATTATTATAGTTAGTCAAGTTTTCCTCCCACCTTTGTAAATTTATTTCGGTGGGATACTCCACATATTCTTTTTCACTATCTCCAACCACCCGTCCTAAATCCGCTATTCTTTTTTCTGACATTTTCTTCACCATAGTGTTGTATTTTAAGAAAATTCCCCGCATATAAGCCTTCCCTGCATCCCATACAATCCTCGTGTCCACTGTACCCGTGTTTTTGTCTAAATATTCCAGTATTTCAGTGCAAATCCTTTCATACCCATCCTGTGTAATTAAGCTATCTAATTGAATTCTAACCCGACCTTCTCTTACCAATCTGTCTCCCTTAGTACAGACCAAAATTGGGCAATGATCTGATACCCCTTTATGTGTATAGTTAATCTTATCAATGATATGTGCTCCTAAGTTATTACTGAGGGCCATATCAATCCTAGACATAACTTTATGTGATTTAGAATAGCAAGAAAATGTCCTTTTTCTAGGATTCTGTGATCGCCAAATGTCCAACCACTTGAACTCATCCGTAATATTTTTTAGTGTGGATTTTATAGTGCCTGATTTCTTATTGCCAATCCTACATCTATCAAAAGTTTCATCCATCACCATATTATAGTCCCCAATTACTAATAGTGCTCTGTTACCTCTATTTATAGCAAAGTCATAAACCTTAATTAATACTTCCGTCTTAAAGGGGGGAGGAATATAAATGTTAGCGATTATCCAGGGTTTGTTTTCTAATAGACAATCAAGCAACAAATATCTACCTTCACTATCTACAACTCCATCATTTATTTTAATTTTAATAGCCTTATGTATCAAGATACTTACACCCCTGGAATAGGATGAGTATAGAGCGTGGAATGCGTGCTGTATCCCTGGCCTATCCATGGTGGTTATAGTATCTTTGGTCAAATGCATCTCTTGAAGACAAATAATAGCAGGGAGAAATTTTTTTATAGCATTAAATATTGCCATTTGTCTCACCCCCGTACCTAATCCTCTAACATTCCATGAAATGATTCGCATATTTTATCAATCTAATGTTGGGCAGAATATTCAAGAGGGCATGAATATGAGGGAAGGAGAGAGAGAGAGAGAAAGGAGAGGAAAAGAAAAAAACACACACCTTTGACCAAGTGGCCAATAGCCCCTGACTCTCTTCCATGGCGTTAGCCCCCCCCCCCCCCCCATCCCCAGTCCCGTCCATTTAATTAGTCAATTTATCCTCGATCTATGCTTTGCTATTTTCCGGGGAGTAAAAAAAACAGACTTTATCCTGCCATTGAACACGTAACCTAGCCGGGAACATCATTGAGTAACTCACATTCTTCCTACACAATTCTTTTTTTAATCTCTAAAAAGCGGGTTCTCTCTTGCATAGTTTCCTTAGCATAGTCTGGAAATAGCATGACTGTAGCCCCATTGCAATCTAACTTTCCCTTCTTCCTAGCTCTACGTAAAATTTCGTCTCTATCCTTAGCCTACAACAGCTTGACTAATATTGCTCTAGGTCTTGTACCCGGAGGGGGCGGTTTGGAGGGGACAATCCTTTAATGTTGAAACCTCCTGTCCAAATTGGTCTATAAACCAGTTCTGGACAACTATAGACAGATCCACTCCTTCCATAAAGCCCACACATCTCAAATTGGTCCTTCTGGATCTATTTTCCATGTCCAGTAGTTTATTTTTGATGTCCCTGTTCTCCGTTTGTAACTTATCCTTATCTTGAATGATTTTCTGTAACAAATCCTTGTATTTGTGCAAATCTGCCCTGAGCAGGCTGACCGATTCTCTGACATTCCCCACCTGGAGAGAGAGGTCCATGATTGACGAGTTACATTTTTTGATTTCTTGAAATATGTCCTGTAAACTAGAAGTATACGCTCCTTTGTGCTGGCCATCCTCTACTAAAAGCGTGTCCACTCCGGATCCTCTCTCCCCAAGTGGGGAAACCCCCTCCAACTCCCCACCGGCAGTATCATATCCTTCATACTGAGTCGGAGAGCCCTCCCTCTCTTGGTTCACATCTCCCTTCTGTATCACCCTTTTAGGTGAACAGGATAATCTACTCATACTGGTTATCAGTTGCTGTCTGGATTTATCAAGTTTCTTCATCCCCGGAGAAACAGAGTCCTCAATTTTGGCAGGGGCCTTCCCTTCCTACTCCCCCCTTTATTTGCCATATTGAACTAATATCACTTCCTATCTACTTAGCCCCTTCCCTCCACACGTATACCACTATAATAAGCAATTCAAACAATAAGAAAATGTCTGGAGAACCACGACGTCAATTCACTTGAGTGTGTTTACTTCTGGCTCAGTCACAAAAAATGTCTGAGATTTTCTATAAAAAATAAAAAAAATCACAGTACATTAGTAAGTGGCTTGTATTTTAACTTGTCTACATAAGTGTCATTTGCAGAAGTGAGACAACCCATTAAAAAAACTTAGAAATAAAAAAATAATGCTAATTTGTCAGAAATCTGGGTCATTGCCCTTTACATTCTGCATTAAAGGGGTTATCCCATCATAATGATCACTGTTAAATCTGTTAATGATTTGACAGTGATCATTTTTGTAAATATACTTTATTAACAAATTCCCACCGATTAGGAGAAAATTCATCCCCACTTACCTCATTGTTGTGACTCGGTCTCCCCTGGTTACGACCACCGCTCTTCCGCAAAATCCCGATGGTCGCGCTTGCCCAGAAGACTTCTTCTTTTCTCCCGGCCGGGCCACTCGCTGTCCTGAACGCGCACGCTGCCGCGCATGCGCGACGGTGACTTCTTCCCGGCCAGAATAGTACAGAGATGCGAACGCGCACGCCGGCTCTGTACTATACTGGCCAGAAATAAGTCACATTGCGCATGCGCGGCAGCGTGCGCGTTCAGTCCAGCGCGCGGCCCGGCCGGGAGAAGACTTCAATCAAGATGAAGCCCGCCCCCAGCCAGAATCCAGGAAGTGAACGCGCGGTGGCAGCAGGTAAGTATAAAAACGCAAAGTGGGATAACCCCTTTAAGCCTCATTCACATGTCAGTGTTCCACATACATGTCAGGCCACATTGTCCTAGTGTACCCACTTTTAATGGCTCTTAGACAGCTGCACTCGTCTAAACAGCTGTTCAAAATGGTCCCATTGATTTCAATGGAATCCGTCTGGCCGGGAAAACAGCCAAAAATTAGGACGTCACACTGCCATTTTTCACTGTCTTGTGCATGTAGGCTATTAAATCGGTGGGAGTCCTATTGCTGGGACCCCCAGCTATCATGAAAATGGGGTCCCGTACCCCCTGCTGCCCCCCTGAACGGAGGGGCCGGTTGCACATGTGTGTGGCCATTCTATTCATTTCTATGGGAGTTCTGGATAACCAAGTACAGCGCTTGGCTATATCTTAAATTCCCATAGAAATTAATGGAGTGGCTGAATGCATGCCTGACCGGCTGCACCGTTAGTTGCAGGCAGTACAGGGCCTCTATTCTTTTGATCGGTGGGGGTCTCAGCAGTAAGCTCTCCACCGATCTAGTAATGCATTAGCCTGTGGATAGGGGAAAACTTCAAAAAACAGAAATTCCCCTTTAAGGCTCCATTCAGACGTCCGTAGTGCATTGCGGATCCGCAATACACCCGGCCAGCACCCCCATAGAAATGCGGACAAGAATAGAACATGTTCTATTTTTTTCGGGAGCCGCGGACCGGAACATCGGGGCACACTGTGTGCTGTCCGCATCTCTTCCAGCCCCATAGAGAATGAATGGGTCCGCACCCGTTTGCGGAATGGATGCGGACCCATTCTACGGACGGGTGAATGGACCCTTAGGCTGGAGCTACAGCTAGACTTTTTGTAGCACTTTTGGTTGATTTTTTTTTTTCTCTATGGAGTGACAGCTGCAATGCACATGATTGCCTATAGGTCAATTTACTGCTTGGGACTTCAGCCTTATATTTAAATAGTTAAAATCAATTAAAGGATTCCACCTTACACTTTTCACAGCTCCTTTGGCAGATGGAATCTGATGTGTTGCTATGTAAAGTAGAACTAAGCCAGTTCTACTTTACACCAGTCTTGATAAATCTCCACCTAGTTGTGCAACCCTAGCCTTAACAGCAGGGAATAAACTCTGACAAAGTTGGCCAAGATGGATTTTTATTTTACCAGGCTATACATGAATAGTAAAACCTGGAGGGATTAACAGTAGGCCGACAGGACATGGAAGTGTAGTGTTGCAAGCACTGAAGGAACTACTGCTCTAAAATAGTTAGGCAGAGGTGAATATGTAGGAAAGAAAGCAGCAAAGCATTGCAAACTGAATTAGAAGGAAATGCGACTTTCTAAGCATCAAGCCTATATTTAAACTTTTAATGGCTAACTACAAAAAACAGCTGATGATAGGGTTTCTTTAAGTCACAAAAAAGAAGAACTTACAGTTAGGTCCATATATATATTTGGACACTGACACAAATTTTGTTTTTATTACCTGTTTATTAAAACATATTCGAGTTATAGTTATATAATGGACATAAAGTCCAGACTTCTAGCTTTTATTTGAGGGTAACCACATTAAAATTGTATGAAGGGTTTAGGAGTTTCAGCTCCTTTACATGTGGCACCCTGTTTTTAAAGGGACCAAAAGTAATTGGACAATTGACTCAAATGCTGTTTCATGGGCAATTCCTTCATTATTTCATTCTCAATTAAGCACATAAAAGGCCTGGAGTTGATTTGAGGTGTGGTGCTTGCATTTTGAAGATTTTGCTGAGAAGTAAACATGCGGTCAAAGGAGCTCTGCTCTACATGCAGGTAAAACGAGCCATCCTTCATCTGCGAAAACATTAAAAAAATGTTCGAGAAATTGCTACACTATTAGGAGTGACAAAATCTACAGTTTGGTACAAAAAAAGAAAGTAAGTGAACGAATGAACTGGTGACCTCAACAATGCTAAAAGACCTGGACGCCCACGGAAGACAACAGTGGTGGATGATCGCAGAATAATTACCATGGTGAGGAGAAACCCCTTCACAACAGCCAACCCAGTGAACAACACTCTCCAGGATATAGGCGTATCAATATCCAAATCTACCATAAAGAGAAGACTGCATGAAAGTAAATACAGAGGGTTCACTGCACGGTGCAAGCCAGTCATAAGCCTCAAGAATAAGAAGGCTAGATTGGACTTTGCTGAAAAACATCTTAAAAAATCAGCACGCTTCTGGAAGAACATTCTTTGGACAGATGAAACCAAGATCAACCTCTACCAGAATGATGAAAAGAAAAAAGTATGGCAAAGGCATGGTACAGCTCATAAACCAAAGCATACCACATCATCTGTAAAACACGGCGGAGGCAGTGTGATGGCTTGGGCATGCATGGCTGCCAGTGGCACTGGGTCCCTAGTGTTTATTGATGATGTGACACAGGACAGAAGCAGCCGGATGAATTCTGGGGTTTTCAGAGACATGCTGTATGCTCAAATGCAGCCAAACTGATTGGTCGGCGTTTCATAATACAGATGGACAATGACCCAAAACATAAAGCCAAAGCAACCCAGGAGTTTACTAAAGCAAAGAAGTGGAATATTCTTAAATGGCCAAGTCAGTCACCGGATCTGAACCCAATAGAGCATTTCACTTGTTAAAGACTAAACTTCAGACAGAAAGGCCCACAAACAAACCACAACTGAAAACCGCTGCAGTAAAGTCCTGGCAGAGCATTAAAAAGGAGGAAACACAGCGTCTGGTGATGTCCATGAGTTCAAGACTTCAGGCTGTCATTGCCAACAATGGGTTTTCATCCAAGTATTAGAAATTAACATTTTATTAACAATTATTTAATTTGTCCAATTACTTTTGAGTCCCTGAAATAAAGGGATTGAGTTTAAAAAATGCTTTAGTTCCTCACATTTTTATGCAATCATTTTGTTCAACCCACTGAATTAAAGCTGAAAGTGTGAACTTCAACTGCATCTGAATTGTTTTGTTCAAAATCCATTGTGGTAATGTTCAGAACAAAAATTTGAAAATTTTTGTCCCTGTCCAAATATATATGGACCTAACTGTGAATTGCTTGCAGTATACGTAAGAAAAGTGGTTTCATAGTTTTCAGTTCAGCCTCATGGTGGCACTGTAGATTGATGTTCTAATCTGTAATTAAAACTGCAGGTCAGGCTGGCATTGGGCAGTCCTTATACTGTGCAGTTTGTTTTGTTAAAGTAAGTTAAACTTTTATGGTCCTTGTATAGAATTCAACACTTGATGCTTTCATAGAAGGTAGAGTTTACATTGAATGTCTTCTTAAAAGTGTTTGATTTCAGAAAAAAATAATTCTTATGTAGACACTGTTTTCCCTGTAGCCGCAGCCTCTAGTTCTGCCCAAGGGTCCTCCACCATGGATGGGCTGTAGTAATGACTGATGTCTTTGTGGTTTCTTCTGAAATGTACCTGTTAGAGGAGAGGAGTAGGTTTAGAAAGTTGAACATGGGTTGTGCCAGGGCATGAGAATCTCATGTCAGGATTCCTGGGCACCCTGTAATCTGTGCAGGGTGGAGGTGGATCATGGAGGTAAGTGCTCAGTTCCTCATCAGTGTTTCTATTACTATTCATGGACGTGTTGGGTCCTCCAGAATGGAGATGCTCTTTGAAAGGGGGTGGATGGGGATCCTGAATGGGAGGTGATCTCTACCACTATTATGGAATTTTGTGTGGTAAAGACTTGGCTTGAAAACGCAAAAGCAGGAAATAAAGACTTAGATATTATCTGGGAATAATGAGACTCTCAAGTGCCAGCAGCCTGCCTCCCTGGCCAGAAGATTCCTACTTACCTGCTCCCTATTGCTCCAGTCCTCCATGCTGCCTCTGGTGTCTCCCTTTACCGGTTCCCGCGGTGTTAACATCTGGCACAGCATGGTCAGACACCGCTTCAATGGTGATGTGTCCGCTGCAGCCATGTCAGTGCTGAAGCCAGTCATTGGCTGCAGCGGGGCATATGACCATGCCCATGAAGATGGCAACACCGCGGGGACTGGAACCTGGAGGCACAGCGGAGGACTGGAGCTGCGGGGAGCAGGTAAGTATGAATCTTTTGGACAGAGAGGCAGGCTGCTGGCACTTGGGAAAGTCTCATTCTTCCCAAAGAACCTTTTTAAAGGGACGGTGCTCATCTTGGTCACAGGCTGTGTACTTAACTTCATTTAAATGCCATGAAAAATGATGGCTGGAACTGACAGGCTCCCTGTTACAAACAACTATGTTTCACGCTGAAAATGCAGCATCTTGGGAAGAAAAAACACTGAGGACATCTATTGACTAGAGTTTTGTGTGCTGGTTATAATCTGTGGCCCACTGGTCTCAGACACGTCACCATTGAGGCACACTCCTATTAAAGATAGTGGTGCATCTGGGGTGCAACTTAAAACGACACCAGCTATGAACTGATGTAGATTTCAGGTATAATTTTGGGTGAAGACACACTGCATTTTGTTGCGGTTTTTGTGACAGGCTTTTGGCCCAAAGCCAGATATGGACCCAACAGGAAGGAGAAGTAGAAGCCCTTTGTTTATATTTCGCATTCCCTTCCAGCCAACCTCTGCCTTTGGTAAAAAAAATAAAAACTGCAAACTGTTACACCACCCTTTTTGCTGTAAATTGCAATTAATTTGCCGGGCTGCCTAGGGCTTCCCAACTGCCTGCACCACCCACCACAAAGCCCACAAAATGTGCAACTTTCAAATGCAGGGAAACTGCTTTAGAGGTTTGATAAATGAGCCCCATACTTTGATAATCAGCTGGAAATGGGGAGAAGAGTCGCGGGGGATCCCCTGCTGACTTCTCCCTGCCAAGCAGGCTCGGTTGACTTCTGTCCTAATTAGCAGAAGACCTGTCAGTCAAGCTGAGCTGGGTGGGAGAAGCTAGTGGGAGCTGCCCTGACTCCTTTTAAAACTATAGGGTAGTTTTCTAATTGCTTTCTCGTTTAGACAGTCTAAAGATGTGACACATTTATCACAGTGACTTCTAGTGGATGATTAAAAAAAGAAATCCACAATTCTGGTGTATGTAGTTTAGTAAACCACCTCGTAGGTTTAGCATTTCAGAATAAAACATAGTTTTTTGTGACCAGAGAGCCTCTTGGGATTTCATGCTACCTGAACCTCCTGACAGGTTCATACAAAGGAACGGTAATCCATATTGGAAAGGATTTTCACTATGGAGGCATAATAAACTTTACATCTAAATATGGCTTACCTGTGCCCTTTTCTCGGGGTATACCAAACCACGCTCAGAATTATTTTTATAAAAAGGTGAATATTTAGGAGTTCCTGGGCTGGAGCTCCAGCTTCTGTGGTAATTGGATGCTGGGTCCCATTGGTTAGGAGACCACTGTTGTCGGGATCCCCACTGTCCATTTGGACTAGAACTAGAATTGTAATATTGAGGGCTCCAGTGGCTCTGAGAGGCTGGTCGGTTTCTGCTCTGCCAGCTCTGATAGGGGGAGCTCCAGCTTTTTGGTGAAATGTTTCTCTGTGATGGGGTGAGGAATGGCGACATCATCTCTTCTCTGACTCTAGAGACTGATGGAGACTTCCAGTGTTGTGACATGGTTTATCTGTCTGCAATGAGCAAATATGGTAACAGATCAATGGCTATCACGTTAGAGAACAAAGCGCAGATAAAAAGACAACTGCTCTTTCTGAGAAGATAGTGAAGTGGCCTGCAGCTTTCAGAGCATGATAGGAGTTATAAGATTTCAACAGCTGAAAAGCCACAGTTCGGAGACCACTACCCTAAGCCCTTATGTACATGGTGGCATTGATGATCAGTGCATCAGCAGCATATTTACAGCCAGAGATGGCATCCATTACTGGTAAATTGTATGATGCTGTATTTTGTTTAACATTGTTAGAGAAAAGTCTTCAGCAGGCTCCCCCTAGTGGTGGCTGTAGACTGAATTATATGACAACTTAATCTTCAGTCCACAATGGCTTCCCTATTTATGACGGATCTGTTAATTTTCATTATGTTATTTATGTATTTTTGGAATAGTTATAACACAGCAGCACCATTCTGACACCAAAGTGTGAACATGAAGCAATATTATCCTTTCACTAATGAAGCTTGATTCTTTTTGTAGCAGTCCTTTATCAAGATCAGTATAAGCTGTATGCAACTGCATGCAGATGAGCCCCCTAGTGGAGTAAGCTGCTGCCAGTAGTCACGACTAATTGTAAGTGTCTACAATATATTAGGGGTGTTAGTGTACCTGGTGACTGATTTGTAGAATAGGCGCTGCAGTGGATTGTAACATTTGACGTACATATATATATATATATATATATATATATATTTACAGTACAGACCAAAAGTTTGGACACACCTCATTCAAAGAGTTCTTTATTTTCATGACTATGAAAATTGTAGATTCACACTGAAGGCATCAAAACTATGAATTAACACATGTGGAATTATATACATAACAAACAAGTGTGAAACAACTGAAAATATGTCATATTCTAGGTTCTTCAAAGTAGCCACCTTTTGCTTTGATTACTGCTTTGCACACTCTTGGCATTCTCTTGATGAGCTTCAAGAGGTAGTCCCCTGAAATGGTTTTTACTTCACAGGTGTGCCCTGTCAGGTTTAATAAGTGGGATTTCTTGCCTTATAAATGGGGTTGGGACCATTAGTTGCGTTGAGGAGAAGTCAGGTGGATACACAGCTGATAGTCCTACTGAATAGACTGTTAGAATTTGTATTATGGCAAGAAAAAAGCAGCAAAGTAAAGAAAAACGAGTGGCCATCATTACTTTAAGAAATGAAGGTCAGTCAGTCAGCCGAAAAATTGGGAAAACTTTGAAAGTAAGGGCTATTTGACCATGAGGGAGAGTGATGGGGTGCTGCGCCAGATGACCTGGCCTCCACAGTCACCGGACCTGAACCCAATCGAGATGGTTTGGGGTGAGCTGGACCGCAGAGTGAAGGCAAAAGGGCCAACAAGTGCTAAGCATCTCTGGTAACTCCTTCAAGACTGTTGGAAGACCATTTCAGGGGACCACCTCTTGAAGCTCATCAAGAGAATGCCAAGAGTGTGCAAAGCAGTAATCAAAGCAAAAGGTGGCTACTTTGAAGAACCTAGAATATGACATATTTTCAGTTGTTTCACACTTGTTTGTTATGTATATAATTCCACATGTGTTAATTAATAGTTTTGATGCCTTCATAGTCATGAAAATAAAGAAAACTCTTTGAATGAGAAGGTGTCCAAACTTTTGGTCTGTACTGTATATATATATATATATATATATATATAAAAAAAGGGAAAGTAGTGGCGGCACTGGAGACAAGCAGTGTGGGTGCTATGTCCAGGGATATTGCTGCTTACCCCAGATGAACAAGAACGAAGAAAGGACAGCACTCCAAGTAAAATACTAGTGGTATTTAATCACCCATGCAGATGGCAATGTTTCAGCTCAAACAAGAGCCTTTTTCAAGCCTAGAAAAAGGCTCTTGTTTGAGCTGAAACGTTGCCATCTGCATGGGTGATTAAATACCACTAGTATTTTACTTGGAGTGCTGTCCTTTCTTCGTTGTTATATATATATATATATATATATATATGTGTGTGTGTGTGTGTGTATATAAAATCTCTTAAAACATTTACATACCAACAGTCTTGAAAGGCTGTTAGCTATTTCTAGCATAAAAATTATCTTCATTTTTTTTCCATGTGTCCCCCTTGCCTGGGGGCAGGCTCTGGTCTCCTTCCTTCCCTCCCCCCCCCCCCCCCCCCCCCGGCAGCTGACAATGTGGTCCCTTTTTATGTTCCTTGCAGTAGAGGTCTTCTCAGCTACATTACCATGCATTACAGCTGCTATTTTGACTGCTCTATAGTGGACAGAGGATCGCTATTTGGAGACCCGACAACCATCTCTAAGTAAATGTCATCACTGGATGGAGGATGCTTTTTTATGATCTATATGATGAAGGGGTTGTCTGAGCTCGGGAACTTCCTTTGAGATGGCCGAGCAGGGTGCAAATAAAAAAATAAAAATAAAGTCTGACCTGTCACCGGCACTTCAGGTCCAGTGGCAAGTTCCCTTCACTGGACTGGAAGTGTGATGTCCCACCTACAGGCACATTGCCACTGCTGGCCAATCACTGGCCTCAGCAGTGACATGTTCATGAACGGCATGTGACTGCTGCCACTGCTGAAGCCAGCGGTGATATGTATGTAGATGGCACATGAGGAAAGACCAGATGCATCGGTAACATTAGAGACTTTTTTTAAACTTTTGTAACCTGCCTGGCAATTTCAGCAGGGGTTCCTGATATCTGAGAACCCCTTTAATGCTACAAAAACAGCATATATCTATCCTTCTATTCACATTTCCTAGTAGTTGCACAACCTTGGGGTCTATTCACATGACCGTGTCCGTTTTGCAGACAGCAAACCCTAGACCCCACAACACAGACACCGACTGTGTGCACCCAGCATCGCAGTACAGACCCATTGACTTGCAGGGATTCGCAATCTGCAAGATGTGACAAAGAATAAGACATGTCCTATCTTTTGCGGTGCAGCTACATGGACCCGGAAACACACAGGTCTGCAAAACGGACACGATCATGTGAGTGGACACTAATGTAAAGTACGGTGCACATGAATCTACCGCTGCTGGATACTATAGGTATAGCTGTTCACTTACCTCGCGTCTCTTCTCAGTTCTCCTCAGTCCTAATGTTGCTGCTGTGCTGTGCTCAGTATTTATGTCTTTCTGGTAGGAGATGCCTTGTACCAATTGTCATGTAAAGTGATCAGCAAACAATAGGACATCACAAATGTCGTAAGTAGATTCGCAGACACACCCTGACCAGTGAAACTGTCACTTGTAAAGTTACAGACCAAGTGATCACTGCATCTGTGCGACCGATATAATTGCATCAAACTAACCAAAGCCGGATCCTCATTTATTAAAATTGTGTAACCGTAAAAAGGTCTTTTTTTGCCCGTATCAACCAGTCAGAGCTCACCTTTCATTTCTTAAGCTGCTCTGGAAAAATGAAAGCTGAGCTCTATTTGGCCCACGAGGACAGTTTTAGGCTACATGCTCACGACCGTATGTGTTTTGCGGTCTGCAAAAAAAAAAAAGGATGACATCCGTATGCCACCCGTTTTTTTTGCGGATCCATTGTAACAATGAAAACGGACAAGAATAGGACGTGTTCTATTTTTTTGCGGGGCTACGGGACAGACATACTGATGCGGACAACATTTTTTGCGGATCCATTGATATGAATGCGTCCGCATCCTATCTGCAAAAAATAAAACTGAACGGACACTAAAACAAACAACGTTCGTGTGCATGTAGCCTTATCTGCAGTTTTCGTAATGCAGTGTTTTTTTGTACAGTTTTTATAATGGAAAACTGCAGCTCATATTAAAAACCGTATTCAAAATCATTTGCATTTACCCTTCTGGTTGACGCGTGAACACAAACTTTTTAGGCCCAACACACAGTACATCTTTTGACATTGGAGATTTAATGTGGATTCCATGCCAAAAAACCACTGGCTTTTTAATAATAATAATACAATTTATTTATATAGCGCCACAATATTCCGCAGCGCTTTACAAGTTCATAGGGTTCATGTACAAAACAAAACTAACTGGATAATATGCAACTGAAACACTAGGAGTCAGGGCCCTGCACGCAAGAGCTTACAATCTATGAGGAATTGGGGGTGACACATAAGGTAGTTGTTTGTGATAAGTAGGATTTGAGCCATTATTAAACTGACAGGAGTGGTGCCGGACGATCTGCTTCGGGTTTGGGACTACTAGAGGATCGAGTTCAGGCCAGAGGAGTTGGTGGGGGAGGTTTAGTCGGGGAATAGTCAGTTTAGGTAGCTTGATAAGCCTGCCTGAAAAGATGTGTTTTTAAGGCACGTTTGAAGGTGGAGAAGTTGTGGATTGACCTAGTATTCCGGGGCAGAGTATTCCAGAAAGTAGGTGCAGCTCGAGAAAAGTCTTGAAGACGGGAGTGAGAGGTACGAATTATGGAGGTTATTAGTCTTAGGTCGCTAACAGAACGGAGAGCACGAGTAGGGTGGTAGATGTAGATGAGGGAGGAAATGTATGGAGGTGCAGCACTGTGGGTGAGAAGTTTGAACTGTATTCTGTGGTAGATGGGCAATCAGTGAAGTGACTGGCACAGGCTAGTAGCATCAGTGTAGCGGTTGGATGGATAGATGAGCCTGGCTGCAGCATTTAGAACAGACTGAAGGGGGGAGAGTTTAGTGAGAGGGAGACCGATTAGTAATGCATTGCAGTAGTCAAGACGAGAATGAATCAAGGCAACAACCAGAGTTTTTTTGCCGTTTCCACCGTAAGAAAAGGGCGAATTCTGGCAATATTCTTGAGGTGCAGACGACAAGAGCGTGCAAGTGATTGAATATGGGGAACAAAGGAGAGATTGGAGTCAAATGTGGCCCCAAGACAGCGGGCATGTTGCACAGGAGTTATGATAGTGCTGCAGACCGAAATTGAGATATCAAGTTTAGGTGAGTTAGTAGATGGGGAAAGACAAGAAGTTCAGTTTTTGACAGGTTCAGTTTTAGATACATTAGAGACAGCTGCCAGACAATTACTGGTGTTTTGGAGTAAAGCAGGGGTGATGTCAGGGGACGAAGTGTATAGTTGGGTGTCGTCAGCATAGAGATGGTATCGAAAGCCAAATCTAATGATAGTCTGTCCGATGGGGGCTGTATAGAGGGAGAAGAGTAGAGGACCTAGTACTGAGCCCTGAGGAACTCCAACATCAAGAGGAAGTGGAGAAGAAGAAGAGCCAGCAAATGATGCACTAAAGGAGCGGCCAGAGAGATAGAAAGAGAACCAAGAGAGAGCAGTGTCCTTAAGGACAATTGAGTGGAGCATGGGGAGAAGTTTATGGTCTACGGTATCGAATGCTGCAGAGAGATCCAACAGAATCAGTAGAGAATAGTCACCATTTCTTTTTGCTGTTAGGAAATCGTTGGACACTTTAGTAAGGACAGTTTCTGTAGAGTGAAGAAGGCGGAAGGCAGATTGTAAGGGGTCAAGAAGAGAGTTTGCAGAGAGATAGCTTATTAAGCGAAAGTAGTCAAGACGTTCAAGAAGTTTAAAGGATGAAGGGGAGGTTAGAAACAGGTCGGTAGTTAGCAGGTCGGGTCAAGAGATGGTTGCTTTAGTAGTGGGGTTATAATAGAGTGTTTTAAAGAGGAGGGAAAGATGCCAGAAGAGAGAGAGAGGTTAAAAATTGTAGTAAGGTGAGTGATGACAGCCGGGGAGAGGGACTGGAGGAGGTGTGATGGAATAGGATCACTGCTACAGGTCGTGGGTCGAGAAGAAGAGAGAAGCCTGGAAACTTCTTCCTCTGTTATAGGGTCAAAAAAGGAGAGAGAGCATTTGGAGGGAGGAGGATTGAAATTATTTGGGGACTGGGAGATTATTTCCTGCCGGATACTGCCAATCTTGTCTCTGAGGTAAGTGGCCATGCCATCAGCGCAGAGGTCAGTGACAGGTTCAGGAACTTTAGAGCTTAGAAGGGAGTGAAAAGTGTCAAAAAGTTGTTTTTGGGTTATTTGAGAGGTGAGAGAGGTGAAGTACTTTTGTTTGGCAATGTTGAGAGCCGAATTATATGTTTTGAGCATAAATTTCTAATGGAGGAAGTCTGCTGATATTTGCGATTTTCTACATAAGCGTTCTGCACATCTGGAGCAGCGTTGTAGAAAACGTGTTTCAGGTGTGTGCCAGGGTTGCTGTGTTCTGTGTCGAGAGGGTTGGATTGATATTGGAGCAACTTCATCTAGGGTGGATTTGAGGGTCTAGGTGTATTGATTGACAGCCAAGTCTGAACAGGGGAGGGAAGTAATTGGTATAAGAGTTAGTCTTAAGGTGTTAATAAGTTGCTGGCAGCTTTTTGCCGTGGAATCCTCCTCCCATTGTTTTCAGTGGGAGGCCGTGCCTCCGTTCATGCGCCATTCAGCGCCAAGAATGGACATATCAAAAGACGCCATGTGAATAAGGCCTTAAATTTCAGCCAGATCATGTCCAGCTACAGAAACCCCAGCAATCAGCTGGTAGGCCTGAGTGAAGCTACAGCCAACCATTCATTTCTCTAAGGGCTCATTCACATGACCGTATGTATTTTGTGATCTGCAAAATATGGATCTGCGTTGGATTAGTTTTTTTTTGCGGACCATTGTAACAATGCCTGTCCTTGTCCGCAAAAAGGACAAGAATAGGACATGTTCTATTTTTTTGTGGAACAGACATGTGGACGTACGGAAACGAAATGCACACAGTGTCATTTCAGTTTTTTACGGACCTGTTGAAATGAATGGTTCAGCATACGGACCTGTAAAAAAAGTAACGAAACGGAAATAAAATACGTTCGTCTGCATGAGCCCTAAGGGTTCTTTCACAAGAGCAAGTTTTCTGTCCGGATGTGATGTGTGAAGCGAGCGCAGAGCATTCACTTCAATGAGTCTGTGCACATGAGCGTCATTTTTTCACGCATCCTCTTTGCTTTCAGGAGCAATCCCAGCTTGTTCTATATTTTGTGTTTTTCACGCAGGCCTGACTCCGTAGAAGTGATGGGTGCTTGTGGGAAAAACAGAAGGCAGCTGGATGCAGTGCATTTTTCACTGATGATTGTTAGGAATTGTAGATTGTTATTCTTCAGTTTTTTGGCACACCCGTTAAAAACACATGCAATCCGGATACCTTCTGGACGGAAAGAACGCACACGCATACAATTGCAGAAAATACACATTCAACTTGTCTGATTCCGTTTTTTCCTGTTTTTTCCTGTTGTGTTAGGATCTGAACAGATCCTAACACAATCCGTATCGCTCGTGTGAAAGAGGCCCAACAGCGGCCACTACAGGGGAAATGTGGTATTACATGCTGACCAGTCAAATGAATGCATGATGTAATGTATTAATAAGCTGGGTCCTAAGCTTGGGTCCCCTTCTAGGACGTCCATATGTCCTAAGATAATGTCTAGGTACTAAGGATATTATTTATGCTGAGTGTTTTGTCACTGTAGATGGAGCAATCTCTGCTATGAACCATGGTTATTGGTGTTTTAGGGAACATGTATCTGAACACCTTATGTATGTACTATATACAATGCATTCTTGATATTGTGTCGTTTACCACCACAGCCGGATGTTGCATTACCAATGGACACAGATCTCTGCAATTTCTAGGCCAGGTCTTCAACCTTTGGCTCTCCAGCTGGTGCAAAACTACAACTTCCAGCATGCCCTGTCTATGGGTTGGCGACCATGACTCTAGGGCATGTGTTTTCTGTCCCAACTGTAAAATGCATCATTCTTTTGGGACAATACTGCTTGGTTTTGAAAGGGAGAACAATGACAGAAAACTGCATTTAAAAAAAATTACAGATTGCATTCAAGTAACAAAGCACAATGTGTACCGCTTTTATTCTTCCATCAGTTGTACAGTCTGAAAGGACAACTTCATGCATGGTAATGAGCTATTATCATAAAAACCGCCACGCCTTCTCCCACAGGAAACCGCTATCACTCCCCAAACTTGTGTATTGAGCAGTAGTGTTGTTCCCTATTGTTATTCTATAATCTCGTACAATGGCATTCATATTGGAACCTAAATCCTATCGGAAGAAATAATGGCTGATGTCTTGTAAAATAAAGCTGGTCATACACATTAGGGTTCTGTATTAGACAACATGATTTTCGGGCCAATTATCGGGAACAAGCATCTATAGGAACAGTGATTCCCAATAACTGGCCCCTGTAGTCGATCAGCTGATGAACAAACTAATGCTCCTTTGTTGGCTGATGGGCATCCTTCATGAGGATGAAACATGCCCGATTATCGGCAGCACGTCTTCCTGTGTAATCAGTGATGTACTGCCAATTATGAATTGAACAGTATGAGGGGGGAATGACTATTATAGTGATCATTCCTCCCCATTCACTTTGAATCGGCCGCTGCAAACAAGTGCCGAAGGATGTGATCTATCAGCCATCGGCGCTTGCACTGACCAAGCAGTGTAATAGGGCCTTTACATGTATGTTATCCAAACCTAATGATTTTGGTCTACCATCTAATGTATATAACTATTGAGCTGAGTGTGCCTTATTGTAGTTATTTAAAACATAACTTTTATTTTATCCATATTTAGAATATTGTGACACTTGTATTAAAACAATGCTAGTGTTGCACTGCTTTATTGGAAGTGTGTCAGGTGTAACTAGCAGCTCTGGTCTCTTTGTTCAAGCGGCAAATATATCAGAGGGGTCGCCTTCAGAACGATATTTCAGCAGATTGCTCGGCCTAGGTTCTATCCCTACATAAACTAGTCGTGGTGAGCTGGGAGAACCCTAACAGGCTGTATTCCGGGCACCCGCCCTTAAAAGGGCGACCCACAGCCGCTGGAACCTCGGATCTATTGCTGCTAAACCCTGACCATAAAATTCTTCCTCAAAAATGTCCAATTGCCGCTTGAACAAAGAGACCAGAGCTGCTAGTTACACCTGACACACTTCCAATAAAGCAGTGCAACACTAGCATTGTTTTAATATAAGTGTCACAATATTCTAAATATGGATAAAATAAAAGTTATGTTTTAAATAACTACAATAAGGCACACTCAGCTCAATAGTTATATTCAAAGACACCTCTGAGTAATCATACACTGGGCCACGACTATTGATCTCCTGACCCTGAGTATTCTTACCATCTAATGTACATTGAAGCCCCCCCGACCCTCCCTGGAAGTTTAATAAAGGTTTTCATCTGCCTGATCCTTTAGTTCTTGGGTGACCGGTTTCTGTCAGATGTGGGATAGCGGCTTCCTCCAACTCTTCCTGCTAAGAGCACATGCACTCTGCTGAACAAGCATGTGTATGAGAGGCTTCTCTGGTATGTCCAGGATCCCCTAAGGGACTAGCAGAAGTTAGAGCTGAACGTGGAACCAATAACCAGATCTCAAGTGGACATCATATATGTAGCTTGTGCAATTATGCTGAGGCCCACTACAAAAAGGGACCCACCATCATCTTATCAAAGGAAACATTGCATTGTTCCTGGGCAAGCAAACCTACACGAAAAGAAGATGAGTCTCAAATGGTTTAAAAGTAATGATAGTCATTAAATACATATATACAACATGATAAAAATAGAGATGAAATACATCAAAGTAGAAGTGCGGTATACACCTGAGGAACAGTGTAATAATGTTCTCAATACCGAGGGGAATGCAGTAACTATAGTTATCAAAGATAGCAAGTGGAATCAAGTTTAATATAAAACAGCGTCAAGACCTGTGTCTGTATAAATAATTGTGTTTAACCCCTCAGAGACAACAAATGTAAAGCAAGACCAATCCTTACATACTCATAATTGGAATGATCACCTCAGGAGAACTGCACACCCCGACGTGCGTTTCGGCAACACCTTCATCTGGGGGTTGCGTATGGGTATGTAAGGATTGGACTTGCTTTACATTTGTTGTCTCTTTGAAGGGTTAAACACATTTATTTATGCAGACACATGCCTTGACGCTATTTTATATTAAACTTTATTCCACTTGCTATCTTTGATAACTAAGTGGTGTATAGTTACTGTATTCCCCTCTGTATTGAGAGCATTATTATACTGTTCCTCAGGTGTATACTGCACTTCTACTTTGATGTATTTTATTTCTATTTTTATTATGTTGTATATACAGTTGCAAGAAAAAGTATGTGAACCCTTTGGAATGATATGGATTTCTGCACAAATTGGTCATAAAATGTGATCTGATCTTCATCTTAGTCACAATAGACAATCACAGTCTGCCTAAACTAATAACAGAATTAAATGTTACCATGTTTTTATTGAACACACCATGTAAACATTCACAGTGCAGGTGGAAGAAGTATGTGAACCCCTAGACTAATGACATCTCCAAGAGCTAATTGGAGTGAGGTGTCAGCCAACTGAAGTCCAATCAATGAGATGAGATTGGAGTTGTTGGTTACAGCTGCCCTGCCCTATAAAAAACACACACCAGTTCTGGGTTTGCTTTTCACAAGAAGCATTGCCTGATTTGAATGATGCCTCGCACAAAAGAGCTCTCAGAAGACCTACGATTAAGAATTGTTGACTTGCATAAAGCTGGAAAGGGTTATAAAAGTATCTCCAAAAGCCTTGCTCTTCATCAGGCCACGGTAAGACAAATTGTCTATAAATGGAGAAAGTTCATCACTGCTGCTACTCTCCCTAGGAGTGGCCGTCCTGTAAAGATGACTGCAAGAGCACAGTGCAGACTGCTCAATGAGGTGAAGAAGAATCCTAGAGTGTCAGCTAAAGACTTACAAAAGTCTCTGGCATATGCTAACATCCCTGTTAGCGAATCTACGATACATAAAACACTAAACAAGAATGGATTTCATGGGAGGATACCACAGAGGAAGCCACTGCTGTCCAAAAAAAACATTGCTGCACATTTACAGTTTGCACAGCAGTACTAGCAAAATATTCTGTGGACAGATGAAACCAAAGTTGAGTTGTTTGGAAGAAACACACAACACTATGTGTGGAGAAAAAGAGGCACAGCACACCAACATCAAAACCTCATCCAAACTGTGAAGTATGGTGGTGGGGGCATCATGGTTTGGGGCTGCTTTGCTGCGTCAGGGCCTGGACGGATTGCGATCATCGAAGGAAAAATGAATTCCCAAGTTTATCAAGACATTTTGCAGTAGAACTTAAGGCCATCTGTCCCCCAGCTGAAGCTCAACAGAAGATGGGTGTTGCAACAGGACAACGACCGAAAGCATAGAAGTAAATCAACAACAGAATGGCTTAAACAGAAGAAAATACGCCTTCTGGAGAGGCCCAGTCAGAGTCCTGACCTCAACCCGATTTGAGATGATGTGGCATGACCTCAAGAAAACGATTCACACCAGATATCCCAAGAATATTGCTGAACTGAAACAGTTCTGTAAAGAGGAATGGTCAAGAATTACTCCTGACCGTTGTGCACGTCTGATCTGCAACTACAGGAAAGGTTTGGTTAAAGTTATTGCTGCCAAAGGAGGTTCAACCAGTTATTAAATCCAAGCCGTCACATACTTTTTCCACCTGCACTGTGAATGTTTACATGGTGTGTTCAATAAAAACATAGTAACATTTAATTCTTTGTGTGTTATTAGTTTAAGCAGACTGTGATTGTCTATTGTTGTGACTTAGATGAAGATCAGATCACATTTTATGACCAATTTGTGCAGAAATCCATATCATTCCAAAGGGTTCACATACTTTTTCTTGCAACTGTATGTATTTAATAAAGATTATTATAACTTTTGAGCCATTTGAGACTCATCTTCTTTTTGTGTAGGTTTGCTTGGTCTATGTTGAGTTGGCTTTTTTGAGGGCAGTAGATTTGCCCACTATATTGTTTGGGTTTATATTTGTTTTTGTGCTATGTAAGCTGTATGCACTAACTATTGCTTCTGGGCAGCAGATCGCTGTTTATTTTTTTTTAATCAATTCTCTTTTTATTAAAGAAATAGGTCATACAAAACACAACACTTCTGTATAATCAAAGCAGTATAGAGAACAGTAATACAGGTTAACAAGATGACAGGAGCTGTCACAAAGTGCTCTGGACCTTGATCCAGCATTGTTAGTGCACCACAGGACCACAGCAAAACAGTCCTAGTACCAGAAAGCTACAATATGAGTATAACCAAGGCAATTAACTTGTCAAAATATCTGCTTAAAACTAGTAATGCCCAGGAAAACAGGAGGAAAGAGGGGAAAAGAGGTTAGTGTGGAAGGTGGTTGGGTAGGAGAGAAATGGCATAGTTGTCATATATGTGAGGTATAATTTAGCAAGGCATGGAAAATAAAGGTCACTAGAAATTGGTGTGAGGCATCTCATATAGTGAGCAGTAGATTGAGCAGTGGAAATGCGCTTATGAATTAAAACCTCTATAGGCTTTCCATTGGCCCCAGGTTTTTAGAAAGGAAGTCTGAGAGTGTGTCTCCCAGTGCGCTAACTCTTCAAAGCGGTATAGCTGATAGACCTTATCTATCCATGTTGGTATGGAGGGTGGTAAATCACTTCTCCAGAGATATGGTATGAGCAAGCGCGCCGCTGTTATGAGCATGGTAGGTAGGTTGTGTTTGGGTGGAGTAAATTTGTGATATGGGCACCAAAGAGTCAAGTTGGGGTCTAATGACAGTTTCGTAGAGCAGATTTGATTTATTAAAGTACCCACCTCTGTCCAGAAATTTTGTATGCGTGGGCAGAACCACCGAATGTGGGAGAGGGATCCCTACCCCACACCCCATCTCCAACATTGTTCGGGAATATCAGGATTAATCCTATGGAGGAACTCGAGGGTCTTATACCACCTTGTCAGAAGTTTGTAGGAGTTTTCCTATATTTTAATACATCTATTAAAGCCATGGAAGTGGGCTAAGATAAAGTCTTTTTCCGGGTCTGTGAGTGTGATGGCGAGCTCCCTCTCCTAGGCCTTTAGAAAGTATATTGAAGGAGGTGTAGAAGAGAGCATTGAGGTATACGTGAGAGACAACAACCTTGGTCCTCTCCATCAGTTGTTCAAGCCAGAGAGCTTGGTCCTCTCCATCAGTTGTTCAAGCCAAGATTTAGTTTTATGGGGATTACAAGGCAGGGAGATGTTTTTTATATATCTGCGGAAATCTAGGAGATGAAGAAATGAAGCCGTCTGAGCCCAGGGAAGCCCTATTGTGTCATCCCAATGTAGGTTACCGTCCCTCGTAAGAATCTTTCTTAAGGAGAAGTTGGTCAGCAGAGACCATACTCCTGATGGTTGTACAACACCAGGATGTATATGAGGTTGCAGTAAATCGAGAGGTAGGTTGAGAGTTGGGAACTGGAGGATCTGAGCCTCATAGAGTCCAGACCAGATTGCAAGTTCACCTTTCAATAGAGTAGGATGGGACGTGTCTCTTGTGTAGGATCTTATCCCCCAGAGTATCAGTCTCTCTTTAGCTGTCAGAAGATGCGTTTCTAAATCTGTACAGAGGTTTGGAAAAGGGGAAGACAACATGGTTAAACATCTGGTCATTTGCACTGCCTTATAGTACTCATACCTGCACGATCCCCTGAAGACGCTGGGTGTCCAGCGAAACATGGCGGGATGCAGGGTTTATGAGTGTTTATATTTTTAGGTTTAGTGGAAGTGAGGGAGCTCCGTAACAGGAGTGAATTACAGCTAATATAGGTACTAAAAATAAGATGGCTGCAAGCCGTCATATGGGCTGCAGCTAGTATTGATACCAGGTACATGCTGTGAAGTAACAGCAATAATACTGATACACAGAGAAAAAGAGGGAGCGACCCACGCCACTGATAGTTTTAATCTGTCGGCGTTTTGTTAGCACTAAATTATAGTGATTTTAAAAGGAATAATAATTAAAAGTAATGTTTTAGCTGTATATAACAGCAGATGACAAAAGATGTAAATGGGTCCGAATGGACCACCGGTTAGTTCACTAATATAGTAAACTTCGACATGTGCTGTGAGGTCCAATTAAATTGTAGTTGTAAATCTGGGTCATTGCCCTTTACATTCTGCATTAAGCCTCATTCACATGTCAGTGTTCCACATACATGTCAGGCCACATTGTCCTAGTGTACCCACTTTTAATGGCTCTTAGACAGCTGCACTCATCTAAGCAGCTGTTAAAAACGGTCCCATTGATTTCAATGGGATCCGTCTGGCCGGGAAAACAGCCAAAAATAGGACGTCACACTGCCATGTCTTGTGCATATAAGTTATTAAATCGGTGGGAGTCCTATTGCTGGAACCCCCAGCTATCATTAAAATTGGGTCCCGTACCCCTTGCAGCCCCCCTGAACGAAGGGGCCGGTTGCACATGTGTGTGGCCACTCCATTCATTTCTATGGGAGTTCTGGATAACCAAGTACAGCGCTTGGCTATATCTTGAATTACCATAGAAATCAATGGAGTGGCTCAATGCATGCCTGACCGGCTGCACCGTTAATTGCAGGGGCTACGGGGCCTCTATTCTTTTGATCGGTGGGGGTCTCAGCATTAGTCTCTCCACCGATCTAATAGTAATCCCTTTACCTGTGGATAGGGGAAAACTTAAAAAAACAGAAATTCCCCTTTAAGGCTCCATTCAGACGTCCATAGTGCATTGCGGATCCGCAATACACACGGCCGGCACCCCCCATAGAAATGCCTATTCTTGTCCGAAATTGCGGACAAGAATAGAACATGTTCTATTTTTTCGGGAGCCGCGGACCGGAAGGTCGGGGGCGCGTCCGGAAATGCGGATGCGGACAGTACACTGTGTGCTGTCCGCATCTCTTCCGGCCCCATAGAGAATGAATGGGTCCGCACCCGTTCCGCATAATTGCGGAACGGATGCGGACCCATTCTATGGACGTGTGAATGGACCCTTAGGCTGGAGCTACAGCTAGACTTTTTGTAGCACTTTTGGTTGATTTTTTTTTCTATGGAGTGACAGCTGAAATGCACATGATTGCCTATAGGTCAATTTACTGCTTTGGACTTTATATTTAAATAGTTAAAATCAATTAAAGGATTCCACCTTACACTTTTCACAGCTCCTCTTGGAAAATTAAAGATGGAATCTGATGTGTTGCTATGGGCAACTAAGCCAGTTCTACTTTACACCAGTTTTGATAAATCTCCACCTAGTTGTGCAACCCTAACCTTAACAGCAGGGAATAAACTCTGACAAAGTTGTCCAAGATGGATTTTTATTTTACCAGGCTATACATGAATAGTAAAACCTGGAGGGATTAACAGTAGGCTGACAGGACATGGGAAGTGTAGTGTTGCAAGCACTGGAGGAACTACTGCTCTAAAATAGTTAGGCAGAGGTGAATATGTAGGAAAGAAAGCAGCAAAGCATTGCAAACTGAATAGTTCAACTTTTAATGGCTAACTACAAAAAACTGCTGATAGGGTTCCTTTAAGTCACAAAAAAGAAGAACTTACAGTTAGGTCCATATATATATTTGGACACTGAGCCAAATTTTGTTTTTATTACCGGTTTACTAAAACATATTCAAGTTATAGTTATATAATGGACATAATGTCCAGACTTTTAGCTTTTATTTGAGGGTAACCACACTAATATTGTATGAAGGGTTTAGGATTTTCAGCTCCTTTACATGTGGCACCCTGTTTTTAAAGGGACCAAAAGTAATTGGACATGCTGTTTCATGGGCAGTTGTGGGCAATTCCTTCATTATTTCATTCTCAATTGGAGTTGATTTGAGGTGTGGTGCTTGCATTTTGAAGATTTTGCTGAGAAGTAAACATGCAGTCAAAGGAGCTCGCAGGTGAAACAAGCCATCCTTCATTTGCAAAAACATTTAAAAAAATCTGAGAAATTGCTACACTATTACAAGTGACAAAATCTACAGTTTGGTACAAGAAAGAAAGAAAGAAAGAAAGTGAACGAACTGGTGACCTCAACAATGATAAAAGACCTGGACGCCCACAGAAGACAACAGTGGTGGATGATCGCAGAATAATTACCATGGTGAAGACAAACCCCTTCACAACAGCCAACCAAGTGAACAACACTCTCCAGGATATAGGCGTATCAATATCCAAATCTACCATAAAGAGAAGATTGCATGAAAGTAAATACAGAGGGTTCACTGCACGGTGCAAGTCACTCATAAGCCTCAAGAATAAGAAGGCTAGGACTTCCGGTTCCGGCGCACGCATGGGCGGCAGGGAGTGAGAACAGCTCCGTGCCGCACCGCCCGATAAATTACCTAAACCGCCGCACCAGCCGGCTGAAAAACGGTGTCGGAGCGCTGATTACAGCTCCGACGACATCATGGACAAATTTGTGCAGAAAAGCGGCGGCCGCACACCTGACTCGCCGGGACCGCACCAGAGACCCGCGCATCCGCACCAACAGCGCGGTAAGATAAGGCAGACAAGTCACAGAGGGTCACCAGTTCTGCCTCCCAACCCCCCCACACACACACACACATACACACCTCTACAGGGCGATTCAGACCAGGAACAGCAGGAGGGGGACGACAGGAAGCCCTTACCTAGCCCTTCAATAGATTTGCCGGCGTCCTGCAAAGAAATGGTGGTAGCGGTAGCTCAGCTGTTAGCACCAGATATCAAATCCACCTTGGAGGCGACTGTCGCCACTACGCTCCAACAATTACAAAATGAAGTCTCCAGCCACACCGTACAAATAGCAGAAATGGAGCAGCGGATCCTTATGATAGAGGCGGAGCTGGAGAAAACTAAGTCCCAAAGCAGGGAAGCGCTTCGCAATAATCAAGCCCTCAAGGAGAAACTAGACGGCCTGGAGAATCGCTCCAGGAAAAACAACTTGCAAATAGTGGGGCTGACAGAATCCATTCCGCCAAGCCAACTCGTTCAGATATGCGCCATCGAAATACCACAGGCGCTGGGCCTACAGGGCATGTTCTCGGTGGAGAGGGCACACAGATTGGGCCCCCAACGGACACCAAGCCAAGAGAAGGACAATTCAAACCCTGCGCTGAGGCCTAGAAACTCGATAGCGCGATCCTCAGTAAATACCGGCGCTCCCCTCACCAGCTTATGGTACGGGGTCACAAACTCCTGCTCTTTGGGGACTATTCGGCAGAGGTGGCTAGGCGCAGGCGGGCATTTTTGGATATTTGCTCCACCCTAGCCATAATAAAGGTCAAGTTCTCGCTTTAGTATCCCGCTCTTCTGAGAGTGTTCCGAGAGGATGGTACCGTCCAGACTTTCCAGACGCCGAAAGAGGCACAAGAGGGACTGCGGGTCGAAGAGGACTCTGGTGATGCTCGCTCCAGCACACCCGGGAGATTCCAAGGAACAAGTCGAGGGAGAAAAGAGGGTAGACCACCACACAGGGGATCTCAGCGAGCAACGAGAGAGTCCGGCAGCCAGGGGCCTATTTTCTCTCAGAGCCAGGATCCATCCTGGGGATGACGAGGCGGTTCTTTGGCCCCTTTTTTCTTCGGGACACGTGAGCGAATGATTATTCTGAACGTTTCCTGAGTCTCCTTAGCGAGAGAAGCTTGGCTGGTGTTCTATTGGGGGACGCTTGGAGGGGTGGAAATAGCCAAGGTGAGTAGAGAATTTTATGCAAAGGGCGAAGTGGGCACAGATCCGGGATTATTATGTTGTATAGCATGCCAGATAGTTTCAACGGCTATGCATATGTTGTGAAAAAAGTGAAGTTAAAAGGTTATGTTATAACGTTGCTTAAGAGAGAAATGGGGGGGGGTTCTTATAAGAGGGGGGGCGGGTGCTTCTGACCATTCCGAATATCTTAGGTTCACTCGGTCAACTAAGGCTAGATAGGGTAGGGAGCCCTGATACAGGGCAGCTATTGTCTCCACGGGACACGTCTCAGTCAGATCAACAACACGGTCCCACACCATGAGGATAGTGACATGGAATGTAAAGGGACCGAGATCCCCATTAAAGAGGACCTCTATTCTCCGTCAACTTAAAAAATTGGACGTAGATGTGGCCTTGCTGCAAGAGACGCATCTCGAGGAGACAGATATTTAGAGATTGAAAAAAATGTGGGTGGGTCAAGTGGTTGGCTCCTCTTCGTTAGGGAATAAGGCGGGGGTTCTTGTCCTTTTTCTCAAACGCCTACGGACCACCATCACCTCCGTTGACACATTGGTAGAAGGGAGGATTCTAAGGGTGAAATTGCAGTTGCAGGGAGGTAACCTAACATCATACAATGTGTACGCCCCAAATTCCTGTCAAACCGAGTGCTATAACAAACTGGGATCCAGTATTTTGCAAGAGGGCCAGGGTCCCTTAATAGTGGCAGGGGAATTTAACAGAGTTCATAGAGTAGAGGAACATAGGCGACAGAGTACCACACGAGGGGCCCCGAGGAAGGGAGAGTCTTCCACTCTCCTACCACTACTGGGGGTTGGTGGATGCCTAGAGACACCATCATCCGATGGAGAGGGAATACACACATTATTCACACTCACAAATGTCCTGGTCGTGAATAGACTACATATTGATCTTCTTAAACATGCTTTTAAAAATCCAGAGGGTGGCAGTACTGGACATGGTCATTTCTGACCATGCCCCGATACTGCTGCGTCTAATTGACGAGATACCACATTGACCGGACTATGTATGGAGACTCCCCCAACACCTCTTATTAGACGAAGACTTCACCGACAGACTCAGGGGATGGTGGTGGGAATTCCTACAGGACAACAGGGAACACACCCCCCAGTATGCCCTGATATGGGATACGGCAAAGGCAGTGCTGAGGGGACGTGTCATGTCCTACACCGCGGGTAAAAAGAAAGATGCTAAGTTAAAATATGACGAAGCCACTAAACGTCTCCGAGAGAGACGTACACGGCCTTCCTGGGCCAGCCCTCAGAACAAAATAAGATATTGTGGGTAACGGCCAAACACTCTTTTGACTATAGCCTAGAACCGATAGCCAAATGGTATGGGGACTGCAAACGAGCGGGTTTGTTCCAGCATGGCAATAAAGCAGGCAGGCTACTTTCCAATCTAACAAAACCTTAATCAGGTGATCACAGAGGAGGAACTAAAAGCGACGATTAAATCTCTCCCGAACGGTAAAGCCCCGGGACCTGACGGTTTCTCGGCAGGTTTCTATAAATTTCTACAAGATGAAATAGCCCCGACTCTGGTCCCTTTATTTAATAACATACTGAAGGGATGTAGCTTACCAACGTCAGGACACATGGCCTATATTAAGGTCCTACCCAAACCTGGTAGAGACTTGACACACCCAGGCTCTTATAGGCCCATATCGCTAATTAATCAAGACATTAAACTACTAGCGAAACTCCTGGCCACCAGGTTAGCCTCAGTGTTGCCGGCGATAATTGGGGATCATCAGGTTGGTTTAATGAAAGGCAGGTCCGCAGTCACTAATGGCTCTTTTTTGCAGTGGATGCCGAAAAAGCTTTCGATAACGTGAGTTGGCAATGGCTAGGGAAAGTTTTAGACTCTATAGGCCTAACGGGAGAATTCCGGAACTGCGTACGTGCCTTGTACTCCCAACCCCATGTGAAGGTTAGCATGCCTGGTTTTCTCTCCAGTACAATTCGCCTAGAGAAGGGGACACGGCAGGGATGCCCCTTATCCCCCCTACTATTCAATTTAGCAATGGAGCCATTGGTGCAGTACCTTTTTAAAGAGACAAATTTATTCCAGGGAATAGGAATAGGCAGAGAGGAGATGAAACTTGCATGCTTCGCAGACGACTTATTGTTGTTCATAGACTCCCCAAACACCCAGCTTCAGGGGATACTAGAGTCCCTGGCATACAATGGCTCAGTCACGGGATACAAAATAAACGTTTCCAAAAGCCAACTTCTTTTCTTGACCCACACTCCATCTGACACAGCATACTACAATAATGTGGAGGTCAGAAATGACTACATGACGTACCTGGATATAAAAGTGGGACGAGACTCGGGGAAACTTTATTCCCTAAATTATCCTCCTTTGATACAAAATATAGTACAAGACTTGACCAAATGGAGAGATCTCCCACTGTCCCTGAGTGGTAGGGCGCATTTCATCAAAATGTCTTGTTTCTCACGATTATTGTACCCTCTGCAGACTATCCCCCTATTATTGAAGCATGCAGACATTGTGAGGTTACAGTCGGCTTTCACGGCTTTTCTTTGGACACATAAAAGACCCCGGATAGCATACAGCAAACTCGCAATGCTGAAATAGGAGGGAGGGCTTCAACTGCCAAATATTAGGCACTACAATTTAGCGGCCCTTTTCCGCCATGTGACGGATTGGATATGGGGATCCGCCCACTTCTCGGCAACACCGTTAGAGATGGAACTGGCGCAGCCATGGCACCTGGGAGCGCTTCTTCACTCCAGGCTACGTGACGTCCCTCCCCAAATTAAACATAGTGTAATATTAAGAGACACGATGATGGCATGGAAAGCCACGAGGAAGATATATAGACTCCCATTCTATTTGTCGCCACAAATGCCCTTATGGACACTGCCGGCATTCCCCCAAGGTAGAGAGAATAAAATGTTTAAAGTATGGGGAGAAAAGGGGATGCAGCGATTGAGCCACGTGTTAGACCCATCAGGTCAGGCCTTGACTCCGTGGGAGGACTTAAAAACCAAATACAAGCTGACGGACGCTCATTTCCTCTCGTACCATCAGGTGAAATCTTTCTGCAACTCACAAGCAACTAAGCTGGGAGAGGCGGACAGGCTGCTGTGGTTTGAGGCGCTTCTGGGGGGAGAGAATACACCGATATCCCTGTCGGAATTGTACTTTAAGATCAATAATACCCAAATGATAGAAGTAGTGGAGCGAGCTTTTCACGCTTGGGAGAGGGAGCTGGATGACCAGACCATTACGAAAAAGATGAGAGATGGTCTTGAATTCGTCAGAAAAGCCATCCAAAACGAGCAGTGGAGGGAGACTCAACTGCGTATACTCCATAGGGCCATCTACACTTTCAATCTGTCCTACAGGGATGCCCCAGCCCACTACCTCAGACACTGCCCCAAATGTAACCTTCCCAAGGCCGATCTGACCCATAGCTTCCTAACCTGCCCGCGACTGCAGTCTATTTGGTCAAAAGCGGTAGAATTTGTACACAAGGTATGGGGGGTCGAAGTAGTTGTCAACCCACAGCAGTGTATCTTTCAATACATTCCCAGAGACCAATCAGAGGATCCGGGTACAGAAATGTCAGACAGAGGTATACACATTTTACTTATGTCTGTCAAGAAATCAATCTTGAGGAAATGGCTGCAACCGAAGCCACCAGAGTGGGAGGAGGTTTTAGGCACAATGAAACACGTGCTATACATGGAAACAGTTTGTCATTGAGGTTCTGTCTGATTCTGAAATTTAGGAGCTGATGTCTCCCGTCCGACAACAAAGTGGTACCTCACATCCCAACTGAAGGGAAACCTGGGTAGACTATGTGTTGGTGGGAGTTGAGAGAGGAGCGATCCAGGGAGATTCCCTGTCCGCTTAACCGCTGAAGTGAACCATTTCTTTGATTAGGTGGAAATTGATGTAAACAGAAGCACCTGGGAGGGATGGGGGAAGGGGGGTTTCAGTTCTGGGTTGGGAAGAGGGGGAGAATTTAAAGTTTTCACTGGTTGGACATTTTCTTCATTGTTCTATGTCACGAAAAGAAATGAATGAGCAAGACACGTAATCTTTACAATTCTCTATTGTGGAAATCACGATGTTATGCACTTACAGTGATTATTCTTTTTGTACAAAGTGTTACACATTATCTGTAATATGTCTTGCTTGCAATAAAAAATATTTGAAAAAAAAAATGGCTAGATTGGACTTTGCTAAAAAAAATCAGCACGCTTCTGGAAAAACATTCTTTGGACAGATGAAACCAAAATCAACCTCTACCAGAATGATGGAAAGACAAAAGTATGGCGAAGACATGGTACAGCTCATGATCCAAAGCATACCACCTCATCTGTAAAACACGGCAGAGGCAGTGTGATGGCTTGGGCATGCATGGCTGCCAGTGGCACTGGGTCCGTAGTGTTTATTGATGATGTGACACAGGACAGAAGCAGCCGGATGAATTCTGGGGTTTTCAGAGACATACTGTGTGCTCAAATGCAGCCAAACTGATTGGTCGGCGTTAAATTATACAGATGGACAATGAGCCAAAACATAAAGCCAAAGCAACCCAGGAGTTTATTAAAGCAAAGAAGTGGAATATTCTTGAATGGCCAAGTCAGTCACCTGCTCTGAACCCAATAGAGCATTTCAATTGTTAAAGACTAAACTCCAGACAGAAAGGCCCACAAACAAACCACAACTGAAAACCGCTGCAGTAAAGTCCTGGCAGAGCATTAAAAAGGAGGAAACACAGCGTCTGGTGATGTCCATGAGTTCAAGACTTCAGGCAGTCATTGCCAACAAAGGGTTTTCGACCAAGTATTAGAAATGAACATTTTATTTACAATTATGTAATTTGTCCAATTACTTTTGAGCCCCTGAAATGAAGGGATTGAGTTTAAAAAATGCATTAGTTCCTCACATTTTTATGCAATCATTTTGTTTAGCCCACTGAATTAAAGCTGAAAGTGTGAACTTCAAATGCATCTGAATTGTTTTGTTCAAAATCCATTGTGGTAATGTACGGAACAAAAATTTGAAAAATGTTGTCTCTGTCCAAATATATATGGACCTAACTGTGAATTGCCTGTAGTATACATAAGAAAAGTGCTTCAGTTCAGCCTCATGGTGGCACTGTAGATTGATGTTCTAATCTGTAATTAAAACTGCAGGTCAGGCTGGCATTGGGCAGTCCTTATACTGTGCAGTTTGTTTTGTTAAAGTAAGTTAAACTTTTATGGTCCTTGTATAGAATTCAACACTTGATGCTTTCATAGAAGGTAGAGTTGACGTTCAATGTCTTCTTAAAAGTGATTTCAGAAAAAAATAATTCTTATGTAGACACTGTTTTCCCTGTAGCCGCAGCCTCTAGTTCTGCCCAAGGGTCCTCCACCATGGATGGGCTGTAGTAATGACTGATGTCTTTGTGGTTTCTTCTGAAATGTACCTGTTAGAGGAGAGGAGTAGGTTTAGAAAGTTGAACATGGGTTGTGCCAGGGCATGAGAATCTCATGTCAGGATTCCTGGGCACCCTGTAATCTGTGCAGGGTGGAGGTGGATCATGGAGGTAAGTGCTCAGTTCCTCATCGGTGTTTCTATTACTATTCATGGATGTGTTGAGTCCTCCAGAATGGATATGCTCTTTGAAAGGGGATGATTGGGGATCCTGAATGGGAGGTGATCTCTACCACTATTATGGAATTTTGTGTGGTAAAGACTTGGCTTGAAAACACAAAAGCAGGAAATAAAGACTTAGATATTATCTGGGAATAATAAGACTCTCAAGTGCCAGCAGCCTGCCTCCCTGGCCAGAAGATTCCTACTTACCTGTTCCCTATTGCTCCAGTCCTCCATGCTGCCTCTGGTTTCTCCCTTTACCGGGTCCAACAGTGTTAACATCTGACACAGCATGGTCAGACACCGCTTCAATGGTGATATTACCGCTGCAGCCATGTCACTGCTGAAGCCAGTCATTGGCTGCAGCGGAGCATATGACCATGCCCATGAAGATGGCAACACCGCGGGGACTGGAACCTGGAGGCACAACGGAGGACTGGAGCCGCGGAGAGCAGATATGTGTGAATCTTTTGGACAGAGAGGCAGGCTGCTGGCACTTGGGAAAGTCTCATTCTTCCCAAAGAACCTCTTTAAAGGGACCGGGCTAATCTTAGTCACAGGCTGTGTACTTAACTTCATTTAAATGCCATGAAAAATGATGGCTGGAACTGACAGGCTCCCTGTTACAAACAACTATGTTTCACGCTGAAAATGCAGCATCTTAGGAAGAAAAAACACTGAGGACATTTATTGACTACAGTTTTGTGTGCTGGTTATAATCTGTGGCCCACTGGTGTCAGACACGTCACCATTGCGGCACACTCCTATTAAAGATAGTGGTGCATCTGGGGTGCAACTTAAAACGACATCAGCTATGAACTGATGTAGATTTCAGGTATAATTTTGGGTGGAGACACACTGCATTTTGTAGCGGTTTTTGATGCAGGTTTTTGGCCCAGAACCAGATATGGATCCAACAGGAAGTAGAAGCAGAAGCCCTTCCTTTTATATTTCGCATTCCCTTCCAGCCCTGCCTTTGGTTAAAAAAAAACTGCACCAAAAACTGTTACACCACCCTTTTTGCCAGCTTTTTTGGTGTAAATTGCAATTAATTTGCCGGGCTGCCTAGGGCTTCCCAACTGCCTGCACCACCCACCACAAAGCCCACAAGCCCACAGAGGTTTGATAAATGAGCCCCATACTTTGATAATCAGCTGGAAATGGGGAGAAGAGTCGCGGGGGAACCCCTGCTGACTTCTCCCTGCCAAGCAGGCTCGGTTGACTTCTGTCCTAATTAGCAGAAGACCTGTCAGTCAAGCTGAGCTGGGTGGGAGAAGCTAATGGGAGCTGCCCTGACTCCTTTTAAAACTATAGAGTAGATTTCTAATTGCTTTCTCGTTTAGACCGTCTAAAGATGTGACACATTTATCACAGTGACTTGTAGTGGATGATTTAAAAAAAATCCACAATTCTGGTGTATGTAGTTTAGTAAACCACCTCGTAGGTTTAGCATTTCAGAATAAAACATAGTTTTTTGTGACCAGAGAGCCTCCTGGGATTTCATGCTACCTGAATCTTCTGACAGGTTCATACAAAGGAAAGTAATCCATATTGGAAAGAATTTTCACTATGGAGGCATAATAAACTTTACATCTAAATATGGCTTACCTGTGCCCTTTTCTCGGGGTATACCAAACCACACTCAGGATTATTTTTATAAAAAGGTGAATATTTAGGAGTTCCTGGGCTGTAGCTCCAGCTTCTGTGGTAATTGGATGCTGGGTCCCATTGGTTAGGAGACCACTGTTGTCGGGATCCCCACTGTCCATTTGGACTAGAACTAGAATTGTAATATTGAGGGCTCCAGTGGCTCTGAGAGGCTGGTCGGTTTCTGCTCTGCCAGCTCTGATGGGGGGAGTTCCAGCTTTTTGGTGAAATGTTTCTCTGTGATGGGGTGAGGAATGGCGACATCATCTCTTCTCTGACTCTAGAGACTGATGGAGACTTCCAGTGTTGTGACATAGTTTATCTGTCTGCAATGAGCGAATACGGTAAGAGATCAATTGCCTATCACGTTAGAGAACAAAGCGCAGATAAAAAGACTACTCTTTCTGAGAAGATAGTGAAGTGGCCTGCAGCTTTCAGAGCATGATAGGAGTTATAAGATTTCAACAGCTGAAAAGCCACAGTTCGGTGACCACTACCCTAATCACTTATGTACATGGTGGTATTGCATCAGCAGCATATTTACAGCCAGAGATGGCATCCATTACTGGTAAATTGTATGATGCTGTATTTTGTTTAACATTGTTAGAGAAAAGTCTTCAGCAGGCTCCCCCTAGTGGTGGCTGTAGACTGAATTATATGACAACTTAAGCTTCAGTCCACAATGGCTTCCCTTTTTATAACAGATCTGTTAATTTTCATTATGTTATTTATGTATTTTTGGAATAGTTATAGCAGAGCAGCACCATTCTGACACCAAAGTGTGAACATGAAGCAATATTATCCTTTCACTAATGAAGCTTGATCCTTTTTGTAGCAGTCTTTTATTAAGATCAGTATAAGCTGTATGCAACTGCATGCAGATGAGCCCCCTAGTGGAGTAAGCTGCTGCCAGTAGTCACGACTAATTGTAAGTGTCTACAATATACTCGGGGTGTTAGTGTACCTGGTGACTGATTTGTAGAATAGGCGCTGCACTGGATTGTAGCATCTGACATATATATACAGTACAGACCAAAAGTTTGGACCCACCTTCTCATTCAAAGAGTTTTCTTTATTTTCATGACTATGAAGGCATCAAAACTATGTGGAATTATATACATAACAAACAAGTGTGAAACAACTGAAAATATGTCATATTCTAGGTTCTTCAAAGTAGCCACCTTTTCCCAATTTTTCGGCTGACTGACTGACCTTCATTTCTTAAAGTAATGATGGCCACTCGTTTTTCTTTACTTAGCTGCTTTTTTCTTGCCATAATACAAATTCTAACAGTCTATTCAGTAGGACTATCAGCTGTGTATCCACCTGACTTCTCCTCAACGCAACTGATGGTCCCAACCCCATTTATAAGGCAAGAAATCCCACTTATTAAACCTGACAGGGCACACCTGTGAAGTGAAAACCATTTTAGGGGACTACCTCTTGAAGCTCATCAAGAGAATGCCAAGAGTGTGCAAAGCAGTAATCAAAGCAAAAGGTGGCTACTTTGAAGAACCTAGAATATGACATATTTTCAGTTGTTTCACGCTTCTTTGTTATGTATATAATTCCACATGTGTTAATTCATAGTTTTGATGCCTTCAGTGTGAATCTACAATTTTCATAGTCATGAAAATAAAGAAAACTCTTTGAATGAGAAGGTGTGTCCAAACTTTTGGTTTGTACTGTATATATATGCAGTCATGTCCATAAATATTGGGACATCGACACAATTGTAAATTTTTTGGCTCACTACACCACCACAATGGATTTGAAATGAAACGAACAATATGTGCTTTAACTGCAGACTGTCAGCTTTAATTTGAGGGTATTTACATCCAAATCAGGTGAACGGTGTAGAAATTACAACAGTTTGCATATGTGCCTCCCACTTGTTAAGGAACCAAAAGTAATGGAACGATTGGCTTCTCAGCTGTCCCATGGCCAGGTGTGTGTGTTAGTCCCTCATTATCCCAACTACAATGAGCAGATAAAGGTCCAGAGTTCATTTCAAGTGTGCTATTTGCATTTTAAATCTGTTGCTGTCAACTCTCAAGATGAGATCCAAAGAGCTGTCACTATCAGTGAAGCAAGCCATCATTAGGCTGAAAAAACAAAACAAACCCATCAGAGAGATAGCAAAAACATTAGGTGTCGCCAAAACAACTGTTTTTAACATTCTTCAAAAGAAGGAATGCACCGGTGAGCTCAGCAACACCAAAAGACCTGGAAGACCACGGAAAACAACAGTGGTTGATGACCGAATAATTCTTTCCCTGGTGAAGAAAACACCCTTCACAACAGTTGGCCAGATCAAGAACACTCTCCAGGAGGTAGGTGTATGTGTGTCAAAGTCAACAATCAAGAGAAGACTTCACCAGAGTGAATACAGAGGGTTCACCACAAGATGTAAACCATTGGTGAGCCTCAAAAACGGGAAGGCCAGATTAGAGTTTGCCAAACGACATCTAAAAAAGCCTTCACAGTTCTGGAACAACATCCTATGGACAGATGAGAACAAGATCAACTTGTACCAGAGTGATGGGAAGAGAAGAGTATGGAGAAGGAAAGGAACTGCTCATGATCCTAAGTATACCACCTCATCAGTGAAGCATGGTGGTGGTAGTTTCATGGCATGGGCATGTATGGCTGTCAATGGAACTGGTTCTCTAGTATTTGAGGATGTGACTGCTGACAAAAGCAGCAGGATGAATTCTGAAGTGTTTCGGGCAATATTATCTGCTCATACTTAGCCAAATGCTTCAGAACTCATTGGACGGCGCTTCACAGTGCAGATGGACAATGACCCAAAGCATTCTGCAAAAGCAACCAAAGAGTTTTTGAAGGGAAAGAAGTGGAATGTTATGCAATGGCCAAGTCAATCACCTGACCTGAATCCGATTGAACATTCATTTCACTTGCTGAAGACAAAACTGAAGGGAAAATGCCCCAAGAACAAGCAGGAACTGAAGACAGTTGCAGTAGAGGCCTGGCAGAGCATCACCAGGGATGAAACCCAGCGTATGGTGATGTCTATGCGTTCCAGACTTCAGGCAGTAATTAACTGCAAAGGATTTGCAACCAAGTATTAAAAAGTGAAAGTTTGATTTATGATTATTATTCTGTCCCATTACTTTTGGTCCCTTAACAAGTGGGAGGCACATATGCAAACTGTTGTAATTCCTGCACCAATCACTTGATTTGGATGTAAATACCCTCAAATTAAAGCTGACAGTCTGCAGTTAAAGCACATCTTGTTTGTTTCATTTCAAATCCATTGTGGTGGTGTTTAGAGCCAAACATTTTAGAATTGTGTCGATGTCCCAATATTTATGGACCTGACTGTGTATGTATGTATGTATATATATATATATATATATATATATTTATCCCCTTAAAACATTTACATACCAACAGTCTTCAAAGGCTGTTAGCTATTTCTAGCATAAAAATTATCTTCATTTTTTTTTCTATGTGTCCCCCCCCCCCCCCCGGCAGCTGACAATGTGGTCCCTTTTTATGTTCCTTGCAGTAGAGGTCTTCTCAGCTACATTACCATGCATTACAGCTGCTATTTTGACTGCTCTATAGTGGACAGAGGATCACTATTTGGAGACCCGACAACCATCTCTAAGTAAATGTCATCACTGGATGGAGGATGATTTTTTATCATCTATACGATGAAGGGGTTGTCTGAGCTCGGGAACTTACTTTGAGATGGCCGAGCAGGGTGCAAATAAAAAAATAAATAAAAGTCTGACCTGTCACCGGCACAGTGGCAAGTTCCCTTCACTTTTAGTCCCCACTGGACTGGAAGTGTGATGTCCCACCTACAGGCACATTGCCACTGCTGGCCAATCACTGGCCTCAGCAGTGACATGTTCAGGAACGGCATGTGACTGCTGCCACTGCTGAAGCCATTGATTGGAAGCCAGCGGTGATATGTATGTAGATGGAACTTTTAACTTTAACTTTTGTAACCTGCCTGGCAATTTCAGCAGGGGTTCCTGATATCGGAGAACCCCTTTAATGCTACAAAAACAGCATATATCTATCCTTCTACTCACATTTCCTAGTTGCACAACCTTAGGGCCTATTCACATGACCGTGTCCGTTTTGCAGACAGAAAACCCTAGATCCCACAACACAGACACCGACTGTGTGCACCCAGCATCGCAGTACAGACCCATTGACTTGCATAGAATCGCAATCTGCAAGATGTGACAAATAATAAGACATGTCCTATCTTTTGCGGTGCAGCTACATGGACCCGGAAACACACAGGTCTGCAAAACGGACACGATCATGTGAGTGGACACTAATGTAAAGTACGGTGCACATGAATCTACCGCTGCTGGATACTATAGGTATAGCTGTTCACTTACCTCGCGTCTCTTCTCAGTTCTCCTCAGTCCTAATGTTGCTGCTGTGCTGTGCTCAGTATTTATGTCTGTCTGGTAGGAGACGCCTTGTACCAATTGTCATGTAAAGTGATCAGCAAACAATAGGACCTCACAAATGTCGTAAGTAGATTCGCAGACACACCCTGACCAGTGAAACTGTCACTTGTAAAGTTACAGACCAAGTGATCACTGCATCTGTGCGACCGATATAATTGCATCAAACTAACCAACGCCGGATACTCATTTATAAAAATTGTGTAACCGTAAAAAGGTCTTTTTTTGCCCGTATCAACCAGTCAGAGCTCACCTTTCATTTCTTAAGCTGCTCTGGAAAAATGAAAGCTGAGCTCTATTTGGCCCACGAGGACAGTTTTAGGCTACATGCTCACGACCGTATGTGTTTTGCGGTCTGCAAATTGCGGATCCGCAAAAAAAAAAATGACATCCGTATGCCATCCGTTTTTTTTTTTTGAGGATCCATTGTAACAATGAAAACAGACAAGAATAGGACGTGTTCTATTTTTTTGCGGGGCTACGGGACCGACATACTGATGCGGACAGCACACGGTGTGCTGTCTGCATTTTTTGCGGATCCATTGAAATGAATGTGTCCGCATCCTATCCGCAAAAAATAAAACTGAACGGACACTGAAACAAACAACGTTCGTGTGCATGTAGCATTATCTGCAGTTTTCGTAATGCAGTGTTTTTTTGTACAGTTTTGATAATGGAAAACTGCAGCTCATATTAAAAACCGTATTCAAAATCATTTGCATTTACCCTTCTGGTTGACGCGTGAACACAAACTTTTTAGGCCCCACACACAGTACATCTTTTGACATTGGAGATTTAATGTGGATTCCATGCCAAAAACCACTGGCTTTTTAATAATAATAATACAATTTATTTATATAGCGCCACAATATTCCGCAGCGCTTTATAAGTTCATAGGGTTCATGTACAAAACAAAACTAACTGGATAATATGCAACTGAAACACTAGGAGTCAGGGCCCTGCTCGCAAGAGCTTACAATCTATGAGGAATTGGGGGTGGCACATAAGGTAGTTGTTTGTGATAAGTAGGATTTGAGCCATTATTGAACTGACAGGAGTGGTGCCGGACGATCTGCTTTGGGACTACTAGAGGATCGAGTTCAGGCCAGAGGAGTTGGTGGGGGAAGGTTTAGTCGGGGAATAGTCAGTTTAGGTAGCTTGATAAGCCTGCCTGAAAAGATGTGTTTTTAAGGCACGTTTGAAGTTGGAGAAGTTGTGGATTGACCTAGTATTCCGGGGCAGAGTATTCCAGAGAGTAGGAGCAGCTCGAGAAAAGTCTTGAAGATGGGAGTGAGAGGTACGAATTATGGAGGTTATTAATCTTAGGTCGCTAACAGAACGGAGAGCACGAGTAGGGTGGTAGATGTAGATGAGGGAGGAGATGTATGGAGGTGCAGCACTGTGGGTGAGAAGTTTGAACTGTATTCTGTGGTGGATGGGCAATCAGTGAAGTGACTGGCACAGGCTAGTAGCATCAGTGTAGCGGTTGGATGGATTGATGAGCCTGGCTGCAGCATTTAGAACAGACTGAAGGGGGAAGAGTTTAGTGAGAGGGAGACCGATTAGTAGTGCATTGCAGTAGTCAAGACGAGAATGAATCAAGGCAACAAGAGTTTTTGCCGTTTCCACCGTAAGAAAAGGGCGGATTCTGGCGATATTCTTGAGGTGCAGACGACAAGAGCGTGTAAGTGATTGAATATGGGGAACAAAGGAGAGATCGGAGTCAAATGTGGCCCCAAGTCAGCGGGCATGTTGCACAGGAGTTATGATAGTGCTGCAGACCGAAATTGAGATATCAAGTTTAGGTGAGTTAGTAGATGGGGGAAAGACAAGAAGTTCAGTTTTTGAGAGGTTCAGTTTTAGATACAGAAAGGACATGATGTTAGAGACAGCTGCCAGACAATTACTGGTGTTTTGGAGTAAAGCAGGGGTGATGTTAGGGGACGAAGTGTATAGTTGGGTGTTGTCAGCATAGAGATGGTATCGAAAGCCAAATCTACTGATAGTCTGTCCGATGGGGGCTTTATAGAGGGAGAAGAGTAGAGGACCTAGTACTGAGCCCTGAGGAACTCCAACATCAAGAGGATGAGGAGAAGAAGAAGAGCCAGTGAATGATATACTAAAGGAGCGGCCAGAGAGATAGGAAGAGAACCAAGAGAGCACTGTCCTTAAGGCCAATTGAGTGGAGCATGGTGAGGAGAAGTTTATGGTCTACGGTATCGAATACTGCAGAGAGATCCAACAGAATCAGTAGAGAATAGTCACCATTTGCTGTTAGGAGATCGTTGGACACTTTAGTAGGGGCAGTTTCTGTAGAGTGAAGAGGGCGGAAGGCAGATTGTAAGGGGTCAAGAAGAGAGTTTGCAGAGAGATAGCTTATTAAGCGAGAGTAGACAAGACGTTCAAGAAGTTTAGAGATGAAGGGGAGGTTAGAAACAGGTCGGTAGTTAGCAGCACAGGTCGGGTCAAGAGATGGTTTCTTTAATAGTGGGGTTATAATAGAGTGTTTGAAAGAGGAGGGAAAGATACCAGAAGAGAAAGAGGTTAAGAATTGTAGTAAGGTGAGTGATGTCAGCCGGGGTGAGGGACTGGAGGAGGTGTGATGGAATAGAATCACTGCTACAGGTCGTGGGTCGAGAAGAAGAGAGAAGCCTGGAAACTTCTTCCTCTGTTATATGGTCAAAAAAGGAGGGAGAGCATTTGGAGGTTGGAGGATTGAAATTATTTGGAGACTGGGAGATTATCTCCTGCCGGATACTGCCAATCTTGTCTCTGAGGTAAGTGGCCATGCCATCAGCGCAGAGGTCAGTGACAGGTTCAGGAACTTTAGAGCTTAGAAGGGAGTGAAAAGTGTCAAAAAGTCGTTTTTGGGTTATTTGAGAGTGAGGAGATGAGAGAGGTGAAGTACTTTTGTTTGGCAATGTTGAGAGCCGAATTATATGTTTTGAGCATAAATTTATAATGGAGGAAGTCTGCTGATATTTGCGATTTTCTCCATAAGCGTTCTGCACATCTGGAGCAGCGTTGTAGAAAACGTGTTTCAGGTGTGTGCCAGGGTTGCCGTGTTGAGAGGGTCAGATTGATATTGGAGCAACTTCATCTATGGTGGATTTGAGGGACTAGGTGTAATGATTGGCAGCCAAGTCTGGACAGGGGAGGGAAGTAATTGGGGTAAGAGCTAGTTGTAAGGTATTAATAAGTTGCTGGCAGCTTTTTGCCATGGAATCCTCCTCCCATTGTTTTCAGTGGGAGGCCGTGCCTCCGTTCATGCGCCATTCAGCTCCAAGAATGGACATATCAAAAGACGCCATGTGAATAAGGCCTTAAATTGCAGCCAGATCATGTCCAGCTACAGAAACCCCAGCAATCAGCTGGTAGGCCTGAGTGAAGCTACAGCCAGCCATTCATTTCTCTAAGGGCTCATTCACATGACCGTATGTATTTTGTGATCTGCAAAATATGGATCTGCGTTGGATTAGGTTTTTTTGCGGACCATTGTAACAATGCCTGTCCTTGTCCGCAAAAAGGACAAGAATAGGACATGTTCTATTTTTTTGTGGAACAGACATGTGGACGTACGGAAACGAAATGCACACGGAGTCATTTCAGTTTTTTTACGGACCTCTTGAAATGAATGGTTCAGCATACGGACCTGTAAAAAAAGGAACGAAACTGAAATAAAATACGTTCATGTGCATAAGCCCTAAGGGTTCTTTCACAAGAGAAAGTTTTCTGTCCGGATGTGATGTGTGAAGTGAGCGCAGAGCATTCACTTCAATGAGTCTGTGCACATGAGCGTCATTTTTTCACGCATCCTCTTTGCTTTCAGGAGCAATCCCAACTTGTTCTATATTTTGCGTTTTTCACGCAGGCCTGACTCCATAGAAGTGATGGGTGCTTGTGGGAAAAACAGAAGGCAGCTGGATGCAGTGCATTTTTCACTGATGATTGTTAGGAGTTGTAGATTGTTATTCTTCAGTTTTTTGTCACACCCGTTAAAAACACATGCAATCCGGATACCTTCTGGACGGAAAGAACGCACACGCTGAATACAATTGCAGAAAATACACATTCAACTTGTCTGATTCAGTTTTTCCCTGAACAGATCCTAACACAATCCGTATCGCTCGTGTGAAAGAGGCCCAACAGCGGCCACTACAGGGGAAATGTGGTATTACATGCTGACCAGTCAAATGAATGCATGATGTAATGTATCAATAAGCTGGGTCCTAAGCTTGGGTCCCCTTCTAGGACATCCATATGTCCTAAGATAATGTCTAGGTACTAAGGATATTATTTATGCTGAGTGTTTTGTCACTGTAGATGGAGCAATCTCTGCTATGAACTGTGGTTATTGGTGTTTTAGGGAACATGTATCTGAACACCTTATGTATGTACTATATACAATGCATTCTTGATATTGTGTCATTTACCACCACAGCCGGATGTTACATTACCAATGGACACAGATCTCTGCAATTTCTAGGCCAGGTCTTCAACCTTTGGCTCTCCAGCTGGTGCAAAACTACAACTTCCAGCATGCCCTGTGTATGGGTTGGTGACCATGACTCTAGGGCATGTGTTTTCTGTCCCAACTGTAAAATGCATCATTCTTTTGGGACCAATACTTGGTTTTGAAAGGGAGAAAAATTACAGAAAACTGCATTTAAAAAAATGTACAGATTGCATTCAAGTAACAAAGCACAATGTGTACCGCTTTTATTCTTCCATCAGTTGTACAGTCTGAAAGGACAACTTCATGCATGGTAATGAGCTATTATCATAAAAACCGCCACGCCTTCTCCCACAGGAAACCGCTATCACTCCCCAAACTTGTGTATTGAGCAGTAGTGTTGTTCCCTATTGTTATTCTATAATCTCATACAATGGCATTCATATTGAAACCTAAATCCTATCGGAAGAAATAATGGCTGATGTCTTGTAAAATAAAGCTGGTCATACACATTAGGGTTCTGTATTAGACAACATGATTTTTGGTCCAATTATCAGGAACAAGCATCTATAGGAACAGTGATTCCCAATAACTGGCCCCTGTAGTCGATCAGCTGATGAACAAACTAATGCTCCTTTGTTGGCTGATGGGCATCCTTCATGAGGATGAAACATGCCCGATTATTAGCAGCACGTCTTCCGGTGTAATCAGTGATGTACTGCCAATTATGAATTGAACAGTATGAGGGGGGGAATGACTATGGTAGTGATCATTCCTCCCCATTCACTTTGAATCGGCCGCTGCAAACAAGTGCCGAAGGATGTGATCTATCAGCCATCGGCGCTTGCACTGACCAAGCAGTGTAATAGGGCCTTTACATGTATGTTATCCAAACCTAATGATTTTGGTCTACCATCTAATGTACATTGAAGCCCCCCGACCCTCCCAGAAAGTTTAATAAAGGTTTTCATCTGCCTGATCCTTTAGTTCTTGGGTGACCGGCATCTGTCAGATGTGGGACAGCGGCTTCCTCCAACTCTTCCTGCTAAGAGCACATGCACAAGCATGTGTATGAGAGGCTTCTCTGGTATGTCCAGGATCCCCTAAGGGACTAGCAGAAGTTAGAGCTGAATGTGGAACCAATAACCAGATCTCAAGTGGACATCATATATGCTGAGGCCCACTACAAAAAGGGACCCACCATCATCTTATCAAAGTAAACATTGCATTGTTCCTGGGCAAGCAAACCTACATGAAAAGAAGATGAGTCTCAAATGGCTCAAGTAATGATAATCTTTATTAAATACACATATACAACATGATAAAAATAGAGATGAAATACATCAAAGTAGAAGTGCGGTATACACCTGAGGAACAATGTAATAATGCTCTCAATACCGAGGGGAATACAGTAACTATAGTTATCAAAGATAGCAAGTGGAATCAAGTTTAATATAAAACAGCGTCAAGACCTGTGTCTGTATAAATAAATGTGTTAAACCACTCAAAGAGACAACAAATGTAAAGTATGACCAATCCTTACATACTCATAATTGGAACGATCACCTAAGGAGAACTGCACACCCCGACGTGCGTTTCGGCAACACCTTCATCTAGGGGTTGCGTATGGGTATGTAAGGATTGGTCTTGCTTTACATTTGTTGTCTCTTTGAGGGGTTAAACACATTTATTTATACAGACACAGGTCTTGACGCTGTTTTATATTAAACTTGATTCCACTTGCTATCTTTGATAACGAAGTGGTGTATAGTTACTGTATTCCCCTCGGTATTGAGAGCATTATTATACTGTTCCTCAGGTCTATACCACACTTCTACTTTGATGTATTTCATCTCTATTTTTATCATGTTGTATACAGTCGTGGCAAAAAGTTTTGAGAATTACATAAATATTGGAAATTGGAAAAGATGCTGCTTAAGTTTTTATAATAGCAATTTGCATATACTCCAGAATGTTATGAAGAGTGATCAGATGAATTGCATAGTCCTTCTTTGCCATGAAAATTAACTTAATCCCCAAAAAAACTTTCCACTGCATTTCATTGCGGTCATTAAAGGACCTGCTGAGATCATTTCAGTAATCGTCTTGTTAACTCAGGTGAGAATGTTGACGAGCACAAGGCTGGAGATTACTATGTCAGGCTGATTGGGTTAAAATGGCAGACTTGACATGTTAAAAGGAGGATGATGCTTGAAATCATTGTTCTTCCATTGTTAACCATGGTGACCTGCAAAGAAACGCGTGCAGCCATCATTGCGTTGCATAAAAATGGCTTCACAGGCAAGGATATTGTGGCTACTAGTACATCAAGAACTTCAAGGAAAGAGGTTCAATTCTTGTTAAGAAGGCTTCAGGGCGTCCAAGAAAGTCCAGCAAGCGCCAGGATCGTCTCCTAAAGAGGATTCAGCTGTGGGATCGGAGTGCCACCAGTGCAGAGCTTGCTCAGGAATGGCAGCAGGCAGGTGTGAGCGCATCTGCACGCACAGTGAGGCGAAGACTTTTGGAAGATGGCCTGGTGTCAAGAAGGGCAGCAAAGAAGCCACTTCTCTCCAAAAAAAACATCAGGGACAGATTGATCTTCTGCAGAAAGTATGGTGAATGGACTGCTGAGGACTGGGGCAAAGTCATATTCTCCGATGAAGCCTCTTTCCGATTGTTTGGGCCATCAGGAAAAAGGCTTGTCCGGAGAAGAAAAGGTGAGCGCTACCATCAGTCCTGTGTCATGCCAACAGTAAAGCATCCTGAGACCATTCATGTGTGGGGTTGCTTCTCATCCAAGGGAGTGGGCTCACTCACAATTTTGCCCAAAACACAGCCATGAATAAAGAATGGTACCAAAACACCCTCCAACAGCAACTTCTTCCAACAATCCAACAACAGTTTGGTGAAGAACAATGCATTTTCCAGCACGATGGAGCACCGTGCCATAAGGCAAAAGTGATAGCTAAGTGGCTCGGGGACCAAAACGTTGACATTTTGGGTCCATGGCCTGGAAACTCCCCAGATCTTAATCCCATTGAGAACTTGTGGTCAATCCTCAAGAGGCGGGTGGACAAACAAAAACCCACTAATTCTGACAAACTCCAAGAAGTATAGAAGTGGGGCACTCTCTCAAAGTATAGGGATCTTTAATTACACATATCACAATAAACTAGTTAAACAATCACAGTATAATATCAGCGGTAAAAGAGCAGATAAAATGTTGGTATTAACAATAGTAAAAAAAATGGTATAAATAATGGACTAAACAGATAAAAATATATTAAATTCAACAGTATCAATATAAATAATATCCCAATAAATATATAAATTTTTTGAGGATGGGTTATTATTAGGGTTGTCCCGATACCGATACTAGTATCGGTATCGGGACCGATTCCGAGTTTTCTCGGCGGTACTCAGCCGCCGATACCCCGCCCCGATACATAAATAGAATACTTTTTTTTTTTCCCGCAATGAATATTTTTGCGGCCCGGCAAAGATGCAGCATCGGGAGAGAGGAGGGGCTGGAGTCCGTAACTATGGGCGGGGCCCGGTGCAGTCACTGTACTCTTACACCGGGCCCCGCCGCTCACCAAAGTATTTATAAACGCGAATCCTTATCCTGTTATTAAGTTGAACTAACGCTGCCCTCTCCCATGTTCCCATGTTCCCCTATATCCCCCTGTAAGCTTCAATAGCAGGCAGAGCAGACGGCAGCAGTAACGTCACTCACTGACGTAGAGCGCCTGCTCCGCCCACTTTATGAATGAAGCAGGCGGAGCAGACGCGCAACGTCAGTGAGTGACGTTACTGGTGCCGTCCGCTCTGCCTGCTATGGAAGCTTAAGTAAGTGCTGTGGGGATACAGGGGGATACAGGGGAACATGGGAGAGGGCAGCGTTAGTTCAACTTAATAACAGGATAAGGATTCACGTTTATAAATACTTCGGTGAGCGGCGGGGCCCGGTGTATTGGGGGACACTGTTATGAGGGGGATCTGTGGATGACATATAGCAGTGTCATCCACAGATCCTCCCCATAACAGTTCCATCCACAGATCCCCTATAACAGCACCATCCACAGATCCCCCACCAAATAACAATGCCATCCTCAGATCCCCCCACCCCATAACAATGCCATCCACAGATATCCCACCCCATAGCAGTACCATCCACAGATCCCCATAACAGTGCCATCCACAGATCCCCCATAACAGTGCCATCCACAGATCCCCCATAACAGTGCCATCCACAGATCCCCCATAACAGTGCCATCCACAGATCCCCCATAACAGTGCCATCCACAGATCCCCATAACAGTGCCATCCACAGATCCCCCATAACAGCACCATCCACAGATCCCCATAACAGTGCCATCCACAGATCCCCCATAACAGTGCCATCCACAGATCCCCCATAACAGTGCCATCCACAGATCCCCCATAACAGTGCCATCCACAGATCCCCCATAACAGTGCCATCCACAGATCCCCATAACAGTGCCATCCACAGATCCCCCATAACAGTGCCATCCACAGATCCCCCATAACAGCGCCATCCACAGATCCCCCATAACAGTGCCATCCACAGATCCCCCATAACAGTGCCATCCACAGATCCCCCATAACAGTGCCATCCACAGATCCCCCATAACAGTGCCATCCACAGATCCCCCATAACAGTGCCATCCACAGATCCCCCATAACAGTGCCATCCACAGATCCCCCATAACAGTGCCATCCACAGATCCCCCATAACAGTGCCATCCACAGATCCCCCATAACAGTGCCATCCACAGATCCCCATAACAGTGCCATCCACAGATCCCCCATAACAGTGCCATCCACAGATCCCCCATAACAGCGCCATCCACAGATCCCCCATAACAGTGCCATCCACAGATCCCCCATAACAGTGCCATCCACAGGTCCCCCATAACAGTGCCATCCACAGATCCCCCACATGACAGTGCGTCATCCACAGATCCCCCAAAACGGTCACATGACATTTAAAAAAAGTATCGGTATTCGGTATCGGTGACTACTTGAAAAAAAGTATCGGTACTTGTACTCGGTCCTAAAAAAGTGGTATCGGGACAACCCTAGTTATTATATTCAAATATTCAATGATAGTAATGTTCACTAACCATACTCTGATGTGTAGTTCCATACACGGTGTTCACTCCGGCACCAGTCCTTATAACAGGTATTAATATAATAGTCAAAGTCCCAGGCGTATGCAGCTTTGAAAGTTTGTTTGAATAGTAAATCAGCTGCTTATACGCTGAATTCGAATCTGAATACCACCCCTTGAGACCGGAGTCAGGAGCAACACGCCGAGTCGAGGGGCTATCATCCAGCACAAAGGATCCTCGGGTAAGACCTTGCATATCCCACCTAAAGCGATCGCCTCCTACCAATACAGCGGGACGCCGCTGTGCGTATAAGCAGCTGATTTACTGTTCAAACAAACTTTCAAAGCTGCATACGCCTGGGACTTTGACTATTATATTAATACCTGTTATAAGGACTGGTGCCGGAGTGAACACCGTGTATGGAACTACACATCAGAGTATGATTAGTGAACATTACTATCATTGAATATTTGAATATAATAACCCATCCTCAAAAAATTTATATATTTATTGGGATCTTATTTATATTGATACTGTTGAATTTAATATATTTTTATCTGTTTAGTCCATTATTTATACCATTTTTTTACTATTGTTAATACCAACATTTTATCTGCTCTTTTACCGCAGATATTATACTGTGATTGTTTTACTAGTTTATTGTGATATGTGTAATTAAAGATCCCTATACTTTGAGAGAGTGCCCCACTTCTATTCTTTTATATATTTATTCTTATCAGACTGGGTGTTGTCTGTTAGTGGGTGCACCTCTGCTGGATCCCCATCTCATTTTAGTGCAACATTATCTATACTTATCAAACTCCAAGAAGTGATTATGAATGGGTTGCTATCAGTCAGGAATTGGCCCAGAATTTGATTGAGAGCATGCCCAGTCGAATTGCAGAGGTCCTGAAAAAGAAGGGCCAACACTGCAAATACTCACTCTTTGCATAAATGTCATGTAATTGTCGATAAAAGTCTTTGAAACGTATGAAGTGCGTGTAATTATATTTCACTACATCACAGAAACAACTGAAACAAAGATCTAAAAGCAGTTTAGCAGCAAACTTTGTGAAAACTAATATTTGTGTCATTCTCAAAACTTTTGGCCACGACTGTATATGTATTTAATAAAGATTATTATTACTTTTGAGCCATTTGAGACTCATCTTCTTTTTGTGTAGGTTTGCTTGGTCTATGTTGAGTTGGCTTTTTTCAGGGGAGTAGATGTTGCCCACTACATTGTTTGTGTTATTATTTGTTTTTGTGCTATGTAACCTGTATGCACTAACTATTGCTTCTGGGCAGCAGATCGCTGTTTAATTTTTTTAAATCAATTCTCTTTTTTTTTAAAGAAATATGTCATACAAAACAACGCATTTGTATAATCAAAGCGGTATAGAGAACAGTAATACAGGTTAACAAGATGACATAGAGTATCACAAAGTGCTCTGGACCTTGATCCAGCATTGTTAGAAAGCTACAATATGGGAATAACCAAGGCAATTAACTTGTTAAAATACCTGCTTAAGACTAGTAATGCCCAGGAATACAGGAGGGAGGAGGGGAAAAAAGGTTAGTGTGGAAGTTGGTTGGGTAGGAGACAAATGGCATAGTGGTCATATATGTGAGGTATAATTTCGCAAGGCATGGAAAATAAAGGGCACTAGAAGTTGGTGTGAAGCATCTCATATAGTGAGCAGTAGATTGAGCCGTGGAAATGCGCTTAGGAATTAAAACCTCTATAGGCTTTCCATTGGCCCCAGGTTTTTAGAAAGGAAGTCCTAGACTAGAGTGCGTCTCCCAGTGCGCTAACTCTTCAAAGCGGTATAGCTGATAGACCTTATCTATCCATGTTGGTATGGAGGGTGGCAAATCACTTTTCCAGAGATATGGTATCAGCAAGCGCTCCGGTGTTACGAGCATGGTAGGTAGGTTCTGTTTGGATGGAGTAAATTTGTGATATGGGCACCAAAGAAGAATCACTTTGAGGACTAAGGACTGTTTCGTAAAGCAGATTGGGTTTATCAAAGTACCCACCTCTGTCCAAAAAGGTTGTATACGTGGGCAGAACCACCGAATGTGGGAGAGGGATCCCTTCCCCACACCACATCTCCAACATTGCTCGGGGATATCAGGGTTAATCCTATGGAGGAACTCGGGGGTCTTATACCACCTTGTCAGAAGTTTGTATGAGTTTTCCTGTATTTTAATACATCTATTAAAGCCATGGGAATGGACTGATAAAGGCTTTTTCGGATCTGTGAGTGTGATGGCGAGCTCCCTCTCCCAGGCCTTTAGAAAGTATATTGAAGGAGGTGTAGAAGAGAGTATTGAGGTATATGTGAGAGAAAACAACCTTCTGGGGATCTTGGTCCTCGCCATTAGTTGTTCAAGCCAAGATTTAGTTCTGTGGGGATTACAAGGCAGGGAGATGGTTTTTATATCTCTGCGGAAATCTAGGAGATGAAGAAATGAAGCCGTCTGAACCCAGGGAAGGCCTAATATGTCATCCAATGTAGGTTACCGTCCCTTGTAAGAATCTCTCTTAAGGAGAAGTTGGTCAGCAGAGACCATACTCCAGACAGCTGTAGAACACCAAGATGTATATGAGGTTGCAGTAAATTGAGAGGTAGGTTGAGAGATGGGAACTGGAGGATCTGAGCCTCATAGAGTCCAGACCAGATTGCCAGTGCACCTTTCAATAGAGTATCAGTCTCACTTTAGCTGTCAGAAGATGCCTTTCTAAATCTGTACAGAGGTTTGGAGAAGGGGAAGACAACAGGGTTAAACATCTGGTCATTTGCACTGCCTTATAGTACTCATACATATCAGGGAGTCCAAAGCCTCCAAATCTCCTTTCTTTTGTTAGAATGGAATAAGCTATTCTGGAAGATCTTCCACCCCAGAGGAAGAAGGAGAACATCTTACGAATCTCTGAGAAGAAAGTGTGAGGGAGCCAGATGGGTAGAACCTGCATCAGGTAGAGAAATTTGGGGACTATATATGTTTTAAGATTTTTTTTTTCGACCCCTCCAAGAAATAAAGGGAATTTTCAGTGATTTGAGCTGAGCTCGTACGGCTTGTGAGAGGGGGTGTAGTTGACCGAGAATAGCTCATTTGGGTTGGCCAATATCTGGATCCCCAAGTATTGTACACTTTTGGGCGCCCAAGTAAAAGGTGTGGTTTGCTTCAGTGTAGTAATGGTGCAGGCAGGGCAAGAGATATTTAATGCTACTGATTTACTATAATTAATTTTAAAGTTGGACAATGTTCCGAAGTCGTTAAATATGGACAGTAGCCTAGGGAATGAAGTTAATGGGTTGGATGTCATGATTAGGAGATCATCCGCAAAAGCAACAGTTAAATGGGCACGTGCACCGACGGAGAATCCCTGTATCTCAGGGTCTTGCCTAATTTTACGGAGTAATGTTTCCATTACTATAACGAATAGGGCAGGGGATAATGGGCAGCCCTGCCGTGTTCCATTGAGTATGCGGAACGAAGGGGATAAGGTGCCATTTATTTTTACTCTCGCCGATGGGGTTGAGTAGAGGGAAAAGATCACTTGGATGAACTGGCCCGGAATGCCAAAGCTAGATAGGGCTGCTGACATGTATTGCCAGCTCACCCTATCAAATGCTTTTTCGGTGTCGGTGCTGAGTAGGGCATGAGGGACATGGGCATTTTGTGCCCATGATATAAGTCTGATCAAACGTACCGTGTTTTCATTCCCCTGTCTACCGGAGACAAAACCGACCTGTTCTTGGTCAATGATATTAGGAAAGATTGTTTGAATACGTTGAGCTAAAATTTTTGCCCACCATTTGACATCAGTGTTCAGTGGGGATATTGGGTGATAGCTACCGCATTCCAAGGGGTCTTTTTTTCTCCTTAAATATGACTGTAACATGGGCTTCCAGGGCCTGAGTCGGCAAAGTACCTCCATTAAGAAGGGAATTACATAGAGCTGTGAAATGGGGAATATGGGGCAGATTGCTGTTTAGATGGCACAATCTTCTGCCCAGGAGTGATAATGTTGTTGCCTGCACAAATTACTTTCACCCGATCTCTCATTCATCAGGTGATCAACTGCACCTTTAGACGGGCAGATTACTGGGAACAAGTGTTAGCGGGAACATTTGTCCCCATCTGCCCAACAATCAGGCCGGTTAAACCCGTCACTACATATGCCCTGTATACACAGAGGGTGGGCCTTCAGAATTATTACCTCTGGTGGGCCCGAGAGACCTCCGTCCAATGCTGGGTTCGGGAGTGCTAACTGTTGGCTAAACTATTGTTTGGCTGACACCTACTGTATGTTATGTCCACTGGATAAGTGATAAATGCTAAATTGGTAGGGGACCCCCCCGATCACTGAGTCCCCCCTGCCCCATAGCCACATCTAGGAAGAGATTAAGTGGTGCAGCAGACAGTCATGAACCCTCTTCCATTCAAAGTCTAGGGCACTGATGGACACAACTGAGCAAAGCCATTTGCTCTGACCCCTTCTGATCTAGTATGTATCACCTATTTACAGTTTGTAGCTGTATTATTCCCTTTGTTAAACTTTTTATTTATTTATTAACTAGTAGTTTAAAATTCTAACTTTAAAGGGATTGTCATATTTTAATAATCTTTGTTTTTGATAGAAGAATCCCCTGTAACTAGGAGAGGAAACTGCCACCAAGTGTTCGATTCTCCTGCAGTGCCACCACAGGGGAATTTAGGAATTGCACGGTGCACATTGAAGTCAATGGGCTGTCAGTGAAAATTGTTTTTTTCTAGTCTAGGAGAGAAGCTGCATTTATGGCTCTCAACAATCATCCAAAGTGAAGAGTGGCTATAAACATGGTTAATTGGGTTATCCAAGATCTATAATGCTGCCCCATATGCCCAAGCCCCTCACAGAGGTTGTACTTACCTCGCTCCTGGCACCTGTGTCGCTTCTGATGCTGGCATGAAAACATCCGGCGGTGGGGGAAGGGGTGGTGGAGTTCAGCCAATAGCAGGCCGCGACGGGAATGACCCTCCCTAGCATTACCTGCGATGCTAGGAAGGCTTGTCCCTGTCGCTGCCTGTTATTGGCTGTCCCCCTTCATCCCCATCGCTGGATGTTTTCATCCGCGCGGCGGGAGATGCAGCAGCGTCTGTGCTGGCACCAGAAGCGACGCGGGTGCCGGGGAGTGAGGTAAGTACAACCTCTGTGAGGGGCTTGGGCATATGGGGGGGGGGGCATTATAGATCTTGGATTCCCCCTTTTAATCTCTCTCCTTGTTTACAGGACACATCTGTGCATAATATGTAGTACCCATTGATACATAGGATTTCAGATAAAGGGGGTGTTTTTTACAATTATTATTTTTTAACTAGAACTTTCTTCAACTTAAACAAGTTGTCTCATTTCAGCAAATAGCATTTTTCATGTAGACAAAGTTAATACAAGGCACTTACTAATGTACTGTGATTGTCTATATTGTCTCCTCTCCTGGCTTGATTAATTTTTCCATCACATTATACACTACTTGTATCCAGGGGTTATGACCACCCTGCAGCTCAGACATATAGTGGACGGGTCGGGAGCTGCTGCAGAGAGGCCAACACTTTTTCCTACAGCGTGCCAGCAGCAGTGGCCGTAACCCCTGTATACAAGCAGTGTATCATGTGATGGAAAAATGAATCCAGCCAGCAAAGGAGGCAATATGGACAATCACAGTACATTATTAAGTGGCTTGTATTTTAACTTGTCTATATAAGAGTCATTTGCAGAAGTGAGACAACCCATTTATCAAAAAAATGTAAATAAAAAAAAATACTAATTTGTCAGAAATCTGGGTCTCTGCCCTTTACATTCTGCATTAAGCCTCATTCACACGTCAGTGTTCCACATACATGTTCTGTACATGTTCTCCACGGACAGCACACGTCCCCATTCATCAGTGTTTTTAGCCCGGAGGCATGCTCTATTTTGTCTGTGTTCACGGATCCATTCCATCACACCCATTATAGTCTATGGGTCTGTGAAAACCACAGATGCCATCCGTGTTTTATCCGTGTTTCACGGATCATTAGGAAGAGATGCTTTGAAAATTATTTTTCAGCTGTGCAGTGTCAGTGAAACACGAGTGACACATGGACAGCAAAAAATGGACACACGGACCACACACAGATCCTTCACGGGCAGCTTCAGAGATGCGGATCACTGACTACCTTTTCACAGACTTGAGCACAGACACGGTAGTGTGAATGAGGCTTTACCTGGGAGTGTGTTACGCTCACATACTGTGTAGGCCATACTAACATGTGCTATGGGGCCCTATGAGATCTGTGTACTGTATGTCCCTAATTGTGACTAAAATACAGTGAACAAAGCAGAGCAGCATGGAAGGGAATTTGGTCACAGTTTGTTCATTTGTTCTCATATCTTCTACAGTAGCGTTCAATGTACTTTGACCACAAACATATGCCCATCCCTCTGGTGGAAACTGCCGTTGTAGCCCTAATTTCATGGATTTGTGGTGGGTACACCACAGATCAGTCTTAATTGTGGGAAAAAAAACAGCACCACCAAACCTGTAATTTCAATTACTTTTAGGCGTATTATTGATGTCTGCATCTAATTTTTCATTTTGTCATGATATTTTACATTAAATAAATGGGGGGAAAAAAAATATATTTAATTTTTTTGTTAATTATAATGTTCGGTGCTGTATGCTGTGATGGAGCCTATCTCATGGAGGAAACATAACATCCTGTTATTACCTGTGCTATGTAAAATCTAGCTATGACCACAAGGAGGCACTAGAGTCCAGTAGTTTGCCATTCTCTTGGTGGTAAAATTTGCAAAGGTTAGCGCTGAGTTGAAGCTGAAATAGGAAATAATATTATATAAGGGATTAACTTTGTGTAAATGAGAAATAAATTTCACAGAAACATTTCGCCGGACACACTGTGCCAGATTTCAGCCTTCCCTTTGGGGAATCCGTCAGTTTGATGTTTTTTTTTTTACAGAAAAAACAGATACAGAAAGGAAGAAAAGGGAAAAACGACATTGCTCATACAGAGTCATTTGGCAGACCATCAAAATGGGAACATACACAATTACCATCGCGTGTAGTAGTACAGGTCCCATAATTACATCCAAAGATGTAGCACGTAAAACTCAGGACTAGGGATAAGACAACTGAAAAGACACAATAGGTAAGGAACAGGTAAGGGGGGAGTAAGAGTGGGGATGGTAGGGGAGACCATTAGGGGGATGCCAGGTATGTATACTAGGGTAGCCATATTGTTGGGAATTATAACACAGCGTTGTTAATGGACGCCGTGAGACATTCCATGGACCTGAAGTCACGGACCCTGGCTATAAGCATGGACTTAGTGGGAGGGGTAGTTTGCTTCCAAGATTTAGCGATCAAGGATTTGGCTGCAGTACATAGAGAAACAGCCTGGAGGAGTGCTTGTTCAACCCCGGAGGTGGCAGGTTAAGTAGGTAGACCTTAGGGTCTAGCGGTACAGGGGATCCAAAAAGGGAATGAGGCACGTCCCTCACCTCCCGCCAAAATGGGATGACGTCCAGAAAATATGACACAAACAACCCATATCATCCAAGCACCGCCAGCAGACAGATGGAACAGTGGGGTTTATGGAATGTAGGAGTGCAGGGGTATGATACCAGTGCATGAGCAGCTTGTACTGCGTCTCCTTATACATGGTGCAAATAGATGACTGGGCTGCCCTATTCTATACAGTCTGCCAGGCACTGCGAGAAAGAGGCGATCCGAGGGTGGTAGCCCATTTTTCCATGTAAGCATGATGTGGGGTCTCGCCCTCCGCAATTGTGGCCAGAAGGCGGTAGATAGGAGAGATCAGACCTCTCGTCCCTGTGCCTAGTCGGCACAAGCGCTCAAATGGGGTAGGGAGTGACACCTTAAGCGAACCAAAAGTGGTGCTCACATAGTGACGAACCTAGAGGTAGTGGAGTCCCTCCGTCGCCGGTAATTTCGATTGGTCCTGAAGTTGCGCAAAGGACCTCAATGTTAGAGTAGAGGCGTCTACAATGTCCGCCAGATGGAAGAGACCCAACGATGACCAGACCCGGACCATGGGGGCGGTCAAGCTAGAGGGAATAGCTGGGTTGTAGAGAAAGGCGATCATAGAGGAGTGCTGAGAAGCTAAGGCAAACCGTCATTGGCAGGTGTCCTATATCTGTTTGATAAAGGCCATAGGCCCCAGGAGGGGAGTGTGGGGAGCTACGGGGGCCCGCTGCCATAGAAGGGTGTTCGGATGAACAGGGGCAAACCAGAGTTTTTCAATTTCTACCCATTTGTTGAATGCTTGTTGGGACGCCCAAAAAGGAACGACCAGTAATAGTGCATAATATCAGGGACCGATAGGCTGCCTCTATCTGTGGCCGCGTCGCCACATCAATCAGGTCAACAACCTGGTGAGTGTTATCTGCGCTTGGCGATAGGGGATAAACCCCACCTGGTCCTTGTGGACCAGGCTGGGGAGCCACACATTCAGGTGAGCGGCGAGTATACGGGTGAAAATTTTCAGGTCTGCATTAAGAAGGGCGATCGGTCTATAGTTAGCGCAGTCCTAAGGGTCTTTACCCATCTTGTGGATGACTACAATATGGGATGACAGCATAGATGGCGGGATTGGAGAACCCAGTAGAAATTAGTTGCGTAAGGCCAGGAGATGGGGGGAGAGTTCTGATTCAAACGTTTTGTACTACAGGTCTGTGAACCCGTCAGGTCCTGGAGATTTGCCTAGGGGGAGAGTTTTAATCACATCCCTGAGTTCCTCGGCTGATATGGGGCTGTTTAAAGAGGCGACTGCCTTTGGAGAGAGCTTGGGCAATTTACAAGAGGCTAAGTAATTCCGTATGCGGGGTAGGGTGGGTGGGTGCGAGTGTTTGTCGGCAAGATTATACAATTTAGAGTAATAATCACAAAAGCATCGAGCAATCGCGTCAGGGTGGTATTGGGGACAGCCAGATGTGTCTTTCACCGCCTGGGGAGCACGTTTGGAGGCAGCATCCCGTAAATGATGGGCCAAGATAATGTGGGCTTTATTTCCTTTTTCGTAATATTGCTGCTTGGAGTAAAGCAGCATGCGTTCCACAGTATGCATGGAGGCACGGGCCTCCACAAGCTCCCGGAGAAGGGAAAGACTCGGCTTATGGCTTAGTTGGGTTTGTAGCGAAATAATTTGTGCCATAAGTTCCCAAACCCGGAGTGTTCTATTTTTTTTTAAAGTCGCGAGGCCAGTGCAATACATTGGCCCCGCACTACCGCCTTATGGGCTTCCCAGAGCTCAGCCCGGGACTAAACCGAGCCAGTGTTTTCGCTAAAGAACGTGCGGATATATCCCCCAATGTCCGCTCAGGTGAGAGGTGATTTCAGTAGGGAATCGTTTAGGCGCCAATGACAAGTGGTACAGGTTGAAATGAGAGGGTGAGGGTAATGGGCGCGTGGTCTGACCATGAGATAAGTCCAATGGTAACATCGTGCATCATCTTCAGAGTCAGAGCATTACCAAAAAAGTAATCTATCCCGGTGTGCAATTTTTGGTGGGGCGGGGGAATAGAAGGTAAACATTCTACCCGAGGGGTTATCCACCCTCCATAGGTCTTAGATCACGCTACGAAAGTTCCTAGCCAGTCGGCACTGGGACAAGGGCGGGGGGGTGGAGAGAAGGGACAACCGGTCCGCATTCTCGGAGAAAAGTATATTAAAATCCCAACCCAGGATCCACGCAGCTGGAGGCAGACCTTAGAGTTTGCGTAGGACCCGACGCACAAACGGAAGTTGGGAGGTGTTGGGGGCATATACATTACAGAGTACGATGGGGCGACCCTGGTAAATGCCTTCCAAAATGACATAGTGACCCGCGGGGGTCTATATGGGAGGAGGATACTGAAATGGGACAGGAGGTTGACAACAATATGGCAACACCTGCCTTTCGACAACTATGACGGGCTGAGAAGGCGTGTGGGTAGTAGTGCTTGGCGAAGCCAAAGGATCCTGTCTGGTCAAAGTGGGTCTCCTGAAGAAAGGCCACATCTGCCCGTAGGTTGTGGAGCTCCTGGAGCACCAAACGTCTCTTGGCATTGGAGCCCAGACCCTTAACGTTCAAGGTGACACACCTAACCATTGAGGAGGAGTGAATAGCAAAGAGTCTTACCAGCTATAAAGGTAGTTGCAGAAGCGCAGGAGGTGTCCACTCCAGGGAGGGGGGGGGGGCCTCCTTTAGGCTGCTCACTGTGGGGTAGGAAGAGCGTGAGCAAGGGATAGACACTGAGGAGGGGGAGGATGTGGGACAATAGGGATCAGGGGAAGACACGAACACCACAAGACTTCACAAAAAACAAACAGTAAACTAAATCTGTAGAATAAACAGACTAGAAAAAAAAAAGTCTGAGATTTTTTTAATGTAATATCTGCAGATAAATGTGTGTGGTGTGGAGACGATCTATGGATACTGGTATCAGAATTGTTCTCATTAATAGTAGAAACCTCCCAAATTCCGAATTGTCCCTATTGTCTTGCTAATCTGTCTGCAGACTATGAGCTGCTTCTCGCCCTCCCTCAGGTAAAAGCCCATTTACACAGACCGATGACTGGCCATCTATTCCTGATCATCCTCCTGTGTGAACTTGTCCATTGATCAAACGACAAATGCTGGTCTGTTGTTGACTGCATCATTTATGTGGACATGAAAATTATAATTTCTTGGCAGCACTGTGTGAACAGAGACATGCTACTGACAATATGCAGACTGTATGAGGACGAACAATCTTACCATCATTCACTGTCCATACTGACGATGATTGCTCTATGTAAGGGCTCAAGCACGCGAACATAAGGGCTCAGTGCCCGTATTGCCGACTGCAAATTGCCGGTCCGCAATATATGGGCACTGGCTGTATGCACTCCCTGGTGCGGATGCGGACCCATTGACTTGAATGGGTCCACGATCTGCAAGATACGACCAAAGATAGGACATCTTTTGCAGTGCAGAGGCACGGATCGGAAGCACTGCAAAGCGCTTGCGTGGGATTTTGGGTCTGTGCCTCCGCACCGCAAAAGATATGACATGTCCTTTAACAGTTGTTAAAAACAGATGAATTTTATATATATATATATATATTTTTTTTTTTTAACATCCCAACCCTGCAGTGCCCTCACAGTATACATAATGCCCCCCATAGTGCTCCCTGGAAATCAAATGGCCTCCATAGTGCTCCCTGTATGATTTAGGGCCCCTTTATGATCCCCAGCAGGATAATGCTCCCCTTGTAGTGGTCCCCATTCTGTTTGTCCGGTAAAAAAAATTAATAAATGAACACCTCATCCACTTGCATGCGCGGTGACACTCGCTCCACTGGAGACAACTGGACATGATGCTTTTTAAGTGTGGTGACATCATCATACTGGGAGCGCAGGTCCTGCTGCATATTTGAAGAGCTGGTGTTCCGGCGCATGCAAGTGGATGAGGTGAGTATTATTTTTATTTTAACCCCTGAAAGGCAACAGTGTCCCCATTTTTAACAGTCGTTAGATGGTTGCACTCCTGTCTAAACAGCCGTTAAAAAACGGTTCCTTTTATTTCAGTGGGGTCAGTCTGGTCATGAAAACGGCCAAGAACAGGACATTTCCTATTTTTTGATGGCCTGTATTCACTGGCTGTTAAAATAAAATGTTAATAGCCCCAAAGACTTTAATTGGTTCTAAAAACGTCTGTGATGGCTGTAACAAAAACAGCCATCACACGCCCATTTTTCACTGTCTTATGAATGGAGCCTTATAATGGAAAAATTTGCACTGATTCTTTGTTTTTAACCTGCACCTGGTTTTGACTCACAATCACTAATGGAAATCACTGACCAAATCACTGAAGTGTGAACTAGGCCTAAATGGGCCTTAACGTGTGCATTGGTAGTATAATCTTGATGTGTCAAGTGGGGTGCACACCATTTTGGTGACAATGGGTGATGATCAGATTCATACATGCTATACAGTACATGGGGAATTATTTGCCTGATTATAGCAATGTGTCATTAAAAGGACCCAGAATTGCAGAGCCAAATCTTACCTTTAGACAAATGCATGAAAGGTCTTAAAGGGAATGTGTAATCAGGAAATTAACTGTTGTTTGAATCAAGCTTTATGTTAAAAATATTTATTAGAAATATTGGTTATTCCATTTTTTTTATATTTCCATGTCATTATGTTTAAAAAAAAAATCCTGAAATCTTGCAGTTTTTCCTCTGGCCACTATACCTAATAATATGATGCGACTCCCTGTTTGTAGAAACCACTTTTCAGCAGTCATTAATATCACAGACATGATCACTGTGACTATCACCTATAAACATATAGATAACATAGGATTTCCCATTCGCAATAGGTGATGGACATACCTTATCTACTCCCCTTCCCTGCACAGTGACCTTGGTAGGGAGAGGGAAAGCTCTTACAGCAGCTCAGACAAGATGGCAGCCTCCGTAATCATGTACAGAAAATACAATTAAAATCTGCAATCAGAAATTAAAAACAAAGCAGAAAACAAAGAATACTTAGCACAATCTGATTTTAATTAGTAAAAATAAATATAGTTGATGCATTCCCTTTCATGTCTATGAATGTCACCCTCAAAGACAGACAGGAGTGATGAGCTGGACTTCTTGGACACATTAAACTGTATTGCCCAACATAAGCTATCTACCAGCCCTCCCAACCTTCTGGATCAGCATTGCCGGATAATTAGCTAAACTGGATAGACATTTTTTTTTTTTTTTAACCTTACAAACTATATTAAAGGGCTTGTGCAGACTGTATATATTGATGATCTATCCTCACAATGCGTCATCAATATCTGATCTGTGGGGGTCCGACACTGGGCACCCCTGCCGATCAGCTGCTTGAAGTAGAGGCAGCGCTCCGTGTGAGGGCTGCTTCCTCTTCGTTACTCTGCGTGTCGTCTCCCTTGCAGCGTCGTCGTCATGTGATTACAAGTATTTGATCCATTCAAGTGAATGCAGCAAGTACTTCTAATTATACTGCACTTCCGAGAAGATGTGCAGTGTAATGAAGAGGAAGTGGCGCTCGCATGGAGTACCGCCTCCTCCTCAAACAGCTGATCACCGGGGGTGCCGGGTGTCGGACCCCCGCTGATCAGATATTGGTGACCTATCCTGAGCATAGGTCATCAATATATACAGCCTGCAGAACCTCTTTAATCTTGGCTGCATAGTTTGAAATATGCACGCTAAAATATGGATGTTTATGGATAGATTTTTTTTAAGATAGAATAATGGGATCTTTACATTTCATTATTTTATTTTTAAGAACCAACATCAAATCTGAACTTGTACTAAAAAGGATTTTCTCTTGATGTGGTCAGACCCTGAATATAATCAGCAGTACTTAGGACATTGACCATCTCCAGCATATGTGTCTGCTTGTTATGTTCACATACCCCGTGTGCCATCCTTGGCATTGTCTGACCTCACCTATGTTTCCAATATCTGTAGTGTCTTCTTCTCATTCCTGACCAAGCTGTTGTATCTCATAGCAACTACTGCCAGCTACCATGCTAAGAGGTTCTAATTTATGAGAAGGGGGTATATCATAGATGTAGGAAAATCAACTATTATAAGGAAAGTTTTGCTTTAATCTCTGTAATTAATATAGCTCTGTGTCCAGATCTTGCAGTATTGTATACAGCTGGCCCGATCAAAGAATCTCACCACAGGTCCTATTCTTGTCCACTTTTAAAGATGAGACTAGCCTTTTCTACTCATGGTAGTGAGACGAAAGCAGAATGCACATGGAAGCTGTCTGTTTTTCACGAATCCATGTTTTGTTTCGTTTTTTTTTTGTCTTTTTGTGGATGCAAAAATTTCATTTTTATGTTGGGGCTGATTTATTTAAGATGGCATGTAGTGAGCTAGTTTTATTCAGATGCTGCTCCAGCATAGATTTCAGGTGAAAGTTACTACAGTTTTCAGGTGTAAATAATTGTAAATCTGTCAGGGCTCTGTAGGCCATGCCCACTGTTTGCTAAATTGCTGAGTGGATTGCAAAAAAGAAAAGTCAGACATTTTTGTGCAGACGGGTGCTTGCGCAAAATGTGTGCCTTTTCTACAGCAAAAACTGGTGTAAATGCTTTGATAAATCCCCCCCATAAAGTTAAATGATAAAATACTATTTTTGCAATATGCTGATAGCCCACTGTAGAAGGGTTTAATGTGTTTGGTTTATGTGTCTTCCAATCTAAAAGGCTGTGTATGGAGGAAAAAGAGTAACTAGCCAGCCACATGCTTTGTGGTTGCCAGGTGTGGGCATGTCCCCCTTACCTAGCTAGGAGTTGCTGTGTAGTGTGTAGCTGGTGTCTGACAGAAGAAGCAGCAAACAGGGATACTCCTGCCCTTTCAGCGAAGAGCAGCCAGAAAGCTTCTGTGGAAAGCAAGTACCTCTGAGAGAGATATTGAGCCTAACAGAAAGGTTAGCAGCAATACAAGGGAGAGTGCAGAGTATCTGTCAGAGAAGGTAACACCTATACTTTGGCTATAGACTTTATTGCATTTTGGTTGGGGCGATAAACCTCAGGTCCCTCACCATATTAAAGACAGAGACTGGCCATTTGTTTGAAGGACTGCTCCCCACTGAGGGTATTGTGGAAAAACAGATATAGAGAGAGTGTGAGAGAAAAATTGCACCATTTGGCCGAATTGAAAGTATTGCACAGGTTATGTGGAGAGACACTCAGAGGGGATCTTTATACTGTCTTCATCCCTTATACACAGCCTTGGAAAAACTACCTAAAAAATATGTATGATAAGAACTATGCCTACCTCTACCAGCATGTGTACAGTGCCCTGAAAAAGTATTCATACCCCTTGAACTTTTTGTCCTGTTACTCCCACAAACTTACATGTATTTTATTGGGATTTTATGTGTATCAGAAGTCACCTAATTAGTAAATGGAGTCGCCTGTGTTTAATTTATTCTCAATATAATTACAGCAGTTCTGTGAAAGCCTCAGAACTTTGTTAGTGGACATTAGTGATCAAACAGCATCATAAAAACCAAAGAACATACCAGATAGGCCAGGGATAAAGTGGTGGAAAAGAATAAAGCAGGGTTAGTTTAAAAAAATATAAAAAAATCCCAAGCTCTGAACATCTCATGGAGCACTGTTCAATTCACAATCCAAAAATGGAAGGAGTACGGCACCGCTGCAAACCTACCAAGACATGGCCATCCACATAAACTGACAGTGCAGGCAAAGAGAGCACTAATTAGAGAAGCAGCCAAGAGGCCTATGGTCACTCTGGAGGAGCTGCAGAGATCCACAGCTCAGGTGGTAGAATCTGTCCTCAGGACAACTATGCAGGGCCGTCTTTAACAAGGGGCAAAAGGGGCAGCTGTCCCGGGCCCAGTTGCTCCTGGGGAGCCCAAGGCAGCTGCCTCTTGAGCCCTGCTAGCCACTGCCCCGGGTGTCAGGCTGTCAGCTACACAGGGGGTGCTGCCATGCCATGCCTGCCGGCACTCCAGGCAGAGTACTGTGAGAGCTGTGATTCTCTAGGACCTTAGATGACATCATCACCATGTGACCAGTAACCTAGCAATATTACTGGTCACATGGCTATGAGGTCATCAAGGTCCTACCAGGAGTGTTGCTGTAGAAGCTTGCCTTAACTGTGGAGCTTTTTTGTGTGAAGATTACATCAGAAAAAGGTGACAGGGGCTGTTATGCTAATATACTGTAAACTACTGTATAGTGGGGTGCTGTATACTGTGGGGGGCTGTATACTGTGTGTGCTGTATATTGTGGAGTTCTATACTGCTATACTGTATAGTGTGGGGGGCTGTATACTGTATACTGTGGGTGCTGTATATTGTGGAGTGCTATACTGCTGTACTGTATACGGTGGGGGACTGTATACTGTGGGTGCTGTATATTGTGGAGTGCTATACTGCTGTACTGTATAGTGTGGGGGGCTGTATCGTGTATAGTTTGGGGTACTGTATACGGTGAGGTGCTATAGGCCCCTTGCAGACGAGCGTGTCCAGATGCGTCCCGATGCATTGCAGCAAACCCACGCGAGTAGGAACGCAATTGCGATTGCGTTCCGATGTTCAGTTTTTATCGCGCGGGTGCAATGTGTTTTGCACGCGCGTGATAAAAAACTGACTGTGGTACCCAGACCCGAACTTCTTCACAGAAGTTCAGGTTTGGGTTAGTTGTAGTGTAGATTGCATTATTTCCCCTTATAACATGGTTATAAGGGAAAATAATAGCATTCTGAATACAGAATGCATAGTAAAATAGGGCTGGAGGGGTTAAAAAAAATATATACGGTATATTTTTAACTCACCTTAATACACTTGTTCGCGCAGCCGGCATCTCTTCTGTCTTCATCTGTGAGCAATAGGACCTTTGATGACGTCACTGCGTTCATCACATGATCCATCACCATGGTGATGGATCATGTGATGAGCGTAGTGACGTCATCAAAGGTCCTATTGCTCACAGATGAATTCAGAAGAGATGCCGGCTGCGTGAACAAGTGGATTAAGGTGAGTTAAATATTTATTTATTTTTTTAACCCCTCCAGCCCTATTTTACTATGCATTCTGTATTCAGAATGCTATTATTTTCCCTTATAACCATGTTATAAGGGGAAATAATAATGATCGGGTCCCCATCCCGATCGTCATCTAGCAACCGTGCGTGAAAATCGCACCGCATCCGCACTTGCTTGCGGATGCTTGCGATTTTCACGCAACCCCATTCATTTCTATGGGGCCTGCGTTACGTGAAAAACGCACAAAGAGGAGCATGCTGCGATTTTCACGCAACGCACAAGGGTATGCGTGAAAATCACCGCTCATGTGCACAGCCCCATAGAAATGAATGGGTCAGGATTCAGTGCGGGTGCAATGCGTTCAACTCACGCATTGCACCCATGCGGAATACTCGCCCGTGTGAAAGGGGCCATACTGCTCTACTGTATACTGTGAGGTGTTGTATACTGTTGGGTGCTGTATACTGTGGGCTGCTATACTGCTCTACTATATACTGTGGGGTACTGTATAAATTTTTGCCCAGGGTCCAATCAATATTAAAAGACGCCCTGCAACTATGAGTCGTATACTCCACAAATCTTGCCTTTATGGAAGAGTGGCAAGAAGAAAGAATTTTTTTTAAAACAAGACTTAAGTAGTTCCATTTGCAGTTTGCCACAAGCCATGTGGAAGAAGGTGCTCTGGTCAGATAAGGCCCCTTTCACACGGGCGAGATTTCCGCGCAGATGCGATGCGTGAGTTGAACACATTGCACCCGCACTGAATCCTGACCCATTCATTTCTATGGGGCTGTGCACACGAGCGGTGATTTTCATGCATCACTTGTGCGTTGCGTGAAAATCGCAACATGCTCCTCTTTGTGCGTTTTTCACGTAACGCAGGCCCCATAGAAATGAATGGGGTTGCGTGAAAATCGCAAGCATCCGCAAGCAAGTGCGGATGCGGTGCGATTTTCACGCTCGGTTGCTAGGTGACTATCGGGATGGGGACCCGATCATTATTATTTCCCCTTATAACATGGTTATAAGGGAAAATAATAGCATTCTGAATACAGAATGCATAGTAAAATAGGGCTGGAGGGGTTAAAATAATAATAATAATAATTTAACTCTAACACTTGTTCGCGCAGCCCGGCATCTCTTCTGTCTTTAACTGTGAGCAATAGGACCTTTGATGACGTCACTACGCTCATCACATGATCCATCACCATTGATGACGTCACTACGCTTATCACATGATCCATCACCATGGTGATGGATCATGTGATGGACCATGTGATGAACGCAGTGACGCCATCAAAGGTCCTATTGCTCACAGTTAAAGACAGAAGAGATGCCGGCTGCGCGAACAAGTGGATTAAGGTGAGTTAAATTTTTATTTAATTTTTTTAACCCCTCCAGCCCTATTTTACTATGCATTCTGTATTCAGAATGCTATTATTTTCCCTTATAACCATGTTATAAGGGGAAATAATACAATCTACACTACAACTAACCCAAAACCTGGTTGACGCTGCAAAAGACTTGAGACTGGGGCAGAGGTTTAACTTCCAGAAGGACAACAAACCTAAACATACAGCCAGAGCTACAATGGAATGGTTTAGATCTAAGCATCTTCACAGGTTACAATGGCCCAGTCAAAGTTCAGACCTAAATCCCATTGAGAATCTGTGGCAAGACTTGAAAATTGCTGTTCACAGACACTCTCCATCCAATCTGACTGAGCTTAGGACATTTTGCAAAGAGGAATGAGCAAAATTTCAGCCTCTAGATGTGCAAAGCTGGTAGAGATGTACCCCAAAAGACGTACAGCTGTAATTGCAGCGAAAGGTGGTCCTACAAGGTATTGACTCAGGGCTGAACACAAATGCACACCACCCTTTTCAGACTTTTATTTATTTAAAACCTTTGAAAACCATGTATCCATTTTCTTTTCACTTCACAGATACTACTTTGTGTTGGTCTATCACATAAAACCCCAATAAAATACATTTAAGTTTGTGGGTGTAACGTGAAAAAATGTGGAAGAGTTCAAGGGGTATGAATACTTTTACAAGGCAAATTGCTGAAACTTTCAGTAAAACGGTCCATCTGTTACTTCCGAACCAGCCTTATCATTGTATGCACCAACACCTGCATGGCTGTCGTATTGTCTGCCACCATTCTTGACCCCTGCCTTGCACTCATTCCAAAACCCACCTACACCAAGGGAACCCCCACTTAACACCAGGTAGGAGCCCCAAAACCAAGGTTTGCCAAGAGGGGAAGGAAGGGTGCACCCCTTCCTTCACTGCTCAGGGATTTCCAAAACAAGGACCACCACTGTGAGTACTACTACTCCTATCCTCATCACCACTGCCACTCTCATTCTCCTCTTCTTCCGGGCTCGCTGCATTTGCAGCCACCACTAGCAGGAGCCTGCTGCATACTGATTTTGATTATTATTGAATTAAATATAGTAATACAATGAAACTTCTGCAAAAGACCACCCCATTGAGAAGACCTCCCTTTCCTGACTGATTTTTATACCCATTATATACTATGGAAGTTACCCCACTGTAATAATACCACAGGAATGAAAGGGGAGCCATGCTGGGGGCCAGGAATGAGAGTCAAGCTAGGAACTATGAACAATAGGAAAGCCATGCTGGGGTCTAGGAATGTGAGATGGATCAATGCTGGTTAGGATCGGGACCAGAAATGAGACCAAGTATGTTGGGGCTATCGTGAACCTGGAAAGGGAGGGGGTACCTATGGTTATGTGACTGGGCTGTGGCGATATGATTTTGGGGTCATTCATCATTATTTGTGTGCTGTAGACATTTGCTGACTCCATTAGACATTTATCTTTATTCTGTAAGTTTTTCTATTTAAGGAGACTGCCACCAGAGGATTTTCCTGTGGAAATCTGGGTTGTCATCTCAAAGGAGTTTCAGTGTATAAGTTTTATACTCTAGAGGTGGCTGCAGGCAACCAGAATTTTTCTTTTAAAGGGGTTTCCCGCAATCTATCCTATAGATAGACCATCAATATCAGATCGGCAGGAGGTCTGACTCTCAGACAGTGTGAGACTGGGGTGCCTTCAGCCCACAAGCAATGTTCATTCTGGGGGCCCACTGTACAGCTACATGCAAATCCTACCATATCACATAGTGGCAGGACACTTCAGATAATTAATTATAGGGGGCACAGCAACAGTTTTGAGAAGGCAGGTCCCTGCAGAAAGAGGATACTGGCTGGCCTACCTCTGCACCGAGAGATCATCTCAACCACCTGATGCATCTATAATAATAAACTGGGTAGTTAAATAATCTACCCAGTTATGGATATACACTCACCTAAAGAATTATTAGGAACACCATACTAATACGGTGTTGGACCCCCTTTTGCCTTCAGAACTGCCTTAATTCTACGTGGCAACAAGGTGCTGATAGCATTCTTTAGAAATGTTGGCCCATATTGATAGGATAGCATCTTGCAGTTGATGGAGATTTGAGGGATGGACATCCAGGGCACGAAGCTCCCGTTCCACCACATCCCAAAGATGATCTATTGGGTTGAGATCTGTTGACTGTGGGGGCCATTTTATTACAGTGAACTCATTGTCATGTTCAAGAAACCAATTTGAAATGATTCGAGCTTTGTGACATGGTGCATTATCCTGCTGGAAGTAGCCATCAGAGGATGGATACATGTTCTCATTCTGTTTACGCCAAATTCGGACTCTACCATTTGAATGTCTCAACAGAAATCGAGACTCATCAGACCAGGCAACATTTTTCCAGTCTTCAACAGTCCAATTTTGGTGAGCTCGTGCAAATTGTAGCCTCTTTTTCCTATTTGTAGTGGAGATGACTGGTACCCGGTGGAGTCTTCTGCTGTTGTAGCCCATCCGCCTCAAGGTTGTGCATGTTGTGGCTTCACAAATGCTTTGCTGCATAACTCGGTTGTAACGAGTGGTTATTTCAGTCAACACTGCTCTTCTATCAGCTTGAATCAGTCAGCCCATTCTCCTCTGACCTCTAGCATCCACAAGGCATTTTTGCCCACAGGACTGCCGCATACTGGATGTTTTTCCCTTTTCACACCATTCTTTGTAAACCCTAGAAATGGTTGTGCGTTAAAATCCCAGTAACTGAGCAGATTGTGAAATACTCAGACCGGCCCGTCTGGCACCAACAACCATGCCACGCTCAAAATTGCTTAAATAACCTTTCTTTCCCATTCTGACATTCAGTTTGGAGTTCAGGATATTGTCTTGACCAGGACCACCACCCTAAATGCATTGAAGCAACTGCCATGTGATTGGTTGACTAGATAATTGCATTAATGAGAAATAGAACAGGTGTTCCTAATAATTCTTTAGGTGAGTGTAGGCTGGTTGAGATGCTGTGCTGGGGGACTGGGGGCCAATCTTTGTCATGGGCACCCCTGCTGATCAGCAGTTTGAAGGAGGTACAGTCGTTGGGGGTAGGGTGACCACATTTCCAAACTGCCATTCAGGGACACCCGCCCCGGCCCCCCCGCACCCATGTCCACTCCCCAAAAAATATGATTTTTGATACTTTTTAAAAAAAATTAAGTCACTTAGTGACAGCGGCGTACTTTGTACTTACGCTGGCAAGTTCATTGCATCGAAGTTATGCTTGAGATTGCTATAAACATAACTGCCTGTGCATTGTTCAGTAATTTGTGATTGTGCCCTGCACACAATCACTGGCTACCTAAAACAGGTCATATTTTTAATGTGTTAGACAAGCGGGGCAGCTGTAGCAACCAGTGATTTAGGATGAATTAATTACAACAGCACTGCGGCAGCAGCGGCAGTGAATGTTGCAGACTGGCAGCAGTGGCGTCTCTAGCTTTCAAATTTTGGGGGGGCACACTGGGGGCCAGGACAAAAGTAGGGGGGGCAGCTATAACAATGATACATTTACACAAGTACGCTTAGAAATGCTACAATACTTTACCCAATACCTAAAACCGCAACAGGGAAGAAAAGTCCAGCTGTCTGTGGATGACACTTTTATAGAGAGGGGGATCTGTGGATGACACTGCTATGGGGGGGATCTGTGGATGCCACATACCGTATATAGCATCTTATGCTATATGTGTCATCCCCAGATCCACCCCATGACAGTGTCATCCCCATTTCCCCCTCCATAACAGCGTCATCCACAGATCTCGCTCCCTATAACAGTGTCATCCACAGATCTCTCTCCCCGCCTCTCACAGGAGTGTACATATATAAAAAAAAGCATATTTCACATGAACACTTACAGTTACTTGACTTGGCCCTTGGGGATCTCGGACGCCACTTCCACACTTTGGCTGGGGGGCTCGGCGGAGCTGATGTTGTGTTTTATCCTAATGAGAAAGATTTCATAATAAGGATTTGGAGAAGGGGCAGAGGGATAGCAGAGCAGGGAGAGGCTGGTGCTGCTACTAGGGGGTCATACCATGGGGGAGTAATAAAACCCACCATAATGCCCCCCAGTAGAAAGAATTCTCTTTATAATGTGCAAAACATACCCCCTTGTAATGCCCCCAGTTGAGCTAATGTCCCCCATAATGTGCCAGTATAAAATACCCCTATATAGTGCCCCAGTAAATGGCTCCATAGTGCTCCTCTCCCCCCTTCCTGCTAGTGCCCCCCATAATGTACCAGTATAAAATGCCCCATATATCATGCCCCAGTAGATGCCCTCAGTGTCCCCCATAATTTGCAAGTATAAAATACCCCTTCTTAGTGCCCCCCGTAGATGACTCCATAGTACTCCTGTCTCCCCTTCTCCATAGTACCCACCATAATGTGTCCCAGTATAAAATGCTACTGTACAGAGCCCCCCCATATAAAACACCCCTTCTTTGTGGCCTCAGTAGATGCCCCTATAGTGCCCACCAATAATGTGCCAGTAATAAGTGCCCTCAATAACGTGCCACTGCCAGTAACAAGAGCCCCCCAATGTGCCAGTAACAAGAGCCCCATCACGTGCCAGTAACAAGAGCCCCCATCACGTGCCAGTAACAAGAGCCCCATCACGTGCCAGTAATAAGCCCCCCATCACGTGCCAGTAATAAGCCCCCCATCACGTGCCAGTAATAGGCCCCCCATTACGTGCCAGTAATAAGCCCCCCATTACGTGCCAGTAATAAGCCCCCCATTACGTGTCAGTAATAAGCCCCCCCATTACGTGCCAGCAATAAGCCCCCCATTACGTGCTTGTAATAAGCCCCCCATTACGTGCCAGTATTAAGCCCCCCCATCACTTGCCAGTATTAAGCCCCCCATCATGTGCCAGTATTAAGTCCCCCCATCATCATGTGCCAGTATTAAGCCCCCCCATCATCATGTGCCAGTATTAAGCCCCCCCATCATGTGCCAGTAATAAGCCCCCCCATTGTAATAAGCCCCCCATTGTAATAAGCCCCCCCATTGTAATAAGCCCCCCCATTGTAATAAGCCCTTCTCATTGTAATAAGCCCCCCCATTGTAATAAGCCCCCCTCATTGTAATAAGCCCCCCATTGTAATAAGCCCCCCTCATTGTAATAAGCCCCCCCATTGTAATAACCCCCCCATTGTAATAAGCCCCCCCATTGTAATAATCCCCCCATTGTAATAAGCCCCCCCCCAATGCCAGTAACACTATTGTAAAAAAAAAAAACAACAAAAAAAAGCACTTATACTTACCTCAGTGTCAGCGATGCGATGCAGACTCTTCCTGTGTCCCGCGCTGTAAGGCTCGGGCGGTGCGATGACGTCATCGCCCCGCCTTCGCCGGCCTCTGATAGGCTGCCGGCCTAGTGCCTGCAGCCTATCAGAGGAAGGGGAAGGGACACGCCTCTCCCTCCCCTGCACCTCCGCTGGCACAGGCAGATTACTAAGGAGATGAGCGCAATGGAAGCGCTCATCTCCCTGTGCCCGGCGGCGGCGGCGGCTCACTTGGGGGGGTGACACGGGGCAGGTGACTGGCAGCAGGCAGTTGATTCCGGGACTCTCTATTGTCCCGGTTTGAAGGCTCCCGGGACACGGGACAAAAACGAAAATTACGGGACGATCCCGGGCAAACCGGGACACGTGGTCACCCTAGTTGGGGGCCAGCACTCCACCCTCTTCAGTGTTTACCTTAATCTGCACTCCATCTACTTAGTAGCATTGCTGCAGGGTACTGAAAGGGAATGTCACCGGTTTTATGCTGCTCTGAACCAAACGGTTGGTCATTTACTTGTACTGACCCAGTCATTTTCTTTAAATCAGTACTGAACAGCTCCAGCGCAAGCTGAGCACTGGAGTCCAGCGAATGCACTGCACACACGCAGGAGTCCCTGATGTTCATGAACTGCAAAAAGCTGATTTTAAAGCATTTGGGTCAGTACAAGTAAGAGCCTCAGCATTTTAATCAGGGTCTTTGTCACCAGCTTAGGTGGCCCCTAGACAGGGACAGCATAAAACTAGTGACACATTACCTTAAAGGGGTTATCCGCTTTATTTATTTATGTGGATGACCTATCCTTAGGATCGGTCATCAATATCAGATCAGCGGGGGTTCGACACTTGGCACTGCCTTCGATCAGATGTTTGAAGAGAAGGCTGTGCTCCAAACGAGCGCTGCCTTCTCTTCATTGTTTACCTGCTCGCCACCGACATCGCAACGGTGAACAGGTGTAATTACACCTAAGCCACCCCATTCACTTCAGTGGGAAGGAGCCGCTCTATAGAAGTGAATGGGACGGCTTAGGTGTAATTAAACCCATTCACCGCTGCACTGTCGTTACTATATGTATGGCATGCAGGTAGATGCTCCCACACGACCGTATGTATTTTGCATCCACAAAATGTAGATGTGTTGCATCTGTCTTCCATGTGCTTTCTGCATCCGTGTCTGTTCTGCAAAAGTTAGAAGAGGCTGCAGAGCACGATGGCTCCTTCAAACTGCTACCGATCTGTTATTGATAGCCTACACCAAGGTCGGGCCATTGGTCCCGGAAACCCCTTTAACTTTGCACAGATGTGAAGCTCTGTATCAGAAAAAGGGACTATAAGAATATAGAATTGTGGATCTATTCAGATTAAAGAAATGGTGGGTTAAGATGCAAAGGGGAAAGACACATGTGATCCCTTCCAGTATTTGCCCATCATCTCACAGTTGTTGGAATCATCTTTCTTTTAGCACTGTTAGAATGTCTGCTAAATCTGTCTCCTTTTTTTCTCCCTTTCAAAAACAGCCAGCACCATTAGCAAGTAGCTGCCAAGGATGGAACGTAAATTCAAGAACATATGGCTGACATGGCACATAGGTGGGTTTGATGCAACATTCAACTGTTAATTTGTGCTGACAAGTCCACTTTAAATAGGTCAGAAATTCTCCCTGTGAAATGAATGGTTGGCTGCCCTGTCTACCAGACCAAACAGGTGTAATTATAGTTTTATGTTCTTTCATTTGTTTTATTAATTAGTGGATGGGATCCTGTAATTGTGAGACAATAAATGTGAACATTCAGGGAATGCACATTCTTATATTAAACGTTCACACTGACCACAGCTCTGAATGGAAGATATTAAGGTGCATCTACCATTAGATTTATCGTCTAAGAAACAAAAACGAACCTTAAAGGGCTTAAAGGGCTTCTGTCACCCCACTAAACTAATTTTTTTTTTTTGTGTACTTATAATCTCTATCCTGCCATATTGCCATACATTATGTTATTAATAATTTTCGTTCAGTAGATTTAGCAAAAAACGTACTTTTATGATATGCTAATTACCTTTCTACCAGCAAGTAGGGCGTCTACTTGCTGGTAGCAGCCGCAGAAAACCGCCCCCTCCTCTTGTTGATTGACAGGGCCAGCCGCGATCTCCTCCTCCGGCCAGCCCTGTCAGCATTTCAAAAATCGCGCGCCTGTGTTGATTCGGCGCAGGCGCTCTGAGATAAGGAGGTTCGCCTCCTCACCACTCCCTCAGTGCGCCTGCGCCGATGACGTCACCGAAAAAGAAGACGTCATCGGCGCAGGCGCACTGAGGGAGTGCTGAGGATGCGAGCCTCCTTATCTCAGAGCGCCTGCGCCGAATCAACACAGGCGCGCGATTTTTGAAATGCTGACAGGGCCGGCCGGAGGAGGAGATCGCGGCTGGCCCTGTCAATCAACAGAAGGAGGGGCGGTTTTCTGCGGCTGCTACCAGCAAGTAGACGCCCTACTTGCTGGTAGAAAGGTAATTAGCATATCATAAAAGTAATTTTTTTGCTAAATCTACTGAACGAAAATTATTAATAACATAATGTATGGCAATATGGCAGGATAGGGATTATAAGTACACAAAAAAAAAAAAAGAGTTTAGTAGGGTGACAGAAGCCCTTTAAAGGTTTTTTTTTTTTTTTTCAGAAACACCTCTATTTTCTGTAGGCTGTGTCTGGTATTGTAGCTTCTCCTAATTCCTCAAGTGAATAGACATGAGACACAATCTATGGATGCAAGAAGTGCTGTTTCTCAAAAATTCGGGAGAAACGCTTTTAGGCCCCATTCACACGTCCGCAATTTCGTTCCGCAACGCACATTGCCGGTATCCGTGTTTTGCGTATCCGTGGATCCGCAAAACACGCTACGGACGTGTGACTGGAGCCTTAATGGGTTTTCTGGTTTACAATACCCATTTTAAATATTCGATTAATTCTGAGTTACCAGTTTTTAACCTCAGTCTTTTAACCAGAGAAGTAAGTGACCACAAGGAACATCTCTCTCACTGGAGGACCCAAGCACACTCTGGCATTGCACAAATAGCTCATAGATTTCAATAGGAAGTGTGTAATGCATAATTTCCACTGTGGTGGCGCTGCAAGGGAATTGAACACTTTCTTACATGTTTGAGACACAAAGCTTTAAAGGGGTTGTCCAGGTTCAGAGCTGAACCTGGACATACCCATAATTTCACCCAGGCGGCACCCCTGATATTAGCATCGGAGCATCTCATGCTCCGATGCGCTCCCTTGCCCTGCGCTAGATCACGCAGGGCAAGGGCTCTTTTGTTTACAATAACACACTGCCGGGCGGAGGCTTCCGTCCGGCAGTGTGTTCGGTGACGTCACCGACTCTGATGGGCGTGCTTTAACGCTGCCCTGGCCGTTTTACAGGCCAGGGCAGCACTAAAGCCTGCCCATCAGTGCCGGTGACGTCACCGGGTTTCCTGGCAGCCCCATGGAGAGCCCGGTACGTCACCGGAACTCCAGAAAATGCCTTAGCCCTGCGAGATTTAGTGCAGGGCAAAGGAGAGCATCAGAGCATGAACTGCTCCGATGCTCAAGTCAGGGGGGCTGCCTGGGTGAAAATGGAGGTATGTCCGGGTTCAGCTCTGAACCCGGACAACCCTTTAACTTAGACTAAGATGGAATGTACTTTCAACGCTTAAGATTTTCCCTCTTCCAAGAGATTTACGGTATCACAAGCAATGTGTGGCTGGGCAAACACACACTAAGGGTACTTTCACACTAGCGTTAAGTTTTCCGGTATTGAGTTCCGTCACAGGGGCTCAATACTGGAAAAAAATGCTTCAGTTTTATCCTAATGCATTCTGAATGGAAAGCATTCCATTCTGTATGCATCAGGATGTCTTCAGTTCAGTCCCTCTTACGGTATTTGGCCGGAGAAAATACCACAGCATACTGCGGTATTTTCTCCGGCCAAAATTCCGGAACACTTGCCGAAATGCCGCAACCGGTATTAATTTCCATTAAAATGTATTAATGCCAGATCCGGTACCAAGTGTTCCGGAAAAACTGATGCGGTTTCACTTTCTGCGCATGCGCAGACCTTTAAAAATGTGAAAAAAATAAATACCGGATCCGTTTTTCCGGATGACACCAGAGATACGGATCTGGTATTTCAATGCATTTGTCAGCCAGATCCGGAAACAAATGCTATCAGTTTGCATACAGATTTCCGGATCCGGCAGGCAGTTCCAGCAACTGAACTGCCTGCCGGAATCCTCTAACGCAAGTGTGAAAGTAACCTAAGACAGCAAATCAAGCCCACTCATACTTGAAAGCTGTCAATGCTAAACTTGCCGTATCAACAATATTATTCTGCTAGAACTACTCTTAGTGTTGATATGTTACTAGTGATAAATATGAAACTGCATGCCTTCACAGTTATTGCCAGCTATAAGTAACACATCTACAGGAATAAATTAGGGGAAGATTTTTATGGCTTTGTGTGCATATATGGTACATTATATGACATACACTATATGGACAACAGTATTGGGACACCTACACATTCCACCTACAGGAGATTTTATGACATCCTATTCTAAAGACATAGGCATTAATATGAAGTTGGTCATTCCTTTAGAGCTACTAAAACAGCTCCCAATCTTCTGGGAAGGTTTTCTGCAAGATTTTCCAGTAGAGCATTTATGAGGTCAGACACTGATGTTGGATGAGAGGTCCTTGCTCACAATCTCAATTCTAGTTCATCCCAAAGGTGTTTGATGGGGTTGAGGTCAGGGTTAGTGTTGATAGAGCACCAAAGTGCTCGGGTGTTCGAATTGAACACCTTGGGATGCTCTGGTGCTCTACCGAGCACCCGAGCACAATGGAAGTCAATGGGTGAACCCGAGCATTAAACCAGGCACCCCCTGCTCAGAAGAGGGGAGGGTGTCTGGTTCATAGGAAAAGGACAGAAATTGATGGAAACACCACCGAAATGGCTCGGGAACAGCATGGGGAGGATGTCTGGATGCATCTTGGACTCCCAGGTCGCTGATGGGAACGATGTTGTCCGTGTAGTACTCCACTTTTACAGACTGACAATACGCACAAAACCAAAGATAAAATCGATTTTAGAGGAAAAATTGTTAGGAAACATTCTTTCCTTTATATTTACTTGTATATGAAGTGCAAGTGCTGCCACAAATTACAAGGAAGAGGCACTCCGATACAACCTGTATATCACATAATGGAGGGGCTCATTCACATTGTGGTACAATTGTTCAGGTAGTGGGACTCCTACACTCATAAAGCCTATGCACTAAGTGAAGGAGCTTCCAATAATTACAAGGAACCGGCACTCCAATACACCCTTTATTACACATAAAGGAGGGCATCATACACCCTTGAAAAATTATGATTGATGGCCTGCTGGTGCCCCTTAAAAACATTAGGGGCGAGGGCCTGCTGCGGATCTGACCATCTAAAACATAAGGGGTGAGGGTCTGCTGCTGAGCTGACTCTCTAAAACATAAGAGGCAAGTGCCTGCTGCTGATCTGACCATCTAAAACATTATATGTGAGGGCCTGCTGGTGAGCTGACCCTCTAAAAGATTGTAGGTGAGGGCCTGCTGGTGAGCTGACCCTGTAAAACATTATGTCTTAGGGCCTGCTGGTGAGCTGACCCTCATAAACATTATATGTGAGGGCCTGCAGGTGAGCTGACCCTCTAAAACATTACATGCGAGGGCCTGCAGGTGAGCTGACCCTCTAAAACATTACATGCGATGGCCTGCAGGTGAGCTGACCCTCTAAAACATTACATGCGAGGGCCTGCAGGTGAGATGACCCTCTAAAAGATTGTAGGTGAGGGCCTGCTGGTGAGCTGGCCCCTTATAATCATTATATGCGAAGGCCTGCTGGTGAGCTGACCCTGTAAAACATTAGGGTTGAGGGCGTGCTGGTGAGCTGACCCTCAAAAACTTTATATGCAAGGGCCTGCAGGTGAGCTGACCCTCTAAAAGATTGTAGGTAAGGGCCTGCTGGTGAGCTGACCCTCTAAAACATTACATGAGAGGGCCTGCAGGTGAGATGACCCTCTAAAAGATTGTAGGTGAGGGCTTGCTGGTGAGCTGACCCTGTAAAACATTATGGTTCAGGGCGTGCTGGTGAGCTGACCCTCTTAAACATTACATGTGAGGGCCTGCAGATGAGCTGACCCTCTAAAAGATTGTAGGTGAGGGCCTGTTGGTGAGCTGACCCTCTAAAATATTGTAGGTGAGGGCCTACTGGTGAGCTGACCCTGTAAAACATTATGGTTGAAGGTCTGCCGGTGACCTGACCCTTAAAAACATTATATGCGAGGGCCCGCTGGTGAGTTGACCCTCTAAAAGATCATAGGTGGGGGCCTGCTGGTAAGCTGACCCTGTAAAACATTATGGCTAAGGGTCTGCTGGTGAGCTGACCCTCTAAAACATTATATGTGAGGGCCTTAAGGTGAGCTGACCCTCTAAAAGATTGTAGGTGAGGGCCTGCTGGTGAGCTGACCCTGTAAAAGATTGTAGTTGAGGGCCTGCTGGTGAGCTGACCCTCAAAAACATTATATGCGAGGGCCTGCTGGTGAGCTGACCCTCTAAAAGATTGTAGGTGAGGGCCTACTAGTGAGCTGACCCTGTAAAACATTATGGTTGAGGGTCTGCTGGTGAGCTGACCATCTAAAACATTATATGCAAAGGCCTGCAGGTGAGCTGACCCTCTAAAAGATTGTAGGTGAGGGCCTGCTGGTGAGCTGACCCTCTAAAAGATTACATGCGAGGGCCTGCAGGTGAGCTGACCCTCTAAAAGATTGTAGGTGAGGGCCTGCTGGTGAGCTGACCCTCTGAAAGATTGTAGGTGAGGGCCTGCTGGCGAGCTGACCCTCTAAAACATTATGGTTGAGGGCCTGCTGGTGAGCTGACCCTCTAAAAGATTGTAGGTGAGGGTCTACTAGTGAGCTGATGCGGTAAAACATTATGGTTGAGGGTCTGCTGGTGAGCTTAAAACATTAAATGCGAGGGCCTGCAGGTGAGCTGACCCTCTAAAAGATTGTAGGTGAGGGCCTGCAGGTGAGCTGACCCTCTAAAAGATTGTAGGTGAGAGCCTGCTGGTGAGCTGACCCTCTAAAACATTACATGCGAGGGTCTTCAGGTGAGCTGGCCCTCTAAAAGATTGTAGGTGAGGGCCTGCTGGTGAGCTGACCCTCTAAAACATTATATGCGAGGGCCTGCTGGTGAGCTGACCCTCTAAAAGATCGTAGGTGGGGGCCTGCTGGTAAGCTGACCCTGTAAAACATTATGGCTAAGGGTCTGCTGGTGAGCTGACCCTCTAAAACATTATATGTGAGGGCCTTAAGGTGAGCTGACCCTCTAAAAGATTGTAGGTGAGGGCCTGCTGGTGAGCTGACCCTGTAAAAGATTGTAGTTGAGGGCCTGCTGGTGAGCTGACCCTCAAAAACATTATATGCGAGGGCCTGCTGGTGAGCTGACCCTCTAAAAGATTGTAGGTGAGGGCCTACTAGTGAGCTGACCCTGTAAAACATTATGGTTGAGGGTCTGCTGGTGAGCTGACCATCTAAAACATTATATGCAAAGGCCTGCAGGTGAGCTGACCCTCTAAAAGATTGTAGGTGAGGGCCTGCTGGTGAGCTGACCCTCTAAAAGATTACATGCGAGGGCCTGCAGGTGAGCTGACCCTCTAAAAGATTGTAGGTGAGGGCCTGCTGGTGAGCTGACCCTCTAAAAGATTACATGCGAGGGCCTGCAGGTGAGCTGACCCTCTAAAAGATTGTAGGTGAGGGCCTGCTGGTGAGCTGCCCCTCTGAAAGATTGTAGGTGAGGGCCTGCTGGCGAACTGACCCTCTAAAACATTATGGTTGAGGGCCTGCTGGTGAGCTGACCCTCTAAAAGATTGTAGGTGAGGGCCTGCTGGTGAGCTGACCCTCTAAAAGATTACATGCGAGGGCCTGCAGGTGAGCTGACCCTCTAAAAGATTGTAGGTGAGGGCCTGCTGGTGAGCTGACCCTCTAAAAGATTACATGCGAGGGCCTGCAGGTGAGCTGACCCTCTAAAAGATTGTAGGTGAGGGCCTGCTGGTGAGCTGACCCTCTTAAAGATTGTAGGTGAGGGCCTGCTGGCAAACTGACCCTCTAAAACATTATGGTTGAGGGCCTGCTGGTGAGCTGACCCTCATAAAGATTGTAGGTAAGGGTCTACTAGTGAGCTGACGTGGTAAAACATTATGGTTGAGGGTCTGCTGGTGAGCTGACCCTCTAAAACATTAAATGCGAGGGCCTGCAGGTGAGCTGACCCTCTAAAAGATTGTAGGTGAGGGCCTGCAGGTGAGCTGACCCTCTAAAAGATTGTAGGTGAGAGCCTGCTTTTGAGCTGACCCTCTAAAACATTACATGCGAGGGTCTTCAGGTGAGCTGGCCCTCTAAAAGATTGTAGGTGAGGGCCTGCTGGTGAGCTGACCCTCTAAAACATTATATGTGAGGGCATGCAGGTGAGCTGACCCTCTACAACATTAGGAACGAGGGCAGACTAATAAGCATGTTGATATGATGGAAGAGGAGGAGGGCGAGAAAAGGAAGATTAAACCATATACCATTTTTATGTGGTGGAAGGGCTGCATGGGAATACAGTGTATTCAGTACATTATAAAAAACACATTTAAAGTGCCTTTATGTTCAGCTGCTTTCCTCTGGTGGAGTAGAGAAGTCAGGGGCAATCCAGGCCTTGTTCATTTTTATAAGAGTCAACCTGTCAGCATTTTCAGTTGACAGGCGGATGTGCTTATCAGTTATTGTGCCCGCAGCAGCACTAAATACCTGCTCTGACAAAACACTGGCGGCAGGGCAGGCCAGCACCTCCGAGGCGTAGAGCTCCAGTTTGTGCCGCGTGTCCAACTTGGACACCCAGTAGTTGTAAGGCACAGAGGGATCATTGAGGATGCTGACACGGTCTGCTACGTACTCCTTCACCATCTTCCAAAAATTTTCCCTCCTTGTGACACTAGGCCGTGCATCAGGGTGAGGGTGCTGGCAGGGTGTCATGAAACTGTCCTAGGCTTTGGAGAGTGTTGCCCTGCCTCTGTTAGAACTACTGTGTGTTCCCCTCGTCTCCCCTCCTCAGTTGCCCAAGGACCTACGTACTCTGCCGCCAGCGCTGTCAGCTGGAAATATTTGGAGCAATTTTTCCACAAGGACCTTCTGGTATTGTACCATTTTGCTCGTCCTCTCCACCACAGGAATGAGAGATGTAAAGTTCTCTTTGTAGCGGGGGTGTTGTCCAAAATGCGTCAAACGCGTGAGTAACGGGAAAGGCAGCCTAACATAAAGTCAGCCATGTGTGCCAGAGTCCCAACAGGCAAAACTTCGCTGTCGTCATCAGGAGGATCCCTCTCAATCTCCTCTTCCGCCCATCCACGCTGAACAGATGGAATTAAACTTCCATGGGTACTACCCTCTGTAGCGGAGGCAACCGTCTCCTACTCCTTCTCATCATCATCCAATTTGCGCTGAGAAGACGAACTGAGGGTGGTCTGGCTATCACCCTGTGTAATGTCTTCCCCCATTTCCATCTCTTCCACATGCAAAGCGTCAGCCTTATTTGTAAGCAGCGAGCGTTTGAGTAGACACAGAAGTGGGATGGTGACGCTGATAATAGTGTTGTCGCTGCTCACCATCTGTGTTGATTCCTCAAAGTTTCTTAAAACCTCACAGAGGTCAGACATCCATGCCCACTCGTCGCTTGTGAAAAGCGGAAGCTGACTGAAAAGGCGACGACCATGTTTCTGCTGGTATTCCACTACTGCACTCTGCTGCTCACAAAGCCTGGCCATCATGTGGAACGTCGAGTTCAAGCACGTGCTCACATCGCACAACAGTCGGTGAGCTGGCAGTTATAAGCGCTGCTGCAGTGTTGACAGACCGGCGAAAGCTGTTGATGACTTGCGAAATGGGCACACACGCGGCGCACCTTCACCAGTAGCTCAGGCAAATTTGGGTAGGTTCTGAGAAACTGCTGAACCACCAGGTTGAAGATGTGGGCTAGGCATGGGATGTGTGTGAGCTTTCCGAGCTCCAAAGCCGCCACCAAGTTACGGCCATTGTCAGACACAACCATGCCTGGTTCTAGGTTGAGTGGCGAGAGCCACAGCTCAGTCTGGTCTCTTATCCCCTGCCACAGCTCTGCGGCAGTGTGCTGTTTGTCACCTAAGCAGATCAGCTTAAGCACGGCCTGTTGACGCTTCCCCACTGCAGTGCTACACTGCTTCCAGCTACTGACTGATGGCTGACTGGTGCTGCATGAGGATAATTCTGAGGTGGAAGTGGAGGAGGAGGCGGAGAAGGAGAAGTGGGTGTTGGAGCCACTAACGTAGGTGGTGGCGCAAACCCTGATGGAATTAGGGCCCGCAATCCTTGGCGTCAGTGGCACCTGTGCCATCCCAGGGTACGACTTGCTTCCGACCTCCACAACGTTCACCTGGTGTGCCTTCAGCAAAATGTAGCGTCCCTGGCCGAAAGCACTTGTCCATGTGTCAGTGGTTAAGTGGACCCTCCCAGTAACTGCGTTGGTCAGGGCACGGGTGATGTTACGGAACACATGCTGGTGTAAGGGGGGCACGGCACACCGTGAAAAATAGTGGTGGCTGCCGACTGCGTAACGAAGGACGGGCGCCGATATCAGGCCTCAGTGTCCACAAGCCTAAATGGCAACATTTCCAGGGCCAGTAATTTGGAAAGTTGGGCATTTTTAGTGCTATGGCCTGTGGGTGGATGGCTGGGTATTTGCGCTTGCGTTCAAATGTCTGGGGTAAGGACATTTGTACGCTGCGCTGGGACACGGAAGTGAATGTGGTCGCTGATGGTGCTTGTGAAGGTCCAGGTGCAGGGCGGGAGGCATCAGGGCCTGCGTCTTCGACAGGGGATTGGCCAGCACGTAACACAGGGGAAGAGGAGGCAGTGGTGTGACCAGCAGACACAGATTGTGGACTCAGGCGTTCGGCTAACCTATCACGGTGCTTTGATGCCATGTGGCAGATCATGCTGGTGGTGGTGAGGTTGCTAGTGTTCACACCCCTGCTCATTTTTGTATGGCACAGGTTGAAAATTACAATTCTTTTGTCGTCCGCACTTTCTTTAAAAAAGCGCCAGACTGTGAAACACCTACCCCTTGGCAAGGGAGATTTCCGCAAGAGTGTGCTCCGGGGAACAGTTGCGGGCATGTTTGGTGTGGCCCGCCTTCTCCCTTTTGCCACCCCACTGCTTCTTCTTCCAGCCTGTTGCGGTGCTGCGGATCCCTCCCCTTCTGTACTGCTGTCCTCGCTCAGCTTGCCACCTTCCCAGGTTGGGTCACTTGCTTCATCGTCCACCACCTCCTCTTCCACCTCCTCACTCTGCTCATCCTCCTGACTTGTTGACCTAACAACAACCTCAGGCATTGACAACTGTGTCTCATCATCATCATCAACCTCTTGAGACACTAATTGCCGTTGACTTATTGGCAACTGTGTCTCCTCATCATCATCATCCACCTCGTGAAACACTAGTTGCCGTTCCCCACTGTCATGTTGTTGTGACTGGATGCTCAAGAGTTTGGGAATCAGGGCATAAGATCTCATGTCCCTCTTTAAGCGGGCCTTTCGAGAGGCCCAAATGAAGGAAATGGCGCTGAAAAGAGCTCCTCGGAATATCCGAGTGTGGGATCACTTGTTTGGCAAGACTCTCCATGGTGTGAGGAAGGAGGATCAGGGTGAGGATTGTGTTGACCTGACTCTTGGCTACTGAGACTGGACTTGGTGGAAGACAGGGTGGTGCTTAACCGACTGGAAGCATTATCTGCTGCAATCCAACCGACCACCTGGTTGCACTGGTCTGACTTCGAGAGCATTGTCCTGCGCCACCCTGCAAACTGGGACATGAAGCTAGGTATCGTGGATGATTGTTTTTCTTGTGCTCTGGCAGCAGGCACAGTTTCAATGCGCCCAGGGCCACGCCCTCTGCGTGCACTATAAGCAGCACGGACACTTCCCTGTCCCTTACTGCTCGCCTTCTTCATATTAAATGTTATATATGCTTGAAAGTTTGTCATACGTACAGTAGCGTAGGATTTGTAAGTGTATGCGCAAAAAAAATAAAAAAAGGTATTTGGGATGTGGAAACGTTACACAGGAGATGTACCCCAGGTAATGTCACTGTCACCAGCGGACACCATCTACGGAAAAAGTACACTGGATGTCACTGATATTTTTTAGATGTGCACATGTAACGTGTAACATAGGAGATGTAGCGCAGCTAATGTCACTGTCCGCAGTGGACACCGTCTACGGAAAAAGTACACTGGATGTCTGATATTTTTTGGATGTGCACACGCTACACAGGAGAAATCCAGCAGATAATGTCGCTGATGTCAGCAGCGGCTAATATAAAATTACAGGTAATGTCACTTGTATTTTGGATGTGGAAACGTTACACAATAATGTCATACAGGTAATGTCCCTGTCTACGGAAAAAGTACACTGGATGTCACTGATATTTTTGGGATGTGCACACGTTACACAGGAGATGTAGCGCAGATAATGTTGCTGTCTGCAGCGGCCTAACTATTGCACGCTATTTAGACTTTTGGGTCTGTAAAGTTTTAGCAATTTAGCGCAGGTTGCGCAAAAAATATATATTGCTGCTGCTACACACCACAATAGTCCTTAACCACCTCCGGACCGCCTAACGCAGGATCGCGTTCCGGAGGTGGCAGCCCTGCGCAGAGTCACGCATATATGCGTCATCTCGCGATGGCCGAGATTTCCTGTGAACGCGCGCACACAGGCGCGCGCGCTCACAGGAACGGAAGGTAAGAGAGTTGATCTCCAGCCTGCCAGCGGCGATCGTTCGCTGGCAGGCTGGAGATGTGTTTTTTTTAACCCCTAACAGGTATATTAGACGCTGTTTTGATAACAGCGTCTAATATACCTGCTACCTGGTCCTCTGGTGGTCCCCTTTGTTTGGATCGACCACCAGAGGACACAGGTAGCTCAGTAAAGTAGCACCAAGCACCACTACACTACACTACACCCCCCCCCGTCACTTATTAACCCCTTATTAGCCCCTGATCACCCCTGATCACCCCATATAGACTCCCTGATCACCCCCTTGTCATTGATTACCCCCCTGTCATTGATCAACCCCCTGTAAAGCTCCATTCAGATGTCCGCATGATTTTTACGGATCCACTGATAGATGGATCGGATCCGCAAAACGCATCCGGACGTCTGAATGAAGCCTTACAGGGGCATGATCAATGACTGTGGTTATCACCCCATATAGACTCCCTGATCACCCCCCTGTCATTGATTACCCCCCTGTCATTGATCAACCCCCTGTAAAGCTCCATTCAGACGTCCGCATGATTTTTACGGATCCACTGATAGATGGATCGGATCCGCAAAACGCATCCGGACGTCTGAATGAAGCCTTACAGGGGCATGATCAATGACTGTGGTGATCACCCCATATAGACTCCCTGATCACCCCCCTGTAAAGCTCCATTCAGATGTCCGCATGATTTTTACGGATGCACTGATAGATGGATCCGATCCGCAAAACGCATCCGGACGTCTGAATGAAGCCTTACAGGGGCATGATCAATGACTGTGGTGATCACCCCATATAGACTCCCTGATCACCCCCCTGTAAAGCTCCATTCAGATGTCCGTATGATTTTTACGGATGCACTGATAGATGGATCCGATCCGCAAAACGCATCCGGACGTCTGAATGAAGCCTTACAGGGGCATGATCAATGACTGTGGTGATCACCCCCCCTGTCATTGATTACCCCCCTGTAAAGCTCCATTCAGATGTCCGCATGATTTTTACGGATGCACTGATAGATGGATCCGATCCGCAAAACGCATCCGGACGTCTGAATGAAGCCTTACAGGGGCATGATCAATGACTGTGGTGATCACCCCATATAGACTCCCTGATCACCCCCCTGTCATTGATTACCCCCCTGTCATTGATTACCCCCCTGTCATTGATTACCCCCCTGTAAAGCTCCATTCAGACGTCCGCATGATTTTTACGGATCCACTGATAGATGGATCGGATCCGCAAAACGCATCCGGACGTCTGAATGAAGCCTTACAGGGGCGTGATCAATGACTGTGGTTATCACCCCATATAGACTCCCTGATCACCCCCCTGTCATTGATCACCCCCCCCTGTCATTGATCACCCCCCTGTCATTGATCACCCCCCTGTCATTGATCACCCCCCTGTAAGGCTCCATTCAGACATTTTTTTGGCCCAAGTTAGCGGAATTATTTTTTTTTTTTCTTACAAAGTCTCGTATTCCACTAACTTGTGTCAAAAAATTAAATCTCACATGAACTCACCATACCCCTCACGGAAACCAAATGCGTAAAATTTTTTAGACATTTATATTCCAGACTTCTTCTCACGCTTTAGGGCCCCTAGAATGCCAGGGCAGTATAAATACCCCACATGTGACCCCATTTCGGAAAGAAGACACCCCCAGGTATTCCGTGAGGGGCATATTGAGTCCATGAAAGATTGAAATTTTTGTCCCAAGTTAGCGGAACGGGAGACTTTGTGAGAAAAAAATAAAAAATATCAATTTCCGCTAACTTGTGCCAAAAAAAAAAAAATTTCTATGAACTCGCCATGCCCCTCATTGAATACCTTGGGGTGTCTTCTTTCCAAAATGGGGTCACATGTGGGGTATTTATACTGCCCTGGCATTCTAGGGGCCCCAAAGCGTGAGAAGAAGTCTGGTATCCAAATGTCTAAAAATGCCCTCCTAAAAGGAATTTGGGCACCTTTGCGCATCTAGGCTGCAAAAAAGTGTCACACATCTGGTATCGCCGTACTCAGGAGAAGTTGGGGAATGTGTTTTGGGGTGTCATTTTACATATACCCATGCTGGGTGAGAGAAATATCTTGGTCAAATGCCAACTTTGTATAAAAAAATGGGAAAAGTTGTCTTTTGCCAAGATATTTCTCTCACCCAGCAAGGGTATATGTAAAATGACACCCCAAAACACATTCCCCAACTTCTCCTGAATACGGCGATACCACATGTGTGACACTTTTTTGCAGCCTAGGTGGGCAAAGGGGCCCATATTCCAAAGAGCACCTTTAGGATTTCACAGGTCATTTACCTACTTACCACACATTAGGGCCCCTGGAAAATGCCAGGGCAGTATAACTACCCCACAAGTGACCCCATTTTGGAAAGAAGACACCCCAAGGTATTCCGTGAGGGGCATGGCGAGTTCCTAGAATTTTTTATTTTTTGTCACAAGTTAGTGGAAAATGCTGATTTTTTTTTTTTTTTTTTTTTTTCATACAAAGTCTCATATTCCACTAACTTGTGACAAAAAATAAAAACTTCCATGAACTCACTATGCCCATCAGCGAATACCTTGGGGTCTCTTCTTTCCAAAATGGGGTCACTTGTGGGGTAGTTATACTGCCCTGGCATTCTAGGGGCCCAAATGTGTGGTAAGGAGTTTGAAATCAAATTCTGTAAAAAATGACCTGTGAAATCCGAAAGGTGCTCTTTGGAATATGGGCCCCTTTGCCCACCTAGGCTGCAAAAAAGTGTCACACATCTGGTATCTCCGTACTCAGGAGAAGGTGGGGAATGTGTTTTGGGGTGTCATTTTACATATACCCCTGCTGGGTGAGAGAAATATCTTGGCAAAAGACAACTTTTCCCATTTTTTTTTATACAAAGTTGGCATTTGACCAAGATATTTCTCTCACCCAGCATGGGTATATGTAAAATGACACCCCAAAACACATTCCCCACCTTCTCCTGAGTACGGAGATACCAGATGTGTGACACTTTTTTGCAGCCTAGGTGGGCAAAGGGGCCCATATTCCAAAGAGCACCTTTCGGATTTCACAGGTCATTTTTTACAGAATTTGATTTCAAACTCCTTACCACACATTCTGGCCCCTAGAATGCCAGGGCAGTATAACTACCCCACAAGTGACCCCATTTTGGAAAGAAGAGACCCCAAGGTATTCGCTGATGGGCATAGTGAGTTCATGGAAGTTTTTATTTTTTGTCACAAGTTAGTGGAATATGAGACTTTGTATGAAAAAAAAAATCAAAAAAAAAAAATCATCATTTTCCACTAACTTGTGACAAAAAATAAAAAATTCTAGGAACTTGCCATGCCCCTCACGGAATACCTTGGGGTGTCTTCTTTCCAAAATGGGGTCACTTGTGGGGTAGTTATACTGCCCTGGCATTCTAGGGGCCCAAATGTGTGGTAAGGAGTTTGAAATCAAATTCTGTAAAAAATGACCTGTGAAATCCGAAAGGTGCTCTTTGGAATATGGGCCCCTTTGCCCACCTAGGCTGCAAAAAAGTGTCACACATCTGGTATTGCCGTACTCAGGAGAAGGTGGGGAATGTGTTTTGGGGTGTCATTTTACATATACCCATGCTGGGTGAGAGAAATATCTTGGCAAAAGACAACTTTTACCATTTTTTTATACAAAGTTGGCATTTGACCAAGATATTTATCTCACCCAGCATGGGTATATGTAAAAAGACACCCCAAAACACATTCCTCAACTTCTCCTGAATACAGAGATACCAAATGTGTGACACTTTTTTGCAGCCTAGGTGGGCAAAGGGGCCCATATTCCAAAGAGCACCTTTCGGATTTCACAGGTCATTTTTTACAGAATTTGATTTCAAACTCCTTACCACACATTTGGGCCCCTAGAATGCCAGGGCAGTATAACTACCCCACAAGTGACCCCATTTTGGAAAGAAGAGACCCCAAGGTATTTCGTGATGGGCATAGTGAGTTCATAAAAGTTTTTATTTTTTGTCACAAGTTAGTGGAATATGAGACTTTGTAAGAAAAAAAAAAAAAAAAAAAAATCATCATTTTCCGCTAACTTGTGACAAAAAATAAAAAGTTCTATGAACTCACTATGCCCATCAGCGAATACCTTAGGGTGTGTACTTTCCGAAATGGGGTCATTTGTGGGGTGTTTGTACTGTCTGGGCATTGTAGAACCTCAGGAAACATGACAGGTGCTCAGAAAGTCAGAGCTGCTTCAAAAAGCGGAAATTCACATTTTTGTACCATAGTTTGTAAACGCTATAACTTTTACCCAAACCATTTTTTTTTTACCCAAACATTTTTTTTTTTATCAAAGACATGTAGAACTATAAATTTAGAGCAAAATTTCTATATGGATCTCGTTTTTTTTGCAAAATTTTACAACTGAAAGTGAAAAATGTCATTTTTTTGCAAAAAAATCGTTAAATTTCGATTAATAACAAAAAAAGTAAAAATGTCAGCAGCAATGAAATACCACCAAATGAAAGCTCTATTAGTGAGAAGAAAAGGAGGTAAAATTCATTTGGGTGGTAAGTTGCATGACCGAGCAATAAACGGTGAAAGTAGTGTAGGTCAGAAGTGTAAAAAGTGGCCTGGTCTTTCAGGGTGTTTAAGCACTGGGGGCTGAAGTGGTTAAAAGGACTTTTGGGTCTCTGACAAGTTTTTCATCTGAAAAAAAGAACATTTCACTCCCTACACTATCTTTCCCTTCTTCAGCACAGCTCTCCCTGACTAAGGGCTTGTTCACACGAACGTGTGAAGCCCGTGCTGTGGACCGCAAATTGAGGTCCGCAATGCACGGGCACCGTCCGTGGGGCAGGCGCATGGGGATCGCAAACCCATTCACTTGAATGGGTCCACTATCCTTCCGTTCTGCAAAAAGATAGAGCAAGTTCTATCTTTTTGCGGTGCGAAAGCACGAAACAGAACCCCAGAAAGCACTCCGTAGTGTTCTGTTCCGTTCCACATCTCCGGATTTTGCGGACCCATTGAAATGAATCGGTCCGCATCCGTGATGCGGAATGGCCATGGAACGGTGCCTGTGTATTGCGGATCCGCAAATGCAGTCCGCAATACGGCAACGGTCTTCACACGTTCGTTTGAACAAGCCCTAACACTGAGCCGAACACGTGTCATTGGGTGCTATATAGCATTCCGGCCATCCAATCACTGTAATGCCAGTAACTAACATGGCTACGACATTACAGTGAAGGGCAGTACTTACCTGCGCGTTTATTGGCTGCGTAGCAGCCAACAAACATGCGGGAGGAGACTCGAGCATTGCGCTCGAGCACATGCTGTCTTCGGCCGAATACCGCCATGTGCCGAGCATCGAGATGCTCAAGCCGAACTGGTGTTCGGCCCAGCATGCTCGATCAACACTAGTCAGGGTCTGTGTGGCCAGTCAAGTTCTTCCGCTCCAAACTCACCCGACCATGTCTTTATGGACCTTGCTCTGTGCACTGGAGCAGATAATGCTATGGAGTTTTTTTTTTCTGGGGTCGACCTAGACCCCTTGGTTCCAGTGTAAGCAGACTTTTCCCTACTCATGCCAGGTCTAAAAAGGGGGCGTGGGCAGGGAAGATGACGGACCAGCAGGCCCATCTCATTTATCATTTTCTACGCCTGTTTAAGGCAAAGAAAATGGTTTAAATTTAAGCCAGCAAGGAAGCCAGATCAGCGGTGGATGCGCCAAAGTTTTATAGAGGCTAGAGCCTCTTCATAACTTCGGTGGATCCACCGCCAGCGCATGGGATTAATAAGACCAGAATCTAAAACGCCAGTCTTAATAAATGGACCCCCTTAATGTTTCAGCATCCCAAGAGTTTTTTGGACAACTGTATGCTTCCAACTTTGTGGGAACAGTTGGAAGGCCCGTTTCTGTTCCAGCATAACTGTGCCACGTGGCATAAAACATGGTCCATAAAGACATAGTATGATATATAATAGGTCTACCAGAGAGGAGCTTTTAGAGGTCCTCCACGCTGGCTTATAGAGGGGAGTAAAAGAAAATAATTTAAAAATGCATCAAGAATTAATAAACTTTGTGTCAGTTTTAGCATTTGACTGATTACAAGTAAGATTTTATGTATGTAATCCACATATCAACATGCTATAAAATAAGTTGATATTATGGCAGAGAGAGTAGACCCAGCTCAAGGTGGCCCTGACACACTTTACTTATGAGCATTGTAAGTGCTGAACTTGGGTTTCTTAGTGCCACACAAGGACCTTTCTGAGGACTCACCCTTCATCTATGCAGAACAAGTCCAGATCCACGTTTAATTGCATATTATTTGTTGATACCATTGCACACGAAGGACCTATCAATAAGGTCTAATAGGTTATTTGGGAGTCAACCTATAAGAAATATATTCTATATTCAGGTACTGCGAAATGCACTCCCTGTCCACCTTCCCTGGTAGTCAGTGCCCAAAAACACAGTGTACCATGGCTCTACAACTTCAGATTGGTAATTACCTGTTTCTGAGCTCTTGTCTGTTCACCTATGTGTCCTGTGTCTTCTTCTTTCTTGCTCTTACATCCAAAGTGAAGGGGATTTGGGAGGCTTGGACCCTATTACTATTAATGTACTGAGCCTGCCTCGGCCGGCGGCACTGCTCAGTTTAAAAAGTCAGCGCGCTCGCGCTCGCACGGAGCGCTGTGTGACGTCACAGTAAGAACCATGAGAAATATTCCCTACTGACAAGTGATTGGTGCCAAACTGTGGTGGGCCTGCCCAACCTTATGTGCTGTGTTGGTTGGGTTAGCACCAGAAGGTCACCATTTTATTATCTGCTATTGGACCCTCTCCTCTTGTGGAACCCCTAGCTATGCTTCTATGTTCAGGGGACACATTGCATAAGACAGAAGACAATACAACTTATCTGTGATGATATGCACATTAGGACTGTAGGTTTCTTCTGTCACTGTAGACAACATGGTATCCTCATCATTCCTTGCTGCCATGCTGTTTCTTTGATAGCCAGTCTATGCCCCCTTGGCATAGATTAGGTTCTTGGTATGGGGTTTAGGTTAGATATCATTCTAATGGCAGGACGCAGCTGATGAGATGTAATAATTCCAGACTGCAGCCGTGGGGCGTGGGCACTAGGGCAGATTGGCACAAACCCTCTCTGGCACACACATCTCTCTTCGTCTCTTTTTTTTTTTTTTTTGAAGCACAGCTGAGCCAGGAAAAGGGAGGGGGTGGCACGTTTTCACCTGCCTTTTAATTGGATGTATTTTTAATTAATGGGGCTCTAGAGACCAACATGAGACCAATTTTTTCCCTGAATAGGGGCTAGGGAGGAATTGGGAGAGGTACGAGGATTGGACCACTGGGTGCGCTTAAATACAATCTCTGTCATCAATCACATGGCACTTTCACTGTTTGCCAGTGCGAGAGGGACATTCAGTAGATAGTTGGTGTCCTGGAAGGGCACAGTGTCCCGCAGCTCTGTGTGCCAACCTCCACACGTTGCTGCCTTGAGACCCTCCATATATCTCCACTGACTCTGCTGCGTTCCCAAGGACCCAGAGCTAAAAAAAGAAAAGTCCTAACTTTGCAAAGGAAGAACCTACTATGGTCCAAGTAATGTCCAGACATCAGCATTCAATCTTTCTACTTCCATCTATGTATTCTGCAACTCTTTAGAGAGGACATCTTGTCTATAGCAGGTTCCTCTCAGTAATGCAGACAAAGCCCTTATAGAGTGCCATGTGCACACAAATTCAATGATTATTGCCTTGATCCTAAATAGGATCGATACATACATTAAGAAAGCAGCAAATACTGTATAAATGGGTAGTGAGTGCTGACATGTACGTACAGTAGCACAGCTGGTCTGGTGCCCTCTCCTTTTGCATCATTGCCTCTCTCTGCCTTCTGGTGGCAGAAGCTGCAGGGCCCGCTGGGGGAAGATTGCAGGCAGAAGATCCCACTGGCACCATAAGCTGGCAGAAGGGCAGCTGCCTGTGAAGAGGAGGGGGGGGGGGGGATTGAGCAGAAGGAACCCTCCTCTCTTCCTGGGGTCAGGTGTGATTTGGTGTATGTAGGGCAGTCATGAATATTTAGTGTTTAACTCCTCCTTGGCAATGGAGGCACTGTTTGGGCAGGGTGAATGATTGAGGTATGCAGGTGACCTGTGGGTTGGGATGTGCCAGACAGTGGGTGAGGATTTAGGAAGCAGTAGTAGTTGGGCAATGCCAGGACAACAGCTGGTTCATATGTATCAGACACAGAGGTATCTAGCTTGGTGTTTCCAGAGAACTCAGACACCCGGTGCCAGTCTTAGTTATAATTCCAGCAATTAGTCCTTTTTATATTCCTTTCTTGCAAGATACACTTTGCCTAACATAGTAATACAACATAGCAGTGCTGAGTTTGTCATTTGTAATGTGGACACTGTGAATTCAGCACCAAATAAAATGGGACATGTTACCATTAGGGGATATGGTTGGAGCTTAATAAATAGGACTTGCATACAGAGCCATGATATGACCATGCGAATACATAAAGCAGAAGCTTTGCCGCCTCTGTATGGGATGTTGTTCTTTGTCTTCCAGACATAAAGAACCCCTTTGTTATGGTTTAGATGTTTTCTGCTGCTTAGCATTGCTCCGCACGTGACTGCTCTGCTACATACTACCACACGGTGCTCTGCAGCACTGGACTCCACATGATATGTAGGTTTCTAGACACTTGGCAGTGGGGATGGGGGGGGAACTGACACTTCCGGGCTCTGCTTTCCCACAATGTAGTTCGGCCTGCACTTGCTGTGCGCAATTAGTATTTTTCTGGCATTGTGATGCAGACAGAGTGAGAGGAACAGATGCTGAATCCTCATTGCGTTCCGTGTAACCTAGAGACAGCCTGCTGGCCCTGCCTCCCTCCCTACAATCTCCCCCAATCTCCCCCAAGCCTGACACCTTGAAGGAAGAACCCCCCCACTAACACCACACACTTTCTCAACAAAATATGTTCCCCAGACGTCTTTTCGAAGTCAGTGAAAACTGAACAAAATATCAGACCGACAATATCGACAATGTATATGTAATCCAAATCACCCCCCCGAGAGCAGCGGGTAGGAGTGCTTGAGTCTCTCCTCCTCCATACATATAGAGGTAGACGTGTACAGTAGACACAGTGGAGATATCCTTCTATATGGTGAGCTGTGACGTCACTGCTGCATGGAACCTGTGGAGAGGGTTCAAGAGGCTGGATCAAAAATATGTAATAAGAAAAGCACCAGAAGCATTTCACAAATTGTAGACATTAAATATTTGTTTGTGTTTATTGTACCTTTAGTAATATCTAGTGTGCACACCATTTGTAGAACGTTGTATGTTTATCGATTGGTCAACCAAGTATCGTATGTTGTTTCTACCAATGGATTCACTGTGATAGATATGAGATAAAAATGCTTAGATAGATAGATATGAAATAGATAGATCAGATACATATGAGATAGAGTGATAGATAGATATAGAGATAGATATGAAATAGATAGATCAGATACATATGAGATAGAGTGATAGATATAGACATAGATATGAAATAGATAGATCAGATACATATGAGATAGAGTGATAGATAAAAACACAGATGTGTGATACATACAGATGTAGCCAAGCTACAATTGACTCTGATATCACATGGCGCAGTGTTATCTTGGTTATCTCGTGACAAAAGCCATTGAAATCTATTGAAAAGTTTGTTTTCTTTTTCTTGCCATTCTTTACTACACGCGTTAACGATCACATTTAGCTTGGTTACATCGGAAGGTAGATAGATATGAGACAGGTAGCTATGCGATAGATAGATAGACAGATATGTGATAGATAGATATTAGATATGTACATATAAGGCTACTTTCACATCTGCGTTTTGCTAAACTGTTTTGAGATCTGTCACAGTACCTCAAAACCTCAGCAAAATGCTTTAGTTTTCTCACCATTCATTTTCAATTGGGACAAAACTGAACAAACTTGAACAGAGTGCATCAGAATGCATTCCGTTTCGTTGCGTTCCCATGGCGTGCACAAAAACGCTGTAAGAAGCGTCTTTGTGTGTGTCATGGGATACTGAGCAAGAGAGATCCGTCATGAAACACAATATAAGTCAATAGAGATGGATCCGTTTTTTCGCACTCAAAAAAACCCCGGATCCAGCGCCCATTGACTTACAATGGTTTTAGTGACGGATCAGTCTTGTTCATTTTGGAAATAATACAACTGGATCTGTTCTGAACGAATGCAATCCCTGACGGATCCAGCAAAACCACAGATATGAAAGTAGCCTAAGAGAGATAGATATGAGATTGATTGATAGATAGATAATACATAGATAGAGAGATAGATAGATAGATAGATAGATAGATAGATAGATAGATACAGGGAGAGAGATAGTAGAATTAATATATAGATAGCTGTTTGGTATCAGATATATATAGAAGGCATAGACTGTATATTAGGTATTGTTAGAGAGCTATATAGATGTCTGTGTTCAGCACAACAGCCTTTATCATGGAAATACTCGGACGCAGGGTAGAGATAGAACCATGTGGCCCATTAATTTTATATTTTAATAGCCGAGCAGAACAGTTATAGTTGTGGTTTCAGTCATTCATGATCATCTCAGTCTACAATCCGTCCAATTCCATTTGTTCTGATGTAAGATTCAGATAATGTGTGTGGCAGAGGAAAAACTAAAGACTCTTAGGGGCAGTCACATTTTTTTATATATACAATGCCCTATCGGAGTATTCGCCACCTTGACGTTTTCCCTGTGTTGTTGCCCTAGAACCTACAGTTAAAATGGATTTTAGAAGTTTTGCAACAGACCTGACAAAATAGTCCAAATTGTTACAGTGGAATAAAAAAAAATAACTTGTTTAACTGAAAAGTTTTGGGTGTAGATGTATTCCCCCCTTAGGTATGAAACCCCTAAAGAAGGTCTGGTCCAACTAATTAACTTCTGAAGTCACATAATAAGTTGAATAAGTTCCTCATTTCACACGGAGAGTATACAGTATATAGAACTGTTCTGAAAGGCCCAGAATCTGCAACACTATTAACCAAGCAGCATGAAGACCAAGAAGCCTCCAAACAGGTCAGATGGATGTGGAGAAATGTAGATCAGAGTTGGGTTATAAAAATATATATAGATTTCTCCCAAACTGACCATGCCACAGAGCACCAGTAAATCCATTACAGCACAAGAATATGGTACTATAAACCTGACACAAGAAGACCGCCTGCTAAAACTAACAGACTGGGTAAGGAAGGCATTGATCAGAGACTCAACAAAGACATCAATGACAACACTGAAGGATCTCCAAAGATCCACAGCCGAGATGGAAGTATCTGTCCATAGGACCACAATATGCTATGTAGGAGGGGTAAATATGCTTATAGTACAGTACATACTGCGGCCTATTCTATTATTCGTAGAACCTGTTTTCCATTGTATACTATGTTTAATATGTAACAGGTTGTTTTTCACAGTTATGTGTGTGCTTGTGCAGCGAGCCCCAGCGGAGCTTGTGCAGAGGATGGGAGTGGTAGTGGCCCTGATGAGGTGTGTTGTTGTGTCACAGTGTCCTACCTCAGGCCCTCGCTCCCTGGGGTTTGGTGCAGTTAAAAAGGTAATGATGAAAGGAGCCAGGTAGAGATTATAGAATAAAGAACGTCTTTCTTTGCTGAGTGCAAAAACAAATAGCACCACATCCAGCAGCAGTTAGTACAAAGTGCAATCACTCCTCCCAGATAATGGAGTATGGTACCTGGCAATAAGTCACAAGATGACACTCAGAAATTTGCTAGCTGACAATGTCTCTCTTCTGATTCTCTTCCCTACGGCTATACTCTGGCACCTGTCGCTGTAGGTGTCCACTGTATAATGCAGGCTTCTAGTTACACCTGTCCTGAACTGCAGTGATGGTGTATTAACATGTTTCCCACCACCTTGCAGTGGAGTCTTGATAGCTTGGTTGCTTGATCACTTTGCTAACAACTTTGCTAACACAAATACGCAGTAGTTTACACATATTCTATAGCCTACAACCCTGCAGTCTTTCTAGGGCAATGTTGTCCTCCAAGATGAGCCGCCTCTGTGGTTCTCATGGCCTGGAGGAGTGGGAGATGGATCGCATGCTCCCTCACTCCTCTCTCTCATTTATACAAATCCAACCAACTAGCTCTGCCCCTCCCTTGGCAGGAATTTGGACCAGCCCACTCCTACCAAGAGGGGATGAAAAGGGTGGTAAGTCCCATTCCTGTTGCCAAACACTGCCAACTATACCCCATCTGATGGTGTACAAAGTGTATAGCATGACATTACATTACATTGCATTTACATTACAAACCATTGCAGTTACAATAGTAGTACCTCCAGTTCTGGGGTACACTTGTACAGTAAATGTAGAATGAATATAATACCATATGTGACAGAGTGTACTGAGCATGCTCAGACAGCTGGAGTATGGACGTAAGGACCTGTTATGGAGAGCCATGAAAGGACAGTGTAGTGGAGAGGAAAGTCATCAAAGAGAGCAGCATCTAGAGAGAGTGGAAGAGACTGAGACCAGAGTTAAAGACAACACAGCTACAGGAGAGCGCCTAAGAGTGGCTGGACCATTATCTCTGAGAGGTGGGAGCTGGGGGGAAACGGTGTCAGTGGTTTGTGGAGATCTGCACAGACTGATCTTGTGTTATTGTACAACCCAAAGTTATCTACTTAATTACTGAAGCAAAGTTATATAAAATCTGATGCCTGCCTGACTCCTGTGCTTGTATACTACACTGGTTGTGCCCCCCTTACATGCCGTACCCTCCACAGAAAGGAGTTTTATGGAAGAGTGTCCAGAAAAAAAAGCAGCTGCTTAAAAAAACATAAGAAAACATGTTTGGATTTCACCAAACAGCCAGCGTCAGACTCTCCAAACCCATGGAAGAAGGTTCTCTGGTCAGATGAGACTAAAATTAAACATTTGGCCATCATGAGAGATGCAATGTACAGCACAAACCCAACATTTCCCATCACCCCAAGTACACCATTCCCACAGTGAAGCATGGTGGTGGCAGCATCATACTGAGTGATTTTTTTTTGTCAGCAGGGTGTCGAAAAATGGTTAGGACTGAAGGAAAGATGAATGGCAGTAAACACAGAGAAATAATTGCGGGAAACCTTCAGTCCGCCAGAGATTTAAGACTGTGATGGAGGTTCACCTTCTAGCAGGACAATGACCCTAAACATACTGCTAAAGCTACACTGGATGGATTTAAGGGGAAAATGCCTTGGAATGACCGAATCAAAGTTCAGACCTCAGGCCGACTGATAATCTAAGGCATGACTTCAAGACTGCAGGAGTTCAACCCAACCTATCTAACTTTAAGAAGTTGAAGCATTTTTTCTTGGAAGAATGGGCAAAAGTCCCAGAGTTTAGATGAGCTAAGCTAAGAGACGTTTATCTATAATTGCAGCCAAAGGTGACTCTACAAAGCATTGACTTTCAGGGACTGAATACTTATGCACATTAAATTTCTCTTTTTTTTTTTTCTTTGAATTATTTTGCACATTGAAACTGGTATTTATGTTGTGTAAATCAAATGGTACAAATCCACCAAAATCCACTTTAATTCCAGGTTGTAATGCAACAAAGCATGAAAATACGTCGTAACTTACAGGCAGAGAACTAGGGGAGGACTCCCAGAAATCATTTATCTTAGGATGTTAGTGAAATGCCATGTTTATGTTGAAGGGGATTGCCACCACGTATAAATATTAATGTAATCTGTTAGATTAAAATATGTCAAATATGACAATTGTTCAATTCTAATCATTTAAAAAATGCTACTATGCCTAGACTTCGCTGTCACATACTTGCTATGGTATCGGAGAAGATGGGTAGGCACTGCTGTTTGCACATGGTGCTCACGTCCAGGGAAGGTGTCCCACTAGTATATAACGAAGAAGGACCAGCACTCACTTTCTTGACGATATGAAGAAACTTATACTCAAAGCAGAATAGCATCAACAGTGAATAGTTTTGGCTCAAGCCTCAGCCTTTTTCTTTTCTAGTTTGAATAAGGCTCAGGCTTGAGCTGAAACTAGTCACTGATGATGTTATTATGCTTTGAATAAAAGTTTTTTCATATCGTAAAAAAAAAAGAGTGCGGTCCTTATTAGCTATATACTTGCTATGATGTCAGGGCTGGGATGAGGGGTAGGTGATGCCTAAGGCGCCGCCTTACTAAAGGTGAGAGGGAAGGAGGTGCAAATTTATTGAAAAAAATCCAATTTTACTACTACTACTGATGGCATTGTACTATGTCCTGACATTGCACAGCTTCCTGGTACCACGTAGCGCTAAGATTGTAGTGGAGTGGCGGTGACGCTCGAAACAAAGGCGCACACTGGGTGGTGCCCAGAGCAGAAGAGGAGAGATGTGGTCTGAATTAGGAGTACTGGGGTCTGTATTTTTCTGGGTTGTGATTTAGCTTCTGATCTAGGGCCTGTATTAATTTGGTGTGCAATCTGGGGTGTTATTACTTTGGGGGTCTGATTTGGAGGTCTTTATTACTTTTGAGGATGATCTGAGGGTCTGTATTAAGAAAAGTTGAAAGCTTCTTAGAATGTTATAAAACAATTAAAGAAGTAATACTCATCTTACTGGTCTCCCTTTGGCCAGTGACTTGGAAGCACTGGAACTGGGGGGAAAATAAGTAGCGTTTCATTTCTGTTATTATTTTATACTTTCCAAACCGTACGAAAACATACAAAATAGGCAAATTGGCTTCCTATGAAATTGATCTTAGTGTCTGTTTTGTGTTTGGGTTGAGCACCTAAATGGCAGCCACTGACTTCCCAGGGAGTCGTTCCAGCCACACAACATCCCTGCACTTTGAGTCCCTGTAAGAGAATCGCATTACAAAATGCTTGTTTTTATCATCATTTGTCATAAAAAAATGAAAATTACTTGGTCTGGTCTAGGGCTTGATATCTGAAGTTTGCTTTGAGGCCCATCTGCATCCTGGGCACTTTTATTTTGGCAGTAGAGTATTGGTTGGCATTAGGCAGCACTGTATGTGCAATATTGGGGGCATGACATGTCGCAGGAACAGATACATTATTGGTGGTAGCAGCAGGATGGCAGGGTTAAAAGGGGCAGTGCCATAGGGTGTTTCTATTGTTATAGAGGTTGGGGATAGGCTGCAGAAGCAATAAGCCAAACAGGGACCCCATCAATCACTTATGACTACCACCTAATTTTGGTGTTTTGTTTTGCTGATGGTCAAGGGCAAGTGAAGAGAAAAGGTAAAGCAAATGATTCAAACTGAGGAAAGTAAAGTACCACGGCAGTATTTTGTGCTGCACTACAGTATTGCTGACCCTGCCTACTTATGTTACTTATATTGGCACTGCCTTCTGTCAATTTGGACCTGCCTACAACATAGGGACACTATTAGTTTTTTTCCAGGGCCACTTTAGGTTCCTGGTCCGTCCCTGGTTATAACCCCTGAATACTTACAAAATCCCATTGAGGAATATACCGAAAAGCATTGACACAACAGATATAAAAAGACTGTACCTGTGGCTTAACATTGATAAGACGGCTGACGTCAGTGCCCGATCAGCAGTAACCTCTGCTTGGCCCAAACCCCTCTCGCAGTTCACCGGGTGACCGGAAACACCATACAAAAGGGGGAGAAAAAATGGCAGCGGGGGAGGGAGGGGTGATGTTGATGAAACAATTACTAATCCAATTCTAAACCAATACTGTTCTCACCCACTCCAAAACGACTAGACTCATTAATATAAAAGTAAGATTCCCTATTAAGCCCTTTAAGAACTAACATATCTAAACAATGTATCCATGTAGACTGTCTTTGTTTCAGTAGTGCTATCCTGTTACTACCCCATCTAGGATATGCAATATAGTCAATCACCTGAAATCCAAGTTGGGATAGTCGGTAGTCGGTAGTAAAACATTGATTTATGTTGTGAAGTGTGATCACGGACCGCTTGGGTTCTTTCCCCCACATAGATGAGACCACACCAGTACTTCAGATGTACACTATAAACATGGATGCACAGGTAAAATAACCATTAATGGGGAATCGTTGTCCTGTATGTGAATGTTAAAAATACTCCCTTTAATTGCTCCAGAACACTGTGCACACCGCAAGCAGGGGAATGTACCCTTCCTGGGGGTTGAAAGAAATTGTTGAGTTGGTTGTTTAATTAAACTACTAATGTTGTCTCTCACTAGATGTTCTCTAATACTCTTAAATCTTTTATAACGTGAGAGGAGGGGATTTAAATTCTTCAATCGTGGGATATACCTGTCTCAATAGGGGCCAATATCTGCATATAACTTAATGGATCACACGTGCCAACCTAGTCGAACCGAAACCTTTGGGGGAGGGCAAATTCTCCTGTATATATCCTGATTCAGTAGAGACTTAGGGTATCCTCCTTCATCTCTTATAATCTTCTATTACATGTGTCCGGACCCCTGACTATCCTTTTGGTAACTTGTGACCAGGGAAAAGAATATTTGGTTGCCCATGGATGAGAACCAGCGTAATGCTAAAGACTGTTGCCGTCTGTTGGTTTACTGTACAAGTCAACCACCAATGTACCCCCTCAATACTGTTGTTAGTATCGAGAAATTAACTACCTCTTGGGTAAAGGGTAAAACTCAATTCAGGATACACTCCATTAACAGGCCGTGATGGAGGATTCGGCTTCCCCCCCCCCCCCCTTCCCCATATGCAAAAAATGTAATGGATAAAACAGAGCCAAATCCAGATATATTTCTGAAAAATTATGTAAGATTATCAAAATTAGGGTTATTCAGTTTAGAAAAAAAGACGACTGAGGGGAGATCTAATAACTATGTATAAATATATCAGGGGACAGTACAGAGATCTCTCCTATCATCTATTTATCCCCAGGACTGTGACTGTGACAAGGGGACATCCTCGGCGTCTGGAGGAAAGAAGGTTTGTACACAAACATAGAAGAGGATTCTTTACGGTAAGAGCAGTGAGACTATGGAACTCTCTGCCTGAGGAGGTGGTGATGGTGAGTACAATAAAGGAATTCAAGAGGGGCCTGGATGTATTTCTGGAGTGTAATAATATTACAGGCTATAGCTACTAGAGAGGGGTCGTTGATCCAGGGAGTTATTCTGATTGCCTGATTGGAGTCGGGAAGGAATTTTTCTCCCCTAAAGTGGGGAAAATTGGCTTCTACCTCACAGGGTTTTTCTTTGCCTTCCGCTGGATCAACTTGCAGGATAACAGGCTGAACTGGATGTCTTTTTTCAGCCTCATAAACTATGTTACTATAGCTGCTAGACTTTTCTGGTGTTCAGTTAAAGTATATAGCATATATATAACATCAAAAGTTAAAAACCAGCAGCTATCTAGAGTCATAGAAAATCACCAGTGTCCAGCAAGAAAACCGAGAACGCCTGATCAATAGTGTGAGAATAGATTGTCAATGGGGACAAAACAGACGCGGAAGGTGCCGCAATAGGACTTCAAGGCGGGTTACTAAGCCACTTGTGAATTTTAGGTAGTACATAAACATTGGTGTTATAGGGTTGAGATTATTTTGAAAATTAACAGTCGGTGTATCAATGACCCCTTTAAGACTATATTCCCTCAATACGTCCTCCATCTTTCTTGCAATCCGCCACATCGGATTATCTAGTAACACTTCATAGGTTAAAGAATTGGACAACCACCTCAGACAAATAAAATGATTTGTCCATAACCCCAATAGCACCGCCTTTATTGTCCGTTTTTTGTTTTTGTGAGAAATTAATTTATCTTCTTAACCCCTTCCTACATATGACGTAATAGTACTTCATGGCGGCAAGTCACTTGACACATTTTGACGTACTAATACGTCATGGCAACCACTTCAGGGGCCCGGCAGTCCCTGATAGCCGGGCCGCTGCTGTATCCGCCGGAATCACTGTAAAAGCAGATGCCGGTGGATTAACCCCTTCTATGCCGCGGTCAGCACTGATTGCGGCATAGAAGGTGCATGCGGCGGGTGAGGGAGCCCATCAGGTCCCTGCGCTGCTGTGGCGGGGACCCGATGGGTGACAAGGCAGCCCGATGCCATGCACATGCTGCCCAATGCTTCTACAGGGCCGAGGAGATCCAGCCCCAGACTGGGTCTCCTAGGCAACCTGTTAGTGTATTACTCAGTGTAATACACTAACAGGCAATGCATTACAATACAGATGTATTGTAATGCATTGCAGAGGGGATCAGACCCTCAAAAATTTAAGTCCCAGAGTGGGACAGAAATAATGTTTTTGAAGAAAAGGGGGGAAAAAAAGTGTTTTTAATAAAAATAAAAATAAAGTTTCAAGTAAAAAAAGAAAAAAAAACACCCCTTTCCCCTGATTTTATAATAAAAAATAGAAAAAAAAAGGAAAAAAAACCCCACACATATTAGGTATCACCGCATCCTTAACGACCGGCTCTATAAATATATAAAGCAATTTTTGTCACCTTACATCACAAAAAGCAACACCAAGTGATCAAAAAGGCTCATGTCCCACAAAATAGTACCAATCAAACACTCACCTCATCCCGCAAAAATGAGACCCTACATAAGAAAATCGCAAAAAAAAAAAACAAACTATAGCTCTCAGAACATGGAGACATTAAAACAATTTTTTTGTTTCAAAAATGCTATTATTGTGTTAAAGGGAAATAAATAAAAAAAGTATACATATTAGGTATCGCCGCGTCCGTAACAACCATCTCTATAAAAATATCACATGACCTAACCCCTCAGCTGTACACCATAAAAAATAAAAATAAAAACTGCCAAAAAAAGCCATTTTTTGTCACCTTACATCACAAAAATTGCAACACCAAGCGATAAAAAAGGCGTATGCCCCCCAAAACAGTACCATTCAAATCGTCACCTCATCCTGTAAAAATGAGACCCAACCTAAAACAATCGGTCAAAAAATAAAAAAACTATGCCCTTACATCAGTTTACGACCACATGTGGGGTGTTTCTATAAACCGCAGAATCAGGGTAATAAATATTGAGTTTTGTTTAGCTGTTAACCCTCGATGTGTTAAAGGGAACCTGTCATCAACTTTATGCTGCCCATACTAACAACAGGGTAAAGTAGAGACAGGTGAGTTGATTTCAGAGGTCTGTCAGTTAAAAGTTAAAAGTAAGTGGTTGCAGAGAACTAACATCACAATTATTGCAGACTGGGCCTGGAAAAGAGTCCAGCCACCTGAGAAGAGTCATGGTTATTCATGAATTCCTGCTCTCCCTGCCCACCTGCTGATGACTGACAGTCTTCCACCTAGTTTTCTCCCTTTCTCTAGGAGAGAACTGCCAGTCATCAGCAGATGGGTGAGAGTGCAGGAGATTATGAATAACCATGACTCTTCTCAGGTAGATTTGACTCTTTTCAAGGCCTGGGCTGCAATGATTATGATGCTGGTTCTCGGCAACCACTGACTTTTAGCTCATTTCTGTCACTTCTGTCACTAATTTATGATGTCCTCAGTGAAGTAGGGAAAAAATTGATGACAGGTTCCCTTTAAAGAAAAAAATGGACTAAAATGGAACATCTGCCAAAAAAGTGAAACTTTAGAAATTTCATCTCCATTTTCCTTTAATTCTTGTGGAACACCTAAAGGGTTAACAAAGTTTGTAAAAATCAGTTTTGAGTAACTTGAGGGGTGTAGTTTCTTCAATGTGGTCATTTAAGAGGGTTTCCACTATGTAAGCCCCACAAAGTGACTTTAGACCTGAACTGGTCCTTAAAAAGTGGGTTTTGGAAATATGCTTAAACATTTTAAGACTTGCTTCTAAAATTCTAAGCCTTCTAATGTCCTAAAAAAATAAAATGACACTTACAAAATGATGCCAACATAAAGTAGACATATGGGGGAATGTTAAGTAATAAATATTTTATGAGGTATCACTTTCTGTTTTAAAAGTAGAGAAATTTAAATTTTAAAAATTTCACATTTTTCAAACTTTTTGGTAAATTTGGGATTTTTTTTATAAACAAAGGTAAAATCTATGGACTCAAATTTATGACCATCATGAAGTACAATGTGTCACGAGAAAAAAAAAATCTGAATGGCTTGGATAAATAAAAGTGTTCCAAAGTCATTACCACATAAAGTGACACATATTAGATTTGCAAAAAATGGCCTGGGCAGGAGGGCGAAAATTCGCCCTGGGTACAAGGGGTTAATTCTCCCTTGTTTCCTCTTCAGGTATATACCATAGCAGTCAATATATAAATCCTTTAGTGTGTAACAGACTGATGTCTTATTCTGTTTATTATGTAAGCTGATTATTTTCTTTGTCCTTTTCTCACTGAGGTGCTGGGTCTCTTGCCACGGCCCAGCAGGCATTGTCTGCGCGCCTCCCGTACATTGGTTGGCGGGGCTTGCATCTCCTGTCACCAGGGTGGTGGCAGGAGAGGAGCAGGGCAGGGTTTGGGCTGCCAGGCAGGTGTTCTAGCGTTTCTGGTATCCATAGGGAATAGCTGAAGTCAACCCGATCAGTTATGTGGATAGAGTATTTTCGAACACTGGAACCGCCATTTACATGACGGTCCAGCAGTCTTATCATTCTTGAACCACAGGTACTGTCTTTTATATCTGCTGTGTTGATGCTTTTAGGTATGTTCCCCAATGGCGGTTCTCTATATAGCTACTTGGCACTATTACTTGTTTCTTTTGGCGGCCTCTTGTATAGTAATTCAGTGTTTTTCAGTTGTTCTGGCATTATGTACGTTTACAGGGGTTATCATTTTTTCCATAAAAACTGACTGATAATTAGTCTGTCCTCTGTATTTGATTTTATCATCTAGGTGAATGTTGGTATATGTATAACTAAACCTAAAGAATATTATATTTTAGGTGTGCTCTGTTTCTTGGCTTACACTTTCTTATGATATTTATTATTGATGGTGACAATGGTTCTTTTTATGCATTTTAGATTCACTGTGCTAAGGATGGTCAATGTATGGCCAACACATTTAATCAATAAGTGGATGTCATTTTGTATGCAGTTTACACCTGGACCATATTGTTTTCCCAAAAATGAAACACATTTGATTCAGCAAGAATCATTTGAGCGCAGTGGCACTATACTTTATGTGAAAAGGAAACATGCCAGCAAAGCCTTCCCTGCCCCATGACTCATTGTTGCATGTCCTTACCCAACCATCCACCTGTGGTTGATATTTATGGTAGTTTCTATGACTGCCACATTCGTGTCTTGCTATCTTCCCTGTGAACTTTGAGCGACCGAAAAATGGGATATGAAAAATTAACATTGGTGTCCAAAACCCATTGGAACCTCATTTATCAAACGTATTTAAGGATATGTTCACACGTCAGATTAAAGTCCAGATCTGCAATTCGCACTGCCACGGATCCACATGAGGATTAACCCCCTAATCTTCATGTGTTTTGCAGAAAATCAGTGGTAACCTGCTTCTGCAACGTGGCTGAAAATCTGTGCATAAATTTTCCTTTGCCTGTACACAGGGTTGCAGAAACCTTATTCACAGGATTTCCAACATCAGCATGAAAAAAATACTTCATTTGGACAGTGCAGAGTTTATATCCCAAAAACTGTTTAAAAAATATAAGCTGACTTCTGATTGGTTGCTATGGACAATGAAGCCAATTTTACCGGAGATTTCTTGATAGCTGAATTTGGTGCAGATAACCTGCTAAAAACCACCAGGTGGGGACACAGATAGCGCTTCCCATAGTTTTCAATGTGAGACTGTGATTTATATCCACAACATCGCCAAGAAAGTTCAAGGCAATAAACCGCGGCTGCATGACCGGCAGAAAATCCATCCAATACAAACAGTGGGAGGCTTTATCTGTGCAATCAGCCAGCAAATTTTGGCGTGGAATCAACGCAAAATTCAGCTGTCAAAAAATTCTGTGTGAATGGCCACTTAGGCAGTTTTGATTTTAAAAAAAGGTGTCGTGTGGGCTAAGAGTCTGGAGAACAGAGTGTGCATTCCTTTTTAAATTTCCCAACTTTGGAGGGGATGCATGTTGTATATTCAATGATACCACTGATAAAGGAGCATGTAGGCTCCGAAACACGTCTGGTGATAAACTAAGTGCAATCCAAGAAAATCTTCTAAAGAATCCAATACCGAGACGTGCAGCCACAGATGGAACCTAAATAAAAAGAGGAGACTGCTTAACTAAAGATAAAAGAGAAGAAATACTGATACTACTCGATTGAAATGAACTCTCAATGATCTTAGAGTGATCAGCGATCCAGTAATCCAGCAGACAGGCAATACTACCAAACACGTGGGACGCCAAGTCTGGAAAAGAACCATCGTGGCTACAGAGCTCAGTGTATGTGTGGAGCGGCTCCCGTACAAGTCTGTTCCTGCTGAAGACATCGAGGTGGCTACAGCGCTCGGTGTATATGTGAAGTAGCTCCCTTATAAGGGCTCTTTCACACTTGCGTTGTTGGGATCCGGCGTGCACTTCCGTTGCCGGAGGTGCCCGCCGGATCCGTAACACCGCAAGTGAACTGAAAGCATTTGAAGACTGATCAGTCTTCAAAATGCGTTCAGTGTTACTATGGCAGCCAGGATGCTATTAAAGTCCTGGTTGCCATGGTAGTGGTGGGGAGCGGGGGAGCAGTGTGCTTGCCGCCCGTGCGGCTTCCGGGGTGGCGTCGGGGCGCCCCATGCTCATGGATCACGTGATCCATGCGATCGCATGGTCCATGCGTGTGGGGGGCCGCGCGGACGGTGGGTGTGCTGCTCCCCCGCTCCCCACTACACTTTACCATGGCAGACAGGACTTTAGCGTCCTGGCAGCCATGGTAACCATTCAGAAAAAGCTGAACGTCAGATCCGGTAATGCGCCGAAACGACGTTTAGCTTAAGGCCGGATCCGGATTAATGCCTTTCAATGGGCATTAATTCCAGATCCAGCCTTGCGGCAAGTGTTCAGGATTTTTGGCCGGAGCAAAAAGTGCAGCATGCTGCGGTATTTTCTCCGGCCAAAAAACGTTCCGGTCCTGAACTGAAGACATCCTGATGCATCCTGAACGGATTTCTCTCCATTCAGAATGCATTGGGATAATCCTGATCAGGATTTTTCCGGCATAGAGCCCCGACAACGGAACTCTATGCCGGAACACAACAACGCAAGTGTGAAAGAGCCCTAAGTTGTTTCCGCTGAAGACATCGAGGCGGTAATGTAATTATATCACAACAAACACAATCTAATAAGTTTCATTTTTTGAATGGATATTCTATTTTGATAAGGGACACTATAAACTAAATGGAGGATCAAGGAGACATAGTTTCTTGTTGGCACGTTTTTTCATAATAAGTGGGACTACAGTATATACAAACAAGATAAACTAAAGGATAGTTACATAGTTAATACAGTTGAAAAAAGACAACCGTCCATCAAGTTCAACCAAGGGATAGGTGGGGACGCGAATCCCAGAATATTAAATAACACAGAAGGAAATATATTTTTAATTGATCATTAATTATACAAATCATGGATCACCAATGATTAATTAAAACTATGATTAATTGAAACGTATTTACTGTCATTTTTATGTTCACTGGTTTTGAGAGATATTTGATAATTACGTGAAATATGAACTTTCTGCCTCTCATGAAAATACTATTCGATTCTGATGAAATCATGGAACAACAAAAGGAATATTAACTATTGATTCAGGAAATTGAACTGTCTTGTGGGATCTGGATTCTCTTATTTTTGTAATTTTTTTTAACGTTTTTCTTTTTTTAATATCTTTATATATTTTTTAAAAATTTTGTATATATGAAACAGTATTCTATATGTATTAGGGTTGATGAACTGAACTGACCCTGAATAGTAGAGTGCGTGTTAACCACCTATTAGTATGTTGTATATTCACATATTATAGAGTCATGAGGCACTTCTGGTCAATAAATACATTACACTCTTCTGTGCATTGCTTCAGGCAAGAAAATGGCCGCCACCTTTGTGTATAGATGAAGGATCACATTGCACACATACACACTGGATACACAGCACTTTATCGTTTTAACCAAAAATGTCCCATTGTGTGTTACAGTTGCACATGTCGCAGAATGTCTCCGTTTTGCTTCACACCTTGACATATGTCATTAGTGCCTCCCTCGTCTTCCTGCTCTTCTCTCACCCGTCTGTCACACTCCTGAATCACACAGTTTCTATATAACCTCACTCTTCTCCATCCTCTATCTGCTTTCCCTTCGTCATTTTCTCTCTCTCTCAGCTAGTTTTTTCTGTGATTGCAGGCACTGCATGGTAATTAGTGCTAAACTCATTTGCACAAGTACAGTTAATTGGCTACAGCAATTAATTAATGTGTTGAAAATTTGGCACCAGGAAAGAAAAAAAAAAAAGTTTGTCATAAAACAAAAGAAAGTGAAATGACAGTGTCCGACTTTCTTCTAGGGTGGGCCCGACACATGCCCCTAGTGCAAATCCTGACGCAGGCCTTTGTAGTATTACACATGGGTTACACGACGGTAACACTATAAAATTCACTAATACTGCAATAATCCGTAGACAGATTATAGTAAGAAGACTCGCCCTATTATCAGTAGGGCTAAATTATATTACACAGTGAAATATGATAATGTGTGGCTTCATTTATTTCATTGCACTAACATGCAGATCCATGGGTCAACACAGAAGAGACGGGTCCTCAGAGCAAAAGTCAAAATGGAACCAACTCTGGAGACAGGTTGATGTCACCTCACATTCTGGTTACTGGAATGTGAGGCGTTGGGTTCCCCTTTCCATATCTTGCAGGGGATAAGGTAGGTATGATCCTAGGGATGGTTTCCACCTTTCTTGGTTGCTCATATTTCAAAATTATGCCGGTAATAATACAGCTTTGAAAAAAAGTTGGTGCTTTCACAAGCATGTGTGCCATATGATCTATATATTGTGGGGGTTAGCTCTTCTCCGGGGGTCATTCACACAAGTATCTTCACCAGACACCAAGTTTAAGGTCCAAACATCGCTTTTATTTGGCACCTTAGCAAAACAAACATAAATCATACAAAATAAACACCTGCCCGGCTGGGCTCTAACTAAACAAAGTATATCCCTGACTCACCTAAAGCATCGTTTACACACGGTTATAACATGCGTATTTCCCAGCCCAATGTCGATCAGCCTCCTGGCTGTACAGAGTACCGTTCACACACGGTCTCAAGTCCAGTACCTTTATGGGGGAGTATGGCCCAGTAGTCCTCCCGACTCCGGCCTCGTGACCCTTGCGCCCAGGCGTCATGGCGTCCCCCAATGTTCCGGCTAGCACCTAGCCCCGTGGCCCCTCAACCAGCCCGGCTGAGACCACTCGTACGGAGCCTCCAGCAGGACTCTGTTTCACAAAGACTCTGTCTCCTTCCCCATGGCTGACACCCAGGGAGGTGCTTTATGCCCGCTCCAGCACCTCCAGCTGGTCTCACCTGTGGTGGAATAGGGGTGTGGACTGCACTATCCACCCCTTCCTTGCCTCTCACCTCTGTGAGATCTGTCACTATCTCACAACATATAAAGAAGGACATATATATGTGTGTGTGTGTATGTATGTTCCGTGATCACTCAAAAACGCAACCATCGATTTCAACTAAACCTGATATACACATCCCTTGCTACCTGGAAATAAATCTTGTGGGGGTCTCAGCTCTCTAGGACATACCGTTCCTGAGATATTCCCAAAAAATGACCTGCATTAGCCAATACAAGCCTTGCAAGTCTTTCTCTTCATATCCCAACTGCCATACACACGGTCACATGTCCCTTATCAGCCAATAGAAGCTCGCAGGGCCTTAGTCTCCACATACACACAGTTTTACTCCAAGTTTCCATAACAACCCAGCCATTTTTCTTCACTGCTGTAGGTCAGCTTTAGGCTAGGTCTGCACAACACATAGGGCACATCTACACTGCTACATGTGTTGCGCGACATTGATGTCGCACGACAATTTTTATAATGATAGTCTATGGTGTTGCACTGCGACATGCTGCGACTGCAATGCGACAGTCGCAGAAAAATCCATCTTGGATGGATTTTTTTCAACTGTTGTGTCGCAGTCGCAGCATGCCACATGTCGCATTGCGACACCATAGCCTATCATTATAAAAATTGTTGAGACAAAATGTCGCACGACACATGTCATCATGTAGCCCTAGCATTAAAGGGGCAGGGCGCTGTGAAGGTCAAAGTTAAGGGGATGGGCTGCTGTGAAGGTCGCATTTTAAAGTGGTGGGGCACTGTGCGGGGGTCAGTGTTAATGGGTGGGGGACTGTGGAGTTCACTGTTAGGCCTATTGCACACGACCGTATGGCTTTTTCAGTGTTTTGCAGTCCGTTTTTCACGGATCCGTTGTTCAGTTTTTTCCTTCCGTTGTGTCTCAGTTTCTGTTCCGTTTTTCCGTATGGCATATACAGTAATTACATAGATAAAATTGGGCTGGGCATAACATTTTCAATAAATGGCTCAGCAAAAAATGGAACGGAAACGGAAGACATACGGATGCATTTCCGTATGTATTCCGTTTTTTTGGCGGACCCATTGACTTGAATGGAGCCACGGAACGTGATTTGCGGGCAATAATAGAACATGTTCTATGTTAAAACGGAACGGAATACATACGGAGTACATTCCGTTTTTTTTGCGGAACCATTGAAATGAATGGTTCCGTATACGGACCGTATACGGAACGCAAAAAACGGCCAGTAAATGGGGAAAAAAAAACGGACGTGTGCAAGAGGCCTTAAAGGGGCGGGGTGCTGTAGAGGTCACTGTTATGGGGGATACTGTCGATATATTTTAACGACACACACAAACATTAAATGAAATAGATGAAATATACCCGTGCGAAGCTGGGTTCTTCTGCTAGTACTTGAATAAAGAAACTCCCCTTGAACCAGGGAAGCCTTGGTTGTCCCTGGATTTACTATAGGGGATTGGATTATATCTCAGCAATGATCCAGCTCTGATGGTCCAGCAGTTGCCACTGGCCTTTGTTTACTTTTCCTGTAGCAATGATGTCAGGTACTACATCCAAGTAACCTCTGCAGCGAATCTCTGGCCTCAGTGGTCAAGTGTCATACATGCTAGCATCACTGCTTAAAGGGGTTCTCCAGGAATTAAGAAAATGAAAATACTTAAATATTACTTTATTATAAATATATTCTCAAATACTTTTTATTAGTTATAATGGCTTATTTTGTCTAGGGAGCAATGATATTGAGAAATAAAATGGCCGCCGTCCTATTAGTACACACAAAACCTGTCCTAATCACACAGCAGGACAAGTTACTTTACAACACTGAGCTAAAGAACTACCTCATACTTCTCTCTGCTCTGCTTGTCAGGGATTATGATCCTAAATATAGCTGATAAGATCTTTATCTGAATCTCTGTAGGAATGGAGTTCATGAGGAGACATGAAATAGGGAGAGGAGGTGGGGATGTGGCTGATGAGCAGCAGCACTTGTATTCAGTCTCCATTACCACAGCCCCACATCACCACAGTCTGTCCTGTCTGTCCACTCTGTACTTCATGTCTCCTCATGAACTCAATTCCCACAGAGATTCAGCTGAAGATGATATTAAACTGTATTCAGGATCATAATACCTGCCAAGTAGGAGAGGAGGATGAAGCAGCTCTTTACCTCAGTGTTGTAAAGTAACTTGTGTTGATTAGGACAGGTTTCATGTGTACTAATAGGACGGCGGCCATTTTATTTTTCCTAATGATTTCTCCCTAGAAAAAAATTTGCCATTATAACTAATGAAAGGTATTTTGGAATATATTTATAATAAAGTAATATTTAAGTTTTTTTATTTTCTTAATTCCCAGAGAACCCCTTTAATCCAGTGATTGGCTTTAGTAGTCATCACAGTAGGGAAAGTAAACAAAAACTGGTGAGTACCAGGTGAGTACCACAGCATTGCAATGGTAGGTAAGTAGGCTTTTAGAATTTTACAAGCTAGCTAGCCTAAGATGAACTCCATAGAAAAACAATAATCCCATCTACAGCTAGCAATGAGAGACAGCACTCAGCTGAGTGCTTCTGGCTCCTGGGTTTAGTAATCGGTGGGGGGCTCAGCATCAGCACCTCCAGGGGTGGACATTCAGCCTGTGCAGCTGGTTCGGCTGCACAGGGGCCCAGTGTAGGAGGGGGACCCTTTCTGACCGGCGGCAGGGCAGCAGAAGTGATGATGAGCGCTTCCATTGTGGAAGCGCTTATCTCTATATTCATCTGTATCGCCGTCCTCAGGACAGCGACACAGATGAATGGTGCGGCGGGGCAGGGGAGAGGCATCTCCCTTGCCCGTTCCTCTGATAGGTTACAGGCCCTAGGCCTGCAGTCTATCAGAGGCTGGTGCAGGCTGGGCGCGATGACGTCTGAGGCCTGCATCACATAACTGAAAACAGCATGGAGGTAAGTACAGTATGTGAGTTTATTGCTTTCATTATTTTTAGTATAGTATGGCAAGAAGGGAGTGGGGGGCCCTATATACTGGCACATTATGGAGGGGCACTATGGAGAAGGAATGGAGGAGCACTTTGATGGCCCTATATACTGGCACATTATGGGGGGGGCACTATGGGGAAGGAGCACTTTGGGGGCCCTATATACTGTGTAAGGGGTAGCTTTCTTTCAGGGGATCATCCTCACAGATACGGCTTCAGGACACCAGGTTAAAGGTCCAAACAATGCATTTATTTTGACACACCAGCAGAAGCAGAACAACAAAACAATAAACACTCGCCCGTCCAGGCTCTCACTAATACATAACGTCCCTTACTCACCTTTTAGGTATAGTTCACACACTGTGATCCGATGCGGCTTTCCCAGCCAATGTCCCACAGCCTCCTCCCCCAACTCCAGGCTTTCTCCCAGCCTAGTGGTCTCTCAGCCTTGCCCGGCTGAGACCACACTCTCAAAGCCTCCAGGCCTCTGTCCACGAGTAACACACTCCCCCCCCCCCCCCGCCCCCTTACTGACACCCTGGGAGGTGCTTTATGCCAGCCTGAGTACCTCCAGCTGGTCTCACCTGTGTTGGAATAGGGGTGTGGACCGCACTATCCACCCCTTCCTTGCCTCTAACCTGTGTGAGATCTGTCACTGTCTCACAACTGACACACTATGGGGGGGCACTATGGAGAATAGGGGGGAAGGAGCACTTTGGGGGCCCTATATACTGGCACATTATGGGGGCACTATGGAGAATGGGGGAAGGAGCACTTTGGGGGCCCTATATACTGGTGCATTATAGGGGCACTATGGAGAATGGGGGAAGGAGCACTTTGAGGGCCCTATATACTTGTGCATTATGGGGGGCACTATGGAGAAGGGGGAGGAGCACTATAGGGGCATCTACTGGGGGCCCTATATACTGGCACATATTATGGGGGGGCACTATGGGTGCATCTACTAGGGGCCCTATATACTGCCATACATTATAGGGGTGCTATGGAGAAGTGGGAGGGGGAGGAACACCATGGGGGCATCTTTTGGGGGCCCTATATACTGGAAAATATTATGGGGGCACTATGGAGAAGTGGGGGGAAGGAGCACTATGGGGGCATGTAGCTGGCCAGCTAAGACCTGTCCTAGGTTGCTAACAAAGCTTCTATGTTTACACGGCTAGATCTGCCAATAACCTTAATACAGTTCCTATGTTTGTGTGTTAAAGACAAAAGCAGAGTTATTTACAGTGACTTCATGTTTGGATGTCATATAACTGTTATACACTGCTCAAAAAAATAAAGGGAACACAAAAATAACACATCCTAGATCTGAATTAATTAAATATTCTTCTGAAATACTTTGTTCTTTACATAGTTGAATGTGCTGACAACAAAATCACACAAAAAAAAAAAAATGGAAATCAAATTTTTTAACCCATGGAGGTCTGGATTTGGAGTCGCACTCAAAATTAAAGTGGAAAAACACACTACAGGCTGATCCAACTTTGATGTAATGTCCTTAAAACAAGTCAAAATGAGGCTCAGTAGTGTGTGTGGCCTCCACGTGCCTGTATGACCTCCCTACAACGCCTGTGCATGCTCCTGATGAGGTGGCGGACGGTCTCCTGAGGGATCTCCTCCCAGACCTGGACTAAAGCATCTGCCAACTTCTGGACAGTCTGTGGTGCAACGTGACGTTGGTGGATAGAGTGAGACATGATGTCCCAGATGTGCTCAATTGGATTCAGTTCTGGGGAACGGGCGGGCCAGTCAATAGCATCAATGCCTTCATCTTGCAGGAACTGCTGACACACTCCAGCCACATGAGGTCTAGCATTGTCTTGCATTAGGAGGAACCCAGGGCCAACCGCACCAGCATATGGTCTCACAAGGGGTCTGAGGATCTCATCTCGGTACCTAATGGCAGTCAGGCTACCTCTAGCGAGCACATGGAGGGCTGTGTGGCCCTCCAAAGAAATGCCACCCCACACCATTACTGACCCAATGCCAAACCGGTCATGCTGGAGGATGTTGCAGGCAGCAGAACGTTCTCCACGGCGTCTCCAGACTCTGTCACGTCTGTCACATGTGCTCAGTGTGAACCTGCTTTCATCTGTGAAGAGCACAGGGCGCCAGTGGCGAATTTGCCAATCTTGGTGTTCTCTGGCAAATGCCAAACGTCCTGCACGGTGTTGGGCTGTAAGGACAACCCCCACCTGTGGACGTCGGGCCCTCATATCACCCTCATGGAGTCTGTTTCTGACCGTTTGAGCAGACACATGCACATTTGTGGCCTACTGGAGGTCATTTTACAGGGCTCTGGCAGTGCTCCTCCTGTTCCTCCTTGCACAAAGGCGGAGGTAGCGGTCCTGCTGCTGGGTTGTTGCCCTCCTACGGCCTCCTCCACGTCTCCTGATGTACTGGCCTGTCTCCTGGTAGCGCCTCCATGCTCTGGACACTATGCTGACAGACACAGCAAACCTTCTTGCCACAGCTCGCATTGATGTGCCATCCTGGATAAGCTGCACTACCTGAGCCACTTGTGTGGGTTGTAGACTCCGTCTCATGCTACCACTAGAGTGAAAGCACCGCCAGCATTCAAAAGTGACCAAAACATCAGCCAGGAAGCATAGGAACTGAGAAGTGTCTGTGGTCACCACCTGCAGAACCACTCCTTTATTGGGGGTGTCTTGCTAATTGCCTATAATTTCCACCTGTTGTCTATCCCATTTGCACAACAGCATGTGAAATTGATTGTCACTCAGTGTTGCTTCCTAAGTGGACAGTTTGATTTCACAGAAGTGTGATTGACTTGGAGTTACATTGTGTTGTTTAAGTGTTCCCTTTATTTTTTTGAGCAGTGTATATATATATATATATATATATATATATATATATATATATAGTGTTAACAGAAGCAGAAAAGATAATATGCCTTTAAGATTCATTATATGGATGTGAGGTAAGCTCAATGGCACAGCAGAAACATCAAAAAGCATAGAGTTAAACTATTGTTGCTGGGCAGGAGTCTAGACCAATCACAGCCAGCCTCACACATAACAAAGGTCTTGGCAAATCACAGCCAGCCTCACACACAGCCTGTGTGGGAAATTCCCTAGCAGGAGCTGCTAGAAATTATTATTCACCAGAGAGAGAAGCTGTACAGACATTCACTCCACTAAGAGCTGTGTTTTATGGAAGCAGAGAGGCCAAAATAGGTATTTAAAACAGTTATATAATGTTCCTACTGTTAATGTAATGATTACAACTGTATACTGAACCAGTTATTTGTGTGTTTACTTACAGTTCCACCAATTGCAAAATACAAAGTTCACAATCCAAATCAAATTCCACATTACAATCCAAACTGCATACAACCATACCAGATCATACTCAACCAATCTGCAAATAGTTACTGCTAACTGCATATTGAAAATTGCAACCAAATTCAGAAAGTGAACTATTAGTTAGACCTCAGATATACCTCTGAGAGAGATCATAAAGTGCTTAAATAACTTAAACTGAGAGTACAGATACTCAAGAGAGAAATATATCCACCATTTTATGTTGAATAACAAGATTGAACAGTTGAACCACCATTTTATGCATACTGCCATTTTGTGATATCTTTTCAACACATGTTATTGACATGGACTATCTGCTGCAGAGGCGGCAGTGTTATATATGAAGAAAAGTTGAAGTTAATAAAGATGTTATTCCAAGCATTTGGTGTGTTCTTTAAACCTACTGTTTCCATAGAACAGCGCTAGAGGAATTACAGAGTAATAGACAGTCTGGTTAGACTAAAAGTCAGAGATATCAAAATTCTTCTAATGCTAGAGTGCAAAAGGCACAGTGCTGCGCCTGCCACAGGGCATCTACTGGGGGCACTATATACTGACATGCATTATAGGGGGGCACTATGGAGAAGTGGGGGAGAAGAGCACTATGAGGGCATTATAGGGGCATTTAATACTGCCACCCATTTTAGTGCCACTATGGGAAAGGGAGGAGAGCAGCATTATGGGGGCATCTATGTGGGGCAGTCTATAGGGGCATTTTATACTGGCACATTATGGAGGGCACTATGGGGATGGGGAAGGAGCACTATGGGGGCATCCTCTGGGGGCACTATATATGAGTATTTTATATTGCCACAAATTATAAGGGCACTATGGGCACATAAGCTCAACTTTTGGCACTAAGTGTTTTTTGTAGTGGCACACAGTACGGGTCATTGGAACACATGAGGGCACTCTGGGGACATTGGCTCTACTGGGGGCACTAAGAGAAGTTTTTTTTTTATTGCCACACAACGGGGCATTTTTTGTACTGACACACATTATAAGGGGGCGTTTTTCTACTGTCACACATTATAAAGAGAATTATTACTATCGTGGCATTATGGTGGGCTTTATTACAACTGGGGGACTATGGGAGCATTATTACTTGTGGGACACAATTACTGTTGGGGCACTGTAGGAGCACTATTACTACTAAATGCACTCTGGCAAAGAAATAATTACTATTGTAAGGACTTTGGAAGCACTATTACTGTGGGGGCACTCTGGCACAGCATCAGCTTAGCACAGTTCTTTTTGGAGGACATTATGTATACACTATTAGTGTCAAGGGCACTATTTGCTGGATGCAGTTATTTTTTAGGGCATTGTGTTCCAATAATTATTGAAGAGGGCACTATCTGTGTGTAACTAGTATTTTCAGGGGGTTTATCTGTTTCTGCAGTATAGTTTTGAGGAGCATAGCTTCTCAGTATTGGGGGTGCATGATGGGATGTTAATAGGAGGATGATGGAAAAGTAGGAAACTACGATGTCTGTCAAACTCTGAAGAGACATGAGATGGTGGAAAGAAATAATCATGGTGGTCTGGTATGAATGGAGAAGATTAAGAAAAAAAGAGAAAATCTACATCAAAGGAGACGTCACTGGATGGAAGAGGTATGTGGCGCTGTATTAGGCTACTTTCACATCTGCGTTAGTGATCCTGGCGGGCTGTACCAGCTGAGAACAGCCTGCCGGAATTCACTGTATCCAGCACTGCTGGATGCAGACAGAATGCCCCCCAGCCCCATTAACTATAATGGGGTATGGCAGAGATTCAGCCACAATCTGGCAAAAATGCATGCTGCGGTTTGTGTCCGGCCGATTCCTTGCATTTTCTGCCGGATTAGGTGGCCGGATTATACTGCCACAGGTGTGAAAGTAGCCTTACCCTGTATGTTTTGTATTGCTGTATGTAATGTTAGGATAGAATAGGTTAGGTTGATAATTTGGCATGGTGGGTGGGGGGCCCAGGCACATTCTTTGCACAGGGGCCCACTGCTGTCTGTGTCCGCCCCCTGCACCTCTACCTTTCAAAACTGTTGAGGTGTCACTTTGAAAGTCAAAAGTATTTTGAAATGACAATTACACTTTAAATCCTTTGTGTTTAAGCTGTGCCTTTGTCACCCAGGTTCTTGGGTTTGAAACCTTGTGGCCAAACATTATCTTGTGTGACAATAACTTTGGACTGACTTTCATGTTCTCCTTACCTCAGGAACTGTTTGGTCTACCAATGTTATTTTTCCTGCAGTCTTTTATTTTGTTGAAAAAATAATAAAAGAACTCAAAGCTTGTATTCATTTAAATGTATTGATTCGGAAGTGTTCACCATTGTTGTATCAGGCGATTGTTGTCATTCGGTTGTAGCCTTTGGGTGCCCGTACACGGTGCAGCTGGGGTGCAGTAACCAAATGGGAATTACCCCGATTGCTGGCCTGCACCCATACTTGCTTTTTAAACGACTGCAAGTACATGTGCAGTTCAGCATTAAGTGACCCTGCACCCTTTACTGCACCCTTAGCCCAATGTTTAGTCCGGAAAACTTACTCCATGTGACATCTGCACTTCCCAGACTCACAGTTTTATCCAACGTGGGTCTTTTGTACTGTACTCATAATGCAGTCAATACAGTACAGTAGACTTGTGGTTAGGCAGGAATTCACAGTATCATTATGATGCCATGAGTTCAGAGGAGCAGTGTTCGGTCTAGAAAATCATGCGAAGCCTGTTTCCCAGACCGACACATTTGTGTGAAACTTGCCTTACACCAACTGAGAGCCACCAATTATGAAGATAATCTTAGTAGGTTTTTGTGATTTTTTTGTTTTGTTATGCCAAATAGCAGGTGTGGCTTTGAGCATCTCCAGTGCCAATTGGAGTCCACTCAATATTGGGCATAAGCTCAGGAGTCCTCATATCCACGAGCTCCCATCTATCCCTGCCCCCATCGCTGATTTCAGCTGTCTTCCTATAGAATCAGTGGTGGTGGTGGACTCAGGACTCAGATACAGTTGAATACAGTAGTGAAGCACACAGCCATTACCCTTGATGTTGATGGTCACAGCATCTGGGGCCAGGGATACAGGAAATTATGGAGCATCATGCTGTGTGGCACATCATAATGTGTGAGGGCACAAAAGGGGCATCACTTGGGCACTATTGAATGGCATCTAAGCTGCATTAAGCAGGCACGGCCACTACACTTCGGATGAAGCGGTGCTTCCAGTTAGTTCTGGCACCATAGGCTGCAGGGAACAGCTGGTTGGTGGGGATACCGGACCTTGGACTTCCACCATTTTGATATGTATGATTCTCCCAGAGCAGTTGGAATCTGTGGGAGAATTTGACAGCTGAAATACTACCCCATGTGAAAGGCAGTATTACAGAGCCCCCCAATGAAATAAACAAGCCTATGTTTTGCATGGAATTGCCAGTTCTTTTTGAGAGACATTCTAATAATGAGGGGCCTGAATGGCGGACAATGCTCAATTATCTCCGAATTTTTTAATAGAGTATCTTAAAATGAGATTTCTAAACCAGACACTCCATTTATATTTTTTGAACATTGCTGATTAATGTCTGAATGACTTTGGTCATGTAAAGACTGAGCATGCGTCATTTTGGGCACCAGTATGCAGCAATTAGTAGAGCCGGACTGGGGGGGCGGGAGCCCTTAGGGGAGGCGACCATGACGGAGGGGGGGGGTTAGTGAGACCCCCCAGAACAGGGATTGGTGGGGGTGTCCGACGGGTTAAAAGTGTGGGGCAGCAGCCGGTTAGGGGCCATTTTGTTAGGCAAGCACCAGGACCTGACTTACCGGTGGCTGACATGGAGGCGATTATCCAGGAGTTGCGGAGGGCGGCAGCGGAGCGAGGAGAAGGGTGGCTGCAGGACCGAGTGCAGGAGCTTCTGCGAGGGGAGGTGGAGGTTCCAGCTATGCCTCTGCCTGTGGCGTCCCGGCCGCGGCGGGCCAGGCCGCCGGCCCGCCGCGGCCCCAGCCCGGAAATGGCGTCCCCTCGGGCTCAGCGCCGAAAACGGAGCCCCACCAGGGACCCTTCACGCAGGGGGGCAGCTGATTCAGGGCCTCCCTGCACCCCCGGACGTGGGAGGAATCCGAGGAGTCGGCCGAGCCCACCCGCAGTCCGTGCCAGGTCTGCCCGGCGGTTGACCCGGCGTTTGGAGTCCGGACCAGGAACGGCGGCTCCAGCCTATGGACCGGTGGCTGGGGGCCCTCGGCAAAGGCAAGATGGAGGACAGGACGGGGCTGCTGCGGGGGAGGAGACCGGCTCCAGCAGGCCCTCGGCGGGAACATCCAGGAGAGAGGAGGAGGGAGGCTCCGCCTCCTCTGAAGATGGACTGGTGCGCTCTGGGAGCTACGTCCCTGACTCCAGCTCGGTCAGGGGACATCTGGCAGAAGAGGATCCAAGGAGGTCGGGACGTCCGGATTCAGGATCTGAGACTGGTGGGGTCACAGCACCCACGCAGCCAGGTGAGGCACCTTGGGGTTCTATAGTTCAGTTGGGGGTTAATTTAGCGAGCGGGGATGGGGGGTCCCAGTCGGATCTAGGTAGGGGTTTGGGTCAGTTGTTGGGAGGCTTGGCGGGTTTGGTTGCGGGCTTGGGTAGGGGGGCTGTCCCCGTTACCGGCGTGGGGTGTTGGGGGCCTTGGCGGGATTGGGGGCGTTGGGACGGGGGCTCCGGATGCGCGGGAGAGTACGGTATCGGTGCAAACGCAAGCAGGGGGGTATGGGGAGGAAGAAGTGGAGAGGTTAGATTACAGGGCTAAAGGTGAAGTGTACGTCTGTTTCGAGGGACCATTGGGCGCCCATTTGAAACATGAGTTAAGGGAGAAAATATGGAAAGGGGAGTATGTGGATATTTTTTCCCTGCTTCCCTTAGAAAGATTTAATTTGGATAGGGCGAAGCGAGATGAGAGCAAGAAGGAGGAGGAAGAGAGACAGAGACACCGGTTAATTCCGTGGATGTTTGCCAACTGGTTACAGGCGTTCGCGATTTTGGCGAGTGTCATTGGGGAAAAGGAGCCGGAGTGCTGCTCCACCCTTTTTTGTTATCTTGATGCGATAGGGGAGGCGTATGGGGGTATGGCGTGGCTGCGTTACGACAAGCTGTTCAGGCAGCGGAAGGCAGTGCGTCCAGGGATAAAATGGGACCACAAGGATATCGCATTGTGGTTGAAGGTGACGGCGCCGGTTAGGGCAGGGCAGTCCTTTTGGGGGGAATCTAGTAGTGGGGGGCAGTCCGGATTTGCAGTGGCATCCGCAAAAGGGTTGTGCTTCCTTTTTAACGAGGGGAGTTGCAAGTTTGGGACAAAGTGCAAGTCTAAGCACAAATGCTCCACTTGCGGCGGGTCACACGAAGCCTCACAATGTCTTAGGGGAGGTAAGCAGAGAGGGGCAGACGGTTTTGGAAAAGGGGGAGACGCCAGTGCGGCTGGGAAGGATGCGGCCTTACCTCGATAGGTACCCAGATAGGCAGGCGGCGGTTTTGTTGGAGGAAGGGTTTGCGTCGGGTTTTCGGATACCGTTTGTTCAGTCCGGTGCTCGTTTAGTTAAAAAGAATTTGCGTTCGGCGTTGGAGCACCCGGGGGTCGTTACGGATAAGTTGGTAAAGGAGGTTAAGCTAGGTAGGTTGGTCGGCCCTTTTTCGGTGCCGCCGCTAGCAGACCTGCGTGTGTCTCCGCTGGGGGTGGTCCCGAAGAAGGAGCCCAATAAATTCCGGCTGATTCACCACCTGTCCTTCCCTAGGGGAACGTCGGTCAATGATGGCATAGACCCGGCTTTGTGTTCCGTGGTTTATACGTCATTTGACGCGGCAGTGGCATGGGTGAAGCGGTTCGGAAAGGGGGCGCTTATGGCAAAGACTGATATTGAAGCAGCATTCCATCTGCTGCCGGTGCATCCGGATAATTTGCATTTGCTGGGGTGTTTTTGGAAGGGGGGAATTTTTGTAGACCGTTGTTTACCGATGGGTTGCTCCCTTTCGTGCGCGTATTTTGAGACCTTTAGTTCATTTTTAGAATGGGCGGTTAGGGATGTCTCGGGTTGTAACTCCGTCATCCATTACTTGGATGACTTCCTTTGCGTGGGCCCGGCAAATTCGCGGGTTTGTTCAGTTTTGTTAAACACGTTATGCGGGTTGTTTGGGCAGTTCGGGGTTCCATTGGCGGGGGAAAAGACGGTGGGGCCTACAACTGAATTAAGTTTCTTGGGGATCATGATTGACTCGGAGAGAATGGAGTGTAGGCTGCCATCGGATAAATTGGAGGATTTGAGAAGGGAGGTGGCCAGGGTGGGGCGGTTGGAAAAAATAAAGCTTAGGGAACTTCAGTCGCTCCTTGGTAAGCTGAACTTGGCATGCAGGATCATGCCAATGGGCAGAATCTTTTGTAGGCGGTTGGCTGGGCCAAACATCGGGGGTCCGGGCTCCGCATCATTTCATCAGGTTTGGCTGAGAGTTGAAGGCTGATCTAGCGGTTTGGGGTTTGTTTTTAGATAAGTATAACGGTCGGTCGTTGTTTATGGGGGAGGTGGTGGATGCAGTGGATTTTGAGTTGTTTTCAGACACAGCAGGGGGTTGCGGGTACGGCGTGTACTGTGGTGGGCAATGGTGCGCTGGAGTGTGGCCTGATAGCTGGGTCCAGAGGGGTTGGGTACGAAATTTGGCCCTGTTGGAACTTTTCCCGATTATAGTGGCGGTTCTGTTGTGGGGGAAGTTTTTCCGGAACAAGAAAGTTCGCTTTCATTGTGAGAACTTGGGAGTAGTTCAGGCGATCAACGGTTTATCGGCCTCATCGCCATTGGTGATTCGGTTGTTGCAGAAGTTGCTGGAGTGTTTGGTACTTAACGCCTGGGTGGTGGCTGTGCATGTGCCTGGGGTTGACAACTGTATCGCTGATGCTCTCTCTCGTTCACAGTGGGACCGGTTTCGTCAGCTAGCTCCGGGCGTGGCGGAGGTGGGGATAGAATGTCCATGTCACGGCTGAGGATAGGGGAAACCCTCAGCCGTGCGATGCCAGGAGATGGTAGGTCGCTACTTGGCCAGGACCACAGAATTAGGGAGCAGGTCACCTCCTAGCGCATCCCTAATCTGACCCTGACTCCTAGCTGCATGAGCCGACCTTGATGGTAGGAGGGCTCATGTTCCGGAACCTCGGATCCCTACTAACCTAACCCTCCGCAGATCCCTGAGCTAGGAGCTGGGTAGACAGCCCGTTCCTCCTGGACGCGGAGAAACAGGAGTCTAAGGTGGCCAAGCTGCAAGGAGATGGGGTACATAAACAGACCTATGGATATGGCAGGAGAACAACTCTAGTTCAAACCTACCTGCCACATCCTTGCTGACTGGATCCCGTGCTCACAGATGATATCCAGACCATACATAAATGGACACAGCAAACACACATACAGGGAGTGCAGAATTATTAGGCAAGTTGTATTTTTGAGGATTAATTTTATTATTGAACAACAACCATGTTCTCAATGAACCCAAAAAACTCATTAATATCAAAGCTGAATATTTTTGGAAGTAGTTTTTAGTTTGTTTTTAGTTTTAGCTATTTTAGGGGGATATCTGTGTGTGCAGGTGACTATTACTGTGCATAATTATTAGGCAACTTAACAAAAAACAAATATATACCCATTTTAATTATTTATTTTTACCAGTGAAACCAATATAACATCTCAACATTCACAAATATACATTTCTGACATTCAAAAACAAAAACAAATCAGTGACCAATATAGCCACCTTTCTTTGCAAGGACACTCAAAAGCCTGCCATCCATGGATTCTGTCAGTGTTTTGATCTGTTCACCATCAACATTGCGTGCAGCAGCAACCACAGCCTCCCAGACACTGTTCAGAGAGGTGTACTGTTTTCCCTCCTTGTAAATCTCACATTTGATGATGGACCACAGGTTCTCAATGGGGTTCAGATCAGGTGAACAAGGAGGCCATGTCATTAGATTTTCTTCTTTTATACCCTTTCTTGCCAGCCACGCTGTGGAGTACTTGGATGCGTGTGATGGAGCATTGTCCTGCATGAAAATCATGTTTTTCTTGAAGGATGCAGACTTCTTCCTGTACCACTGCTTGAAGAAGGTGTCTTCCAGAAACTGGCAGTAGGACTGGGAGTTGAGCTTGACTCCATCCTCAACCCGAAAAGGCCCCACAAGCTCATCTTTGATGATACCGGCCCAAACCAGTACTCCACCTCCACCTTGCTGGCGTCTGAGTCGGACTGGAGCTCTCTGCCCTTTACCAATCCAGACACGGGCCCATGCATCTGGCCCATCAAGACTCACTCTCATTTCATCAGTCCATAAAACCTTAGAAAAATCAGTCTTAAGATATTTCTTGGCCCAGTCTTGACGTTTCAGCTTGTGTGTCTTGTTCAGTGGTGGTCGTCTTTCAGCCTTTCTTACCTTGGCCATGTCTCTGAGTATTGCACACCTTGTGCTTTTGGGCACTCCAGTGATGTTGCAGCTCTGAAATATGGCCAAACTGGTGGCAAGTGGCATCTTGGCAGCTGCACGCTTGACTTTTCTCAGTTCATGGGCAGTTATTTTGCGCCTTGGTTTTTCCACACGCTTCTTGCGACCCTGTTGACTATTTTGAATAAAACGCTTGATTGTTCGATGATCACGCTTCAGAAGCTTTGCAATTTTAAGAGTGCTGCATCCCTCTGCAAGATATCTCACTATTTTTGACTTTTCTGAGCCTGTCAAGTCCTTCTTTTGACCCATTTTGCCAAAGGAAAGGAAGTTGCCTAATAATTATGCACACCTAATATAGGGTGTTGATGTCATTAGACCACACCCCTTCTCATTACAGAGATGCACATCACCTAATATGCTTAATTGGTAGTAGGCTTTCGAGCCTATACAGCTTGGAGTAAGACAACATGCATAAAGAGGATGATGTGGTCAAAATACTCATTTGCCTAATAATTCTGCACTCCCTGTACACACACAGGAAAATAGGTCCATAGCTGCATTAAACATGAAAGGAAAACAACATCAACTTAACATCACATATAAACATTTATGACCACAAGGGTGGCCCTCACTAGCAGATGGTATAAGGGACCAGGAGGGTGCCTCCAGCTTACAAACAAGGCTGGAGTACCCCTCAGACATCAGGTCTCAACTGAGGCTATATAGCCCAAAGTGGCCACACCCACACAGACACACAGTGGAAAGGGAATTAACCCTTCCAACACCAAGGAGGGAAGTGAACCCACTTAAAGGGAAAGTGCATACATAACTAAACCTCATACACCACAAACTGGGAAAGTGCACACATAAATATCACACCGCACCAGTTACCGCCGGCAACGGCATGCGTGGCAATCATGTCCTGGGAATCAGCCAGCAGGCCGAGACACTGCCACACACGCACACAATACTACACGTTGCCACGGGCAACCACAAGTGAAGGAAAGTGTAACAGTGCACACCATACAAACCAAACCAGGAGCAACCGCAGGCACTTGGCAGCAAGCTGCCTAGCAACTGCTCAGGATGCTATACCGCCAAACACAATCTTGTTGCCAGCGGCAACCACACGTGAGGCAACAAACAAGTAGCCCTCACCATGTAGTTGACAACTACCAAACCGCAGGCAACCACATGCGGGTCCAGAGTCATGACCATGGTCGTGACAGTCCAGCCTCGCTGTGGAACGTTCTGGAGTAGCAGTAGCGGGCCTTATCCGGTCATCTTTGGCACCTGGTACGTGGGAAAGGTATTCGAGGGCTTGGGAGTGTTGGGCACAGTGGAAAGGGAGATTGGGTGTGGGCGACGAGGATTTAGAAATACCTATGTTGTTGTTTATTGGGCATTGCAGGGATGAGGGTTGGTCCATTTCTAGGATGAATAGTTGCTTGGCAGGGCTGGTTTTCTGTTTTCGGCTTAGGAATTTAAGGGATGTGACTAAATCTTTTTTGGTAGCGCGGGCCATGAAGGGTTGGCGTTGGGAAAAGGCGGGGGTAGACTCCCGCCGCCTGGTGTCGTTTACATTGTTGATTAAGCTGGGGAAGCAGTTGGGTAAGGTGTGCAGGTTAGTTGGGGAAGTGAAGTTGTTCAGACTGGCTTTTTCGCTGGCGTTTTTTGGTGCATTGCGGCTAGGCAAATTGGTTAGCTCGACAGTAGATAGACAAGGGGGGTTGTTTAGGGATGATGTTGATGTTTTGCCTGATAGGGTGGAATTCGTGATTAGGCGATCAAAGACTGACATGGAAGGAAAAGGGCGGCGGGTTGTTTTGTTTGAAATCCCGGATTGTTTAATGTGCCCGCTGCGTTGAGTGCGGAATTTCATCGGGGGCAGGGTGGGAGACGGGTTCACCCCGTTATTGGTTCATGGTTCCTTTCTTTCTCGATTTCAGTTTTCGGCAGTTTTTAGGCGGTGTTTGGCAGAGTTGGGCGTGGGGGAGTTAGGTTTTTCCAGCCACTCGTTTAGAATTGGGGCGGCGAAGGAGGCAGCTAGATGGGGGTTAGGCGACGTCATAAAAAGGATAGGTAGGTGGGAATCGGTACAATTTAGGTCATACGTAAGGCCAGAAGGGGTGATTTGGTGAGAGGTGGGAAATTGGGGAAATGTGTTCAGCAGTTGTGGCATAGTTGCTTCTTGTTTTCTTTTGTTTTCTTTATCGTTGCAGGTTCGGACCCAGCGCTGGTTTGGCTGTTGGGTCATTCGTATGTGTGGTGGGGAGCTGACAGGGCTGCGGTTAGGCTGGACGGTTTGCAACTCGGTTTGGCTCGTAAAGTGGCGGTGGTAAGGTGAATTGGCAGGCGGGGGATGATGTGGAGTGGGGTTCTTCCGGAGTTTTACAGATTTGTTAGGCAGGACAGGGCCCCTGATGTTTTGGTTCTACATGTAGGGGGGAATGATTTGGGATCTAGGCCTTTTAGGGAGTTGGTGAGAGACGTTAAATTTGATTTGTTGCGGTTATGGGCGTTGTACCCGGGGATGATAACGGTATGGTCGGACATCGTGCCGAGAACGGTTTGGCGGGGAGCCCGCTCAGTGGAGGGTTTAAACAAGGCCCGAGTGAAAGTCAATAGGGCTATTGGGAAGTTCATGGTGAGGAATGGGGGGTTAGCGGTGCGGCATCGGGATCTGGAGGGGGGTATTGGGGGGTTCTGGCGTAGTGACGGGGTGCACCTCAACACCCTGGGTTTGGATATGTGGAGCTTGGCAATACAGGAGGGCATGGAGATTGCGGTGCAGGTGTGGAGGGACGCACGGGCTTGAGGGGGATCAAGCCTGTGCGTTTGTGGCGGTGGGAGGTCCTTGGAGTCAGTGTGATTCGATGGTAAGGAGGATGGGAGGGCCCTACAGGTGGGGCTGGACTCCCAGGATTGTTGGGCGGCTGTGGCGGAACTGTCAGGGTGAGCCATCAGGGGTGCCTCCAAGCTAGTGGTCAACGGCTGGGGGTAAGTCGGCTCACCTCGGCACGGTTGTTTTGGGTTTTAGGGCTTCAAGGACCTCCCCCTCGGAAAAGAAGGGACAGACAGGTTAATGTGTTTTGGTTGGCATTTATGAGGTTATTATTATTATGAAATTATATGTATGTTTGTAATAAATCGGCTGCTGTAGCCAAATTAATCCAAAATGCAGTGTCAGTGTCTTTATTGGGGAAAGGGGGTTGGGGAAGGCATATTGATTGAGGTGGGGTTGGGGTATAACTGTGGGGAGTCCAACGGTATTAACCAGTACCTCCGTCATGGGTACAGGTGCAAGCTGGCTAACAATGACACTGTATAGAGAGGACTGCATACATCTGTCACCCAAACCTATGATATCCACTCTTTGTCCAAAGCTATTTTCCAGTGAAGCCCTTTTAGTTTTGAAGTTTAGGAAACCATGCCAACATTTAGATTATTTGAAGATATGGACATAAGTTTACAATCAATAATGAATACATAATCTGCTGTGGGGTTATATCATAGATATAAGGACATTCCACCTCTCCGTCATAAGTCTGAAGAGGCCACCAGTGGGAGTCCTTGAGCTCGGATCTTATCCTGAATCATGGCTGTGGTGACCTGCAAGACACTATGGGTCATTATATTTCAGTAGGTGCTGTTTGACTCCTGGGTCCCACCTCCTACTAGGGCAGTGCCGCTTTGTTACCGCATTGTCGCTGCGCCTCTTTGTCAGAGTAGGTCCCACTCAAAGAGGCGACCTTGGCGTGGTGAGTGGGCTTATGCCTTTTGATCAAAATGTACACTAATGCCTCTTGTACAGCATGCAGTATGGGGGGCTGTACACTTTAATATAGCGCTGAGAAGCGAGTTAGATCAAAGCATAGCATTGTGGATGTGCGATCCAGTTCTGTTCTTCTCCCCCAGATAAATATTTAGGAATCAATGGGGGTCCAAATTCCAGGAACTCGGGAGATGTTTTAGGATGGATTCCCCTTTTAAGTAATAAAAACTTAAGATTGTCAGTTGCTTTATTTGTTGCACTGGCTGCACATATTTGCTTTTCCATTGTTGTATGCACTCCCTATGGGGATGTTATAAACTGTGCAGCTCTGGTAGCCGAGGACCCAAAGATCTGCTATTGAAGACCAGATCACAAGATATATTAAGTACAATTTATGTACTGAGAATAGTTCATCAATATGTAAATCCTAGAGAACCCCTTTAACAAGTCCTGAACTCCAGAATTCTGGCTTCAAAAAAATCGCAAAATAGGGTTTTTTGAAAAGAGCACCATTCCAGCGATGCCCCTGATGCTCCAACATCTTCGCACAGCATATTCGGCTTCATCGCAACAAGCGATGATGTGCGCACTCACCGAAGATGTGCGGTCTAGAGCTGTCAATCTAAAGGCAGAGGGGCATGATGAAAAGCAGAGGGGCGTCATTATGAAGCAGGGGTGTCGCTGGAGCGGTGCTTGAACCACATAAGCCAGCCCCCTGGTGCTCAAATTGTTCATTTGCATAATTTTAAAAGTTCATTTTTCTCTGCAACAATACCACCGACAGACATAAGACAAGTATAGTTTTAATCAGCGTCATCAACCCTACCAGAGCATTTCACCTTATGAATAAATGTTTTGCTCATTCATTGGGTGATCTGCCGCACATTTACACGGGCCTGTTGTCAGGAACGAGTGTTCATAGTAATGTTTGTTCCCCACAATTGGGCCCTGTAAAACCGCTTTTAGGCTACATGCACACGACAGTAAAAAAAAGTCAGTTAAAAACGGATCAACTGTCCATTTTTAACTGACTTTTTTTTCACTGATCCCTTTCTGAGAAACGGACATAAAAAACGGACCCATTCAATTGTATGGGGGCAGTTGGTCAGTGAAAAACGGACAAGATAGAACACGACCGTCAAAAAAACTGCCATGTGAATAACCCCATAGACTACCATTGGTCTTAAAATGTCGTTGTGTAGACCTAGCCTTAGGCCTCATGCACACAAACTTTTTTTTTAACGTTTTTTGAGGTTCGTATATGGAACCATTCATTTCAATGGGTCCGCAAAAAAGATAGAACATGTCCTATTATTGTCCGCATAATGGACAAGGATAGTACTGTTCTATCAGGGGCCATCTGTTCCGTTCCGCAAAAAACAGAATGCACACGGACCGCAAAAACCTGAAACAGCCATACGGTCGTGTGCAATAGGCCTTATGAGATTTATCAAACATTGTGAGACATTTGATAAATGTGCTGCAAGTTATGGCACAACTCCTGCAATAGTGACTTTAAAAATTCCCCTCTTGATAAATCTTCTGTGATAATCACATGTAAACTGTATGTAGTGATTTTTCACATGTACAGGTCCCTAACCGTAGACATGGATAAAGCGGTTTTGCATACTCTTCCATGCATGGACATAGTGTGTGTCCATACTGATCCATTTACAAATTCCAAGCCTCTTTATCTGTGGATGATATGTAATTAACCATATTTTACTAGATTTTATACTAGAGGCTAATATTAATCTATTATCAGCATCATATACTATAATAGATTAGTATTCCAGTTTGCGCTTCATTAATGTTGCCTGCAGGAAGGTTTGCCGTGTGCTCTCTGTATCATTATAATGCGGTAATTATAGTCTAAGTATCACTATATAAGTATATATATATATATATATATATATATACATAGGTATTCAGAGCTATTGTATTTCTCCCATATAATGTTACGTGTTCGTTACATACTCTTTACTTCTATACAATACGGTGTGTTCATTATCAGTGTATATAGATTCTCAGCTCCACTATGCGGTGCGGCCAGTCTAGTGGTTGGAGGATGTTACCAGCTCTGCAGAACGCCCTTGGAAGACGAATGCATTTTCAGCAGAATAATTAAGTTAATTAACAAATTCGCATGCATATTCATCGCCTATTAATGTGTTCTCAGCTCAGCTTGACGAACGTTTTGGTTATAACCAGCTCATTAACATACTGAAATCTGCAGCTATCCCAAAAAATACAGGGGGGGGGTTCAGAGAAGGTAGGAACATGCAGAGACCGAGCAGTGCGCACACACATGGCACACGTGTGTTCATCTGGGCATACAGTAGAGAAGATGCACCATGGTTCACAATGTTTGACTTTATTAGTGTAGAAATGTCTTCATTATCTCTGAACCGGTTCTCTCAGTGTCTTTCTAGCTCCTGCTCTCTCTTTCTCTCTCACTCCCTCCTTTCCCTCTTCCTCTCTTCCATATTGCCCTCTTGGGGGAAACCTTGGAATCTCTGCCAACTTCGCTCTCTCCCTCCATACTGTCATATGTTCCACTATTGCCTCTTTCTCGTCTCTCTCTTCAAGTCTGTCTCTAGTTCTTTTCATTCGTGTCATAAACTCTCCCCCCCCCCCACTCCGTCTCTCTCGCTGTCTCCTGAACCCTCTCTCTTTCTCCTCTGCCAACTTGCGTTCTCACAGATATGCCATTTTCAGGAACTCTCTGAGGAGCGATCTTTAAAGCAGTAAGGTGTGACAGGGGCAGCGCCAGGTTGGCACGGCCTAACTGCAAGGGGAGCAAATAGAGGGAGATGGGTCCAGGCAGAAATACAGTCATGTTTAGCATGAATGAGAAGAGAGAGGGAGAGAGGAGAGGACGGGAGGAGAGAGAGGTAGGGAGAGACTTAGCAGCTGTCACCCTAATTCCTCTAACTCTCTGTTTGTGGTCATATTAGAACAACAGATTAGGTTCTGGCTCAGCTCTCATTTATTTCTGACACACGATAATATTCTGTATCTTCATCCACAGCGGTTCATACGGGCAGGTGAACGGAGGGCACACGTATTCCTGAGCGGAGAGGGCACAGCTAAAGATTCTCAAAAATGTCCTATGCCAATTGTTGGCATGCAAAGGCCCTAGTGTGCCGTCTCATGCCACTGGGGGCTGGAGAGGTTGCTGGTAGATCTCTGATGACCTTGGAAAGGTAGAAGAGTTATTCATTTAGACTGAAATCGAGGTCAGATTTTATAGTATACAGTGCACTACAATGTCAAATCCCTATATACCCATGTGAAAATACTGTCATTATTACTTCATGTGGGCGCATGGCGAGAAAAGGTACTGATGGACAGAAAAGAAGGCTACATGGCACGATACTAGGCTCCCATCGACAGTTACGAGCCCAATAATCGCGTTCTGTGTCATTATTATTTGATTCATTCATATAGCACCAACATATTCTACAGTGCTGTAAGATAGTCATCACTCACATTGGGACCTGTCCCTGTTGGGACTCACAATTGAAATTCCAAATTAACCTATTAGAATGTTTTTGGAGTGTGGGAGGAAATCCACCCAAACAGGAAGGAGCATACAAACTCCATGGAGATGGTGTCCTTGGTCAGATTCAGACCCAGGACCCCACCATGGCAAGGGAACACTGCTAACTGCTGGGCCACCACGGGGTATTCTTCCCTCAAAGTGCCTTATGGAGACACAAGGGCACACAGAGAGCCTGCATGGTCATTCCATGTGCTCCAAACACATGCCTTTAGACCGTCAACTAAACACACGGGCAGTAATGACGCCTATATCTCTACAGCTACCCACATGAGATAATGGCCAGATGATCTATCTCTAAAATATATGTATCGCCAGATACATAATCTTGTTGCATCACTCTAATATGAACCTTTAATTTCTCCTGTATTCATTTGCTCCATTCTCTTGACATGAAGAGCCATGTAAAGCCTTTTTTTGATCCCAACCAGCATTTCAATAAATCCCATCCCTGACATTTAACCTATACTGTATACAGATATATATGTGATGCGGGCAATGAAAATCCAGTGGAGGTGAATATATAGGAATGTACATTATAAACTCCGATTGTGACAGGTGATACATTTATGTACCAGTTCCCTGGATTCAGCACTCATATACAGTTGCAAAAAAAAGTATGTGAACCCTTTGAAATGATATGGATTTCTGTACAAATTGGTCATAAAATGTGATCTGATCTTCATCTAAGTTACAAGAATAGACAATCACAGTCTGCTTAAACTAATAACACACAAAGAATTAAATGTTACCATGTTTTTATTGAACACACCATGTAAACATTCACAGTGCAGGTGGAAAAAGTATGTGAACCCCTAGACTAATGACATCTCCAAGAGCTAATTGGAGTGAGGTGTCAGCCAACTGGAGTCCAATCAATGAGATGAGATTGGATGTGTTGGTTACAGCTGCCCTGCCCTATAAAAAACACACACCAGTTCTGGGTTTGCTTTTCACAAGAAGCATTGCCTGATATAAATGATGCCTTGCACAAAAGAGCTCTCAGAAGACCTACGATTAAGAATTGTTGACTTGCATAAAGCTGGAAAGGGTTATAAAAGTATCTCCAAAAGCCTTGCTGTTCATCAGTCCACGGTAAGACAAATTGTCTATAAATGGAGAAAGTTCAGCACTGCTGCTACTCTCTCTAGAAGTGGCCGTCCTGTAAAGATGACTGCAAGAGCACAGCACAGACTGCTCAATGAGGTCAAGAAGAATCCTAGAGTGTCAGCTAAAGACTTACAAAAGTCTCTGGCATATGCTAACATCCCTGTTAGCGAATCTACGATATGTAAAACACTAAACAAGAATGGATTTCATGGGAGGATACCACAGAGAAAGCCACTGCTGTCCAAAAAAAACATTGCTGCACGTTTACAGTTTGCATAAGAGCACCTGGATGTTCCACAGCAGTACTGGCAAAATATTCTGTGGACAGATGAAACCAAAGTTGAGTTGTTTGGAAGAAACAAACAACATTATGTGTGGAGAAAAAGAGGCACAGCAAACCAACATCAAAACCTCACCCCAACTGTGAAGTATGGTGGTGGAGGCATCATGATTTGGGGCTGCTTTGCTGCGTCAGGGCCTGGACGGATTGCTATCATCGAAGGAAAAATAAATTCCCAAGTTTATCAAGACATTTTGCAGGAGAACTTAAGGCCATCTGTCCACCAGCTGAAGTTCAACAGAAGATGGGTGTTGCAACAGGACAACGACCCAAAGCATAGAAGTAAATCAACAGAATGGCTTAAACAGAAGAAAATACGCCTTCTGGAGTGGCCCAGTCAGAGTCCTGACCTCAACCCGATTGAGATGCTGTGGCATGACCTCAAGAAAGCGATTCACACCAGACTTCCCAAGAATATTGCTGAACTGAAACAGTTCTGTAAAGAGGAATGGTCAAGAATTACACCTGACCATTGTGCACGTCTCATCTGCAACTACAGGAAATGTTTGGTTGAAGTTATTGCTGCCAAAGGAGGTTCAACCAGTTATTAAATCCAAGAGTTCACATACTTTTTCCACCTGCACTGTGAATGTTTACATGGTGTGTTCAATAAAAACATGGTAACATTTAATTATTTGTGTGTTATTAGTTTAAGCAGCAGTGGTTGTCTATTGTTGTGACTTAGATGAAGATCAGATCATATTTTATGACCAATTTGTGCAGAAATCCATATCATTCCAAAGGGTTCACATAATTTTTCTTGCAACTGTATGTTAAAGCTCTTCTGCATAAGCTTTATATTGCCATAACACAAGACATCTTGGCCCAGCTTTACTAATCCTGTAGATGGCCTAAGTTTAAACAAGCTTCATCTAGACCTGCACCCGATTCATCACAGGGGCTGGATGATAAATATGATGCAAGAATAGAAACTTGGTCGGATAGGCAACTATTGATCGGCTTACATTGAGACAGAATTTTATGCGCATCTTTAGCCTCATCTATTTTAGCACAAACCTCTGTCACTTACCACTAAGCCCCACCTCATATTGAGCAAGTTGGAAAAAAGTCTAGAAACTCTAGTTGTGCCATAGTGCACCACTTTTTAGACAGATTCTAGGCGCAGACAAATCTGGACCGATGTGTTTACTGCTTTATCATTTCCAGCTGAATTATACAATGTGATGATCTGTAAATCTGTGGATGGCGTTAGAAGCACTGATCACTGCCAGCGTACATCATTCCCAGTGCCTGCTATGCCTTCTGGTATCAGTGGTACTACAGGGGTCTAATACATCCTTTTATCAAGCGAAATCATGCAGTACTCAGTATACTCTTTCATACATAAATTGATGTTGACGAAGCAATGGAAGGCGCATGATCAAAAGTCCATTGGCCTAGAATTCTGTTATTACCATTGTAAAATAAAATTAGCAAAGAAATGGTAAACGTTGCAATGTAGATTCATTTGTGACTAACAAGTGTAACACCCCAGAGTGGTGTTACCACTTCTGCACCTTGCTACTGTCTTTATTGGTCTAACCTCATGTCATCTTATGCATTTATTCCAGGTCCTCCACACTGTGCATTTCTAATGTTATGTAACTGTTCATGTAATGCGCCTGGTTCAACAGCAGGTGGCAGCAAACACGGCAGAGCTATATTTAGATAGAATGGAACCTTCCATTCCATTCTAACCCCCTCTAAAGAGAGGTGGGAGAGTCCTACTTCCTGCAGGAAGGGTGGGGCAGAAGTTCTAGTCAGTCTAGTTTCCCCCCAGCTAGGGAAAGGGTGTGCAGGGGCACGTCTCTGCTGGACATGCCCACGTCAGCCAGAGCACCTTAAGCTCTGCTGGCCATGGAGGCCAAAGCTTGAAGCCTCAGGAGCCAGGAGGAAAGTTCCCTGGCATAACCTAGAGTCAGACTACAAAGTGAAGTGCAGAATACAGAAGAAGCTGAGTTATATAGCCAGCCTGTCAGTACAGCAGATTCTGAGAGAAACAGATATAGCAGAGTGGGGGTTGCATGCCAATTTTATTCTAAAGCCTGCTGGACCAAGACAAAGCCTGAAATCTGTTTTCGAAAAACGTTAATGCAAAGTAAAGCTGCCATTGAACTTCATCTCAAGGTCTGGACTCCAGTTATTCTTTTATCCCTCAATTATTCCCCCGATTTATTGCTTCGTAGCCAAAGCCTGGGGTCCAGCCATATCCAGGTAGGAGCACCGTGACACACATAAAGAGACATTTTAGGCCGCACTATACCACTAAGCATTCCTACACCTGGGTTGCGTTATAGAGGGCCCAAAACAGGATCTACTTTTGTGCCTGGAAGGCCCCCTCTTTCTGTAAAACCCTCTACAAGAGACTTTATAGCATCTACTTACTGCTGGAGAGTGTGAATCTGCATCAGTTGCAGCACTGTGGCAAAACAGGGGTTAATCGGCCATCTTGGATTTGGGCATCCTGTGTTGAGAGGAAGACATCCAGCCAGCAGAGGGGAGGGAACCAAACAGCCCGCCTCCACAGAGGAACCATTCTTGCAGCAGAAGGAACTGAAGTGCTCAGTACAAGTTCCTAGGATAAATCAACTGTACCCCTTACAGGAAGTAGAAGCGGTGGCCATTTTGGGAAAGGGAAAATGCAGTTCCTTCTTCCCTGGATCCTGAGAAGCAATGTCCAGAGGTCTGAGTGAGTACTGCTGGGGAAAATAACCTTTCTAAAGACTGTTAAGGGCCATAATCTGCCTGCCAGAGCATCATACTCCCCAAAATTGAGCAGTTGCAGCGACTCTTAACGCAGCCACGCACCAATTCCGCCGCCATTGCGCATAGCAACACGCACTTAAATTGCAATCTAGCTTACATTGACCCCTCTAGTCTGGTACAGGGTATCAAAAGCCATGTCTGACAGCGAAGATAGCACCCACTTGGACTGCTGTGATCCACCAGCAGCAGCTGCAGCCACCTGCATCATGCCTCTTACTATGCCATACTACTTTGGAGCAACTTGGCTCCCACGTTATTCAGGAGAACCTCATTCACTCAGCGAATTCCATGATAAAATGTTGGCCACCTTTAAGCTATATCCAGTATCTCAGGACCAGAAAGTGGAAATCCTGATTGGCCAGTTACAGGGAGCTGCGCTCCGGGAGGTCAAGTCCTGGCCCTGGCCAGAACGAAAAACAGCTGAGCAGATCCAAGACTGACTCAGTACCACTTTTGAAACTAGGACCGCCTCCGAGCTTAAAATGCGCTTCTCTGGGAAGCGACAGCAGTCAAAGCAGACTTTGAGAGACTTTGCCCTGTCCCTGCAAGAAGCTCTGCGGGCAGTTATCCACATAGATCCCCGTGAAGCTGAGGGACAAGATAAGACCCTCAGAGAGCAGTTTATTGAATGTGTCCTCGACGAACCTCTCAAACGTTAGCTGAAGATGCTGTCAGTTCAGCACCCGGATACCCCGTTCTTAGATTTTAAGGAGCTTGCTATTGGCATCCTGGGGGAAGGTCACATTTCTGAACCTCCTGAAGACAAGAAGATATGGCCCGTTCTGCGACCTGCTGCTCACAGCCAGATAGCTGAGCATGGGCCTCAGGCACCTGTCCCAGATGCTGTCGCAGCCCTGACTGTTCAAGCCTCCCTTCTAGCTGAGAATATGGAAAGGATGGGGAAGCAGCTAGAGCGACTGGAACAGCAGCCCAAGACTGAGAAAGGGACTACTACACCAAGAGACCGTCCTACACCCGGTCCACAAGAAGATCGACGCCAGCCGAGCAGTAGGTTGTCAGTTCCCGGGTATCAAGACACCAGAAAGCGTGTATGCCGGCATTGTCAGAGGCCTAGACACACCGAAAGGGACTTCTGGCAGTTAAACGGGTATCCCCTGAGGCCAAGGACCGCCCCTCGGGAGGAAGAACATTAGGTCACAAAGATCCAGCCTTCATGCCTAGATATGTGGGAGCCCGCCCCGTGGTTGAAGTTAGCATCAACGGAGTAATGTTTTCTGCTTTGATTGATACTGGATCTCAAGTGACTACCATCCGTCAACGTCAATTCGCATTCGAAAGATGCCGGAACAGAGCCCAGCTGACGCAACCCCCGGAATCATGGCTCAACATCATAGCTACCAATGGCCAACCAGTGCCTATATTAGGCTATTGGGAACCTACCTTACAGATTGAAGATACTAAACTCCTACACCAAGGGGTAGTCGTAATCCAGGTCCCGGAAGATGACAATTGCCCTGCGGTCCTGGGGATGAATGTACTTGGCAACTGTTACACTGAAGTGCTGGAAGCCTTGAAGAAAACCCTACTGACCACACCCTGTGTAACTCAACGCGTCATAAACCAGACCATCCAGGTGCTAGCTGCCCAACAAAAATTTTGCAACGGACAGGGTGAAATCTGCCGTGTTCGCATCAAGGATGCTCAGTCTATTAGACTCCAGCCTGGAGCAGAGACCCTGATATGGTGCAAGGCTTGCATCTGTGTCCAAGGTCAGGATTACCCGGCCCTCGTGGAACCCCTACATCTACGAGATCATCCCCTTGTCCTAGCTGCTAGGAGCTTGGTCACTGTGTCGTGCGGAAATGTACCCATACGCTTGTAGAATTAAAAAAGTACTATCCAGTGGTGAGTCTATATCACGTCCGTCTGCAAGACGTCCTGGATCCCCCTACTGCTGCTGCATAACAATCGCTTCAAACAGCGGATGCAGCCAAAGACCCGTCTGAGCAGCCATGGTGGGCCGAACTATATATTGGAGATGCTACCACCTCTGCCAAACAGATCAAAGGTGTGCTGGACTTAGCCAAGGAACAACACCAAGTCTTCAGCAAACACCCTCTGGTCTATGGTCAAACTAGCCTAATACAGCACACTATTCCAACCGACACTCATCCGTCAATCAAAGAGAGATATAGGTCAGTGCCTCCATCCTTATACCAGCAGATGAAGAAGATTGTTCAGGATATGAAGACAGCTAACGTAATCCAGGATAGTCACAGCCCCTGGGCTGCCCCTTTGCTCCTGGTAAAAAAGGAGGATGGAACCATCCGCTTCTGTGTGGATTACCGCAAGATCAACAACATAACGCACAAAGATGCATACCCCCTGCCACGATTTGAGGAGTCTCTAGCAGCCCTGGGATCTGCTGCTTAATTCTCAACCCTGGATCTAACCAGTGGCTATTGGCAAGTCCCCATGGCACCAGAAGATAAAGAGAAAACAGTTTCACTACCCCAATGAGTTTGTCGAGTTTAACTACATGCCAGTTGGGCTGTGCAATGCCCCTGAGACTCATGGAGAGATGTCTTGGACACAAAAACTTTGAGACCGTATTGCTGTACCTGGTTGATGTGATTGTTTACTCAAAGACCTACGAAGAGCATTTACAGAACTTGGAAGAGGTGTTCCTGACTCTGGCCCAATACGGATTGAAAGTAAAGCCTTCAAAGTGCCACTTACTGAAGCCCCAAGTGAAATACCTTGGACATGTGAGTGCGGAGGGCGTGAAACCGGACCCCGATAAGATAGCTGCAGTACAAAGCTGGCCAGGTCCTAAGACCATCAAAGAGGTCAAGAGCTTTCTTAGATTTGCAAATTATTATCAGAGATTTATCCCACACTTCGGTCAAATTGCAGAGCCTATCCAGGAGCTTTTGAAGGATCATCCCAAAGGCTGTCAGAATGCTAAGATACCGGTAGAGTGGAATGAAGAGCGAGAGACCGCTTTCCAACTGTTAAAAGAAAAACAGAGCAACCAGTCCTGGGCTACCCTGACTATAGCCTGCCATTCTGCCTCTATACTGATGCCAGTAAGAAAGGTTTAGGAGCTGTACTATCTCAGACACAAGCCGGAACTGAAAGGGTCATCGCCTCTGCCAGCAGGTCTTTACGAGAACCGGAGCGAAATGACCAGAATTATAGCTCTTTCAAAATTGGAGTTCCTAACCTTGGAATGGACTGTAACTGAGAAGTTTGAGGATTATCTAGCGGCCACACCTTTCACTGTCTACAGCGATAATAATCCACTGGGTCACTTGAACACTGAGCACCTGGGAGCTTTAGAGCAAAGACGGGCCTCTAGACTGTTGAACTTTGACTTCACTATTAAGTAACGGACTGGCAAAACTAATGACAATGCTGATGCCTTGTCCAGGCTACCTGCCCAGAAGGAACTAATTTCTAAGGATGATCAGTGGGAAGACGTGGAAATGCCAATGTTCTACTCCTGATTTGCCCGGCAGGAAGCTCTACACACTAAGCACCAGGTCTCCAAAGCCACTAGTCCTCCAAAGACCTGTGGTCCCTCACCTCCAGTTGAGAAAGAGCTTTGGCTCAAACTACAAGCAGAGAGTAGAGTCATCAGAGAATTGTCGGATTATTTTTCCAGTGGGCACGTACCGGAGAGAATCCGGCAGCGGAGAGCCGACTCGGTGCTAGTTCGCCTCTGGCGTCAACAGAAACTGCTCTTCCTACAAAGAGATCTGCTTCTTAGGCGACCGCTTGATCCAGTCACCTGTGAGTGCCTTCATCAGATAGTGGTGCCCTGAAGAGATGCTAAGATGGTAATGGACATGTACCATAACAGGTCTGGTCATTTTGGAACCCAAAAAACGGAAACCACCATCAGGCGGTGTTTCTACTGGACTGGCATGAGAAATGATATTGAAGGCTGGTGCCAGGAGTGTCCCACCTGTGCTGTGGCCAGAGGAGAAAGACATGATCAGCAAGCCCCCCTTCATCCAATAGTGAGTAGGAGTCCTCTGGAAATCGTGGCTATCGATCACGTGAAACTGGAACCCAGCAGATGCGGATACACCTATGCTATGACAATCATAGACCACTACACCAAGTTCGTCGTGGCTGTACCTGTAAAGGACTTAACTGCTAAAACTACAGCAGCTGTCATGTAGAAGAGCTTCATTTTGCCATATAAGTGTCCTGACAAGATACACACTGATCAAGTATCCGCATTTGAGTCTCAGTTGTTCTATGAACTTTGTGCCTTGTACAACTGCAAAAAACTCAGGACCAACTCATATCACTCTCTGGGGAATGGGCTGTGCGGTAAGATGAACCAGACACTGATTAATATGCTCAAGGCTGTGCCACCTCACAATCACCCAGTAAGCAAGCTGGATAGTCGCTGGGAACGTGAGCCATATACAGTAGTGCAAGTAGCGTTTTGGTGTCCGCCTCCATAGCGGAATGGAGACGGAACGGAGGCAAACTGATGCATTCTGAGCGGATCCTTTTCCATTCAGAATGTATTAGGGCAAACCTGATCTGTTTTGGACCGCTTGTGAAAGCCCTGAACGGATCTCACAAACGGAAAGCCAACACGCCAGTGTGAAAGTAGCCTAAGTCACAACACAGTGACTGTAAATTGTCATAAATTATAGCAAAATATGACACAATTTGTCACATCTTGGTTTAGAGACTTTATCTGTGGCTTAACAAAAAGGGGGCCCTGTAGCAAAATAAGATGGGGCCCACATCGCCTAATGTACGAAAATTAGAACACCAGTATATATAGCAATAGTTAAAGATATGTATAATAGAGAAAAAAAACACTATATTGTTATTACCCACAAAAAGGTACAATGTTTTTGCATCTGACTGGGCCCCCAAACCTCTGGGCCCCATAGCAAGTGCTATGGCTGCAATGGCTATAGTTACACCAAGGAGGGGAAGGGGGGGGTGGAGTGGCTTCAGGGGCAAATTTTTACGCCACAGTTCTGTTGTAAAATTCTGTCTCAAACTAAGTCAACCGATAGCTGGTATAAAATTAGACAAAAACATCTATCCCTGCACCAAATGCCATCTACAGGATAAAGCCAAGTTCACATCTGCATTGTGAACTCCAGCACCGTAATCCGGTCACTGTATTAAGACAAAAAAATGCTACACCCAACATTTTTTTCCGCCAAAAGTTGGCATATATGCCGGAAAGCAGCCAGATTACCGTAGGATCCCTTTACAGTGAGTGGGGTTCCAACGGTGCACAGACTGCCAGAGTTCACAGCGCAGAGGTGAACCCAGCCTTAGTAAATCTGCCCCAGTATATCAGTTTTGCCTGGGGTATTTATTTTTATTTTTAAATGCAGCAATTTCATTTATCGCTATTGTTCTCTTTCATCATACTACATACAATGCCAGCCACGTAAATAGATAGATGTGAAATGTGATGCCCTGTACACCTGTGTTGTGTCTACACATTGATGAAACAATGTGGAGTCTATTCACGTGTGTATGAGGTGGACACTGATATATCGGCACCACATCATTTTACCTGATCATGACAGCTACAATGCAGACATCAGATGCAACGTTATAGCAAATTCCTTCTATTAGATTCTCTCCACGAGCATCCTGGTATCTGTGTAGACATATTGTCGCACATTCTGATACATTCACAGACACAATGACACGCTCGCAGAAAGACAAAAGTCCACGGGCTCAGATACACTGATACAAACACCGATACACACAAAGACTCTTGTAATCTGTGTATGCAAACAAAAGCGGAGAAGAGAGAGGGGAGAGGGCCGTGGGACGGATGCCAAATGTGGTGAGAGAGGAGTTAATGGATCGGGGGGACGCAGCGGAGAGCGCGAGACAGATTTGGGTCTGATCCAAAGAGTTAATGTTCCTTCCATGATCGATTACTTGTCAGATGTGATTTTAAACCAATACAAGATAAATAGCATCATTTCCCCCGCACGCTTCAGACAGAATTAAGAAGCCATTAGCTAACACAAATTTTTTGGCAAGTTTAATAAAAGCGCAAATTTACATTTGTAAGAAAAGCTCCCCAAGGTATGTTGCAAGGATGCAAATGAGTCAGAACCACCTCTACTCCCCCACCATCCCCAAAGAATGTTTCTCCCCCTTATGCTCTCATACCAGTCTGTCTTTATAGAGCATGCTACCCTGTGTTGACCCACATCCACCACCCGCCCTGGCGCCGTTCACCTATATTCTACAAGGACACATAAAAAGAGGAACGAATCGTCTGTTCTTTGTGACCTTGGACTGGTTTAGTCATCATTTGATGTCCATAAGTCTACGGTCCCATTCACATTATCTAGTCTTAGCTCCCCGTATTTCTCTGCTTTTTGATAGTCTAGGAGGGGGCATTTTTAACGGAATGCTGAATAAATCCAAGGTGTGGCATGCTGCATTTTGTTCCATCTGAAAATTTAAAAAATAAAGGCACCCCTGACCTCCAAACCAAAGCCATTGGAGGGAGACAAACAGGGTGGTGAGAAAATGTGAACAAAGCCCGAAATGTGTGAAACGATGTGCAGCACAAAGAAGAATTATAGCTGGTCAAACACTTGCGATAGTTTCATAATCAGTTCTTATATGCCATCACTGACATGCATGTAGACCCTCAATACTACACAGGGATCCTTAGAAAAGGTCGTTATTGCTGGGGGTTCAGCCTCCAGAACAAAGAATAGAGGCGGACATGCAGTACCAGAAATAGCTGCATGTAGTGATGCAAAGCAGTGCCTGGAAAAACGCAGAAGGGGCCCTTGTGGGGGTCCCAGAAGTGACGCCAATCTCACATTCTATACCATGAATAGACCATCAATGTGTATCCCTAGAAACCCCATTTAATCCCCTCATTGTGTCAATGAGAAGAATAAGATTAGAGCACTGTAGTGGTGTCCTTCTCTCTGACCATACCAGTCATTGGGACATCTCATTTACGGGGAATGTGTCATCAGAAATAACCTATTGTTTCAATCAAGTTTTTATGATAAACATATTTGTAAAGAATTTTTGGTGATATAATATTAAATTTTCCATGTCGCTATATTTAAAAAAAATCCCCAAATCCTGCAGTTTACACACTGCGCCTAATAGTAGGTGCCACTTCCTGACTGTACAGATCAATTTTCTGCAGTCATCCCCTTATCATTACAGACAGGATAAGAATGACAGGTATCACCTATGTATAGATAACACAGGATCCATTCACAATAGTGATATTACAGCTTATCTACTCCCTCCTGACCTCTGCACAGGTCACAGAGCATGCCTAGAAAACTCTAGATGCTGTTTACAATAGCTCATGCAAGATGGCCACCCCTATAATCGCGTTCAGGAAATAGAATTAAAAAAATTTACAATCAGAAAATAAAAACAGATTAGAAACAAAGGATATGTGTCACTACAGGGAGTGCAGAATTATTAGGCAAGTTGTATTTTTGAGGATTAATTTTATTATTGAACAACAACCATGTTCTCAATGAACCAAAAAAACTCATTAATATCAAAGCTGAATATTTTTGGAAGTAGTTTTTAGTTTGTTTTTAGTTTTAGCTATTTTAGGGGGATATCTGTGTGTGCAGGTGACTATTACTGTGCATAATTATTAGGCAACTTAACAAAAAACAAATATATACCCATTTCAATTATTTATTTTTACCAGTGAAACCAATATAACATCTCAACATTCACAAATATACATTTCTGACATTCAAAAACAAAACAAAAACAAATCAGTGACCAATATAGCCACCTTTCTTTGCAAGGACACTCAAAAGCCTGCCATCCATGGATTCTGTCAGTGTTTTGATCTGTTCACCATCAACATTGCGTGCAGCAGCAACCACAGCCTCCCAGACACTGTTCAGAGAGGTGTACTGTTTTCCCTCCTTGTAAATCTCACATTTGATGATGGACCACAGGTTCTCAATGGGGTTCAGATCAGGTGAACAAGGAGGCCATGTCATTAGATTTTCTTCTTTTATACCCTTTCTTGCCAGCCATGCTGTGGAGTACTTGGACGCGTGTGATGGAGCATTGTCCTGCATGAAAATCATGTTTTTCTTGAAGGATGCAGACTTCTTCCTGTACCACTGCTTGAAGAAGGTGTCTTCCAGAAACTGGCAGTAGGACTGGGAGTTGAGCTTGACTCCATCCTCAACCCGAAAAGGCCCCACAAGCTCATCTTTGATGATACCAGCCCAAACCAGTACTCCACCTCCACCTTGCTGGCGTCTGAGTCGGACTGGAGCTCTCTGCCCTTTACCAATCCAGACACGGGCCCATCAAGACTCACTCTCATTTCATCAGTCCATAAAACCTTAGAAAAATCAGTCTTGAGATATTTCTTGGCCCAGTCTTGACGTTTCAGCTTGTGTGTCTTGTTCAGTGGTGGTCGTCTTTCAGCCTTTCTTACCTTGGCCATGTCTCTGAGTATTGCACACCTTGTGCTTTTGGGCACTCCAGTGATGTTGCAGCTCTGAAATATGGCCAAACTGGTGGCAAGTGGCATCTTGGCAGCTGCACGCTTGACTTTTCTCAGTTCATGGGCAGTTATTTTGCGCCTTGGTTTTTCAACACGCTTCTTGCGACCCTGTTGACTATTTTGAATGAAACGCTTGATTGTTCGATGATCACGCTTCAGAAGCTTTGCCATTTTAAGAGTGCTGCATCCCTCTGCAAGATATCTCACTATTTTTGACTTTTCTGAGCCTGTCAAGTCCTTCTTTTGACCCATTTTGCCAAAGGAAAGGAAGTTGCCTAATAATTATGCACACCTAATATAGGGTGTTGATGTCATTAGACCACACCCCTTCTCATTACAGAGATGCACATCACCTAATATGCTTAATTGGTAGTAGGCTTTCAAGCCTATACAGCTTGGAGTAAGACAACATGCATAAAGAGGATGATGTGGTCAGAATACTCATTTGCCTAATAATTCTGCACGCAGTGTATTAGGACCACCCATTTTAATTTATCAAGTAGCCCTCTAAGTAGATGATTTAAGGGGAGTCTTCTTTTAATTCCTGGCCTATGCACCAAACATTGTGAGAACAGAGTCCTGATATACCATTTTAATATACTTTACTAAAAATGTAAAGTAAGGGAAAGAAGCTTTCATAGATTTGATAGATCAACAGTATCTGATCAGTGGGGGATCAGGCACCGATACCTGCAGCTTTCCCTAGGCCATGTGACGTCACGTTCTTTGGTCACATGGCCTAGGATTGAAGTGAACAGGGCAATACCAAGCTCAGCCGCTATCAACGGCGCTGTGCTTGGTCCAGGGGCGTAACTTCCATAGCGGCCCAGAGGGGGCCCAGTCTTAGTTGGGATTATCTCCTCTTCTACTGGAGGTAAAAACTTGGTCAGGATTCTACCCTCTAAAGGAAAAACTTTTAGCAAATGAGGCAGTGAAAAAATGGCCCAAGAGTCATTGAAAGGGGTTTAGGCAGGAACCCTTCTGTTCTGTGTGGGGGGCCTAATTAGATCCTTGCTATGGGGCTCTTACTTCTCTATGTACGCCACTGGCTTGGTCAGCAAGAAGGCCACGGCGCTAATGCAAATGCTGGTACCTTCTCAAAAAGTAAAAAATGTTTGATTTCTTTGCAGAAACAGCTCCGCGTTAGTCCATAGGCTGTGTCTGATATTTTAACTCACATTCACTAGCCTGTCACTGATTACTTATTGCAGCATATAACTAGTGTGCTCTCTTGTAGAGGCTTGTGGGCCCTAATGCAAAATCTATTCTGGGACACCTTCCCCCCCCCAGCATAATTTGCTATGTACAGTAGTGCTTTTAAGTGTCCCCTATGTGCCCCCAGCGGCATACCTACCATGAAGGCAGAGGTATGGGGCCTGAGAAGAGGGGCACTGTTAGCTACATAGATTCACAGCATTTCACTGAGTAGGCCACTAGAGGAAGCTCAATGCATAGAGATTCTAGAGCTTCCATGGAGTGCAATTCTAACTGTATACATTCCTATGAACTGAGCTCCCCCTAGTAGTGGCTGCAGGTAGCCAGTTTTATAATATACTCTGTATGGGAAAGCAGGATATTTAGAGCTGAATGAAAGATTTATCAGTGTTTTTAATTACTCTATTTAAGACATATTATGTATTAATACTAAAAAATTCATCCACTTAATAAAAAAATAAAAAAACATAAATGTATTAGACATCTCAGTGGGGGTGGGCTCATACTAAGTTTTGCTATAGGGCCCTATGACTTCTGTGTATGCCCCCGTGTGCCCCCTTAGGCAAAAAATAAAATAAAAAATAAGGAAAAGGACAAACTGCAGGTGGCGCTATACAGATACGTTTTATTGAATAGATCACTAGCTGTACTAAATGTTTTAATTACATGCAATTACAAAAGTAATAAGACCCACGTGCCGGTTTGAAAAATGTAGAATATGTTTTGTGACACAACCCCTTTAACCCACCATTGCACATTTCATGGGTTATGGATAGCCATATTATGCCGATAATACAGCTAATAAGACTGCCCATATACAATTCGTGCAATTACCTAAGTTATGACCTATGTTTTATCCACCACAATTAAGCATAATACAGTCCATTCATACAGTGTGTCCAGATGCAGTAAAAAAAATTGGTCTGTATGAAGCACCCTCTATATCGGTGCTCTCCAACCTAATGCTCTCCCATAAGTTTGTGGACAAAGCTCTACTTAAAGGGGCATATCGCTCGGATATGCCCCTTTTGTCTGATAGGTGGGGGTCCCATCGCTGGAACCCGCACCTGTCTCATAAAGGCAGCCAGCAAAGTCCCGGAGGGCGCACTGCGCATGCGCTGCTGCCCTCCATTCATTTCTATGGCACCGCCAAAAATAGCCGAGTGCTGGCTCAGCTATTTTTGTCAGCCCCATAGAAATGAACAGGAGCGGTTGCTGTGTAAGCGCGATGCGCTCCCATTCTCTTCTACGGGGAGAGCGCTTGGTGGTGGCCGGACCCGGGGAAACATGGGGGTCCATCAGCCACCACTTTCCCCGCTCCATTCTTGATATAGGTGAGGGTTCCAACGGTTGGACCTGCACCTATCAGGCAATGGGGACTTATCCTAGTGATATGCCCCCATTATCTCACATGAGAATACCCCTTTAACATGAATAAAAATTCTGTGCAGTATTCTTGGCATTATGTGATGTCCATTCTATAATCAGAACTGGACAAGGCAAAGATCTCCATGTACCTTGCAGCCCATAAAATAGGAGACGCTAACTTTACAGTTCTTCATTGCTGCCCACATACAATACCCTCTTCATACCAAGAGACGCCCCATATATTATACATTATAGTATCAAAGCTCAGTCTCAAATCTCATCAGCTCACTCAGCCATTTGACTGTAATTAATCTCTTCATCATATTGACAGAATATGCTTGTAATTGCTGATAAACTGCTCCCCAGAGAGGAAAGCGTCATGTATGTGTTATTAGTGTCTGCACTATTAGAATGGGTCTCTGAGTGCTTTCATTTTAAGTTAATAACACGGTAACCTCTATACAGAATATTTAAAGGGGTTGTCCGGCCATGTATATTTATGACCTGTCAGGATAGGTCATCAATATCAGGTCTGCGGGGGTCCGACACCCAGCACCCCCGCCGATCAGCTGTTTGAGAGCGTGTGGCAGGGTGGTAGGACAACCCCTTTAATGAAAACCCTTTAAAGAGGACCATCTCCTCTCCTGACATGTCAGTTTTAGTAATGTAAAGGGAGAATATTAATCACCAATATTTATGCAAATATCGATAATTAATATTCATAAATGGGAGGAGCCGTCTAGTGATAACTCCGCCCAGTTATGCCTTTATATTATAATAATAATAACACAATATCTTCGCTATGCTTTACACTAATCACTATGCTAGCTGCATGCGCCTTACTAACTAACTATCGCCAATAACTACACGTTACACAGATAGTTACAAATATAACGGTATTTATTAACAATACACTACGCAATACACTAACAATACAGCACTAAATATTCAATCCTAAACTACACTACACGTTCCCAATTCCACCCATCAACTAACTATACAGTTCACACATACAATATTAACAGCCCACCCATCTAGTTCTATACTATCCCTATGGGGTACGCCAAGGGTTAATGGTGGCCTTACAGGGGTGTAAGCCGACCACAAACACAAAGGGTTAACAATGGGGATAATATCAGAACTGTACAGCAATGCAGGGGCTAAATACCCTGCAAGTGTACAGTGAGGGGGGGTGTGTGGCAGGGTTTAAGCAGGGGTTACCACCAGGGGTTAATCAGGGTAGGGAAAGGGTATATCAGGGGTTTCAGGGGCAAGGGTAGCCAGGGTGCACAGTAGGCAGGGACCAGGGTCCATCAGGAGTTACCAGCACACAGGGACCAGGGTAACTACCAGGGGTAATGCCTGGCAGGGAAAGGGTTAATCGTTGGTGGGATAGGGGTTGAATCAGGGCCCAAGGTGCACATCAGGGAAATATAGGGGTTACAGGACCAGGGGTGATATGTGAGGGGTAGGTAGGGGCTACACAGGTATACTTAGGCCTTTTCCAGGTGGTCATCATGGAGCTGCTCTCTCCCATGCGTCTCTGTTTCTAGTCTGGTTGCAAGAGGCCGCACCTCTGCTCTGTTTGGGGCTTTATAGCCCAAACCCAGCCCCCCTCCTCCTTCCTCAGGGATGTGACATCATAGTGTCATTGTGACGTATGCCTGCCTACAATCCCCAGAGTCCTCCCCCCCCCCTAGTCCTAAAAATGCTGGGAGTAGGGGCATGGAGTTTTAGCCATGGGCAGAGGTGTGGAAAAACAGGTTCTTGATGTCTCTGGTTAGAAAGTCCCCTCACAAACGGTGCCAAAGAGTCTGATTGCTTTGGGCCTGAACAAAAGGGGACTAGATGCTAATCAGCTGTTATCCTACAGGCTATCAGCACAAGTTTTTCTCTAAACAACTCTGTTGATAAGAGTTGGAATTGCATATATCACATCTATAAACACATACACATACAAAACTGGGGGTATGAATGGGCAGCAATAAGCCCACATACATACTGTCATGCTGACATAAGTGTATATACATAGACACGTGTGCAAATACATACACACATATCTATATATACACACACCCTCGCATATATCTGGGGCATCACATACAGGGGACATGCATATGTCCCCACTTGCCATACAGGGCCAATATATACACGGTCATACAGGAAATATATACTAACTATAAGGGGACACATATATATACTAATATAAGGGGGATTATAAGGGGGCACAGCTTCCAGGGACCACATATTTCCCACAGGGGCCACCATGAGCCCCTGGGGATCACCATGGGCAGACGTGCGCAGATGCTGGGCACATCTGCGCACATCACCCCATGATGCGGTGGTTAATGTATGCATATATAAACCATACATGCCCGCACGTGTTTGCAGGCATGCATGGATATATATGCATACGTCTCAACCCTTCCTCAACAATCCCCCTGTTGTCGGACTATATAATACGACAATATATTGGGGGAACGGGTTGAGATATATTTGCCCCCCCTTCAACCCCATCCTTTGTGGAAGTTCAGGAAGAACTGTAGTGCACACTGAACTTTAGGTACTTAAACATCCCTCATCCAGCTTCCTCCGACCTGCCCTTCACCGTAACCTACTCCTCCATCCACAGGATACACAGTCTTCTTCTCGCTGGAACTTTCTTGACATCTTTAGGATACCACACACCCACAGTCTCTTTAACAGTCTTTTAGTGTCGGCCGCCCCCACTTTGGAGTGACCACACCCCCACATTCTCTCGGTAATTCTGCCGATCTTCAGGTATCTTCGCCCCCCCCCCCCCCCAGTTCTGGAGCGGGCTCACCCTTACAGTCTTTAACTGGCCTTTCTTTAACAGTCTCTTGGTGTCGGCCACCCCCACTTTGGAGTGACCACACCCCCACAGTCTCTCGGTAGTTCTGCCGATCTTCAGGTATCTTCGTCCCCCCCAATTCTGGAGCGGGCTCACCCTTACAGTCTTTAACTGGCCTTTCTTTAACAGTCTCTTGGTGTCGGCCACCCCCACTTTGGAGTGACCACACCCCCACAGTCTCTCGGTAGTTCTGCCGATCTTCAGGTATGGCCCGCCTCGAAGGCATCTGGAGCGGGTTCACCCTCACAACCTCAGTCCCAACTTTCTTCTATCCAACGTCTGTTTCCATCTTGATGGGTGCGGTTCTCCCGTGGACAGATTAATAGGTCTTTACAAGGCAGGTCAGACTCTTAAGCGGTGATGTCATAGTACCTAAATTCTACTGCGGAGAACACCTCCACCACACTACACCTCCAGCCCTTCCCTTAAGAACCTCACCGTTCCAGGGTTCAAGGTGGCAAATGAATGATGCCTGTCCCTATCGTGACCTAACCTTATCCCCATTCACACAAAACACATGTCACATCCCTCCCAACACCACCAAAACAATATATGTATGTGTACCCATAGAGACTCATGCAACCTGGCATATCTCTACACCTTCAAAGACACAGGTAGGTACCCCTGTGTCAATGGGAAATTACTATAGGATGCAAATGTGTACAGCCAAATATAGGCTGTCACACATTTGTACCTAGAGTGTCCATGGGTACACAATCAACCGACAAACAAAATCAATAAATACAATGTGCTATGGGGTTTCAGGGTAGTACAAGTTATACGTCCCGAACCCTCATAGGAAACAAAGTGTGTTCATACAATATTTGGCTACAGGAACAATGTTTGAGTTATGTCCTGAGCCTCCTCCTCCGGATAGTTCTGTAAAGTTCTGTCTGGTTCTGGTGTATTTGGTCAATAAGTCCCTTGACCCTCCGATTACGATTACCAGAACCAGAAGAAGTTTCACTGGGTGAAACAAGTGATAATAAGTTCTTCCACCCGAACGTCTCCCAAGTCTTCCTCCAGAGCCTTAAATAATGCTCCCGCTGGATTGTGGCACAGTCTTCATTTCTATAACACCTCTAGGCAGAGGTCGCTTCGTTGCCAAAATCCAGTGGGATCCTCTGGAGCTTCACAACAGTGTCAGGGGGAATAGCTGGCCTCTTCTGTGGCATCTCCTGGGTTTTTCTTCCGCTCCATCCTATGGCAGAAGAAAACACCAGGCGCTCCCGGGGGAATTTCTCCCCTAACAGTGCAATTAAATGTGAAAATTTCCAGCACCGATACCTTTGACTCATGGGTAGAGAAAGGTATTGGGCTGCCCTTTGTCTCACAGGGCTCCTCATTATCCCAACACTGGTGTCTGAACACCCTACCTTCAGAGGATTGCGTCCTCTGCTACACATCCCTCTGCACCAACAGATAAGGATGGCCACCCTACTAGGTTAGGATAACTGGAGTTCTGTGGACAAAGCACCATCTTGTTATTGATGGCACCGCATCCCTGTCCACCCATGTGTACCCAGGCTGATTTCCCCTTGTGATCCCGTCTTGTGGAGGCCCGCAGAACCAATGGCATAGTCATGCCCTGGCTCCCCAGGACCCCACAACACAAGAACACAGTCCACACTCCGCTGCCAAACACTCTGCATCCAATCCCTATCAGAGCTGTGCTACCTGCTCGGACTAGAATTAAGTGCGCAGCACAACATTACACCAATGTTGTCTGTCCACCCCAGTCCCCAGTGTAACACAGCCCTACCGAAAACCTGGAGCACAACAGCGCCATCTGTATCGATCTGAGACCCTGGTTGCCCAGAATAATATCACATCATCCTTTGTGTGCTGCATGGAGAAGGTCCTTATGCCTTCTCCCGACCAGCAGGATTTCCCGTGTGATATTATCTGCTCGCGAACCTATACGTTCTCGATCCACAGTATAACACTGTTCCACTCCAAGGGGACACAGAATGAAACAAAGACAGCAGACGGGACTTACAACACTACATAAATCAGCATGGTAGAACACATCCGTAGACAAGGACTACCACCATCAACATCAAGAAAAACTTACAAACAGATAACAAAAACACACAACATGGACATACACAGGGAACAAACGGTGTAACAAATAGTACAGGGGTGTCAAATGTTGCCTAGCCTAGCTTGGCCATTCTGACCCCTCAGCAGCTGGTGATGCTGCCGAGAGGTAACCCCGTTATTGCCAGGCTGACTAGATCCCACTGCACAATTTGTTACCTGGCTGATACTGTTGGACACATTGCAATTACTTGCACAAGGGCAATTCCTTGCAATGTGTCCTTTGTTCCCACACCTGAAACACGTGACTTGGTTTCCTGTCCTGTGTGTTATGTTCCTATCTGTTTTGCAGTGTCTCGCTATGTGACCGAGGCCACCACATGCAAAACGTCTGTAGTTTGCTCTGCATGGCCCAGGTCCATCTACACTGCAGCCGTGCTCCCTTCTCCTGAATTGTTCCATCCTCAGGGACGCACTCTTCACCACAGTTCTTTTTCCCAAAGTCAGGGAAAAATCTCTGTTAGTCTGGACCGGCTTGACCTGATGATTAGACCGGTCACAGACTACTCTCCCCCCTTGTGGCCCTGCACAGGGCAACGTTTTGGGAGATTCCGACCCTGGCTTTACAGAAAAAGAAAGGGCCGGCACCAACTTGGTGATAACCTGTTGCATGCCAGACATTAGCTGGGACCTTACAGCAACCTCAGCCTTCAATTTGGCTACCGTCACGTCAGTAGAGGCAGTCTGCTCCTTGAAGGCCTTGACCTCAGTATAAGACTGAGTCAACTTAGCCTCAATTTCCTCCTTCTGCCTCTGCATCTCTACTAACTGTGACTCTATATTAGCCACCTGCGCATCTCGGTCAACAGTAGACTGCACATTCTCTGCCAGCTGTGCCCGCAATGCCGAAACCTGGTCCGAATTACTGGCACAGCACTGGCAGTGAATGGCCGGAGGAATTGTCTCCGTTGACTGAGACACCAGCGCCACTTCCTTTGGCTTACAGATGCTAGCCTCAAACGTATGAACGAGTTTGGCCAGCATCCGAAGCCGTTTGGTGGCCTTGTTCAACACCATCCGTTTGTTCACACAAAGCTTGTCATAACTACAAGCCTGTGCCAACAAATCGGACCACAGCATTTCTGCTGACTTGTATGTAGTGGGGAGGATGGGGTTAAATGTGCTGTGTCTGCTCAAGTGTTGCAGTGTGGGGAAGTCCATACTCACCGTTTGCTGAGCGTCCATCTTCTCCCTCGCAATCACTTGAGCGATGCAGTGACCGTGCAAAGCAAATAGCAAAATATTAATTCACAGAACAGATTATAGATTCTCTGCTAAAGATTTTGATCTGCGCTTGGTGCCGTAAGGAAGAGTCACGTTACCTGTCCGAATTATCAGGTCCTAGACGCTCAGACCGCTGACCACGTCTCTCTTGCCTGACAATTCACAGGATGACCGACCTCTAACCTCAAAACCAAACACAGATTTCAAAATCTAAGCAGTGGGCCTGACTCGCCAATGTAAAGGGTGAATATTAATCACCAATATTTATGCAAATATCGATAATTAATATTCATAAATGGGAGGAGCCATCTAGTGATAACTCCGCCCATTTATGCCTTTATATTATAATAATAACACAATATCTTCGCTATGCTTTACACTAATCACTATGCTAGCTGCATGCGCCTTACTAACTAACTATCGCCAATAACTACACGTTACACAGATAGTTACAAATATAACGGTATTTATTAACAATACACTACGCAATACACTAACAATACAGCACTAAATATTCAATCCTAAACTACACTACACATTCCCAATTCCACCCATCAACTAACTATACAGTTCACACATACAATATTAACAGCCCACCCATCTAGTTCTATACTATCCCTATGGGGTACGCCGAGGGTTAATGGTGGCCTTACAGGGGTGTAAGCCGACCACAAACACAAAGGGTTAACAATGGGGATAATATCAGAACTGTACAGCAATGCAGGGGCTAAATACCCTGCAAGTGTACAGTGAGGGGGGGGGGGGGGGGGAGGGTTTAAGCAGGGGTTACCACCAGGGGTTAATCAGGGTAGGGAAAGGGTATATCAGGGGTTTCAGGGGCAAGGGTAGCCAGGGTGCACAGTAGGCAGGGACCAGGGTCCATCAGGGGTTACCAGCACACAGGGACCAGGGTAACTACCAGGGGTAATGCCTGGCAGGGAAAGGGTTAATCATTGGTGGGATAGGGGTTGAATCAGGGCCCAAGGTGCACATCAGGGAAATATAGGTGTTACAGGACCAGGGGTGATATGTGAGGGGTAGGTAGGGGCTACACAGGTATACTTAGGCCTTTTTCAGGTGGTCATCATGGAGCTGCTCTCTCCCATGCGTCTCTGATTCTAGTCTGGTTGCAAGAGGCCGCACCTCTGCTCTGTTTGGGACTTTATAGCCCAAAACCAGCCCCCCTCCTGCTTCCTCAGGGATGTGACATCATAGTGTTACTGTGACGTATGCCTGCCTACAATCCCCAGAGTCCTCCCCCCCCTAGTCCCAAAAATGCTGGGAGTAGGGGCATGGAGTTTTAGCCATGGGCAGAGGTGTGGAAAAACAGGTTCTTGATGTCTCTGGTTAGAAAGTCCCCTCACAAACGGTGCCAAAGAGTCTGATTGCTTTGGGCCTGAACAAAAGGGGACTAGATGCTAATCAGCTGTTATCCTACAGGCTATCAGCACAAGTTTTTCTCTAAACAACTCTGTTGATAAGAGTTGGAATTGCATATATCACATCTATAAACACATACACATACAAAACTGGGGGTATGAATGGGCAGCAATAAGCCCACATACATGCTGACATAAGTGTATATACATAGACACGTGTGCAAATACATACACACATATCTATATATACACACACCCTCGCATATATCTGGGGCATCACATACAGGGGACATGCATATGTCCCCACTTGCCATACAGGGCATATATACTAATATAAGGGGGATTATAAGGGGGCACAGCTTCCAGGGACCACATATTTCCCACAGGGGCCACCATGAGCCCCTGGGGATCACCATGGGCAGACGTGCGCAGATGCTGGGCACATCTGCGCACATCACCCCATGATGCGGTGGTTAATGTATGCATATATATACCATACATGCCCGCACGTGTTTGCAGGCATGCATGGATATATATGCATACGTCTCAACCCTTCCTCAACAAGTAACTACTTGCGTTTTCCATGTAATACTAGTTCTGGAGCATCTTTTCATATAACTCTATGATGTGCCATTCCTGCATTATTCCTGCTAGAAGTTTACAAATAAATTGACAGCAGTCGGTAGTAAAGGTACTGCTGGGAGGTACCAGTAGCGCAGGGATCAGCAACCTCCGGCACGCCAGCTGTTTTGAAACTACAACTTCCAGAATCCTCCTTTCATTTCTGTGAGAGTTAGAAGAACATGCTGGCAGCTGTAGTTTCATCGCAGCTGGAGTGAAGAAGGTTGCTGATCCCTGCAGTAGCGGGTATGTCTGACTGTCCAATCAGTGCTGCTGGTGTCAAACTGTGCAGGGACACCCCCCCCCCCCCCAACTGGTAACACCCATCTGTACCTTTACTGAAAGCTGCTAGCAATTCATTCATCAACTTATCATAAAAATAACAAAGAAATGGGATATCATAGAGTCATAAGAATAAATGCACCAGAATCCCCTTAAAGGGGTTGTCCGAGTTATGGAAAAAAAAAAATATAGCACTGAAAATCTGATGGGCAGCAGTATATAACTAAGCTAAGCAAGTTTTATGCAAAAAAAAAAAAAATATATATATATATATATTTCCTCATTTCCCTGGTTCTTTTCTGGCCCTTTGTTTACATGCAATAAAAACAATCTATGCCCCTCCCCCTGCACTGCTAAGGGAGTGGCTACAAGTGCTGCCCTGAGTGACATGTCTGCCTGCTGGGAGAATCAGCAGCATGTTGTATGTGTAGGACTTCAAGTCCCAGCTGTATAATGACACTGCTAAGGGAGTGGATACAAGAGGTGCCCTGAGTGCTGGGAGAATCAACAGCAACTTGTAAGTGTAGAACTACAAGTCCCAGCTGTATAATGACACTGCTAATACACACAGGATCTTCCCCCTACCTTCTTGTGCAATGCTCTCTGTAGTCTGTCAGCTCCTGTGCCCAGAATTGTCACTGCTGCAGCTACCCAGTACCCAGTCTGTGCAGCTGAAGGGGTTAAGAATCCTAGGAGAGAGCAGACAGCCCGGCAGTAAAGGGGGGCGGGGCCAGCACAGTGACATATTGTTTACAGGCTTGTAAACTAACTTTATCAGAGCAGGGAGAGAAGCTGACATCACAGGTCATGTGACCCTCAGTGAAATCTGAGAAGCCAGCCACTGGAGATAAAGTGAGTTAATCGGAAAGCTGTTACATTTGCCCAGTTAGGAACATAGAAAGAACAAAAAAATAACTCGGACAACCCCTTTGAAGGGAACCTGTCATGTGGATATTTGATTATAATCTAACTAATTATATACAATCATTAACTACTAAAAAGTACCTTAGATGTATTCACTTACTGGTGTGACAGATGGGTACCTCATAATATACACACAAAGATGCCACATGCCGCATGCTAATGAGCTGATTTGAGTCCAGCGTGGCGTCAGTGAGTCCAGCGTTTTTTTAAATTCAGAGCTATAGCCACTCCCCTGCCCACCTGCTGCTGATTCATATGGAAAATAACTGTCAATCAGCAGCAGGTAGGCGGGGAGAGGCAGGAGCTCATGAATATTCAGGACTCATCATTATGAGCTGGAGCTTTTCAATACAAGATGTTGGCAGATTGACTGAGTCAATTAAAGAAAGTGACCCAGTATTTTGCTAAGAGAATCAGTCACTTATTTATGTTGCCCTTAGTTAGGACACCATAAAACTGGTGACAGGTTCCCTTTAAGCATGGGTGGTTGATGTGCCACATGTGGCCAGGTTTGTGCCATAAACTACTTTTCACTCTAAAGCAGGGATGGCCAACCTGAGGCTCTCCAGCTGTTGCAAAATTACAACTTCCAGCATGTCCAGACTGCCTACAGCTATCAGCCTACAGCAGGGCATGGTGGGAGTTGTAGTTTTACAACAGCTGGAAAGCCGCAGGTTGACCATGCCTGCTCTGAAGTGTATTTTCATCAATTACTCCAAATTTACCTCATTTGCATTTTTCTCTTATCCCCCATGTTTAAATCCTACTTCCTGTTTGTCATGTGACTGCTGTCCCTATATGCCTTAGGGCAGTGATATGTGTCCTGACATCAGCAGATCATGTGACATTAACCATACCACTTGTTCTTACCAATGAGGCTTCCTACGTAGGTAGGCTAAAAACTGTAGAATAAGGCAGTTTTGATAAATGGTAGTATTTGGAGAAAGTGATATAACAGCGATATCTGCAGGGCAGGATACATTTACATTAGTGGCACAACCCCTTTAAGGCCCTTGTTACATTACAACTGGGCACAACACCATTACCATTGTCCAATAAATTACATACCAGCCATCAGAACATAGTGGGTGGGACACCGGAAAGGCCTGGTTCTCTAACTGATAGTTCATGTAGTCTATATGTGAGGTGGGACATGACAAGGCTTTTAGCAGACCTAATAAATAATACATAGCCATAGTAACAGTTTATAAGGCCAAAAAAAGACATCTCTCCATCCAGTTTGGCTAGTTATCCTGCAAGTTGATCCAGAGGAAGGCAAAAAAAAAACTGTGGGGTAGAAGGCAATTTTCCCCACTTAAGGGGAAAAATTATTTTCCAACTACAATCAGGCAATCAGAATAACTCCCTGGATCAACGACCCATCTCTAGTAGCTATAGCCTGTAATATTATTACACTCCAGAAATACATCCAGGACCGTCTTGAACTCTTTTAGTGAACTCCCCATCACCACCTCCTCAGGCAGAGAGTTCCATAGTCTCATTGCTCTTACCGTAAAGAATCCTCTTCTATGTTTGTGTACAAACCTTCTTTCCTCCAGACACAGAGGATGTCCCCTTGTCACAGTCCTGGGGATAAATAGATGATGGGAGAGATCTCTGTACTGACCCCTGATATATTTATACATAGTAATTAGATCTCCTCTTAGTTGTTTTTTTTCTAAACTGAATAACCCTAATTTTGATAATCTTTCAGGGTACTGTAGTCCCCTCATTCCAGTTATTACTTTAGTTGCCCTCCTCTGAACCCTCTCCAGCTCTGCTATGTCTGCCCTGTTCACAGGAGCCCAGAACTGTACACAGTACTCCATGTGTGGTCTGACCAGTGATTTGTAAGGTGGTAGAACTATGTTCCCATCACGGGCATCTATGTCCCTTTTGATGCAACTCATTATCTTAGTGGCCTTGGCAGCAGCTGCCTGACACTGGTTTCTATAGCTTAGTTTGCTGTTCGCAAAAACTCCTAGGTCCTTTTCCATGTCAGTGTTATCCAGTCTTTTACTATTTAGTATGTACGGGTGACTTGCATTATTCCTTCCCTTATGCATAACCTTATATTTGTCAGTTTTAAACCCCATCTGCCACTTAAAGGGAGTGCAGAATTATTAGGCAAGTTGTATTTTTGAGGATTAATTTTATTATTGAACAACAACCATGTTCTCAATGAACCCAAAAAACTCATTAATATCAAAGCTGAATATTTTTGGAAGTAGTTTTTAGTTTGTTTTTAGTTTTAGCTATTTTAGGGGGATATCTGTGTGTCCAGGTGACTATTACTGTGCATAATTATTAGGCAACTTAACAAAAAACAAATATATACCCATTTCAATTATTTATTTTTACCAGTGAAACCAATATAACATCTCAACATTCACAAATATACATTTCTGACATTCAAAAACAAAACAAAAACAAATCAGTGACCAATATAGCCACCTTTCTTTGCAAGGACACTCAAAAGCCTGCCATCCATGGATTCTGTCAGTGTTTTGATCTGTTCACCATCAACATTGCGTGCAGCAGCAACCACAGCCTCCCAGACACTGTTCAGAGAGGTGTACTGTTTTCCCTCCTTGTAAATCTCACATTTGATGATGGACCACAGGTTCTCAATGGGGTTCAGATCAGGTGAACAAGGAGGCCATGTCATTAGATTTTCTTCTTTTATACCCTTTCTTGCCAGCCACGCTGTGGAGTACTTGGATGCGTGTGATGGAGCATTGTCCTGCATGAAAATCATGTTTTTCTTGAAGGATGCAGACTTCTTCCTGTACCACTGCTTGAAGAAGGTGTCTTCCAGAAACTGGCAGTAGGACTGGGAGTTGAGCTTGACTCCATCCTCAACCCGAAAAGGCCCCACAAGCTCATCTTTGATGATACCAGCCCAAACCAGTACTCCACCTCCACCTTGCTGGCGTCTGAGTCGGACTGGAGCTCTCTGCCCTTTACCAATCCAGCCACGGGCCCATCCATCTGGCCCATCAAGACTCACTCTCATTTCATCAGTCCATAAAACCTTAGAAAAATCAGTCTTGACGTTTCAGCTTGTGTGTCTTGTTCAGTGGTGGTCGTCTTTCAGCCTTTCTTACCTTGGCCATGTCTCTGAGTATTGCACACCTTGTGCATTTGGGCACTCCAGTGATGTTGCAGCTCTGAAATATGGCCAAACTGGTGGCAAGTGGCATCTTGGCAGCTGCACGCTTGACTTTTCTCAGTTCATGGGCAGTTATTTTGCGCCTTGGTTTTTCCACACGCTTCTTGCGACCCTGTTGACTATTTTGAATGAAACGCTTGATTGTTCAATGATCACGCTTCAGAAGCTTTGCAATTTTAAGAGTGCTGCATCCCTCTGCAAGATATCTCACTATTTTTGACTTTTATGAGCCTGTCAAGTCCTTCTTTTGACCCATTTTGCCAAAGGAAAGGAAGTTGCCTAATAATTATGCACACCTAATATAGGGTGTTGATGTCATTAGACCACACCCCTTCTCATTACAGAGATGCACATCACCTAATATGCTTAATTGGTAGTAGGCTTTCGAGCCTATACAGCTTGGAGTAAGACAACATGCATAAAGAGGATGATGTGGTCAAAATACTAATTTGCCTAATAATTCTGCACGCAGTGTATGTGCCCAAGCCTCCAAACTATCCAGATCCCTCTGTAGTAGTATACTGTCCTCTTCCGTGTTAATTACTTTACACAGTTTAGTGTCATCTGCAAAAATTGATATTTTACTGTGCAATCCTTCTTACAAGATCATTAATACTCCACTAGTGACAGTGACCCAGTGAATGTGTACCATTAATAACCACCCTCTGTTTTCTATCACTTAGTCAGCTATTTACCCACATACAGACTGTAACGGTCACGTCCACACACACACACAGGGGAAAGGATAGTGACCACTGCGCTCCACCCTCACCCCTGGCCCTGCCTACTTGCCTCACGAGTCCTGATGACAGGGGACAACTGGACGACAGTCCCTAACTTAGGATATGTGCAGGGAAGACAGACAAGACAAAATACGGAACATGAACGGACCGGGTCAGAACCAAGAGAGCTACGCAGTACAAAGGATTAAGCAAAGAATGGTCAGGAGAAGCCGGGGTCAAATACCAGGAGAGCAGAGAAGTACAAGAGGAGTCCTAAGAGAGTAGTCAGGTGGGACCTGAGGTCACAATACCAGGACGGATGCGCAGTACAGATGGAGCAGGCAAAAGGATAGTCAGGGAACAGGATCAGGTAAGTATTCAGCAGTCCAACAAATAGCCAGGAACCTAGAAATTAACAGGCAACCTGTAGCCAGCAGGCTCCTGTATTTATAGTGGGGAGTGAGGGTCATGTGACGTGGCCAGCGTCACATGACCGACAGACCAACCAGTCGAGCACCGAGTGATCAGCTCGGCGCTCAAGGCAGACTAGGAGCAGGGAGCCACCCAGCTAGTAAAGCCGCCCTGGGAATGAGGTCAAATACAGAACCTCATTCCAAAAGCTAAGCAACAGGTCTGCGGGCAATGGGGGACCGAGTGCACCTTCGGAACCCCGTGACACAGACATTTTCTCCCAGTCCAAGCATTCTCATTTTATATACTAACCTTTCATGTGGTACAGTGTCAAATGCTTTGGAGAAATCCAGATGCGACATCCATTGATTCGCCGCTGTCAAATCTAGAACTTACCTCCTCATAGAATTAAATTAGTTTGACATGACTGATCCCTCATGAAGCCATGCTGGTATGGCGTTATTTGCTTATTTTCATTGAGGTAGCATCTTAACAGGCAACCTGTAGCCAGCAGGCTCCTGTATTTATAGTGGGGAGTGGGGGTCATGTGACGTGGTCAGCGTCACATGACCGACAGACCAACCAGTCGAGCACCGAATGATCAGCTCGGCGCTCAAGGCAGACTAGGAGCAGGGAGCCACCCAGCTAAGATAGCATCCAAGATAGCATCTCTTAGAAAACCTTCAAACAGTTTACCCATGACAGATGTTAAACTTACCGGCCTATAGTTTCCGGGCTCTGTTTTTGTACCCTTTTTTAATATTAGCACCACATTTGCTATGCGCCAATCCTGTGGAACACTCCCTGTCAGTATAGAGTCCTTATTACTTTAGTTGCCCTCCTCTAAACCCTCTCCAGCTCTGCTATGTCTGCATTGTTCACAGGAGCCCAGAACTGTACACAGTACTCCATGTGTGGTCTGACCAGTGATTTGTAAGGTGGTAGAACTATGTTCTCATCACGGGCATCTATGTCCCTTTTGATGCAACCCATTATCTTAGTGGCCTTGGTAGCAGCTGCCTGACACTGGTTTCTATAGCTTAGTTTGCTGTTCACAAAAATTCCTAGGTCCTTTTCCATGTCAGTGTTATCCAGTCTTTTACTATTTAGTATGTACGGGTGACTTGCATTATTCCTTCCCTTATGCATAACCTTATATTTGTCAGTTTTAAACCCCATCTGCCACTTATGTGCCCAAGCCTCCAAAGTATCCAGATCCCTCTGTAGTAGTATACTGTCCTCTTCCATGTTAATTACTTTACACAGTTTAGTGTCATCTGCAAAAATTTATATTTTACTGTGCAATCCTTCTTACAAGATCATTAATACTCCACTAGTGACAGTGACCCAGTGAGTGTGTACCATTAATAACCACCCTCTGTTTTCTATCACTTAGTCAGCTATTTACCCACATACAGAAATTTTCTCCCAGTCCAAGCATTCTCATTTTATATACTAACCTTTCATGCGGTACAGTGTCAAATGCTTTGGAGAAGTCCAGATATGCGACATCCATTGATTCGCCGCTGTCAAGTCTAGAACTTACCTCCTCATAGAATTAAATTAGTTTGACATGACTGATCCCTCATGAAGCCATGCTGGTATGGCGTTATTTGCTTATTTTCATTGAGGTACTCCAAGATAGCATCTCTTAGAAAACCTTCAAACAGTTTACCCATGACAGATGTTAAACTTACCGGCCTATAGTTTCCGGGCTCTGTTTTTGTACCCTTTTTTAATATTAGCACCACATTTGCTATGCGCTAATCCTTTGGAACACTCCCTGTCAGTATAGAGTCCTTAAATATCAGAAATAAGGGTCTGGCTATGACATTACTTAATTCTCTTAGGATGTGGGGGTGTATGCCATCTGATCCTGGCGATTTGTCTATTTTAATCTTTTTAAGACGCCGCTGTACTTCTTCCTGGGTCAGACAGGGCACTTTTAATGGGGAAATTACTTTTACATTCTGCATTTCATCATGACAGTTTAATTTCCTCAGTGAATACAGTGGAGAAAAACATATTTAATAGTCTTAAAGTTTGTAATAAAGGTGACTGCTATCCATGTTCTTAAGTCCCTTTAGCACAGGCTAAGGAATGGGGGCAATTATTGTGTATGAGAAGAATGTTTGTTCCTGATAATTTTCCCATGTAAATGTGCTGCCAGTCACCAAATGAACAGGCAAATTCAGCACATAAAATCCTTTTTTGCTGGCAGCAGCTAGCCCTGTATAAACAGAGAATAATGATCGCAGTAGTGATCTCTTCTTCCCATAAGGAGGGGATGATTGCTGCATGTAAATGCAGCTCTCGTCTCTGCTCAGTGATCAGGCAATTATCAGGAACAAATGGTTCCTTCCTGACAATTGTCTGTCAGTTGGTCCACGTAAAATGGCCTCATTCAACAGCATCCAGTATGAGCCATAACTGAAGCCCATGCTGTCAGTAGTTCCCATCTGAAAATAAAAGACAGAACCTAAAAAAAAATGGTTATAATAGTTTTTAAAGGAATTGTTTGCGTTTTACAATTTCATTCTGTAAGAAGGATTCCCAAAAATAGACTATTTACAGTTTTTTTCCCCCATAGAAACCTTTAGTGATCAGTGTAATCTGCAGGTGTTCAGTTTCCCTGCAGTGCCATGACAGAGGATATTAGGGGGCTTATGGGTCTTCCAGAGCCAGAGATGTTCTCTGTTCTGGTAATCGATGGATGTCCCCTCAATACTACCATTGTTTAATGGGGTTTTCCAGTCCTTTTATATTGATGACATATGCTTAGGATAGGCCATCAGTATCCAATCAGTTGGGGTACTGAACACCTTGCACCCCACCGATCAGATGTTTTGCAGTAGCTCTGATGCCAGAAGTTGATGCTGGAATTACAGCTCCTTCCATTGTGTATAGTGGACAATGCTGGTTATTGCAATGCTGCCCCTGGTGAAGTGAATGGACGGAGCTGTAGTTCCATCACCAACCTCCTGCGTCAGAGCTACTGCAGCAGGGGCGGATTGGCCATAGACTCTACAGGGAAATTTCCCAATGGGCAGATGCCCAGGGGGCCACCTGAGCCCTCATCATGGGAGCCGGCTGAGTGTCTAACAATTGGATGCTCTCAGCATCAATTAATACTAGGAGCATCCGGTTTTTATGAATCTGGCTGGCATGCGCAGGTGCCCCCCTGAAATCAACTATATCACACTCCTGAGGACAGTGATATAGTTGAATACTGTGGCACGGGCAGCAGTATTTTGTGTTGCACTGTGGTATGTGGTTCTGCAGGGGCAGGATTATGTGCTGCACTAAGCTACTGCTGGCCCCCATCTACTGTTGCTCCTCCTTCTGTCAGTCTGGATCTGCCTACAACATGGGACCACTTTTAGTTCCCAGTCCGCCCCTGTACTATGGAACAGCTGATTGGCGGGTTTGGGGCATGTTGGACCCTCGTTGATCAGGTATTGATAGCCTATTCTGAGAATAGGTCTTCAATATAAAAGGACTGGAAAATTCTCCTAACTCAGAATGTCCTTATATCTAATACCTCAGATCTTGAAGACCTCATTGTCGTAGATGCACAGTGCGATTGGTGCCGTCTATTCCATAGAAGACATCAATATTTCAGCTTCTAAAACATTTCTAAGTCTTTTAATGTCATACGCTCCATTTATTTGACTCTGTGCTGTACATGTCATGAAGTATATCTTGCACTGCTGCCTGGATAAAAAGTGGCTTCCTGACAGTTTTGCTCTGTTATGGTGTGCTGTAGCTCATCTATAGCATGAAACAGTAAAAAATAAATTTCCTCTCAAATAAAAAAACATCATCAATGTCCTTGAGTCACCCTCTTCTGTTAAAATTGTAGTCAGACATTTGTAGTTTTGTCTGAGAAAGCTTACCTAAATGACTAAATGGCATATCTTTTTCCCTCTGTAGTGCCACTGCACTCATAAACTGCTTAAAAGGGTTGTCCAGGTTCAGAGCTGAACCTGGACAACCCCTTTAAGGTTGGGGTCACATCACCATTTATTTTTTCCTTCTTCTGATTTGTCAGAAGAACAGAAAAATGAAGAAAAAAAATTGATTCTGTATTTTAAGCATCCGTTCTCCTCAGTTATGCACATTTTGTATCCGTTTTAGCTGTTTCCATCTGAGATCTGCTATTTTAGATAAAAAAAAGTCCTGCTTGTAGTTATGATTGCACAAAGAAGCACAGCCATTATGCAATCTTTTCTTTGAAAACTCAGGTATGATTTAAGTTTTTATATGCATTAGACCAGTGTTTCCCAACCAGTGTGCCCCCAGCTGTTGAAAAACTACAACTTCCAGCATGCCTGGACAGCCTTTGGCTGTGCGGGCATGCTGGGAGTTGTAGTTTTGCAACAGCTGGAGGCACACTGGTTGGGAAACACTGCATTAGACCACTACGGATACTGTTATTAACCCATTCTTTCCTGTAGATCACCAGGGATAGTCTTATTAACCTTTTCCCTGCGCTCGACCATGAGTGTTGCAATCATTAACATAGTAACATAGTTTGTAAGGCTGAAAAAAAAGACATCTGTCCATACAGTTAACAGGCTGATCCAGAGGAAGGCAAAAGGCAATTAGAATAACTCTCTGGATTAACGACCCTAGAATTTCAGTAACTATAAACCTATAATATTATTACACTCCTCCTCCTCCATAGTCTCACTGCTCTTACAGTAAAGAATCCTCTATTATGTTTATGTACAAACCTTCTTTTCTCCAGACGCAGAGGATGTCCCCTCGTCACAGTCCTGGGGATAAAAAGATGATGGGAGAGATCTCTGTACTGACCCCTGATATATTTATACATAGTTATTAGATCTCCCCTTAGTCGTCTTTATTCTAAACTGAATAACCCTAATTTTGATAATCTTTCAAGGTACTGTAGTCCATCCATTCCAGTTATTACTTTAGTTGCCCTCCTCTGAACCCTCTCCAGCTCTGCTATGTCTGCCTTGTTCACAGGAGCCCAGAACTGTACACAGTACTCCATATGTGGTCTGACTAGTGATTTGTAAAGTGGCAGAACTATGTTCTAAATACGGGCATTTATGCCCCTTTTGGTGCAACCCATTATCTTATTGGCCTGGTCAGCAGCTGCCTGACACTGGTTTCTACAGCTTAGTTTCCTGTTTACTAAAATTCATAGGTCCTTTTTCATGTCAGTGTTACCCAGTGTTTTACTATTTAGTATGTACGGGTGACTTGCATTATTCCTTCTCATATGCATAACCTTACATTTGTCCGTTTTAAACCCCATCTGCCACTTTTCTATCCAAGACCCCAATCTATCCAGATCCATCTGTAGCAGTATATTGTCCTCTTCCGTGTTAATTACTTTACACAGTTTAGTGTCATCTGCAAAAATAGATATTTTGCTGTGCAAGCCTTCTACAAGATCATTAATAAATATATTGAAGAGAATAGGGCCCAATACTGACCCATGTGTTACCACACTGGTTAAGATGATCCAATATGTGACAGAGTATTAAATGCTTTGGAGAAGTCGATATATAACATCCATTGACATCCATTGACTAGCCTCCTCATAGATACTGATTAAATTAGTTTGATAGGATCAATCCCTCATAAACCCATGCTGATATAGAGTTATATAGAGTTATACACTTATTTATTATTGAGATACTCCAGGATAGCATCTTTTTGAAAACCCTCAAACAGTTTACCAGGGCGTAGCTAGAAGTGACTCTGACCACAAAGCAAATTTTCTACAACACCCCCCCGATATTGATGACCTATCCTGAGGACAAGTATCTGTCTCTGTATCAGTGTCCTAAAAATCTAGATAGGAGTAGTAGTGCTCTAATTCTGTATATATATATATATATTTATATATATTGTAGGAAGGCGCAAGGGTCCATCATTGACGGAAGGTATGTGTCACCGAGATTCCTGGCCTTGGTGAAGTAAGAGCCGGTAATTTTAAGTGTCAGCGGCAGTTAGTGCTGACTGACACTATTTGTTATTTAGTATGGCTGTAGAGCCGATCCGGGCTGGCTCTTACTGGGAGCAGCCAAAGTGCAAGGTGGGTGGCTTCTCCCCATGTTCCAGGCCAGGTTTTGGTTTGGGATATAAAAACCCAGCCAGCAGTCTCAGCTGTGTGGATTATCCTCCACTTCACAGTGAAGCTTTGGAGACTCTGTGGTTTTGGGATCTGCATGAGGTGTGCCGTGCTAAAGGGCTGAGAGCCGCATTGCTTGGAAAACAGGCCCCCTAAAGCCTGCAGTGGATGGCTGATAAAAAACTGCTAACCAGGTGAACGTTTGTGTTTTGTGGACTTTCTATGGTGTGAACGTACACCAATACTGCAAACAGTTATTTTGTTTTGCCTTTTGTGTGAATTAACACTGAACTATTTAAGGTAAAGACTTTGTGATTGCCTCTATACTGCGTCCGCTAAGCTGCCTACCAGAGCAAACCCCTACATTTGGTGTCGGATGTGGGCAAATGCAGTGAGTTTTAGTTTTTTCCCTGGGCACTGGTGTATGTCTTTTATAAAGCCGGCAAGGTTACGACCAGTGTCCCCTGACAAAATGGAGGTGGTCGTGATAAGCCCTCACAGAGGCTAACTTGCAGCAGCAGGAGGCAAACAAGCAGCAGCAGGAAACCAACCAGCCGCTTTTACAGCATATGATGGCATTACAAGCAGCAGGAGCGTCCCAGAACGTCCATGATGACCGAAAGCTGTTCGTGCGGCGATCCCTAAGAAGACCCAATCGGAGGATGTTGAGACGTATCTGGCGGTGTTCGAAAAGGTGGCCGTGCGGGAAAAGTTACCCCGAGACCAATGGGCTGAGGTCATCGCTCCGTTCCGTGTTTTTCGACCTACCAGCTGACCAAACGGCCGACTACCTGACCGTAAAAGGTGAGATTCTGGCAAGACTGGCAGTGAATGTATTTGTCCGGGCCCAGCGAGTGCGTCAGTGGGAATTTAACCCGGCTGAACCCGCCAGACCGCAGTATTATGATCTGCTACACCGGCTGCAAAAATGTCTGCAGCCTGATGTACTGAGTCCCACTGCTATGATGGACCGCCTGTTGGCGGATGTGTTCTGGAGGGCTTTGCCGTACCCTCTCCAGCACTGGATCGACCAGTTGTCTCCTGGTAATGCCCTAGAGATGGTCGACCTGGTGGAGCGCTACGAGGCCACCAGAAATCTGCAGGGGGGTTCTTTTGGGAGGGTCAAACCCCGGAAATCTCCACCCCAGGTCCGGCGGCTGGTGCCAGACAAACCCGCCCGGGACGTACCCCCTGCAGACCCAGCCCTGGTGGTTTGCTGGCGGTGCCACGAGCCTGGACACATAAGGCCGACTGTCCCCATAAGGGCCGACTGTTCCCATTGGGGTGAACCCATGGACACTAACTTTGTCTACCGCCCCTCAATGTATGTCAGCAGGCTGTGGTCATCCGGTAACCCCGAGGCAATAGACAATAGTCACCTGTGCCAGGTGTAAGTGGGAGATACCCTGGCAGTGGCGCTGCTGGACTCAGGGAGCCTGGTGTCCCTGGTAAGAGCTGCCCTGGTGCAGCCTGCCGAGTATACTGGCCGAAAAGTAGGCGTAGTGTGCATCCATGGAGACTTAAAGGACTATCCCACTGCCCTGGTGTCACTATCCACGGTGGCCGGCACGTGGACTCATGAGGTGGCCGTCGCAACAAAGTTGCACTATGAACTAATAATTGGGAGAGACTTCCCTATGGCCGGAAACGAAAGTCACTGATACCCGGGAGACAGATGTGACCCTAGCAGAGTGGCCCAGCTCAGGGGGGAGACCAGAACCCTGGGAACCTGAGTCCGAATGGCCAATGGTAGGGGTGACCGCCACTTCGGTGGAAGAGGGGGAGACGACCCCACTAAGTGTGATGGTGGGAGACGTGGAGGACTTGCCGCCGGGTCCGGAGTTGGCAGACCTCAACCTCTCCGGAGATAACTTTGGTACAGCACAGCACCAGGACCCGACTGTATCTCAAGCCTGGGGAAATGTGGTAGTAGTTGAGGGTGAGCCACAACAACCAGGGGCCGAGTCTATGTTCCCCTTTTTGTGGTTCAACAGGAGATGCTGTACCGGGTAAATCAACTTCGGGGTGAGCATATTGAACAGCTGGTGGTGCCCAAGGCGTATCGCAAGCTCGTGTTGGAGTTAGCCCACCAACATGTTCTTGGGGGACACCTGGGCCATCAGAAAACGCAGGACAGGATTCTACAGCGGTTCTACTAGCCCAGTGTGTTCAGAGAGGAGGAAGAGTATTGCAAGTCTTGCCCAACTTGCCAGATAACCAGCCCCCAGCCACATTTCCGTAGTCCCCTGGTCTCTCTCCCGATTATTGAGGTTCCATTCGAGCGGATCACTATGGATCTCATAGGGCCAGTACCGAAGTCCGCTAGAGGGCACCAACACATCTTAGTCGTCCTCGACTAGGCCACTCGGTACCCGGAGGTGGTGCCACTGTGTCATACATCAGCCAAACTCATAGCTAAGGAGTTAATGGAGTTGTTTTCTCAAGTGGGTCTGCCTAAGGAGGTTCTGACTGACCAAGGGACCCCGTTTATGTCCAAGGTCATGAGGAAACTGTGTAAGTTGCTCTACATAATACAGCTACCGACGTCCGTGTATCATCCACAAACGGATTTCTCCCGTCTAAAGATGGGAGGGACTGGGACCTTCTTCTGCCCTATCTCATGTTCGCAGTGCGAGAGGTGCCCCAGGCCTCTACTGGGTTCTCGCCCTTCGAACTGCTATACGGCAGACACCCTCGCGGTCTGTTAGACGTCGCCAAAGAGGCGTGGGAACAACAGCCCACACCGCACAAAAGTGTTGTTGAGTACGTCACCTAGATGCAGGGACGGATGGAAACAGTGTTGCCTCTGGTTAGGGAGCATATGGAGGCAGCACAGCGAGCCCAGAGTAGGGTCTATAAAAGGCAGGCTCGGGTCCGGAACTTTAACCCGGGTGATCTGGTGTTGGTTCTGGTACCGACTGTAGACAGTAAGTTCATAGCTAGGTGGCCGGGGCCCTACGAGGTACTTGAAAAAATTGGAGAGGTAGTTTACAAAGTACACCAGCCACGGAGGCAAAAGCCGGAGCAGGTGTACATGTGAATCTGCTCAAACCCTGGAAAAATAGGGAAACCTGTACGGAAGACAGCCCACGACCAGGGTTCCTAGGGGAAGCGGTTTCGGCCCCTCTGTCTGAACCAAGGGAAGCTGATGCCACAGTGAAAATTGCTGACAGCCTCTCCTCTAAACAGGCTCAGGAAGCCAGGGAGTTCATTAATCGGAACACTGATGTGTTCTCGGACCTCCCTGGATGCACGTCCATAATCCGGCATGACATTGTCACTGAGCCTCAGGCAAAAGTCTGGTTAAAACCATACCGGGTACCCGAGACTCTGCAAGCCATCGCGGAGAAAGTGCAGCTAATGCTCCAGCTGGGTGTCATCGAGGAGTCAAAAAGTGAATGGGCCAGTCCGATAGTCTTAATACCGGGACGGGACATTGCGGTTCTGTAACGATTTCCGCAAACTGAAGTAGATGAGCTTATTGAGAAGTTAGGCCAAGCCCGGTATTTTTCTGTGTTGGTGTCACGGAACCATGAACCAGACGTACAACAAGAGATAAGTGAAAATAAGAAGGCTTTATTGAAAATAAAGCTGAAAAGCAAAAGTCCAAACGGATGGTGAAACCGAAGCAGAGTCTTTGCGAAGCCAGAGGTCAGGAACCAGAAGGGTAGTCAGACGAAGCCAGGATCAGGAACCAGCAGGGTAGTCAGACGAAGCCAGGATCAGGAACCAGCAGGGTAGTCGGACGAAACCAGGATCAGGAACCAGCAGGGTAGTCGGACGAAACCAGGATCAGGAACCAGAAGCAGCAGCAGTCTAGAAGCATGTGAACACAGGAGGACCAAGCAAGGAACTGAAGCCACAGACCTCCTATATATATGAGCTAGGCATCCAGCTCCTCCCAGTGGGAAGGAGGAGCCGCAGGGTGGGAGGCTACAAGAAACCCAGAAACCAAGGTGGCCGCCAGCACATGTCAAACGAAGGAGAACAGCAAGAAGGTAAGACCATGACAGTACCTCCCCCTCAAGGGCCCCTCCTCCGCGGAGTAAAGAACGGTTTCTGAGGGAAGCGTGCGTGGAAGGCTCGGAGCAAGGCAGGAGCATGGACATCTGCGGAGGGAACCCAGGAACGCTCCTCTGGACCATAACCATGCCAATGGACCAAAAACTGCACCCGACCGCGGACCAGGCGTGAGTCCAGGATATTGCTCACCTCATACTCCTCACGATTACCCACTTGGACCGGACGAGGCCGAGGAACCGAGGAAGTGAAACGATTACACACCAGTGGCTTCAACAGGGAGACATGAAACAGGTTGGAGATCCGCATGCCAGGAGGAAGCGCAAGGGCATAGGCTACCGGGTCTACCCTGCGAAGCACTCGGAAGGGACCAACAAAGCGAGGCGCCAGCTTGGGAGTGGGCACTCGAAGGTTGAGGTTGCGGGTGGACAACCATACACGGTCTCCGACCTGGTAGGAAGGAGCAGGCGCTCGTCTGCGATCAGCCTGGAGTCTCTGGCGCTGCGCAGAGACCTCAAGGGACTTCTGGATCAGTACCCAAGAAGCACGTAGGACGGAAAGGTGATCCTCCACAGCCGGAATATCCTGGGGAGAGAATACCTCCGGTAACACGGCAGGTTGGAACCCATAATTGGCCATGAAGGGAGACGTCCCAGAGGAAGAGTTCACCGCCGTGTTCCTGGCAAACTCAGCCCAAGGCAGGAGGTCAACCCAATTGTCTTGGTGATCGGAGACATAGCAACGAAGGAATTGCTCCAAGGCCTGATTGGATCGTTCTGCGGCCCCATTGGACTGAGGGTGGTAGGCCGAGGAGAAGGAGAGATGAATCCCCAACTGGGAGCAAAAGGCGCGCCAGAACCTGGACACAAACTGACTCCCCCGATCCGACACAATCTCCTTGGGCAAACCGTGCAACCGGAAGACCTCCCTGGCAAAAATCGTGGCCAACTCTTGTGCAGAGGGTAACTTCTTGAGAGGAACACAGTGGCACATTTTGGAAAACCGATCTACAATCATGAGAATGACCGTATGGCCTCGGGATGCAGGGAGGTCCACAATGAAATCCATCCCCAGGTGTGACCATGGGCGCTCCCCGGTGGCTATGGGTTGCAGAAGGCCCAACGGAAGGTGCCGAGGGGACTTACTCTGGGCACAAACGGAGCATGCCGCTACATATGCGGCGATGTCGGAACGTAGGGAAGGCCACCAGAACAGACGTGAAACAGCCCAGGACAGCTGATTCTTTCCAGGATGCCCCGCGGTCTTGGAGTTATGGTAGGTTCGCAACAACCGAGTGCGCAACTCCTCAGGCACAAAACATCTGCCGTTGGGTCTCCCAGAGGGAGCACCAGATTGAGCCGCCAAAATCTGCTCACCCAGGGGAGAGGTCAGGCTGGTGCGAATGGCGGCCAAGATCTGATTCGGAGGTATGACCGAAGTCGGAATCGACTCCTCCCTGGACAGCTCGGAGTACTGCCGTGATAAGGCATCCGCCCTGATGTTCTTGGAACCGGGTAGGTAGGAGACCACGTAATTAAAACGTGACAAGAACAGAGCCCATCTGGCCTGACGTGGTGTCAATCTCTTGGCCTCAGAAAGGTAGGTCAGATTCTTGTGGTCCGTCAGGATGAGGACCGGAACCACCGAACCCTCGAGCAAGTGCCTCCATTCTTTAAGGGCCTGCACGATGGCCAATAACTCCCTGTCACCAATCTGATAGTTGCACTCCGCGGAAGACAGTTTCCGGGAGTAAAACCCACAAGGAAGCAGAGGACCCTCTGGTGTTCTACGCTGAGACAGAAGGGCGCCTACTCCCGTCTCAGACGCGTCCACCTCGAGGACAAAGGGCAACCCAGGGTTGGGATGCGACAGAATCGGAGCCGACACAAAGGCGGACTTTAGAGCCTCAAAAGCTCGGATGGCCTCGAGCGGCCAGACCTGGGAATTACTGCCCTTCCTGGTCAGATCCGTGAGAGGCTTGGCTAGCATGGAAAAGTCCCTGATGAACTTCCGATAATAATTGGCGAAGCCCAAAAAGCGCTGCAGGGAACGAAGACCACTGGGCTGGGGCCACTGTAAGACAGCCGAAACCTTCTCAGGATCCATGGAGAACCCCTCAGCGGAAATGATGTAACCTAAGAAGGTTACCTGGGATCGGTGAAATTCGCATTTCTCAAGCTTACCGAACAGCTTGTTCTCTCGTAACCGTTGCAACACTCGTCTGACATCCAGAATGTGGGCCTCCATGGATTCAGAATATACCAAGATGTCATCCAAATAGCCCACCACACACTGCTGCAACAGGTCACGGAAAACATCGTTGATGAATTCCTGAAAGACTGCGGGCGCATTGCACAACCCAAAGGGCATAACCAAGGATTCATAATGACCGGTCCTGGTGTTAAACGCGGTCTTCCACTCATCGCCCGCCTTGATCCTTACCAGGTTATATGCCGCCCTCAGGTCGAGTTTGGTAAAGACCGTGGCCCCTTTAAGGCGATCGAACAGCTCGGAAATCAAGGGTATCGGGTAAGCGTTGTACCGCTGTAATCGATGCAAGGCCTCAACTCACCGCCCTTCTTTTTCACAAAGAAAAATCCAGCCCCTGCCGGGGACGAGGATTTGCGAATGTGTCCGCGTGAAAGCGCCTCCCTCACGTACTCCTCCACGGCCTCATTCTCCGCTACTTACAGAGGATAGACTTTGCCACGAGGAGGAACGGCACCAGATTGTAACTCTATGGCACAATCGTATGGGCGGTGCGGAGGTAGGGCAACCGCGCGCACCTTATCGAATACATCCCGGTACTCCTCGTATTCAGGAGGCAACAGAGAGTCCGAGGAAGTACACAGCAACTTGACAGACCCATGGATGCAACTAGCCCCACACTGCGGTGACCACGAGAGGATCTCGGCCGATCTCCAATCGAAAGTCGGATTATGCTTCCGGAGCCAGGGGTACCCCAAGACCACCGAGTAGTGTGGAGACGAAATAACCTGGAGGCAGACCGACTCTCTGTGAACAGCACCAATGGCTATCCCCACTGGAAGGGTCTCATGAGTCACGTGTGGCGGCAGAAGGGGTCTGCCGTCTATCGCCTCAAGAGCCAGTGGGGAACCTCGAGCCTGCAGAGGAATGGAATTGGCGGCAGCGAACACATTATCAATGAACAAACCACCAGCACCAGAGTCCACCAACGCCTGGGTCGTCACCGAGCCCCCGACCCAGGAGAGGACAACAGTGATCAGTGGTTTGTCAACACGGGAAACCGGGGACGAGGAGACTCCACCCAAGATCTGCCCCCGACAGGATCTCAGGTGCGAGCGTTTCCCGGACGGTTCGGACATGCCAACCGAAAATGCCCACCGAGACCACAGTACATGCATCGGCCCTCGCGTCTCCGGAGTACCCTCTCCCCCTCGGACAGGCGAGCAAACCCCAGCTGCATGGGTTCACCCCCAGACAAGTCATCCCCAGGAGGCGTGGGAGGAGAGGGAGGCACGGGTGGGACAGCAAACGTAGGCGCCAATCTGTTAGAAAACCTCCGCAGGCTCTCCTTAAAGGAAGGTCTCTCCCTGAGTCTGGTGTCAATCAAAATCAGGAAAGAAATAAGAGACTCGAGCTCCACTGGTAGGTCCTTAGCTGCAACCTCATCCTTCAAGGCATCCGAGAGACCATGAGAGAAAGCAGCGACCAGAGCCTCATTATTCCAGCCCACCTCTGCTGCCAGGGTACGAAACTCAATGGCGTATTCAGCTACGGATCGTGAACCCTGTCTGATGGACATAAGGAGCTTCGCAGCAGAGGCAGCACGAGCCGGCACATCGAATACCTTCCGAAGAGAAGCAACAAAACCGGAAAACTCGGCAACCACCGGATTGTTGTTCTCCCATAAAGGGCTGGCCCAGGCCAAGGCCTTGTCCGAGAGCAGCGAGATCAAGAAGCCCACCTTTGATCTCTCAGTAGGAAAGGCATGTGGCAGCAACTCGAAATAAATGCCCACCTGGTTAAGGAAACCTCGGCACTGAGTTGGCTCTCCCCCAAAGCGCTGTGGAAGAGGGGCAGAACCGGTCATACCCCGAAACACCGCAGGTGCAACAACAGGTGTCGGGGTAGACTCTGGCGCAACAACCGGAGCGGCAGTAGGAGCGGGCCCAGGAGCGACAACCGACCCATCGGCAACGGGAGCGAAATGAGCCGTGCGTTCAAGCAGGGTTTGCAACGCCACAGCGAACCGACCCAACAGGTGATCCTGCTGATCAAGTCTGGCAACCAGCGTGGGTAGCGAGGATGGCCCTGTACCGTCAGAATTCATGGCTTGGTCCTAATGTCACGGAACCATGAACCAGACGTACAACAAGAGATAAGTGAAAATAAGAAGGCTTTATTGAAAATAAAGCTGTAAAGCAAAAGTCCAAACGGATGGCGAAAACCGAAGCAGAGTCTTTGCGAAGCCAGAGGTCAGGAACCAGAAGGGTAGTCAGACGAAGCCAGGATCAGGAACCAGCAGGGTAGTCAGACGAAGCCAGGATCAGGAACCAGCAGGGTAGTCGGACGAAACCAGGATCAGGAACCAGCAGGGTAGTCGGACGAAACCAGGATCAGGAACCAGAAGCAGCAGCAGTCTAGAAGCATGTGAACACAGGAGGACCAAGCAAGGAACTGAAGCCACAGACCTCCTATATATATGAGCTAGGCATCCAGCTCCTCCCAGTGGGAAGGAGGAGCCGCAGGGTGGGAGGCTACAAGAAACCCAGAAACCAAGGTGGCCGCCAGCACATGTCAAACGAAGGAGAACAGCAAGAAGGTAAGACCATGACAGTTGGACCTCACCATAGGGTACTGGCAGGTACCCTTGACGGAGGCTGCCAAGGAAAAAATGGCTTTCATCAAGCTAGAGGGGCTGTATCAGTACAAGGTATTACCCTTTGGTCTACATGGCGCTCCCACCATGTTTCAAAGGCTAATGGACATTGTACTCCGTCCACATCGTCAGTACGCTTCGGCGTACCTGGACGATATCGTTGTCCATAGCACCGACTGGGAATGTCACCTACCTAAAGTACAGGCTGTAGTTCACTCGCTTAGGACGGCTGGCTTAACCGCTAACCCAAAAAAAGTGCACGATAGGGTTAGAAGAGACCAATGTAATTGTGCGCGGAATGATCAAACCTCAGGTGAACAAAATTGAGGCAATTAGGAATTGGCCCTGACCTGTCACTATTTGGCAAGTAAAGTCATTCCTGGGTATGGTGGGGTACTATATGAGGTTTGTCCCCAATTTTGCTACAGTTGCCTTTTGAAGGGACGCAAGTCAGTGAGGGTCCAGTGGAATGAGCAGGCGGAAAAGGTTTTCTCAGCTTTGAAGTCGGCCCTGTGCGGGTCCCCGGTATTGGTGACGCCCGACTTCAAGAGGGAGTTTGTGGTACAGACCGATGCCTCTGAAGTAGGCCTCGGAGCTGTACTCTCTCAGGACATCAATGGGGAGGAACATCCCGTTGTTTTCCTGAGCCGAAAGCTTACCCCAGCCGAGACTAGGTACAGTATAGTGGAGAGAGAGAGTACCTGGCCATGAAGTGGGCATTCGAGTCTCTCCGCTATTATCTGTTGGGGAGAAAGTTCCGTCTGGTGACCGACCTAGTGGATGAGCCAAGCCAAAGAGAGGAATGCTCGGGTCACCAGGTGGTTCTTGTCTTTACAAAACTTTAAGTTTTCCGTGGAACATAGGGCAGGCAGGTTACAGAGAAACGCGGATGCCCTGTCCCGCGTACACTGTCTGGCAAGTGTTCACCCCCTCAAGGTTGAATAAAGGGGGGAGGTATGTAGGAAGGTGCAAGGGTCCGTCATTGACGGAAGGTATGTGTCACAGAGATTCCTGGCCTTGTTGAAGTAAGAGCTGGTAATTTTAAGTGTCAGCGGCAGTTAGTGCTGACTGACACTATTATTTTTTTAGTATGGCTGTAGAGCCGATTCGGGCTGGCTCTTACTGGGAGCAGCCAAAGTGCAGGTGGGTGGCTGCTCCCCATGTTCCAGGCCAGGTTTTGGTTTGGAATATAAAAACCCAGCCAGCAGTCTCAGCTGTGTGGATTATCCTCCACTTCACAGTGAAGCTGTGGAGACGCTGTGGTTTTGGGATCTGCATGAGGTGTGCCGTGCTAAAGGGCTGAGAGATGCATTGCTGGAAAACAGGCCCCCTAAAGCCTGCAGTGGATGGCTGATGAAAAACTGCTAACCAGGTGAACGTTTGTGTTCTGTGGATTTTCCATGGTGTGAAAATACACCAATTCTGTGAACTGTTATTTTGTTTTGCCTTTTGTGTGAATAAACACTGAACTATTTAAGTTAAAGACTTTGTGATTCCCTCTATACTGCGTCCGCTAAGCTGCCTACCAGAGCAAATCCCCACAATATATATACACTCACCTAAAGAATTATTAGGAACACCATACTAATACGGTGTTGGACCCCCTTTTGCCTTCAGAACTGCCTTAATTCTACGTGGCATTGATTCAACAAGGTGCTGATAGCATTCTTTAGAAATGTTGGCCCATATTGATAGGATAGCATCTTGCAGTTAATGGAGATTTGAGGGATGCACATCCAGGGCACCAAGCTCCAGTTCCACCACATCCCAAAGATACTCTATTGGGTTGAGATCTGGTGACTGTGGGGGCCATTTTAGTACAGTGAACTCATTGTCATGTTCAAGAAACCAATTTGAAATGATTCGAGCTTTGTGACATGGTGCATTATCCTGCTGGAAGTAGCCATCAGAGGATGGGTACATGTTCTCATTCTGTTTACGCCAAATTCGGACTCTACCATTTGAATGTCTCATCAGAAATCGAGACTCATCAGACCAGGCAACATTTTTCCAGTCTTCAACAGTCCAATTTTGGTGAGCTCGTGCAAATTGTAGCCTCTTTTTCCTATTTGTAGTGGAGATGAGTGGTACCCGGTGGGGTCTTCTGCTGTTGTAGCCCATCCACCTCAAGGTTGTGCGTGTTGTGGCTTCACAAATGCTTTGCTGCATACCTCGGTTGTAACGAGTGGTTATTTCAGTCAACGTTGCTCTTCTATCAGCTTGAATCAGTCGGCCCATTCTCCTTTGACCTCTAGCATCCACAAGGCATTTTTGCCCACAGGACTGCCGCATTCACACCATTCTTTGTAAACCCTAGAAATGGTTGTGCGTGAAAATCCCAGTAACTGAGCAGATTGTGAAATACTCAGACCGGCCCGTCTGGCACCAAAAACCATGCCACGCTCAAAATTGCTTAAATCACCTTTCTTTCCCATTCTGACCTTCAGTTTGAAGTTCATGAGATTGTCTTGACCAGGACCACACCCCTAAATGCATTGAAGCAACTGCCATGTGATTGGTTTACTAGATAATTGCATTAATGAGAAATAGAACAGGTGTTCCTAATAATTCTTTAGGTGAGTATATATATATATATATATATATATATATATACATATATATACACACACACATACACTTACTTACTAGCAGGCTGCAGGTTCTCTGCTCTCCTCTGATGTCTCTTGGAAGCTAAAGGACCTTTGGAATGCAGTAATGGTAGGCTAAAGGACCCCCCATCATGTGACATGACATCCTCCAAGGTCCTTTAGCCTATCATTACTGCATTGAAAAGGTCATTCATACTGGTATGTACACCTTTTCTAGTACATTTCAGGCCAGGCTGGGCCCCCTTCAGATACAGTCACACTTGGGCCCCAACTGTACTAGAAAATACACTGCTCCTGGGCCCCTTCTCCACTCGGCCCCAAAGCAGCTGCTTCCCCTGTACTTACAGTACGTCACTGCGCACAACAGATGTTAAACAGTATATAGTTTCTAGGCTCTGTATTTGACCCATTTTTGAATATTGCACCATATTTGCTAAGCGCCAATCCAGTGGAACAGATACTGTCATTATACAGTCTGTGAATATAAAAAATAAGGGTCTATCTATGACATTACTTCACACTCCTAGGATATGGGGTGTATGCCATCTGGACCCAGTGATTTGTCTGTTTTAATCTTTTTAAGATGCCTCAGCACTTCTTTCTGAGTCAGACAGGCCAAATTTAACCCTTTCAGGACCGGGCCATTTTTGTATTTTGTGTTTCCATTTTTTTTTACTCCTGGTCTTCCCGGAGTCATAACTTTTTTATTTTTCTGTTCACATAGGCATATGTTTTTTTGTGGGACAAGTTGTATTTTCCAATGCCACCATTTAATATTGCATATGATGTAGTGGGAAGCTGGACAAAAAATTCTGAATGAGGAGCAATTGGAAAAAAAAAAAATCTGTTTTATGGATTTTGTTTTTACAACATTCCATTTGCGGTAAAACTGACCTGTTCCCTTAATTCTCAGTATGGTAACAATGATACCATATTTAAATAGTCTTTCTTGTGTTTTCACCTAAAAAAAGAAAACTTTGGAACAAAATGAATTTTTTTTCTTGTCATCGTCATGTTCTGACCCCCATGACTTTTTTTTATAGTCATGTCTAGGGAGTTGTGCGAGGTCTCATTTGTTGCGGGACGTTCCGTAGTTTTTTACTGATATCATTTTGGAATGTGTATGACTTTTTGATCACTTTCTATTCAATTTGTTTGGGGAAGTGAATTGACGAAAAAAGCGGGGAATCAGCCATTTTCATTTTTTTCCCATTACGCCATTTGCTGTATGGCATAAATATTTTAATAGTACGTATGTTTTTGGAGACAGTGGTGCCTAAGATGTTTAGTTTTTGTATATATTTTTTATTTTGAAGAAGTGGGGGGTGATTTAAATTTTCATATTTGTTTATTGTTTTATGTTTTTTAAAGAATTTTTACTTTTTTTTAGGCACCCAAGGGAACCTCGGCAATTATTAGAATAATTTATTTTCAGTAATGGGATTTAGTGCATTACTGAATAGAAAATTCAGTATATTCAAATGCAGTGCTGCCAACTGCAGGCTTGCATTGGAATAAACTTGTAATAGGCCTGGTAGCCTTGTACAGGCTCAGTCCTATTACCACTAAGGAACACCTTCACAATCTTAGCAGGGGGAAGGCAATCGGGCCCCAGGAGCGCAGCACTGATCATTTATTGCATTATCTATCTATCTATCTATCTATCTATCTCAAAGCTATCTATCTATCTATCTATCTATCTATCTGTCTATCTATCTATCTCTCTGTCTATCTATCTCTCTGTCTATCTATCTCTCTGTCTCATATATATCTATCTATCTATCTGAAATATGTGAAGCAGAATAATAGACAGCACAACAGATATCCTAAAAAGTGAGGAGTATATTTAGCTCATGTGTGACAGTTTATGTAGCAAGAAACTTTTCTAAATTATTTTTATCTATCCATCTTAGTTTTTTTTTCCCACCAAGAAGCCTACAGAATAGTACTAACTGAGTACAGCTGGGCACCCTCTCTTCCGGGATGCCCATGGCATCCTGCGACTATAACTGGACAACCTGTCTGGATGCCAAGGGCACAATGCTGTTTGTGTGGAAGAAACTGGGCACACTTTCTTGGATTGTAAGTGTACCTATCCAGCCTGTACGTTTGCCCAGGGCACCCCTTGTGACATGCCAGGACTGTGGAGGTGCTCTGCAGTTAGCAGGATCCTGCTTGTCATTGTCAGAGCTCAATCAAACAGATGGGTTACAGCTGTGTGTGCCAGCATGGGGAACAGGACGCTCCCAGCCACTGGGGAGGGGAGAGAAGAGACAGAAGGGAGAGAGCACAGAGAAGAGAGAAGAAGAGAGTTAGAAGGAATGAGGAACGATAGACAAAGGAGAGACTGAAAGTATCATAAACTGAATCTCAGACCAAACCAATAATTCATCGCTGGGAAAAATCACAAAATGAACAAGCTTTTTCTATATAATGCCCCTTTATGAGATAAAGACTAAAGGGTTTGCAAGCTTTACTTACAAGATGGTGAATACTTAACAGGTCAGCAATCTTTGTCTGAAGCTGGCCATACATGTGAGAGAAGCATTGACCGCAAAATGTCCTGTGGAACGTGGTGGCCTGTGGAATTGTTCATACGAATGCAGACTGAATGGCCGATCAGGGAGGCAGTTTAGAAAATAAATATGGTTGACCAACTTTTATCTCAAGTGTGTAGGCAGAGGATCGGGATTGACTCTCTTAAAAGGGTTATCCCATGAATAATGTAAAAAATTTAAATCATACATAATCTAGTACATGACAACCTCTTTCTAACAAAGCTAAGAACAGCCCTGTACCTCACATAGATCCAGAATTATCCCCAATCATTGTTCCATTTGTCCTGCTGGATTTATTTCAAGCTGTCAGCTTAAAGGGTGTGTCCATTCTCAGGGGTGTGTCCTTTCTGCTGTTCTGGTGGCAGTTGAAAGATGGAACTGAGCATGTGCGTCCGTCTCAGTAAGCAGGACAGAGAAAATAGAAAAGGAGCAAACAGCAGGCAGTGCTAAACACATTTTATTAAGTAACTCAGTAGCTAGAATACATTTTTAATTACATGCAATTACAAAAGTATTCAAATCCAGGTTCTGGTTTGAAAACTGTAGAATATTTTTCATAGAATAGGAATTTCTGTGACACATGAGGAATTTTTGCAAAGCATTAGTTCATGTATGTTGCATTGCTGTAATACACACTGTATGGTGGCTCCGTGTGGCAAGTAGGGTGGCCACTTTTATAACCCCAAAAAGGAGGACCTGACACCTCTAAAAGGAAGGCATCATTCCCAGGACAGAGAGGCAAGATACTACAACACACAGAATAGAAACACAATCTATATAACGGCATCAGCCAAATTACACTAGAAATCTATAACGTAAATGATTGTTTCACTCACCAAACTTGGAGCCTGCTTCCGATATTTAAAGTGAACCTGTCATGTGGATATTTGATTATAATCTAACTAATTTTTTACAATCCTTAACTACTAAAAAGTACCCTAGATGTATTCACTTACTGGTGTGACAGATGGTTATCTCATAATATGCACACAAAGATGCCGCATGCTAATGAGCTGATTTGAGTCCAGCGTGATGTCATTGAGTCCAGCGTATATTTAATTCAAAGCTATAGCCACTCCCCTACCCACCTGCTGCTGATTCATATGGAAAATAACTGTCAATCAGCAGCAGGTAGGCGGGAAGAGTCAGGAGCTCATGAATATTCATGACTCATCATTATCAGCTGGGGCTTTTCAATACAAGATGTTGGCAGATTGACTGGGTCAATTAAAGAAAGTGACCCAGCATTTTGCTAAGAGAATCAGTCACTTATTTATGTTGCCCTTAGGACACCATAAAACTGGTGACAGGTTCCCTTTAACTCCTTGCCTCACTGCCTTGGCAAACAACTTGTTGCTGTGTTGCTGTTATCTACCTCTGGAGAACTGAGAAATGTCTCCACAATGGCATATTCCATATCAATGTCTTGGAGATAACAGGCTTGAACTGCTTCACAAGATTCTTCAAACGGCAATGGACTTCCAAGGCTCAGGTTAGATACTTGGCTGTGAAAGCTCTTTTCAGAGAAATCATGTCTGTCATTTAAATATTTCCTTGCCCTTACGTAGCCAGCGTCACGCTTTCTAGCTAGCTCTGGAGTAAGCTGTTTCACCCTTGTGTTCACAGCAAAGCCAAAAAAGTGGATTTATACAGGCTGATATTCAGGCAGATTATCGGGGATGAACATTCCTGTGAATGCTCTTTCCCGACAATCTGCCCGTTTCAAGGTGCAGCCGATCACCCAATGAACGAGCAAAAACGTCCTCATACTGTGGAGGTGATCGCTGCATGTAAATACAGCACTTCACCCCCACTGAATGGACAGCCAGTTGTCAGGAAGAAATGCTCCCTTCCTGATAATCGGATGCTCCTCGGCACGCGTAAATCCACCATAAGTGTTCTCTTAAGATTGTCATTCAGATATGTCATTAGCTTATACCAGGGTCCGGCCGTCCAGCTGTTGTGAGACTACAATTCCCAGCATGCATACTTGCTGGACTATTCTTGAAATGCCCATAGAAGTGAATGGAGCATATTGGGAGCTGTAGTTTAACAACAGCCGGAGTGCCGGAGGTTGCTGACCCCTGGTTTATACACTTAGGTGATGCAGAATGATTTGGCCTGCAGGGCCTCAATGCGGTCAGAGAATAATTTCAGAGCATGGTAGAGAAACAGAAAATAGGTCTCTGACACATCACAGGCAGGGGGGTAGCTATAGGGGTGCAGAGGTAGTAGTCGCTACCGGGCCCAGGAGTCTGAGGGGCCCATATTATTAACAACGTTTTTAAACAAATCGGGTTTAGATACAGCGATCCAAACCCAATTCACTCAACCCTAATTTCAGAGGAGCAAAATATGTTATCATGGGGCACAGGCAGAGATGATCTACGACTTCCTTACTGATGACTGGACATAGAAGAATAGGTGGGCTGCTACTAACTCTCTTGACACCAATTTACAACGTAAAAAAAATATAATAAAAAAATACTTTTTATAATACGTGTTGTGATACTTCTGCACTGGATACTTTCTTTTAATACCACTTAAGAATTACTATTTAAAGGAATTGTCTAGTTTAGGTAAACCTTTATTAGGATTAATAAAGATGAGGCTGTAATTTGGAACATCAATTAGCCAAAGCTGAAAGCAGCTTCAAAGAGTGTCTTTGCCTCTGGCAGACTTACACAACTCATTGATTCCCATTCCACTGTGTAATGCTTTTTGTCTCCTATGGTGGAGCTACAGGAAAATTAAGCATCTGCTGTCAGGTTTCCCTGAAGATTAAAGGGGTTCTCTGGGATTACTATGGTTATTACAGATATACTCATGTGGTTGCTTCCCTTATGTACATCTTTCCCAAGCGTTTTTTTATTTGAATTTTAAGACCCATTTTCACAAGTCTGGTTTGTTTCCATCCTGTATGTAGCACTTCCTGTTGCTATATCCAACCAAAACCATGATGCACTTCTCCTTCCTCTGCCACAGCTCCAGCACCGCCCCTAACAATGCCCAGCTAGTTTATAGCTCCTCCTACCCAGATATTTACATAGACACTCCGCTACCACTGCCTCTGTTCCTGCTTTGACATGGACATAACATCACAGGAAATAAGAAAGAACTGCATGACCACAGCCAAGAATGGAAGATTGGAGCAATAAATAAAAAAAATACATTACAAAATTACAGCTACCTTCATAAATGATTATTTTAAAGGATGCTGATGCAAACTTAAAAAAACTTTTTAAGACTAATCTCTGAAGGCTGCAGGGAAAAATGTGAAAAGGGCAGCATCTTTAAATACACATTTTCATATGGATCCTGGTGGCAGATGCACTTGCTGCCCACTAATTTTTTTTAAACCAACTGCAATATTGATATATATTGCATTTGGAAAGTCTTCAGAATTTTACTTTTTCACATTTTGTTATGTTGTGACCTTGTGCTAAAATAAAAAATAATAAAGTCCCCCCCCCCCCCATCAATCTGCACTCAGGCCCTCATAATTATAGTGTGAAAACCGAATTTTAAAAATTCATAGACATAAGTATTCAGACCCTTTGCTATGACACTTAAAATGTAGCTCTGGTGCCTTCCAATGTCTCTTCTTTAAGTAGATCATCTTTAAAATGTTTCTTCAACTTGATTGGAGTCCACCAGTGGTAAATTTTGTTGATTGGACATGATTTGGAAACACACAGCCCTGTCTATATAAGGTCTCACAGCTGACAATACATATCAGAGAAAAAAACCAAGCCATGAGAAGAAAAGAACTGCCTGTAGAGCTCAGAGACAGATCAGAGATGATTGTGTGGAGGTACAGATGTGGATAAGGGTACAAAACATTACTGCTGCACTGCAAGTTCTCAATAGCACAGTGGAACAACCAGGACTGTTGCTAGAGGTGGCTGCCCCACCAAACTAAGTAAACAGGGGCAATGGGCCTTGGTAATAAATGTGACCAAGAACCCAATGGTCACTCTGGCTAAGCACCAAAGATCCTGCGTGCAGATGGTAGAAACTTCCATCCCTGCAGCATTTTTCCAATCTGGGCTTTATGACTAGAAAGAAGCTCTACTCAATAAAAGGCACATGAAAGTTTGCACACAAAAAAAAGCACCTAAAGGACTCTCAGACGGTGAGAAACAAGATTCTCTGGTCTGATGAAACCAAAGATTGAACTTTTTGGCCTCAATTCTAAGCGTCATGTTTAGAGGAAGCCATGCACTGTCCAATACCATCCCTACAGTGAAGCATATTGAAAGCATATTCTGGCAGCATCATGCTGTGGGGGTGTTTTTCAGCAGCTGGAACAGAGAGACTGGTCAGTGTTGAGGGAAAGTTGAATGGAGCAAAGGACAGAGCTATTCTTAATGAAAACCTGATCCAGTGTGCCCTGGACTTCAGACTGGCTGAAGGTTCACCTTCCAATAAGACAATGACCCTAAGCCAGGGGCGTGACTACCATAGTGGCAGACCACACGACTGCTATGGTGCCCGGGGCAAGAGGGGGCCCAGTTGGGATCATCCCCTTTTCTACTGGGGGTGAAAACTTGTTCAGTACTATACCTTCTAAAGGAACAACTTTTCGCAAATAAGGCAGTAGAAAAAATGGCCCAAGGGTCATTGAAAAGGGTTTAGGCGCAAACCCTTCTGTCCTGGGTAGGGGGCCTGGTTTGATCCTTGCTATGAGGCCCTTTCTTCTCTATGTACGTTATTGCCCTAAGCACACAGCCAAGACAACACAGAAGTGGCTTAGGGACGTAAACCCAATCACTCATCTCTTGAGAAACCTGAAAATGGCTGTCCACTGACGGTCCCCATCCAACCTCAGAGCTTGAGAGGATCTGCAGAGAAGAATGGCATAAACTCTACAAATCCAGGTGTGCAAACCTTCTGACATCATACCCAAGAAGACTGGAGGCTGTAATCGCTGCCAAAGGTGCTTCAACAAAGTCCTGAGTAAAGGGTTTAAATATTTATGTCAATGCAAGATGTTAGTATTTAGTGTGCAAGATTTGAGTTTTTCCTTTCAATAAATTAGTAAAAATGTTGAACATTCTGTTTTCACTTTCTCATCATCGTGAATTGAGTGCAGATTGATGAGGAAAATGTTCAACTTTATTTTAGCACAAGGCCGTGACATAACAAAATGTGAAAAAAGTGAAAGAGTATGAAGACTTTCCAAATGCACTGTAATTGAAGTAGAAAATCACATAATTTCTCAAGACTAGTTTGGGGTTCTTCATTATAGCAAAACAAAAAAAGAAAATGCTTGTTTCATCTTCCAAGCAAAAAAACCCCCACAGTTTTAATTCTCCACTAATGAAACACATTCACTTAATTAACTTTAATATAAATCTCAATGTGACTTGTTGTTAAGGTCAAGGCTGGTCTAGGATGGGCATTTTGCATAGATCAATGCTGCAAAATCACACTTTTGAAAGTAACGAAATCCATTTTGCAGCAGAATGATGTGTACTTCCAAAAGAAATCAAGAATGTAGTGAGATGAGGGAGGTGTATAATGTGTCTATATAATCATAGCAAATATAAACATAAGGTACCTTCAGTCTTGTGATTCAGTTGTGTTCCCAAAACCATACCTAAACTTTCATTTTTCCATAAATCTATAGTATACACAAAGATATAAAACTTTATAATTTATCATATTAGAGAAATACCTCTTTGTACACTTAGTAGTAGCTACTTCTTTTCTTCCCCCAGCCTTACTGAACTAAGCACTCACTATTAACCTACTAATAAACAATCTGTTCATATAAGTCAGTGTACTGAGAGATCAGGTTACAGTTACTTCCAGAAGTCTATGAGAAGGGAGGGAGAGGAGGGAGCTGCTTCTAGTAGTGTTCTCTCTCACCCCAGTTCTGGATTCACAGTTACCCTGTTCAGACATCTATATTATGATTTCCACACTCCTGCTTCTGAGGGTATGCTACAGAGAGATCAAGAGAACAGGATCTCCTATAGAGTATACATAAGGGGAAGACTGCTAAAAAAAAATAAGTGCAGGATACAAGTCCATTAATGGTCAGAAATAGTGCTATACCTTGTACACACACGACAGCATATTCTGAAATGTTATCTGCATTTTTAGTTATGCTTTAGATTATCAGTATGTATTCCTGAGGAGCCTCAGTGCTGCATGCCTAGCTATGTGTATACAATGATATGCCAGAAAGGGATTTTAGAAAGAAGAAATCCTAAACTTGGTGAAATAGGGTATGTGACCATAGACATCCCTTATACCTATAATATCCTAGGTATTTAAGTGCAGTACCACTTAAAAAGGGTTTTACTCCTGTAGACATGTATGACATAACCAAGGGGCAATATGGTGGTTAGAAATATTGAATGCGGCACTAGAGTTTGGGTTTGAATCCTATCAAGAACAACATCTGCATGGCGTTTGTATGTTCTCCCAGTGTTTCCATTAATTACTTTTTGGTACTCCGGTTTTCTCTCACATTCCAAAAACATACTGACAGATAAAAAGGTTCCCTATGAAACTGGCTCTAGCTTTTTAAGATAGCAATCGATGTGAATGTTGACAATGTCTGTACAGTGCTACAAAATATGATTGCGCTATTTAAGCAACAGGAAATAATACCTGTAGATATCAGTCTTCCTAGGTTGATGGCTATAACTCAGCACATTGGCTGTGAATATGTACTGTTAATGTTGTAGCTAAATGGGAATTCAGTAATTATACTACATCATCTATTCAGATGAATAACAGGTATAAAGGACAACAAAATTAAAGCCCATTTGGCCCACTTCTAATATAAAGGGCGTCAGACCGCTTGTTTTTGGCTATTATACAACGCAAAGTGGCATATAGTGCTTGCAGAATAAAACAAATCAATGCCTTTCTTTTTTTTTAATCTTTTGCTGCATTTAGCAGAAAAGCCCTTTGTAAAGATAGGCAAATGAGATGTTAGTTGCCCAAAGGGCAGAGTCTAGCCCCTCGGTGCACCCAAGTTTCACTTCTGTGCACAGTAAGGCCCTCCCTTTCCTTTCTGACAGGGCTAGTGCCCACTCTCTGTGCACTGAACATCTCATTTTCATACTTGAGCAAAGTCCTTTTTCTGCTAAATATAGCTATTGAGTTGAAAAAAAAAGGTCATCAGTATCTGATTGGTGTGGGTCCGACACCCGGGACCCTCTGATGATCAGCTGTTTTGAGATCAGCTGTCTTCTCGCAGCTTACCAAGCACAGCACCGATGCCGTACATTGTATAGCTGCTGTGCTTGGTACTGTTCTCAGCCCCATTAACTTGAATGGGGCTAAGCCGCTCCTAGGCCATGTGAGACATGAATGTGTCGTTACTCGGCCTAGGAAAAGCAGGGAGAAGGTCGCGGTGCCACTGTGAGTGCCGCTGCCTTCTCAAACAGCTGATCGGCGGGGGTCCCGGGTGTCTGACCACCACCAATAAGATACTGACAAATGATAGGTCATCAGTATAAAAATCTCACAAAACCCCTTTTATTGTCTCTGCAAGCCCTACATGTCAGTCTACTTAGTTTAATACAAAAACAAGCTGACAGACTCCCATTAAAAAGGCAATACATCATAAGAATTGAGTATTTAAAAATATAAACCTGAGGTTATCTTATCCTATTAATTCATCTGATTGACTAAATATGGATATGGGTCCAAGCAAAATTATATAAAGTAAATGTGAATAAAACATCGCCAGGACTAGATGACTTACACCTAAGAGTTCTCAGGGACCTGAGTTTAGTTATTTCTGTCTTATTAATATTCTCAAACTCTAGGTGTTTCCTAGGTAATCATAGACCCGTAACCTTAACATATATCATAGAGGATATGTGTCACAATGTAGGGGGAAGGGACGAAACACCAGAATGACAACAGTAGGAAAATGACCAGGAACTAGGCCTCAAGGCTAGGGAAAGGGAAAAGGTGACCACCTAAGGAAACCCTAAGCCTAGCCCTGACTCCTGTCAGTATGAATAGACCCTGAAGGTGGGAATATTCATACACTGGAAACCTAAGCCCTAGTAACCCTGAAAATCCCTAGGATTAGTGACAGGGTCTGAGACCACTGGTTCCTTACCAGATGAACGAACTAGCATCTCCCTGAGACTTAGTAAACAACGAGCACATGGGAGCAACAAAATACCAAGAGAAGAACACTTATCTTCAATAGAAAATGAATGAGCAGGAACTCAGGTGAGGACCACACACCAGCTCTTCCAACTCCAGGCAGAGAATATCAACCGCATGGTATGAAGTGTGAGTCCAGACTAAATAGAGGAGCAGTAATGACCACAAGCTACACCTGAGACAAGAGGTGTGGTCATTACCAACAACAACACTGCAACAAGTGAAAACAGATAGGCTGTCAGATCTTCTAACCTCTCCCACTGGAGGGACCGTGACAATATGTTATGAGTATGTGACAGCATAACATTATATACTGTATAACCAGCATGGTTTATCAAGATCGGGGTGTTTTATTTTTGCTATTTGTAGTACTTGACCTGTTAAAATATATATTAAACCAAACAGATAATGGTTGTCCAACCACATCTGTTTTTTTGTTTTTATAGGAGGTAAGTAGTAGCTTGGACAGGGGGCAGCAGGAATAAGGCATTTTTGCGATTTGCCTAATTTGTACATTAAAGGCTATTAGTTTACAAAGCGGAGTTTGTAGTTGGTTCATAAAGTATCAATGATTGTATTTAGAGATTTGTGTGCAATGATTTGTGCTATGACTGGTACTTGGTTATACTGTAGGAAGTACCCAAAATGCTCAGTTCTGTTCAACTGATTTAAAAGCATAAGGGCAGGGGTCGAGTGGAGGGGGAACGCGTGGGAACGGCGTTCCTGCATTTTTTTCATGGCAGGAACGCCGTTCCCTTTCAGCCTCAAGCCAGGAGAACACGGTTGAAATCAGATTCACAGGGCACAGGGGGCGGAGACGGAGCGGAGGCGAGGCCCTGCGTGAAGTGCACTGTGCAGGGCAGGGGCTGAGGGAGGAGGGAGGAGGGAGGAGCGGCTTCAGTTGAGAAGACGGAAGTAGAGGAAGCTGTCTGTGCAGTGCTGCTGCCTGCGACTGCCTCACTGTGACTCCTCTCATGCGCCTGAGAGCTCCCCTCCTCCTATCCTGAGCCAGCCTGCGACGAGTGCGACTGTCTGCTGACTGGCTGGACCATCCGACTGGACCGGGGTCCTGGTGGTCCGGTCCAGACCAGTCTAGACTAAGTGTCTGTGGACTGTGACTCCCTGAGTGAGTGTCTGTCAAGCGATCGATCAGCCAGGGCAGGATTAATGTGCACAGCCTGGTTGGGAGACCCCCCTTACCCTGGCCTTAGGCAAGTGACAAACTGCCCCCCCCTCCTCAATCTTAGGCAAGTGACAAACCCAGCTCTGCTACAAACCCAGCTCTGTGATTGTGATGCCTTGGATAGCTTCCACTGGACCCACAGCCAGGGTCCAGTGGAAGCTATCCAAGGCATCACATAGAGGAACTGCAGTTTGGCATTACAGATTTGTTGTAGTTGCTCATTGTAGATGTAGCAGAGCTGAGTTTGTCACTTGCCTAAGAATGAGGGGGGCAGTTTGTCACTTGCCTAAGGGAGGCAATAGCTACGCCCCTGCTCACCGCTAGAGATGGCCCGAACTATCCGACGGCGAACAGTTCCCGGCGAACATAGCTTGTTCGCGTTCGCCTCTGCCGGGCGAACACATGCGATGTTCGGTCCGCCCCCTATACATCATCATTGAGCAAACTTTGACCCTGTACCTCACAGTCAGCAGACACATTCCAGCCAATCAGCAGCATACCCTCCCTCCCAGACCCTCCCACCTCCTGCACAGCATCCATTTTAGATTCATTCTGAAGCTGCAGTCTTAGTGAGAGGAGGGAGACTGTAACTGCTGCTGATTTAATTGGGAAATCGATAGCTAGGCTAGTGAATTCAGTGTCCACTCCAGTCCTGAAAGACTCATCTGATCTCTGCTGTAAGGACAGCGTCCTGACAGCACCCCAAAAAGCCCTTTTTAGGGCTGCAACATTAGTCTGCTTTTTTTTTTTCCTTTATATACATATTGCAGTTGCCTGGCCTGCCTGTGTGTGAGGAGCTGCAGGCCCACAGACTGTAGTGTGCCCACTGCCAGTGCTCACCCCTGTCATTCCGTGTGGCACAGGACTTTGCTTAAAAAAAGGCACTTAATTTTTACACTTTAATCTAAGGTTAGTTGCCTGCCAGTGTGTGTCAGGCTGACTTCCACTGACTGTAGTGTGCCCACTGCCAGTGCCCACCACTCATACCGGCTGGCACAGGACTTTGCATAAAAAAGGCATTTAATTTTTACACTTTAGTGTAATTTCAGCTGCTTGCCTGCTGCTAGTGTGTGTCAGGCCGACTTCAACTGACTGTAGTGTGCCCACTGCCAGTGCCCACCCCTGTCATCCCGTGTGGCACAGGACTTTGCTTAAAAAAAAGGCACTTAATTTTTACACTTTAATCTAAGGTTAGTTGCCTGCCAGTGTGTGTCAGGCTGACTTCCACTGACTGTAGTGTGCCCACTGCCAGTGCCCACCACTCATACCGGCTGGCACAGGACTTTGCATAAAAAAGGCATTTAATTTTTACACTTTAGTGTAATTTCAGCTGCTTGCCTGCTGCTAGTGTGTGTCAGGCCGACTTCAACTGACTGTAGTGTGCCCACTGCCAGTGCCCACCCCTGTCATCCCGTGTGGCACAGGACTTTGCTTAAAAAAAAGGCACTTCATTTTTACACTTTAATCTAAGGTTAGTTGCCTGCCAGTGTGTGTCAGGCCGACTTCAACTGACTGTAGTGTGCCCACTGCCAGTGCCCACCCCTGTCATCCCGAGTGGCACAGGACTTTGCTTAAAAAATAGGCACTTAATTTTTACACTTTAATCTAAGGTTAGTTGCCTGCCAGTGTGTGTCAGGCTGACTTCCACTGACTGTAGTGTGCCCACTGCCAGTGCCCACCACTCATACCGGCTGGCACAGGACTTTGCATAAAAAAGGCATTTAATTTTTACACTTTAGTGTAATTTCAGCTGCTTGCCTGCTGCTAGTGTGTGTCAGGCCGACTTCAACTGACTGTAGTGTGCCCACTGCCAGTGCCCACCCCTGTCATCCCGTGTGGCACAGGACTTTGCTTAAAAAAAAGGCACTTCATTTTTACACTTTAATCTAAGGTTAGTTGCCTGCCAGTGTGTGTCAGGCCGACTTCAACTGACTGTAGTGTGCCCACTGCCAGTGCCCACCCCTGTCATCCCGAGTGGCACAGGACTTTGCTTAAAAAATAGGCACTTAATTTTTACACTTTAATCTAAGGTTAGTTGCCTGCCAGTGTGTGTCAGGCTGACTTCCACTGACTGTAGTGTGCCCACTGCCAGTGCCCACCACTCATACCGGCTGGCACAGGACTTTGCTTAAAAAAGGCATTTAATTTTTACACTTTAATGTAATTTCAGCTGCTTGCCTGCTGCTAGTGTGTGTCAGGCCGACTTCAACTGACTGTAGTGTGCCCACTGCCAGTGCCAACCACTGATACCGGGTGGCACAGTAGCTTGCCGATAAATAAGGCATTTAATTTTTAGACAGTAGTCTAAATTCAGTTGCTTGCCTGCTGCCAGTGTGTGTCAGGCCCGCTTCCACTGACTGTAGTGTGCCCACTGCCAGTGCCAACCACTGATACCGGGTGGCACAGTAGCTTGCCGATAAATAAGGCATTTAATTTTTAGACAGTAGTCTAAATTCAGTTGCTTGCCTGCTGCCAGTGTGTGTCAGGCCCTCTTCCACTGACTGTAGTGTGCCCACTGCCAGTGCCAACCACTCATACCGGGTGGCACAGTAGCTTGCCGATAAATAAGGCATTTAATTTTTACACTTTAGTGTAATTTCAGTTGCTTGCCTGCTGCCAGTGTGTGTCAGGCCCGCTTCTACTGACTGTAGTGTGCCCACTGCCAGTGCCAACCACTGATACCATCTCCCCGTTCGAAAAATCTATTCAATAAATGGCACCCAGATTGGGGACGTTAGAGGGATTAAACTGATGAGAATAGTACTACAGAAAATACCACTCATATCGGGTGTGACAGTAAATTGCACGGCGCAGACGCAGTCACCGTGGATAAAAACAAAGGGGAGGGAGCCAGCGTTTTTTTAACCATCTCCCCGTTCGAAAAATCAATTCAATTGACCTTTCGGGGACCCTTGGTGTTGTACGTGGCTGGGTGGAGGAAGAAACCTTCAATGACATCACCGGGACGTGGCTAGCTTGGTATCCAACCTTGTGCAAATGGGGAGTTTGCGGTTGTGCAAATGAACTGTTTGCGGTGCATTAAAAGGGGAGTTTGGTCTGTCAATGTCTGTGATGCGGGCGTAACCCTTACACTACCTGATCGATACAACATCATACCTGATCGTATACACACACTGGATGTTTTAAAGCACGTTATTCCAAACAATTTAGGAATGTTAGTTGATTTATGCCCTTTATGGATTAAAACCCGACTCTGCGTCCACTACGTAATTTTCCATGGGAGTTTTGCCATAGATCCCCCTCCGGCATGCCACAGTCCAGGTGTTAGACCCCTTGAAACAACTTTCTCATCACTATTGTGGCCAGAAAGAGTCCCTGTGGGTTTTAAAATTCGCCTGTCTATTGAAGTCTATGGCGGTTCGCCCGGTTCGCCAGTTCGCGAACATTTGCGGAAGTTCTCGTTCGCTGTTCGCGAACTGAAAATTTTATGTTCGCGACATCACTACTCACCGCCACCTTCCTGGTCCTCGGCTGTCGGCTGTGAGGGCTGCGCACAGGAGCCGAGTGAGTCGCTCTGTGACGTCACTCCGTGCGCAGCCTACAGCAGTAGAAGAGGAGCGTCTGCGTCCAGGAGCAGGAGAGGTAAGTTTATTTTTTTTATTTTATTTTATACTAAAGGCGTATAGGCTGAATGGAGAGGCACTGACTGGAGGCTGGTGGAGGGGGCACTCGGGGCTGGTGGAGGGGGCACTCGGGGCTGGTGGAGGGGGCACTCTGGGCTGGTGGAGGGGGCACTCGGGGCTGGTGGATGGGGCAGCACTGGGCGCTAGTGGATGGGGCAGCACTGGGCGCTAGTAAATGGGGCCCTGGGGGCTGGTAAGAGGCACTGGGCGGCTAATGGAGAGACTCTGGGGGCTGATATAGAGGACTGGGGGCTGATGAGAGGCACTGGGGGGCTGATGAGAGGCACTGGGGGGCTGATGAGAGGCACTGGGGGGCTGATGAGAGGCACGGGGGGGCTGATGAGAGGCACTGGGGGCTAATGAGAGGCACTGGGGGGCTGATGAGAGGCACTGGGGGGCTGATGAGAGGCACTGGGGGGCTGATGAGGGGCACTGGGGGGCTGATGAGGGGCACTGGGGGGCTGATTAGAGGCACTGGGGGGCCAATAAATGTTGCACTGAATTTTCAGCGAAATATATATTTTTTTTGGGGGGGGATCTTGGGTGAGGTTTTTTGCAGTGGATCTTGGGTGAGTTACCACACTTTTTTTCCCAGGACTTGACCCCTGCATAAGGGCATTAATAGCACAGTTCCTTTTTTGAAGTTTTCACCTATATATTTACAAATGTGATCTCATATGCTGTATATAAAAGTCCTGCATTGGGTTACTGGGTAACAATCTGTTTGTACCATATGTCTTGGTTAGGAAGGTGGGGTAACTGCAGTAGAATTTTGGTTGACTTGTAGATCATAGGCTAAAAAACGGCTCTCAATGTCCATCTGCTGCATCTGCAGCCGGCAAGATACTGTTGTGTGCTGCAAGAAGCATAATCCTACCACTTTACAAAGCATTAGTGCAGCCTTAACAAGAATATGCAATTGTTTGTGGACACCAGTTCATAAAAAAAGGATGGGATGCAATTAGAAGAAGTACATCATAGGGCTGCAAAATGGATAAAGGACAATACATAAATGGGGTGAGTGTTGTTAATCCAGTCTGATTGCCACCCAGAGATCTGGAAATAATGTTTTCCTTGTTTGGCAAATTGACCATTGCCTTTTAGAGGCTTTTTGTCTTCCTCAGAATTTTTCTCACATTTAATAGACATGGCTGCATGCTTGGATCTCTGGGCCCCACCAATGCTGATGGCTTAGCAGAAGGTAATACGTGTTTAGCATATGATTTTTTTTTTTTTGTTTGTTTTCTTTGCAAAGTGTGAAAAAAAGATATGGCTAGATCTCTTTGATCTGTGTAAATAAAGGTTGTTTTCCTGGAATGTGCTTGATGAAATGTATAGAAGTAAAACTATCCAGGTGCACGTGGCTTAAAACCTCTTTATTTAACCACGAGTTTTCAGAACCTCATCTGTCTCTTACTCACCTGGCCCGGATGCATGAGGATTCTCGCCGGAGCCCTATAAGCTCCCTTTACAATGGGGCAGACATGCATTTCATTATTCTACAAGCCGTTCCCGGACCTTCCGACACTTAAGTTGAATTCCTTTGTGTTTTAAATGCAAAGCCATTGCCACTAAACTGAATCTCGTGTCAACTGTCCCCCTCCTACATAAATAAAATATATGGCATCTCTGGTCCACATAGGAAACTGAACTCCCCCTTTCATTGCCCACACTGGCATCATCACTCTTGTCTAAACCTTCCTGAGAGATCCTGCCAAGCGCTGAATGCTTATTCAAGATTTTAGTGGCTTTAACGAGAGCGCTATTTCCTATACACTGAACAGATGTCGTGGAATTTTACATGCACAAAGTGGACTCCTCCTTGCTTTCAGATCCCTCTGTACACCTCCTTTTCAGCCTGGCGCAGGGTTCCGTGTGGCAATGCAGTCCCTCTGGATGGGAGCCTCAGTAACTTGGCTGCAGGAGGTGGCAGTTTGGCTGAGAAAATTCACAGGCAGCCAGTGCAAAATTACAGCCGGAATATGTCTCTATATGCTATGTGATAGGAAAGTGGGAAGGGAGGGGTAAGGGGGACAGTCTAGTTACCACCATGCTCTGTGCGGTCAAAGTAAGGTATATATTAGGGCCGAACCAGTACAGTGCTAATGCCATTGTGTTTTACCACTATGCCCATGTTCTTCTAGTTCGTTATGTATGTAACCAATCTAGACCTGCTGTAGCAGCCTGGAATGAATTGGACATAGTAAGGGCCTGATCTCAATTGAATGTGTATCCTTTAAGAAACCTTGTCAGTAAAATATCTACTTTGCATATTGTTGTGCCCCTTGCAAATAATAATCTACTAATTATGATGTGACAACCATTTCTGGCTCAATAACAACCACCATTGTGTAATATTTTGGAAGAACATGTTCTTCTTGAATATTAATGGCTGTCTATGCTAGTCACACAACTGTCAATGTCTGGTGCTGTGTCTCAAAAATATTCTGGTAGATAAGAAATTATTTTTAGTATTCCTGAATGCTATGTGTGCATTGAAGCCTAACTACTCCACTGAACATGCAGGCATGACTGTAAGTTGAGATGTGGGAGGCTGGTTGACCAGGAACATAGCCAGAGGGGCTGGAGGGCTGTATGCGTTTCATTAGGATATCAGTGTTTTGGATACTGTATGTAGATACAGGGCTGCTTTAGGGAGCTGAACTTCTTCCCCAGGTGAGGGAAAGCCTAACTACTACTGGTGGACCACAGACTCTCCACTCTGAACTCTGTCAAACCACACTCAGTATCTCAGCTTCCTGATCTCTGTATGACACAGTGGTCTCACTGTCCCTTTGAGGTGAATATACCTACATGTCTCATCTCTGTCTTTCATCATACCTGTGCAAGGTCAACAATCTAGGGCTATCTTCCTCTTTGATCTGGCCCTTCCACTCCAGTCTCCAAGGCTTTCCTTGTGCTGCATCAGTTCTCTCTAATGCGATACTCTGGAAAATAATATTAATTACCAACGTCAACAGTATAAGCGTACCCTAAAACTTCATCTTTTTAAGCAGACCTTTCACATTCCATAATCTGTCTCATTTTCTTTTATTCACCCTTTCTGCCTTATTTCTCAGAACATGATCTATTCATTCAACTGTATCCCCCTCACTTCGTGCACCAGGGTTGCCAGGCAGAATTTTTCTTTTTTTTCTGGACAACACATCCCAAAATCAAAATATGGACAAATTGGAAAACCATAATGAATGATAAAGATTCTCTAAGTAATCCATGTCTATAGCTCAATGTACTGATAAGAACTCATTACCAGCATTTACTGTGAGCTGAAAAATTTTCATAATTACCACCAAAATAATCTAGCCAAGTGCTCAAAAAAATCACAGACACATCTATTTATTTTTTTTGGACCTATTTTTACAAAATTTCCGGACGGTTGGCCTGATGTGCACCCAAATGCACTTTATATATATGGATACACAGGCTGACCGGTGATAAGTGCAGCTTTATGCACTCCAATTTTTATGGAAGATGGCTGGACGATTGTGCAAAACAAGCACTTTTACTTTTTGTGTGGGCCCCATTTCCTCTTTCTTTTCAAATTGTTTTGCTTGCTATGTAGTGTGTATTGATACAATATGACTGTATTCAGTATTTTGTACATAGAGATACAGTAATATTACCATATCTATATGCAATCTGACAACATCTGCTCATATCAAGTTCACAAGACACCCTGCTGATGGTGCTTCTGACACTGAAACATTGACAATAAAAGTCATTTTGTGAAGATGGAAAGCAATATGCAGACCTGATCTTTGTGTAACATCTGCTCAGAGTCTGCATGAAGATTCATTGTCTATGTACAGTCTGATTACAGTAACTCTTGAATAGATCCAATGGAAATATGCAGCCATCGTTCTTACAGGTTTAATACACTTTTCTTCTAGTCCCTGTTTATTTGTATTAATGAATACACAATTACCTATATATCACAACATATCTTGCAATATGTAGAAATGATCATAGCTGGATTGTCATGTAGGTTGAAGTGGTTGTGCCTATAGGCAGCCCGGTTGGAATGGCACCAAATTCAGCATCAGAGGCACCAGGCCTGTACGTGGAAGTTGGCAGCAATGGAGTGGAAGAGAAATATGCATGGGAGCAGCATCTGAAAAATGATTCCATGTGACATCCTGCTGTCACTACAGGATCTGACCAGGTAAGTACATTATATTTAGTGGGTGTTATAATTGATTATTGCAACCTTGCATCTGTATTTGTTCGCTCTAAGCTTTTGTAGTCAGTGAGATGGGGAGTTATAGAAACGGACACTTTCCCACATCACATTCGTAGAGTGCATGGGAAAACCTCCTAGCACATATGCTGAATACGTGAATATTGAATGCCTCCTCTGACTCAATGTCTAAAGAATATTATTTTGGTGTGCGTGATGTTTTTTACCATATGAAATAGTGTAGTAGACTATGCTAATACATTCCTTTTGGATAAATTTAAGCCTGTGCGGCTGCCCAGCTTTGAAAGTATGAATTGTGTAAATCTTAGGGTCCTATAAGAAGGCCTGATATTTTTTCATTAATTAGCGCCAAGCAATAATTTAGCTAGTTGTCTGCTTAATCGATAAATATTTTTTGCTGTTTGCTCATTATTGCAGTCGCTGCTCATTCTCCCCTAGAGCATTTACACTGCTAACAACTGGCAGATTTCTGATTAGACGAGAGGATGCGGCGGCGACTAATGATAATCTTTCAGTCAGGCAGATTTGTCCGATCCATGGAAAACAAACGATTTATTACTCGTCGTTCAATCGCTGGAAGCTATTACGTCACAATAATTACTCACATTTGAATGATTAAATGAAAATTCTAACGATAATCACGCCATCTAATATGCTCTTTAGTTATTCGAGAAGTTTTATAAAATAGGCTCACAGGGTCCTAAGATATAAAATTGGGACTGAACATTTACACATATATGGTAAAGCATTATTCACACTGACCTACAGTATATGTATACCCTTGCCCTTGGTTATCATGCACATTGTTGTTCATAGTGTGGACATAGAATCTTTTAATTTCATTGGTAGCGTATATATAGACAGTCTGGTCCTCATTAGTGTTGAGCGAAGCGAGCTTCGAATCACATATCCAAAGTCACTTCAGTCAAAAGTTTGCTTGAATGCTGTACAGAGATCCGTCTCCGTACAGTATTGAAATGTATGGGCCAGGCGAGGTGAAATTCATTATCTCCGAAAACCATTTTAAAACATGAATCTGAAGTCGGCTTTGGTACCGAAGCCAACTTTGGATTCAAGTTTTAAAATGGTTTTCAAGTAATAGAATCGATGGCCCTAGTTATTCAACGAAGTCTCGCATGACTTTGGAGATAACGAATTTCACCTCACTGGAGCCCATACATTTGAATGCTGTACAGAGATGGAGATGTACGCAGTTTTGACAGAAGCGGCTTCGCTCAACACTAGTCCCCATATAGAGTCTAATGCTCATGTGCCATCCACTCAAATACCACAACTAAAATCCAGAGACTTGTCTTGGTCTTCCTGAATCCTATTTCAAAAACTTGCAACTAAGACCTAATGAAGTGCATACATACCATGGAGCCAGACTATGCAGGTGCTATGGAATACTCTAGGAAAAAAGGTCCATGTTCTCTGCATTCCTTAGGCCCTAATCACATTGCGGATTTTGCAGAGATAAAATCCACCGCATATTCTGTGTCAGAAACTCCTTTGGCTTGTGCCTCGGTTTTCTAAGCGCTGCAGACCCGCTTGTGGTTTAGACCCATTGAATGGAGCTAAAATGCAAGTGGACACTCAATGCAGTTTCCAGTGGTGTCCCAACACAGTGCCAAGAAAAGACGTCTTTTCTTGGCACAACAGCATAACCTCCAATGAAAACAATGGGAGACGGATTCTGCACGGCTACAGGTGGCTTCTAGTGTTGCTCTCGAATATTCATATGGCGAGTATTAATTGCGAATATCGCAACTTCGAGAATTCACGAATTTTTAGAATATAGCGCCATATATTCGTTATCACGAATATTCGTTGTTGTTTTTTTACACAGTACAACTGATCCCTCCCTGCTTCTAGCTTGTGGGCCAATGAGAAGGCTGCAATATCTTTTTTTTCTGTGTTTTAGTGTTTCGTGTGGGTAGTGATTAGTGTCAGCGTCTTTTGTCTGCGAAAAAAATTAAATAAAAGTCTTTTTCTGTGTTTTAGGGTAAGTGTTTTAGGGTTTCGTGTGGGTAGTGATTAGTGTCAGCGTCTTTTGTCTGTGAAAAAAAAAAATTAAATAAAAGTATTTTTCAGTGTTTTAGGGTTTCGTGGGTATTTTATTTTTCCTTTTTTGCCCCATTGTCCCCAACCCAATAAAGTTTGCACAAATTCCCTCATTATTTTCTTTACATATTTTTGTATATAAAAACAAATCATGAGTGCACGTGGTCGTGGTAGGGGAGTTGGTTCCAGTGCTGGACCGCTGCCAGCACGGGGCCGCTCCTCTATCACAGAGGGGCGAGCGCAGGTGGCAGGGGCGTCCGCCTCATCCATGATTTATTTGGGCTTGGCAGCCGCCCCATTTCATCCCAGGATGCCGAGGCCTAAAGAATTATGAGGAACACCATACTAATACGGTGTTGGACCCCCTTTTGCCTTCAGAACAGCCTTAATTCTACGTGGCATTGATTCAACAAGGCACCTTTTGTACCCTTCTCCTGACTGATACCTTTTAACAATGAGATCCCTCTGATGCTTTGGAAGCTCTCTGTGGACCATGGCTTTTGCTGTGGGATGCGACTAAGGCTACTTTCACACTAGCGGCAGGACGGATCCCTCAGGCTGTTCACCCTGTCAGATCCGTCCTGCCGCTATTTTGCCGTGCCGCCGGACTGCTGCTCCGTCCCCATTGACTATATGGGGACGGGGGGCGGAGCTCTCGTGCAGCACGGCAGTCCACGGCGAGAGGCCGCCGGACTAAAAGTACTACTTTTTAGTCTGGCGGCCTATCACCGCGCACTGCCGTGCTGCGCCGGAGCTCCGCCCCTGTCCCCATTATAGTCAATGGGGACGGAGCGGCAGTCCGGCGGCACAGCGAAATAGTGGCAGGATGGATCCGACAGGGTGAACAGCCTGAGGGATCCGTCCTGCCACTACTGTGAAAGTACACTAAGAAAATTTCAGGAAAGACCAACTAGAGCAGCTGAACTTTATTTGGAGTTAATCAGAGGCACTTTAAATGATGTCAGGTGTATGCTGACTCCTATTTAATATGATTTTGAATGTGATTGCTTAATTCTTAACTCAGCTACATCTCCAGTTATAAGAGTGTGTGAACACTTATGCAACCACATTATTTTTTATTTTTTATTGTTTTCTTCCCTCCACCTAAAAGATTTCAGTTTTGCTTTTCAATTGAGCGGTACCGTTTATAGGTCACATTAAAGGTTGAAAAAGTTCTGAAATTACTTATCTTTGTCTTATTTTTTACATCACAGAAACCTGACATTTTAACAGGGGTGTTGTAACGGATCTCCTGGCACGCTGACCGGGTACCTCCGTCGATGGATGCTCCTAGCGCTTCCCGAGGACTCCAAGCACTCCACTTGACACCATAACCGCCACAGACCCCACGAACCGCCGAAGCTTGGTTGAGGTCTTGCCGTCTCCTACCCACCCTGGACCTATGACAAGGCTCCAGTGGGTGAACCTCTCCTAAATCCAGAGAGCAGGAACATCTCTTACAAGAGCTAGTAGTTATAGCCAGGGGAGTATAGAAAATCTTCAGCGTATAGCAATCCCCAGTGTCGATCAGTTACCCAAACACCAGCCTCAACATGATGAAGGGTAAAACAGGAACTCTTTATTGAACACACAGCATTGACTTATATACACATGACATACTGAGGACATGACATAGCAGCCAATCCTGTACAGTTTAAACACAAAACTAACCCTATTCAACAAACAATGGCATTGTCTGTGACGCAATTAACAAACACACCTGCATTGTCTTTGACACAATCAACAATTAACATGCAAACAGATATCTTCACCCCCTCCATAATGAATGAATAGGGGACGAGGAGACACATGTGATGGGATTATCTCCTGAGTGTATCATAGGAGTCGGCTGCTATTATAATCAACTATCTTAATCCTATCACTAACACAATCAGTGGGAGTCTCAGTGCAGAGTTAACCCTTTTTGTGTTGCTGAATCCACACCATGCCTTTTTAATGGGCCATAGGAAATATGTGGCATATAAATTACACATAAATCAGGGTTCATAGTTCCTTGTAACCCCAAAAGGTCTGAGGGGGTCTCCATTGTTCTCGGTCCATAGTCTGTAGGAAGGAGGCTAGCCCTCAGGCTCCTCCAGCAGCCCCAGTGACGGTTCAGTCCGTCACAGGTGTGTAGACTTTTTATATCCACTGTATATATATATATATATATATATATACATACATTTTTAAAAATTTATTGTGGGATTCGCAAAAACCTTTGAATTAAAATTGCATTTTGTATGCATGGGAGCACATTCCTGCTCTAAGTGAAGAACCTGCTGGGATAAGTTTATTTTAGGTCCAGTCTGGCAGTGGACCATTCCTGGTAACACATTCCTGCTGCAAACACAAAACCGGCTGCTGTCTGTTCCTGCTGAGTTTTGTCGAGTTATGTGTAGGCCTTATACTCCACCACTACCTTTAGCTGCTGCTGTCTGTCCTGATCTGCTGAGTTATGTGTAGGCCTTATACTCCACCATTACCATTACCTGCTGCTGTCTGTCCTGATCCTGCTGAGTGATGTGTAGGTCTAATACTCCACCATTACCATGTACCTGCTGCTGTCTGCCCTGATCCTGCACAGTTATGTGTAGGCCTTATACTCAACCATTACCTTTAGCTGCTGCTGTTGCTGCTGTCTGTCCTGATCCTGCTGAGTTATGTGTAGGCCTTATACTCCACCATTACCTGCTGCTGTCTGTTCTGATCCTGTAGAATTATGTGTAGGCCATATACTCAACCGTTACCATGTACCTGCTGCTGATGTTATCTGTCCTGATCCTGCTGAGTTATGTGTAGGCCTTATACTCCACCATTACCATTTACCTGCTGCTGTTGTCCTGATCCTGCTGAGTTATGTGTAGGCCTTATACTCCACCGTTACCATAACCTGCTGCTGCTGTCTATCCTGATACTGATGAGTTTGCCCTTTACTAAAGGGGCATTACTGTAACCTTATTGGTTAAAATTACACAAAAACATAACAATATTTAAAAAAAACTAAAGCACACAATCTAACTGAAAAAACTATTTTCAATTTTGCTGAACTAAAATGTCTCCAGTTGGGCATGCAGGTCCAACAACTCCTGCATGCCATTATGGTGCTGATCCTCCAACTGCTGCACCTTGTGAGCAAAAGTCACCCGCTGCTCCCGCATCTTCCTATCACGGTCGGCGTGACTATCACATACGTGACGCAGAGGGAGGGAACAAGGAAGGCCCTGCCCAAGTGAGAGGGAAGGTGGTGACCCCTGACTCACCTAGCGGCTGGCACCTGGCTGCCCTGACGTCCCTAGACGGGTTCCTCACCCGTACGCCGATCACGTGCCTAGAGCCCTGGCTTTCCCTAAGCTGAGCCCTAGATAGTGAACAGGGCAGTGGGAACACTAGTCCGCACCACTAGCTCTAAAGGAAAACACCAAGGGAAGGACAGACAATACAAACTCAACATATAATCCCAGGTGGGCGACAACAGGAGACAACAAGAAGCCCAACAGGGATCCGGAGGGTAGCACTCTGGAACGACAACCAGGATTCACAACTCCAGTGGGTCAGTATAGATGTCCAGGCAGGAAGCTCTATAACTGGCAACTAGAGAAGTGTGAGGGGAGAATATAAGGAGGTTGGGAGTGGCAGACAAGAAACAGCTGAGGAGGAGAAGCTACGGATCCCTGATTGAGACAAAAAGGATAGCAAGGCAAACACAGAAAACAATCACTAAGAAACAACGTGATCTTTAGATATAGAGCGCGCAGCCACCCGCTGCGACCTCCTGACCCCGGGTATAACGGAGTCAGACGTGGCTCTTGATACCCTCGTGACAGTACCCCCCCTTTCACGAGGGGCCTCCGGACACTCAGGACCAGGTCTCTCCGGATGAGAGGTATGGAAAGCCTGAATTAACCTGTTGGCGTTTACCTCTGACGCTGGAACCCACATTCTTTCCTCGGGACCGTAACCCCTCCAATGCACCAGATACTGAAGAGAGCGGCGGACCCGACGAGAATCAACAATTCTGGCTATTTGAAACTCCAGATTACCATCCACAATAACAGGAGGAGGTGGCAGTGGAGATGGCTCTAGAGGTGGAACATACTTCTTGAGTAACGATTTATGGAAGACGTTATGGATCTTAAAAGTCTGAGGTAGCTCCAGGCGAAAAGCCACAGGGTTAATAACGGCTACTATTTTATAAGGACCAATGAACCTAGGGCCCAGTTTCCAAGAGGGAACCTTCAACTTAATATTCCTAGTAGACAACCACACATAGTCATTCACTCCTAGGTCCGGACCTAGCGACCGTTTCTTATCGGCCATGCATTTATATTTACCACTCATCTTTTTCAAGTTAACTTGCACCTTCTGCCATACCGATGAAAGAGACGAAGAAAACCTTTCCTCTTCGGGAACCCCAGAAGACCCCCCCTCTTTGAAAGTACAAAATTGGGGATGAAAACCGTATGCACCAAGGAATGGTGACTTGCCAGTGGACTCCTGATAATGATTATTTATGGCAAACTCAGCTAACGGTAAATATGATGACCACAACTCTTGGTTTTCAGACACAAAACACCTTAAATATGTTTCTAGGTTTTGGTTGGTACGCTCAGTCTGTCCATTCGACTGAGGATGGAAAGCTGAGGAAAAGGACAAGTGTACCCCCAAACGGGAACAAAAAGCTTTCCAAAACTTAGAAATAAACTGGGTTCCCCGATCCGAAACCACATCGGAAGGGACCCCGTGAAGCTTCACGATTTCACTGATAAACACCTGAGCAAGAGTTTTAGCATTAGGAAGTGCGGGTAGCGCAATAAAGTGTACCATTTTGCTAAACCTGTCTACTACTACCAAAATAACTGTTTTACCCGCAGACAACGGTAAGTCAGTGATGAAATCCATTGACAGATGTGTCCATGGCCTATTGGGGATAAAAAGTGGTAATAAAGACCCTGCTGGATGTGTATGAGAGACTTTCGCGCGTGCACAAGTAGAGCAAGTAGACACGAAATCCATTACATCCTGACGCAACCTTGGCCACCAAAAACGACGAGATAATAGCTCCAAGGTTGCTTTACTACCCGGGTGCCCAGCAAGTGCCGAATTATGATGTTCTTTTAATAATTCAAGACGCAGGTTTAACGGTACAAACAATTTCTCTGAGGGGCAAGAGGCCGGGGCGTCCCCCTGGGCCTCTAACACCTTTCCCTCTAGAACAGAGTGTACAGCAGAGACAACCACTCCTCTTTGTAAAATAGGTACCGGATCACTAACATTACCCCCTCCAGGGAAACTACGAGATAACGCGTCTGCCTTGGTATATTTTGCCCCAGGACGATAGGTGATTACAAAGTTAAATCTGGTAAAGAATAGCGACCACCTAGCTTGTCTAGGGGTGAGACGCTTAGCCGATTCTAGGTACAGAAGGTTTTTGTGATCCGTAATCACCGTGACGGGGTGGATTGCTCCCTCTAAGAAGTGACGCCACTCTTCAAGCGCCAGTTTAATCGCCAACAGTTCCCTATTTCCAACATCATAGTTCTTCTCTGCAGAAGATAATTTTTTGGAAAAGAAAGCGCAAGGGCGCCATTTGCCAGGAGACGGACCCTGAGACAATACAGCCCCCACTCCCACCTCCGACGCATCTACCTCAACAATAAAAGGCTGGGAGACATCAGGTTGAATTAGAACAGGTGCCGAGGTAAACCTCTCTTTTAGAGAGGAAAATGCATCTTTAGCGGCGTCAGACCATTTGGAAAAATCAGTCCCCTTCCTAGTCATGTCGGTAAGGGGTTTAACGATCACTGAATAATTTTTAATGAACTTTCTATAGAAATTTGCGAAACCCAAAAACCGTTGTAGGGCTTTAAGGTTCTCAGGAAGATCCCAATCTAAAATTGCCTGGACCTTCCCAGGATCCATACGGAAACCTGAAGCAGATAATAGATATCCCAGTAACTGTATTTCCTGAACGGCGAAGACACATTTTTCAATTTTCGCATATAATTTATTCGTCCGTAGGACCTGCAGTACTTGCCTGACATGCACCTCATGTGTTTTCAGATCAGCCGAATAAATTAAGATATCATCTAGGTATATGACTACAAACCTGCCGATGAGATGACTAAAAATATCATTAACGAAATGTTGGAAGACAGCGGGGGCATTGGTCAGACCGAAAGGCATAACTAGATTTTCATAATGCCCCTCAGGGGTGTTAAAAGCTGTCTTCCACTCATCCCCTTCCCTGATACGAATCAGATTGTAGGCCCCCCTAAGATCAAGTTTGGAGAACCACCTAGCACCCGCAATCTGATTAAAAAGGTCAGGAATGAGAGGAAGAGGGTATGGGTCTCGGATGGTTATCTGGTTTAGCTCACGGAAATCTAGGCAAGGACGCAGGCCCCCATCTTTCTTTTTAACAAAGAAAAACCTTGCAGCCACGGGTGAAGAAGAGGGTCTGATGTGTCCCTTAGCCAGACTCTCGGAGATATAATCTTTCATGGCTTGTCTCTCGGGACCCGAAAGATTATACAACCTGGACTTGGGTAATTTTGCACCGGGAATCAGGTTAACCGGGCAATCATAAGGACGATGAGGTGGTAGCTTCTGACAACCCTTTTCAGAAAAAACGTCCTGAAAGTCCAAAATAAATGTAGGTAGGGAAGCTATGGAGGCGATTAAGCAATTGTTATTTAAGCAATTCTCTCTGCAATGCTCACTCCACTCCAATATCTCCCTGGCCTGCCAATCCACCACTGGATTGTGCGCTACCAACCAGGGGAGACCCAATACCACAGGAGAGGGAAGGCCCTCCAGAACGTAACATGAAAGACACTCATTATGGTGGTCCCCTACCCGAAGGTGTAAATTATGAACAATGTGGGTGAGGTTTCTCTGAGACAGAGGAGCCGAATCTATAGTGAATACGGGAATAGGTCTCTGCAGCGTGCAGAGAGACAAACCCATAGTGCGGGCAAAATGGGCATCTATCAAATTTACCCCTGCTCCACTGTCTAGAAAAAAAGAAATAGACTCCGTCTTAACACCAAAAACAATAACCGCTGGTAACACAAATTGAGATGTTCGTATGGAGGAAACGTATACCCCCCGGCTGACATCCTCCGCACAGCCTGGGGTTAGTAGTTTTCCGACGGTCTTTTGTTTTTGAGAAAAGAGGGACAGACATTAATGAAATGACCCTTCCCCCCACAGAAAAAACAAGCCCCCCCCCTGTGGCGAACCTCAGGAGGACGGACCTGACGAGAAGTTCCGCCTAGCTGCATAGGCTCATCTAAGTCAGTACAGACTAATTGTTGTTTGGGAGAGGTAACCAATTGCTCAGGAATTTTCGATCTCTCCCTAAGACGCCTATCTATTCTGATAGAGAGGGACATAACAGCATCAAGGGAAAGGGGGGTCTCATACAGCGCCAGTGCATCCTTAACCCTTTCAGATAACCCAGAGCAGAACTGACTCCTGAGAGCCGGGTCGTTCCACTGAGTATCCGTAGCCCACCTACGGAACTCTGAGCAATATTCCTCTGCTGACCGATCTCCCTGTAGGAGTCTCCGTAACTTCGACTCAGCCAGGGTGACTCGGTCAGGGTCATCATATATGAGACCCAAAGCCCCAAAAAATCCCTCCACTGACCGGAGAGCCTGGGAACCAGGGGGTAACGAGAACGCCCAGGATTGTGGGTCCCCCTGAAGCAGGGAAATAACAATCCCTACCCGCTGTTCTTCATTACCTGAGGAGTAAGGGCGCAACTTAAAGTATAATTTGCAGGCCTCACGGGACGTCGCAAATTTGTCCCTTCCCCCAGAAAATCTGTCAGGAAGAACAACCTTGGGTTCTGTAACTACCTGGTTACCCATAGCAACCGCTGGGGGTGCGGTCAGCTGCATTTGCTGCTGTTGTTGGAGGACAGACGACTTCAATCCTGCCACCTCCAAAGACAGGCCTTGAAGCTGTTTTGCCAAGGCAGCAAAGTGATCCATATTGGATTCTAAGTAGAGAAAAAAAAACAACAAAAATTTATTTATTTATTTTTTCTCAAAAAGTAATGGCCAGTTATAATATCACGGTCGGCGTGACTATCACATACGTGACGCAGAGGGAGGGAACAAGGAAGGCCCTGCCCAAGTGAGAGGGAAGGTGGTGACCCCTGACTCACCTAGCGGCTGGCACCTGGCTGCCCTGACGTCCCTAGACGGGTTCCTCACCCATACGCCGATCACGTGCCTAGAGCCCTGGCTTTCCCTAAGCTGAGCCCTAGATAGTGAACAGGGCGGTGGGAACACTAGTCCGCACCACTAGCTCTAAAGGAAAACACCAAGGGAAGGACAGACAATACAAACTCAACATATAATCCCAGGTGGGCGACAACAGGAGACAACAAGAAGCCCAACAGGGATCCGGAGGGTAGCACTCTGGAACGACAACCAGGATTCACAACTCCAGTGGGTCAGTATAGATGTCCAGGCAGGAAGCTCTATAACTGGCAACTAGAGAAGTGTGAGGGGAGAATATAAGGAGGTTGGGAGTGGCAGACAAGAAACAGCTGAGGAGGAGAAGCTACGGATCCCTGATTGAGACAAAAAGGATAGCAAGGCAAACACAGAAAACAATCACTAAGAAACAACGTGATCTTTAGATATAGAGCGCGCAGCCACCCGCTGCGACCTCCTGACCCCGGGTATAACGGAGTCAGACGTGGCTCTTGATACCCTCGTGACACTTCCACTGCAGCTCCGCATCTTCTGCTGCTGCTGCTCCCGGAATTCCTTCAGGGCTTTCTGGTGCTCCTGCTGCAGCGGCTTAATTTTGCGCGCTAATTTAATGAGTATTGTTTAGATAAAAAAAATATGAAAATTACTTGCAATTCAGATTAAGACCCAATTAGTGCATTGTGTGAAGTACTTTTTAAAGTCCACCACTTTGCCAACATCGGGTGGGGATGGTGCATCCACATGCTGGGAGGGTCCGGCCTCCTCTTCCTCCTCCTCCTCCTCTGCGGAGACCTCCAGAACCGCAAGATCCTAGGTTGCAGGCCTGCTGCGGACCAAGGGAACGGGAACACCTATAATCACACAATGTTCACAATTTAGACAAACAACTCATAACAACTCATTGCAAATTTAAATATACAGAAATTCCAATATGGAGGGATCTGCATGGGATTAGGATTATCCCAATGGGGGCTTAGGCTCGTTTTGGCGATAAATTACCCACCAAAACCAGTAGTAAAGATGGCTAAAAATAGCCTAAGTTACTAGGTAGGATAAGGTAGCAGGGGATTGGTTGGGAAGGTGTCCAATAGTGTACTGTTGCTGGGTAATTAAAGTTTAGGGGAACCCAGCAACAATTAGAACATTGGATAAGGGGTTATTGGGTGGTGTTATGGTGGGTATATAATTGCAGTGGCTGACAACGTTATGCTGTCTGCCAAGCTGCATTTTGAAGATCTGCTACCTGCTAGCCCTCCATGTTGATTTTGTTGTCACAGTCACTTTATTAGAAGGAGGGGTAAAGTCGCTTGCCGATAGGTGGCAAGCGGACTACATGTTCTTTTGGTTAATATGTCTTATCTAATTTATTCATTTGTTAAACTATTCTTTAATAAGGTTGGCCGTGGCCTAATTTATCCATTTATATTATGTGTCCATGTTTCTATTTTATTATTGGTTTATGAGGTTAAATTACTGGGGTGTGTGTATATATATAATCTATAATCCCATGCATGTTAAGTGGGGGATGTATCTAATGTAATGATGGACAGGGCCTTTTACTGGAATACAGAATGATGATTGCATTTTATGTATATATACACACACACACGTATATATATTTATGTACAGGGAGTGCAGAATTATTAGGCAAGTTGTATTTTTGAGGATTAATTTTATTATTGAACAACAACCATGTTCTCAATGATCCCAAAAAACTCATTAATATCAAAGCTGAATATTTTTGGAAGTAGTTTTTAGTTTGTTTTTAGTTTTAGCTATTTTAGGGGGATATCTATGTATGCAGGTGACTATTACTGTGCACAATTATTAGGCAACTTAACAAAAAACAAATATATACCCATTTCAATTATTTATTTTTACCAGTGAAACCAATATAACATCTCAACATTCACAAATATACATTTCTGACATTCAAAAACAAAACAAAAACAAATCAGTAACCAATATAGCCACCTTTCTTTGCAAGGACACTCAAAAGCCTGCCATCCATGGATTCTGTCAGTGTTTTGATCTGTTCACCATCAACATTGCGTGCAGCAGCAACCACAGCCTCCCTGACACTGTTCAGAGAGGTGTACTGTTTTCCCTCCTTGTAAATCTCACATTTGATGATGGACCACAGGTTCTCAATGGGGTTCAGATCAGGTGAACAAGGAGGCCATGTCATTAGATTTTATTCTTTTATACCCTTTCTTGCCAGCCACGCTGTGGAGTACTTGGACGCGTGTGATGGAGCATTGTCCTGCATGAAAATCATGTTTTTCTTGAAGGATGCAGACTTCTTCCTGTACCACTGCTTGAAGAAGGTGTCTTCCAGAAACTGGCAGTAGGACTGGGAGTTGAGCTTGACTCCATCCTCAACCCGAAAAGGCCCCACAAGCTCATCTTTGATGATACCAGCCCAAACCAGTACTCCACCTCCACCTTGCTGGCGTCTCAGTCGGACTGGAGCTCTCTGCCCTTTACCAATCCAGCCACGGGCCCATCCATCTGGCCCATCAAGACTCACTCTCATTTCATCAGTCCATAAAACCTTAGAAAAATCAGTCTTGAGATATTTCTTGGCCCAGTCTTGACGTTTCAGCTTGTGTGTCTTGTTCAGTGGTGGTCGTCTTTCAGCCTTTCTTACCTTGGCCATGTCTCTGAGTATTGCACACCTTGTGCTTTTAGGCACTCCAGTGATGTTGCAGCTCTGAAATATGGCCAAACTGGTGGCAAGTGGCATCTTGGCAGCTGCACGCTTGACTTTTCTCAGTTCATGGGCAGTTATTTTGCGCCTTGGTTTTTCCACACGCTTCTTGCGACCCTGTTGACTATTTTGAATGAAACGCTTGATTGTTCGATGATCACGCTTCAGAAGCTTTGCAATTTTAAGAGTGCTGCATCCCTCTGCAAGATATCTCACTATTTTTGACTTTTCTGAGCCTGTCAAGTCCTTCTTTTGACCCATTTTGCCAAAGGAAAGGAAGTTGCCTAATAATTATGTACACCTAATATAGGGTGTTGATGTCATTAGACCACACCCCTTCTCATTACAGAGATGCACATCACCTAATATGCTTAATTGGTAGTAGGCTTTCGAGCCTATACAGCTTGGAGTAAGACAACATGCATAAAGAGGATGATGTGGTCAAAATACTCATTTGCCTAATAATTCTGCACGCAGTGTATGTGTGAAATGTATGAAATCAGCCGGTTGCCTCAGAAATCTCTACCTCGCTGTGTGTATAAATATATATACACTCACAGCGCGGTAGAGTTGTATGATGTAAACGGCTAATTTTGTACGTGTCACACCAGGTACTAAGTAATCATTTGTAAAGAGATTAAATACTTATTTGTATGCCTGTATATATATATTACAGAGTGTTGGAGAGAGATACAAAAGTAATGTAAGCATTGTACCTGGGCATATTCTGTCACGGATCTCTCTGATCCGCTCCAAGTGCCTCCTCTTCAGATCCGACCATTTCTTTAGTATGGCCATCTTCGGATGCCTGACATTGAATTTCCTCCTTAGCTCTATCCGGATCTCCCTCACAATTCTCTGTTTCTCAGCCTGGGCCCGGGTTGTGTCATAGCCCCTCTCCAACAGGCGCTGCAGCATAAAGATGCAAGCATATAATCCCTGTTTTTTTTAATACACATATTGAAAATAATGTCCTCAACAAAACAGCAAAAAGTATTTAAGTCTTTGAAGGGGAAATATTAGATTTAATATTACCGTTATAAGATCGGATTGTATTGCGTTTGTATGTGTGTGGGGTCTGAGAAATCTAATATTGGCCTGCTGAGCAGAGATGTACCTGTCTAGTGAAGTGACGGTACGGTATGGGGGTAAAACTGGTTCGCCTCCCCGTGGTGCACCCTGGGTAACTCTAAATTAACTAGCAAATACTGGCGGTCAGACAAAGAAAGCTTCTCCTGAGTCCTGACCAACAGGACAGAAACTTTAATCTATAGACTGTGTGTGTGTGTGGTATATAGATTGCGGCAGGAAAATGGATGTGCAATGTGCATGTGAGAGATATTTCTCTGCTGTCCATACATACATGCTACAGACATAGTGCTGTGCTGTCACAACTATACTTAGTGCACGAATCAGTAATATCTACTGAGACCTGATAAAAAGTTGTATTTATTGCGAAAAAAATATTTGCATCATTAGCGCCGATTTTCGCAATCATGAATATTTTAAAACACTATCTGCATATAACACGATTGTTCTGACATTCATGTGAAATGTAATCAAATACACTGCTGTAATGTCAAATTACTTATCGTGATCAGGAGTTCTTCCTCACTGTCAGGAAAATTGCTGCCAACCATGTTTTCTAATGTCATGAAACTTCGGGTAGTTTGAAAACAGTTGCTAAACTAGGCCACGCCTGTTTTGCGCATGTTCAATACACGAATATTACATTGCCGATTTTCGCAATGAAAAAATAATGTAAGGAGATCACGAATTCTCAAATTTGCAAATATATTACGAATATTCTGCAAAATATTCGTGAAATATCACAAATTCGAATATAGCCCCTGCCGCTCATCACTAGTGGCTTCTTAATGCCAACTCTGTACCCAGTTGTGCCGGAAAAAGACTCCCTTTGAACGTGGCCTTAAAGAGGTTTTCTGGTTACTAGATATTGATGACCTATCCTGAGATAGTTCATCAATATCACATTGGTAGGGGGTCCGACAGTTGGCTCCCCCACAATCAGCTGTTTGGAAAAAATGCAGTGGATGGAGCCAGAAGCAGAATGGTCTGTGCTGGTTTACTGCTGCGCAGCTCCCATTCAAGTGAATAGGTGCTAAACTGCATTTAGCCGACACAGCCACTACACAGTAAACAGAGTCTTCAGCTTCTCGCTCCTTCCATTATGTTGTTTCCAGCTCTGGCTTCGGGATAGAAACTTAAAGTGGCCCTGGAAAAAATACTAAAAGTGGTCCTGTTTAGAAGTTCGGTCAAAATTGATGGAAGGCAGAGCCAGCAATAGCATATTGTGGCACATTATACCACCCCAACAGAGCCAAATACCACAGTCCATCACAAAATACTGCCAGCAGCACAAAATACATACCCAAAAAGTTCCACTGGCAGGCTGTTAGGAGGGCTCATGTTGCCCTCTGGGCATCGGCCCACCGGTAAACTTCCCTGTAAGTTCTATGGCCAATCTGATCCTGTCTGGCTTTAAAAACAAAATAACAAAATAAAGTGGTCCTAAAAGGCAGAAAAATGCTCAAAGCCCCAAATACTGTTGCACATTTCTAGCCGGGGAAGTAAATCCTGCACATGTGATCCGTTGCCAACAGCAATCCCCAGCAGAAATGCATACAATGGAGGATGCCCGCAGCGGACCACATGTACCACAAGGACATCCTAAACAGGATAGCCAAATGTGCGGATGTGATTGATTATATTAAATAGAAATTTATAAAAATTGGTGCACTACATTGGTAAATGCAATTGACAATATATGGCTAAAACCTCACTCTGATATTAAAAATTAGACTTTCGCCAATATATTCTTATATCAAAAATATATTGGCGAAAGTCTCATTTTTAATATCAGAGTGAGGGTTTAGCCATATATTGTCAATTGCATTTACCATTGTAGTGAATAGTTTTTTTGTAATTTCCTGTCTGGGTTTAGCAGAACACAGCTGAATGATGGGGGTGCAGTGCATCAGACTCCTACTAATATATATTGAGGACCTATCCTGAAGGTAGGTCAACAGTATCTAGAAACCAGAAAACCTCTTTAATGATGGCTAAATACTTTGTAAGGATCACTTCTCCACAGGCCCTACAAACAAGGGTGTGGGGTGTCAAAGAGGTTGTGCAATAAAATCAGTTTACCCCAATCCTCAGAATACGGCATAAGCATCTGATTGGTGGGTTTGACTGCTGGGATCACCTATCACCTATCATGATAACGGCAGTCCTATGTGTAGTGTCCCACTATGTAAATGTGGGCACTACACACGGGTCAATTGGGCCACGTTGTTCTCTACCTCCTGTGGGACAGTGGCAGTGTATTTCACAGTACATTTTAATGCATTTTAATGTGTATTTTTCCTGTGATATGTGCAGCAGGCCTATTTTGGTGTAGTTTAACCTCTTCAGGACACATGACGTACCGGTACGTCATGATGTCCTGGTACTTAAGGACACATGACGTACCGGTACGTCATGTGTTGTTCCGATCACTGCCGCCCGGCCGGCTGTGATCGGAACAAGGTGCCTGCTCAAATCATTGAGCAGGCACCTCGGCTAAATGCGCGGGGGGGTCCCGTGACCCACCCATATCGGCGATCGCAACAAATCGCAGGTCAATTCAGACCTGTGGTTTGTTGCGCTATCAGCAGTTTATGATCCCCGCGGTCGTTCAGAAACTTTATATGCCTAAAATATCGTTTTATTCAACCCCCCCTGCACCCCCGAATGATTTTATGGCGGCGGGAGGTGCAGGGGGAGGGTTGCGGGCGGTGCGGGCGGTGCGGCACGCGGGATCGCGATCCCCCGCCCGCCTCCCCTTGAATAATCGTTGGTGTACAGTGGGTATACCAGGGTGTCAGCACATTGCTGACACCCTGGTATAAACGGCTGACATCTGTGATGCGATGTCAGATGTTTAACCCTTTCCATACCGCAGTCCGTATGGACCGCTGTATGGAAAAGGTTAACAGCTCAGGGAGCTCCCTCCCTCTCCCATCGAGGGGCTGCTGTGCCTTTGCAGCCCCTTGATGGAGAGGGAGAGAGCCCCCAGACAGCCCCCCTCCTTACCCTTCCCCGTCTGCGCAGTTCTGGCCACTACTGAGCAGACGGGGAAGGTTCCCATGGCAACAGGACGCCTTCTCAGGCATCCTGCTGTCCATGGTGCTGAACAGATCTGTGCTAAAGGCATAGATCTGTTCAGACCAAGTGTAAGTAAAATACAGTACAGTACACTATATATTGTACTGTACTGTATTATACAGACATCAGACCCACTGGATCTTCAAGAAACAAGTGGGTCTGGGTAAAAAAAAAGTGAAAAAAGTGAAAAAAAGTAAAAGTCAAAAACACATTTATCACTGATTAAAAATGAAAAAAATAAAATTCCCTACACATGTTTGGTATCGCCGCGTCCGTAAGGACCTGATCTATAAAACGGTAATGTTACTTTACCCGAACGGTGAACGCCATAAAAATAAAAAATAAAAAACTATGATGAAATAGAAATTTTGCCCACCTTACTTCCCCAAAAAGGTAATAAAAGTGATCAAAAAAGTCTCATGTACGCCAAAATTGTAACAATCAAACCGTCATCTCATCCCTCAAAAATCATACCCTACCCAAGATAATCGCCCAAAAACTGAAAAAACTATGGCTCTTAGACTATGGAAACACTAAAACATGATTTTTTTTGTTTCAAAAATGAAATCATTGTGTAAAACTTACATAAATAAAAAAAAGTATACATATTAGGTATCGCTGCGTCCGTATCGACCGGCTCTATAAAAATATCACATGAACTAACCCCTCAGGTGACCACCGCAAAAAAATAAAAATAAAAACTTTGTAAAAAAAGCCATTTTTTATCATCTTACGTCACAAAAAGTGTAATAGCAAGCGATCAAAAAGTCATATGCACCCCAAAATAGTGCCAATCAAACCGTCATCTCATCCCGCAAAAAATTAGACCCTACTTAAGATAATCGCCCAAAAACTGAAAAAACTATGGCTCTTAGACTATGGAGACACTAAAACTTTTTTTGTTTTAAAAATGAAATCATTGTGTAAAATTTACATAAATAAAAAAAATTATATACATATTAGGTATCGCCACGTCCGTGACAACCTGCTCTATAAAATTACCACATGATCTAACCTGTCAGATGAATGTTGTAAATAACAAAAAAAAACTGTGCCAAAAAAACTATTTCTTACCTTGCCGCACAAAAAGTGTAATATAGAGCAACCAAAAATCATATGTACCCTAAACTAGTACCAACAAAACTGCCACCCTATCCCGTAGTTTCTAAAATGGGGTCACTTTTTTGGAGTTTCTACTCTAGGGGTGCATCAGGGGGGGGCTTCAAATGGGACATGGTGTCAAAAAAAACTGTCCAGCAAAATCTGCCTTCCAAAACCGTACGGCATTCCTTTCCTTCTGCGCCCTGCCGTGTGCCCGTACAGCAGTTTACGACCACATATGGGGTGTTTCTGTAAACTACAGAATCAGGGCCATAAATAATGAGTTTTGTTTGGCTGTTAACCCTTGCTTTGTAATTGGAAAAAAAAAATATTAAAATGGAAAATCTGCCAAAAAAGTGAAATTTTGAAATTGTATCTCTATTTTCCATTAAATCTTGTGCAACACCTAAAGGGTTAACAAAGTTTGTAAAATCAGTTTTGAATACCTTGAGGAGTGTAGTTTCTTAGATGGGGTCACTTTTATGGAGTTTCTACTCTAGGGGTGCATCAGGGGGGCTTCAAATGGGACATGGTGTCAAAAAACCAGTCCAGCAAAACCTGCCTTCCAAAAACCAAACGGCGCACCTTTCACTCTACGCCCCGCTGTGTGGCCGTAGAGTAGTTTATGGCCACATATGGGGTGTTTCTGTAAACGGAAGAGTCAGGACAATAAAGATACAGTCTTGTTTGGCTGTTAACCCTTGCTTTGTTAGTGGAAAAAATGGGTTAAAATGGAAAATTAGGCAAAAAAATGAAATTCTCAAATTTCATCCCCATTTGCCAATAACTCTTGTGCAACAACTAAAGGGTTAACGAAGTTTGTAAAATCAGTTTTGAATACCTTGAGGGGTGTAGTTTATAGAATGGTAGGTGGTTTCTATTATGTAAGCCTCGCAAAGTGACTTCAGACCTGTAGTGGTCCCTAAAAATTGGGTTTTTGTAAGATTTGCTTCTAAACTTCTAAGCCTTGTAACATCCCCAAAAACTAAAATATTATTCCCAAAATAATTCAAACATGAAGTAGACATATGGGGAATGTAAAGTCATCCAAATTTTTAGGGGTATTACTATGTATTACAGAAGTAGAGAAACTGAAACTTTGAAATTTGCTAATTTTTCAAAATTTTTGGTAAATTTTTTTACTTCATTTTACCAGTGTCATGAGTACAATATGTGACAAAAAAACAATCTCAGAATGGCCTGGATAAGTCAAAGCGTTTTAAAGTTATCACCACTTAAAGGGACACTGGTCAGATTTGCAAAAAATGGTCTGGTCCTTAAGGTGAAATAAGGCTGTGTCCCTAAGGGGTTAACATCCTAGACACTAGAGGGAGCTAGGAAACACCTAGTATATATACTTAGACCCAGACTGGGAGGAGTGGAGTCTGTAGTCTGGAGTCTGTGGAGACAGAAGTGAGAGGGCACCAGCCAGAGACAAGCTGAGGGCCTCCTCCTGACATGCAGCTAGACAGCCCAGGCTTCTAGTTGCCACCAGGAGGCTAGTGAAGGAGCATAGCCTGCCTGAAGTTTCCTGAGCCTATGTTTAGCTCAGAAGATTCACCCCAAGAGAAGAGTTTGCCTCCTGGGAGAAACCTGCAGTTCCCACAAGCCAAGCAGAGCCAGTGTTCCAGCTAGTCAAGTAAGCTGAAGGGCAGAAGGATTATTAATGTGAAGCAAGGATAAATACCTGAGGAGGATTTCTACCAAGGATTAAAGCCAGCATTAGGGCATCCGGGCCTTGGGATAAGACCAGACAGGAGTTCTGAGGAACAGTGTACAGTATTTCTGAGGAGAAGGTACAGCCTGATCTGTGTGTGTTGTTGTTACCCTCTGAGTATCTTGCAAGGAACAGTATACCTGCCATTGATGTTAAAGCCTGCTTGTGATGAGAACCTGCTATATGGAACTGTATTGACCACCAACTGTACAAAGTTGAATTGTTGCTAGTAAAGAAAAGTTTGGTTCACCACAACACTGTGTTCCTCACTTATTACAACTATCAACCGGTGTGCCACCGTTACAGGCACTGGCGTCACAAACCTTAAGGGGACCTTGCCCTAGGCACATTAAACATCTGCAACACCCAGGGCACCTCACCCGCCATCAGGCCAGGTCCCTATACAGAGAGTGCCCCAGAGGACTATTGTGCCAGCCTCTCCATCACTGCTGTACGCTGCCCAGGGTCATCCTACAAACTGTGAGTAGCCCATAGCAACCCTCGTTTGCCTAAGTAACCGTGACCTCACATCGCTATACCCTGCAGGCCTGCGTACTACATATGCATTAGTATGAAGGGAGCAACAGGTCGAGCATGCTCACTGCCATATCATTCATTCTCTATAGAACTGTCAGAGATAGCCAAGTGCTGTACTCAGCAATCTCCAGCAGTCCCATAGAGAATGAATGGAGCGGAAATGCACATGATGGACTTGTCAGGATGGTAATATAATACCCCATGAAGTCTAGGTCCCAGAACCTTGGAATCATCCCCGCCCTCCCGCTCTTTGTATAGTACAGTCTTCATAGCAAGGTTTTGGTTGTATGTTTTATTCATCTCTACTTCAAGTTAGTAATAATTTATATCTATTTTAGATGTCACAGCTGGCGGTTGTAGGAGGATCTTGTCCCGATCTACTTTTCGCGATATCTCTCAGAAGAACCACTTGCACGTGCCCACTTCAGTACAGCGGCCCAGAACTTGGGAGGAATCAGTGATGATCACTGACACCTCCGAACTAATTAGCTGTCCGGGAAGGAGGGAAAGTAGAGATGATGGTGATTGGTGTTATAGTCAGATACTAGCACAGGGGCAGGACAATGCATTTTAGAAATACTTGATGGACTAAAATATTAGTACTACCAGATGCAGACTGTACATATAGCCTGTACAGGAGCCATATTCAATGTATATAATCCACAATAATCATACAGATAGATGCATATAGATTGTGATCATTATTAATTACTGAATTAATCAGTGCATTCCAGTAAATTGACACATGAATTGAGTACATGAATGCATAAAGTACACGAATCATGTATACAAGAAGTAGGAAGTAACATCTAGAATATTCTCTCCCAGTAAGGAAATGTCAGCAAGTTAATTAAAAATCCACATTAAGCCCACACAGTATGGCTGAACATAAAGCTCCTCCAAATGTCAATATTTAGTTTTGATAAACAGGGGTTAACGGAACCAAATGTCATTTGGATGCTCCACTCCACACAGTTTGTGGCAACTGTATTAAAGGGAACCTGTCACATTGAACATGATGTTTGAATTGAAGGCAGCAGTTTATAGAGCAGGGGGAGCTGAGCAGATTGATATATATTTGTAGAAGAAAACATTCATTAAAACTTGTTTTTTATATATATAAATTCCTGCTCATTCTGGGCTTTGAAGTCCAGGAGGCGGTCCTATCAGTGATTGACAGACTTCCCTCTATGACTGTGTATACAGAGACAGCTGTCAATCACTGATAGGACCGCCTCCTGGACTTTAAAACCCAGAATGAGCAGGAATATAAATGTATAAATTATAAGTTGTACTGAATCTTTTCCCATAAAACTATGTATCAATCTGCTCAGCTCCTCCTACTCCATAACATGCTGCCTGTAACTTGCATTGTATTTTTATGGTGACAGGTTCCCTTTAATACTACAATTAACACATGGGGATATATGAAGAGAATGAACATAGGTAGTGGGTGAAGGCACATTCACACGTTGTGAGTGTACCAAATACATATTTATAATTGGTATGCCATGATTGATGTAAAAAAAAATGATCTCCACATTCACTGCTCCAATTGATTTGCTAGATTTTCATACTGGCAGCTTAGGAGATGTCTCGTTTCTCAGGAGGCATGTCCTTCCTGCTTCACCTCTCTTCCTGTAACTGTCACAGCTGCTGGTGACAGTTGGAGATTTAAAATGAACACGTGCGACCACCTCAGTTAGGTGGACTGACATCAAATAGCAAATAGCACTATACAGATAGATTTTATTGAATAGCCCAGTGGCTATACTAAATGTTTAATTATACAGGTACAAAAGTATTCAGATCCAAATGCTGGTTTGAAAAATGTTGAAATTTTTTGTGGGACAGCACCTTTAAATCCATAAGAGGGTCAAATTGGGCTAGATGGATCCATATTGAAGAAGCGTCCATCAAATTCCATCAGCCTTTTTTTTTTTTTTTTTTAAACATATTTTTATTTTATTTTATTTATAATAAATCCTTTTACATGACATTTACACTGCATGTCACACATTTGTAAGCAAAAAGATGATATATCATACATTACAATGATAGTAGACATATTGCGTACATGCCCAAGTAGTATGATCATAGTTGAACACATGCAGAGAAAACAGAATACATGCAAGCTTTTATTAAGCAAAAGAAACACAGCAATAACTTCCCCCCCTCTCCCTCCCACCCCACCCTAAAGGATGTCCGAACCTGCTCCCAATCCCCCTTTATACATTGTGTCAAACTAACTCATTCGGGGTTTATATATATGAATTATAGCACCGGGCCCGACTCCCGGGTGTCACCTGTTAACCTTCCAATGCTCCCAGTCAACACTGCCTTTGAGTACCACTCCGTATATCTAAAAGATGCCATTAGTGTCGTGATATCTCTCCGCGGGAGATGTTTTTCAATAAAAATTTGCCATTTACGGAAGAATCCCTTTGTTTTTTTCTCTTTTTGATGCTCCGTGTCGAGTTTGTCTATATACATGAAGTGAGACATTTGAGAAATCAGTTCACTAATTTGAGGGGTGTTGGGTTTGAGCCAGCAATTTAGAAGGCCACGGAGAGATACCAACAGGGCTACATCAACAATCAACCTGGGTTTAGCGCTACCTTCAAAGATGTGGAAAAGTAGTGTGCTGGGACTATGAGCTAATGATTCCCCCCATGTGCCCTTAATCCAACCAGCCACTAACTTCCAGAAGGACTGAACAGAAGTACATTCCCACATACAGTGCAATAAATCTGCCTGCTCTGCATCACATTTCGGACACTTTGTTAAATAACCTTCTTTTGGGCTCCTTCTTATTACGTTGAATGCATAAATCGCTGAGTGCATGAATCTGAAATGTGACTCCCTCCATTTTTCACAAGGCACCGCCTTACAAACTCTTAACCACCCCGTCAAGACTTCCTCTACTGGCAACGACACCTTCAATTTTCTCCCCCATTTTTTGAAGAGACCGGCCACTATCTTCTTATCTACTGTCTCTCTAATGGCAAGGTATATATGAGAGATAGAATATCTAGCACCGCTTCGCATCAGAGAAAATGCCAGGGATTGGTTTATGCATTCACTGGAAACGTCAAACAATCTCTGCCTGCAGAAGTGTATAAGTTGTTGATAGGCAAGAAACTGGGAGCCATCGAGACCATATTTGTCACATAATTCTGGGAACGTCATATATCTTTTCCCAGATATGTGAAGCACGTCTAAAAATGTGCGTATTCCTCTAGATCTCCATGTTTTAAACATTTTGTTTTGTGTTCCTAGTGGGAATTCGGGGTGCCTCCACAACTCCAGATCTCTGGAAGCCAAGAATGGTCTCTTGGCTAGTTTACGTACCTCCTTCCAAGTAACCATAGTGTCTCGTAGAATCAGAGAGTGTTTTAAGTGGGGTGGAAGTGCCTGTCTCCTGGTGTGTAATAAGTTTATCAGCGGCCAATCACCCGCCAGTTGCTGTTCCAGACTAGGGTTGGAGTAAAAGTGAGTGTTACCCGTCCAATCCAGGCAATGCCTGAACAAGCAGGCCAGATTGTAGAGCCGTATATTTGGGATGTTCAAGCCCCCTTGATACCTGGGCAACATTAACTTAGATAGGGCCACCCTAGGTTTTTTCCCTGACCATAAGAAAGATGTAAACATGGATTGAATACTTCTGACATCAGAGTGCGTCAAGAGCAATGGCAGTGTTTGCATAGGATATAGGAGTTTCGGGAAGCAGATCATCTTGATAAGATGTCCTCTGCCGGTTAGGGACAAAGGGAGATTTTTCCACCTGTCAAGATCTTTTTTTATTGCTTTAAATAGGGGAGTGTAATTTAGAGCATAAAGTGATTCTAAAGTTCGCCCTATTTTAATGCCTAGATATTTAATATAGGTTTCCGCTACTACTATTTGATTACATGACTCTGGCAGATTGGGCTTTGGCGAGGAAGTTCTCAATGTGAGTAACATACATTTATCTAAGTTTATTTTGAAGCCTGAAACCGGACCAAATGAGTCCAACAGTCGCAATACCTTCTCTAAATCAGACAACGGGTCGGAAAGGAAAAGGAGAAGGTCATCAGCAAATAGCGAAGTCCTCACCTCAATTTTCCCTACCTTTATACCCTGAAAAATTCCATCAGCCTTTTGATGTGGCTTAAAGTGTACCTGAATTAACTTTATTAGAACCTATTCTAAATGTAATAAAATTAATTTTTGTAATATATTTTATTTTTATTTTACGTTTTCCTTAGAAACTAGGCACCTGAAGTTCAAGTGTTTATATTGGTTTTTAATTCTTACACTCTGATGTGTACAGGTTTATGGATTCCACTGTGGGGCCACAGTGAGCCATGTATAGGCAGGAGCCTGCTCCAGCAAAGCCTTACATAGCACATCGGTAATGTGCTATGCAGAGCTTTTAGTGAGCACAGCGGACATAGTCAGGAGCAGTGATGTGTGTTACTGCTTGTACATCCCTCACTACGGTCCACAGTGGAATCCATACATGTCAGCAGTGTAAGAGAGTACAGATTCCAAAGCGCTATAGACACCTGAACTTCAGGTACCTATTTCCCCAAGGAAAACGTAAAAAATAAATTAAATATATTACAAAAATTCATTTTATGACATTTAGAATAGGTTCTAATAAAGTTTATTCAAAAGTTTAAGTCCACTTTTGTGCACACTTCTATCCTCCAATCTTGTGCTATGGAATAGACTTAAAGGGGGAGATTTATCAAACTGGTGTAAAGTAGAACTGGCTTAATTTTCCATAGCAACCAATCTGATTTCACCTTTCATTTTTAACAGCTCCTTTGGAAAATGAAAGGTGGAATCTGATAGGTTGCTATGGACAACTAAGTCAGTTTCTACCTTACACCAGTTTGATAAATCTCTCCCAAAATGCCTATAAAATGATGTCTGTACATACACCAGTGGCATGTTTGTTCCAGAATCCTCACTTTTTGCAAAGTCTCCAACTACAGGCTTTTCGTTGGTGGATCAATAAACAGCTCTACCAAAATGGTGATGTTTGTACATAAACTTGGGGTTCACCCTAGGGAATTTTCACCTTTGTGTTTTTGAAACTTTGGTCAGATTGTTTCTGCTTTGGATATATGGTAGCCTTGGCCCAAAGTGAGGCATTGCTGGAGATGTGCATGTAATACGCTGTACTCTATTACTCTGATTGATTTAACACTTTCACCTCCTCAAGCTTTGTTTAATGAGAGGGTCCCTGGATTAAACAAGCAGACTCACAAATGTGTGTACTTATTTTTAGCAGCTAATATTGACATAGCTACCCCGTGGAAAAAAGCATCAGAACTGGATAATGATAAATTATCATTCATAGTATGGTATCGGATAGGGAAGATTTGTTTTGTAAGGTCTGGCAGCATTCGTTGGACTTCTCTAAGAAACTGCTCCTCATAAAGGGATAAGAAAAAGGTCAATTGGATTTTTTTTTTTATTGTTATTGAAATAATGGAGATTTCCTCTTAATACTTAAAAGTGTTTTCTCACCTGAGACATTGATGACATATCCCTCCCTCACTTCTCGACCTGCACTTGTCTATGGTAGCTTAGTTTTGGGGGAGACAAAGGATGGTAGTAAGTTCATTTTACTTTTATCAATATAATTATTTTAAGGGATTGTCTTCATGAATGTCTTAGTAAGGGCCTCCTAAAATTTGTATTTCTACAACTAGAAAAAATATTGTTTTTTTTTCCCTTGAAAAGTGCCACTCTTTTCCATGGCTGTGTCTGGTATTGCAGTGAAACTGTGACGGACGTTCCCGTGACAGGTGCCAGGAGATCAGTGAGACTGGCAACACGTGGTTTGTTCTGACAGGTTTCTTGTGGTCATTTAGGTACCTCAGGTGTTGCTTATGTGGTCATTTAACCTTCCCTCTTTATTGTGGCTTCTCTCACCATGCTGTGCGGTTTATAGCTTCAGTCTTGTTGTGGATTGCTGGTGTTTGGATCTCGGCTGAGTTCCTGTGCTTCCATAGCCATTTGAAGTTAAGTGTCTCCTTCCCCTGTTGTTTATTGTTGGGGTTTTCTTGTGTTGCTCTTTTCCCTGCCATTTGTGTTTAGGCCGGAGGGAGACTCCTGTTCGTCCTACCGTTTGGAGGAACAAGTTGTATCTTGTCCTGACATTTGTACCGGGGTACTACAGGGTGAGTTTGGACTTTAGGTTCCTGTGTATGAACTCACCTAACTTTGGGGTGAGTTCATACTTGCAGTCAGTCAGGACTTTGATTAGGGTTTCTCTAGGAGGTAACCTGCTCCTTTCCCTAGTTTTCAGGCCTTTTCCCCCTCACCCCTTTCCCTCCTACGTTCGGTGTGGGTTTCCCTCCCACACCGAAGCGTGACAGAAACCTCCTTTAGTTCCATGAGCTTGACCTGCAATGCTTGGGACAGCCATGGACAAGAGTGCAGTTGTTGCTGGACAAAACCAGACAATGAATTCTTCATGGTAGATTTTACCAATAGTCCGCTTGCTCCTTCTTCCTCCACATGGTATAGGATGTATTTTGGCCAAGCTGAACATGCATGTTAATGTGGAGGGTTATACAGTGGCTGAAGCATTCCCTGACTTGCAATCCTGTGAACCATAGCAACCAATCAAAGATCAACTTTAACTTTTCCAGGGCAATTTTCTGAAATAAAAGCTAAGTTTTGATTGGTTGCTTTGACCAAAGACCAGGCACCATCTTAGTACTTCATGCCTGTGACGTGCCCTATGTGCTCTACAGAATATCTACTGGTGACCACAACTATTGGACCTCATGCATAAAAATCTGTGTAGCCCATAGCAACAAGTCAGATTCCAGCTCACTTTTTTCCAGGTCAGGTGGATAATGAAAGCAGTGACCAGATTGGTTGCTTTTGTCGACATTGCCATTCCCAAGGTGTTTATTAAAGACAGCATAGTCACTGACCATACAAGTCATTGACCCCTGGGGAGGAGGAGGGATCAGAACATGATGAGGGCGATTTACATAGAAACTGAGGAGCAGCGAGTTACAAGGTATTTAATTATACAGGGAGTGCAGAATTATTAGGCAAGTTGTATTTTTGAGGATTAATTTTATTATTGAACAACAACCATGTTCTCAATGAACCCAAAAAACTCATTAATATCAAAGCTGAATATTTTTGGAAGTAGTTTTTAGTTTGTTTTTAGTTTTAGCTATTTTAGGGGGATATCTGTGTGTGCAGGTGACTATTACTGTGCATAATTATTAGGCAACTTAACAAAAAACAAATATATACCCATTTCAATTATTTATTTTTACCAGTGAAACCAATATAACATGTCAACATTCACAAATATACATTTCTGACATTCAAAAACAAAACAAAAACAAATCAGTGACCAATATAGCCACCTTTCTTTGCAAGGACACTCAAAAGCCTGCCATCCATGGATTCTGTCAGTGTTTTGATCTGTTCACCATCAACATTGCGTGCAGCAGCAACCACAGCCTCCCAGACACTGTTCAGAGAGGTGTACTGTTTTCCCTCCTTGTAAATCTCACATTTGATGATGGACCACAGGTTCTCAATGGGGTTCAGATCAGGTGAACAAGGAGGCCATGTCATTAGATTTTCTTCTTTTATACCCTTTCTTGCCAGCCACGCTGTGGAGTACTTGGACGCGTGTGATGGAGCATTGTCCTGCATGAAAATCATGTTTTTCTTGAAGGATGCAGACTTCTTCCTGTACCACTGCTTGAAGAAGGTGTCTTCCAGAAACTGGCAGTAGGACTGGGAGTTGAGCTTGACTCCATCCTCAACCCGAAAAGGCCCCACAAGCTCATCTTTGATGATACCAGCCCAAACCAGTACTCCACCTCCACCTTGCTGGCGTCTGAGTCGGACTGGAGCTCTCTGCCCTTTACCATTCCAGCCACGGGCCCATCCATCTGGCCCATCAAGACTCACTCTCATTTCATCAGTCCATAAAACCTTAGAAAAATCAGTCTTGAGATATTTCTTGGCCCAGTCTTGACGTTTCAGCTTCTGTGTCTTGTTCAGTGGTGGTCGTCTTTCAGCCTTTGTTACCTTGGCCATGTCTCTGAGTATTGCACACCTTGTGCTTTTGGGCACTCCAGTGATGTTGCAGCTCTGAAATATGGCCAAACTGGTGGCAGGTGGCATCTTGGCAGCTGCACGCTTGACTTTTCTCAGTTCATGGGCAGTTATTTTGCGCCTTGGTTTTTCCACACGCTTCTTGCGACCCTGTTGACTATTTTGAATGAAACGCTTGATTGTTCGATGATCACGCTTCAGAAGCTTTGCAATTTTAAGAGTGCTGCATCCCTCTGCAAGATATCTCACTATTTTTGACTTTTCTGAGCCTGTCAAGTCCTTCTTTTGACCCATTTTGCCAAAGGAAAGGAAGTTGCCTAATAATTATGCACACCTAATATAGGGTGCTGATGTCATTAGACCACACCCCTTCTCATTACAGAGATGCACATCACCTAATATGCTTAATTGGTAGTAGGCTTTCGAGCCTATACAGCTTGGAGTAAGACAACATGCATAAAGAGGATGATGTGGTCAAAATACTCATTTGCCTAATAATTCTGCACGCAGTGTAGAAAGTTACGCCATTTTCACATAAATGTATTGCAGGTTGCCTTAAAAATGCACCGTATGACACTTCTGATATCTCATCCATTGTTCCTTGAATGGAAGCAACAGTATAAATGAGGGTGTTCCAATGTAGTAAGTAATGGACCCACCTGCTAGATAACAGTTTCTTAATGCTGATCTCCTATTCATCTTTATCAGAAGGGTCCCACAAGCTCCAAGCTTCACCCCAGCCATTAGCTGCAATCTGGGGACAACCCAGCAGCAAGTGTTCTGTTCCACTACAGCACCAGAAATGCTTTCTGTAGCCCCATTCCATTAACTCTAGTGTGAAAATAGTCTTCTAAACCTGACAACCCATTGAACAAAAGACAATGTGAGAGATGTTCCCAACTGGCAACTCCAACTGCAGTAGAATTAGGAGCGGTACGTGTATATTCCAACATATTGGCTAGTGCTTATTATAGGGGCACTCTGGTTGTTATTTTGGGGGGGGGGGGGGGGGGGGGGCAGTATTGGAGGGCAGGGCTTAGATACAGAAGTCACTTCTGTCTGAAAGAAAGTCTATCACATTTGGCAACTTTGGTCATTATCAGAGAACAATTAATATTTCTATCAAGAAGCCCAGTCCTAGAAGACAAGCAGAGCAAGGTCATAATGGGAATGCTGACATAAAGTGAGTGATGCGTTCAGTAAGGACCAGGGTAGGAATTTTGCCTCCACATAGATCAGTTGTCTATCTATCTATCTATCTATCTATCTATCTATCTCATATCTATCTATCTATCTATCTATCTATCTATCTATCTCTCTCATATCTATCTATCTATCTATCTATCTATCTATCTATTTATCTGTCTATCTATCTATCTCTATCAATTGATCTATCTATCTATCTATCCATCTATCCATCTCTCTCTATATCTAGCTATCTATCTCTCTATTAATCATCTATGTACCTCTGTCTATTATCTATCTACCTGCCTGTTTTCTCAATCAACTATGGGGTCATTTATCAAACTGGTGTAAAGTAGAACTGGGTTAGTTGCCATAGCAACCAATCAGATTCCACCTTTTATTTTCCAAAGGAGCTGTGAAAAATGAAAGGTGGATTCTGATTGGTTGCTATGGGCAACTATGCCAGTTCTACTTTACACCAGTTCGATAAATCTCCCCCTATGTATTTTTCTACCTGCCCGGATTTAATGAATTCATTGGCTATATAATTGCCCCCTTTTCTTTAGTTAACTCTTGGTAGTTAATTGTCATCTAACTAGAACCCCCCTATTTTGCACAAATACGATTAAAAGTAATAAGGTATTGTAGCTGATTCCTCCCCCGTGTAACCCCCTGACCCATTACAGCCCCCTCACTTCAATGTCCATAGCCATTCTCTTTCCTTTCCCATTCATTCCATGCCTCTCTCTAATAAACCATCTCTAGTCTGTCTCTGTGCCCCCTCCTCTCCTTGGCATAGAAGTCTGGTGACAGGAAGCGAGATGTTCTGTGAGAGCTCTGCCAGGCTGGATGTACAGGGCACAGTATGTGCCAGGGTACTAGGCTCTGCATGTGAGGGTACCAGGAATGTGCTTTGGCTGGTGCCAGCAGTGCTGGCAGCTCAGTCTAGTGACTAGCACTCTAAATGCAGCAGTACCTTGATCTTAACTCCTTCCATATGAGTCTTGTCATTGAGCTGTCCCTGTTCACATTAATATCTGCCTCTAGCCCCATAAATCACTGTAAGATTACACTGTATATTATATTACTAATAGCCTGCATAATGCAGGACGTACATTGACGTCTATACCCAGGCAGTCAAGCTGTGCCCATCATGTCCCTCTATGTCATTTGCTGACCTGTAGGCGCTTCCTCTGTGGCTTTGGATCCGGGCCATGGGCTGCACATAGGTAGGTGATGGTCCGGGCTCCATGTTACAGCCTCATTTTCAGCCCTTTTATGAGATCTGCAATTCTGGCAAAAATCTGTCTTTAATTTAGCTTCCCATATAAAAAATCTCAGTGTGTGATAATGAGCAGATGTCATGGAATTTAAACTGTAATCCCCTCTCCTCCCTGATCTTCCCCTCTGCACTCAGACTGGGCACTGGCAGAGAGGGGCCATAAAAAGCTATTATTTTCACTAGCACAATCAGAGTATGCACCCATATATATCTATATACACACCTCCATGTGTGTAACAGAAATGTGCACACTACAACTGACACAGAACTGCCATGCAATCACACATTATACATCTACTCACACTGAGCATGTATACTCTCTCACTGTGGGGATATACTCACATACTGTACAGATCTTCTCAGGTAACATATATATCACCACACTGTGCATATGGTCAGATACTGTACAGATAAGTATATGCTCACAGAGCAATAATTACATTGTACATTTATACTCACATACTGTACATATATAGGCACATACAGTAACTATATACTCACACTGAGCATGTATACTCTCTCACTGTGGAGATATACTCACATACTGTACAGATCTTCTCAGGTAACATATATATCACCACACTGTGCATATGGTCAGATACTGTACGGATAAGTATATGCTCACAGAGCAATAATTACATTGTACATTTATACTCACATACTGTACATATATAGGCACATACAGTAACTATATACTCACACTGAGCATGTATACTCTCTCACTGTGGAGATATACTCACATACTGTACAGATCTTCTCAGGTAACATATATATCACCACACTGTGCATATGGTCAGATACTGTACAGATAAATATATGCTCACAGAGCAATAATTACATTGTACATTTATACTCACATACTGTACATATATAGGCACATACAGTAACTATATACTCACACACTGCACATATATAGGCAGATTCAGTAACTATATACTCACACTGTACATATATAGGCACATACAGTAACTATATACTCACACTGTACATATATAGGCACATACAGTAACTATATACTCACACTGCACATATATAGGCACATACAGTAACTATATACTCACACTGCACATATATAGGGACATTCAGTAATTATATACTTACACACTGCACATTTGTAGGCACATACAGTAACTATACATCACACATTGTACATATATAGGGACATTCAGTAATTATATATTTACTGCACATATATAGGCACATACAGTAACTATATACTCACACACTGCTGTATGTATATAGGCACATACAGTAACTATATACTCACACACTGCTGTATGTATATAGGCACATACAGTAACTATATACTCACACACTGCTGTATGTATATAGGCACATACAGTAACTATATACTCACACACTGTACATATATAGTGACATTCAGTAATTATATACTCACACACTAAACATACATAGGCACATACAGTAACTATATACTCACGCTGCACATATATAGGCACATACAGTAATTATATACTCACAGACTATATATATATATATATATATATATATATATACAGTAACTGTATACTCACACTCTGTACATATATAGGCACATACAGTAACTATATACTCACACACTGTTCACATATAGGCACATACAGTAACTGTAAACTCACACACTGCCCATATATGAGGTACTAACACACTGTACATATATATACACATACAGTAACTATATACTCACACACTGTACATATATAGACACATACAGTAACTGTATACTCACACACTACACATATATATACATACACATACAGTAACTATATACTCACACTACATATATGGGCAAATATAGTAACTGTATACTCACACACTACACACATATATAAATATATATATATATATAACACATACAGTAACTATATACTCACACTGTACATATATGGGCAAATATAGTAACTGTATACTCACACACTACACACACATATATATATATATATATATATATATATATATATAACACATACAGTAACTATATACTCACACACTGTACATTTATCGGCACATACAGTAACTATATACTCACACTATATATATATAGGCACATACAGTAACTGTATACTCACACACAACACATATATATATATATATATATATATATATATACACACACACATACAGTAACTGTATACTCACACACTACACATATATAGGCACACCTTGTAAATACATACTGAGTAATCATACATTGTAGATATGTTCTCATGTATGATTACATGCTGTATCTGGCTAAATCCGGTCTTTTATATAGAGAAATGCATCAGTTCAAAATAAATGGGGGAATGGACTGTAATTCTCGCACAAATCGCCGCATTTATTTCTCTGCAGTATTTCATTTGAACATTAACCATCCTTGCGGTCAAATAATGTTGTAAAATGCCGGCATAGATATATGATTTAGAAATAATGCAGGGGAAAAAAATGTAACCCCGATTTAAGAAAACGGGAAGAAGAAAATATTCTGGATATTATATGTATGTGTTTAATAAGTGCCGAAGGAAGTTGTAATAATAATAATAAGATTATTATTATTATTAATAATAATAATAATAATAATAATAATAATAATAATAATAACGGTTTGCATATAATTCAATTCAATTTATTTTATTTTTCTCTTCTTCAGAAAGTGTAGTGCTGAGCTCTGCACCTAAAAGGGTATAAAACGAGCATATAAAATTAATTTAAACTTTCCTGTTTTCCATAGAATTAAACTTAAACTATCTATCTATTTCATATCTATCTATTCGTATATCCATCTATACAGTATCTACATAATCAATTTTGTTTTCCCTATCTACTTATGTTATTAGCAGTTTCATTCATTTATTTAACATTTCTCCTTCCATTCCCGAAAGTAATAAAATGTAACCATTTAATGCCTGTGAAATCAAATACAAAATATTTAATTTATATAATACTACTTCTACATCTTTAAATAGTGATTATACAATAATTTTAATTCTATATTTACAGCGTTTTTCTACGGTCCGTTTCCATTACTTCGCATTAAGAACTATGTTTCTCTATGGTTTATATACAAATACAAGAGAAGGTAGGTGCACAGATGTCTGAAGTGCTCAGTAGGATCCAAGCTCCTCCTAGCAGTGCCCCTTGGCATGCACTTGGCACCGGACACAGCCTGGCATACCCCCCTAATGGGAGGCCCCTGAACACAGAATAGCTGAGTGCACGATGTGCCGTCTATCGCACAGGTCTCCGATAATATTCATCAGTCCATGGACTATGTGCAGGTTTATTCCATGTTATATCCATGGACAGCACATTGTTATGTGTTGCTATCGATGAAAAGCCAAGAAGACGTAAGGAATACCACCTGTGCCCTATGCACTACCTATAGGGGAATACCACCTGTGCCCTATATACACTACCTATAGGGGAATACCACATGTGCACTATACACCACCTATAGGGGTATACCACCTGTGTCCTATGCACCGCCTATAGGGGAATACCACCTGTGTCCTATGCACCGCCTATAGGGGAATACCACCTGTGCCCTATGCACTACCTATAGGTGAATACCACATGTGCACTATGCACTACCTATAGGGGAATACCACCTGTTCCCTATACACTGCCTATAGGGGAATAACACATGTGCCCTATGCACCACCTATAGGGGAATACCACCTGTGCCCTATGCACCACCCATAGGGGAATACCACATGTGCCCTATGCACTACCTATAGGGGAATACCACCTGTGCCCTATACACTATCTATAGGTGAATACCACCTATGCCCTATGTACTACCTATAGGGGAATACCACCTGTGCCCTATACACTATCTATAGGGGAATACCACCTGTGCCCTATACACTACCTATAGGGGAATACCACCTATGCCAAATACACTACCTATAGGGGAATACCACCTGTGCCCTATGCACTACCTATAGGGGAATACCACCTGTGCCCTATGCACTACCTATAGGGGAATACCACCTGTGCCCTATGCACTACCTATAGGGGAATACCACCTGTGCCCTATACACTACCTATAGGAGAATACCACCTGTGCCCTATACACTACCTATAGGAGAATACCACCTGTGCCCTATACACTACCTATAGGAGAATACCACCTGTGCCATATGCACTGCCTATAGGGGAATACCAGGAGATTCCACAGATTGCGTCCTATAGTAAATGACGACGTGTGGTGGATTCCTAGTCATGTATTTCCATTGCTGTTTTAAGCTCCTGAGGTATTTCAGTATTTAATATATGCCCAGAACATACTGGACTGTGGTGCTGGAAAATGGCTGCATACAAGGTCTATATAGTGGGTCGAGGGGCTAGGTCTTTGAAGTTAAAAGTCAAACTGAATGTTAGATAGATAGATAGATAGATAGATAGATAGATAGATAGATAGATAGATAGATAGATAATCAGGTAGATAACAAATGAAAAGAAAGATTGATCGATAGAAAGATATATAATTCATAGATGATAGCTGATGATGATGATAGATAGATAGATAGATAGATAGATAGATAGATAGATAGATAGATAGATAGATAGATAGTCGAAAGAGAATAGATACTATAAATTAAATATAATAAAGATCCAAATCGATAAATATTGTAAAAAGATGATAGATAGATAGATAGATAGATAGATAGATAGATAGAGAGATATGTGGGAGATAGATAGATAGATAGAATGTTCTATGTATTGCATTGCTTGCAGTTGCTCATATCCAGACACTGTGGGTTTATTTAGGAGTTTGTTACATCACATCTGGTTAATAAAAGTTAGTGACATATAGAGGCGCAAGATGGGCAAGACCTGAAGGGGTTAATCCACTAAAGAAACAAATGTTGGCTTATTTGAGAAGACCCCCAACCCCCTGAGGGATCCAACAATGTCTAACTTCGGTCTCCTGTACCCACAGGGGCTACATATGTCCTCTCTCCTTCTGCCAAGTTCTGTGATCATCTCCAAGTTCCTCTTCTCTCCCCCTGTCCTTGTTCGCCTTCTTCTCCAGCTCCTCTTTGTCTGGGAATCACATGTCCTCCTTATATCCAGGATCTATCGACCGATCTCATTTTTTTCTTTCCTGTTGTATTGTCTTTCATTATTAATATTTCTGTGCGTAATGTGATGTCATCTTATTTTACAGAGATATCTCAAACTTTTTAGCCTTCACACTAAAGAATCCCAGTTTCCCTTTCCTCCCCAAAATACACCTTCTGCTTTCCGGTATTTCTAGAAAGCTGGGTACAAAAAGCCTCCACAATTCACCAGAAACAGGTGTTATTCTCTCATTTTGGTGCTTTGTATAATATTGAATATTAAATAGCACAATAGAAATGTCCAGTTTCTCTATTGATTATCGGTTCATCTGCTGTTCTTTCAGTGCGTCTGGTCCATACATGATCCCCGGCCCATTATACCCAGGTGTATATGATCCCCGGCCCATTATACCCAGGTGTATATGATCCCCGGCCCATTATACCCAGGTGTATATGATCCCCGGCCCATTATACCCAGGTGTATATGATCCCCGGCCCATTATACCCAGGTGTATATGATCCCCGGCCCATTATACCCAGGTGTATATGATCCCCGGCCCATTATACCCAGGTGTATATGATCCCCGGCCCATTATACCCAGGTGTATATGATCCCCGGCCCATTATACCCAGGTGTATATGATCCCCGGCCCATTATACCCAGGTGTATATGATCCCCGGCCCATTATACCCAGGTGTATATGATCCCCGGCCCATTATACCCAGGTGTATATGATCCCCGGCCCATTATACCCAGGTGTATATGATCACCGGCCCATTATACCCAGGTGTATATGATCCCCGGCCCATTATACCAAGGTGTATATGATCCCCGGCCCATTATACCCAGGTGTATATGATCCCCGGCCCATTATACCAAGGTGTATATGATCCCCGGCCCATTATACCCAGGTGTATATGATCCCCGGCCCATTATAACCAGGTGTATATGATCCCCGGCCCATTATAACCAGGTGTATATGATCCCCGGCCCATTATACCCAGGTGTATATGATCCCCGGCCCATTATAACCCGGTGTATATGATCCCCGGCCCATTATACCCAGGTGTATATAGTCCCCGGCCCATTATAACCAGGTGTATATGATCCCCGGCCCATTATAACCCGGTGTATATGATCCCCGGCCCATTATACCCAGGTGTATATGATCCCCGGCCCATTATAACCCGGTGTATATGATCCCCGGCCCATTATACCCAGGTGTATATGATCCCCGGCCCATTATAACCCGGTGTATATGATCCCCGGCCCATTACAACCAGGTGTATATGATCCCCGGCCCATTACAACCAGGTGTATATGATCCCCGGCCCATTATAACCCGGTGTATATGATCCCCGGCCCATTATAACCAGGTGTATATGATCCCCGGCCCATAATACCCAGGTGTATATGATCCCCGGCCCATTATACCCAGGTGTATCACCTGCTCTGTTCATCCAGGATAAGCCATTACTCACCGATCACTTACACAACATACACCAATTTGTATTTTCTATTACTGGCCCTGTGAACACAGTGAGCTATTCATATCTCTATGATTTTTCAGTGATGCGGTCCCTTTAAAAACTATTCACTAGATTGTTTATTTTACAGCTTGTTCAACTCTCTCTCTATATACATATGTAATATATATATATATATATATATATATATATATATATATATATATATAGACTCATGTGACTTGGTCATATTGCTCCATTGCTCCAAATGATCTTCCAGATCCCATAGGATGTTTGTTATCTGTGCTTTTACATGGGGCTGCCCCTCAATGTTGCACATGTATCTGTATGGTAGATGTGAGGTGCTGCAGACATCAGCTTCACATGGCTGATCACAGAGAACAGCAGAGCTGCCCAGGAAATGGAGAGGAGATGGACTTGGTGACATCCTCACTTCCTGTCGGCTTTCAGAACCAGCAATGTGGACAGCTCCAGTGAGTATTCCTGCGGTTGTTCCAGGACCCCTCCTCACAAGGGCTGGCAGAGACCCTCAAATTACACAGTGACCCCCTATCTGGCTCTCAAAGCCTTTATTTGTAAAGGTCCCCTGATCCCCCTTTTCTTCCCATCACGCCTTAGGGACCTGTCACCCTGAATGTCTGAATCTTCCTGGAAAACAGAGTTTTTATTTTCTTTCCCCTTACTGTTTTCCATTAGGCCTGGCATCATAAACCAAATGTTACATTTATTTTGTCTTTAGCTGGGTATTTACTGGAGCCTCATTATGCCCACCCAAGTCAACCCAGTGCCCATCTGCACCTTGTGAGCTCTATTTGTCGTTTATTGCTTACAGCCCAGAGGAACAGCCATTTTGTTTATCCCATGGCACCTAGCAAATATGACAAATGTTCAATACTTATTAATTGCCCTCTATAAAGCCTTTTAATTACAAGTTAAACCGTGCACAGGGGACATCCAGATGTCTCTCTAGGACATATCATCTGCCTGAAGATTCCTCCACCTCCACCCGATTCCTCCACACAGCAGGGAAGTTTGGAGTTTGGTTGGATCTGGGGTGTGTATATATGTATATAGATAGATATATGGATAGATAAATAGATATAACATAACACATATGTATATTGTGTGTATCTGCAAATGAAGATTCTTTGCACCATTTTCTGTTTTTAATATTTATTAATCTGAATTAAAATGGACACATACACAACACTTCTTGTGCCCCACGCACTAATTTACCATTTTTTTTTGTTCTCTACAAGCTTAAGAGTTGTCAACATTTACTAGACATATGAAAAAAAGTAAAAATAAAAAGTCCTGTTTAAAATAAATACATGAAAAAGGAATAGAACATCATTCTGTTCAAAATACATACAAAAATCTGAATTTATAATAATAAAAAATGAAAATAAAATACATAAAACAAATACATTGAAAATAAAGAAATATTTCAAAATAAATAGTGACAATATATAATAAATAGATCAATAATAAATAAAAACGCATCATAAATAAGACCATAGATAGAGATATGAAGGAATTAAATGGAAATGCATTGCCAAATAAATCCCTTAAACGTAATAGGCAGCGGATGGCAGGACACCCATAAATTAACCACACAATTACAGTATAGTAAAGAAATCAGAAACGCAGGGTAAGTGAAAACCTTATATTTTGCATATTTTTAAAACTTTTTTTTTGTCACGTTCTCTTTCCCATGCAAAACATCACAGAGTATTTTCTGCATGTAAACCTTCCCTTCCGATCAGACAGAACAGAGATTATATGACACACAGGATCAGAAAAGAACATTTAGTGATAACACAGCAAGAACAACAGCAAAGGTTCTGTTGATGCAGGAGACTGAAATGCAGGTCATGTATCCCTTTAACCTTTTCAGTGCCAGAGGGGACTGCAGGGGCTCGTCTTCCTACACCCCTGGGCCCCTATCGAAATTGGAAAGAAATTGCACATTAAACGTGTTTGCTCGGTCCCCTTTAAAATAAACTTTATATAAATTTCACCTTTATATTTTGCATAGATTCTCGGTTTTCTACTTCATCCTAGGTTTGTATTTTATTGCTTTAGCAAAAAATATCTTTTGCAATTGAATTTCAATTTAATTATTTGTTCCCATTTACTTTTGTAGTAGGCAAGAAGAGTAGATAGATAGATAGATAGATAGATGATAGATTGGTAGATAAAAGATAGATTGATAGATAATAGGTAGATAGATAGATAGATAGATAGATAGATAGATAGGAAATAGATAGATAGATAGATAGATAGACGTGAGATAGATATATGATAGATAGATTAACAGATAGATAGATAGACGTGAGATAGATTGGTAGATAGATAGATAGATAGATAGATAGATAGATAGATAGATAGATAGATATATGATAGATAGATAGATTGATAGATTGACAGAGATAGATACATAGATAGATTGATGGATAGATTAGTGAGAGAAAGAGATAGATAGATAGATAGATAGATTGGTAGATATAAGATAGATTGATAGATAATAGATAAATAGATAAATAGATAGATAGATAGATAGATATATGATAGATAGATTAACAGATAGATACATTAAGATAGATAGCTAGATCTAAGATAGATTGGTAGATATAAGATAGATAGACGTGAGATAGATTGGTAGATATATGATAGATAGATAGATAGATACATAGATAGATACATAGATACATAGATAGATTGATGGATAGATAGATTAGTGAGATAGATAGATAGATAGATAGATAGATAGATAGATAGATAGATAGATAGGAGATAGATGCCCACGTTGATTTTCTTAAGCGTCATTTCTTTGCAATTCCACATGAATTAAAAAGTTCTGGTTTTCTATTGTATATTGCACCTAGGGGGGATCACCTCCATGATCAAGAAACATGGTCAGGTGCATGGTATATACAGTAACAATATAAATAGGGTTAGCAGAGGGGACAGGCCTACTGGTATTATTGTACACAGGCAAGTGCCTAAACCCAGTTCTAGGTGCAAACAAGATGTGGTTGCTGAATATGTACATGTGAATGAACTGGAGAGGGGATAGGGGTGCAATGATGCCTCACATAGTGTAGGATGATCCCAGGCAGACAACGATGAAACATCAAACATATGATGTAGATGAACCAAACAGAACTCTTGATTGTGCAGAAGTAATTACAACCATCACAATTGTATGTAGTGCATCAGGGCCACCTTGCAAAACACAGCTGTAGGGTGGCAAAGGTTACCCAACCGCAAGCAAGGTCTCCAAACACAAGTGAAATGCAGGACAGAAGGTTCACCATACTAAGAAGTATCTGCATCAATAGTTGACGACCAGGAGTTGTTCTACTCGACTGGTCGCTCCAATACTTCCATATTTCTTGGCACAAATTGCACAGGTGGAGAAAAGTTAGGTGGCTCAGTTATGGAAAAACGCATTGAGTTCCTCATACATGGGGGCCCTATCATGGTGGACGTGCATATCATAAGGCAACAGGTTCTCAGAGTGGACTCCACTTCGCATACCAGAAGATCCAAAGAGCAAGCTATGCCCAGAAGGCCTGGAGGATGGGAGGGCAGAATAGTGCATAGAGTAGTGGTAATTTTTATCATTGTCGGTGGATGAGTCCTGTTTAAGAGCGAAGTTGCCATTAATGCACAGTGGTGGGCTTAAGGGGGCGTCATACTCAGAGCTATTGTAGTCCGGAGACGTGTTACCATACAGTGACTCATATGTGGCACAGTAGCCATGGCTTCTCAAAGCATGAGTATTGGCCATGGAACTAGACTGACACTGTGAGCCTGAGAGCCTGGAACACTGATAGTTATAGGGGTGCATGGCAAAGGAAGAATTAGGGCCATGGTACCTCCCAGCTTCTTGACCTTGCTCAGTCAGGAAATTTCTGGAGTTAAGCTGCAAGCAGCCGGCCACCAGGTTGGTTGTGGGTTGGGAGAGGCCCTTGCACAGGGTTTGCACATAGGCCACTAAATCAGGCCTCTTCCCAGACCTAAGAATCTCGGAGAGGGCCCATATGTAGTTCTTAGCTAGCCTGAGAGTCTCGATCTTAGACAACTTCTGGGTCTTTGAGTAGCAGGGCACCACCTTCCTGAGGTTGTCCAGGGCTGAATTGAGGTCATGCATGCGGTTTCTCTCCCTGGCATTGGCTTTTTGTCTTCTCACCTTGGACCTCTCCATCCTGGCCTTAGTCATTTTCCTCTTTTTGGGGCCACGTTTCTTGGGCCTTTCTCCCTCAGCTTCCTCTGTCCCCTCCTCTTCCTCTTCTTCCTCATCATCATCCCCACCAATATCCCCATCGTCCTTGCTCTCACTCAGAGAACCCTCAGTGTGAACCTCCTGTAAGCTCTTCTCGCTGCTCTCATCCTTGTCACTCATGTCTTCATCACAGTCATCATCAGTCCAGGAGGCGAATTTCTGGACCTCCGGAATAAGACTGGTCTCGCTGAACAGCCTGGTCAACATGATGGCTAGGGACAGAAGATAAGACAAGTCAACACCAGAGACCTCTGAGGAGTACAAGAGGCAACAGTGATCTCACCTACTCAGCAATGTAACGCACAATGCAGAATAATATACTGATCCAGATTCATGTAATGATTACACCCCCAGACCCTTATATTGTTCTGTTGTCGCCCATGTTGTTCCAGGGCTAACATTACATATAAGAGCAACATACACCACAACAGAATAGGTAGGGGAGGGGGGGGGGGGGGGGGGGGTGTATGCAGATGTCTAAGGTATGCAAGGTATAGAAACCACATTAATATCGTATATAGAAGTTATCTAATCTATATATCTAGCTACCTACCTCATATCTATCTATCTATTTATTTTATATAAACTGACTAGTTAGCTATTTATACCAGTTATCTATATTTATTATTGTGTTAGAATGTTAATTATGTTACAAGAATATTGAATAGCATTTACTAATGTCTGGGGCTGATATATAACATTTAGGATGTTATAATTGTAATATCTCCATCAAATAAGTCGAAGCTAATATATAGCAGAAGACCACTTCTGCCCTACAACCTAGAGCACAATGACCTGACCCCAGGAACCTTTGTGGAACAATCGACTCTGGAACCTGAATCTTAAACTGCACATCATTTAATTTGGGACTAGGTAACTGCTATTTAAAATGTACTGTATAATATATACTTCCCCATGTCTTTTGCAGACCCCCCACAGTCCTACTTCAAAAAAACCAGGCGATCTTTCCTGGGCATGATTACAATTAATTGGCTTTCAATTTAGCCATCACCGCTCCAAATTAAAGCCTGTCAAATAATGTTGATAGATCCAATTATTATTTCATTATAAGATCCCAATTTCCCTGCCCTCTTCGTTTACATGGGGTATATTTATTCTGTTAAATAGATGGGTTCCCAGTTACAACCTAGACCTAGACGAAAAAGCTAGGATAAAGTTCACTGCTGCCCAGTAATAGGCGGGGGATCATGTCCTGTGAGGGTGCAACCATCACCTAAAATTTCAAAGTGTTTATTAAAAAAACACAAAAAAACACAAATGTTTTTGTATTTTTTAAAGATTTGTTTATATTTTTCTGTAAATATAAAAAATATATAACAATGTAATAATATAATAGCATGTCTACAATATGTATGTACAGATTTATACATTTATATACAATAAAATAAAATCTAGAGCTAATCATGCATCTTTAGTAATAAAAATATTACAAAATAAATAAAACATACAACAAATAATAATACATAATTTAAAAAATAAATAAAAAATCGCATGATTATAAAATGAAATAATAAAATAACCACAGATTTCTGTGTAGGATATAATGGAAATAATCACCAAAAAGAAAGGTAAAATATTCCAGTTTCTTGTATATAAACCTAGACAGATAGGGGGTTTAAGAGCTGGAAGGACAGACAGACAGAGGGTGAAGGCATCTAGCATCAGTATGGAGGTGACACCCGGCATTGTGTTCTTCTTGCCAATTTCCCTCTCTCATAATTCCCTGAGAAAAATCCACCAGACTTCCGACTATGCAAGAGACAGATCCCCGCAGCCATAGCCCCCTGAGCCCCTACAGAGCCAGGAGATGCCATCACGGCTTTAGGGGTTAATCCTAGATGGATGATGATCCGTAAGGTGGTCTCCATCCTTTCCGATGTCTCCTCCATAATAATAGCAAATAAAATAATACGGATGGGGGATTGTCTCATTCCTCTCTCTCCAAGTTGGAGAAGCCTCCTCTGAACCCAACTTACCTCCAGAGCTAGGCGCTGAAGAAATTTATGACATGGTTCAGATCATCTTCTGGGAGTAGAACAGTCTCCTTGAGGTTCTCAAGCTCCTTCAGAGTGCAATCCAAAAGGAGGAGAGGGTGGCATGTCTACCGAGTCATGGTACCAGCTCTGATGCCAGGCCATATGGTTGGCACGTCATCCGCGGGAGCGATCACACGGGAGCCTCTGATTGACGTGCGGTTGGATTGAGGGAGATTTGGGTCCCTAGGGGGGGAGGACTTACCATCTGTCACTCTCCTAAAAAAAAAAAAGAAAGGAAGAAAGAAAAAGGGAAGAGAGAGGAATAGATTTTCAAAATCTCTCCATCAGTGTGAGCTCTGCAAAATGGGGCAGAGGTATTCACTATATGTAGGGGGGAGGGGGTGACATGCCTACCTAACATCGAGGGTGTGAGCCCAAATTATTAGACAAGGAAGAGCTGGGAAGTTATAAATAGCCAATAATGGGGGGGGGGGGGGGGCGTTGTGTCTAAATTAGGGTGGGACAGGGGGTCATATTAGAGGGCTCTGCTTCATAGGAGTAAAATAAGAGAAGGAAGAAGCTGGATACCTGCTACAGAAAGGATCCCTGTTCTACACAGAATTATAATATATGTGCCCTCCCCAAGAAGAAAACTACTTCTAGTGGTCTGCCCATAGATAGATATGATATCAGAGAGAAAGATATACAGGTATGAGATTAGATGATAGATGATATAGATATTAGATGAGATAGAAAGATATGAGATATAGATATTAGATGAGATAGAAAGATAGATAGATATGAGATATAGATATTAGATGAGATAGAAAGATATGAGATATAGATATTAGATGAGATAGAAAGATAGATAGATATGAGATATAGATATTAGATGAGATAGAAAGATAGACAGACAAATAGATATGAGATATAGATATTAGATGAGATCGAAAGATTGACAGACAGATAGATATGAGATATAGATATTAGATGAGATAAAAAGATAGACAGAAGACAGATAGAAATATAGATATGAAAATTAAATATATAGATAAATAGAAAAATATTAGATATTAGATATGTAGATGGATAGAAATAGATAGATATGAGAATTAGATATAAAGATAAATAGAAACACAGATATTAGAAATGTAGATAGAAATAGATATTAGATATACAGTTGATAGAATAATATATTGTACATGTCATGCCATAGAGGTTACTCCTACAAAGAAACTGATGACCGCCACACATAACCTGAAAGGTTTTTAATTCATGATGGGAGGGTACGTGATATTGTGTTCAGTGAAAGAGTTAATGAATCAGGTGCTGTTTCTCCCAGCTGGCAGGGTGGGTTCCGTCCGCAGACTCCCAATGTGTGATCGCCACAAAGAGTGGGAATTTCTGCTGTTCCCCATCACAGAGATGTGTGATAGGTAGGAAGAAAAGAGATTTGGAGACTTGCCAAAAATCTGCTACAATAAAATCACCCCCACCCCTCACCCACATCACACATCTCCCCCTCCCTCACACATTCACATATATCACACACACACACACATACATACTCATACACACATGCACATGGTAAGTCCTCAGCAAACTATTGTGAGCCTGCAGAGCTTGCAGTCTACTTATCATGTAAATGCACCTCTAAAATCTGGATAACATCAGATGTATTAATGGTACGCCTTTGTAGGAAGCTCACTCTCATCTGGACAAGAGATGAATGATGGGGATCCCAGTCACAATGTAGATGTGGTGGACAGGAGAGGTAAAATGCCTGCACTACAGATAACAAGCCTGATGTACCATTCTGATAACTTTATGGCCTTTGTTCTAGAGTCTTCTGGGTATAAATACCATGGCATCTGTACTGGTATCTGCTGACAATGGAATGGTTTTGATTGCCTGTATTGCTTCCTGTTTATCTTCTTGAGATATCCTTGATGTGGCCTACATTAATATGACAAAGAGAATGCACACCCAATTGAAACAGATGTAAACCTTTATGACTAATTTAATAATATATCTTTATTATCTGTCTTTTACTGATCTTCAAATCCCCTGTCATCATAAGGTAAAAAGAAAAAAATACCTGCCTGCAGCCACCACTAGAGAGTGCTCACTGCATACAGTGTTACTGAGTTTACTGTATAAACAGTATAGACAGTAAGCTCCCTCTAGTGGTGACTGCAGGTTGTCATCAATTTTATCACAACTCTATGCAGGGAATTTGGCACCATATGGCAAAAGTAATGAACTATGACTGCTTTAAAAATATGTTATTAATAATCACAGAATATTGGGCATGATGATAAAGACACATTTGCTGAAGCTGGTGTCTGAGCTGGTCCCTTAAGAGATCGATTGGGGATAAATCTGGTGACCGGATAGGGGAGAGAGTTCTCATTAACCTTGTCTTGCCTGGCAGGAGAGAAGACCAGAGTCATCTTTGGGCCAGTTCGCCCTCATTTTTTTGTGCAATATAATTTATGGCCCTTTAGAAAAGAAGGGAGATCTTCAGAGGTTCATGGTAAACATGTTGAAGGAGGATGGGACCAACCTGGCCTGAGCTTCTGAGCAGCTGTAAGAATGGCTTCCACTGCGGTGCCAGCGACTTGTGAGAACACAAAATCTTGATTGCAGTTTTGATGAATTATTTCTTTGTCCTTTGGATATTGAGCATTTACATAAATGCCTCATATTAAGCGTCTGAATGTGATAATACATTGCACATCCCGATTCACTAATATCTTTCTTCTTGAATTCATGGAAATTAAATAAATCTACTTCACTTGTGATCATCAATACCATATCCTGAGTTTAGGGACCATATTGGGTTCCACAATCGCCCCTTCTCATGTCAATATTTTCTTTCAGGGAGTCATTGTTACTTATTGCATTGTATACTGTTACTGACGACGATTGATCTGTTTCTGAAGACCCGGTGATGCAGGACGCGTTCCATATACGTGAGCCAACAATCATAATCACTTGCATATGAGGCTTACATAAAAGTGGAGCTAGCATTTCTGTTTTGCTATTCAATGCCTTGTGTCTCCTAAAAAGGTTATATCTGGGATTAATGAGGGTCTGATGGACCTTTTTGGAATGTATTATAGCTCATTCTAATAGATTCTGGTCAATAGGGTGAAATTGTGAAAAGTATGTGTATATGTATATATATATATACAGTACAGACCAAAAGTTTGGACACACCTTCTCATTCAAAGCGTTTTCTTTATTTTCATGACTATGAAGGCATCAAAACTATGAATTAACACATATGGAATTATATACATAACAAACAAGTGGCCACTCGTTTTTCTTTACTTAGCTGCTTTTTTCTTGCCATAATACAAATTCTAACAGTCTATTCAGTAGGACTATCAGCTGTGTATCCACCTGACTTCTCCTCAACGCAACTGATGGTCCCAACCCCATTTATAAGGCAAGAAATCCCACTTAATAAACCTGACAGGGCACACCTGTGAAGTGAAAACCATTTCAGGGGACTACCTCTTGAAGCTCATCAAGAGAATGCCAAGAGTGTGCAAAGCAGTAATCAAAGCAAAAGGTGGCTACTTTGAAGAACCTAGCATATGACATATTTTCAGTTGTTTCACACTTGTTTGTTATGTATATAATTCCACATGTGTTAATTCATAGTTTTGATGCCTTCAGTGTGAATCTACAATTTTCATAGTCATGAAAATAAAGAAAACTCTTTGAATGAGAAGGTGTGTCCAAACTTTTGAAGCTCATCAAGAGAATATATATACACACACACTCATTGACAAAAAAAATAACGTACCCAGATAGACATGCCAGTGTCATGGCAGGGCTTCCAACTGGCAATTTTCAGCAGGATAATGCTCGCCCACACACAAACTTCCTTGGCCTGCCCGGTCACCAGATTTATCCCCAATCGAGCATTTATGGGACCAGTCCAGACACAAGCTTCAGCAACCTAGGAGTGTGCAGGATCTACAGGCCCAGCTACATCATCTGTGGGCAAATGCACCGCAGGACACCATACTGAACCTGTATGCCTCCATGCTCAACCATTTCTCATCTTGTATCCAGGCTAGAGGCGGCCCAGCAGGTACTAGAGCCTTTTTTCTATTGTAGTCTTCCCCAATAAACTTATTGTAAATATATATATATATATATCATTACAGTCACACATATAAAGTTTCATTCCAACTACTCCTTCTTGGTGCGTTTTTCCGTTGTCAATAAGTTTATATATATATACAGTACAGACCAAAAGTTTGGACACACCTTCTCATTCAAAGAGTTTTCTTTATTTTCATGACTATGAAAATTGTAGATTCACACTGAAGGCATCAAAACTATGAATTAACACATGTGGAATTATATACATAACAAACAAGTGTGAAACAACTGAAAATATGTCATATTCTAGGTTCTTCAAAGTAGCCACCTTTTGCTTTGATTACTGCTTTGCACACTCTTGGCATTCTCTTGATGAGCTTCAAGAGGTAGTCCCCTGAAATGGTTTTCACTTCACAGGTGTGCCCTGTCAGGTTTAATAAGTGGGATTTCTTATAAATGGGGTTTGGACCATCAGTTGCGTTGAGGAGAAGTCAGGTGGATACACAGCTGATAGTCCTACTTAATAGACTGTTAGAATTTGTATTATGGCAAGAAAAAAGCAGCTAAGTAAAGAAAAACGAGTGGCCATCATTACTTTAAGAAATGAAGGTCAGTCAGTCAGCCGAAAAATTGGGAAAACTTTAAAAGTAAGGGCTATTTGACCATGAAGGAGAGTGATGGGGTGCTGCGCCAGATGGCCTGGCCTCCACAGTCACCGGACCTGAACCCAATCGAGATGGTTTGGGGTGAGCTGGACCGCAGAGTGAAGGCAAAAGGGCCAACAAGTGCTAAGCATCTCTGGGAACTCCTTCAAGACTGTTGGAAGACCATTCAGGGGACTACCTCTTGAAGCTCATCAAGAGAATGCCAAGAGTGTGCAAAGCAGTAATCAAAGCAAAAGGTGGCTACTTTGAAGAACCTAGAATATGACATATTTTCAGTTGTTTCACACTTGTTTGTTATGTATATAATTCCACATGTGTTAATTCATAGTTTTGATGCCTTCATAGTCATGAAAATAAAGAAAACTATTTGAATGAGAAGGTGTGTCCAAACTTTTGGTCTGTACTGTATATATAGAGAGAGGTTCTATCTGTGTATATATATGACTGTATATGTGTGTATAACTCTACATTCTATCAATTTATTTGTATTAATGTGTTGTGTATTGATATGTCTGTATGTTTCATGTGTTCAGTGACACAGCATAGATCCGTAATACAGCCATGTGCATGAACCCAAGCGTCTTTTTCCTGGACATCCCATTGATGACTATACCTGATCCTGAGTATTCATTACCTGCCAGCTGTGCCTACTGCCTCTCCTCTGTATGACATGGACTGCCAACCTTGTTCCTGCCTCCCAATTTTCCCTTACCTGACCTCCTGTTGCTAACCTCTGAGTTGACCTTAGACCTGTCAGATCCTAGCCTTTGCTGCCACATCTGAGCTGCTCCTTAGAATCTGCCATCTGGGAGCCTGGCGTATCCTCCACATACGGCAGTAACAGTCTATGTTTCTGGGTTATGTGCCTTCACTAGTTGTGTGCTGTATCATTTTGAGGCTTGAATTCCAGTAGTACACAATAATCCTGTGTTTGTGTGTATGCGGTGTCACTGTACTGTGATGTCCTTGTGCCCATATGACCATTCCTGTTTCTTGTGTTGTATTGTGTTGTTTTTATGTATGATGCATATTTGCTAGGTATGTGTTTTGGTGTTATATGAGCTGGCCACAGGGTCGGTGTATTCTGATTTTAATGTGTATGTTTCCATGTGCATGGCCGGTATGTGACACTATGGTTACATGTATGACATATTCTGGGTGTCCGGGCACATCACTGCTGTTCTCTCTCCATCCATACATAAAACTACCATGTAAATGACCTTATTAACTCAAGCAGCTGATTATGTTGAGCCAATAATTCCTCCATCAAAGGCTCTGATTTATACGATAGAGCTGCTGTGTCCTTGCCAGTCCCTGGGCATGCCACCTCGGATGTCACCTCATGTCCAACTTGGGCAGTAATAGGAAGAGCGCTGCTACATGGGCTTTAATTCCTTTGCCTTTGTCAGATGCATTTCTTGCCAACTAAATCCCTTGATACCTTAGTTAGAGCTCTGCCCACCTCTTACCCTTCTGGCACACGGCTCTCTTTTTAACTACATCTCAATTTAAATTGAAACTGGCATTATAATGGAAGTTATGGGGAACAAGGATTATTGATTTATAAGCATTATTTATATAGCATCAACATATTAAGCAGCCCTACATGCACTCACATCAATCCCTGCCCCCCACTGGGACTCACAATCCTCCTCTTCTCCAGTACACACACAGTGGGCCATACTGTCTTAAATGAGTTGAGCAGGATTAAGATAACAGGGCTGCTTTGTTATAGGAACAGTGCCTCACCTGTCTGTGGATTGTATCTGGTATTGCAGCTTGGCTCTTACAGAGTGAATTTCGCTGAGCTACAATATCAGACATAACCTGGGGATAGTCTCAAAGAAAGCAGCAATGTTCTTTAATCACATACAACCCCCTCAGTCCCCTCTTGCCCTGCACTATATATTTATGGGATGGACAAGTGGGCATTAAAGGGGTTTTCCGAGATTTTGATACTGATGACGTATCCTCAGGATATCGGGACCCGGGACTCCCGCCGATCAGCTGTCTGAGAAGGCAGCAGCCCTCCTGTGAGCGCCTTGGCCTTCTCATAGCTTATCAAGCACAGCAATGTACATTTGATAGGTCATCAGTATCAAAATCTCGGAAAACCCCTTTTAATGCATGCCAAATGAATGGCAGAATATTATAGTAGGAATAAACACTATGCAGGTACAGTTTGCCACCCTAGGCTTGGGATGTGATGTCCAATTTCACTTACAGTACAGAATGGATCGCTATGCGCCATTTTTCTAATCTGATGATCCGTCTGTGCAGAGGTTCTCCTCTGTGCACATCTTGCTGTCATTCAAGTTTCTTGGTTGTTCTCCCAACTACCAAGACTCACAATGTTAAGCAGCCTAGGTGTGTATTGATCTGCTGCAGTGTTAAACCATAGCATCACAGTTCCATGATTCTGTCCCTCTCAGTTTGGGACAAGTGCCGATAACTGGCACATCGATGAACAGGAGGCATACCACAATCATCCCACACAAATTGATCTGAATTTTGAGGTTTCATGTGGCTAAAAAATTATGCTTTTAATCTGGCTTTTATGTCCCCTCCACATGCCACAGATTGGAGCTAGGTGCTTGAGAATTTGATTATCTGCAGATTATTGCGATACCTGCTACTTCCTCGATTTGCATAATCTTACAGCTGTTGCAATTTCAATGTTGAAAAGTGTAGATGGAAAATTAAAAAGAATATCACCAAAAATCTTTTAAAAGTATATTTAACATACAAACTACATTTAAACAATGGGTCATTTTCTGATGACACATTCTATTTAAATTGCTTTAGTCTTTTGTCTAAACCTACCTCTCACAAAAAAAGTTAGACAAGTTATACATGTAGTGCTGTTAAAATATATAAATCATAAAAAGGCAAGTCATATAAATAAGTTGGGGCTTTTGGAGTGTGATGATAAATAAAATGAAGAAAAAAAAAGACACATCTTTAAAGGGGTTGTCTTAAATTTCATTTTATAAACTTTGTTTTATAAAAAAAAAAAAAAAAAATCAGACAACCCCGTTACGTCCTAAAACTGTTAGTTTCCTTAAAGGAATTGTCTGAGTTAAATAAAAATTTGGGCAGTGTCTGTAAATGTGCTAAAATAACAGAAGAGAAACTTTTCTCCCCTGCTTCTTCCAGCACTGTGCTCCGGTCCTGGGGAAGTTCTGAACACACAGGTCACCTTACGGGAAATCATAGGTTTCAGCAGTACACAGGATGTCACCACTGAAGCCAGTAATTGACTGCAGTGGTGACCTGTGTACACAGAATACTACCTCTGAAGATGCAAAAACAAACAGCAGCGCTGAGGACTGGAATACTGCGCTGAAAGCAACAGGTGAGGAAGGGGGTAGGTATCTCTTCTTTTGGTATTTTGTCGAGTTTTTATTGAACTTGGACAGCTACTTTAAAGTTTTTAGGTCATCAGTATCTAATCAGTGGGGGTCCGACCCCTGGCACCCCCAACGTTCAGGTGTTTGAATAGGCCATGACACTCTGATTAGTGCCGTGGCATCTTCCTAAGACAGTGACGTCATGTTCATCAGTCACATGGCCTAGGGATTAGATCAGTCCCACTGAAGTGAATGGGGCTGAGATGCAATACCAAGCACAGCTGCTATCTAATGTTTGGTGCTGTGCTTGATGAGCTGCAAGGCGGCCAGAGTGCTCACCGGTGTGCTGCAGCCGGAGGGGGTCCCAAGTGTTGGACCACCAGTTCATCTGATATTCATGATCTATTCTGAGGATAGGTCATCAATATCAGAATCCTGGAAAACCCCTTTAAGGCACATTTCACATGTGTGTTAAAAACACATAAAAAAACTGATGACATCCCCACAGAAAAACCTGATGGTTTATCACCAGGATGGGCCATCACTAGATGTTCCGCAGGGGTCCAACGACCCGCACCCCTGACAATCTGCTCCAGCACTGGAAGCAGACAACTCACCCAATTCACCCTTGGATTACATTACCAGACTCATGAGCTGGGTGGTGTCACGCTTCGGTGTGGGAGGGAAACACTGCACTGAGCATAGGAGGGAAGGAGGAAACAGGGAATCAGGCCTGAGAACTAGGGAAGGAAGATAGACACCTCCTAGTGAAAACCCTAACCAAAATCCTGACTGACTACCAGTATGAACAGACCCAAAGGTAGGTGAGTTTATACGCAAGAATACCTAGAGTCCTATCTAGCCCTATAGGACCCTAGTACTAACGGCAGGGACGAGACAACCTGTTCCTCCAAAAGGAAGGACAAACAGGAGTCTACTTTAGGCCTAATACAAACAATAGGGAAATGCAACACACAGAACCCAAACAAAATACAAAAGGGAAAGGAAAGACATAACTTCAAAGAGGCTATGGAAGCACCAGGAACTCAGCCGAGATCCAACCACAAACAATGCACAGGCACAGAAGCTATAAACCACACAGCATAGTGGGAGAAGCAACTATAAAGCAACACCTGGAGGCAAGGGGTATGGCCATTACCAGAAACAACACAGACACCTATTGATCCACAAGGAAAACCTGTCAGATCAAACCACGTGTTGCCAGTCTCACAGATCTCCAGCCACTCACTGTCGCCGGGACGTCCGTATACCTCGGTATGTCTGTGACAGGTGGATTTCCTGAATGCGAGTTTGTGAATCCTCTCAATGTCATTCAAACAAAGGTGACTTCCTATAAGAATAAGGTTTTCCAATCTAAAAGCAACTTGTTGATGTTGAAGAAATTTGTGACAAATTTTTCAAGATGGTGGACACTGCATAATAGCTTTAGTGCTGAAGGTCTACATTTTGAGAACTAGTGGCAGCCATTTTGTAGACAAATGACTAGAGATGAGCGAAGTTTAGAAAAAATTAGATTTGGCAGCACCACCAAAGTGTGCCATGAAATTTGATTAGTTACAAATTAACTTGACACGGTCTCTATAAATCAGGTATACTCTGGCCACGCTACTTTAGGGTATGGCCCCGCTAGGCTGCGGTGAAGAACCGCGTGGCATAATTAGCTCGCAGCTGCCTTTCATTTAATAATGAAGACAGCACTGTATAGTCGGTCCTCATTGTTAATGGCCGTGTGGCACTTTTAATGCACCTTTAAACAGGGGCTGTTGCCTGTATGGGGTTTGGCTGGTTATGTGGGGGCAACCCGGCATGCCCCCTTTTTCAAGCCCAGCGCTCTCCTGCCCTACAGGTGGGAGCCTTTCTTCTGCCATCTGCTTTTCCTCCTTTTCCACATCATCTAATATGGATGAGAATATGTCATCAGGAACAACCAGCTCCCCCTCTCTCTGCATCTTGCTGACTTTCCTAGGACATGGAGACTTTGAAGCATGATTTGGAAGAAGTGAAGCCAGCAAAAGATGAGGATGGTCATCATTAAGACCTGGTCCCCCTAAGGGGTGCAGACTGGATGTTATTGGTTGGCAAACTGGCAGTGGAATAATAAAGGCTTCCATCTTATTGGTATACAATTCTTCTATTAATCATTCTTAGCAACACTGTCTCTAGCGCTTGCCATGTGTCTCCCTATGCTCAGCTCACAGGACAATGGCGGAGACCGCACGGCATGAGGGTTTTATAGGGCTGTGACATTACAGGGGATGGCTATCTGCGGATTGGCTGGCTGCACGTTATTATGGGTGATCTTGTGTTCCCGGGCTTGTCTCTTCTACACTTAGTTTCTCTTTGTAAAACGTGCAGCCACCATTTTATGAAAACCTGCCAATCAAAGTTTTCCTAAACTTCGGACCGAATTCCACTCTGAATGCTTCGCTCAATACTACATGACCTATTCATAGGAAATCAGGCTATCAGTTCCATAGTGTTCATTCCCCAAAAGTCGCTGGTAAACCGAAGTCCTTGAGTTGTCCTCCTCTTCCATTCAACTGTATCTTAGGCTTAATCAGTGGGGGTCCGACTCCTGGCACCCCTACCGTTCAGCTGTTTGAAGAGGCAGTTGCATACCCGTGAGCATTGCGGCCTCTTCATAGGCCAGTGACGGCACGTTCATCGGTCACATGGCCAGTGATGGTCAGTTCGCAGTGTTCGCCAGTGAACACATACAGGCTGCCATCTTTAGTAAGGTAGACTCACCCGTCCGGCGATGCACAGGTAAGCCCTTAGGGCTCTTTCACACGAGCAGATGCCGTGCGGGTAATCTGCTGCGTGAAAGAGAGCCAAGCCCCGTCCTGGACCGCAGAGACACGGAGCAGTAACATGATTGATAATGCTCCGTGCCTCTCTGTGATCTTTTTACTACAAAATCACGCTGACAACTTTATCTCACTGTGATTTTGTAGTAAAACGGTCACAGAGAAGCATGGAGCATTATTAATCATGTTACTGCTCCGTGTCTCTGCTGTCCGGGACGGGGCTAGGCTGTCTTTCACGCATCGGATTCCACGCACGGCATCCGCTCGTGTGAAAGAGCCCTTACCTGTGCCTGTGCCGGGAGACGGTCTAAAATCAAATGCAGTCACCGGGAGCAGGCAGTTCCGAGAACAGCCCGATGAAGTCCCCCAGCGGCTGTTCTCGGAACTGCCTGCTCCCGGTGACTGCATTTGATTTCAGACTGGCTCCCGGCACAGGCACAGGTAAGGGCTTACCTGTGCATCGCCGGACGGGTGAGTCTACCTTACTAAAGATGGCAGAACACTGCGAACTGACCATCACTGCACATGGCCTAGGCACAGCTCAGCCCCATAGAAGTAAATGGGCCTGGTCTGTAATACCAAGCACAGCCACTATACAATGTACAGTCTGTGCTTGTTATCCTGTGAGGAGGCCACAGAGCGGAATGGCCTCTTAAAACAGCTGATCGGTGGGGATGCCAGGAGTCAGACCACCACCAATAATCTGATATTGACAACCTATACTGGTTATATGTTTTTGGATAACCAGAAAATGGTTTCACAGAATTCCACTGCTAAAATAAGGTGAGTTTGTCATTTCACACATTTGGCTATAAATTCAGTGTTTACCACTGACTATTCCCTGGTGTGGTAGTTGTGTGTGTGTGTGAAGCGCAGGTTAATCAGACAGCTGCAGCACAGACTGAGATCTAGCTGAAATATGAAATGCATAGCAGATTATCATTTGCATAAGACACACTTCTATAATTAACATTGTGCACAGAGGACCCTAGAAACCTTCCTCATAGGGCATGTACTATGCCCAGTGCTGGAAAGGGATCCTATTGTGTGTCCTTATCTACCTGTCAGAGCTGTGTGGATGGCGTCTAAGTAGAAGCACACAAAGTCCGGTTCTGTATTACGGAGTGGTGGGAACACTGAACACTACCTCTCTAATATGGCATCCAATGAAACGTGACATGAATCAGAATTCAATGAAAAAACCTCCATGTGCCTCGATACAAAATCAGAGGCATGCAGTACAGTAGGGCCCCACAGAATTCGATGGCTCCTGTTATATGAATCCATACAATGGTGGCTCAGTGGTCACTTGCCTTGCTGTGCTGGGGTTCTGGGTTTGAATCTGACCTTAAGGAATACATCTGCATGGAGTTTGTATGTTCTCCCTTTGTTTTGTGGGTACAGTACAATAGTGTGCATGATACCACTGATCCTAAGGGATCATTATAAGCAATTGCAGAACCCCTGACTTGTGGGGTGTATTCACTGAAGAAGTTCATTTCTAAGAAATAGAACTGTCTATAGGAAGCTGCATGCATGGAACTGCATTCTTTGTACATATGTACTTTATGTTTTGCTTTAGGTTAGCATGGGAAGAAGCAGCAAAATAACACCAAACATAGATTAGTCTGCGATGGCACAGCCTTATTGTCCCAAGACAAATTATTACACGTTCAGTCAGACCATTCACTGTGGGTGGAGAGGAAAGGGGATGACTGAAGTAGAGCATCACACATTATACTGATAAGTGCAATGCTCTTCTGTAGACGTCTTTACCTAACCCTTCAAGAGAACATTACAGATGTGACATTGTTAAGGCCTCTTCACACGACCATATACGTTTTACGGTCCACAAATTCTGGATCTACAAAATACGGATGCAGTCCATGTGCATCCCACAATTTTTGCAAGATCCACTGTGAAAAAAAGCATATTCTTGTCCGCAAAACGGACACGAATAGGACAGGTTCTACAATTTGTGGCCCAGCCGCACGGATGCGGCCAGCACACGGATGAAATTAATTGGTCTGTGTGCGATCCAGAAAAAATGTGGATCGGACACGGACCAACAATACGGTCCTGTGCATGAGGCCTAATAGTTAGGGTTATTGTTCAGATGACATCTTCCCTCACAGTGAACTGATGATGGACGACCTATCTATATAGTTTTATACCAATGTGCTAACTGGACATTATTTTGAATTGAATTTCCAGTGGATGAAATGAAAAAACAAAAAAGCAAAAAAATATATAATTAAATATAATTTAGAATTTGCCTCACTTCAGCAAATGGCATTTATCATGTACAGAAAGTTAATACAAGGCACTTACTAATGTATTGTGGTTGTCCATATTGTCTCCTTTGCTGGCTTGATTCATTTTCCTTAGATTACATTATACACTGCTCGTTTCTAGGGATTAAGAAGTGATGGCCGTGCTTGCACTCTATAGTAAAAAGCGCTGGCCTTTGGGCACTCCCACAATTCCAGTCACCAGAGAGATCAGCGCTTTTTCCTATAGTGTGCAAGCATGACCACCACTCATGGCTTGCAGGGTGGTCGTAACCATGGAAATGAGCAGTGTATAACGTGATGGAAAAATGAATTCAGCCAGCAAAGGAGGCAATATGGAAAATCACAATACATTAGTAAGTGCATTAACAGAGGGGAGTCTCATGTTCAAGACCCTCACTTATCAGCGTGTCTCCTGCTCTGGACAATTGGGCACAGCCTTTCATTACATGCACAGCCCATTGAGATCACAAAAAAAGCCTACGTAATGCTTCAGGGACATAGAATACTTGCTGCTGGGTTCCCAAACATTACAAATTAACGGCTCATGCACCCGGCTGTTGCCCGGTCGTGTCCGTATTGCAGCCCGCAAATAGCAGGTCTGCAATATGCGGGCACCGGTTATGTGCACCCTGCATCACGGATGCAGACCCATTGACTTGAATGGGTCTGCAATCCAGAAGGTCTGGTGCGGAACGGAGGCACGGAACCCCACGGAAGCGAGTGCTTCCATGGGTTTTCTGTCCGTGCCTCTGCACTGCAAAAAAGTAGCGCATGCACTACTTTTTGTGGTGCGGATGACCACAGACCCATTCAATTTGAATGGGTCTGGATCCATCTGCGAAATCTGCATGGATGTTGCCCGTGCATTGGGGACTGCAAATTGCTGTCCCCAATGCACGGAACGGCCGTTCAACAGCCGTGTGCACGACCCTAAAAGAAGGCCTAACCCCTTAAAAGTGGTTTATTTGAAGAAGTGGTTTACTTGGGTCTGGGATTGCCTACCCTTATGATAAATCTTAATTGCCGAATAACAAAAGGTCCAACCACTTTCTCATGTACTTTCTGTTTCATTTCCTTTTCTCCAGTAAAGGAGTCATTCAGACTGTAGGTTTATTTTATGGAACTGTCATCTAAGCAGTTCCCTCACATACTGTTGCAGGTTCACCACCGTTATAATACAAGCATGGGCATAACTATTACCATAGAAGCCATAGCACTGAGGTTGGGGGGCTCAGTCCGGGGCAAGGTACCTTTTTCTGGGGAATAACAATTTTGCTTTTTGTTATAATGTGGTGCTATTATACATCCATTTAATTATTGCTGCTGTTTTAATTTTCTTACACTGGTGGGTGCCACATTTTATTTTGCTATGGAGCCCTATAAATTAATGTTACACCCCTTAACAGAACTATAATATTGCCCAGAAATCCATGATGTACTGTATGTCTATATTAGAGTAACACGTTGGCGTGCAGACCATGCCGGGATAACACACTGTTTATGGAGATTGTGTATCTGTTGGTGACTGCACTGTCTCATGGCAGATTCCCAATTAACCTTTCCATATTTAATTTACCATTTGTAAATATGTACAGGTGGGGGACAAATAAATGGCACCTGCGTACGAGCCTGGCAGGATGGCTGGAAGAAGGGCCCTGGCACAGGTGTGGGCCACACAGATTGTCTTTGATGAATATTATGTCTCACCCCGTGTTGTTTTTTTGCAGTGAGAAAATCTACACTTATTTATTTGCTCGAACACCGTTGAATAGAGAATGCATACAGCTCTGAAGGCAGTGATGTGAATTCTGTTACTTTTGTTTCTGGGAAAGCTGGATGACAACCCCTAGGGGCGTTGAATTGGTGACTTTATCGGATGTCACTCAGCTTTCCACAAACAACTTATGAGAACTTTTAGGGTACCTGCACACAATGCGGATTACGTGGGGTTTTTCCGCATAAATGTTCGTGCAGAAAAACCGCAGCGTAATACATAACCAGCAAAGTGAATGAGATTTGACACTTTACACATTGCTTTTTTCTTCCGCGCGGAAATTGACCTGTCGTGCATATTTTTAAATCTGCAGCATGTCAATTCTGCACCTTCTGTATAGCGGTTTTCCCCATAGACTTCAATGGGATTGTAAATATAAACAGAAAATCCGCACAAAATATCTGCAACAAAAAAATGCATTAAAAAAGTGCCAAAACAGTGCTAAATAGTGCGGATTTATGTACTTTTTTTTGTGGGGAATTCATGCGGATTTTCTGCACACAGATCTGTGTGCAGGTAGCCCTTAGGGTGAGTTCACACATGACTGATTTGCTGAAGATCTGCCAACGCTGATTTTTGTGCTGCAAATCTGCAGCCTTGTACAGTACCAACAAAGTGGATGAGAAATTCGGAATTTTCATTCACACGCTGCGTACAAAGAACACAGCAGAAAAGGTGCAGCATTGCAGATTCTAAATCTGCAGCATGCCAATTTCTCCTGTGGATTTCACCCTTTGCAATGGAGAGAGTGAAATCCAATGGCTTTTCCACGGTAAGAAACACATGTTCCATAAGACGGAAATCAAAACGGAAACCTTTAGAGGCATTCTGTTTTGATCCGTCATAATAGAAGTCTATGGGCAAACATAACGGATCCGTCTGGTTTCCATTATGCTGGAAAACAAAGTTCTGACGACAGGACTTTCTTTTTCGTCCAGCATAATGGAAAACAGACGGATCCGTTATGTTTACCCATAGACTTCTATTATGATAGAAATCAAATCCGTTTTGATTTCCGTCTTATGGATTCCGTTATTTTCTATTATAACCATGTTATAACGGAAAGCCATAACGGACTCCATAACGGTGATGTGAACAAGCCCTAACATTGGTTTTTGGTTTAGATTTGATGTGGTTTTGCTGCAGATCTCAGATGTCTCTTTTACCGCAAACATAATTGACATGCTGCAGATTTTGAAATTCGCACGGCAGGTCAATTTCCACGTGGAAATTTGTGTAATCTTATACACTTTGCTGGTACTGTACTACTCTGCATTTTTTCTGCATGGAAATCCGCACGGAAAAATCGCTGCATATTCCGCAATGTGTGCAGGTGGCATAAACTGTAGAAATTCCTCACCGAAACCACAAGAAATGCACATTAATTCACGCTTTTTTTTGCATGTTTCGGAATACGTGTGTTTTTTTACGTGCGGATACCCCTGCGGAAAAACCGCAGTATATTACAGTACCAGCAAAGTGTATGAGATTACACAAATCTCATGTACACTTTGCGGAATTTTTTTCTGTGTGGAAACTGACCAGAATTGCGGATTTCAAAATAAATAGCATGTCAATTATGTTTGCGATTTTAGATGTGGATTTCACCGGTTTCAATGGAAGAGTGAGATCTGCGGCAAAACCGCATCAAATCCACACCAAAAGCCGCAATAAGACATTCCAGATTTTGGTGCGGATATGCTGCAGAATGGCACATAAATCCGCACGGAAATTCGTGCAGATCCTATGTGTGTTCACCCGGACTGTGTACAGGTGGCCTTAGTGTTTTTTTGAACGTTTTTATGCAGTTTTGTTACATATTTTCATGTGGATTTTCTGTTTACGTTAACAACTCTTTTGAAGTCTAAGGGGAAAACCACGCTACAGAAGGTGCGAATAGGACAAACTGACATGCTGCAAATTGTAAAATCCGCACAGCAGGTCAATTTCTGCATAGAAGAAAAAAGCAAAGAATACATGAGATTTGTCAAATGTCATTCATTTTGCTGGTACTATATTACACAGTGGTTTTTCTGCATGAAAATCCGTGTGAAAAAACCGTGCATAATCCGCATTGTATACAGGTACCCTTACCGGTACTGTAATATGCTGCGGTCTTTCCGCACAAAATTCCTTGCAGAAAATGTGCATAATCCACAATGTGTGTAGGTAGCCTTAGGGTGCTTTTACACATAGTTTTTTAGTGGCATTTTTCTGCACTTGTGGTTTTTGCAGGTTTTTATTATTACAAAAAACATCATTATGATGTTAACTGAAGGTCTATGGGAAATATGACATACAGGACATACAAGTGGCAATTTTTTTTGTCTTTCAGGCTTCTTACCAACAACTTCTCTATAGGAGAAAAACGCCGTAAGGAAACACTAGTGGTAAGACACACTGTGTGCAAAAAGTGCCAGAAAAACCCTATCAAAAAACACAGGTGGCAAAAAAAATAATAAAAATCTTTGCACTTATTCTAGTGTTTTTTTCACCAGGAGAAAAATGGCAAAGGCAAATTCATGTGTGCATGGAGCGGCATGAAATTCATATTTTTTATAACAGTTTTTTTTTGTGTGGTATGATTGTCAAAATAAGGTCCAAAAAAACCTCAAAACAGTCTTCCATTAATTTCAATGGGAAGCAGCACTTGTTATTTTTTTCCATATCGGGGAGTAATGAAAACAGCTTGATGTAAGTCCATGCGTTTTTGTGCGTTTTTGTGCATTTACTCCAAAAACCTTGAGCTGAAAATGTAGCGTTGTATTGAAATGAAACACATAAAAAAAGTTGCTAAAAAAACAAGTGTGGATTCTGTGCTGATTTTTTCAGCGCGTTTTCAAAATCCGTCATGTGAACATCCCATTAGAACAACACCACAAAAACACAGGGTTTGTAGCCCATGATATAATTTCCTATCTCCTAACATGTAACATCTAGCTACTGTGTTTTTGATAAAAAAAAGGTTGTGCAACCATCCTCAAGAGAATTTCTCCAATTTACTTTTTGTTACAAAAATGCTCCAGTTGTGAGATATTCTCTTTACTTCCTTATAATGGGGCCCCTGGTGTATAGTAATGTGGATATCCACCTACTGAAGTGGTTGCACATGCTCAGTTACATCCTTCAACGGTAACCGTATGAGGTATAGGGCTGGTTTTAGCTTTATTACAAAGAGATGCTCATGTCCCATATGATATAACCTCTTAGGAAGGTAGATGATGTAAACTGTAGTGAAGGTAATCTTCTTACAAGTGACTGTATTTGGGAGTTATAACCTCCCTTCTGATCCTCAGCTGTGTCATGTGACCAACACTCTCCAACTGGCACAGGACAGGAAGTCAGTTACTTCTCTATTTATTCCTATGAGACTGACGTTGAGGAGCCATTAGGAATACATAGAGAACCGGCTTCCTGTCCACACATAAGACCAGGGATTAGCAACTTCCAGAACTCCAGCTGTTCTGAAACTACAACTCCCAGAATCCTCATTTCACTTCTGTGGGAGTTACAAGAACAGCCCAGTAGGTTTGCATGCTGGGAGTTGTAATTTCACAGTAACTGGAGTGCCAAAAGTTACTGATCATTGCATAAGATGTTGTGTTATTTGGAAAGTCAGCGTGTGCAGGGACACCCCACAAGTGGTAACACTCAGCTGGACCTGTTGCAGACAACTGGCAATTCATTAATAACATAGAGTCGTAATAATAAATGCTTTAGAATTGATACCACATGGGGAATGCGAGTAGTTACTAAAACAGACATGTCAGGAGTGGTGACAGGTCCTCTTTAACGTGGAATCAAAGGGGTTAAAAAGCATATGTAATGAATTCACGCCACAGTCTCATTCCAAGTTGCAATGCTGATTGGCTGTTACAGTATATTACTTATAAGCAGCCCCCCCATGCTGGAATAATGCCGTGTTATATATATACGGTATAATAGATCTTAGCCTGAACCTGCAGCAGGTGTGAGGTCAGTAGGACCAGTAGTGACACTGGTATTATGGCTGTCGCCAGTTCTGCCAGACTTACAAGGTCACTGGTCCAATATATTGGGTCACTAGCTTGTCTCACTCATGCCAGCCTTGGGAGGGAAGTGGCATGGAGACAATGTGAGTATGGCTCCCACGCAGGCACAGTATGTCATGGATTAACAAGAGCGGCTTGGCATGACTTGGACATAGACCACTGGGATCAGAACAAGTGCTACACTCCCCCGTCTCCCGGGCAGATGGTCACAGATCAGTTCCATTTCAAGGGAAAATTCAGTGTTCTGTCCCTGAAACAGAAAGAGAGAGACAGAGAATGACAAGAGATAATGGAATGAGAGGAAGGCGAGAGTCATGCAGCAGAAAATGGAGAGGATTTACTGTGTGCGATTAGGAAATGTGAGAGGAAATTAGATGAGAGAGTGGCGAGAGCGGAAGACGATGATAAATATGCAGGGGGGCAGTGATGAGATAATATGGCAGAGACAGTGATGACACGGTGTTACATGGAGAAGTAATGGACATGTTAAACCTCACATCTCAGTAATGTCACAGGTCATTAGTGCAACGACAGCTATTTCTTATGGAGCTCACAAAGTGTCCGTCTCCAAAGTGTGACAAGAAGAAGGTAAAGGGGTTTTTCACCATAATCACATAATTGTCACATCGATGAGGTCTGAACGCTGAGAGCAACGCTTACCGCATAAGGGCTCATGCACACGAGCGGGCCATATGTCCCGAAGCGGTATACATCGTGCGCACGGTTACTATGATACTGTGCGCATCGGCCCGCCCGCGGGACTATTGTCCTGCACTCAAATGATCAACTGCGGCAACTGCCGCTCTCTCTCCACTGGTTATGACGTTTATACTGCCTGGCCCTGTGGCCCTGTCAATCAAAGTGCAGAGGGTGCTGCAGTTGCAGAGTGAGCTGAGCCTCTAGGTGTAATGGCAACGCCTCCGTTCCTCCTAGAGGCTCATTTGCATATATCAAATCAGCATTGTTCTCAGCAATGAGGGCACATATGAACATGGGACCAACACAGATGCCTTTAGCTGCCAAGCGCACATGTAACAGGTCAGCCAGTGTCATAGGTACAAATCTGCTGACAGATGCCCTTTAACCTTAGCCAAAGTGTATCTATCAGTTTGTGCAGTACGCCAGTCCTGCAGGGTGAGCGAATGTGAGGTCACGGGGGTAGTTAACAAACCGAGGGTTGCTCTTGGTACTCACAGTTTTTATTTACCCTGGGCAGGCGTACAGCAGTGATGGAGAGGCTGGCACATGGATCCTCTGGGGCACTCTGTATATAGGGACCAGGCCAGGTGGTAGGTGAGGTGCCCTGGGTGTTGAAAGTTTAATGTGCCGGTGGCAAGATCCCTTATAGTTCGTGACGCCAGTGCCGGTAACGGTGGCACACCGATTTGTTGTAGGAATAATTGAGGTACACAAAGTTGCAGTGAACCAGAACTTCTTTTTACTGAACAGTTCAACTATTTACAGGTTTCAGTTAGTTCCACATGTAATGTTGGTCACAGGCAGGCTTCACATAAGTGGCAGGCAAAGTCTTTGCAAGATACTCAGAGGGAATAACACTTACAGATCAGGCTGTATTTTCCTCAGATCCTGTCTGGCTTTCTCTAAGGCCCGTATGCCCTATAGCTGGCTTTATCCTTGGGTAGGGAAACCTTCCTCTGGTCTAAATCCTTTTGCTGTAAATATCCTTCTGCCCTTCAGCTTTCTATTAGCTGGATAAAAGTGGCTCTGCACTGTACTTTTCAAGGTGCTAGATATCTTCAGGAGGCAACTTCTTCTCCTGGGTGCAAGCTAGGAACCTGGGCTATCTAGCTGCATGTCAGAAGCTGCTCTTCAGCTAACCTTTGGTTAAAGTGCTCACTTGGCTTCTGACTACACCTCCCTCTCTCTGGTCTGGACCTGACTATATATACTAGGGGGTTCCCTAGCTCCCTCTACTGCCTAGGAGGAGGAACTACACCCCTAACAGGCCTGGTACACAGGAGATAACATTAAATTATACATTACAATGCAATATAAAATACCATAACCATGTTCCACAGAAGGTGGAGAACAACGTGACCCAATTGACCCTTGAGTAGTGCCCACCCTTACGTAGTGGGACACTACAATTGCAAAAAATGGTAGCATGTGTAAATAAATAAAACTGCATAATATATCCTACCAGGTATAAGTAGCATCCTACCTTCCAGCAGCCTATAGTTCTGCTTTCCCAAGCTATGTGCTTTCTATGAAAGCTCAAAAACCTCCAGTCTTCAAAAAACACATCTAGTGTAAAACAGTAAATGAAAGACAAGGCGGAGGGAGTGCAGCTGCAGTTTCTCTCTCTCTGAGACTGCATGTTGTGACAGGAGAGAGGAGGGCATCTGATTGGCTCAGAGGACACAGCACTGGTCTTCCTGGGAAAATCCAATCTACTCAGCACACATGCCAATTATTTGGACAGTCATTTATGTCCTGTGCTACAGCCTTCCAACCTGAAATACCCACAAACATACTTCTTACATAGGTATTTTTATGTGGTGGTAACAATAGAAGCAGTTTCAAGGGCAATAAAAGTTTTACACAACAGTAACTATAGAGAACAATTCTATATACTACAAATTCAAGGGGCGTGCTATTGATGCTCTCATAGTTGCCAACTGTGCTGAATTTGCAGGAACTGTCCTGGCAAATTTGGGCTGTCCTGGGCCCAAATGGGCAGGGCTAATGTAGGCCTTGCCCATAAGTGGGCAGTCCCAGATGTGCTTGGGGTATTCTCAGGGGCAGGGCTTAAGTGCCCCAAATTTACCAACTAAAATGTTGGTAAGTATGGGTGCTGCTAATTTGTGCCCTTAGCCTTTTTGCTCCATATTGAGCATGCCACTCAAGTTCCACGGCAATCAAGGTACACTGGCAGTGCTTGCTCCTGGGCAATGCTGGCCCCATGGTTGTGTGAACTAGGTGGGGTTTAATGGGGCACCACTTATGGCCTGGCATTATGACTGTAATTGAGACGCGAAAATATAATTCATTTAAGCACATTTGTTTCAAATTCCCCAATGTGGTCACATCAGTAGACACTGTGAATGGGCCTCAAGCTGTAGCTGCTGACAGGTCCATAGGGCAAAAGTAGGAAATTTTAACCTTGAATACGATCATACTCCCAGCTGAGCAGGGTTGGCCTTTGGGGTGTGTAACCTTCATGATCACAGAGGAGGCTAAAGGGGTTGTCACAGAAAGCCTAAAGGTTTGTGACCACCACAAATCTTAATTTTAATTATATACAGGGGTGGACTGGCCATAGATCCTACAGGGAAACCTCCGGCTGGGCCGATGTCCAAGGGTCCAACTGAGTTCTCACGGCGGCCAGACATGGTAAATAATGATCTGATGCCCCACTCCTGAATTTAAATACATTGCCATTATAAGGCAACTGGAGTAGGAGGACAGAACGTGGTAGCTGGTGCTGGCCTTTACAGAGGGGCAGCTTTTGGGGAGGTATTTTGTGCTGCTGGGGCAGTATTTTGTGATGCACTGTGGTATTTGGCTCTACTGGAGTGGTATAATGTTCCACAATATGATATTGCTGTCCCTTGAGTGTAAATAGATAGGTAGAAAAATCGGGCGGTAGATGAGAAGTAGTATTCTTTATTCCACTGATAAAATTGTCATAGGCATTGGACAGACCACACACTGCAGGCAAACACTTGTGGCCACGGCCGTTTCGCGCCACATCTTTGATGAGTGCCGCCCGATTTTTGTACCTATCTATTTACACTCAAAGGACTATTGTGGACAGAGCACCGCTACCGGGGAAGTTGGGTCGCAATCCGGCCGCGGCTGATCCAGTGTGTGTGTTTGTGAAGGAGGCTGAGCAGTGCCACCCTGTCTGTGCTCTTCATTTTTATATATGATATTGCTGTCCCTGCCTACTTGTGTTGACCCTGTCTTCTGTCAATTTGGGCCTCACTACAAAATAGGGCCACTTTGAGGTTTTTTTTCCAGGGCCACTTTAACTTTCCAGTCCCCCTCTGGCATAGCTACTGTGGCACTGTATAGATTGTTATTTTTATTCTGTATGGCATTGTTTTTTGGCCTCCGTGTAGTGCTGTTATGTGTGCACCATCTTATATGACACTGTATGATATAGTTATTTGTACACTATGGCAATACACCATGTGGGGGAGGAGGTGACAACAGAAGGTGGCACACTGGGCACCATCCAACATAAGACTGGCCCTGTTCCAAGGCAGCCATCCCAATTTATTTGGGTCTAGCAAAATAATGAATTATATTAATGACATGTATATGAGAGGGACCCAGGACATGGAGCGGTCATGGATTTTTAATAGATGACCATACATGTATGAAACAGTTATTTCAGTTTATCGGCTATTTTGATGCTATCATGTCCTGATGAATGACGGATTATTTATTGGATTTAGGCATCATGTAGTGATGAATGATGGATTATGTATTAGGTTTGGGAGAACTCGTTATGTCTATGGGCATATAAGAAAAGGATGTGGGTGATGTATGGGGCCCCACTGGGGCAGTATCATTTTATGTAGAGGAAACAGAGGAGATATTATACATTCATTCACTTCCAGCAGAGACATGGCAGGCTGTTAAATCTTAGGAATGTACAAGTCATAGGTTTAGAAGTTAAGGTTTAATGCAAATGTGGATAATTCCCCGGAAAAGGACAGACTGATGTCCAAACAGGTCTCCTTCGCTGCCATGCACAGTTTTTTTTTTTTTTTTTCAGTGGGGCTCAGTGTGGGGCGGAAAGAGTTAAAGAGTATTTGCCATTAATGCAAGTCCCTGATTGGGAAGCAGCTTGCTTCTTCTCATTACACATAGCTTAGTTTCAAAAGGGGAGCAAGATGCATAACAATAAGGGCCTCACTCTGCAAAACTTGGAGCCGTGCCACGGAGAGGCCATGATAAATGCAGAGAGACTTTGGCGCTGGCAAGAGATGGGGAGAGAGATGGAGAGAGAGGCAGGGAGGGAGACAGAGACGGATTGTGAGAAACAGAGTTAGGGCAAGAGAGGAGACGAATGGTGATGGCGAGGAGGAATGGTCAGGAATGCTGCACAGAAGTGGAAACAGATTTACAGGAAAATATTGGAACAAAGGACATTTGTGGTGAGATCTCGCATGGTGCCACAAAACAGGGTCATTGAATATAATGGGCCCCCATTAGACACATGTGGGAGCTAACATGGGGGGCCCATATCATTGTGTACTCATAAAACAGCATCTGTCTCTAAGACACACAGTACAGTGCCACATACCCCTTCTATTATATCACTGCCTAACCGGGCTCTTTGGTACTCTAGGAATGTTGGTGGAGCAGTGGTAGCCATATAGGTTATTATATGGCCTTTACAGAACCAGATATAGCTAAGAGCCGAATAGAAGTTACTTAGTCAGCTTATAGAATTATATAGAGAGGCTGGGTGCACACAGGGGTGCACCCTAGCCTTTCTGATGCCGGAGGCGAAAACTGAAATGGTGCCCCTCCCTCCCCAATGCCAATTTGGTGCTGCCTGAGGCGACCGCCTCAACTGGCCTCATTGGTGGTGCACCCCTGGGTACACGGTAGCGCTTGTGACCCCCATGAAACAAGCCTTGTGCAGGGATGTACAGGTCATAGCAAATGGCCTGTTCCATTGTTGCTTGCCCACCTTTACAGTTGTCTGGATAATTTCCATCCCGACCATCAGATATGTGACGCTGTGTTTCGTCAGTTACCTCATATAGGGAAAAGTAATCCCACTGGATTTTATATAACCCACTACAGTTGACTTCTATATTCACACCACTTCGGGTCCTCAGGTACACATCCCTATACCTTCACAGACATGACTAAGCAAACGTAAAATGGAATAGTCACACCATCTGAGTGGGGTGCATTGTTGACTCCGCCCTTTTTAGGGTCACCCCTCCTTTCTTTTTACACCCTTCAGGGACAGAAGGGGAGGGGTGGGTGGGAAGCTGTGCTCAGCTCCATTTGCACACACTTTTCCAGTCCGCTTCACAACATCTGACAGCCCCAAACTTCTCATTTTCGGAGTAATCACTTCGCTGCACTAATTGCACATGCAAATATGCAAATTCGTATTAATTAATTACTATACTAATTAGTTCTGTGGTATTTGCGAGTAATAAATCACTGCTTGCTGGCTGTGTAGCTGGAGCAGACCCGGCCCATTTACACTCCGCATAAAATTTTAATAGTTGCTCTGGATGTTATGGGACGTGAGAGGCCGTCCAGGTAACCCCTTCACCGCCAAAGAGACAAATACTAGGCTGACACAGGTCTTTGATATTGGGTCGGCCTTGCAGGGGTTAATAAAAGTTGGCAAAGCTCCCTAAAATTGAGGGGAGGCAAGAAAATTAATGTAATCCCCATTTGAAGCAGAGAGAGTTGGAGAGGGTGAACAGGGACAGTCAAGAAAAAATGACAGAGGACAAAAAGAGGTGACACGGTTGCTGATGACGTTAAGTGCCCGTAGTGTTTTCTATAGGATGTGGCTACCACTAAATGTATGGCATTGCCTACTGACACCTGATAAATCTGAAAATGTGCATTGTCAGATTCTCTACACATCATTTTTTATTTAATAGTCGATTCCAATTCTGGAAGACCTTATGAATGGTGCCGCCCAAGGACCACCTGCTCTGTCCCAATTCTTGGTGCATTTAAGCTGGCCATACATAGGAGTCTCGCTCAGACCAACTGTTGGTTAGACTCCTAGTAACCTAGCTGGTATCCATTACATCAGGGGTCAGCAACCTTTTACACACCGAGTGCCATTTTTGAAACCATCAGGCAACCGGGTGCCAGTGAACAACAGCGCTCCATAGTGTTAGTTAGATTTTCATTTTTATACTTTTTATACAGTACAAGTACATAGTTGTACTGCTAATAGTAAGTTAAACTCACTAATTAATTAAAGGTGTTTACCTTGCCACCCTAAGCTCAGTATAACGCGAGCTACAGCTATGTGCATGTGTTAGCTCACCTCCCGATCTACTGAGCCGACCTGTGACAGTCTCATTGTCACAGGTCGGCTAGAACTATGAGGTGAGTGAAAAGCACTCACCTCATAGTTCTCCTTTAAGGCAGTGAGAAATTCTATTCCACATTACAAAAAGACCTCAGATCAGCCCTAAACACTGCACCTTCATAAAACACAGGGTTTTTACTTACCTGATGGAGAGCTGAGACAAAAGACCGGAGTCGTGTGGGCTGTAGGCGTTCAAGCTGTAGACTTCTGACTGTAGGTTACTGGCAGGTATTTTCTTCTGGTAGACTGGAAGAAATACAAAATAATTATTACTTACAGAAAATAATTTCTAACAGGCCTACAGCATCACCAAAAGACCTCACGTCAGCCTCAAACCTTTTACCAGACCTCAGACCAGCAGCAATACACAGGAGACCTCAGATCTGGGGGGATCTGTGGATGACAGACACTGTTATGGGGGGATCTGTGGATGACGGACACTGTTATGGGGGGGATCTGTGGATGACGAACACTGTTAGGGGGGATCTGTGGATGACGGACACTGTTATGGGGGGATCTGTGGATGACAGACACTGTTATGGGGGGATCTGTGGATGACAGACACTGTTATGGGGGATCTGTGGATGACGGACACTGTTATGGGGGGGATCTGTGGATGACAGACACTGTTATGGGGGGATCTGTGGATGACGGACACTGTTATGGGGGGGATCTGTGGATGACAGACACTGTTATGGGGGGATCTGTGGATGACGGACACTGTTATGGGGGGGATCTGTGGATGACGGTCACTGTTATGGGGGGATCTGTGGATGACGGACACTGTTATGGGGGGGGATCTGTGGATGACACACACTGTTATGGGGGGATCTGTGGATGACGGACACTCTTATGGGGGGGATCTGTGGATGACACACTGTTATGGGGGGATCTGTGGATGACAGACACTGTTATGGGGGGATCTGTGGATGACGGTCACTGTTATGGGGGGGATCTGTGGATGACGGACACTGTTATGGGGGCATCTGTGGATGACAGACACTGTTATGGGGGGATCTGTGGATGACGGACACTGTTACAGGGGGATCTGTGGCTGGCACTGTTACAGGGGGGGGGGGGTCTGTGGCTGGCACTGTTACAGGGGGGGATCTGCGGATGGCACTGTTATATATGTGCCATCCACAGACCCCCCAGCCCATAACAGTGCCATCCACAGACCCCCCCCCCCCCCAGCCCATAACAGTGCCATCCACAGACCCCCCCAGCCCATAACAGTGACATCCACAGACCCCCCCCAGCCCATAACAGTGACATCCACAGACCCCCCCCCCCAGCCCATAACTGTGCCATCCACAGATCGCCCCCGCCGCCAGTATACAAATATAAGATGTTATATTCATTTATTGGTTATTAAACATGCCCCCTCAGTCCTATTACTACCTTACATCCTAATCGCTTCTGTAGAATTCAGGCAGCCCAAGCCGGGCGGCCGGCGCGTCTCTCACTGACGTCACTTGCCTGCGCCGCCCGCTTCATTCAGGCACATGACAAAAGTTACGCTGCCGCCCGCCTGGCCTGCCTGAATTCTACAGATGCGATTAGGATGTAAGGTAGTAATAGGACTGAGGGGGCATGTTTAATAACCAATAAATGAATATGACATCTTATATTAGTATACCGGAGCGGCGGGGCGGGGCTATACTACACTGACTGCACCGCCCCGCCGCCATTGCCAGCCCCCAGATCCTCCTCCCAGTCCCTCCCCGAGTCCCCGCTCGCTCCTACATCGCAGCTTGCGATGTAAAACGGCAAGCATTCGCCCCATAAGACGCAGGGGCATTTCTCCCCCATTTTGGGGGAAGAAAAAGTGCGTCTTATGGGGCGAACTCACACGTGCCAGCAGAGACAGACTCGCGTGCCATGCCGGGCACGCGTGCCGGGGGTTGCCGACCCCTGCATTACATCAATTGTCAGCCTGATCATCATATCTGATATTAGAACAGCCAATTTCATCATTCCGGGTGCAGGAAAGGATTATGATGGACCCCTGGCTGCTCCGAAAATGTCGATACGTCAAGATTCTGGAAGTTTTTAAGTTTTCCACAAACTCTCACTACTGATACATAGACCATGGTCTACCTTTAGTGTTGGTCACCTACCATTTGTTACCTGTAGGAAGTCAGGAAAAAGGAATAGAAAATAAACTAGCTAAGAAACAGAAACAGCCTTCAATAAACTGTATTATGCTTATATTGTTTACTAATTTTTTATCTTTATATTGTTTACTAACTTTTAGAAATCACTGCTAAACCGATGGACATGTAAATATCAAACCCGGCTGATCCCATGAGATCGTTGGCCGATCCCCCCAAAAAAACACATGTCTATGGATGAAGATGATAGGGTTACGGATCTTATCCCTCACCATCTAAGTCCACACTACCTGAATGATAATTATTTTTTTTTTATTCTGACACTGTCACCTTATTGTTATGATGGCGGCTGACTCTCTACGTGGGCAATAATAATATATGCTCTGTGTTAACATCCTAATGACATATACAGTCACTTCCACTCACCTTTTAGCTAATTTGTTAAAATGAGATGTAATGAATGCAAATGCTCTTTTTGTAGTGCAATACATACAATTTGCATAATTCGCAAAGGATACAGGTGGTATGCTTACATCTTTTTCACACATCTGATACAGTCATAAAAATACACTTCCTCTAATTAGGGTATTGGTACCTTATTATATGTCCTGTGGTGGTTTAAATGGTTTATCCCAGGATAAATGTAAAAAATGAAGAGCAGACATACAGGACATCTACAGTACAAGCTAGAACCAGCCCTGTAAATCATCCAGAGATTTCCCTATTCATTGCTCCAGTTGCTCTGCTAGATTTAATTTAAGCTGGTAGCAAAGGGTGTGTGTTCTTTTTATTGCAGCTCAGGGGGCATGTCCTTTCTGCTGCACCCAATGCATTTTTTTAGGTAAAATTTCTCTCAGGGCGAGTGTAAAAAAACAACTCCCTCCCGCCATCAAAACTGCTAGATGAAATCATATCAGAAGAGTACTCGCAACCGTCTCACTATATATATATATATATATATATATATATATATATATTTTTATGCTTAACACAAGATTTATTGAGAGCAAAATAAAATCATAAATTACTGCCTAAACTGCTAAAAGTCGCAGGCAGAGTGGTACAGGAGAACTGCAGTATAAAGGAAGGCAATACCCTTAGAAGAGTAGTGATGAAATACAATCATCAATAATGTGCAAAACCAAAAAACTGTCATGTTAGCATTTAATAACTAACTAAAACCCAATCACAGCAGGTCTCAACTAGCACACGCAAGTAAATGTACAAAAACCAAGTAACATATAAAACCAGATTGAAAGCATATATGGCAAGGCGGATTACTGTATACTGTACATACAATATATGGAGGTTACACCATGCCGGACAATATAAGCTCTGTGCCATGCTGTACAATAAACGGTATAACCATTACACAGTGTAGCGGTATACTGTACAGTCGTGGCCAAAAGTTTTGAGAATTACATAAATATTGGAAATTGTAAAAGTTGCTGCTTAAGTTTTTATAATAGCAATTTGCATATACTCCAGAATGTTATGAAGAGTGATCAGATGAATTGCATAGTCCTTCTTTGCCATGAAAATTAACTTAATCCCAAAAAAAACTTTCCACTGCATTTCATTGCTGTCATTAAAGGACCTGCTGAGATCATTTCAGTAATCGTCTTGTTAACTCAGGTGAGAATGATGACGAGCACAAGGCTGGAGATCATTATGTCAGGCTGATTGGGTTAAAATGGCAGACTTGACCTGTTAAAAGGAGGGTGATGCTTGAAATCATTGTTCTTCCATTGTTAACCATGGTGACCTGCAAAGAAACGCGTGCAGCCATCATTGCGTTGCATAAAAATGGCTTCACAGGCAAGGATATTGTGGCTACTAAGATTGCACCTCATTCAACAATTTATAGGATCATCAAGAACTTCAAGGAAAGAGGTTCAATTCTTGTTAAGAAGGCTTCAGGGCATCCAAGAAAGTCCAGCAAGCGCCAGGATCGTCTCCTAAAGAGGATTCAGCTGAGGGATCGGAGTGCCACCAGTGCAGAGCTTGCTCAGGAATGGCAGCAGGCAGGTGTGAGTGCATCTGCACGCACAGTAAGGCGAAGACTTTTGGAAGATGGCCTGGTGTCAAGAAGGGCAGCAAAGAAGCCACTTCTCTCCAAAAAAAACCATAAGGGACAGATTGATCTTCTGCAGAAAGTATGGTGAATGGACTGCTGAGGACTGGGGCAAAGTCATATTCTCCAATGAAGCCTCTTTTCGATTGTTTGGGGCATCTGGAAAAAGGCTTGTCCGGAGAAGAAAAGGTGAGCGCTACCATCAGTCCTGTGTCATGCCAACAGTAAAGCATCCTGAGACCATTCATGTGTGGGGTTGCTTCTCATCCAAGGGAGTGGGATCACACACAATTTTGCCCCAAAACACAGCCTTGAATAAAGAATGGTACCAAAACTCCAACAGCAACTTCTTCCAACAATCCAACAACAGTTTGGTGAAGAACAATGCATTTTCCAGCACGATGGAGCACCGTGCCATAAGGCAAAAGTGATAACTAAGTGGCTCGGGGACCAAAACGTTGACATTTTGGGTCCATGGCCTGGAAACTCCCCAGATCTTAATCCCATTGAGAACTTGTGGTCAATCCTCAAGAGGCGGGTGGACAAACAAAAACCCACTAATTCTGAAAAACTCCAAGAAGTGATTATGAAAGAATAGGTTGCTATCAGTCAGGAATTGGCCCAGAAGTTGATTGAGAGCATGCCCAGTCGAATTGCAGAGGTCCTGAAAAAGAAGGGCCAACACTGCAAATACTGACTCTTTACATAAATGTAATGTCGATAAAAGCCTTTGAAACGTATGAAGTGCGTGTAATTATATTTCACTACATCACAGAAACAACTGAAACAAAGATCTAAAAGCAGTTTAGCAGCAAACTTTGTGAAAACTAATATTTGTGTCATTCTCAAAACTTTTGGCCACGACTGTATATTGTGTGGCACAGTGTAGGCTATATGTGTATAACAAACATACTCCACATGAAAACTTACAATTACTTGGCTTGACCCTTGGGGATCTCGGACACCACTTCAACACTTTGGCTGGGGGGGCTCGGTGGAGCTGATGTTGTGCTTTATCCTAATGAGAAAGATTTCATAATAAGGATTTGGAGAAAGGGCAGAGGGATAGCAGAGCAGGGAGAGGTTGGTGCTGCTACTAGGGGGGTCATACCATGGGGGAGTAATAAAGCCCACCATAATGCCCCCCCAGTAGTAATAATTCTCCTTATAATGTGCAAAACATACCCCCTTGTAATGCCCCCAGTTGAGCTAATGTTCCCATAATGTGCCAATATAAAATACCCCTTCTCAGTGCCCCCGTAGATGACCCCATAGTGCTCCTCTCCCCCCTTCCCCATAGTACCCACCATAATGTGTCCCAGTATAAAATGCCCCTATACAGAGCCCCCCATATAAAATACCCCTTCTTTTTAGCCTCAGTAGATGCCCCTATAGTGCCATCCAATAATGTGCCAGTAATAAGTGCCCCAATAGATGCCCCCTAATCATGTGCCAGTAAGATGTGCCCCCATAGATGTCCCCCAATCATGTGCCAGTAATAAGAGCCCCCCCACCATCATGTGCCAGTAGCCAGTGCCCCCCCATCATGTGCCAGTAGCCCCCTTATGTGCCAGTAGCCCCCTTATGTGCCAGTAGTCCCCCTTATGTGCCAGTAGTCCCCCCTATCATGTGCCAGTAGCCCCCCTTATGTGCCAGCAGCCCCCTTCTGTGCCAGTAGTCCCCCTTATGTGCCAGTAGTCCCCCTTATGTGCCAGTAGCATAGTGCCATCTCCCCCCAATGTGCCAGTATCATAGTTCCATTTCCCCCCCCAATGTGCCAGTATGAAGTGCCTCTCTCCTTCCCACCCCTCCATGTGCCAGTATCATAGTGCCATCTCCCCCCCATGTGCCAGTATTAAGTGCCTCTCCCCCCCCCCCACATGTGCCAGTATCATAGTGCCATCTCCCCCCCATGTGCCAGTATCAAGTGGCTCTCTCAACCCCCATGTGCCAGTATCATAGTGCCACCCCCCCACCCCCATGTGCCTATCTCCCCCCCATGTGCCAGTATCATAGTGCCATCTCCCCCCATATGCCAGTATCAAGTGCCTCTCCCCCCCATGTGCCAGTATCATAGTGCCATCTCTTACCCCCCATGTGCCAGTATCAAGTGCCTCTCCCCCCTCCCCAATGTGCCAGTATCAAGTGCCTCCCGCTCCCCCCATGTGGCAGTAACAGTCCGGTATTTAAAAAAAATATAAAAAACACTTGTTAGCGATGCAATGCAGCCTCTTCCGGCCTATGTCCCGTGCTGTATGTCCATATATGGAGTCAGTGCTTGTGTATTTCAGAAAAGTTTCTGCTTGGACTTGAACTCACAACCTTCTGTATCAGAGGCAAGGCACTTAACCACACAGCTATAAGAGCTGCATTGCCACTGGCTGAAACAATATGAGACTTCTACTGTAGACTTGTTTATAGCTTTGATAGCCAGTGTACATCCCACAGCTGCCCCAGCGCACTCAGCTCTGCTATATCTCTATATATGATAGCTGCCCCAGCACACCCAGCTTTGCTATATCTATACACATAACAGCAGCCCCAGCACACCCAGCTCTGCTACATCTATATACATGACAGCTGCCCCAGCACACTCAGCCTGCTATATCGCTATATATGATAGCTTCCCCAGCACACCCAGCTCTGCTGCATCTATACACATAACAGCTGCCCCAGCACACCCAGCTCTGCTACATCTATACACATGACAGCTGCCCCAGCACACTTAGCTCTGCTATATCTCTATATATAATAGCTACCCCAGCACACCCAGCCCAGCTACATCTATACACATGACATCTGCCCCAGCACACTCAGCTCTGCTATATCTCTATATACTGTATAGTAATACTTAGAGATATATAGATATAGCAGAGCTGAGTGTGCAGGGGCAGCTGTCATGTGTATAGATGTAGCAGAGCTGAGTGTGCTGGGGCAGCTGTCATATATATAGAGATATAGCAGAGCTGAGTGTGCTGGGGCAGCTGTCATATATATATATATATATATATATATATAGTAGAGCTGAATGTGCTGGGCAGCTGTCATGTGTATAGATGTAGCAGAGCTGGGTGTGCTGGGGCAGCTATCACATATAGAGATATAGCAGAGCTGAGTGTGCTGGGGCAGCTGTCATGTGTATGGATGTACACTGGCTATCAAAGCTATCAACGAGTCTACAGTAGAAGTCTCATATTTTTTCAGTCAGTGGCTAAGCAGCTTTTATAGCTGTGTGGATAAGTGCCTTGCCTCTGATACAGAAGGTCGTAGGTTCGAATCCCAGCAGACGCCTCTCACTCTCCTGCTCAGGCAAGGCACACAACGATACAGATGACTATGCCAGGATTCGTTGGATTCAATTTTGGAAATGAGGTCGGGATTCGAATCCGGTGCCCCGGACTGCCGCCCGGCCCAAGAAACGGCCCTGGCTGCACCCTCTCCCTATCTAGGCTCGGTAGGCAGTTGAATGAACTGAGCATGTGTGGCCATCTCAACAAGGTAGACAGAGAAATAAAATAAAAGCAGCTGGCGCTATACAGATACATTTTATTGAATAACTAAGTGGCTATACTACATTTTTACTTGCAATTACAAAAGTATTCAGATCGAGGTGCTGGTTTGAAAACTGCAGAATATTTTTGTCAGACAAACCATTTAACTTACCAAATCTGTATTTAACCCATTCCCATATGTCGGGGACCACACACATATACAGTAGTGTAGTACCAATATAGGGGGCATTATGGGACATTTTTAATACTGGGGCACTATAAAGGGTATTACTGGGGCACTATTGAGGCATTACTACTGAGGCCACAATAGGAGTGAATTATTATTGCTTGGGGCATTATTACTGGGGGCATTATAGAGAGATTTATTATTACTGAAAGCACTGTAGGGGGGCATTATTACTACTGGAGGCACTATTGCATTACAGGGAGCATTTTTACTACTGGGGTATTATATATTTTTGGCAGAATAGTATTTGAGGGCTTTCGGGCCACAGCAGCCACAGTATTGTGGGTGGCAGCAGGATGACACAGTTGAGTTTGCTTTGAAAAGATGGAGGATAATGGCAAAGTGAGGAATCCAAGACATCTGTATGGAACACTCTGCAGAGGTGAGACATGGCTAAAATAAGTCGTCCTGGCAGTTTGAGCCGATTTGAAAAAATAAGGAAAGAGAATGTCTACATCAAAGGAAACAACACTGGAATGAATAGGTATGTAGTCCCGTATTCGCCTGTATGTCTGGTAGCATAGCTAAAGACCAGGCTTCATGTGAAGGTAAGGCTGGCTTGGCATTTTAGCTCTTGTCTCACCTTTTCAGCCCATTGCTTTATATCCTAACTAGAGACAGAGGAGGAGGAAGACAAAACCTAAGAGCTGGTGCTGGCAACCAAAGAAGGGCAGCTTCCTGGGAAGTATTTTGTGCTGCTGGGGCAGTATTTCTTGCTGCAGGAGGTATTTGATTCTGTTGGGGCGGTATTTAGTGCTGTACTAAGGTATTGCTGTCCTCAGCCTACTTCGGTTGTATCTGCCTACTTGTGTTGCCCTGTCTTCTGTCAATCTAGACCTACCTAAAACATGGGGCCACTTTTACTTTTTTTTCAGGGCCACTTGAAGTTCACAGTCCACCCCTGACCACATGGTGCCTACATAATACAACCATATATTACTCACTCAATACTGCCGTTCAATGCCTAACTTAAACTGCCATTCAGTCTTTTCCTAAATAGTAATGTGTTAATGGTAACATCATTGGTGGTCTAGGGTAGTGAAGAAACGAGTCTATTTTCACAGTGGTCAGTGATGCTCAGATCAGAAACAAAGCTGTGCTGCTCTCCAGCCGATATGGGCCCCAAACCGTGACTCTGTGGATCGCATGCGGCCTGTGGGCTGTGCACCCGTGCTGTATGTCCAGGCAGGAGTAAACTCTACTTCTCCTGGTGCCAAATGGCTTCCAATAAATACAATGAGAGCAGGCTACAGCTTTATACTTACTCTAATTAAAATCAGCCTATGGGGCAGACAGGCAGACAGGCTAGTCAGGGGTGCAAGACCAACAGGAGTCAGCCACACCTCTAGCTCACCTTCAGCTCAAGCTCACCTGGTGGTCACCTTGAGCTGGAGGTGTGGCTGACTCCTGTTTGTCTTGCACCCTTGACTAGCCTGTCTGCCCCATAGGCTGATTTTAATTAGAGTAAGTATAAGGCTGTAGCCTGCTCTCATTGTATTTATTGGAAGCCATTTAGCACCAGGAGAAGTAGAGTGGGCTCAGCATGCATGTTGGTACCTGCATCCCTGGATTTAATGGAGGCCGTTATGGCACCAAAAATGGTAAAAAGCAGAGTGGACCCAGCATGCATGTGGAACCTGCACTCCCTGAATTTCATGGTGGCCATTATGGCACAAAACAGGTAGTATTTAGTGTTAGATTCCCATCTTATAGAGATCACCTTGACGTTTGGCAGACGGGCCCAAATCATTTTGTACAAAATGTATTTGCCAAGAATCTCAAATTTGCAAAATTAGTACCAGAATGTTTTCTATAATTATGGCATTATTGTACTTTATTTGTGTTTGCAGAGTGCTGTTGCATTGTCCTTTTTTATTTCAGGCAGGAGTAAAGTCAAGCATGAAATATAAAATTTTGAATCTGTGGCTTGGCCCCCATTCATGTCCTGCCCTATGTCAGGGAAACTACCAATGGAAAGGTTACAGGGGTTTCAGAGGTCAGAATTGTGACCTGCCCTCAAATCTACAGAGTGGCCCCACTGACCCGACACATGACCTTGATTCCACGGTGAGCACCACTTTTAACTGTATAATCCACATTACAAATTTGCAACATCTAAATTTATGGGTAGGAGGCACGAAGGTTGGCATTTTGAATGTCTGGGAAAACACAGGGGGTAGCTTTTACTGTTTTACAGCTGAAAGGATGCATTATTAACTCATAGGGGTACAAGGAAGGCATTTTTGTAGGGACACAAAGGTGAGCATTTTTACTGTTCTGACTACCATCATTTTATAGACAATCATCTTGGCTATCTCATACATAAATTGGACCTGCAACTATTTAGCATATGATTAGTTATGCAGATTCTTGTCATGTAACTGCATTGTTACTGTTTTGTTCCTGGTGGTGGAACAATCTTTTGTATACTAGAAATTACAACCTGTTCTCACATTCCCTAATAGCTCAGTGTGTTATTAGGTTGATTCCCAAGCAAAAGGTCAGCGATGAAGAAGGTTTCCCAAGAAAAGTAAAACAGCATCATCCAGCTCATCAATAGCGGTATCTCGGCCAAGAAAAATTGCCAAACTGCATCATGTGAGTGCCATGACAGTTGGAAGAATACGAAATGAAGTCCGTCCATCCATTCCAAAGCCAAGAGGTGGACGTTCAGGTAAAATATCAGAGTCAACAAGTCGGATCATCACAAGGTCTATCAGTTCTGGTGCGACAAACACAGCAGTGGAGGTGGCTCATATGTTTCGTAATAGTAAGATCACAGACGTCCATGCAAACACCGTGCGATGCGCATTACACAAGTCTGGAATGGTGGCCCGAAAAAAGGTGAAGAAGCGTCGACTTCAATATCCTCATAAGACGCGTCGGCTTGAGTATGCAAAAAAGTAGGAACAGAGGTCAGTAGAAGATTGGAAACGGGTGATTTGGAGCAATGAGATGAAAGTCAATAGATAGAGAAATTAAAGGAACTGTCAAGTTTGGTAGAGGAAGCCTGGTGATATGGGGTTGTTTCACCGCCAAAGGTGTTCGTTACTTGACCAGGATCTATGATGGTCTCAATGCTGAGCTGTATGTGAGTATCCTACAAGATGAGTTACTGCGTACACTCGAGTACAATGGGTATGAAAAGGACAACATAGTGTTCCAGCAGGACAACGACCCGAAGCATACGTCGATATTGGCGAAGAAATGGTTTAGTGATAATGAAGTAGAGGTGCTGGATTGGCTCCCACCAGGGGCCGACTGACCATTCGGGCACTCGGGCATGGACAGCTCACTCCTACAGCCAGAGGTCGCAATAACTTTTACTAGTGGCGTACTAAGGAAGGGGGGGGGGGGGCAGTCCGGCCTGGGTGCCGGCTCTCACGGGGGTGCCAGAAGCAATGAGCGCTTTACAGATGGAAGCACTCATTGCTGGAGCGCAGGGAGCTGGGTCCTGTCACTCACCGCTCTGCTCCTCCCGCTCCTCCCCTCCTTCAGGCCGGCCGCGCTCTGATTGGTAGAGCAGGAAGACTTCTCCCCACTCCACCATTCAGCCTGCAGGCACGGATCACGCTGCCGGCCTGTGTGGGCGGAGCCTGCCGCCCGGGAGTCTGCATAATCTCCACCCACACAGTGCTGCAAAACGATCTGTGCCTGTAGGGGAGAGAGGACTGTGAGCTTCAGTAACCGGACAAGGTGAGTAGTTACTGTGTTTTTTTTTTTTTAAACACAGAGGGGGGCACAATAGTCATTGCTAATGTGAAGGGGGCACAATGGGCATTTCTACTCTGGAGAGGGCACAATGGGGATTGCTAATGTTAAGGGGGCACAATGGGCATTTCTACACTGGAGGGGGTACAATGGGCATTTCTACTCTGGAGGGGGCACAATGGGCATTTCTTCTCTGGAGGGGGCACAATGGCATTGCTAATGTGAAGGGGCACAATGAGCATTTCTACTATGGAGGGGGCACAATGGGCATTTCTACTCTGGAGGGGGCACAGAGGGCATTGCTAATGTGAAGGGGACACAATGGGCAATTTTATACTATGGAGGGGGCACAGTGCACAGAGGGAATTACTACTCTGAAGGGTGTACAGAGGGCATTATTACTGTGAAGGGGCACAATGGGCATTACTAACACAGAGGGCTTTACTACTATTAAGGGGGCACAATGCGGATTTCTACTGTGGAGGGGACACAGAGGGCTTTATTACTGTGAAGGGGGCACAATGGCCATTATTACTGTGAAGGGGGACAATGGGCATTACTACTATTAAGGGGCATTATTGCTGTGAAGGAGGCACAATGGGGATTATTACTGTGAGGGGGGCACAAAGAGGGCATTACAACAGTGAAGGGGCACAGATAGGGCATTACTACTGTGAAAGGGCCACAGAGAGGGCATAACTACTGTGAGAAGGGCAGAATGAGGGCATAACTACTATGAAGGGAGCACAATGAAGGGATAAGTACTTTAAGGGGGCACAATGTGGGCATAATAACTATTAGGGGGCACAATGTGGGTATAACTACTGTTAGGGGGCACACATCTGTACAAAACTACTGTGAAGGTTGTACAAAGAGGGCAATACTACTGTCAGGGGGTACGATTTTTTTAAAGTATTGGGTGGGGTGCCAGAGAAAGGACCTGCCCCGGGTGCCAAACAACCTAGGCACGCCACTGCTTTTACTAAATAATAAATTTTATTATCTGGAAAAAGTCCTCCACATTCATTAGCGCAGTGAGCGCTGTGACCGGCACGGGCAGCGCAGCGATGCAGCCTGTGCCTGAAATAACCAATAACAAAGCTCCTTACAGCAAGGAGCTTTGGTATAGGTCGGCGAGAGCTAGAAGGAGGAGGGGCTGGCTCCCGGAAGTGGCTGTATTAAGGAGAGCGGGGCGCGCTGCCCAAGGACCCTGGGGAGCCGTGGACTCATGTGACTGGACTGGTCTGAGAGAAAAGCTGACCCTGGGCCTGTGACCACCCCCGGGGCCGTGTTGTTGTGGCAGTGATAAGCCCGGCTTGTCAGTCTTCAAGTAAGTGATTCCCCCCTCCCCCAATCATGGTTCCGTCCAGTCTCACAGTTCTCTGCTCCCCCCTCCTCCTTTCACCCCACTAGTAACCCTGCTCCCCCTCCTCCTGTCACACCACTAGTGACCCTGCTCCCCCATCCTCCTGTCACCCCACTAGTGACCCTGCTCCCCCCTCCTCCTGTCACCCCACTAGTGACCCTGCTCCCCCCTCCTCCTGTCACACCACTAGTGACCCTGCTCCCCCATCCTCCTGTCACCCCACTAGTGACCCTGCTCCCCCCTCCTCCTGTCACCCCACTAGTGACCCTGCTTCCCCCTCCTCCTGTCACCTCACTAGTGACCCTGCTCCCCCTCCTCCTGTCCCCACTAGTGACCCTGCTCCCCCCTCCTCCTGTCACACCACTAGAGACCCTGCTCCCCCATCCTCCTGTCACCCCACTAGTGACCCTGCTCCCCCTCCTCCTGTCACCCCACTAGTGACCCTGCTTCCCCCTCCTCCTGTCACCCCACTAGTGACCCTGCTCCCCCTCCTCCTGTCCCCTCTAGTGACCCTGCTCCCCCTCCTCCTGTTTCCCCCTAGTGACCCTGCTCCCCCTCCTCCTGTCACCTCACTAGTGACCCTGCTTCCTCCTCCTCCTGTCACCCCACTAGTGACCCTGCTCCCCCCTAGTGACCCTGCTCCCCTTCCTCCTGTCACCTCACTAGTGACCCTGCTCCCCCCACTAGTGACCCTGCTCCCCCTCCTCCTGTCACCCCACTAGTGACCCTGCTCCCCCTCCTCCTCTCACCCCATTAGTGACCCTGCTCCCCCCTCCTCCTGTCCCCCCTAGTGACCCTGCTCCCCTCCTCCTGTCACCTCACTAGTGACCCTGCTTCCCCCTCCTCCTGTCACCCCACTAGTGACCCTGCTCCCCCCTAGTGACCCTGCTCCCCCTCCTCCTGTCACCTCACTAGTGACCCTGCTCCCCCCTCCTCCTGTCACCCCACTAGTGACCCTGCTCCCCCCTAGTGACCCTGCTCCTCCTCCTGTCACCTCACTAGTGACCCTGCTCCCCCCAGTAGTGACCCTGCTCCCCCTCCTCCTGTCACCCCACTAGTGACCCTGCTCCCCCTCCTCCTGTCACCCCATTAGTGACCCTACTCCCCCCTCCTCCTGTCCCCCCTAGTGACCCTGCTCCCCCTCCTCCTGTCACCTCACTAGTGACCCTGCTTCCCCCTCCTCCTGTGACCCCACTAGTGACCCTGCTCCCCCCCTAGTGACCCTGCTCCCCCTCCTACTGTCACCTCACTAGTGACCCTGCTCCCCCCACTAGTGACCCTGCTCCCCCTCCTCCTCTCACCCCACTAGTGACCCTGCTCCCCTCCTCCTCTCACCCCATTAGTGACCCTGCTTCCCCCTCCTCCTGTCACCCCACTAGTGACCCTGCTCCCCCCCTAGTGACCCTGCTCCCCCTCCTACTGTCACCTCACTAGTGACCCTGCTCCCCCCACTAGTGACCCTGCTCCCCCTCCTCCTCTCACCCCACTAGTGACCCTGCTCCCCTCCTCCTCTCTCCTCCACTAGTGACCCTGTGTGTTCCTGTACAGAGAGGAGCCTGGCTGGAGTGTGTGTCTGTCCCTGTGTGTGTGTGACTGTCCCTGTGTGTGTGTGTGTGTTTCTGTCCCTGTGTGTGTGTTTATGTCCCTGTGTTTGTGTGTCTGTCCCTGTGTGTCTCTCTCTGTGTGTGTCACCATCACCATGCCCACAGTGTTCCTATGTCTTGACGCAGCTGCATCAGGACGTATGTATGTCTAGTATGTTGAAAGAGTCGTGTGATGTATACACAGTTGTATACAAGAAGAGATTTTGTCTTTGCCAAGCTTTGCCTTTGCACCAGTCCCATAAGCCTTTATCTACAACTAATGTTAGCTGTTAGTGTTGGGCGAGCATGCTCGGCCGAACACCATTTTGACTCGAGCATCGCGATGCTCGGCACATCGCTGTGTTCGGCCGCGTGTGCTCGAGCGTGATGCTCGAGTCTCCTCTCCGCACGTTTGTTGGCTGCTATGCAGCTAATAAACGCGTGGGGAAGTACTGGCGCTCACTGTAATGCCATAGCCAGTGGCGTAGGGATCGCCATAACAGCCATAGCAATGGCTATGGGGCCCTACGCCACTGGGGGGCCCGGGCTGCCAGCTGAGGATTAAAAAAATATATATTTGAGTGGCGGTGCGATAGGGGCCCGGGCCTCGGGCCCCCCCCCTTTATTGGTGGCAGCAGCAGGGGCAGTTCCGATCGGAGTCCCAGCAGTGTAATGGGCTCCGATCGGTTACCATGGCAGCCAGGACGCTACATAAGTCCTGGCTGCCATAACTAGTTACTCTGCAGAATACTTACATGCGCTGTGGCCGCCGGGCGCTCCTTCTTCTTGTAACTCACAGGTCTGTCCGGCGGCCACAGTGCATGTAAGTATTCTGCAGAGTAACTGGCCATGGCAGCCAGGACTTCAGTAGCGTCCTGGCTGCTATAGTAACGATCGGAGCCCCAGCATTACACTGCTGGGACTCCGATCGGAACTGCCGCTGCCACCAATAAAGGGGGAGGGGGGGCCCGGGGGGCGCACTTTCCACTTCCCACCAATGATTTTTAATACTAGGAAGGGCGGGGGGAGGGCACACTGCCCACCAATGATTGCCGGGGAGGGGGGGCGCACTGCCCACCAATGATTACCGGGGAGGGGGGCGCACTGCCCACTGCCCACCAATGATTTTTAATACTGTGAAGGGTGGGGGAGGGCACACTGCCCACCAATGATTACCAGGGAGGGGGGAGGGCACAATGCCCACCAATGATTTTTAATACTGGGAAGGGCTGGGGGAGGGCACACTGCCCACCAATGCTTACCGGGGAGGGTGCACTGCCCACCAATGATTTAAATACCGGGGAGGGCGCACTAGGGGCTGATGGGGAGGGTACTGGGGGCTGGTGAGAGGCACTAGGGGCCTAATGGAGAGGGTACTGGAGGCTGGTGAGAGGCACTGGAGGCTGATGGAGAGGCACTGGGGGCTGATGGAGAGGCACTGGGGGCTGGTGAGAGGCACTGGGGGCCAATGGAGAGGCACTGGGGGCCAATGGAGAGGCACTGGGGGCCAATGGAGAGGCACTGGGGGCTGGTTAAAGGCAAGACAAGTGATGCGTAAAAATCACTGCTCATCTGCACAGCCCTATAGAAGTGAATGGGTCCGGATTCAGTGCGGGTGCAATGCGTTCACCTCACGCATTGCACCCGTGTGGAAATTTCGCCCGTGTGAAAGGGGCCTTATAGCGTTTACCTTTAACACGTGTGTCTATAAATTTCTTTCTAATATCCTGAGACAATTCTCTCCTTAGCATTCTTTGCTCCATGTTCAGTGTGGTGCACGCCATGATAACAAACAGCACAGTGACTATTTCTACCCCTTTAAATAGCCGGATTGATTGATTACAAGTTTGAAAACACTTGTGATGCTAAATACAGAACACAGCTTAGTTTAACATGTCCCTACGGTCAAATTATTTTCAATCTTTTCTATAGTTACCATCATTTGTCCAGTTTTTTAATTATTTTGTTGAACCACAATTCAAAACCAATGTCTGATTTTCATAAGCTGATTTTCAGTAAATTTTTATTTATTATTACTCCTGTCAGTTTGAAAAATTTTCAGTGACCATTGTGGGTTTTTCTTTTAACCAACCAACAATTTTGTCCACCTGTGTATTAAATAATGAAATGAGAAGATTGCTCAGAAAGCATAGGGCAGTGACATGTGGCTCTCAAGTTATGGCCGGACTGGGGGGCAGAGCCTTTAGGGGAGGCCGACATGACAGGGGTTTGGTTCAGGGAGACCCTGGGGGGTTAGGGATAGGTTATTTTGGTTAGAGGGTGGGTTAAATGAGACCCTGGGGGTCGGGATTGTCCGATTTGAGTTTAGGGGAGGGGGATAAGGGGTTAAAACGTTGAGGCAGGGAGAAGAAGGGGGCCATTTTAGGAGAACAGAAAAGAGCTAAGCCATGTTTCGTTACTGCTGAACTTACTTGGTAATGGAGCAGCTTGAGGACACCATCAGAGAATTGAGGGCGACAGCGGAGGTTCGGGGCACCGGCTGGGTGCCCAGGTGCAGCAGATCTTAGGGGGGGCAGCTTCCTCCTGCACTCCCCGACTTGGAAGGAATCCGTCAGGTATGCGGAGCCCACTAGGTGGCCGGGCTCGGTCACCTCGGTCTACAGCGGGGAGCGGCGTTGTAGCGGGACCATGCACGGCGGGCACCTTTCCAGTTCCAGGGGAGGAAGGCGCCCCCCAGCGTGAGCAGGATGTCGGGAGGCACGGGGCTGCTGTGAGTCCGGTGGCATCGTGCAGCAGGCCCCCATCATCGAGACTGCAGCAGGCAGGAAGCTCCTCCCCCTCTGAGGAATCCATGGAGGAGAACAGCTCTAACATCCCTGGCTTGAGCCCAGCCAGGGGACAGTATGGGCAAGCGTTTTCGGCTGAAGCAGGAAGGTCAACACAGAGGAGTGGACATCTGGACTCAGGATCTTCGGCTGATGGGGTCACAGCACCCAGGCAGCCAGGTGAGACTTTGTGGGGACCTTTAGCGCAGTTAGCGCCGGGTAATGGGGGGGGGGGGGGGGGGGGGGCCTCCGATGGATTTATGTAGGGGACTGGGGCAGCTATTGGGGGGGGGTTAGTGGGCTTATTAGCAGGTTGGGGTATAGGGGGACGTCCCCGTTGCCGGCATGGGGTGTGGCATCGTGGGGGGAGGTAGGTTAGGCATAGGGAGTAATGTAGCGTTGGTACAAACGCAGGCGGGTGGTGTGGCGGATGAAACGGTGTGTTTGGATGACAAGGCAAGAGGGGAGGTATATGTCTGCTTTGAGGGCCTATTGGGGGCCCATTTAAAGCAGGAGATAAGGAAACTAATTTGGAAAAGTGAATACGTGGAGATTTTTCTTTGCTCCCGTTGGGTAGGTTTAATCTGGATAGGTTATGGAGGGAAGAGGGTAAGAAAGAGGATGAAGAGAAGCGATGATATCGTTTAACACCGCAAACTTTTCCAAATTGGTTGCAGGCGTTTGCGATATTAGCAAGTGTGATAGGGGAGAAGGTGCCGGAGTGCTGTTCGGCGCTGTTTTGCTATTTGGACACAATCGGCAAGGTGTATGGGGGGATAGCGTGGCTGCGATATGACGAGCAGTTCAGGCAGCGGAAGGCGGTGTGTCCAGAAATGAGGTGGGATCACAAAGATAAAGCTTTGTGGTTGAAGGTGACTGCGCCTATTAGGTCGGGTCAGTCCTTTCGGGGAAAATCAGGAAGTGGGGGCCAATCCATTGTCGCGGCAGCGTCTGCAAAGGGATTGTGCTTTTCGTTCAATTACGGGGGCTGTAAATTTCTAGCAAAAGTGGGGGATCCCATGGAACTGCGCGGTGCTTCAGGGGAAATATAAAAAAGGGGGGACATCAATAGAAAAGAGGGAGACGCCGATCCGTTTGGAAAGGACGGAGCCGTTCCTAGATAGATACCCAGATAAAGAGGCGGCGGCCTTGTTACGGGAGGGGTTTTCGCTGGGTTTTAAAATTCCGTTAGTTCCAGGGGACACAGTGTTGTTAAAAAATAATTTGAGGTCGGCTAGGGAGCATCCGGAAGTAGTGGCAGAAAAACTTAAAAAAGAGGTCATGCTATGTAGGATGGCGGGCCCGTTTCTGGATACGCCATTAGCTAATTTGCGGGTGTCACCACTGGGGGTGGTTCCAAAGAAGGAGATGAATAGGTTTCGGCTTATTCATCATCTGTCTTTCTCAAAGGGCTCGTCGGTCAATGACGGTATTGATCCGGCCTTGTTGTCACGGTGGGAAGTGGGGGAAAACCCCCCACTGTACAATGAAAATCATACCGGGTAGCAACTAGGCCAGATTGGTAAAAATGTGAAAAAAATATATAACGGATCCATTTCTCCGGATGACACCGTTCTTGTAATGCATTTGTAAGGTGGATCTGCATCCGGATCCGTCTACAAATCCAGTCCGTTTGCATGCAGATAGTTCAGGTGACGGAACTGCTTGCCGGTTCACTCTTCCGCAAGTGTGAAAGTAGCCTAATACCAACCGCTGTAGCAGCCGTACCACTAATGGAGACCATACCAGTGTAGAGGTATACTGTATATTGTGTGGCACAGTGTAGAGGTATACTGTATATTGTGTGGCACAGTGTAGAGGTATACTGTACATTGTGTGGAACAGTGTAGCGGTATACTGTACATTGTGTGGCACAGTGTAGAGGTATACTGTACATTGTGTGGCACAGTGTAGAGGTATACTGTGCATTGTGTGGCACAGTGTAGAGGTATACTGTACATTGTGTGGCACAGTGTAGAGGTATACTGTATATTGTGTAGCACAGTGTAGCGGTATACTGTACATTGTGTGGCACAGTGTATGCTATATGTGTATAAGGCCTCATGCACACGACCGTTGTGTGCATCCGCGGCCGTTGTTCCGTTTTCCGTTTTTTTTTGCGGACCCATTGACTTTCAATGTGTCCGTGGAAAAATCGGAAAATGCACCGTTTTGCAGCCGCATCCGCGATCCGTGTTTCCTGTCCGTCCAAAAAATATGACCTGTCCTATTTCTTTGACGGACAACGGTTCACGGACCCATTCAAGTCAATGGGTCCGTGAAAAAACACGGATGCACACAAGATTGCCATCCGCGTCTGTCATCCTTGTCCGTAGGCTACTTTCACACAGACGGATCCGCTGATCCGTCTGCATAAAAGCTTTTTAGATCTGATTTTTCACTTCGTGAAAACTCAGATCCGACAGTATATTCTAACACAGAGGCGTTCCCATGGTGATGGGGACGCTTCAGGTTAGAATATACTAAAAGAACTGTGTAAATGACTGCCCCCTGCTGCCTGGCAGGTGCTGCCAGGCAGCAGCGGGCAGACCACCCCTCCCTCCCCCCCCTATATTTAACTCATTGGTGGCCAGTGCGGCTCCCCTCCCTCCCCTGTATTTAACACATTGGTGGCCAGTGCGGCCGGACCCCCCTCCCTCCCTTGTATTTAACACATTGGTGGTCAGTGCGGCCGGCCCCCCCTCCCTCCCTTGTATTTAACACATTGGTGGCCAGTGCGGCCGGCCCCCCCTCCCTTGTATTTAACACATTGGTGGCCAGTGCGGCCGCCCCCCCCTAATTAAAATGACCGAACCCCCATCATTGGTGGCAGCGGAGAGTTCCGATCGGAGTCCCAGTTTAATCGCTGGGGCTCCGATCGGTTACCATGGCAGCCAAGACGCTACTGCAGTCCTGGCTGCCATGGTTACTTAGCAATTTTAGAAGCATTATACTTACCTGCGATGTCTGTGACCTGCCGGACGCTCCTACTACTGGTAAGTGAAAGGTCTGTGCGGCGCATTGCTTATAGCACAGACCTTTCACTTACCAGTAGGAGGAGCGCCCGGCCGGTCACAGACAGCGCAGGTAAGTATAATGCTTCTAAAATTGCTAAGTAACCATGGCAGCCAGGACTGCAGTAGCGTCCTGGTTGCCATGGTTACCGATCGGAGTCCCAGCAATTAAACTGGGACTCCGATCGGAACTCTCCGCTGCCACCAATGATGGGGGGTCGGTCATTTTAATTAGGGGGGGCGGCCGCACTGGCCACCAATGTGTTAAATACAAGGGAGGGAGGGGGGGCCGGCCGCACTGGCAACCAATGTGTTAAATACAAGGGAGGGAGGGTGGGCCGGCCGCACTGGCCACCAATGTGTTAAATACAAGGGAGGGAGGGGGGGCCAGCCGCACTGGCCACCAATGAGTTACCGGCCCTGATTGGGGTTTTACCATTGTTAGTGCATGTTGATGGGACTTTTCTGTCCCGTTTTCAGTTTTTTGCTAAACGTTTGGATCAAGCCATTTGTTTAGAATTGGTGCGGCGACGGAGGCTGCTCGGTGGGGGTTGGGTGATGAGATTATAAAGCGGATTGTGTTGTTGGGAGTCTATTTGTTTCAGGTCTTATATCCGGTTACATCAAATGTAAGATGAAGCATTCCAGGGGTAGTGGGAATTTTGACAGGAGTATTGTTCTTTGCTTTGGTTTTCTCGTTACAGGTGTGGTACCAGCCCTAGTGTGGATCCTGGGATATTCATACATCTCTTGGGGGGCAGTCCGGGCAGCGGTTCAGCTGGACGATCAGTAATTAGGTTCTCCACAGTCGGCGGTGGTGGTAAGGTGGTTGGGACGCAGGGGCATGGTATGGGGTGGGGTGTTGCCAGAAGTACACCGGTTTGTTGGGATAGGACATCTGATGTGTTAGTGCTGCATGTGGGCGGCAATGATTTGGCATTATGGCCATTTCGGGAACTTCTGCAGGACATAATGTTTGATTTGTTGAGGTTGTGGGCTTTGTTTCCGAAGTTAGTGACGGTATGGTCAGTTATAGTCCCGAGGAGGGGGACCAGATCAGTGGAGGGGGTGAATAGGGCAAGAGTTAAGGTGAACAGAGCGTTGGGTCGCTTTATGGCCAGGAATGGGGCCGTAGCAGTGAGGCATATGGAGCTTGAGAAGGGTGTTGTTTTTTTTGGGAGGTCTGATGGTGTGCATTTAAACACTGTCGTTTGGATATGTGGAGTCTGGCATTACAGGAAGGTATAGAGACTGCTTTGAGAGTATGGAGGGACGCGCAGACTTAAGGGGTCAAGTCTGTGCGTTGGTGGCAAGGGTGGGTCCTTGAAGTTGGTTATATTCACAGGTGAGGATGATGGGAGGGCCCCACGGTTGGGGCTGGACTCCCAGTTGTGGCAGAATCAAAAGGGGCCACTTAGTGGTGCTTCCGAGCTGGTGGGCAACGGCTGGAGGCAAGATGGCTCACCCCGGTGGGGTAATTCAGTTATTTGGGGCTTTAAGGACCTCCCTCTGGAAGGAATTATCATTGTTAAAGAGGTTTATGGTTATATATTGTATGTCAATGGGGTATTGCACACTGGGTTGTAGGTTTATTGGTGGGGAAGGGTTCAGATAAGGGCCGGTGAGTGTTAGAGGGGTCGGACGGAAGGTAGCCAATTCCTCCGTCATGAGTCAAGTGCAAAAAGGTGCTTTCAATTATGTGCTTAATGGGGTTATCATATTCTGACATAATATAGTATATGACAATCTCTTTCTAACAAAGCTAGAACCAGCCCTGTACCTCACATGGATCCAGAGATCTCCCCATTTATTGCTCTAATTGCTCTGCTAAAGTTATTTCAAGCTGATAGCTCAGGGAGTGTGTTCTTTGTCAGGGGGCATGTCTTTTCTGCTGTAGCTCTTTACCTATAACTATCACAGCTTCTAACAGTAGATAGGGCTGGTGGCAGTTGAAGGATGGAACTGAGCATGTGTGACCACCTAAGAAAGGTGAAAAGATAAATAAGGAAAAGAACAAACAGCAGGAGATGCTATACAGATAGTTTTTATTGAAAAACTCAGTGGCTATACTACATTTTTGATTATGCCAAGTTCACAATTCAGTTATTTGGTAAAATATTGCCATCAGTTATTGTGAGCCAAAACAAGGTGTGGGTCAAATACACAGAACAGGTGCAAATCTTTCCATTATGCCTTATCTCTGAGTAGGTTTCACTACTGGTTTTGGCTCACAATAACTGTTGGAAATAACTGATGAAATAACTGAAGTATGAACTTGGCCTTACATGTAATTACAAAAGCATTTAGATTCAGGTGCTGGTTTGAAACATGTATAATATTTTCTGGATGACAACCCCTTTATTGTTATTATTATTATTATAATACATATTCTGCAGCGCTTTACAGAAATTAGCATCAAGCTGTCTCCAATGGGGCTCACAATCTAAGTTCCCTATCAGTATGTCTTTGAAGTGTGGGGGAAACTGGAGTACCCGGATGGAACGCACGCAAACACAGGAGAACATACAAACTCCATGTAGATGTTGTCCTTGGTCAAGTTAGAAACCCTACAGGGTTTTGGAGGAGCCTGTTTGCCAGCCTCTTGCCTCAGGCTGTGTTTTGGGGAAAATGTGTTTTCTGCCTGTGAGTGATTAAGTTAGCCCATTGTGTCTGTTAAATATATCACAGGCAGAGCCAATTGTATCACAGGCAGGGGGGGGGTTGTGTACAATTGCTGGGAGTATTTCTATACTGTGAATGCATGTGATTGGGTAATGTAAAACTGTCTCAGTCATCCACAAGGTCCCCAGGGGGAGTGTTCCTTGCTGGAAGACCTGTATGAAAGGCTGACATGTAGCCCCATTAAAGAGTTCCTGTTTTACCCTCAACATAGAGCCTTGTCTGATGTTTGGGGGAAAAGGCTGCATCTACCCTGGGGATTGCTATACACTGTATACTTCCCTGGCTATAATCACTGAGCTCTTTTAAGAGCTTGTTCCTGCATCGCTCTCTGAAGGAAGAGAGGTTCACCCACTGGAGCCTGGTGCCTTGTCGTAGGTCCAGAGTGGCGAGGAGACGGCGAGACCCCAATCAAGCTCCGGTGGTAGGTGGGGTCTGCAGTGCTTAGGGTGTCAAGTGGAGTGCTTGGAGCCCTCGGAAAGCACTAGGAGCATCCATCAACGGAGGTAACCCAGTCGGGGTGCCAGGAGATCCGTTACACCCAGGACCCCAGCGCTGCAAGGCACCAGTACCAACCACTGTGACGCTGTGCTGCCCCTTTAATTATCATTAAGTCTAAAGTGAGTTTTCCCTTATCTGAGAATATTGATGCCAGAAGAGATGCCACCACAACTAGTCAGTTGAGCAAATGAGCTAGCTAAACATCATAGACAATCAGTCAAGCAGTCAGGCTGGTGGGACCTACGACTGAACCAATAAAAATTTTGAAGATGGCAAGTGGGTCAGTCTTCTGAACGACCCTTAGCCACTGCCCAGCTGTCCCATTTTTAGTCCAACTAAATCCAACTGTCTCATATTTACAGTTTTGAACTGTGAAATTTCTAAACCTTGATTCATTTTCTTATATTCAGAATGTTCCATTTGTAACACCCCAGAGTTGTGTTACGAAACTCTTCTACCCCACTACAATCTGTTAAGACCCTTTACCTTGTCATCTGATATGATTTTACATTATGTCTTCACAACTGTGCATTATAAACCATGTTAAATTCCACTATTGTTGCAATTTCCATGTTTACCAGCAGGTGGCAGCAATGGCTTGGTAAGGACTTAGGTTCAGTTTAGTACATCGAAGCTGGAATGGATGATTCCAGCTTAGCTCCCCCTCTGTGGATGTGTGGACTGTTCCACATCCTGCTGCATGGGAGAGAAGGAAGTTAGGTCAGTGTGCCAGCCACTCCTGTTGGGGAAGGCTGTGTGATAGCCTTCAGGAGATCCCCTGCATAGGGAAGAAAGCCAGGATCTTGTCTCGGCTGAGACATTGATCACATCCCCAGCCTGGGAACCCGCAGCTCAGCTGGATAAAGAAATCAGACGACCACCAGTGTTCCAGGACAAAAGCATTCCCTGAGAAACTTAATGTAAGTAAGTCCAGAGACCTAGGAGAAGCCATATCCTCCTCAGCTAGTCAGTCCCCACAAAGCAGAAGATAGAGAGAAGCGCAGATGACAAATTCCTGCCACAGTTAGAGCTACTAAGCAGACGTCTTTTCCTGGAAGCTCCAGAGTTATAGAGCAGAAGATCTATTCCTGCCAACCATTGCCAAAACCTGCTGGGACCAAAGACCAAAGCTGTATTCTGTTTGGATTCAAGTTATCTTCAGTAAAGACAAGTTTGAACTTCATCTAAAGGTCTGGACCGCATTTCTGCTGCAAAATGCATCTATTACTCCTACTATCACTACACTCAATTTATTGCAAGTGCGCCAGGAGTCCAGCCGTACCCAGGTTGGAGGCACCGTTGACACCATTATCATCACCATACAGAGACATTATAGGCCATTACACCACTCTGGCATTTCTAACCTGGGACGTGCGTTATAACACCTTGGGAGGGCCCTGTGATAGTACCCTGCGCACGCTGCAATTGGCGTCATGAACAAACATAGACTCTTATCTACACCTGACCCAGCCATTGCATTTTTTGGCGTCAGCGTATACCCGTATCCTGCTCATTGCACATTGCTAGGAATGGTTTCTACTTAAAGGGGTTGTCCGGGTTCAGAGCTGAACCTGGACGTATTCCCATTTTCACCCCTCTGGCCCCCTCTTATATGAGCATCGGAGTATTTCATGCTCTGATGCTCTCCCTTGCCCTGCGCTGGATCGCACAGGGCAAGGGCTTGTTTGTTAAGATTTTCACACTGCCAGAAGGAGGCTTCTGCCTAGCAGTGTTGCTGGTGACATCACTGACACAGATGGGCGGACTTTAGCGCATCCCTAGCCATTTTACAGTCTAGGGCAGTTATAAAACCCTGCCCATCAGTGCCCTTGACATCACCTGGCTCACTGCCGCCTAGCAGTCCCTATGGAGAGCCCGGTATGTAACCGGATCGCCATAAAAAGCCTTTGCCCTGTGCGATTCAGCGCAGGGCAGAGGACAGCATCGGAGCATGAAATACTCCGATGCTCATATCAGGGGGCTGCCTGGGTGAAAATGGGGATATGTCCGGATTCAGCTCTGAACCTGGACAACATTAATTGAAATAAGAACCGGACAGGTTTCTGTTAACACCTGTAAAATATAAAGCCTTCCAGGTATTCCTTTACATTGTGATATCAGGTTCTTCAGTATCAATGGCTGAGCAGTAGGTGAGTCTATGATCTCAAATATTCTACATTTTACTAGCTTTTGCAGCAGGGAGGGCTTAATGAATGTTTATCCCGAAAAATAAGTGTCCTAATAAAGCCTTGCACGGCCAGAAGCCAGCACGGCCTTCCACAGATCAGTCTGTTCTTTTCCTGGTCCCAGAGTGGCGTCCCCAGCACAGATCCACACCAGTCTCAGCAGATGTTAGCCATTTATTAACCAGTCATGGTTAAATTGGTTTATAAATTAACAGATGTTTTAACTTTATTCTTTCTTCAGGGAGCCGAAACAGCAAACTGGTCCTGGATTGTAGTACTCGCTCCAGCAGGGCAGACAGGGGTGAGAGGTACAGGATCCTGTTACATTCATTTTTAAGGGGTGCAAGTACTGTGCCCTATCACAGATGTTAAATGCTGGGAAGGGATAACTGACGGAAGGGATCTGATATTATGGAGGAGTATTCTGGCACCGTAGCTTCTGCATTTAGAGAGGCATGTAACAAGGATCATGGAGGTGTACAGCGGGGGTGATACATAGGGGGATATTGAGTACAGAATGGTAATTAGGGATTTATGTCTGAAACTAAACAGCTGGATATTAGATTTTTCCAAGAATGTTTCACATTGATTATATTAACAGCTAAAAGCTGACAAACTCCAGTGTATATGGTATACCTGAGTCCCCAGGTAACCACCATTGGGCCTATACACAACTATATATATTGGATTTATGAATGTTAAAATTGGATTTATCAATGTTAAAATAACTAAGCATTTATTTGTACAATGAGATTGCTGAGGTCTGTATGACAAGGTTGAGGGCTCCCTTTTAAAGAAAGAGTTGCAGAATATATTGGGGGGAAAAAGCTTTACTTTGCTTTCTTTTCGCAGCATTGGTACAATACATTTAATGGTTACAGTTCACAATGCATATGCCTAATTATTACATATACTTTCGGTGGTGCGTGTATGATTTATGTTTGCCTTTCATTCTAACTCCAAGAACTTCAGCACCAGTCTCTCCCACCACTACCTTTGGTCCACTACTGTTCCAGGGCTGAACTAATCAGGCCACATTACAACAGGGGCACAATTATCCTGCTAGATGCTGGTTACTAATCTCTCCCAGGACACAGTTCTACACAACCCTCCCTGACCAAGCTATATCCTTCCTTAGGGCTAAAGTTTATGACAGCTCCAACCTTCCTTGATCCTCACAGGGCTGACATCTCTCACAGCCCATGCAGACTTCCCAGAGATAACCTTCCCCAAAACTCTCATCCCACGCCTCCCGAAGTCACTTATTTCCATTGTCAGCTCACTGTCTGCCCTACGGGGATAATAGTCCAGTCTTGCTATGTGTTCTATACTAGCCTCTTGATCCTCCGGGTACCTGCAAAACACCAGGAAAATCGTTCTGCAGAGGTTTCCTCTGGAACATCGTCACCTGCTCTGGCCTCTAGCCAAATTACATTCTCACGATGGACAAGCCAATATCTAACAATTCCACTGAGGAAGGAGTAAGACCCCAATTACATTCCGAAACGCGTTTGGTCAACTTTCAAAAATTGGTTTCCAGTGCCTTTTCAGGAAAAAGTTACAAGAATACTACCGGTAGTGAACATTTTCGACAAAGAATCGATTTGGTATAGGAATTAATTGCCTAAAATTGCTAAGATTAGCCAGCTGTAAAGAACGGAGAGACGGAGGTATCCTCGCGATAACACAGCAACAAGGTAGCGAGACTTGGATACAATCTCGCGACAAAGACGCCACAGGACTGTGATACACGCAAGTAACAGGTGGCAGATTGAACTCCGTGAACAACGGGCTGAGATCTAAGACTGTAAAACCGTGAGTACCTCAATAACTCTCACTCCGTAACATTGATTTGCAATAACACTCAAGTTAGACATCAGTGTTGGCTCCAAAGAGTGAGACATCAGTGTTGGCTCCAAACAAGTGGACATATCGAACTTTCTTTCCATCTAAGTTCGTAGTGAACTATCGCTCTATTAAGGTTTGACTGCGAATATATACAAGAGTTTGGAAACCATTCAGCTATCTTGCATCTGGGTATTTAGAGTGAAACAGCAACTGTTATGCACAGTTTGATCAATTGACCCATTGTGACAACTTTGGACAAAAGATTATATACACGTTATTGATAATACTTGGTGTTTTTCTTATGTGAGTCCTATTGATTTGGGAAATTGCTCCAGCTTACATCTACCTGGTTAAATATCCTTAGCAATTTTGTAGTATTGGCCAATACGTACATTTTACTATGTTTTTTGTTATTAATGTGAATAAATTTTAATTCAATTATAAATATGCTGCGTGACCCATATAATTGTGAGTGCCGATCTTTCTATTTTCAATATCTAACAATTGCACGGCTCACATACGGGTTCTCCAAGTACCATACACAATCCAAAAGCACTTTGACCCTTGGTGCTAAACTACCTCTTTATTCATATCCATTCCTCTTATCTTACCTCTATCTGTCTATCTGCCCATCCTTCCACAGATACAATGTACAGACTGTACTATTGGGGTAAGTTGAATACATTAATGGCACATGTCCATCAGAAAAACACTGTTTTCACATATTAACAACCCATATGTGAATATTTTATGTAATTATTATTATTTTTTATATAAAAATAAAAACGGGTGGATGCTTTTCTGGATATAATGTTTTAAGTCACTCCATGTATCCATGCTCTTTAACTTAGTCTTTGTTTGGACTTCTTTTAGCTACACCATATAAATTCTATAATTCTATGTTGAATAAAAGTGAAGCAATGACTAATATTCACAGATTCTCATTGTACTGCATGACTTCGTAGAGGATCCTCTTACTGTGAAGGAAATTGACATCCATCCATTAAAAGTCTGTCATGTCATGTTTGATAGTTTGTCATCTCTTGGGTTCCATTGAAGGAATTTCACCATAATGCAGGCACACATATGAGAAGAACCAACCAGACATGGCTTCCTAGATCTTGGCAACTGCACATACTATCGTGTACCATTGGCACTAGGGATGTCATGGCATTAATGAAACTTGGCTTTAGAGTCGGGACCATATGACTGGCAGTTGACACCAGGCTAAGAACCATATCACTATCACTTGGCTCCTGGGTTGGACTCATATAACAGACACTTGGCACTACGACTAACACTGGGAACTGGATGTGCATTGGCACAGTATCACCATCACTGGTAATGTTCACACTGAATTTTTCTGCTTGACTCACTTATTTATTCATTCATTTCTAATAAAGGTAACATTAATTTCATTTCTGTCAGGTCTTTTTTAACAGACCACAGGATAGCCCTTCAAATATCCTCTAAGAAACCCAAAGGGGGAGATTTATCATCTCCCTATGGCAGTTTTCTGATTTAAAGAAAGTTGCAAATCTTGTGTTTCCGACTTTTTACATGCCACTGCAACAAAATTTAGTCGCAAGTGGTGTTTCTTTCTGAGAAGGGGGTGTGGTAAGGTAGGGGAGGCCAGTGGGCCCAGCACATTTATCTTAGTTCATGCCCGTCTTAATAAAGCTCCCTCTTAGTTCCTTCCTTTGCAAATTTTTATAAAAATATTTTATTATTTCTAACAAAAAATGCAAAATATTTGCAATTAAGAAAAAAGGAAAATGGGTAGAATTCTTACACCGCTTCCTTTAATTTGCATCCCCTCCCATTGCCTGGTTGAACTTGATGGACTTATGTCTTTTTTCAACCACATTATGTAACCTTAATGTGTGTCTATATCTTGTTCACATCACCGTTATGGATTCCGTTATTGCTTTCCGTTATAACATGGTTATAATGGAAAATAGAATCCATAAGACGGAATTCAAAATGGAAACCTTTAGAGGCATTCCATTTTTATCCGTCATAATAGAGGTCTATGGGCAAACATAACGGATCTGTCTGGTTTCCGTTATGCAGGACGGAAAAGAAAGTCCTGTCGACAGGACTCTGATCCTGTTCATTTAACCCATTAGATGCCACGTTCAATGCTCTCTCTCTCTCTCTCTCTCAACCTATCGACTTAACCCTTCACCCCACAATGTGAGCAGGGAAAGGGGTCCTGAGCGTTTGTTATCCCAATGTAATAGACAATAGGTCATATTTGCTGTAACCGACATAATGCACTGCAGTACACAAGTACTGCATTGTATTATAATGGTGATCAGTGGATCACAGGTTCAAGTCCCCTACTGGGAAATTTAAAAAAGTGTTTAAAAAAATGTGTTTGAAAAAATCATCAAGAAAAACTAAAACAAATCAGCCTTCTTAGCTTACAAACACCTTTATTTACATATAACCAAATAAAAAAAACATACAAAAGTATGCATAACTGGTTATCGATGAATTACGAACTGTACAGTACAATGATCACATTATTTATCCTGGACAGTAATCATAAAACAGGCCAAATTTACAGTTTTTTGTTTATTCCACCTCCTAAAAAACAATACAATGTGATCAAAAAGTAGTAACGAAAAATGCCACTGATGAAAACTACAACTCGTCCTGCAAAAAAACAAGCCCTCATACAGTTGGAAAAATAAAAATGTTATGGGTCTTTACATGCGGCAGCAGTAAAACAGATTACTGTATTTAACTTACAAATAAAATAAAATAAAAATTATTGTGCAAAACTAGAAAAAAAAAAATTATATAAATTTGGTATTGGCATAACTGAACTGACCCACAGAATGAAAGTAATGAAAGCCTTATACCCAAAAAGTTAAGGTATATAATAAAATTGAAATACATTTATTTTATTTCAGTTTTTATTTGTATTTTGGCCTTTTGTATATCAATAAAGATCATACCAATCTTAAAAAAAAAAAAAAAAGAATGAAAGTAATCATGTCACACATACAGCATAAAATAAAAACTCAAAAAACAGTGGCAAAATTCTTTTGATTTCAAGATGTAACCCCGGCATTATTTCTAAATGTTAGATAGTACAATAGATGTACCTTAAATGGTGCCAATACAATATACTAGTTCTGTAAACAAATAGAAGCTCTCATTAAGCTAGGCGTTTGGAAAAATAGGAAATTTATGGCTTCTGAAATGCGTAGATGAAAAAAAGCGAAAAGAAATAAAAAGAGAAAATAGAATGGTTAATATAGCATGCATGAACAGATTCAGCAGCACTCTGCGGATGTTAAGCCTAAGGTATACGCACTAATATGTGCCATAGTAGACTCATCTTTTAGTGTGTATGTGTATACCTATGTGCTCATGTATAAGAATACAACACCTGTATCTTGTGCACTACAAAGCGCACGACCTCAAACAATTTTTAGGACTGAATTGCCCTGTGTGTCTGTATCATTATACAGTGCTGTAGAATCTGTTGGTGCTATACAATGTGGTGGCTTCATATCACATACTTGCCCTGCGTTATTCTTTTTCAAAGTATGGAAGCCCTGACATTGCAGCATATGACAGTAGCCAGGCATAGTATCCAGAGCTGGCATTAAATTATGAGTCTGGCATGGGTCGAGGTATCTCTATCGAGCAACACATCTCATCCTCCCTGGTTTGTGCCAGGTCATTGATACAATATCATATGCCAAGTGAGCAACCAGAGAACTCAATTTTAGTCAGCTGCTGCCACCTGCTGGTCAGGTTGAGGAATGCGAGACAGAGGGAAACTTGTAAAGAACAGTCAAACGTCGGAGTTCATCTACCAAATCTGCTACACTCATTTTGTGGCGTAAAAAGGTTACAAATGATGCCTGCATGCGACGTTTGGTCAAATTTTGTGGAAGAGGAGTAAAAAATATTTCAGATTAGAACACCTTTAAGTCCCATTTATAATGTGTAGCGTTTTGTTTTTTAAGTCGCATTTCTATATCAGGCAAACCCCTGGTGTACTTTTAGGCCTCATGCACACAACCGTTCCGTTTTTTGCAGTCCACAAACCGCAGATCTGCAAAAAACAGAAGCCGTCCGTGTGCCTTCCGCAATTTGCGGAACGGAATGGGCAGCCCATTGTAGAAATGCCTATTCTTGTCCGCAAAACAGACAAGAATAGGACATGCTATATTTTTTTTTGCGGGGCCATGGAATGGAGCAACGGATGCGGACAGCACGCGGAGTGCTGTCCGCATCTTTTGCGGCCCCATTGAAGTGAATGGGTCCGCACCCGAGCCGCAAAAACTGCAGCTTTGGATGCGGACCACAACAACGGTCGCGTGCATGAGGCCTTACAGACGTAGATGTACACCACATTGCACCTGCATAAAATATATTATCACTGTGCTCCATTTCATAAATTTGGCGCAGCCTCACAAAGCAAAGACAGACTTAAAACTAACACCAAAATCACTGCAAATGATAAATCCCTTCCTCTGTTTGTAGGCTTGGTCCACACACGAGGGAGTGCTTTTTCTGACACCCTAAGAAAATTCGCAGGGGTACGATGAGTCATGGTTATTAAGAGGCATAGGCCTTTTAATAACTTTAGCGCATCCTCGGGAGGTCCCTGCACCAGGAAATAAAATCTACACCAACAAGGAGCTGGTATAGATTTTAGGTGTAATGGGCACCAGTTTTCTCCGCACATATTGCTATATGTGTCGAGCCACTGCACACCCCATCCTGACACTTTTTGTAAAGGTGGACATGATGTTGGAAAAGTCCCAAATTTTGACGACAAAATGGGACTTTTCTACATCAGAAAACTGGCGTATAACAGCGTGTCAGAAATGACACTCCTCTGTGATGGGCCCAGCCAACAATCTAGTCTTTCTATGGTGTTTTTATTGACTTTTGTGTTTTTTTGCCGCCTTTTTTTGCAGAGCCTATGGGAAGTACAAAAAGCAGTGCACACAAACAATTTTTTCAAATACGGTGCGTTTTTTTGTGCCCTTGGCCTTTTAAAAAAATATATAAATAAAACACAGCATGTTAAAGCAATGGCTTTTTTCCCCCGTTGTTATTCAATTCTCATCTGGAAAAAAAAAGTGTGAAGAAATAAATGACACAGACCGAAAACTATAAAAACACATGTAGAAAAAAAAAATGTATGCCTTTTTTAGCGGCAAAAAAACCTGGACAGAACAAATTTATGTGTGTAGGAGCAGTACAGAAGCATACATATAGGGTCATTTATCAAACTGGCTTAGATGCTCATAACAACCAATCAGATTTCATTTTTGACAGCTCCTTTGGAAAATGGAAGGTGGAATCTGATTGGTTGCCATGGGCGACTAAGGCAATTCTACTTTGCACTGGTTAAATAAATGACTCCAATGATGTTTGGGGGAAGCAATGTGCATGCAGGTACATAACGATATATTCAAGTATACACATTTATAAATATAAAACCAGTCTGAGCAAGAAGTTATATGGCATGTTTAGTATTAAACACTAAGTACTGTATATCATGTACATTAGATCGGGAATGTAGGGAAGAACATGGAGTCCCTACATTTCTTTATTACAGACTTGTAGGAAGTCTGTGTTTCGCTGTATGGTGCTTCTAGTAAAGAATACCCTAAAGTAAGCCATGCAATAGACCATGGAGCCACCTTTTCTCTTACGAAACCCAGACTCTGAAAAAGAAATTCTGTGTCCCTCCATATAATATCAAAGGCACACAGAGGTACAGCATGGCCCCATAGATTTCTATGGTGGCCATATTATGGACCTGTTATTTAGGGTTCTGAATATCATGCCTGTAGCCTTAGAAAAAGTGCAAGTTTCTACTCAAATTGAGATCTGCCACTGTGCCCCATCTGTCTGTTCATGTAGTCTGCCCTGCACTTCTTCACGTATAACTGCTGCAATATTTGTTGGTACCATCATAAAAGAGGCTTTGTGTTGCAGCTCTGTAGATGCAAACTGCCAGCACGCCTCTACAATTGTCTTTTGGGTCTTTACAGATTGGTTCCTTATCTAGTCCTTGCAATAATGACTATGATCACGCTGGTTACTGGCAGTCAGTACTGGTTAAAGATCCCATTTTTGGGCAAGAGTCTATTTGGCAGAAGAAAGAGTCCCCTGCTGCTCCATACTAGTGGTTGTAGGCATGGAGTGAATTTATGGAAGACTGAATGAACCTGGAGTTCAAAAGTTGCACATTTTGTACGGGCTCAATTTTGCACAAAGCTTTGACACTCTTTCCAGTTCCATGCCACTCTTGCCACTTAAAAAAAAAGAAGCAGTCTGGGCTTATGGGGAGGGGCATGTCCTCCAACAGCCTGACATTAAAGGTGTTGTCTGCATCGGTGATGTCGCCTTTAAGACCAATGTACTTTATGATAAGTTGCCGCCTATGCATGCTTCTGTATGGTAACATACATAGCCATAAAGTTTATAATGCTGAATAAACACATACCGAACTTCCAGCCAGTTCCATCTATTATGTGGCAATACTCATCCAGAGGAAGGCAAAATCCCTCATGAAGTAGAATCTAATCCTCATCTTAGGGAAAACATATCTTTCTGATTCCACATCTGGCCATCCGAATAACTCCCTGGATCAACAATCCTTCTCCAGTAATGTAGTAACTATAACTTGTAATAATGTTAAGCTCCAAAAATGCATCCAGGCCTCTTCTGGACGTTTTAGTGAGTTCACTATCGAAACTTCCTCTGGCAATAACTTCTACAATCTCACTGCTCTTACATTAAAGAACGTGTCTGTACACCACCACATTATGGAGATATGATCATCCACAATACCTACTTAATAAGAAGCCCAAAGGAACATGGCATGATTCTGTAGAAATCAGAGGCATAGGGAGGCACAGTAAAGCCCAATAGAAATTTTTAAATGCTAGTAATACAGCTATGTCCATGGAGACATTAAACTATTCTCCGAAACAACTACTATACAAGACCAACTGGGGTCAGACCCAAAATACCTCACTAATACAGTATATTTTATGATTTGCACTTTAATACAAATATTAATGATGTTTAGCTGGCTCCATAAGACATATATGTAAGGTATCAATGTGACTATGTGCAGGAGTATTATGTTAGTTTGTTTGTTTTGCCGAACAGTGTCCTATTACTCACCTACTTGCATACTTCTTTTATGTAACATCTTATATAACTTTTCTCTTCCCTTAAAGGGTTTCTGTCACCCCACAAAACTCATTTTTTTTTTTTTGGATAGTTAGATTCCTTATAGGGCGATATAGGAGAATATAATAGTCTTACTTACTTTCATGCGGCCGATTCTTTATAAAACGAAGTTTTATAATATGTAAATGAGGGCTCTACCAGCAAGTAGGGCGTCTACTCGCTGGTAGCCGCAGCAGCAATCCGCCCCCTCGCCGTGTTGATTGACAGGGCCAGCCGGGATCTCCTCCTCCGGCCGGCCCTGTCAGTAATTCAAAAATCGCGCGCCTCTGGTCTTTCGGCGCAGGCGCTCTGAGATGAGGAGGCTCGTCTCCTCAGTGCGCCTGCGCCGATGACATCACCGAAAGAGAAGACGTCATCGGCGCAGGCGCACTGAGGGAGTGCTGAGGAGACGAGCCTCCTCATCTCAGAGCGCCTGCGCCGAATGACCAGAGGTGCGCGATTTTTGAATTACTGACAGGGCCGGCCGGAGAAGGAGATCCCGGCTGGCCCTGTCAATCAACACGGCGAGGGGGCGGATTGCTGCTGCGGCTACCAGCAAGTAGACGCCCTACTTGCTGGTAGAGCCCTCATTTACATATTATAAAACTTCGTTTTATAAAGAATCGGCCGCATGAAAGTAAGTAAGACTATTATATTCTCCTATATCGCCCTATAAGGAATCTAACTATCCAAAAAAAAAAAAATTAGTTTTGTGGGGTGACAGAAACCCTTTAAGATATTAAAGAGGAGGAAAACCCATGTACAGGGTGTTTATAAATTTACCAAGGACTTCTACATAATCTCTTCAGTTTGTGCTCCACAGGAGCAAGATAAGAAGAAGCGTCATCTGGCTCAATAGTCTTCTATAAGCCTTGGCGTTATACACACAGCAGATACATATTATGGAGCAATAAGCAATTTTGAGTAAAGTTACTGAGATATGCTCCTCTAGTGGCAATGGTTCTAGAGAAGAATATCTCCATAATATGGCATCCAATGGAGCATGCCACCTGCATGAGGCCTCATTTGTATTAGCTTATTTCAGGCTGTAGACATGGACAGTACGAGTATGAGATGGCCATTGATGGGTGACTAGAGTGTGCCTGGTTTTATGCCAGTACTGATTTAACCCAACTCTACCAAGTTTCACAAGTCATCATGATCTTCATCGTACAACCATCAGTTAGATTGCCTAACTGGCTACATGTCACTTGTACATCATACTGGCTCCCGTCAGGCTGCAGAAACCACCCAGTCACACAAGTCACGGTGTAGCAGGTGTAGCATGTCCCACAGGAACCCAGTCCTAGAAGCAGGCACTACAAGCCAGTGATAGTGTGTTGTGCGGTCACTTGCCGTGCAATTGCTAGTACAACCCATCCCTATGGGCTTGTTCACTCCCATTTATTTTTAATGAGCTTTTCTTGTCTTAATACATAGACAAAAATGTTAACAAACGAAGGAACGCTGCATTTAACATAAAGCACTGCAGCAGCTCCTCACAACAATAGATTCTGTTCTGTAGCTCCAAAGAAAATTTAAATACATCTGATGCATTTTATGGGCTTTTTCCGATCCCAATATAGATGTCATGTAAAAATAACTTCCTTATTGTGCAGACTTCCTTCCACCTGTCCCCTATCTACCTTTGTTAAAAAAAAATAGATGACAGATAGAAGGCAGAATGACTACAGGATCAGACTACATAGGTTTTGGTTGTAGTCTGTAACCAAAGAGACACAGATCATCCTAGGAGCTGTGAATATAAAACCAGAGAGATACTTTCATCAAGGCTATTAGTAAGTATGTTAAGTGCACAGGATAAGGGTTAATAAAACTTTTTTGCAAAACTATTCCCTTTACGATGACTGTTGGCAAACAGTCCAGATGGTACCAATACTAAACATTTTTGGCTTGATTGATAGCAGATCCCACAATAACAACAAGATTCTTCCTAGAAAAGTTTAATATGGGTAGTTTTAGAAAGGGGTTATTGTAGATCTATAATGCCCCTCCCACATGCCCAGGCCCCTCACAGAGTTTGTACTTACCTCCCTCCCTGCAACCCGCGTTGCTTCTGATGCCCTCACAGCAGCTGCTGCATCTCCCCGTTGCGCAGATGAAAACATCCGGCGTTGGGAAGGGAGGGAGAGCCAGTAGCAGGCCACGTTCCCGTTGCGGCCTGCTATTGGCTACCCCCCCTCCCCGACGCCGGATGTTTTCATCCGCACAACGGGGAGATGCAGCAGCTGTATGAGAAGCGATGTGGGTACCAGGAGGCAAGGTAAGTACAACCTCTGTGAGGGGCCCGGGCTTTTGGGGGGGGGGGGGCATTATAGATCTTGGATAACCCCTTTAAAGAAAAAAATATTCAGCATGGTGACATTAAAGGGGTCATCTAGGCTTAGAAAAAAACGGTCTGCTTTTTTCCAGAAACAGTTGCACTCTTGTCCATGGGCGGTCACTGGTATTGCAGCTCTGCTCTACTGACTTGAATAGCCACATTATTATAGTGGCTTTGCCCTATTCATTTTTGTTTTCTGTACAAGCTATTCAGAATAGGCCTGCATCATAAATAAAGTGCCATTAAAATATAATATTTCCTGAAATATGGGACATGTTCATGGCATAAATGTCTCAACCTATTTTTCAGTATCTCCATAAATGCTTCTAAATATAATTGGCTTTTCTGCACTATTACACAGGAAGTGTCAACTCAGGACACTGCAGCCAGGAAAAATCTGGTAATCCAAAAATGACAGTGGGCCAAATACAGGAGAACACAGACTTAAGGTGAGAACAAAACAGATTTCCTGAGCTGTGAATAACACAAGTGGATTTAACACATTCTTTGCATAGGGAGAAACAGTACTCCTCAGAAAGTCATTGCTTAAATTATATTTTTAAAGGGGTATTCCCATCATGTCAGGTGCCTTTCAACTGGTGCCACTCTGCCTAATAAACAACTTAATAAACAATTTACCCTAAGAATGTTTTTACTCTGATGGCCTCCTTCACTTGATGTGCTTCATTCATAGGAGCGTGCATATTTGTGCATCTGTGGCATCTCCCAACCAGGCTCTGCGTCACTATAGGCTGCATCGGGAACATGATTGCACAGGCGAGCCGCGCAATGACCTGAGCAGAGCGTCACTTGCCTGTACTGTTAATCAAAGTGAATGGTACTGTACACACAAAACACAGGAAGCAGTTATCTGTGGTGGGGAAAGGAGGTGAAAATGAGAGATAGGACAATCCCTCTAAAGGGCATGTGTCATCAGAAAATGACCAACTGTTAAAATTAAGTTTTTTATGTTAACCTCTTACGGACACAGGGCGTACAGGTACGTCCTGATGTCCGAGTCCTTAAGGACACAGGGCGTCCTCCTCATCCGTGTCCTCCTCATCATCTAGTAAGGGTGATGAGCCCCCAAGGCGGCGGAGACGCCGCCAGGTGGAGCCAGGGGACCCCCATGCCAGCCCCACACTAGTATGAGCAGCCCTGGGGCTTGAACTAGTTTTCCATCCCACCAGATAAGTCCACCTGAGCCCCCTACCGGTGAACTTGCCTGGTGTACCCCAGAGGATTTTGAGCCTGTGATTCATGACTTTTTTGGCCAACCAGGAATCCAGATTCCCACAGTGGGCTTCACTGAATATGACTTTTTTAGTTTTTTTTCAGTGACCACTTTGTAAATCTGATGGTGGAGCAAACGAACTTGTTCGCCCAACAGTTCATTGCTTAACACCCGGGCTCTTTTTTGGCTAGGTCCGGTGGCTGGACTCCGGTCAGTGCAGCCGAGATGAGGACGTTTTGGGGCCTAGTGCTGCACATGGGCCTAGTCAAAAAATCCAGTGTCAGGCAGTACTGGAGTGGGGATGTCCTCCACCAGACCCCACTCTACTGTATGGCCATGACACATTCCCGTTTTGAGGCCATTCGGAAATGCCTGCATTATGCAGATAATGCAGAATGTCCCCCCCCCGAGGTGATCCTGCCTATGACCTCCTGTACAAAATCAGGCCGGTCATCGATCCCTTCAGGGCCAAATTTTTGGAGGCCTATGTACCTGGAAGGGAGGTCGCTGTTAATGAGTCTCTCATTGCTTTCAAGGGGAAACTCATTTTCCGCCAGTATGTTCCCTCTAAGCGGGCGAGGTATGGCGTGAAGCTGTACAAACTTTGTGAGAGTACCTCAGGGTACACTTACAAGTTTCGTGTGTACAAGGGGCGAGATTCCCGTATTGAACCCCCAGAATGTCCCTCCACTCTGGGTGTTAGCAGGAAACTTGTGTGGGACCTTATGCACCCACTGCTAGATAAGGGTTACCACCTGTACGCGAATAACTTTTATACTAGTATCCCCTTGTTCCAGTCCCTCGCCACCAGATCCATGTCTGCTTGTGGGACCATGCGGAAAAATCAACGCGGCCTCCCTACCACCCCCTCCAGGTACCTATCCCCAGGGGTGAGACCCGTGGCCTTACCAGTGGAAACCTGTTGCTGGTCAGATATAAGGACAAGAGGGATGTCCTTGTACTGTCCACAATTCACGATAACGGCATCACCCCTGTCCCTGTGCGAGGTACCGCGGCAACGGTCCTAAAGCCCGATTCTATTGTGGACTACCATCGGTATATGGGAGTAGTTGATCTTTCTGATCAAGTCCTCAAGCCATATAACGCCATACGCAAAACCCGGGCATGGTACAAAAAAGTTGTGGTGGTCTACTTGGTACAGGTTGCCTTGTACAACTCTTTTGTGCTGTCTCGGAGCGCTGGCAACACAGGGAAATTCCTGCAGTTCTATGAGGCAGTCCTCAAGGCCCTGATCTTTCCTGACCGGGAAAGAGCAGGCCGGAGTACCTCGGGAACTGGAGGCACCCTGGCCAACACTTTCCAGGTGTGGTCCCCCATACTGGAAAGAAGGGACGGTCCAAAAAAAAGTGCAGAGTGTGTCACAGGAAGGACACCACCACTCAGTGTGACCCGTGCCCCGATCATACGGGTCTCTGCATTGACGGTTGCTTCAGGGAGTACCACACTTCCATGGAGTACTAAATTTATAATCCCCTTCCCAAATTTTAATTTTATTTGGCCACAGACAATCGCCCAGAAAAAAACAAAAAAAAACTATGGCTCTCAGACTTTGGAGACACTAAAACAAAACATTTTATTTTTTGGAGTTTCTACTCTAGGGGTGCATCAGGGGGGCTTCAAATGGGACAAAAAACCAGTCCAGCAAAATCTGCCTTCCAGAAACCATATGATGTTCCTTTCCTTCTGCGCCCTGCTTTGTGCCCGTACAGTAGTTTACGACCACATATGGGGTGTTTCTATAAACTACAGAATCAGGGCAATAAGTATTGAGTTTTGTTTGGCTTTTAACCCTTGCTTTGTTACTGGAAAAAATTGATTAAAATGGAAAATTTGCCCAAAAATTGAAATTCTGAAATTTCATCTCCATTTGCCAATAACTCTTGTGGAACACCTAAAGGGTTAACAAAGTTTGTAAAATCAGTTTTGCATACCTTGAGGGGTGTAGTTTCTAATTGGGGTAACTTTTTGGAGTTTCTACTCTAGGCGTGCATCAGGGTGGCTTCAAATGGGACATTGTGTAAAAAAAACAGTCTATCAAAATCTGCCTTCTAAAAACCATATGGCGTTCCTTTCCTTCTACGCCCTGCCGTGTGGCCATACAGCAGTTTTTGACCACATATGGGGTGTTTCTGTAAACAACAGAATCAGGGCAATAAATATTGAGTTAAGTTTGGCTGTTAATCCTGGCTTTGTTAGCGGAAAAAAATGATTAAAAAGGAAAATCTGCCAAAAAAGTGAAATTCTGAAATTTCATCTCCATTTTTCATTAATTCTTGTGGAACACTTAAAGGGTTAACAAAGTTTGTAAAATCTGTTTTAAATACCTTGATGGGTGTAGTTTCTAAAATGGGGTCATTTTTTGGGTGGTTTCTATTATGTAAGCCTCGCAAAGTGACTTCAGACCTGAACTGGTCCTTAAAAAGTGGGTTTTGGAAAATTTCTGAAAAATTTCAAGATTTGCTTCTAAACTTCTAAGCCTTGTAACGTCCCCAAAAAATAAAATGGCATTCCCAAAATGATCCAAACATGAAGTAGACATATGGGGAATGTAAATTAATAACCATTTTTGGAGGTATTACTATGTATTATAGAAGTAGAGAAATTGAAACTTGGAAATTTGCTAATTTTTCAAAAGTTTTTGTAAATTTTGTATTTTTTTATAAGTAAAAAAGAATTTTTTTTACTCCATTTTACCTGTGTCATTGAAGTACAATATGTAACGGGAAAAAAAATCTCAGAATAGTCTGGATAAGTAAAAGCGTTCTAAAGTTATTCACACATAAAGTGACACTGGTCAGATTTGCAAAAAATGGCCTGGTCCTTAAGGTGAAAATGAGCACGGTCCTTGAGGGGTTAAACACATTTGTAAAGAGTTTTTGATGTTATTTTTAATTTTCCATGTCAATATTTATATTTAAACAGAAAACATAAAATCCTGCAGTGTTCTCACTGGCTACTAAGGGCTCTTTCACACCTGCGTTATTGTCTTCCGGCATAGAGTTCCGTCGTCGGGGCTCTATGCCGGAAGAATCCTGATCAGGATTATCCTAATGCATTCTGAATGGAGAGTAATCCGTTCAGGATGCATCAGGATGTCTTCAGTTCCGGTACGGAACGTTTGTTGGCCGGAGAAAATACCGCAGCATGCTGCGCTTTTTGCTCCGGCCAAAAATCCGGAACACTTGCCGCAAGGCCGGATCCGGAATTAATGCCCATTGAAAGGCATTGATCCGGATCCGGCCTTAAGCTAAACGTCGTTTCGGCGCATTGCCGGAGCCGACATTTAGCTTTTTCAGAGTGGTTACCATGGCTGCCGGGACGCTAAAGTCCTGACAGCCATGGTAAGTGTAGCGGGGAGCGGGGGAGCAGTATACTTACCGTCTGTGCGGCTCCCGGGGCGCTCCAGAGTGACGTCAGGGCGCCCCAAGCGCATGGATCACGTGATCGCATGGATCACGTCATCCATGCGCATGGGGCGCTCTGACGTCATTCTGGAGCGCCCGGGGAGCCGCACGGACTGTAAGTATACCGCTCCCCCGCTCCCCGCTCCTACTATGGCAACCAGGACTTTAATAGCGTCCTGGGTGCCATAGTAACACTGAAAGCATTTGGAAGACGGTTCCGTCTTCAAATGCTTTCAGTACACTTGCGTTTTTCCGGATCCGGAGTGTAATTCCGGCAAGTGGAGTACACGCCGGATCCGGACAACGCAAGTGTGAAAGAGGCCTTAGCCTAATAATAGGTTCCACTTCTTGGTCTATACAGATCACTTTAGTGCAGTTATCTCCTTATCATTACAGGTAGGTTTAGAATGACAGATAGCACCTCTGTGTATAGATAACACAGGATCCACCATTCACAATAGTTAATTGTCAAAGCTTACCTATTCCTAGCTTGTAAAATTACCTCTGCACAGGTCACAGAGCACGCCTAGGAAGTCAATGAGGTCTCCTCCAGACCATTGTGTCTATAAAGCAATTTTCGTAATGCTTTCTAAAGGCTGTTAAGAACAGCTCAGGCAAGATGGCTGCCCCCATATTCATATTCAGGAAGCAATAAATCTGCAATCAGAAAATAAAAACAGATTAGAAAGCAAGAATGCATGTTACTATCTGGTTTTAATCGGTAGATACAATTTTTGGTGACACATTTACATCATTTCCCAGTTGCTTATCATGTCTTCATAGGTCAAGCAAAAACAACTCAAAGCCAATTAAGATGATTAGAAATGCTACAGCAGATGAAGAATGTGTTGATTTGGTGGGCAGCAGTGACTTTACCTTTTGTACAACTATAAGGGGAAGGGCTGCATGTGACGGTGTTTGGAAACACACAGGAGTTTAAAAGTTAGGAATCCAATGGTGCAATAAAAAGTTGATGGATATGAATGTATTATGGCTCTGTACAACCTTCCAGTTATAATGAGCCAAAAATTGATGGGACTACAGTGAACCTCTAGGTATGAAATTGGAGGCAAAGTTATGATAAGGAATGATTGTAATAAAAAGTCCAACAGAAAAACACTATTTATGGCCCATTGGATGCCACATTAACAGACGGATTTAGCCTAGTAGGAGTGAAAGAGGAATCTTGAGGCTGCAGCTGGTCTAGTGCTGACTATACTGAGGTGCAGAGCCTAAAACACCCTGTAATTTTTCACCAGGGATCCCAGACAAGGAAGTTTGGACTTAACTGGCTGGATCCCCAAATGGTGGTTCTCAGAGCGGTCACTGGTTGGCAGCAGGACGCAGCAGCGGTGACAGAAACTAGGGAGTAGTCAGATGGAGCCATGGACAATCCAGATTGGCAAGTTAATTACCAAAAGCAAGGTCCCATCACAAGTAGGCAACAGAGGAACAGCAGGCTACAGGCGGTGTAGAAGCAACTAATAATTATTTGAAACAAATGTCAAGAGGCCCTTACTTGTTTAGGGCACCAAAACTGAATATTGTCTAGGTGCTAGTTGCCTGACAGCAGGCAAGAAGATGGCACTGGAGTGCCTAGGCTGAAACTATTACATATAGAGAATAATATTTCCATAAGAGAGTGCTGGCACCATATGGAAGCCTACAGAATGCCTATGGCTCAACAGTATGTACAAGCGCTGTGTGCGTTTATACAGGTTCAATGCCTTGAACATTATGATCATATACGATCTAATTAGTGCATCATTAATGTGTCTAAAATGTTAATCTCTCAGAAAGGAGGGAGGTGCCATTGGAAAATGACGTATGTAGTGTCCCACTACGTAAGGGTGGGGACTACTCAAGGCTCAATTGGGTCACGTTGTTCTCCACCTCCTGCGGAACATGATCATTGTATTTTTATATTGCATTTTAATGTATATTGTCATGTTATTTATGTTATTCCCTGTGTACCAGGCCTGTTAGGGGTGTAGTTCCTCCTCCTAGGCAGTAGAGGGAGCTAGGGCACCCCCTAGTATATATAGTCAGGTCCTGTTCAGGGAGAGGGAGAAGTGTTCAGAAGCCAAATGTGCACCTTAGCCAGAGGAGTAGCTGAGGAGCAGCTTCTGACATGCAGCTAGATAGCCCATGCTTCTAGCTTGCCACCAGGAGAAGAGTCTGCCTCCTGAGAAACTAAGTTTCTATAAAAGTACGGTGCAGAGCCAAGTTGATTCCAGCCAAACAGAGAGAGCTGAAGGGCAGAAGGATATATTTACAGCAAGGAGACATATACCAGAGGAAGTGTTCCCTACCCAAGGATAAAGCCAGCAATAGGGCATACGGGCCTTGGAGAAAGTCAGACAGGATTCTGAGAAAGTGCAGCCTGATCTGTAAGTGTTTAACCCTCTGAGTATCTTGCAAGAACATTGAGTGCCGTGTTTTATACAAAGCCTGCCTGTCACAACCTTTTTACATGAGGAACTGACTAAAGACTGTAAATAGTTGAACTGTTCAGTAAAAGGAAGTTTTGGTTCACTGCAACGTGTGTTCCTCAATTATTACTACAAGAAATCGGTGTGCCACCGTTACCGGCACTAGCGTCACGAACTTAAAGGGATCTTGCCACCGGCACATTAAACCTGCAACACCCAGGGCACCTCACCTACCACCTGGTCTGGTCCCTATACACAGAGAGTGACCCAGAGGATCCATGTGCCAGCCTCTCCATCACTGCTGTACGCCTACCCAGGGTCTTCTATAAACTGTGAGTACCAAGAGCAATCCTCGTTCTGCCTATTAACCGTGACCTCACATTCGCTCACCCTGCAGGGCCGCGTACTGCATATTGTGGCGTCACAAACAGGATACGGAATATTCCTACGCCATAGTGGAATTCAAACTGTGTGCCATTATTGCCTATAAAGTGATAAATGCCCTATCTGTTTATTTGAAAATTGTTGGGCCAAAGAACTGTGAAAAATCGCGGTGTGAAAACTGCATATTGTGGACTGTTTGCCGCTTCCTAAGTCACCGCTTGCTGTCAGTGAATTGACAGCCTTATGCTTAAAGATGGCCGCCTAAGCTGACTGATTTATTGCTGCGTCATCTCTGTGTTGTATTGGCGGGAAGAATTTGGCGCCTTCTGCTGAAGAGAGCGGGAAGGACTGTATTTTCGCGCCACCGCCTTAATTTGCATGTCTGCCAAGATGGACTCCGCCTCCCCATGTTGGAGTACCTAGGGGGCGGCCTCCCGAGGCAGTGGGAGGTCTTGTGTGAAGTACTGCGTGCCGCCCAGTTGTGTGCAGAAAAGGGATCGAGCATGTTGCAGAGGGAAGAGTTTCCAGCCGGAATGGCCTTACCTGCAAGCCAGACCCCAGAGCCTGCCATGATGGAGGAGAGAGCAGCACCGCCTGCCTACACTCCGGGACCGGAGATGCCACCCTGCTTCCCACCGCAGTTGCAGCCCGAGCCCGTGCCTTGGCTCGCGACATGGATTTATAAAGCCCTCTGCGCAATGGCCCTTGTTGATGGCCGAGATACGCGCCGCGGCAATACAAAAGACGACCAGAAAGAAAATTTACTTCGAGGAACTGGCGAAAACTGTCTACGAGCGCCACGCGAACACTCAGCCCCGTCTGGAGAGAAGGATGGGGGTAGTGGTGGCATTCGATAAAAACCGGGGGTTCGGATTTATTAAAGACTACTCCACAGGCCGAGACCTTTTCGTGAACCGGAGGTCTGTAAAGCGCAGCTACCTGACGGAACATTTGCACAACCTCCGTGAAAGAGAGGAAGTGGAGTTCACCCCCGCTGAGGGCCTGAGAGGTCCGTATGTCACAGCAGTAGCCCGTCCCAAGCTGGGACCAGAGGATTGGGAAGAGCCTGAGGAGCCCACCAGTCCGGAATGTGAGCAAGAGCGCCTGGTGGAACCTGCTCACAATACGTACCAGTAGAGGGGTTCCTTCACCGGCCCCAATGTCTTCTGGCAGCCTACAGTGCTGAAGAAACGGGTGAGTCCCTATCCCTCACCTGATTTGCCCCGCAGGGAAAAGACACAAGCGGAGATGGAAAACATGCCGAGATTCCACGAGACCCTTGATGCCCTGCGACGAGGAATGAGTTGCGACCCCGCACCTGAGCCTGCTGTGACAGTGCCGGTTCCCTGCAGTGGAGCATCACCAGAGAGACTGGAGGATCAGATTGCCAAGTTAGAGATCCATCTTCATGGCCTGCGCCAACTTGCTGCGTCTAGAGTGGCACCAATACCACCGGACAATAGCGATCCACCAAAGAACTCTGATGTCCCCAGGCTTGCAGTAAAAAATCCCGTCGCCACCAGCTCGGCGACCACCACCGCTGTGCCCACCATTGCTGTACCTGAGAAACTTTGCTATACCAGGAGTCGGGTCCGTCGCCTAAAGCTGGCGCCACCCAGACCTATGGAGCCTCCTGCAGCATCAACCCCCAGGCTTGCGGAGCCTATACCAGTGACAGGCCCATTTATTATACAGTTGCCTGCTAATACCATTTTGCGGGCCCAGCCAAGTATTGATCCACACAGGCCATGACTCAGAGCAGAGCCAGGATGTACCACATCTGATGACCAGTATGAACTGGATACATACCTGTGAGTAGGCCTGCTAGGCCATGTTTTGCTGATGGACCCTCACAGTGAATTTAACTGTTTCAGGACAGGAGTCCTATGTTTTGGCCCAAAGAGCTGCTGCCAGTTACCCACGGCCCAGTGGTAGTTGAAAAACCACTGAGAATAACAAGTGCTTTACTGCCATACTGTTTACCAGGACATCCTGCCTGCTTTAAAGTGCTAGTACAAGTTGTGCCATCTGTTTTTGATTTGCACCTTTACCCTTTTTAACCCCCTTTTCAGGTTGATCAGGGATCTTACAGCACTACTTTTATCTACCAGGACTTGCCAGGGGAAAAGTATCCCTGAAATGTAGAGTTCTGTGCTGTGACTTTTATGTGCAATCTTAATTCAAGAACTGTGCCCAGAGATGACCACAATGCATGTGGGCCTCTGAGATGCTATTTTATGGGACTACTGTATTTTATTATTATGGACTATCCTGGTTATTCCTGATATGCTGTACCAGGTCAGCGCCCCTGTTCCCTATACTATCCTGAGTGAAGAGAACAACGCCCCTTTTCACCGCACTTGTTCCTTTGCCAGCGGAACTGCCTGATATATTTTCAATTGCAAATGTAGATGTATGTGCCTGCTTTTCATTTTTGTCTTTCAGGTGACAGTTTCCAGCTGGGCGGGCCCCTTGTGTTGCGCCGAGGACGGGCAACTTCAAAGCGACGGAGTATGTAGTGTCCCACTATGTAAGGGTGGGCACTACTCAAGGGTCAATTGGGTCACGTTGTTCTCCACCTCCTGCTGAACATGATCATTGTATTTTTATATTGCATTTTAATGTATATTGTCATGTTATTTATGTTATTCCCTGTGTACCAGGCCTGAGGGGTGTAGTTCCTCCTCCTAGGCAGTAGAAAGAGCTAGGGCACCCTCTAGTATATATAGTCAGGTCCTGTTCAGGCAGAGGGAGAAGTGTTCAGAAGCCAAGTGTGCACCTTAGCCAGAGGAGTAGCTGAGGAGCAGCTTCTGACATGCAGCTAGATAGCCCATGCTTCTAGCTTGCCACCAGGAGAAGAGTCTGCCTCCTGAGAAACTAAGTTCCTATAAAAGTACGGTGCAGAGCCAAGTTGATTCCAGCCAAACAGAGAGAGCTGAAGGGCAGAAGGATATATTTACAGCAAGGAGACATGTACCAGAGGAAGTGTTCCCTACCCAAGGATAAAGCCAGCAATAGGGCATACGGGCCTTGGAGAAAGTCAGACAGGATTCTGAGAAAGTGCAGCCTGATCTGTAAGTGTTTAACCCTCTGAGTATCTTGCAAGAACATTGCCTGCCGTGTTTTATACAAAGCCTGCCTGTCACAACCTTTTTACATGAGGAACTGACTAAAGACTGTAAATAGTTGAACTGTTCAGTAAAAGGAAGTTTTGGTTCACTGCAACGTGTGTTCCTCAATTATTACTACAAGAAATCGGTGTGCCACCGTTACCGGCACTGGCGTCACGAACTTAAAGGGATCTTGCCACTGGCACATTAAACCTGCAACACCCAGGGCACCTCACCTACCACCTGGTCTGGTCCCTATACACAGAGAGTGCCCCAGAGGATCCATGTGCCAGCCTCTCCATCACTGCTGTACGCCTGCCCAGGGTCTTCTATAAACTGTGAGTACCAAGAGCAATCCTCGTTCTGCCTATTAACCGTGACCTCACATTCGCTCACCCTGCAGGGCTGCGTACTGCACGTACTGTTTGAATCTAGGGGGACATTTACCTAGACCGGCGATTTAGACGTTCTTAGTCCCTGTCCGCTGCCAGTCGATGCACCTTAGATATGTAGAGGTGCCGGCCTCTACATAACTTAGGCGCTTTAGTGGCGGCCGTGTGGCTTGCTTAAGTATACGACAGTTCCCTTGCTGGTGTAGATTTGTCATTTTCTACGCCAAAAACAAGCATAGAAAATGATGAATCAGATGGGCCTGCCGGGCTGTCCCCTTCCCCGCCCACGCCCTCTTTTTTCACTAGTTCCGAAAAAAGTGCAATACATGGGGGGGGGGGGGGGGGGGCGCAGATTTTTCAGCAAAATACCGCCTTTAATACGCCAAAAAGCAGCAAATATTTTTTTATAAGTGACCCCCCAAGTCTTTAAAAGGAACCTGTCATCAACTTTATGCTGACCTCACTGAGGACAGCATAACATAGTGACAGAAATACTGATGTCAGCGGTGTGTCACTTATGAGCTAATAGTCAGTGGTTGCCGAGAACCAGCATCATAATCATTACAGCCCAGGCCTTGAAAAGAGTCAAATCTACCTGAGAAGAGTCATGGTTATTCCTAATCTCCTGCTCTCCTCACCCATCATCTGCTGATAACTGGCAGTTGTCTCCTAGACAGGGCCGGCGCTACCATAAGGCAGACCAAGCGGCTGCCTTAGGGCGCGCCCTGCGCAGGGCGGAAGAATGAATGACCTTTTTTTTATTTTTATCATTTACTACTTGCGGCAATTGAATTTGTGCCGCAGCGCCGCCGTATGCCTGCCCCCAGCCTGCGTTCTGCCGGCCGCTCCCAGCCATCACTCATAGCAACACGGTCACATGGACTCTGGTGACAGTGATCGGCATCGCGGCGGCGGGAGCAGGGACTGACTGTATTGTGTCTCGTCTGACTCACACAGACACAGCCGTCAGCCAGATTGAAGACGCAGCCAGCAGCAGGAGTGACTCAGGAGTCAGACAGTCACAGCCCCACTCAGGTGTTAACTTAGGGTAGGTGAACCGTGAATCAATGGATTGGTAATATGGTGAATCTGATGATAAAAATGATGAAGAAACTGATGATAAAAATGATGAGATGAGCGCTAGGCTAGCGCACTGACTAGTGCCAGAGCAGAGGCTGAGCCTGAGCGCACAGCATTCAATGATGTTTTAAAAAAAAGTAATTACTCAACTACAATCATTAATATTGGGGGGGGGGTATGACAGTGACATGGAGGGAGGGTGGACAATGTAAATGTCTGTAAAGAGTTGTACTCTGTCTCTGAGTATGGGACATGGGAATGGGGCCAGGCCGTCAGGAAGGGTCGGCCGGGGGGGGATGATGTGCAATGGGGGGAGGGGAGAAATGTGACACAATAGGGGGTAATGATGTGATCATGGATGGAGCCAGGGCCGTCCGAGCGGGGGGGATGATGTGCCATGGGGGGGGGGGGGGAATGTGACACAATAGGGGGTAATGATGTGATCATGGATGGGGCCAGGGCCGTCCGGGCGGGGGGGATGATGTGCCATGGGGGGGGGAAATGTGACACAATAGGGGGTAATGATGTGATCATGATGTGACACGAAGGGGGTGATGTGACATGGACCACACAGAGGAGAAGCCAGGTGAGCTGCGGGGGGGGGGGGCGCCAAAATGTAACTTTGCTTGTGTTGGCAAAAATCCTTGCACCGGCCCTGCTCCTAGACTCTTTTCCAGGCCCAGTCTGCAAGGATTGTGATGTTGGTTCTCGGCAACCACTTACTTTTAAATGACAGACCGCTGAAATCAACTCACCTTTCTCTACTTTATTCTGCCGTTATTATGGGCAGCATAAAGTTGATGACAGGTTCCATTTAAATTAGATGTGTTTAATAATTTTTGGTGATGTTTTTAAATTTTTCATGTTATTCAAAAATTACTAAAATCTTGCAGTTTTCACTAAGCTTAAAGGGGTTTTGTCACTTCAGCAAGTGGCATTTATCATGTAGAGAATGCTAATACAAGCCACTTACTAATGTATTGTGATTATCCATATTGCTTCCTTTTCTGGCAGGAATCATTTTTCCATCATATTATACACTGCTCATTTCCATGGTTACAACCACCCTGCAGTCCATCAGAGAGGCCGTGCTTGCACACAATAGGAAAAAGTGGCGACCTCTCTGGTGGCTGGAACCGTGGGGGTTCACATACATGTAGGCTGGTACTTTTTTCTATAGTGTGCAAGCACGGCCATCGCTGCTGGATTGCCGGGTGGTCGTTACCATGGAAACGAGCAGTGTACAATGTGATGGAAAAATGAATACAGCCAGCAGAGGAAGCAATATGGATAATAACAATACATTAGTAAGTGCCTTGTATTAACTTTCTCTACATAATAAATGCTATTTGCTGAAGTGACAGAGCCCCTTTAATTAAATCGCTGACAATTTCTGTTCTGTGTAAATCACTTTTCAGCAGTCATCTCATTATCATCACAGGCAAGATTACGATGACAGTTAACACCTATAAATGCAGATAACAAAGGACCTACCTTTCACAATAGGTGATGCCAAGGCTTCTCTACTCCCCTTCCCTGCAAAATGATCTCTGCACAAGTCACAGAGCATGTATTATTATTTTTTTACATGAGAAGTGAATAGGCATCTCTTGTCTACTGTGACTATGGTCCATGTGGCTGCTGTAAAACATATGTCTAAATGCTGTTAGCAGCAGCTCAGGCACAATGTCTGCCCGCATAATCATGTACAAAAAAATAAAATACAAAAATCTACAATCATAAAATAGAGATTATAAAAAAAAGAAAATTCATCACATGGACACAACAGAGGCACTGGTGGACCGGAGCGGTGGGCGGCAGGTAAGGTAAGTATGAATCTTCTGTATAGACAGGCAGGGAACTCCTTTATCTACGAATCTACTATCCATTACCTATATATACACTCACCTAAAGAATTATTAGGAACACCATACTAATACGGTGTTGGACCACCTTTTGCCTTCAGAACTGCCTTAATTCTATGTGGCATTGATTCAACAAGGTGCCCATATTGATAGGATAGCATCTTGCAGTTGATGGAGATTTGAGGGATGCACATCCAGGGCACGAAGCTCCCATTCCACCACATCCCAAAGATGCTCTATTGGGTTGAGATCTGGTGACTGTGGGGCCATTTTAGTAGAGTGAACTCATTGTCATGTTCAAGAAACCAATTTGAAATGATTCGAGCTTTGTGACATGGTGCATTATCCTGCTGGAAGTAGCCATCAGAGGATGGATACATGTTCTCATTCTGTTTACGCCAAATTCGGACTCTACCATTTGAATGTCTCAACAGAAATCGAGACAAGGCAACATTTTTCCAGTCTTCAACAGTCCAATTTTGGTGAGCTCGTGCAAACTGTAGCCTTTTTTTCCTATTTGTAGTGGAGATGAGTGGTACCCGGTGGGGTCTTCTGCTGTTGTAGCCCATCCGCCTCAAGGTTGTGCGTGTTGTGGCTTCACAAATGCTTTGCTGCATACCTCGGTTGTAACGAGTGGTTATTTCAGCCAACGTTGCTCTTCTATCAGCTTGAATCAGTCGGCCCATTCTCCTCTGACCTCTAGCATCCACAAGGCATTTTTGCCCACAGGACTGCCGCATACTGGATGTTTTTCCCTTTTCACACCATTCTTTGTAAACCCTAGAAATGGTTGTGCGTGAAAATCCCAGTAACTGAGCAGATTGTGAAATACTCAGACCGGCCCGTCTGGCACCAACAACCATGCCACGCTCAAAATTGCTTAAATCACCTTTCTTTCCCATTCTGACATTCAGTTTGGAGTTCAGGAGATTGTCTTGACCAGGAGCACCCCCCTAAATACATTGAAGCAACTGCCATGTGATTGGTTGACTAGATAATTGCATTAATGAGAAATAGATAAGGTGTTCTTAATAATTCTTTAGGTTAGTGTACTGTAGGTCTTCTGGAATGATGACTGTGATGAATACCACACCTCGTGCCCACTTGACGTCAACTACGTCAAGCTCACGAGACGTGGTATGGTCACGGGTCTACCAAAAACGTGAAGTTACGCCCTCCAGTGGAGCACGTAAGGTCAGGTTGGTATAGCTTACACACACCTCCTGTCCACGTGGGCACAGAGAGGCAACAAGCTGAGAGAGCCTTTTCACTGCCGCAGTGAAACAGCGACTCCTCAGCCTGGGTATCTGCCACCAGTTCTAGTTTGATATAAGCCCGGTCCGCTAACGGGATTATATAGGGTCAGAAACCAACCCGCGGTAGCTTATAACTAGGCCAAAACACGGACGTGGGGATTCGTGATCGAGATACAAGGTAGCACAAGATTAAATTATAGATATAGCACAATATACACAGACAATATATACAGTGGTCTGAGGTTACAGATTACAGGTTATATGGTTACAACAGAGTTAAGCAGTGTAAAAGTCAGTTACCGGATAAGATGAAAGTTCCTTTTAGTTGTGAGATGTTCTTTGCTGGAGTCCACATGAAGGGCCTTGATCTCAGCTATTTCCTGGGTCCCTCTAAACACATTTGTAGGATGTGACCCCTCTTCAGAGAAAGACGCGCCTACTTGCTGGCACCAGACTTTTAACCTGTAGCCAGCCCCTCCCCTCCCGGCCTCAGGGAGGGGTCCACTCCCCCTCTTCTGGGCTGGCAGCAAATGACCCACAAAACCCTTTAGGGTTCATAGCTCCAGACCAGTGGGTCATAGGGAGATGGTTCTGGGACCAATGGACCTGCCTGGGTTCCGGCTACAAGTAGAGCCCAAACCTGGTACCGTTATGTGGTTTCTATGGGGAGATATGGATATCTCCCTACCCTGACCTCGTCCCATTAACCAAAGACCATGGGAACGTACCTCGTGGCCACCGGGACACAAATATGTATCTGGTTTGCGCCTGCGATGGCCAGGCGGTTCATAATTCCTTATGAAAGGTAGGTGCCAACATGTCTGGGAGGTCTCATTGATCCGGGGCAAGGGCGGATACCTCCTGCTGGGGGTTTTCCTGCAGGATTCAGTTGGCTCCAAACTGGTGGAGGTGAGGTGTGACCTTCTCCTTGAAGCCTGGACCCCCATGGGGGGGGGCTTTCTTCCTTGCCATCTGACACTCAGATGGCTGGGGGGGGGGTGGAAACTAATTTTGCATGTACACTGAACATGCCAAGAGGTGCATCAGATGACAATCAGGCCTGGGGCTTTGAAGCAGGGCCCTCCTATGGAGTTCACTACCTCCGCTATCTGTCAGCAAATGGGGGTGTGAGGACATGGCTGACAGTAAATATTAATCCATATTCCTCACACCTCCCCCTTTTAGAGGGCGCCAGGGGGCAGCACATTCCTGTGTACCCCCGTGCGCCCATCCGCACCCTCTCCTTGTCGGGATAGCCCATCGGCGTTCCCGTGGTCACGACCCCTTTTGTGGCGAATGGTCAAGTGAAACTGCTGGAGAGCTAGGCTCCAGCGTAGCAGCCTCCCATTCATCCCGGATACGGTGTTTAACCAGCTGAGGGGGTTGTGGTCGGTCTCCACCGTGAAGTGGCGCCCGTATAAATACGGCTGCAACCGTTGCAGGGCCCAGACAATTGCCAGGCACTCCTTCTCCATTGTGGAGTATGCCACCTCCCTCGGCAGGAGCTTCCGACTCAGGTACAGAACAGGGTGTTCCTGGCCCATAGTGTCAACCTGGCTGAGTACGGCACTGAGGCCAAAATCACTGGCGTTAGTCTGCACTATAAACGGCAGCGTGAAGTCGGCCGCCTGTAGTACAGGGAAGCTCGAGAGGGCGGCCTTCAGCGCTTGGAAGGCCGTCTCGCAGTCATTCGTCCAATCGACTGCGGAGGGCAGCTTCTTCTTGGTGAGGTCCGTCAAGGGCTTTGCCAGGCTACTATAGTGGGGGACGAACCTCCTATAGTACCCGGCGGTGCCCAGGAAGGACATCACCTGTTTCTTGGTCCTGGGGGTGGGCCAGGATGCGATAGCATCCACTTTCCCAGGCTCTGGCTTAAGGGTCCCCCCGCCTACCCGGTGCCCCAGGTAGTGGACCTCGCTCATGCCCAGCTGGCACTTTTCCGGCTTGATGGTCAAGCCTGCCTGGTGGATCCGCCGCAGCACCTGTGTCAGGTGCTGTAGGTGATCCTCCCAGGTGGGACTGAAGATGGCAATGTCATCCAGGTACGCGGCCGCGTACTCTTCAAGTCCCTTAAGCAGCGTGTTGACCATCCGCTGAAAGTGGCAGGGGCATTCTTCATGCCGAACGGCATCACCGTGGATTCGTACAATCCAAAGGGAGTGATAAAGGCAGAGCGTTCCCGCGCCTCCTGGATCAGGGTAATCTGCCAGTACCCCCCGCTCATATCCATGATGGTCAGGTACCGGGCCCCCGCCAACTGATCGAGCAGGTCATCGATGCGTGGCATAGGTTACGCATCGGTGACCGAGACAGCGTTGAGTCCCCTGTAGTCCATGCAGAACCAGGTGTTCCGGTCCTTCTTTGGGACGAGGACCACAGGCGAGGCCCAAGCGCTGTTGGATGCCTGGATGACCCCCAGCTTCAGCATCTCATCAATCTCCTGGCACATGTGTTGCTGCACCTCCAAGGAAACCCGATATGCTGAACGCCGGATTGGGGGGTGATCCCTAGTGTCCACGTGATGGATGGCCAACTCCGTCCTTCCGGGCTTGTTGCTAAACAACTCCCGGAAGGGGTGAAGGGTGGCCCATAGCTGGGACCGTTGGTCCTTCAAGAGCTGTTGGCCCACCTCCACATCCTCGATGGACCCACCCGCCTTCACCTGGGTGAGCATGTCCAGGAGGGTTTCCTCCTCCCCCTCTTCGGGGAGGTTGCAGACAGGGAGGGCACATGCCTCCTTCTCATGATGAGCCTTCATCATGTTCACGTGGAAGGCCTTCTGCCTTCCTCGGGCGTGGTCCAGGGTGACCAGGTACGTCACGGCATTAAGGCGCTGATGCACGAGGTACGGGCCTTCCCAGGCCGCCTGAAGCTTGTCCTGAGGTACGTGGACCAGTACCCATACCTTCTGACCCACCTGGTAGGTCCTCTCACAAGCATTCTGGTCATACCATCGCTTCTGATCGGCCTGGGCCCGCTCCATATTATCGTGCACCAGCTGCGACAAGGCCTGCATCTTGTTCCGGAAGCGCATGACATACTCGACGACCGACACTCCAGGGGTGGCTACCTCTCCCTCCCAGGCCTCTTTCACCAGAGCCAGGGGCCCCCGCACACATAGCCCGTACAGGAGCTCGAATGGGGAGAACCCCGTGGAGGCCTGTGGGACCTCTCGGTAGGCAAACAGTAGATGTGGGAGGTACCGCTCCCAGTCACGCCCCCGGGGGAGTCGACCAACATCTTAAGCATCTGCTTTAAGGTGCCATTAAATCGTTCACACAGGCCGTTTGTCTGTGGGTGGTAGGGGCTGGTCACCAGATGTTGCACCTGTGTTTGCCTACAGAGGGACTCCATCAATTGCGACATGAACTGCGTCCCCCGGTAGATGAGCATTTCCTGGGGAAAGCCCACTCTGGAGAAAATCTCCAGCAAGGCAGTAGCCACCTTGTCGGCCCGAATGGATGACAAGGCTACCGCCTCCGGGTACCTGGTGGCATAGTCTACTACTGTCAATATGAAGCGTTTCCCGGAGCTGCTGGGAATGGACAGCGGTCCAATGAGATCCACAGCCACCCTCCTGAAAGGCTCTTTAATTATGGGCAGCGTTACCAGTGGGGCTTTGGGGCGCCGCCCCGCCTTCTTCACCCGCTGGCAGGTGTCACATGAACGGCAGTAGGCAACCACATCAGCCCCCATCTTTGGCCAGTAGAAATGCTGGGCTAATCTGGCCCTTGTCTTAGCGATCCCTAGGTGTCCAGCCATCGGAATCTCATGCGCAACCTGCAACAACTCCGTCCTGAACTGATAGGGTACCACTAGCTGTCGGTCCCTAGGCCACGCCTCCCGTGAGCCCGGCTGGACCGTGACCCGGTACAGCCGTCCTTGGTCCCAGACCATCCGCTTGAGGTCTGAGTCCGAAGGGGGCTGTTCCGCTTGCTCCTTAAGAGCGTTCAGGCTGGCGTCAGTCGCTAACGCTGCCTGAAACTCCTGACTGGACGTGGCCAGAATAGACGAGACTGCCACGTCCCCTGTCAGGTCCCCGGGACCTGTCTCCTGGCCTCCCTCTGACTCGGCAGCTACTTGGTCGGAAAGGGGAAAGCCATCAGACCCCTGAGGGGCCCTAGGGCCCCAGCACTCCCACTGCGCGTGACAGCAGCTATGGCCGCTGCCACTGCTGGTAGTGCCTGCTTTCCCTCGGCTCCCGACCAAGTCGCCAGTCCAGACGGACTAACCTGGCCCTCTGACATCCCAGTGGGGGAGGAACCCTGCACTGAGGCTTCACCTGGCAGCCCTACTTCTCCTGAGACAGCCCTGACCTCCTTTGCATCCTCCCTTCCCCGCAGCTGTCTGCCCCCTGCTTGTCCCCTCAGTCACCACACTGGAGGACAACAGGGTCCAGCAGGCTTGCTGGCCACAGCCTGGGGTTTCAGCCCAGCTGGCAGGAATGACCCCTTCCCCACTAAGGGGAGAGGCACTCATTACATCCCCCACCCCCACATCCCCAAAAACAGGCATGGTAGGTACATTCACAGTATCATCAGGGGGGGCATTACAGGTACATCACATTCTGGGGAATCGGACATCGGGGGGTCAGCAGCCACATACTTAGACACAAGCCGCCCCAGGTCTATCCCCAGCAAAACACTGGCGGGAATATTTGCGGATACCCCCACCTCCCTTACTCCTCGACCGACGCCCCAGTCCAAATAGACCTTGGCGACGGGCAGCGCCGGTTCTACTCCTCCAATCCCGGAGACAATGAGGAATCTCCCAGGCAGTAAATCATGGGATGCCACCAGTTCAGGCCGTACCAGTGTCATTTCAGCGCCGGTGTCTCTAAGTCCCATGGCCACGGCCTGGCCCACGGTGACCGGTTGAACATTTCAAGGGACCTCTCACCACCCCCACCCACCCACAACACAGTGGACGGTTTCCGGGTTGATGACTGGGACGGATCCCTCGGGCGCTGGGGACACATGGCTTTGAAGTGTCCTGGCTGCTTACACAGGTGACACAGGTGGGGTTCCCCCACCGACGTGGAAAGTGCAGCAGGGGCCGGTGCCCACTTGGGCCTAGGGGCAGGGGTAGCAGGTGCGTCTTACCCCCTCTCCAGCCGACAGGTTTCCGGGCCTCTGAAGTCCTGTTGTTGGTGTATTTATCGGCCAGGGCTGCTGTTGCGGAGGCCCCCTTTGGCTTCCGGTCACGGAGGTACTGCTGGAGATCCTCTGGGCAGTTCCACAAGAACTGTTCTGTGGCGATGAGCTCCTTCAGCTGCTGGACGGTGGAGAGCTCCAACCCGGTGGTCCATTGGTCGACCGCTCTCAGCAAGGCCCGCATGTGATCGGCCCAGCTCTGAGTAGAACCCCGGTGCAAATTCCTGAGCCTTTTCCGGTACGACTCAGGGGTTAAGTTATACTGCCTGACCAGAGCCTGTTTGATGTCCTCATAGCTCAGGATGGTCTCGCTGGGCAGGTACCCGAAGATTTCAAGGGCTTTTCCCCTGAGCCGTGGCGTGAGGAATCTGACCCACTGGTCCTATGGCAGCTGGTATTGATGGCAGGCTGTCCCAAATGCCAACAAAAAAGTGTCCAGGTCCCCATCTTTGTCCAGTAGGAGAAAATCCTCCGCCCGTAGTTTGGGAATCCGGACCTCTGGAGACTCACATGGGGAGGGCTGCTGGAATTGAAGCTTCAGCTTGAGCATTTGTAGCTGGTGCTCACGCTCGGCCTGTGCTTGCTCGCGACGCTTTGCAGCCGCCAGGAGGAGCTCAGTTGCTGCCTGGTCTCCAGCCTGGAGATGGTCCATGGCAGCTTGTAGGAGAGCAGCTGAGCCAGCTTGGCTGGGGGGATGGGCAGGTGGAGTGAGGCCCACCGCGGACCTCACCTCTGGCGACTGGCTTCTTGGGGAGCTTTGGCTGTGCTCCCCCTTGCCTTCCACCTCCTCTCCGCCACCATTCAAAGCATCGGCCATCTCCCTAGCTTTGCTCCTTGTGATACTGGCCGTCATTGCAACGGATGATCACTGACACAGACTGCAACCTGATGCCCACACACCTTATTGTATCTGCACTCAGACGGTCTAGTGTTGAGCTGATCTTAAGACTCCAGCGGCAAGAGCTACTGCTGGTCGTCTTTAGTGTCTGGGAGTATGGGTCTCACACTCACACACACTAGTATCTTGATCCCACTTTGCTGCCACCAATATGTGATGAATACCACACCTCGTGCCCACTTGACGTCAACTACGTCGAGCTCACGAGACGTGGTATGGTCACGGGTCTACCAAAAACATGAAGTTACGCCCTCCAGTGGAGCACGTAAGGTCAGGTTGGTATAGCTTACACACACCTCCTGTCCATGCGGGCACAGAGAGGCAACAAGCTGAGACAGCCTTTTCACTGCTGCAGTGAAACAGCGACTCCTCAGCCTGGGTATCTGCCACCAGTTCTAGTTTGATATAAGCCCGGTCCGCTAACGGGATTATATAGGGTCAGAAACCAACCCGCGGTAGCTTATAACTAGGCCAAAACACGGACGTGGGGATTCGTGATCGAGATACAAGATAGCACAAGATTAAATTATAGATTTAATCGCCGTATGGGCACACTAGATATAACACAATATACACAGACAATACAGTTGCAAGAAAAAGTATGTGAACCCTTTGGAATGATATGGATTTCCGCACAAATTGGTCATAAAATGTGATCTGATCTTCATCTAAGTCACAACAATAGACAATCACAGTCTGCGTAAACTAATAACACACAAAGAATTAAATGTTACCATGTTTTTATTGAACACACCATGTAAACATTCACAGTGCAGGTGGAAAAAGTATGTGAACCCTTGGATTTAATAACTGGTTGAACCTCCTTTGGCAGCAATAACTTCAACCAAACGTTTCCTGTAGTTGCAGTCAAACGTGCACAACGGTCAGGAGTAATTCTTGACCATTCCTCTTTACAGAACTGTTTCAGTTCAACAATATTCTTGGGATGTCTGATGTGAATCGCTTTCTTGAGGTCATGCCACAGTATCTCAATCGGGTTGAGGTCAGGACTCTGACTGGGCCCCTCCAGAAGGCGTATTTTCTTCTGTTTAAGCCATTCTGTTGCTGATTTACTTCTATGCTTTGGGTCGTTGTCTTGTTGCAACTCCCATCTTCTGTTGAGCTTCAGCTGGTGGACAGATGGCCTTAAGTTCTCCTGCAAAATGTCATGATAAACTTGGGAATTCATTTTTCCTTCGATGATAGCAATCCGTCCAGGCCCTGACACAGCAAAGCAGCCCCAAACCATGATGCCCCCACCACCATACTTCACAGTTGGGATGGGGTTTTGATGTTGGTGTGCTGTGCCTCTTTTTCTCCACACATAGTGCTGTGTGTTTCTTCCAAACAACTCAACTTTGGTTTCATCTGTCCACAGAATATTTTGCCAGTACTGCTGTGGAACATTCAGGTGCTCTTGCGCAAACTGTAAACGTGCAGCAATGTTTTTTTTGGACAGCAGTGGCTTCCTCTGTGGTATCCTCCCATGAAATCCATTCTTGTTTAGTGTTTTACGTATCGTAGATTCGCTAACAGGGATGCTAGCATATGCCAGAGACTTTTGTAAGTCTTTAGCTGACACTCTAGAATTCTTCATCACCTTACTGAGCAGTCTGAGCTGTGCTCTTGCAGTCATCTTTACAGGATGGCCACTCCTAGGGAGAGTAGCAGCAGTGCTGAACTTTCTCTTTCTCCATTTAGAGACTCTTTCTCCATTTAGAGACTTTTGGAGATACTTTTATAACCCTTTCCAGCTTTATGCAAGTCAACAATTCTTAATCGTAGGTCTTCTGAGAGCTCTTTTGTGGGAGGCATCATTCACATCAGGCAATGCTTCTTGTGAAAAGAAAACCCAGAACTGGTGTGTGTTTTTTATAGGGCAGGGCAGCTGTAACCAACACCTCCAATCTCATCTCATTGATTGGACTCCAGTTGGCTGACACCTCACTCCATTTCGCTCTTGGAGATGTCATTAGACTAGGGGTTCACATACTTTTTCCACCTGCACTGTGAATGTTTACATGGTGTGTTCAATAAAAACACGGTAACATTTAATTCTTAATGTGTTATTAGTTTAAGCAGACTGTTATTGTCTATTGTTGTGACTTAGATGAAGATCAGATCACATTTTATGACCAATTTGTGCAGAAATCCATATCATTCCAAAGGGTTCACATACTTTTTCTTGCAACTGTATATATAGTGGTCTGAGGTTACAGATTAAGGGTTATATGGTTATAACAGGGTTAAGCAGTGTAAAAGTCAGTTACTGGATAAGATGAAAGTTCCTTTTAGAAACATAGAAACATAGAAACATAGAATGTGTCGGCAGATAAGAACCATTTGGCCCATCTAGTCTGCCCAATATACTGAATACTATGGATAGCCCCCGGCCCTATCTTATATGAAGGATGGCCTTATACCTATCCCATGCATGCTTAAACCCCTTCACTGTATTTGCAGCTACCACTTCTGCAGGAAGGCTATTCCATGCATCCACTACTCTCTCAGTAAAGTAATACTTCCTTATATTACTTTTAAACCTTTGCCCCTCTAATTATAGAAACATAGTTGTGAAATGTTCTTTGCTGGAGTCCACATGAAGGGCTGTGATCTCAGCTATTTCCTGCGTCCCTCTAAACACATTTGTAGGATGTGACCCCTCTTCAGAGAAAGACGCGCCTACTTGCTGGCACCAGACTTTTAACCTGTAGCCAGCCCCTCCCCTCCCGGCCTCAGGGAGGGGTCCACTCCCCCTCTTCTGGGCTGGCAGCAAATGACCCACAAAACCCTTTAGGGTTCATAGCTCCAGACCAGAGGGTCATAGGGAGATGGTTCTGGGACCAATGGACCTGCCTGGGTTCCGGCTACAAGTAGAGCCCAAACCTGGTACCGTTATGTGGTTTTTTATGGGGAGATATGGATATCTCCCTACCCTGACCTCGTCCCATTAACCAAAGACCATGGGAACGTACCTCGTGGCCATAGGGACACAAATATGTATCCGGTTTGCGCCTGCGATGGCCAGGCGGTTCATAATTCCTTATGAAAGGTAGGTGCCAACATGTCTGGGAGGTCTCATTGATCCGGGGCAAGGGCGGATACCTCCTGCTGGGGGTTTTCCTGCAGGATTCAGTTGGCTCCAAACTGGTGGAGGTGAGGTGTGACCTTCTCCTTGAAGCCTGGACCCCCTGGGGGGGGGGGGGGCTTTCTTCCTTGCCATCTGACACTCAAATGGCTGGGGAGGGGTGGAAACTAATTTTGCATGTACACTGAACATGCCAAGAGGTGCATCAGATGACAATCAGGCCTGGGGCTTTGAAGCAGGGCCCTCCTGTGGAGTTCACTACCTCCGCTATCTGTCAGCAAATGGGGGTGTGAGGACATGGCTGACAGTAAATATTAATCCATATTCCTCACAATGACTGACTAAAATGAATACAGAGAGCTAATTTTGGTTGGAGAACCATGGTTATCTATGGTATCACTGGTCCATGAAATCATATGTCTCTAGTTCAGTGCAGAGGCAAAACCTTCAACCCCTGGGACCCTGTGCAAAATCCGAGGCCTCAACCTACTGTGTACTATCTATAATGCTGATCTTATGTGGTAGAAGACCCTTCAGGCACCTGGGTATTGGTGTGATTGCTATCTCTTCACCATTCATAGCTTTGTCATGGTTCTGAGACCCTTCAGACATATTTCCACATGCAGAGCTTTTTCTAAGCTGCAGACATTAGATCTAGTGCGGATTTTAATAATTAGAAGCAAGTAATGACCACCTCGAATAAACAGGTGTCTAAACTTCATGATAAGCATAGCTTCTCCCATATTCAGCACAACTCATACTTGTTGCACAGATTGAATTTTTGTTCTTTTTATCAGGACTCCCCCTCTCTTCATCCTGAACTCATTAACACTGCAGGCCCCCTGCCTAGAGATATTTAATAATGCATGGTCAGTTTCCAGAGAGACAGCAGACACCATTCATATAATAAGCAGATTTCCCTTGTTCTCACTGATTGCTACCCTCTTTCAGTCATCAAACCGTTTTTCCTAGATAAAATGTATTTTACTATAAGTTGCTCATTGTAATATCTTTCTTTTACTGTATTTAGAAGCTACCATAACTATTGTGTAACTCTTGGAGGTTCAGTCATACCTGGCCTGGTCCCATTAACAACCCATAACATTTTAACTATTAGCCTCACCCATTCAATTTTATTTATATCTAAACAGGTACAAAATGATGTGATGAGTCTGAGCTAGACAGCTATTTGTCACAATTTGGTGTATCTGTGGGGAAATTTGATGCATCTTGCTTTAGAAAAATCTACCGTACCTAGCTTGCCAAAGAGTGGCCAAGGATGCACCATTCCCCCCCCCCCCAAAAAAAAAAATTGCACCTAATTTCAGCACAAACTTTTATGGCAATGTAAGCCAACCAATAGGTGGTATGAATGCTCTTCTGAAAGCCATGCGCTAGTCATCAGTGTCCACTGTACATGCCGAATTTGCAGATGATGACACCATTACCAATGAATGTTATGGTGACTTGATCAATAGCTTTATCATTAACCTTTTCCTGCATTCACACGGGCCAACTATTATCTGGATCATTCATAAATGAGTGAATCATTAACATAGTTGGTGAGACCATAACAATCTTCAATGATCGTGGGGCATGCAGCAGTTGTGCTTGAGGCAAAGCATAAAAATGCGGGATCATCCCACATCTGCTCCAACATCATAGATGGTCGAACTATTGCTCCCTATCAATGCATGGTGCAAAAAAAAATCCAATCGGACCACCTACAATTTACAAGTTGTTCATCAATCTGAAGCCCAAACTCACTGATGTGTGGCTGCCTTAAAATGGTATACCAATATGAACCTTGGCTTATGCATTAGGGCATTGCATTTGCAGAAATTATGTAAGATATATCTAGTACCCAAAGTACCACTGTTACTTGCACCATGACAGTGGAACTATAGGGTGACTATATGTATTTGACACAGTGGTTCCTAAGAGCCCACTGTATAGCCAAACCCCAAGCAAAGTTGGGGGTGTTCGCTGTTCCTTCTGCACAGGACAAACATGCAGTGTTGGAGGCAGCCGGACCTGTCCGCGTCTCTACTCAATAAGAGATGCTGATCATACTGTAAATAGGATTCTGCAAATATAAAAAAAAAGAAACTTAGTTTGCTACACATAAAACAGAAAAAAAAAATCACATGGGTGCCAGGCTTAAAATAGAATCAAAGGCACCTCTTATCCAGTGCCCTATGGTTTGCAAACAGATACTAGCCAAAGAATATACAGAATCCACGGTAGCACTCATCTAGGGGGAGTTATTGGGAAACAGCGTGTTACGTAACTAACTAAGCAATCCAAGTAAGGCTGGGTGCATGTATATTAGCGGTGTCCAGCTTGTTGTTTCATACCGGAGCCGGACACAACTGTTTATTTTATGTGCAATTTAGTGCACCCATCCAGCTTCCATAGCCTGAAAGCTCCATACAGAAATATGCTGACGCTACATTTTTCTGTCTGGCGCTAGGAGACATCCGCACATAAGAACAAAATTGGCCAAACCTGCTCATTTTAAATGTGTATTGGGGGGGGGGGGGGGGCAACTCTTCCCCAAAAGATGATGTTGGGAGAAGAAAGAATCGGGTATGTTGAGTTTCAACGAGCCTGAGCCTTGGCTCTCACTGCCAGATGTTTACGGCAGCAGCTTACTCCCCTCTGCCTGTTGAAAACACTTGCACGCCTTTGGATCAGAATGCATGCATATGGGAAGGTCAGGAGGAATCTCTGTCTGCTAAAGGAGCATTTGGCCAACAGCTATTTGAGGTGTTTGTCCAGTTTTAGGACATACCTTAAAAATTCAGCTCTTCTGCATCTGTATATAAGGATCTCAGTCCCATCTAGTCCTATCTTCTGGTCATTTCTGGGAGGGATCAAGATCGAGAGATACATAGATTCATGAGAAACCAGGAGATGTTTCCAGGATACATTGGTAAATTTCAGCTGTAGGGCTAGGTGTTCACATGAAACAGCATAGAACCAGATGTCATAATGTCTGCGACTTTACAACTCTCTTTTGATAAGTGTTATTTCATCCACCCATATCCAGAAATTTGTGATTAAGAAGTGATAGGCCTTGGAGTTCCTCAACAGCTGGAAATCCACAGGCTGTCCAAGCCTTATATAAGTATCCTGCAGAGCCTTGATGTTTGCAAGGTTTATAACGTAAATTATGATAGGGTGAGGGAGAAGAGGTATATAGCATGGGACAGACTGGGAGACGTATAGACAAAAGGTGCAGTGTACAGAGCAGACATGCCAGGCGAGAGGTAGAATCCAACCTGGCAGCTGTACAAGGATATCCTCCAGCACTGAGTTAACAGAGCTGAGATCAGGAGATACACTTTCTGTACAGACTGGTTACAAGCGAGGGTGAGAGGAGACAAACTGGTATAGGGCAGAGGGAGGTACCAAGGTCATCAAGTAAGAGGAAAGGGGGGTCAAAAGAGTTAGAGGAGTGCAAGAGAATACTACAGAGTGGAGGCTGAGAGGGGGGAATAGCAAGGAGGAGGGAGAGGTAAGGAGCAGAACTACAGGAGGTAAACAGCTCAGGGTGAGACACAGAAGGACAGAGAACACAAGAAGACTTCTGAGAAGTGACAAGCCGTCAGGATGAGTTCTGGGGCTCCGCAAGGAATGCACTCCAGCCTCTCACAGAGTAACCCACAGACAGAGTCTAAGGGGAGAAAGAAGATCCAGTTTTCGGTGGCTGTTGCCCCCAGTCAACTTGATCCAAGAGCAGTGGAGATGGTGAGTACCCAGAACGGTGCTTTAAATGGCATCACTATACACATAGATTATTTATTAACCTGGTAACTGCCAGGATAGTTTTTGCTATATTTGTACTTTCATATATATCAGGTAGCTATGTGAATCCTTCTCAACTGGCTCCTTTACACTTACTCATTCTACATAGCAGTCTATACATTAGTGATCTGAGACGGCCATTTTCTGATTGACTTGTCGTTCGTGTGAAGATTGATGTTCTGGTGATAACGTCACAATTTATATAATAATAATTGCTGCCCTGATCCATCACCTGGTAGACCGAGGTGTGGCTTCTGTAGATAGGGTGGATATCTATCATTTGGCATAAACATTCTTCCAAATATTGCCACCGACCGCACCCAACAATGACTGAATTCAATATGTCAGATGAAGTTTTGAACAGATATCTACCTTCACTTGGCATCTGACACAGGTAAAGGCCTTCATTGTACTTTTTTCTAAATTTGCCAAAATGTTATGCTGGCTTTGCATGCCACCTGGTATTGAGAAGACAATCAGTACCCTACTGATACAAAAAGAAGTGTCCAGTGTCTTGAGAGACCTAAAAGTGGGGCTTTATTCAGACGTAAACGCATAACCGTACAAGTAGCCAAAAGACAGTCCAAACAATGCTTACGCATTTTGGTCACACACCGTGTCCTTATTCAAAGCAGTATGAATAAGGACACGGTGTGTCCGAAATGTGTAAACATTGTTTGGATTGTCTTTTAGCTACTTGTACGGTTATGGGTTTATGTCTGAATAAAGTCCCAATTTTAGGGTCCTCGAGACGTTGAACACTTCTTTAAAGGGGTTTTACCATCACACACAATGGGGGCATATCACTAGGATATGCCCCTATTGTCTGATAGGTGCAGGTCCCACCTCTGAGACCCGCACCTACAATGAGAACAGAGCGAGAAAATGAACGGAGGGCACACTGCGCATGCGCAGCCGCCCTCCATTCATTTCTATGGGGCCGCCGAAAATAGCCAAGTTCAGGCTCAGCTATTTCCGTCTGCCCCATAGAAATGAATGGGAGCAGGGGCCGCGCGTTTGCGCGGTGCGCTCCCATTCACTTCTATGGGAGCAGTGGGGAGCAGCGCTTGGTGGTGGACGGAAGGCGGGGTCCTCCAGCCATAGCTCTCCCCGCTCTGTTCTCGTTGTAGGTGCGGGTCCTAGAGGTGGGACCTGCACCTATCAGACAATGGGGGCATATCCTAGCGATATGCCCCCATTTTATGTGATAGGAATACCCCTTTAAGTATACCGAGGTTTGTTCACAAACGGAGTCCGAGACCCAGGGATCTTTAGCATATGGGTACGACCACATGGTCAGGTTCCTACATGAAGTGGATCATAAAAGGAAAGTATAAAGGACTGATACAACTTCAACAATTTTTTTTAATTAACTCCTGATTTTGGCTTCCAAAACTGCATCAAGAAGCCTGACTGTGTGGTCACCTCCTATGGGTGAGCTGGCTTTGAACAATATTTGTTTGTACTATACTGATGCCTAAAAAGTCTGTTGACACAACAGAGTGGGAATTAATGATTGCTTTGGGGTATTTACATGCAATGATAATTAGTAATCGCATCACATGCAGAATTGAAGCTTACAAATCTACTCTGAAGGTGCCCAGTCGACTATCCTATGTGTATGGGGGTCTGACAGGTGGGGACTGGAAGTGTTAGGCAGACAGCCAGGTAGCCTGAACCAAGTAGTGGAGATCAGATAAGTATGTTTCTCTTCACACGCCCTACTGTTTGGGGTTTGGATCCTCTGGTGGGCCCAGGCTCTGAAATGATAATGGGCCTCAAAGGTCCAGGAGAAAAAAACACTTGGAGACAGTAAATTGCCACTAGATGATATATGGGTCAGGCCCCAAGAATAATTTCCTCTGGTGGGTCAAATTTCAGGGTCCATATAAGGCTACCACACCCAGACCACTTGCACTAAACAAAACTTTGATCTCCATGGACCCCTATAGTGATGTACGTTTGGTTCAGTAGAATAAGGAAGTGCTGCAGCCATTATACAGATGCTAAAATGATGCCATATTACAGCGTTATGGAACTAGTGTTAAGAAGATAATCACATAACACAAGTTCTGGATCTCAGTCCTTTTCCATCAATGCATTTGTCCACAGTAGAGAGGACAGCTATAGAGAGTTGATAATATATGATGTTTTATAAGCTGCACTGGTTCCTTTCATTTATAAGCCTGGGCACAAGCTGAGGAGACCAGATTTATGCTCGACATCACTTGAGCAATAAGTAATCTTGCATCATATAATTTGGGAACAATCCTGCTGGGCCATGAGAAACTCTGTGGATTAATCAGTAGGCTACGCAGCGGCATTTAGAATATCAGTGTATTAGTGTGTGTGGTCTTTAATTAAATTCTGAATGGAGGACATGTGTTCAGTGCAGACTGCTCATTCCTGTTCAACTTTTCCCCAGTGTGTAGGAGAGGGATACTGAGAAATAGACAATGTTACAAGAGAGAAAATGATGGAGGATAATGGGGAAAGTCTAATAGAAGGCAATAGAGCAGTAGATGTAAATGACCTATAACACCTAATATGACATTTAAAGGCTCACTAAGACAGCCCCTTTTAAGATAGAAGCTGGAGTAGCGATCAGTGCAGGGCCAGCTTCTTTAAATCCTGTGAAGCCACAACTAGGGATGAGCAAATTTCATATTTTGAAGTTCGTGTTCGGGTTTGTGTTGTAGTATTTACTGAATTGGGTTATGGATTCCGTTACCACGGACCATAATGCAATTCCATAACGGAATGCATAACGGAATGCCTTTAGAAGCATTCCGTTACTCATTCCGTCATAATAGAAGTCTATGGCCTGCATAACGGATCCGTCCGGTTTACATTATGCAGGAGAGGACTGCAGCATAACGTAAACCGGACGGATACGTTAAGCAGGCCATAGACTTCTATTATGACGGGGTGAATAACGGAATGCTTCTAAAGGCATTCCGTTATGCATTCCGTTATGGAATTGCATTATGGTCCGTGGTAACGGAATCCATAACGCAATTCAGTAAATACCACAACACGAACCCGGGCATGAACTTCAAAATATGAAATTCACTCATCCCTAGCCACATGAAGCATTAAGTCATTCAAATGAATGGCCAATCATGGAGGGTCTAAGTGTACCAGTCTACCAGAGTGGAAAAACAGCTTACTAATCTTACTAATCGTTCTGGCTTAGACAGAGGGGTCCATGTTTGGGTTCTCGAGTCTATAACATTCATGTACCCTAATAGGGCTGTTAGAGATCAGTGAGTGTGAACCCACTATGCCAACTAACTGGTTTGGCTTTGGGCAAAACCCTGAGGGTGTTATTCTATCACACCTCCAGTATTCACACTGTAAACTCTATACAGGGATCTGGAGTTTGCTGCCGGACCACTACCTCCTGTGATACTTCCAGTTGGCAGCTGAATTACTGGGGTCAGAGACTCTGGTAAATTGCAGTAGAACTAGATCAAACACCTTTGCTGGTCATCAGGGAACCTAAAGCTCAGGCACCCTCCTGCTGGTGATAGTGCCTTAAATACCAAGGGTCCATCAGCCATTGGCTGGGAAAGCATTTGGAAGTGAGTACACTGACCCTTTACGGGAGAATCGGGCAACAGCATGAATGCAGCAGCATGGAGAGAACGTTGGTGACCAGAACGCCAGATGGCAGATTAAGAAGCGCTGTGTCTGAGCCCACAGGGGACAGTAGGAGAGCGATAGGCACGGTCCGCAGATCTAACAGTACTGACCCCTTATGCTCCCTCTTTAACAGACGGCTTCCAAGGTCTCTCCGCTGGATCATAGCCTTGCTAGTCCACCAGAAAAAAAGTTTTGCCCCTGACTTTTTTCATTCCAAGAATATTCTTGACTTCATGAACATTTTCAGAAGTGAGAAGAGACTTCAGCAGAACTTTTACACAATTGATTAAAGACCACTGGCTTGAACAGAGATACATTAAAAGAATTTGGTAGTCACAGAGACGCAGGGAGGTTTCCTAATTAACAATTAACAGACAAGCTTAATTTTCTTGATAATTTCAAATTGTTCAAGGAAATGAGGAGCCGGTTTGTAGGATGGCACTTTAAGCATAATATATTTTGCCGAAAACCACACCTTGTTACCTGGAGCAAACTGAGGAGTACTTTTACGCTTCCGGTCTGCATTTTATTCACTGGAACAGAGACTTTCTCAAATGCACTGTTGGTTTTTTGCCAGACTCTAGAAAATTTTTCCACAGTTACATCAGCTGGCGGTACTCCTGAGGAAGCAGAGACACAGTTACAAACCTTAACCCTAGTACTAACCCTAATACAAACCCTAACCCTAATAGCAACTCTCATGTACCTCACACAGTGACCATAATCTATACCTGTCCATATATAGCTGTATCAACTGCATCTTTTATACCTTTTAGCTGACATATAGCATACATAGCAGTGTCCTGATACATCAGGTACAAGGTATAACAGATCTATTACACCTTGTACCTCACATATTAGTACACACTGCATGTATTATATGGCATAATATATGCAGTGGGTACAGATACATAGTATATGCTGCCAGGGGCGTAGCTAAAGGCTCATGGGCCCTGGTGCAAGAGTTCAGCTTGGGCCCCCTTCTCTCAGTGCTTTGTGGCCAGGGGCAGGGGAGCACATACTTGGTGCTGCCTGAGGCAAAAATTTAAATGACTTCAAGGATGGAAGATTTCTCCTCAGGCTATACTCACTAAGCCCCTTTCCTTACCAATAACCACTCTGACATCTTCTTGCTTGGTAAAATGACCATTACGGCCAACTTTATTGTACACACAAATAACATAATAACAATAATCACTTTAATACATCCTTCAACATTATGAACCACTGTACCGTAATCCTGGAGGGCAACCCAAACAAGCGGTATCTTCAGTAACTATCTCTCCTTATACTTCAAAATTACCCTTGGCCGCACTCACCGACCCAAGGGCACCAAATCCTTGAAGTATCCAAGTATCTGCTCCTGTAGACCTTTTAGCCCAAACAGGAGCCCCATCCTTGGCATTCACAAACCACATGAGATACAGGCTCCAACATGTCCTGCATCTCTTAAACCATTGTATTGCTCCCCCAGGATCTCATATCAATCAGCCACCAGAAGACCACCGGTGACACCTCACCTGTGGGCGTCCTGCCACACCCTAAGGGCCGTCTCCAGCCCCTCCTGGATACCTAGTGCCCACATGTCGATCCCTACATCATTAAGATGCATGCCATCAGATCTCAAGAATTGAGGCAACGCCGCCTCCAATTCCCGATGACGAACCACCACACCACCTTGCCTGCGAACAAAACGCCCCACCTCCTTGTTTAACTTCGCCCGAGCTTAGTTGATTCGTTCCACCGACCTTGCAAAACGCCAACTACTCCTCGCAACTACCTCCAACCACACCAACAGCAAATCCGGAAAATCCGGCACCAAACGCAACACGTCCAACTTGATGTCCCGAATCACATCTCGCGACCGATGTACCCCCAAATCATTGCCACCCACATGCAAAACCAAAATATCAGGCGAGCGATCCAACAGGACGTTCGTATGGATTTCAGGCAAAACCCGCCCCCAGAGAAGCCCCCTTACACCAATCCACCGGACTTGCAGTTCCTCCATCGAAAAACCCAATTGACGGCCGTTCCGCCGAACATTAGCTCGCAAAGCCCCCCAGTAGACATACGAATGCCCAAAAATCCACGCAAGACAAGGAGCCGCCCCTGCAACAAAACAAACAAAGTCAAAATAAAACAACCGTCACTGCCAATTCCGACCGCACAAATTAATCCTATGAAAATAATTCATCCCCCACACATTATAAGAGATGAGGCCTAACATATGACCGGAAACAATCAGACTCCCACCGCCCTATACGCTTTATAACCTCCTCTCCAAGCCCCCACCTGGAAGCCTCAGTCGCGGCCCCAATCCTAAATGAGTGTGATGCAAAATCCTTCGCAGGAAAACCCGCAGCCGACAAACATCTCCTAAAAACAGCCACAAACTGAAACCGAGACAAACACAAACCATCCACATGAACCAGCAAGGCACCCGGGCCGCCCGGCCGCAATGCCAAAAATTCCCTGACACAACGCACTGGGCAAACAACCGACTCCGCAAGCGGCCTAAGCCATACAACCACGCCCTTACCCTCCTGATCTGTCTTAGACTTGCGAAGCAGACATCTCAAAGCACCATCCACCAGCACAACATCCTCCCACAACAAACCACCCCCACTCGTGCGACTTGCTGCCACCAACTCAGAAATCCGACAAGGCACAAAAAAAGCCAATACAAACGCCGCCCTAAACAGAAACACCTCGTACACCGACCTACAAACCAACCCCGCTTCCTTCCACAGCAACTGCAACACTGCAAAAGAAACCGGCCTCCTAGTATCCTTCCGTACCACACTACGACGGTAACCCTTCAAGTCCTGCCGCACCATGAAACACCTAGACACGTCCGCCAAGCCCCTCAAGCGCAACCAGAAGGCAACAGCCGCTACCCTCTTTGACGCAACTGAAAACGACAAACCATCCGCATAAAACTGACCCACCCAAAAAACCAACAACATCCTAAATTCCTCAAAAGAACTGCAACCACCCATCCGTTCAATCAATTCCTCCCACAACACCCACACTGAAGAATAGGCCAACCACGTACCTCTACTCAGAGACTGTCTAATCAGGCCCGCCGACACCCCAAGGCCACGCTCCAGAGCCACTGGGGGCAGGGCAACCCCTTGACCTCGGCACCCGGCGCCAGGCCACGAAAACGATCCCACTGAAAGCGAGAAAGTGAATCAGCAAGTGAGTTATCCACTCCAGGCACATGCACCGCAACAAAACATGCATTCAACTGCAAAACCCGCAATACTAGATGACGCAGCAAATTCAAAACCGGAGGCGAGTTCGCCGTCTGGCTGTTAATTGCCTGAACAACACCCATATTATCACAGTAGAAATGAACCTGCCGATTCCTAAGCCAGTCCCCCCACAACTCAGTAGCCAAAACAATAGGAAAAAGCTCCAACAAGACCAAGTTAGTAAGGAAACCGGCCTGCCTCCATTCAAACGGCCACGCACCCGCACTCCACTGACCCTTACAAAAGACCCCATAGCCAAACGAACCAGACGCGTCAGAGAACAATTCCAAATCAACACTACCAACCACCGCTTCCACCCACACAGACCGGCCATTATATTCCGATAAAAAGGCCTCCCACACCACTAAATCCTCCTTCACCGCAGCAGGCAAACGCAAATAATGAAAAGGTGCAGCAACGCCCGCAGTTGCAAGGGCCAAGCGACGACAAAACACCTGCCCCATTGGCAAGATACGACAAGCGAAATTCAATTTACCTAAAACCGATTGAACCCGATTGAGCTGGACCTTATTCGCCTTCCGCAAGAACAACACCTCATCCAACAGATCAGACACCTTATCAACAGGCAGACGACACTCCATGGCCACACTGTCAATCTCGATCCCCAAAAACTTTATAACTGTGGAAGGGCCCTCCGTCTTATCAGCCGCCAACGGAATACCAAAACGCGCAGCCACCCTCTCCATGGTATGCAACAAAACAGAACACACCCTAGATCCAGCCGGACCCAAAAACAGAAAATCATCTAGGTAGTGCAAGACCGAACTCCAACCCGCTTCCTTCTTTATCACCCATTCCAAAAAAGAACTAAACGACTCAAACAATGAGCACGAAATCGCACAACCCATCGGCAAACAACAATCAACGTAATAACAGCCATCCCACTGAAAACCCAGTAAATGCAAGCTATCAGGGTGAATAGGCAACAACCGAAAGGCGGCCTCAATGTCCGTTTTCGCAAGTAGAGCACCCTGCCCAAAACGTCGCACCCACCGCACCGCCTCATCAAAAGACGTGTACGAAACTGAGCACAACTCATCCGCTATACCATCATTCACCGACCCACCAAGCGGATAGGACAAATGATGAATAAGCCGAAACTTATTAGGCTCCTTCTTAGGAACTAAACCCAAAGGAGAAACCCACAAATCCGGCAAAGGACACTCCGCAAAGGGGCCTACAACCCTGCCAGCAGCAATTTCCCCCGCAATCTTGTCCCTCACCACAGCCGGATGGCGCAATGCCGAAGACAAATTCCGCAGAGCACGACTTACACCAGCCAAACCGCATGGAATAACAAAACCCTTGGTAAACCCTGCCAACAACAACTGCGCAACCTCCTTATTTGGATACATCCTTAAATACGGCTCGATCTCGTCCACCCTCACCGGCGTCAACCCTCTTCTGCACAACCTCGGATCCCTTACCCTTACCCCGCTTGAAGCACCGGGACAAGCTATGGGAACCGCCACAACCGGAGCACTCATGTTTGTACTGCCAACAACAACCCCTCCTGCTACCCCCAGAAGACTCCGAGGCCGAGACACCCCCGGCCCCTCCACGAAAGGGTTGAGGACCCCCCCTCGGTGCCGCCATCAATCGCATCCACAGACCAATATCCTTGTGGTCCCAACGAATGCTGGGCCTGACCGCCTTCCGCTGCCGGAACTGCTCGTCATACCTAAGCCATGCCACACCCCCATAAGTCCGATGCGCCTCACCGATAGCATCCATATAACAGAAGAGTGCAGAGCAGTGCTCAGGCGCCTTCTCCCCGACTACACTAGCCAAAATTGCAAATGCTTGAAGCCAATTCTGAAAGGTACGCGGAATCAGCCTGTACCGCCTCCTTTCTTCCTCCTCCTTCTTACTCTCGTCCGGCCTACCCCTATCCAAATTTAATTTTTCCAAGAGAAGCAACGAAAAAATTTCCACATTCTCATCCCTCCATAGCTTATCCTTAATCTCCTGCTTCAAGTGAGCCCCCAGTGGCCCCTCAAAACACACATAAATCTCCCCTTTTGCCGCATCCGCCAACCGAACACCATCACCCACTTCGCCCACAGTCTTCGCTACCACACCTGACCCAGATGCCTGGGTACCCACTCCAATGCCGTCCTCACCAGCCCCCACAGAACCCCCGCGCCGTACCCTGCTCCTGTTCCAAAGCCTGTATCGGAGCCCAGACCGGTACTGGAGACGCCGCAGGCCTGGAACCTAATCGAGACAATAAGGACAACATACCTGACAATACCTCTCGCACCAAAACATCAGAACCCCCCACATTATTACTAACAGCGCCCCCACCGCCCCCAACATGACATTGACCCGCCGGTCTCTCACCTGGCCGTCCCCGGACAATACCACCGGCAGCCGCGGAACTCCTCCCAGACGTCCTCAGTGGCGTAGTCAAACAGCACGGCACGGCTTATACCCCCAGAGGGACGTCCATAGCGCCTGCCGCCGAATCTTCACCCGGATAAACCTCTCCTTCCTCCAATGGCGACAGCTCCCCATCACCCTGCTCCTGCAGGTGACCGTCATCCCGGAAATCACTCGCCGCATCGGCCTCAACACATGGCCGCACACTTTCTTCCTCCATCAACCCCATCATCACCTGCTCTCCAGCAGGATTGCTGGAAGCCACGTCCTGTAGTAAGATGTCAGGGGACAGGGCAACCACCCTGTTCCCCTCCACGCTGCCATGTCGCCGGCCCACCGCCAGGGGCCGCGACGCATTCACATTACGCCCCCTTCCTCCACGCTCGTCCGTCCTCAAGCGCTCCAGCCGCCGACCGGAAGCCGCCGGCCGCGGCGCAGAAGACCTCACTGCCCTGCTCACAGGAAGACCCAGGCTGCCAGACCGCCCAACCGCACTGCCCCTCCGAACCTCAGATAAGGCCGCAAGGGTTCGCTCACCACTCCGGACCGCACCAGGGGAGACACCCGCCTGCCCACGCTCTCTGCCTCTCGTCGCCTGGGAGACGGGACCGGGGTTAGCCCGGCCCTCTCCCGCCGCTCCACCACGCACAGAGGAATTCCTCCCGCTGTGCCTGGGTGCACTACTGGGCACAGGCACCACAGGCCGCAGCGGAGGGTTCACAGGGGGACTCCGGAGACGCCGACGCACACGTGGGGTAGACTCCGGACTCAGCCACTCCGGGAAGACCGACCTCCTGGCCCTGTAGGGACGCTCCGCCGCCACTGCCATGGGAGATGGGATGAGAGCCGCCTGAATGGTCTCATGCAGACGCTCCGCACCATGCTCTTGAACTTCAGCCCTGACCGATGCCAAAAGGTCCTCCAGCGACGACATCTTGCTACTCAAACACTCTGCCTTGCACTGACGCCTGCGTACCAAACCACTCCCCCAGCCCCTATATACTGCCCGCAAAACCTCACTCCTCCCCCCAACCAACTTTCAAACCTTAACCCCTTTCTAGCCTGAAGACTTCCACCAAAGTCAAAGCGCACTCCGCTATGTCTGCGCCTCGCTCCATTGCTGTTATGACCCCCCCATGCCAAATTCTTGATCTAACCCCTTCCCTCCAGCCAGAGGTGTAACTTGACCAGCATGCACTTTCTTTAATACCAGTGTCTTCTTATGTGGAACCAGGGTCTTTGGGCCCCCTCAGGCTCCTGGGCCCGGTAGCGACTGCTACCTCTGCACCCCCTATAGCTATGCCCCTGTATACAGCAGTGTACTATATACAGCAGTGTACTGATATGTGAGGAACAAGATGTAATTTATACCTCATACCACGTGACCTGTGATGTCACACTTTTTACCCACTACATTCTAGCTTCTACCAGACTAGAATGGAATGGTTAAAAGGGGGTCCTCCCTATGGAGGCTGAATTCTAACACACTAATACTAACCCTAAACCCACTAACTGAAACGGAGTAAAAAACCAATGAAGTTCATGCTTGACAAGGATTAAGCCACTGTGCAGACTGACATATAATTTTTGTGGTGGGTGTAAATTATCACTGGTTGAGTTGCACCCTCAAGAAGATACCACCATTCTTCCAGAGCCAATAGTTCCACCAATGGAATAATTGAGTTCTGGAGCAGTAAAGGCCTTGGAGAAACAAAAAACGCGTTACTGTTTTGCCAGAAGAAAATTTTTGGTTTACGACCGCTCAAACCCCTGTAGAAGATGTGTCTTCCTCTACAATAATTGCTTACTGGAATCCAGATGCAAAGTTGGCCCTGAAGAAAAGGCTTGTTTTAAACTCACAAAAGCTGTTTCAGCCTCAGGAGTCCACCCTTTAGTATCTGCTCCCTTGCTGGTCAAGGCTGAGATGGGAATCATGAGAGAAGAAAAATTTGGGATAAATTGTCTATAATAATTTGCGAAAGCTAAAAAACATTGGTTTGTTTTCAGACCACATGGGTGACGGCAGTTCAATACAGCAGTTCATTTTTTAGGGTCCATCTGAAGACCTTGATTCATGAGATGATATATCCGAGGAATGGGAGTGAAGACTTTTTAAAGATATATTTTTCGAGTTTAGCATAGAGACAATTCTCCCTCAGTCTCTGGAGCACAATTTGAACATGTTTGCAATGGGACTCAAGGTCTTGAGTAAAAATTTAAATATCATCCAGATAAAACTACTATACAGATATATACTGTAGAAGGTCTCTGAACACATCATTGAGGAATTCTTGGAAAAATGCCAGTGTATTGCTAAACCAAAGGGGATCACCATGTATTTGTAACGCCCATCACGGGTTTTGAGGGAGGTTTTCCATTCGTCGCCTTGACAAGTACAAATCAAATTATAGTCCCAACATAATTGAAGATTTTAGATCCACATAGTTGGTCAAATAATGCAGAAATTATGGTAGAGGATACTTATTATTGATGTTGATTTCATTGAGGCCTCTATAATCTATACATGGATGAAATTATCCATCTTTTTTGTTTCACAAAAAAAGAAACCGGCACTAGCAGGAGAAAACGATTTTCCAATGAACTCCCTGTCCAAATTTTTCTTAATGGGGTTCTTCGGGCATTTCCCTAATTAGCACTTGTTACTAACCTGTGGAGGAAAGATGTTTTACATAGTACTTACCCTCGCTCTTCTGACACTGCCGTCTCCCTTGAACTCCCCTGGAGGCTCTTTCGTCTGGGTCCTGATGGTATGTGGCCGCTTCTCAAAGTACTTATCTTCACAGACATTTGCTCAAGGAAGAACTTCTTCGACTTCCAATTCAGGACAAGATTATGTTTTTGCAGTCATAGCAGCCCCAACAGAAGAGAACTAGACAATTCTGGAAGTACCATAAGACATATCTTCTTAGAGTGAAGAAGTCCAACTCGTAATTCCAAGGGTTTGGTGATGCACTGTACGGACTCAGACAGAGCCCTTTCATTGACATACAGTACAGACCAAAAGTTTGGACACACCTTCTCATTCAAAGAGTTTTCTTTATTTTCATGACTATGAAGGCATCAAAACTATGAATTAACATATGTGGAATTATATACATAACAAACAAGTGTGAAACAACTGAAAATATGTCATATTCTAGGTTCTTCAAAGTAGCCACCTTTTGCTTTGATTACTGCTTTGCACACTCTTCGCATTCTCTTGATGAGCTTCAAGAGGTAGTCACCTGAAATGGTCTTCCAACAGTCTTGAAGGAGTTCCCAGAGATGCTTGTTGGCCCTTTTGCCTTCACTCTGCGGTCCAGCTCACCCCAAACCATCTCGATTGGGTTCAGGTCCGGTGACTGTGAAGGCCAGGTCATCTGGCGCAGCACCCCATCACTCTCCTTCATGGTCAAATAGCCCTTACTTTCAAAGTTTTCCCAATTTTTCGGCTGACTGACTGACCTTAATTTCTTAAAGTAATGATGGCCACTCGTTTTTCTTTACTTAGCTGCTTTTTTCTTGCCATAATACAAATTCTAACAGTCTATTCAGTAGGACTATCAGCTGTGTATCCACCTGACTTCTCCTCAACGCAACTGATGGTCCCAACCCCATTTATAAGGCAAGAAATCCCACTTATTAAACCTGACAGGGCACACCTGTGAAGTGAAAACCATTTCAGGGGACTACCTCTTGAAGCTCATCAAGAGAATGCCAAGAGTGTGCAAAGCAGTAATCAAAGCAAAAGGTGGCTACTTTGAAGAACCTAAAATATGACATATTTTCCGTTGTTTCACACTTGTTTGTTATATATATAATTCCACATGTGTTAATTCATAGTTTTGATGCCTTCAGTGTGAATGTACAATTTTCATAGTCATGAAAATAAAGAAAACTCTTTGAATGAGAAGGTGTGTCCAAACTTTTGGTCTGTACTGTATGTCATCACAAAGGCATTCTTCAGACGTCAAACTGGAATTAGGTACTGATCCACCACGCCTGATGCAGGAAACTACCTGCCAAACCAGAATCAAGAAGGGACAACACAATGAACCTAATACCTCCAAACAACAGAGTTACAGGAACAGGCAGAGATGGAGAGGAGTTATCTTCGCCCATAGTCTCCTCTCCTCCTGACTCTAGTTTCTAAAGTTTTCCGGCTTCTTGAGACAGATGTGGGCAAAGTGACCTTTGCCACCACCATATAGACAAAGGGGGACATTTACTAAGACCAGCGATTTAGATGCCAGTTTTGGTCCATGTCCACTGGCACTTGATGCATCTAAGTTATGTTAATGTATGGTAATGGCGGTGCGACTTGCTTAAATCTATGGTAGCTCCCTTGCTGGTGTAGATTTAAGTAATTTTTTATGCCAAAAACATGTATCGAAAATAATAAATGAGATGGGCTGGCAGGCCCGCTCCCTTTTTCTGCCACCTCAGAAAAGTGGTGTGAGCTGGGAAAAGTCGCAGATTTGGGTGTAAATCCCCTTTGTGACCGAGTCTGCGAAAACGGATGTAATAAAAGTGCTGTACTTCTCATCATAAATGACCCCCAAAGTACATTGGCATGTCTATGCCCTCGTTCTTCCTGAGATAGCTTTACCCTATCCACCTGCATTGGCTCAGGTGCTGACAATGGAGGAGAAAGAGATTGAGATTTTTTAAATTTAGGTGCCAGACGGATGGGTCTTATTTTCCTCCCTATCTTCTTAGCTCCTTATTGTTCAGGGAGAGACATAAAATTGGTTGAGGCTGTGCCTGGTACAACTCTGTCTGATTCACTTGTCTCATATCTATGTGGTAATGATCTAACTGTTCCCCAAATTTTTCCCAGAAAAAAAAGCTTCTTATCTCCTTCATAGAAATGACATGCCCTTTGGTCTGAGATCAATGGTGGAACCTGGAAAATAGCTGTTGGCCATGTCATATCAATCTATTACAGTTGGAAAGTGGAGTTTATGGCTGCATGACAATGTTGATAGTTTTGGGGAACATGTGGGAACATGTCATAAATCAGTACTGCTTAGGGGGCAACGATTTGGCTATAATCTTTCATGTTGGGTGCAAATGTCTTCACAACAATGTCAGATCATAAAGATCTAACAGCCTGCTTTTAACCTTCCCAATTTTAAGCCATCAAAGCCACTGAATTAAATCAAACCAAAGCACGTTATGATCAGTACTCCCACGTCTTTTACCATCCTTTCAAGGTGTAGGAGAACAGCAAATACAAGCATGAAAGGTGGAGCCCAGAAGGCTGATATATTACAACCCTGAGCTTGTATGGAGAAGTAATACGGCTGAGTGCATGGACCTTTTCATCAATCCTTTCCCCCACTTGTCTTCTGGATATATGACTGTAAATGCTGTCACAGATAAATAGGTCATTCCTGTTTTTAGACCCATCAGCTGGATTATTGTCACTGCTCTCAGGAAGGTGTTCTGTTTGCATGTTAGTGTTCTGTGCCATATTTCCTCTTTTGCCATTGTAAGTATTGTACAATAGATATCACTGTCCTGTGTGCAGGGTGCAAAGTCTCAGCTATGTAAACCTGTAGGGATACACTGAGTAAATATTTTTCATTGCAAAATCTGTAGCAGGCCCCCCCCCATCTACATGTGCCATTTAGAATTCTGATGTCTTTTTCTTTGGCAGAGGGCCTTTGAGTTCCCTTAGGCAGCAGGGTCTAAAAGCGTCTGCCACTTCTGCATTCCCTATAGCAATTCCCCCCTGTAACCTCTGGCTATATATCATGTGTGACTTTTTGTGCTCGGACTCGACAGAGCATGGCGCAAGCAATACCCGCTAATTGATGCTTGGCCATTGTGCAACCCAGTTCTGCCCACAAATTCCTAGCAAAGGCAGTGACGTGAGGGTTTTACAGTGCAATCTCATCTTAATCCACACCCTTGGTGAAATAGGTAAATATAGAGTATTAACACAATGCATGAGTGAGAGAACACAGGGACTATAGAGGAATCTACATGCTGGAGGAAAACTTTATTTTTTAGAGTTGTAGGTGTGGTGAACCTTTGGCACTTCTTGAATGTTGACCTCTCAGACTGTCAGTGACTAGACATCCATGTATTGCCACGTAAGTGCCTCTCAGGGTCACAGAAGGGTTCCCCCACTACCAGCACAGAATCCCCAAAAGGATCTAGGATGCTTTGGGTCTCTGGAGCTGCAGCTCCACAGCGAGCATGTGACAGGTGTCCAAGCGTTGGTCTGTGGGTATTTTATTCAAACCGCCATATTATCAGACAAAGGCAGGATACTTTTAGAGCAGGAGTGCACAACTTGCGGCCCGGGGGCCACATGTGGCCCTTGATACCATTCTGTGCTGCCCCCAACCATCTGGTAACAGACATGGATGTCAAGTCTTGTGGCTGCTCACATGTATTTTTCATGTATTCTCCCATTAGATAGGAGTCCTGTAACTGTAACTAGCCATTAATGGTATATACTGTATGTATAATATGCCATAAATACAGTATTTTAGTTGTTAATGCTCCTTTAAATGTTATTTTGGCCCCTGACGTTGGTTCAGTCTGACAATGTGTCCCCCACCCAGAAAACGTTGTGCACCCCTGTTTTAGAGCAAATTGGTGCCCTACTTCAGGCTGGGTCTGTAGTCTGTGTGGAGGAGGCACCTGCCTTCTCTCAGACTCAATTCACACTGGTGGGGTCTTTTTTCTACATTTTCTGTTCTCTCATTTGATTTCCAAGGGACTTTATACCTTAAATTGGCTTCATTAAAGTCATGAGTCATTGCTTTTGGTAGGAGGAATAGAGTCAAATGCTGTAAGGATGTGTTCACATGTGGTAGATTTGTTACAGAAATTTCTGAGACTGTCCCATTCATCAGAATATTTGCAGAAATCCATGCACATGCTGCAAAGCAACCTCATTCAGATACGTGGAATATACTTTTATTTGCAGAAATGTTTGCAACAAATCTGCCACGTTTCAATATACCCTGAATGGAATATCAAACTCAATAGATACCAATCTACTAGGACTGATTAAGCTTCAATCCATTAAAAACAGATCCTTTTTTGACTAATCAGAAACTGCAGTTTTGATGAACCGTATTTTTTGGACTATAAGATGCACCCAGGATTTAGAGGAGGAAAATAATAAAAAAATATTTTTCAGCAGACCTTAGATTAGATACCCAAGCTCCATCAAACACTCAAGCTCCATCAGTCTTATATCAGCCTCCCCCAACCTCCATCAGCCTCAGATCAGACCTCCCAGCCTCCTTCAGCCTCAGATCAGACTCCCATGACCTTCAGATCAGACCCCCATGACCTTCAGATCAGACCCCCATGGCCTTCAGATGAACCTCCCATGAGCCTCAGATCAGAGCCCCATGAGCCTCAGATCAGACCCCCATCAGCCTCAGTTTGGACCCCCATTAACCTCTGATCAGACATTAAAACCCCCCAAAAATGTACCTTTCTTACTCCGGACGGCTTTGCCACTCTGCAGATCTGGAACTCACTGGTCCCTGCTCTTCTTATGGCTACCACTGCACTGTGACTTGACATTGCACAGAGTAAGGTCATAGTGCGCGCCTACGTGCACTCCGCCATGACACTGTACGCAGCCAGGACAGAGTGCAGAGAGGGGGCAGGAAAATGTCCAGAGAGGGTGAGTACTAACAGCGCAATGGTTCCCTCACTGCTTCCAGCACCTCCTGCATGCTAATTACTATTAGCATTCAGACTATAGGACACACTACCGCACAGGGGGAAATAAGTGCGTCTTATAGTCCGGTAAAAATATGGTCATTATTTTGTAATAAAAAATTTAGCTTACCCAATAAGTTAAAGCTACACTCCAGTTCAAGAAAAAAAAAACATCACATTTAGGACCTATTGGCATGACTATAAAAATACATATCTGACATGGATCTATTAATTTATATGGGGCCGCAAAAATTGTGGACAGCACACGGATGTCATCCATCTGCATCTAGGTGGCCAAGCCGCAAATTATAGAACACGTCCTATTCTTGTCTGTTTTGCGGACAAGAATAGGCATTTTTTACAATGGGTCCTGCTAAAAATGTGGGATGCACACAGACCGCATCCATATTTTGGGGATCTACAATTTGCGAACCACAAAACAGATACGGTCATGTAAATGCCCTATAACTGCATATTGAACAGAACACTTACATGTTGACCTCCTTTTCATCTTTTCCACCAATCCAAGAAGAAAAAAAAGTGGACTGGATGGATCCAGCGAGTAAAAATCACAAATCTTCTTTATTCCATATCAAATGTTTAAAAACACCCGTACTCAGTGACCAGCAGTCTGACATGTTGCGGTCAAAAGACTCATGGACTGATCGGTAAAACTGCTGGTCACTGACTATGTACAGTACATGTGTTATAAAAATTTTTGTGGGAGTGGTTGTTTAAGCTGGCCATACACATTAGACATATATCAGCTGAACTCACTGATTTCAGCTGACTAGCTATATGTATGGAAGCCTCCTGACGCTCCCCTAACAGCAAATGTTGGGGGCAGTAAGGATCCGGCTGTTGGCTTTTAACATGCCCAATCCTTTTGTTCTTGAGGACTAAAGCCACTGCCAGAAGAATCTAGCAATGACTTAAAAGAAATGTGTTCTATAAAAATATCACATGACCTAACCCCTCAGATGAACACTATAAAAAATAAAAAATAAGAACTGTTCTAAATAAACCATTTTTTGTCACCTTACATCACAAAAAGTGTAATAGCAAACGATCAAAAAGTCATATGCACCCCAAAATAGTGCCAATCAAACAGTCATCTCATCCCGCAAAAAATGAGACCCTACCTAAGATAATCGTCCAAAAACTGAAAAAACTATGGCTCTCAGACTATGGAGACACTAAAACATGATTTTTTTGTTTCAAAAATGAAATCATTGTGTAAAACTTACATACATAAAAAAAAATTAATACATATTAGGTACCGCCGCGTCCGTGACAACCTGCTCTATAAAAAATAAATGTTGTAAATAACACAAAAAAAATGGTGCCAAAACAGCTATTTCTTGTTACCTTGCCTTACAAAAAGTGTAATATAGAGCAACCAAAAATCATATGTACCCTAAACTAGTACCAACAAAACTTCCACCCTATCCTGTAGTTTCTAAAATGGGGTCGGGGCGTGGCCTGACCGGCATGGGGGCGTGGCCTGACCGGCATGGAGTGAAGACGCTGATCGCTTCAGCTCCGATTCTATCCTGTTTGAATCCTGACCATCCGCTTGGATAAACTGTGAATTTCTGCCTAAAGACCCTCAGTGAACCTCTGTGAGTGCCCCCAGTAAGTTTTACCTGTCCCGGTGCCCTGCGGTGACTGCTGGATAAAGAGCCCTGGGTCTGGGCCTACTTACCAGACGGCACTTCCTGACGCCATTCCTGCCTGCTGGCCGGATCGATCGGTGGGGGAACTGGTGAGAGGAGGTTCCCTGCCATACCTACCTACTTCAGAGGCCAAGCGGGATCTGGAACGTTAATCCGGTGGGTTCATTTCACTCTATCCTTGACCGGACGGCGAACCTGTGACCCCGGGACATTAGACGCTGCGGGCGCCATATTGGCTGCGGAGCTGCAGGGGGCTATACCTCTCCCCTTATAGGCCGTTACCCAGGTAGAGAACTTTTTCATCTACTCTGCCGTTACAGGGATTCACCTGGGGCGGTGTGACACTAGTTGGGGTCACTGTGTCTGCGTTATCCTCAGCAGAGAGAGACTGGACACTTATATTAAGCCACAAGCTGGTTGCTGAAGCTTTTATGGGCCGAAAAACGGGTACCTCTGGGCCTGCTATCCCTCCCAAATTGATGCTTGACAATATGAGCCAGACAGATGGCCACAACTCTGGAACTTCTGCTGAGCGTCCGGAGGTAGACCTCGCCAAAATCATGGCGGCCATTACCAGCTGCCAAACGACACTCACGGTCAAAATTGACCATGTACAGGCTGACTTAACTCTCCTCAGACATGATATTGACAAGATCCGTGAGAGGACAACTGAGGTGGAGAGGAGGCTGGGAGAGGTGGAGGATACGGTCCAACGTGAGGATTCGGTGATCCGTGATTTGCAAAACCAAGTTAAAACCCTGGCGGCAAAAGTGGAGGACGCTGAAAACCGAAACAGGAGAAATAATATTAGGATTATGGGCTTACCGGAGAGAGCAGAGGGCCCTTCCCCTGAGGAATTTACGGAGCGCCTCATCAAGCAACTCCTGAACCCAATTACCCTATCAGGGACTTTTGCAGTGGAGAGGGCGCACAGGATCCCTACCCGTCCTCTGCCCCCTGGAGCCCCGCCACGTCCTTTTATCTTTAAGGTGTTAAATTATAGAGACAGGGACGCTATCCTGGCTACGGCCCGTCGTATGAAGGACATTCATTTGGACAACGTCCGGATTTCCTTCTACCCGGACTTTTCTACAGAGGTGCAGAAACAACGCAGACAGTTCACGGCTGTGAGAGTTCGGCTGCGGGAGAAAGGCCTGGTTTATGCCATGATGTATCCGGCACGTCTCAGAATCCAGGATGGTGAAGTGGTGAAATTCTTCACCTCCCCAGAGGAAGCGTCTGACTGGCTTGATCGCAGGGGCTGAGTATAATGGGACTTATGTTCTGAGAGTCTTATTTTATGTTGCGGATGGTCACTTTATATGGGGAGCTGTTTGTGCTAAAATTGTATTGCCCTACTGCCTAGGTTCAGTTCTTGGGTTTACCTAGAGTGGTGGGTGGCAATACGGGCCTCCCCGTCCTGATCTATTAGAGAAGAAATTGTTCATGGGATACTCAAGCTTGGATAGGTTGGGGTTATCTGGGCAGGGTGGGGGGATTTGTCCGCTGTTCTGGGCATGTTGGGTTGTTCTCATTGTATTCTTGATGTATGGGTGTGATTGTGTGTTTGTATGGCTTGGGTGGTGCATTTTCCCCGGATGGTATAACTTTGACATTCCGCCGTAATGGCTATCTGTCGGTTTGTCTCCTGGAATGTCAGGGGACTAAATGATAAAATTAAGAGATCACTGGTCTTTAATTTTATAAAGAAACATAACCCCGATATGTTGATATTGCAGGAGACACATCTGCAGGGGAGGAAGCTCCTAGCGTTGAAAAAGCCTTGGGTGGGAGCAGCCTACCATGCGGTATATACTTCCAGAGCGAGAGGTGTGTCAATTCTGGTGGCGAAATCCCTTCCCTTTCGTTCCTGCTCTGTTCAGACTGATATGATGGGACGTTTTGTGATCCTTCATGCTGCAATCAGGGGCATCGAGTATGTGGTGATAGGAGTATATGTCCCCCCCCCTTTTCAGAGGGATGTGTTGGATGAAATTATGAAGCGAGTGGCAGCGCTGCCTCCGGTGCCTCTGATTGTACTTGGGGATTATAATGCGGTGTTGGACCGGACAATGGATAGGCTTCGTCCTGGGGGGTCACATACTGATGCGTTGAATTCCTGGGCAGAGGTGTTTGCCCTAACAGAGGGTTGGAGATATATGCACCCGGATATTAGACAATACTCTTGCTATTCGGCTTCCTATGCAGCACTCTCCCGGATTGATTTAGCGTTTCTCAGTAGGGAGCTGCTACCCTCGCTAGTAGCCACGGAATACTTGCCAAGAGGCATTTCTGACCATGCCCCCCTGTTGGTGGTTCTGAGACAGCCGCTTACACCTGCCGAAAGGCAATGGAGACTGAATAGCAAATGGCTTGAGGTGCAGCCGGTGGTTTGGGCGGTGCAGCAGGGGATGAAAGATTATTGGGAACTCAATGAGGGCTCTACCAACCCTCTGGTGGAGTGGGAGGCATTTAAAGTTGTCCTGCGTGGTACGTTGATTCAGGCAATTGCTTCTTACAGAAAAGAGCTAAGCGCCACCAGAGTTAAATTAGAAAACGAGGTAGTAGATAAGGAGCAGACCTTCATCGCTGACCCTAATGATGAGAACCGTATTTCATGGGATGAGGCACAAAGGAAACTTACCTTGCATCTCACAGAGTACACCCAGAAGAGGTTGCTATTCCAGAGGCGCCTGGTCTTTGCAGACGGCGACAAAAATGGGAGAGCCTTGGCTTTCCTGGCTAAGACTGAGACGCAGCAGACGGTAGTCCCACACATTACCTGCAGGGATGGCTTGAAGGTTTATAGACCCGAGGACATTTGTGAACAGTTTGTTCAGTTTTATACTGACTTATACAGTTCCAAATCCACCTCCTCCCCAGATGGGATCCGTTCATTCCTTCAATCCATTCCTCTTTCTCCTTTGGCTGCGGCTGATAATAGATATCTAGGGAGACCTATTGATGTTGGAGAAGTAAGGGCAGCAATCGAGGACATGGCTCCTGGGAAGTCACCTGGACCGGACGGCTTCCCGATTGAATGGTACAGGTTAGACGTTAATTTACAATCTACACGCCTACTCGGACTTTTTGAGTATGCGTGTGAGTCCGGGAAGTTGCCTTCTTCCTTTGGGGAAGCGACTGTCGTAGTTATTCACAAAGTCGGGAAGCCTCCGGATCAGTGTGCATCATACAGGCCGATTTCCCTCCTAAACACGGACGCGAAAATCTTGGCTAAAGTCCTGGCTAAGCGTCTTGGCGAGGTGATACTGTCTGTTATTGACCCGGACCAATCTGGTTTTATGCCCGGGAAGACGACTGATATAAATCTTAGGAGACTATTCACCAATTTGCAGGTTAGACACGATAATGCGGGTTCAAGAGTCTTGGCGTCCCTAGATAATGAGAAGGCCTTTGACTCTGTGGAGTGGAATTTTATTTGGGAGATAATGTTCCGTCTTGGTTTTCCTTCCTCTTTTGTCAAGTGGGTTCAATTGTTATACCAGACACCTATAGCACGGATTAGAGTGAATGGAGTCATATCCCGGCCCTTTAGGTTGCATAGAGGCACTAGACAGGGGTGCCCTTTGTCCCCATTGTTGTTCGCCCTGATAATGGAACCCTTGACACAATTAATCAATAACAGCTCTTTGATAGAGGGGTGGACGGTAGCGGGGATTCAGGAGAAGGTATCATTATACGCAGATGACCTGTTAGTCTACTTGGCGGACCCTGGCCCCTCCTTAGAAACCCTGCTAGATGTAGTGGATGGATATGGGAAATACTCGGGTTTACGGGTTAATTGGGCCAAGTCTAGTTTATGTGTAATAGACATGGATGAAGAGGTGGATATTTCCCCGATATCTCCCCTGAGAGTGGTAGATAAATTTCTCTACTTAGGGATATATATCCATAGGGACCCTAGACAGTTCTGTCAATTGAACTTGAGGCCCACCATGGAATACATCACGCGTAAGCTGGAAGCCTGGGAGAATCTTCCGCTGACCTTGGTGGGGAGAATTAATATTATCAAGATGGTGCTACTACCCAAACTTCTGTATATTTATAGAGCAGCCCCAGTGAGGATCCCTAAGTCACATTTTGATATTTTAGATAGATCCTTTTCCCGTTTCTTGTGGCTCCATCGGTCCCCCAGACTAGCGAGAAAGACGCTGAAGGCCTCCTACACTCAGGGGGGCTTGCAGCTACCAGATATGTATATTTATTATATAGCCACGCGCCTAATGTATGCATCTTGGTGGATTAGGGCGGATGCCAATAACCCTGCGGTGGTACTAGAGGCGGCGCTGGCTGGTTCATATGAAGCGCTAACTAATCTGGTATACAGGGGGGGGAAACCCGTAGGACTGGGGACGTATACGGACTCTATGGCAACAGTTAGCGAGGCCTGGGTGAGGTTTGTGGAGATACATACGGAAAGCCTGGAGGGTGGCACCTGGTCCCCTTATATCCCACTATGGCGTAACAAGCTTCTCCCAGAGCTCTTGCATCTTCCTGACTTTGAGTTCTGGCCTAGGAAGGGTCTTAAATATCTAACACAACTGTTTCAGGAAGGAACCTTCCGCTCCTTTGAGAGCCTGCGAGCTGAGTTCCAGTTACCCCAGACGAGTTTTTATCGCTTCCTCCAACTGAGACATGCCTGCGAGAAACAATTTAGAGCCCTATCCCTAAATTTAGAATGCGGCCCATTAGAGTCAATAGCTAGGAGGAAAATCCCTTGCAAACCTATCTCCTCCTTTTATGTTGAAATTGTTAAAATGCAAGAATCTCCTATTAAGCGTTCCTTTGCTAAATGGGCTGAGGATATTCCAGAATTGGAGGATTCTCATTTGGAGGAATGGCGTCTGAGATGGAGGTCGTCGGTTATAAGTGCGAGAGATCAGCTCATCCAAGTGAAGTGGATGCACAGAGTGTACTTGACCCCACTGCGTCTCTATCAGATGCGACAATTACCGAGTCCGGGTTGTGATAGATGTGGAGAGGCGAGGGGCTCTTTCTTCCATATGGTGTGGTTATGCCCGGTGATAAAGACATACTGGAAGGGAATTTGTAATTTTATCAATGTTAGGTTAGGGCTCCCAGGGATTTGTAATCCTGTAATATGCCTACTAGGGTTAGTTTCTGAAGCCACCCCTTCTAAATACAATAGAATACTGTTAAGACTGTTGATGTTTTATGGGAGGAAAAATATACTTTTGAACTGGAAACCGCCCAAGTGTCCTACAGTGGCCCAATGGGTACTCCTTATAAATAACGACCTGCAAATGTATAAATTGACATATGAGGCGAGGGGATTGTCTGACCGATTTGATGATATTTGGGGCCTTTGGGTCCAAGCTGAAGGCACGACTTGAGTCATTGACGGTGGCAAATGTATCACCCACTGTATGTATGTGTGAGTGTATGGGTGGAGCAAGTTCTAGAAGCCTCTTAGAGACAACAGTGACACTTTGTACTATAGCCATTTATATGTCTTTTATGGTCAAGATATACGTGAATAACGGACTTGCTGATGTGAGTGTTGTATCATGGAAGTTTGTTCTCTTCCTTGTTCTCCCCCTGGGAGTGTTGTATTTTTTATGCAAAATGTTAAATAAACACTATTAAAAAAAAAAAAAAATGGGGTCACTTTTTTGGAGTTTCTACTCTAGGGGTGCATCAGGGGGGATTCAAATGGGACATGGTGTCAAAAAAAACAGTCCAGCAAAATCTGCCTTCCAAAAACCGTATGGCATTCCTTTCCTTCTGCACCCTGCAGTGTGCCCGTACAGCAGTTTACGACCACATATGGGGTGTTACTGTAAACGACAGAATCAGGGCCATAAATATTTAGTTTTGTTTGGCTATTAACCCTTGCTTTGTAACTGGAAAAAAAATATTAAAATGGAAAATCTGCCAAAAAAGTGAAATCTTGAAATTGTATCTCTATTTTCCATTAATTCTTATGGAACACCTAAAGGGTTAACGACGTTTGTAAAATCAGTTTTGAATACCTTGAGGAGTGTAGTTTTTAGAATGGGGTCATTTTTGGGTGGTTTCTATTATGTAAGCCTCACAAAGTGACTTCAGACCTGAACTGGTCTTTAAAAAGTTGGTTTTTGAAAATTTCTGAGAAATTTCAAGATTTACTTCTAAACTTCTAAGCCTTGTAACGTCCCCCAAAAATAAAATGTCATTCCCAAAATGATCCTAACATAAAAGTAGACATATGAGGAATGTAAAGTAATAACTATTTTTGTAGGTATTACTATGTATTATAGAAGTAGAGAAATTGAAACTTGGAAATTTGCAAATTTTTCAAAATTTTTGGCAAATTTGGTATTTTTTTTAATAAATAAAAATGATTTTTTTAAACTCCATTTTACCAGTGTCATGAAGTACATTATGTGACGAAAAAACAATCTCAGAATGGCCTGGATAAGTCAAAGCGTTTTAAAGTTATCACCACTTAAAGTGACACTGGTCAGATTTGCAAAAAATGGCTTGGAAATAAGGCTGTGGGGGTTAAAAATATGTTAAACATAAAAATGTAATTCAAACAATATGGTATTTTCTAATGACACATTCCGTTTAAAATTGCCTCTCCTCATTCAGAATACACGCTTGCTCGGCTGAGTGTGTATTGGGGGAGATACCGTACCTGTCAGCTGAACGAGTGCATGACCAGTTTTAGATTGACACAGTGCCGTGTGACACCAGCATTAGGTAAAAAGCATTGTTTTATTTGGCTCTCATGGGAACAATTTTACCTGCTGCAAGAAAATTCTGAACTCCTTTCCTTTTTTACATTATCTGATGTCTGGGAAACTTTGCTTGAGAGCTTTATTAAATATATTGTCTAGTAGGTGCCTCTAAGGGTGCGGAAAAATACATACCCTGTTTCCCCGAAAATAAGACAGTGTCTTATATAAATTTTTGCTCCCAAAGATGCGCTAGGTCTTATTTTCAGGGATGTCATATTTTTCCTTGGCACAGGGGGATCAGAAGGGGAAATCAAAATGGCACAGGAGAATCAGAGGGGGGGATTACTATTTTAGTACCCCCTTCTGATCCTCCTGTGTCATTTTGTTTCCCCCTCTGATCCCCCTGTTTTATTTTAAGTGATCCCCCTCCCCTGTGCCAGCGGACAGTGGATTATTTAGTCTCTCCCACCCTCCCACCTTCACCAGACATCCCCCACCACTTTATCAGACATTTCTCCCCCCCCCCTACCTCAGTCACCCCTGTGTGTCCGTGCCGGCCAGATTCCACACAATGTGCCCGACTCCTGCCCTGCGCGACTCACTCACTGTCTAATTGTGAGTCCGCCAGACTCCGTCAGGGCAGAGCGAGCAGCAGGCGGCAGCTTGTCCTGGCGGCGTGGGCTCTCTGATTTAAAGAGACTTTGCACTGCCTTTACAGCTCTGGCTGCGCTGCGTCCAATCAGTGAGCTTATCAGTAGCTTCGGGGGGCCTTATATTCCGGGGGGGCCTTATTATCGTGGAGGCCTAATTATTGGGGTGGTCTTATTTCCGGGGGGATGCCTTATATTACAGCGAGAGGCAAAACTGGAAGTAGGTCTTATTTTCGGGGGATGTCTTATTTTCGGGGAAACACGGTAGGTGTGGATTTTTATAAAGGTGAAGATTTTGGTGGCGACAGTCTGCTTTAGAAAAGCAGCGACACAATATTTATGCAGCAGATTGTTATTCTGCAGAGGAACACAGGGCAGAGATAGACCCTTTTCAACCCCATAGGATAAAATGGGGGAAGCCTTTAAGCTGCTAATATTCTGGTGGATTTTTCTGCGATTTGTGAAGGCACCCAAACAGTGCTGACATTTTCCCTGGACCCTGTTGAAAAGTTAGGCTGGCTATACCCATTAGTTAGCTATCCTGCAGATGTTCCTCCTGACAACCCCTGCCCCCATACATGTGCATGTTTGGTTCGGTTGTGTGCATGGGTTATGAATGGGGAGGGGGTGTTAGTTGCTACCATTACACGTTCTGGCAGCAGCTTATCTTCCCTGAGAGCAAAAGGATTGGGCATATTGAAATCCAACTGCAAGATCCTTAATTCTCCTCTCCTGATGTCAGGGAGAGTTGGGAGACCCCCATATACATTAGATGGTTGGCTGGTGTGTGTTGAGGAGTTTGAATGTATATTATTGTGGACTTTGACAACATTTTTCTGTGGCTGGATGGACTAGAGGCCTAGAAGGTATTGGGGCCCTTTCCAACACTATGGCACTGGTTAAAAGAAGGTCAACAAATATACCGGTAATACATTACAAGCTCATTTATACTATAAAGCACCCCATATACACAATACCATCATTATACCTCCAATGTGTCCCTTATTACGAGGGACAGTCCCCTTTTTTGACCCAATGCCTTCTGTCCTCTTTGCTCTTTATGTGGCCAATAGATTTGCATTAATAACATAAACATCAAATGAAACCTCCGATTTGTATATTACCTAATGATATGAGGCATAATAAAAATTCTCTAACCAGATGTTTTTATGCCAGTGTGTAAAAATTAAGAAATATTGACGCCTATAGATTGGAAAGAAAAATGCACCATTCGTTCAATGAAACACAAACAGGGCCTTTACAGGGGTCAACACTTCAGGCAATCATCAGTAATGAACTATTTGTTCCTGATAATTGCCTGATTGTATACGGAGGTGAAAGCTGCATTTACATCCATCAGTCACCTCTTCTGTATCACGACCGGCGTGCCGATCACATACGTGACGCAAAGGGAGGGAAAAGGAAGGCCCTGTCCAAGGGAGACGGAAAGATGGTGACCCCTAACTCACCTTGAGGCTAGCACCTGACTGCCCTGACGTCCCTAGACGGGTTTCTCACCCGTACGCCGATCACGTGCCTAAACCCTGGCTTTCCCTAAGATGAGCCATACGTAGTAAATAGGGCGGTGGGAACACTAGTCCGCACCACTAACACTAAAGGGAAACACTAGGGAGAAGACAGACAATATTGACAAAACATATAGTCCCAGGTGGGCGACAACAAACAACCAACAGGGATCCGGAGGGTAACGCTCTGGTACGACAACCAGGGATAACAGCAACTCAGCTCCAGTGGGTCAGTATAGAAGTCCAGGCAGGAAGCTCTATATCTGGCAACCAGAGAAGTGGGAGAGGGGAATATAAGGAGGTTTGGAGTGCCGGACAAGAAACAGCTGAGGAGAAGAAGCTACGGATCCCAGGAGTGAGACAAAAAGGATTGCAAGGCAAACCCAGAAAGCTACAATTAAGTAACAGCGCTATCTTTAGACATAGAGCGCGCAGCCACCCGCTGCGACTTCCTGACCCCGGGTATAATGGAGTCAGACGTGGCTCTTAACACCCTCGTGACAGTACCCCCCTTTCCACGAGGGGCCTCCGGACACTCAGGACCAGGTCTCTCAGGATGAGAGGCATGAAAAGCCTGAACTAACCTGTCGGCGTTTACCTCTGACGCTGGAACCCACATTCTTTCCTTGGGACCGTAATCCCTCCAATGCACCAGATATTGAAGAGAGCGGCGGACCCGACGAGAATCGACAAATTTGGATATTTGAAACTCTAGATTACCATCAACAATAACAGGAGGGGGTGGCAGCGGTGACTGTTCTAGAGGTGGAACATACTTTTTGAGTAACGACTTATGGAAGACGTTATGGATTTTAAAAGTTTGAGGTAGCTCCAGGCGAAAAGCCACGGGGTCAATGATGGCTACTATTTTGTAAGGACCAATGAACCTAGGACCCAGTTTCCAAGAGGGAACCTTTAACTTAATATTCCTAGTAGATAACCACACATAGTCATTCACTCCTAGGTCCGGACCTGGCGACCATTTCTTATCAGCCATGCATTTATATTTACCTCCCATATTTTTCAAGTTAGCTTGCACTTTCTGCCATACAGATGAAAGAGATGACGAAAACCGTTCCTCTTCGGGAACCCCAGAAGACCCCCCCTCTTTGAAAGTACAGAATTGGGGGTGAAAACCATATGCACCAAGAAATGGTGACTTGCCAGTGGATTCCTGACGGCGATTATTTATAGCAAACTCGGCTAACGGTAAATATGATGACCACACCTCTTGGTTTTCAGACACAAAACACCTTAGGTACGCTCAGTCTGTCCATTCGACTGAGGATGGAAAGCTGAGGAAAAGGACAAGTGTACCCCCAAACGGGAACAAAAAGCTTTCCAAAACCCAGAAATAAACTGGGTTCCCCGATCCGAAACAACATAGGAAGGGACCCCGTGAAGCTTCACCATTTTGCTAAACCTGTCCACTACTCCCAAGATAACTGTTTTACCCGCAGACAAAGGTAAGTAAGTGATGAAATCCATTGACAGACGTGTCCATGGCCTATTGGGAATGACAAGTGGCAATAAAGACCCTGCAGGACGTGTATTAGAGACTTTAGCACGTGCACAAGTAGAACAAGTAGACACAAAATCCATTACATCCTGACACAACCTTGGCCACCAAAAACGACGAGACAATAGCTCCAAGGTTGCTTTACTACCCGGGTGCCCAGCAAGTGCCGAATTATGATGTTCCTTTAATAATTTGAGACGCAGGTTTAACGGTACAAACAATTTCTCTGAGGGACAAGAGACCGGGGCGTCCCCCTGGGCCTCTAACACATTCCCCTCCAGAACAGAGTGTACAATGGAGACAACCACTCTTTGTAGAATGGGTACTGGATCACCCACATTACCCCCTCCAGGGAAACTACGAGATAATGCGTCTGCCTTGGTATTTTTTGCCCCAGGACGATAGGTGATGAAAAGGTTAAACCTGGTAAAAATAGAGACCACCTAGCTTGTCTAGGGGTGAGACGTTTAGCTGATTCGAGGTACAGAAGGTTTTTGTGGTCCGTAATCACAGTGACGGGGTGGATTGCCCCCTCTAAAAAGTGACGCCATTCTTCAAACGCTAGTTTAATAGCTAATAGTTCCCTATTGCCAATATCATAGTTCTTCTCCGCTGCAGATAGTTTTTAGAAAAGAAAGCACAAGGACGCCATTTGCCAGGAGACGGACCCTGAGAAAGTACAGCCCCCACTCCCACCTCTGACGCATCTACTTCAACAATAAAAGGCTGGGAGACATCAGGTTGGATTAGTACCGGTGCCGAGGTAAACCTCTCTTTTAGAGAGGAAAATGCCATTTTGGCGGCGTCAGACCATATAGAAAAATCAGTCCCCTTCCTAGTCATGTCAGTAAGGGGTTTGACATTCACAGAATAGTTTTTAATGAATTTTCTATAGAAATTTGCGAAACCCAAAAACCGTTGCAGTGCTTTAAGGTTCTCAGGAAGATCCCAATCTAGAATTCCCTGGACTTTCCTAGGATCCATAGGGAAACCTGAAGCAGATAAATATCCCAGGAACTGTATTTCCTGAACGGCGAAAACACACTTCTCAATTTTCGCATATAATTTATTCGTCCGTAGGACCTGCAGTACCTGTCTGACATGTACCTCGTGTGTCTTCAGATTAGACGAGTAAATTAAAATATCATCTAGGTATATCACCACAAACCTGCCGATAAGATGACTAAAAATGTCATTAACGAAATGTTGGAAGACAGCGGGAGCATTGGTCAGACCGAAAGGCATGACTAGATTTTCATAATGCACCTCCGGGGTGTTAAAGGCTGTCTTCCACTCATCCCCTTCCTTGATACGAATCAGATTGTAGGCCCCCCTAAGATCAAGTTTGGAGAACCACTTAGCACCCGCAATCTGATTAAACAGGTCAGGAATGAGAGGAAGAGGGTATGGGTCTCGGATGGTTATCCGGTTTAGTTTGCGGAAATCTAGTCAAGGACGCAGGCCCCCATCTTTCTTTTTAACAAAGAAAAACCCTGCAGCCACGGGTGATGAAGAGGGTCTGATGTGTCCCTTAGCCAAGCTCTCGGAGATATAATCTTTCATGGCTTGTCTCTCGGGACCCGAAAGATTATATAACCTGGTCTTGGGTAATTTCGCACCGGGAATCAGGTTAACCGGGCAATTATAAGGACGGTGAGGTGGTAACTTCTGACACCCCTTTTCAGAGAAAACGTCTTCAAAATCCGAAACAAAAGTAGGTAGAGTAGCTATGGAGGCGACTAAGCAATTGCTATTTAAGCAATTTTCTCTGCAATGCTCACTCCACTCCAATATCTCCCTGGCCTGCCAATCCACCACTGGATTGTGCGCTACCAACCAGGGAAGACCCAATACCACAGGAGTGGGAAGACCCTCCAGAACATAACATGATACACACTCGTTATGGTGGTCCCCTACCCGAAGGTGTAAGTTATGGACAATATGAGTAAGGTTTCTCTGAGACAGAGGAGCAGAGTCGATAGCGAAAATGGGAATAGGTCTCTGTAGCGTACAGAAAGACAAACCCATAGTCCCAGGTGGGCGACAACAAACAACCAACAGGGATCCGGAGGGTAATGCTCTGGTACGACAACCAGGGACAACAGCAACTCAGCTCCAGTGGGTCAGTATAGAAGTCCAGGCAGGAAGCTCTATATCTGGCAACCAGAGAAGTGGGAGAGGGGAATATAAGGAGGTTGGGAGTGCCGGACAAGAAACAGCTGAGGAGAAGAAGCTACGGATCCCTGAGTGAGACAAAAAGGATTGCAAGGCAAACCCAGAAAGCTACCATTAAGTAACAGCGCTATCTTTAGACATAGAGCGCGCAGCCACCTGCTGCGACTTCCTGACCCCGGGTATAACGGAGTCAGACGTGGCTCTTGACACCCTCGTGACATTCTGTTTGTTCAATGGTCGTTTTGCGGCACTTTTACACAAGGCAATTATTGGGAATGCTCCTTCCCAATAACAGACCTGATCACTGGCCCGTGTAAAGGGCCTTTAAGAGCCCTTTTTTCACCAGTCAAAAAGTTCTGATGTAAGCTGTCATGTGCAATAACTACAAAGGATTCTGAGGGCTCAGGTTGTGATACCCATAACAGATCCTAGCCATATAGGTCCACCCTAGCAGAGACAACTCCTACAAACGCACATTAGCGACCATCTGCCAAAAAATCGGCAGGTGTAATACATTGTTAAAGAGGGCCATGAACAAAGGCAAATGCTTATCTGATTTTAATGCTATTAACAAAGAAACCCCAATTTAGTTCTGCTAATTAATATTGATTGCAGGGATCCTACTTATGGGCCCTAATCAGGCGATATCAGTGGGGAGTAAGCCTCTGCCAGACACCTTAGTCAGCGTTTTATCTCCCCAGAGGACAAACAGATCAGGCATGTTGAAATCCAACAGCCCAATCCTTCTTCCCCCCTACATCCAGTGTCAGATTGGCTCACCGGAATACCAAAGAATTCTCTAATGGGACCAGGCTCTCTAATACCATAGTAGGCCCCAAAGGTCCAGGATAAAAACCCATTTGGAGCTGGCTTTGGAGTCAATCACTGTGTAGAAGTGTTGGTCTCACTCTTTTCTAGAATTTACATCTCCACCTATCCCTTAGTTGAACTTGAAGAACTTATGTCTTTTTCAACGGCATTAACACTTGCCACTACGGTATATCTTTGATTTCTTTGAATCAAAACCTATTAGACATTATTGATGATAATGGGGTTGAGCCCTGGAAATAATTTCCTCTGGTGAGCCTAAGGAACCCTAGTCTGATACTGCCTACATCTGCCATTAGGAGAAAAGTTGAGACACCCACATAAACATAAATTTAATGTGTGTGGCCACCTTAACCCCTTAGTAACAAGACTGTTTTGTGCCTTAATGACAAAGCAATTTTTTTCATTTTTTCATCATCGCATTCCAAGAGCTATAACCTTTTATTTTCCCCTCAAAGTAGCCATATGAGGGCTTGTTTTTTTTGTAGGAAAAGTTGTAGTTTTTAATGGCACCATCTTGGGGCACATATAACTCTCTGATTAACTTTTATTAACTCTTTCTTGGAGGGATTGGAAAAAACATCAATACCTCAGTTAAGTTTTTACGTTGTAAATTTTGTGATGTTTACTTTGTAGCATAAATAATATAATAACTTTTTTCTCTGGGTCATTGATACCAGACACACATAATTTTATTTCATGTTTTACTACTTTTGCACAATAAAAACCTTTAAAAAAAACAAATACAAAAGAAAATGTTTTTGCATTTTTGTTTTATATGGAGGGGATTTTATTTGTGAAACTTTTCATTGAAAGGCAATTTTTTTTAATCTGGGGTTTTAGTTTTGTTTTTTTCCCACTTATTAGTCTCACAAGGGGACTTTGACAGGCGATCTTCTGATTGCTTCTATATTACACTGTACTACTTATGCAGTGCAGTGTATTATACTGTCAGTAGAATAACAGGAACTATCAGACTGTGACTGACACAGCCTGATAGGGCAGACACTACAGGCTCCAATCGCTATTGGCCGCGGCATCTATGGTGTTAAATGGCTTGGATCTGCACTTCTACCAATCTGGGTGGTTAGAGCAGGAGTTCCTGCTGAGCTCCAGCTCTGGGCTGCATGGGAAACCCCTGCAACACTTAGACGAGGCTGCTATAAAAAGGCAGCAGCCTAACCTAAAGCCCCCTTAGTGACTGCCATAAAAAGGCATATTGGAGGTCACTAAGGAACACTTCAAGGTGCCTATTATTTTTTTAAAGTGAACCTTTTGGCATATATTAATCAAAGTTAGATGGGTTGCAATGGTGACTCTGGCATTGCTGTGAGACGCCTCGATGCCTCCAGGTACTTCATTTACATACAGACAGGTAATTTCTCAAATTTTAATTTATGCAAAATGGCATTGCCAGCAGTTTTACTGGATTCATTTATTGATTTCAGTGTAATGTGACCTGCAGCACCATACTATTAGTTTCATATGCCAGTAGTTGCTGACAGGTTGCCGTTAATGGACACCCGCAGTCCAGAGCACATGTGGGGGTTAAAGGAATTATTTCTTTAGAACATAGACTATATGAAGGTAACAGACAGGGGAACCCTCTCTATTCACCAAAATGGAGCACTGCTACAGAATGCTAGTCATGGACACTGCACCAGGGAATGATACCTCATGAAAAATAGTTTCCCCAGAAGTGGGAGCTCCTAAGATCAGCAACTTTCTGGAGGTCTTACTCCTTGAAAATAGAATTTCTAAGAAAATCTGCTTGAATAACAGAGCCCAATCTATAGAAAAGATATAGTATTGGATGGGTCGAATATAGTGTGAGGAGAACCCTAAGTGACTGAGTTCTGCCTTCTCAAACAGACAGACCAGCATGTGTTGCCATCCACAGAAGCTCAGCAGAGAATGCCACGTGCTAACCATTAGTGATGTTTATTCCATAATAACCACTCTGTTGAGCTTGTCATGTGAGGGTTTTCTGCTCAATTGATACATAATGAGAAGCGATGAGCGAATCATTAACTTCATAAGTTAGTTTGTACTGTAAAAAAAACATTTACCGAACTTGGGTTCGGTTCCAAATGGTAACTTGGAACCGAACTGAAGTTCGGGAAATCGTTTTTTACAGTGCAAATCAATTTATGAAGTTATTGCGCGAAGTCTCGCGAGACTTCGCGAAGACATAACTTTGGCTCATCGGAGCCAATACATTCTAATACTGTACAGAGCTTCTGCTCCGTACAGTATTAGAACAAAGTTTTATGCAAATCTACTTCGGATGTTTCATCCGAAGTCAATTTTCTCATCCCTAATAATGAGTGTGCAAGTACAAACTACTGAACATGTGTGACTGCTGCCAATACTGAAATACTGCACTATGGATGATGATTTACAGTCCAGCTTGGTGTGGTGTATTCCAGTTTTGAATTAGAAATGACAGCATTTGAAGGAGTTCCCCAATTCTATTTTTTTCTGGCATGTCTTTTAGTGTAAAGGGGTTTTCTGAGATGTTCCGACTGATGACCTATCCTCTGGGACCCGCACCTATCAGAAATTGGTGGTATATCCTCGCGATCTGCCACCAATGTGTGAGATTGGCCAACCATTTTAATGATATGCAAATGATGAAAAATGGAAACAAAATATTAAAAACATCTCTATTTATTCAGCATTGAGCATGAGGGGCACGCACAGAAATATATACACTTACATGCCTTGGCATGCTATCAATGAGTTTACTAATGGCTGTCTGAGAAAAGTTCTGCCACACTGAATGCATTTGGGTGCACAAACCATCAAAATCCACTGCTGGCAGCTCCCTTTGTAACTGCTGACCAATGATGTACTAGATGTGTTTGATGGGAGACAAGTCTGGAGAGGCTGCAGGCAATAGTAGCACATTTATGCCACACAGACTGCTCACAGTAACATGAGCAACATGCACCCTGGCTTTGTCCTGTTGTAAAATGGCTCCTGAGACACTTTGGAGAAATGGCTGTACTACTGGTTCCACAACCAAATAAATGGAACGTCGAGCTGTTAGTGTACCTGAAAAGAAGACTACTATACATTATGCCACCCCACACCAAAATCCCAGGAGTAGGACTAGTGTTCCCTTATAAAGACCTCTTCATGATGTTGCCCATGTGGTCTCCAGACCAATCTCTGGCTATCATTATGTCTGAGACAAAAAACAGGACTCATCGATGAAGAGGCTAGTCCTCCATTCCAACCTCCATTGCCATCTTGCTGTGAACTCTGATAGCCTTTGAGAGCAGGGGCGTGAGGTCAATGGAACACATGTAGCTGTACATCTGGCTCGTAGCCCAGTGTTGTGCAAATGCCTTCTAATGGTTTGTGTAGAGATTCCTTGCCACCCTAGGCTTGGGATGTGACATTCACTTGCACCATGCTTCTAATTAGATGATCTATCCATGCAGAGGTTCTCTTCTGTGCACCTCTCACTGTCATTCCAGTTTGTTGTTGTTCTCCTAACCACCGGGCCAGGCAAAATTGAACAGTTCTGGCACATTCCCCGTCATAACTTAGGCGCATCTTCGGTAGTACTTGCGTCTGCCTGAAATTTTTTTGCAACTTGTATGCCTTATTCCTGGTGTAAAATTAGTAAATTTGTCATACGGGTTTTTAAAAAGTCACATAGGTGTTTAAAAAGTAGCAAAAAGGGGTTGTACAAGAGTTTTACGCCAAAATGAAGCTTAAAACTGTTAGGAACTTACCCAAAAGTCTCTCAGTTCCAGGATTATGTCCCTATCAGTTTGAGGCAAGTGGGTATAACTAGCAAGTCAACAAACAGAAGGCATCACACAATCATTTTGCATGACTTGATCCAATTTTTGAGTTTTCATGTGGCTAAAAATGTTGCTTTTAATCTGGGTTTTATGCCCCTCCCACCACATGCCATAGATTGAAGCTAGGTGCTTGAAAACTTGATCATCTGCAGATCTTAGTGGCACCTGCTACTTCAGCCATTTGCATAACTTTACAGATTTCCCTTCTTGGTGTTGCAATTTCCTTATGGAGAGCGCCTTAACCAATGTGAGGAGTCTTATAGGCCATACATGCTCCTCTGGAATTCTGGGAAGAAAGGGATGCAAATGAGCTTTTAGCAAACTCTGCCTCTAATGCCACCAGATGTAAGGTAGTTATCAAACATTGACTTATAGCATTGTTAACTTACACCTGATGGCATCAGAGGCAGAGCTTGCTAAATGTTGAAGAGTGTAAGTCATGTGTGATACCCCCAAAGGGGGCAGCAGAATGGACAAAATATACTTTTCAGACACTGCTGTGGAAGCAAGTATTTGAAGGGGTGAGGTAAATAAGGTCAGCTTAGCCAAGGTTGTGGACTTCCTTTGATGCATAAGTCAGTTGGGTCACTGTTAGGGGGGAACTGGCTGCATGGCTGGGCTCCCAGATGCTAGCCAGGCGACAGGTCCCCACTGAGACTCAGCAGGAAAGGAATTTAGCCTGAAAGACAGTTTTGTGCAGGTGGAGCACACCATAGTTTTGTAGGCAGCCAGAGCAGAAGGATTTGGTTGGTTACATAAATCAAGAAGTTTGGACAGAAAGACATCAGCTATGAAGGGTAAGTGCTTTGTGTTAAAGTGGTTGTCCAGATTAGAAAAACTTGGCTGCTTTTTTCCAGAACCAGCACCACAGTCCATGGTATTGTACCTAGGTCTGTCACTGTTTTTAAGGAAAGCAAGCATATTTTCAAATCCAGAACAACCCCTTTAAAATGCTGGTTTAGGCCATACACTTGGTGCCATAATGTTTGTTCACTTAAGGGTTTGGAAAGAAAGACTTGTCAGAAAAGAGGAGACAATGGTTGTCATTTACTAAAATGTTTACAGCAGTTTTTGGTTAAAAAAAGTTTTTTAACTTTTCATACTCCAGTGCATGGATGTTTTTATGCTGCCGCTTGGGAGCAGAGTAGGTTTTACTCTGGAAGAATGGACTACCTAAGCTGCACCTGGTGCAACCCTCAGTGGTGTGCCAGGGGAGGGGGGTTGCCACGGGTGCCAGCTGTCAGGGGGATGGCGGATGCAATGAGCGCTTCCATAGATACAGATGGAAGTGCTCATTGCTAAAGTGGGGAATCTGGCAGTTCTTTCACTTACTGATCGCTCAGATCCCCGCACTCCTCTTCTCTAGGCCCGGCGCACTAAATGGTGAAGGAGGGAACCAGTGCACTGAACGGGCATAACAACTGTTATAGTGGCACAGAGATGGCATCTCCACTGTTAGAGGGGGCACAACTACATTGAGGGTGGCACAATGAGGGCATAACTACTGTGAGTGGGGGCACAATGAGGGAATAACTCCTGTGAAGGGTCACAGTGAGAGCATAACTTTTGTGAGGGGGTACAATGAGGGCATAACTAGTGTGAGGGGGCAAAATAGGGACATAATTACTGTAAAGGTGGCACAATGAAGGAATAACTACTGTAAAGGGGACACAATGGGCATAACTACACAAGGACACAAGGGAGCACTATGAAGGGATAACTACTGTGAGGGGGCACAGTGTGGGCATACCTACTGTGAGGGGGCACAATGTAGGTATAACTACTGTGAAGGGGCGCAATGGGGACAAAACTACTGTTAGGGGGAAAAATGAAGTCATAACAACTGTGAGGGGGCACAATGTTTTAAAGTATTGAGAGGGGGTGCCAGAGAAAGGACCTGCCCCGAGTGCCAAACACCTTAGGCACGCCACTGGCACCCCTCATCATAAATTAGGAGCATCCTTGGGCAGTGCAAGGGGTAATCAAAAGGCCCCTTTACACTGCTCAATTAAACAGGTGATTGTTGTAAAGGAAGTGTTTCTTCCCGGCAATTGTCTTCTTGTCAGTAAAGGAAACAGCTGCATTTACATGTAGCGATCTCCTCCACAGTATGGGGAGGAGTGATTGCTAATGCCATTGCTCTCACTATACAGAATCATTGTTTGCCGGCTGCATTAAAGATCCAATTACCCGATGAACGAGCGTTTCCCTCATTCATCAGATAATCGACGGCACCTTTACACCTAAAGCTTGTTAGTGATGATCTGCCTGATGTTCGGACAGTGTAAAGGGGCAAAAGACCAGCATAAAACGCAAGTCTTTGTAAATGACCCCCTATATGTTTACTAAGTGGTAGAAGCAGTTGGGTAAAGACAAGTAAATCTCTGTTTGGTTTTCCTTTCAGATCTGTAATCTCATTAGCAGATTCCTGAGGTTGCAGACGCCCTGCAGGCGGCACATATTTTAACCATTGCGCTTTCCAACTCTGTTCAACAAAAAAAAGAAAAACCCAGTAGGGGTCATTTATCAAAGATCGGCTTTTTACGCTGGTCTTTCATAGCTCGCCTTTGATGCGCAAGCCTCGTCATAAATTAGGTGCTCCCCTGGCGGTCTGTGCACCAGGAGTAAAAACTACTCCAGCCCGACTAGATAGTTTTTTGCCAACATTTACACCTGTTTCCAGGAGTTCCGGTCCAAGCAGGACCCCCCAACATGTCCCTGCTCCTCCCCCATCCAGCCCAGCTGCAGAACACGATGTGAAACCGGCCGTATGACAATATTTAGTTCAGGTTAAAAAAGGGACTTGTGACTATTTTTTCGACTAAAATAGTTGCAATACAATGATGCCAATAAGATGATGGCATACAACCCATTGCCTTGGATTATATTTTTTCCATTAGGGCTCATGCACACGATCGTATGTTTGGTCCACATCGTATCCACATTTTTTGCGGATTGGATACAGACCCATCCCTTTCAATGGGACCACAAAATATCCAAACAACACACGGCTGTTCCGCGGCCCCAGAAAAAAAAAAAAAAAACAAGTCTCCTATTGTCAATTTTGCAGACAAGGATAGGACATTTCTATAGTTAAAAAGTAAATGGTGGCATGCACTCGGCTGGCATCCGTGTTTTGCAGATACGCAATTTGCGGACCGTGAAACATTTACGGCTGTGTGCATGAGCCCTTAAAGACAACTGACTACTCTACTCCTAAGGCCTCATGCACACGACCGTGCCATTTTTTGCGGTCCACAAACCGCAGATCCGCAAAAAACTGAATATAATGTCTATTCTTGTCCGCAAAGTTTTTTTAGCGGGGCCGCGGAACGGAGCAACGGATGCGGACAGCACACGGAGTGCTGTCCGCATCTTTTGCGGCCCCATTGAAGTGAATGGGTCCGCATCCGAGCCGCCAAAACGGCAGCTCGGATGCGGACCCGAACAACGGTGGTATGCATGAGGCCTATGTCAAATCCAGAACAAAGATCATGTCTGCTAGGTAATACAAACATGATGCTAATGCTAATCAATGACAACAAAGATGAGTAGCTGCCAGACGCCTCTGGCACAGATTATTTTCACAAGAACGCTGGGTAGGGTACTTAAAGACGTATTACACCAATCTACAAAAAAAGATCAATCAAGTTGATAAAGGAGGGTAGAATACACAATTTATTAAGGAAAAATAATCTATATTTATCTAGCGCCAACATAGTCTGCAGTGCTTTACAAATCAGAGGGAACATGTACAAAAAGGGCCCATACACCCTACAGGTAAATTTCCTGGTGGGCCAATGCCCAAGGGGCCACCTGAGCCCTCCTCATGGCTGCCGGACAAGTACATAATGACCTGATGCTCTAAGCGTTAATTCATGCTAGGAAATTGAATATTGCAGTAGGCCATAGTATTTTATGCTGTACTGTGGTATTTGGTTCTGCAAGGGCAGTATTTTATGCTGCGCTGTAGTATTTTGTTTTGCTGGGTAGGTATTTTCTTGCTGCACTAAGGTATTGCTGGCCCCGCCTACTTGTGTTGTCCCTGCCTCCTTGTGTTTCTCCGCCTTCTGTCAATTTGGACCCACCTACAACATGGGGACACTTAGATTTTTTCCACTTAAAATTCCCAGTCTGCCCCTGTGTACAAACAAAATCAGACATTACATAGTAACAAACTCCTTGGCTTAAATAATCTAGCATGCCACTGTATAGTCATGGCCAAAAGTTTTGAGACTGACACAAATTTTGGTTTTCACAAAGTTTGCTGCTTTAGTGTTTTTAGATCTTTTTGTTAGAAGTTTCTATGGTTTCTATACTGAAGTAGAATCATAAGCATTTCATATGTTTTTAAGGTTTTTTCACTTTTATTGACAAATACATCAAATATGCAAAGGCTCAATATTTCCTTTTTTTCCAAGGCTTCTGTAATTTGTCGTGGCATGCTAGATATCAGCTTCTGGGTCAAATCCTGACTGATGGCAACCTATTCTTGCCTAATCAGTGCAAGGAGTTTATCACAATTTCTGATGTTTTTGTTTGTGCCCTGCTTTTTGAGGATTAAACACAAGTTGTCAATTGGATTGAGATCTGGGGAGTTGGGCCATGGACCCAAATGTCAATGTTTTGTTCACCAAGCCATTAGACATGGTGCTCCATCATGCTGTAAAAAGCCTCCTAAGACCATTTTTGGGACTGCTTCTCATCCAAGTTGCCTAAAAACACTGCTATCAATAAAGAATGGTATCAAACATCTTCCAAGAGCAACTTCTCCTAACAATCCAGGGACAATTTGGTGATGAACAATGCTTTTTCCAGCAGGAGAAGTCCAGGAAACTCCTCATATCTCAGTCTCATTGAGAACCTGTGGTCATTCCTCAAAAAGCTGGAAGACAAACAAAAAGCACAAAAATTGTGATAAACTCGGCTGCTATTAATAGCAATGGACAGTTTTTATATACAAGTTGCTAGCACACAATGCTACTTTGTCTGCATGTGTGACTCCTGATGTCTGCCACCCTGCATGCCCACCACCACACAGTGTTTTCACCAGCAGTTCTCAAATAAAATATCATGCCTGCAATAAAGTGGATATTAATCATCACATACACTTCTGTGTCCAGTGCAATATGATATAGTATCGCAGAATATAACAGTAGTCACCAGTTACTTCAGTGGCTGTGCACAGTTCAAGGATACAGTGTACTACAAGGAGTGGCTAAGAGCTCTCGCGGTCCTTATTGGGGCATCCCCTTAACCTCAGAAGAGTCAACACTCTCAAGTAAACAGGTTTATCCAGCCCTCAGCCATTAATGGCATCCTTCGGCAAGCAGGGGGCATGTAGACAGTGGGGTTCTCATGTACTGTATCAGCCGTCAGGAATGCACCTGGCCGGAATATTTGGCTGGAAGGTTGATGGTGTAGTCCATCACTACATGACTGCTGATGTTAAGACACTCACTTAGAGTAGAAGGATCTTTCCACAACAGTTGTAATTGTAGTCCCATGACTTAACTCTTTCATGGCATGGTCTGCCACCAAGTCTTCTGATGCCTTTGGGCCCACCTGTCATGTTCCCAGATGTCTCCTGTTTGCACAGTAGTCTTGTAGGTGGGAAGGGCATCCACAGGTCCCCTGCATCAGATTGTACACCACACAGTTTCCCTAGGGCAGCTACTGTAAAGGTACAGCCCCCCGCTCCCCATTTACAGAGTGCCTGTGCACAAACAACTCTTCCTTGGTGTTATCGACCTGTATAAATCTGTAACCTTGGATTCAATGGAGCTAAATCACAGTCCTAGTCAGTTCATACCTGTGCCCCCTCTGGTTAGGTGACCACCTTTATGATGCACTGTTACCGGAAGTCCTGTGTTCCTTCATTTCTAGCCTATTTCTGCTCTTGTTGGTCATACGTGGCCATGCATAGGCCTGGGTCAGTCTGCCATGGCACATCTCTCCTGTGGTCTCTCCCTCAGCTCAAGGTCTGCCTGAGGCTGTTCCAGATCCATCTCATCGCCCCAGTACCCACTGTACCTAGGGCACCACCTTGCAACAAATATTGGGGAGCACAATTTTGTGCTGTAGGAATTTAATGAGAATTGCAGTAAAAAAGTGATAAAACTGATGTGTACAATCCCTAAAGCCCAAATGTGTGAAAGATCTTTATTCCTGTTAAAAGACCTGTGGTCATATGACCATATGTGTGCAGGTCCTCAAGTCTATGAGTTGAGCTACAAAGCTGCACACAGAAGCATACTATTTCCTACTGAGGCCTGGTCTGTGTTCTGTATTTGTTAAGGGGATATGGGGGTCTGTATCTAAGGGTTCTGGGCTTGGCCCTATATTAATTAGCGGGTCGGGTCCTACCAACCTAATTGTGGGTCAGTGATTGGGGGTCAAAGAACTCTAGACTCTGAGGAGATGAATAAACCACTGGACGCCAGGTACTTGCCTTAGAATTTGGCACATTAACCTGTTCACTTAAACAGGCAAGCAGTGTGTTCTTAAAGGGAACCTGTCAACAGGGAACCTATAAATGAAGCCAAGCTCAGTGGGGAGAGGCCAGAGAGAAACCACCCAGTGGACCCTTCTCCTCATGCCCTCTATTTAAATCAATGCTTTCTCTGAAATGTTGCAGCATTTTGAAGTATACCATAATTCTTTGTAATGACGGTGTATGTTAGTAACTCGAACTCCCCATTGTTAGGGCAGCATGAATCTGCTGACAGGTTCCCTTTAAACTCCTCTCTACCTATGATCCAATCACTGTTATTTTGAACTGCTTTTCAGGCTTGGGATGGAGGAGGGGGATCAGCAATATTCCTTATCCGACCTTGTCCTGGCCTTGGTGAGGGAGTCCTGGCAGTAAGTGTTATTTTCTGCTGCAAATCATGCATTACAGACATGCGTGGATTCTCCAGAGCAAGAGACACTCTTTATAGTCACTCCAGTCTAGCTAATAGATGAGGGTCCTGAATATAGGACACTATAGGTATTTGAAAACTGTTTAAAAAAAGACAGTCCTTAAGTAGTTCCTTTCAGCAGCTATTACCACAGTGTAAATGAAGCATAAGGGCTCATACACATGAGTAATGTGCATGTCTAATGCTGCCCGAGTGAAGAACGAACAGCGCCCAAACTGAACACTGACCTATTATAGTCAATGGACTCTTTCAGGTTTGTAGGTTTCTGTATGGACCTTTAGTCCATGCAGAAAAAATAGCAGTATGCACCATTTAGGTCCAATTTTCATGCAAGTCTCCCCATTCATAAATGGGTGAGCAATAAAAATCGGCACCACACAGATGCCATCCATTTGTGATCTGTTTAATAACTCATTCATGTTTACTAGTCCTCTGAAAGGGACCAAACATGGCACCAAGTCAAATTAATGGGCATCCATTAATTTAAAGGGGCTCTGCAGTTTTTTTTTTTTTTTTTTTTAAAGAGGACCTTTCACTACAATAAAAAATCTAAAGTGGCCAGCACTCCAGCCTGGGAGAAGGAGACGCCGCAGGCTCCACCCAGTTGAGCCGAACATATGAAGATACCGGAGCCTATACCGGGAGAACGGAGCGGCGCCCAGGGATAATAGTAAGTGCAGGGAGATCCCTGGGCGCCGCTCTCCATGTCTGTATGCTTAGTTTAGATTTTTTATTGTAGTGAAAGGTCCTCTAACTTATGATCTATCCTCTAAATAGATCATCAGCATCTGATCGGCGGGAGTCTAAAACCTGGGACCCCTGCCGGTCAGCTTTTTGAGAAGGCAGTGGTGCTGGCTGTAGCGCTGTGGCCTTCTTGCTGTTTACCTCTGGCCCAGTGACGTCACGACTAGTATCATTGGCCTGGCTGCGGCTAAGCCCCATTCAAATTAACGGGGCTTATCCATGCCCAGGCCAGTGATTCTAGTCGTGACGTCACTGGGCCTGCTGGAAACAGGGAGAAGGCTGCCAGCGCCACTGCCTTCTAAAACAGGGACCCCCGCCGATCAGCTGCTGATGATCTATCCAGAGGATAGATCATCAGTAAAAAAAAAAAAAGCTGCAGAACCCCTTTAATGAAGGTAGACCTCCAGAACTGTGAGCCATGCTTGGAGTAGTTTTCACTCCTCTTTTATTCCTGATGGTAAATTTGTCAGGGCTGAAGTCCCGGCCTGGCAACCACCACTCCTAAGTGTCAAATGCGGCATTAAAAATGTCCTGTGCGACAAAATATTTTTGCACAGGAATTAAAAAAGTTGCGAAAAGGGGTCTTTTTTTATGCCTAAAACAGGCATGGTGCGCTTAGTAAATGACACACAATGTTCTTAGGTATTTCCTCCCAGCAAAATTAGCAGAGTTTACCTGACAAGCTGTGACTGAATGGTAGAAAGGGTTAATGGTGTCACTTCAGCTGGGTGTTGGGTGGTGAAGGTGATTCTATGAAGGCTGTGGAAGTTCTTATCAGCACTGGGGGCTGCACTAAGCCTCTATCTGAAATGCCTCATGTCTAATTTTCTGCGAGGTCAACTTGTGACTGTAAACTGAAAGATACAGTCAGGTCCGTAAATATTGGGACATCGACACAATTCTACAATTTTTGGCTCTATACACCACCACAATTGATTTGAAATGAAACAAACAAGATGTGCTTTAACTGCAGACTGTCAGCTTTAATTTGAGGGTATTTACATCCAAATAAGGTGAACGGTGTAGGAATTACAACAGTTTGCATATGTGCCTCCCACTTGTTAAGGAACCAAAAGTAATGGGACAGAATAATAATCATAAATCTAACTTTCACTTTTTAATACTTGGTTGCAAATCCTTTGCAGTCAATTACAGCCTGAAGTCTGGAACGCATAGACATCACCAGACGCTGGGTTTCATCCCTGGTGATGCTCTGCCAGGCCTCTACTGCAACTGTCTTCAGTTCCTGCTTGTTCTTGGGGCATTTTCCCTTCAGTTTTGTCTTCAGCAAGTGAAATGCATGCTCAATTGGATTCAGGTCAGGTGATTGACTTGGCCATTGCATAACATTCCACTTCTTTCCCTTAAAAAACTCTTTGGTTGCTTTTGCAGTATGCTTTGGGTCATTGTCCATCTGCACTGTGAAGCGCCGTCCAATGAGTTCTGAAGCATTTGGCTGAATATGAGCAGATAATATTGCCCGAAACACTTCAGAATTCATCCTGCTGCTTTTGTCAGCAGTCACATCATCAATAAATACATGAGAACCAGTTCCATTGGCAGCCATACATGCCCACGCCATGACACTACCACCACCATGCTTCACTGATGAGGTGGTATGCTTAGCATCATGAGCAGTTCCTTTCCTTTTCCATACTCTTCTCTTCCCATCACTCTGGTACAAGTTGATCTTGGTCTCATCTGTCCATGGGATGTTGTTCCAGAACTGTGAAGGCTTTTTTAGATGTCGTTTGGCAAACTCTAATCTGGCCTTCCTGTTTTTGAGGCTCACCAATGGTTTACATCTTGTGGTGAACCCTCTGTATTCACTCTGGTGAAGTCTTCTCTTGATTGTTGACTTTGACACACAAACACCTACCTCCTGGAGAGTGTTCTTGATCTGGCCAACTGTTGTGAAGGGTGTTTTCTTTACCAGGGAAAGAATTCTTCGGTCATCCACCACAGTTGTTTTCCGCGGTCTTCCGGGTCTTTTGGTCTTGCTGAGTTCACGGTTCATTCCTTCTTTTTAAGAATGTTCCAAACAGTTGTTTTGGCCACACCTAATGTATTAGCCATCTCTCAGATGTTTTGTTTTTTCAGCCTAATGATGGCTTGCTTCACTGATAGTGACAGCTCTTTGGATCTCATCTTGAGAGTTGACAGCAACAGATTCCAAATGCAAATAGCACACTTGAAATGAACTCTGGACCTTTTATCTGCTCATTGTAATTGGGATAATGAGGAAATAACACACACCTGACCATGGAACAGCTGAGAAGCCAATTGTCCCATTACTTTTGGTCCCTTAACAAGTGGGAGGCACATATGCAAACTGTTGTAATTCCTACACCGTTCACCTGATTTGGATGTAAATACGTGGTAGGCAATTAAGAGTGCCGTGTTTGTGTGAGGGGAGGCGGGGCTTTAATTATTTAAACCTGGCTCCCCTGCCCCCACTTGTCGGTTCGAATGCTTTCGAATCGGCTCGTGGGTTGGCTGTCCTTCCAGAGAGGTCGCGTGTCTCGTTGTTAGTTCGTGTGGTCGGCGGCGGCGGGCTCATCGCTGCGGAGAATAGGTAGGCCGGGTGGCTGCACACCCGTCTCGTTATTTATGTCATGTCATGCTGCCGGGCGTGCCCGCCGGTCCCCAGCCGCATCTGTGACTGCCCGCACTTCCAATCCGCTCCAGGCACCCCGCTCCCACATGCAGCGTCCCCCAGGCTAAACTGTACAACAGCCTCCTCACCTGTGGCTCCGTTGCGGCGAGTCACACTCCCGCTCTCATACCGTTGCACGCAGCGCAGCGGTCACGCCGGCCATCGGCTCCACAGGCCATGCTGGTACTGCAGTCCAGGTACTGGGCTCCTTGCTCAGCACCAGTGGCTAGGCACTAAGGCAGGCGTCAGTGAAAAAAAATAAAAAATAAAATTTTAAGTATTAAATAAAAGAGGGTTCAAGGAAGGGGGATGGCCACTACACCTTGCGCACGCAGCCTGGCCGCCCATAACACATACGGTACGTCGGGAGTCAGTGGGTCGGTTTCGGGCGCAGCCGCGACAAGCCGGTGGTTAGCTAGGGAGCGGTGTAGTGTACGGGGACTGTAATTCCCGTCACTACAAAAGGGTCACTTGTTGTGCTGTCGTGTCCCCTTATTTATGGGGAAGTTGGTATAAGTCATCTTTATAAAATGTAATGCTATGTATTTCCCTGTTACTGTGAAACTTGCATGTACCGGCCTGCTAGGGGTGTCATTTCAGCTCTTAGTCACTAGAGGGAGCTAGGGAGCCCTAGTTTATATAAGGCCCAGTCAGGGAAAGGAAAGTCAGTCTAAAGTGGGAGTCTAGAGTTGTAGTTGGAGTCTGGAGTTGGAGACTAGACCATGTCAGAGTCCAGTCCAGGCCTGAAGCCTGCGGACCAGGAGAGGGTATTGCAGTCCCTGTAACCGGGTTCCAGATCCAAGGAGAAGGTTCCCCTCCTGAATTTATATATGCAGAAGCAGGAAGACCACTGTTAAACAGCCTGAGAGTTCAGAAGTTTCTAGAGTCTGAGGAAGCTGAGAGAGAGACAGAGGCAAAGCTCAGAAAAGCAAGAGGTACTCAAGACAACAGAGGAGGTACTTGATAAAGATAAAACCAAGGATATACGCCAGAGCTAGGGTATTGGGCCTTGGAGAAGATTTTCTATGTTCCAGGATCAGTCAGGAATAGAGTGCAAGCTGCCTGTACTGCAAGTCCTGTGTTTAACACTCTGAAGTCACCTTGCTATACATATATTGCCTGCATCAACTGTATTGAAAATCAACTGTCTGCAAAGGAACTGCGTTTCCGTTAATGTCCCTATATGATGACTACTAAAGTTTGAGTTCTGCTTTAACATCACGTGGTTCCTCAGTTATTCCTGCTTTCAGCAAACGGCGTGCCACCGTTTAATTGGCACTGGCGTCACGAACATTTCTCATCATCACCTGCCCTTGCAGAGAGTCAGCCGTCTCAGGTTAGTGTCTATTGCACTACAACACCCAGGAACATTTCTAAACCTAACTTGAGTACGCTGCAGCGGTTGCGTGGGTGAAGGGTCACTCAGCCGGGGTTCGCTCACTCACATGTCTGTCCTTGTTTATTCAGGTCCACAGGTGGTTGGCTACTTTGCGATACTGTGGGGTTTGTGGCTGTTATAGCCGCCAGGTGAGTCAGGTGTGGTGCGCATGCGTGGGCCACCCCCCTTTTTACTCCTGCATGGGCTTGGGGGACTGGGTATGGTGGCCTATCAATGCTCAGGTCACTGGCGCATGTCTTGCAGGGTGGCGCCTACAGTCGTGGCCTTTGGTGGGAAGTTGAAAAAAAATAAAAAAAATAAAAAAAATAAAAAAATATATAGATAAATTTTGTTTTGCCAGGTCTGTCACGACTACAGACTCGTTATAAAGCCCTGCCACGACTGCAGGCATTTAGTCTGTCATGACTACAGACTCGTTATAAAGCCCTGCCACGACTGCAGGCATCAGTCTGTCACGACTACAGACTCGTTATAAAGTCCTGCCACGACTGCGGGCATCAGTCTGTCACGACTACAGACCCGTTATAAAGCCCTGCCACGACTGCAGGCATCAGTCTGTCACGACTACAGACTCGTTATAAAGTCCTGCCACGACTGCGGGCATCAGTCTGTCACGACTACAGACCCGCTCTAAAGCCCTGCCACGACTGCAGGCATCAGTCTGTCACGACTACAGACCCGTTACAAAGCCCTGCCACGACTGCAGGCATCAGTCTGTCACGACTACAGACTCGTTATAAAGCCCTGCCACGACTGCAGGCATCAGTCTGTCACGACTACAGACTCGTTATAAAGTCCTGCCACGACTGCAGGCATCAGTCTGTCACGACTACAGACCCGTTATAAAGCCCTGCCACGACTGCAGGCACAAATCTGTTACGACTACAGACTCATTATATAGGCCTGCCACGACTGCAGGCATTAGTCTCATGTCAACAGACTCGTAATACTACCACGTCTACAGGCGATGGTCCGTTACCGCTACTCTCGATGTAGGGTCCCCTCACGACTACAGGGGCTAGTCGGTCACATCCACAGACTCGGTCGCACTCCCGTTGACTACAGGCACTGGGTGGGCATCTACGGGTAGTTGCGTCACGACTACGCACGCGGGTCAGCCACGGCCTGGGAGGTCAGCCTTCACGGTCACAGGTAGGTCTGGTCAGGCTTCAGTCTCCCAGCGGGATCCAGTCACAATAACCAGCCCCTAGGTGAAGGGGGGCACTCCCGCACAATGCCAGGGAGCTGTGCGGCTCCTCGCGCGGCACACGGTTCAAACCAGCGGGGGCCGGGGCCCACGGTAAAGGAAGGGCTCCCTCTGATCCGGTGCACATTGCCAGGGAGTGGCGCTGCTCCCCACGCGGTACGAGTGTCCAGCCGGCGGTGGGTCGGCCCTAGCTGAGGAGGGGGGCTCCCCCGCACTGGTGCATTCTGCCAGGGAGCAGCGTGAGCTCCCCACGCGGCTGGGGGGTAAAGGCTCCTCATCTTCAATAAAGTCTGGCACGGGCCGCCATGCCGTTAGGTAGGCAGGGATCAGGGGAAGGAGTACTAGGCTCGGTCAGGGGGAGCAGATCATAGGCGGTGGCTGGCTTCCTGCTGCCGGCCGTACATAAGGTTCCAAGGGGGTTATTTAGGCACAGGATGTTAGTTAGTCCGTGCAGGTGATCTGCGTTATACCATGCTCTTCATGCTCGTACTCAGAGCTGTGCCCATACGGGAGCTGCTTAAGTGGTTTATAGTTTAAAAAAATAAAAAAATTACATTTTTGAGTCTCTCACGCATGGCTTCTCCGTTTTAGGTTACACATATGACCCCTTCATTAGAGTCTCTCACGCATGGCTTCTCCGGTTTAGGTTTACACATATGTCTCTGCCATTAGAGTCTCTCACGCATGGCTTCCCCGTTTTAGGTTACACATATGACTCCGCCATTAGAGTCTCTCACGCATGGCTTCTCCGTGTGAGTTTTACACATACGACTCCGCCATTAGAGTCTCTCACGCATGGCTTCTCCGTTTTAGGTTTACACATATGACTCCGCCATTAGAATCTTTCACGCATGGCTTCTCCGTTTTAGGTTACACATATGACTCCGCCATTAGAGTCTCTCACGCATGGCTTCTCCGTGTTAGTTTTACACATACGACTCCGCCATTAGAGTCTCTCACGCATGGCTTCTCCGTTTTAGGTTACACATATGACTCCGCCATTAGAGTCTCTCATGCATGGCTTCTCCGTTTTAGGTTACACATATGACTCCGCCATTAGAGTCTCTCACGCAGAGCTTCTCCGTTTTAGTTTTACACATATGACTCCGCCATTAGTCTCTCGCGCATGGCTTCTCCGCTTTAGGTTTACACACATGACTCCGCCATTAGAGTCTCTCACGCATGAGGGAAAAAAAAAAATTCCTCACCAGGCCCAGCTGCGCTGGGACTAGTCTCTCATCTCACCATAGCTAAGAGACTGATGGCCAATTCCTTGGCCAGTAATACTCTGAGGGCTTACAAGACAGCTTGGTGCCTGTTTCAGAGATATGAGAACACCTACCCGGGGGCCTATCACTCACCTATTGGGCTTCGTCGGGGTTTTGCCACTCTCAATTAAACCTGTCCTATAGCATTGTTAACTATACATGGCAGGTATTCAGCACCATTGGTACATGCTACATCCCGACCTACCGTCACTCTTCTCCGCCCACCCGATCAAAGCAGCGTTGAAGGGTTTGCGCAAGATGTCTGGTGTGAAACGACATGTGCGTCAGCCATTTACCGGTAGCTTGTTCAGGCCGTGACAGACAAACTGCAGGGTAAGCCGTTCGGGCCGCAGGTTAGCGCTCTGGTAGAAACAGCCTTGTACCTGGCCTTCCATGGATTCCTCAGGTCAGGCGAGCTCATGGGCACCAATACGCTATGTCCTCACCTTGGCCTCGTCCAAGACGTCATGGCCGGGGGAATCGGTGGCGGTCAGATACTTTCCCACGGACAGCAGTTGGTGTCCGGTGCAGGCCTTGGAGGCTTGGCTGCGTAGTATTTAGTCCAAGCGGCATGTTCTCCCGTACTCGAACTAGGCAATGCCCGGCTAACCACCGCGGCCTTTCTTACGTACATTCAGGTTTAGTTGACAGGTTCAGGGGTCGGTCCGTTCTGGATCACAGGACATTCCTTCAACATGGGCGCGGCAGCTGCGGCGTCCATGCATAAGGTGCCAGTACATGTCATCAAACGGTTGGGTCGTCGCAGTTCCGCGTGTTCCATGCGTTATATCCCGGATCCTTATACGAAATATCACTGGCTTTCGAGTTTTGGTTTTGTAGTTTCTGTTATCAAGTTTTTTCAAACTCCTATGCATGCTTCTTTTGGCCCCTTTAGGCTACCCTTCGATAAGCAGTTCCGGCATAACTCTGCTGCTTCTAGGTGGGGGGGGGGGGAGTATAGGCTTAGGTAGGGGACCCTCTCATCATGAGCCGATCCGAGCACAACCTCAAGTTAAAGCTGACAGTCTGCAGTTAAAGCCCATCTTGTTCTTTTCATTTCAAATCCATTGTGGTCGTGTATAGAGCCAAAGATTTTACAATTGTGTTGATGTCCCAATATTTATGGACCTGACTGTAAATTATGGGTATGCTGTGCTGATCATTGTCAGGAATATGGACCGCCTTATTCCTAGTTATTATAATGTTTGCTGTGATAATATATGTTTTATGGTTATGTGTTGTGGTGTAACATGTTCTGGTGTGATTCACATATATATAAAGTATGTATTTATGTATTTGTGTTGCCAGGCCAGCAGCCATTGATGAATTGGTTTAAGGCTGCATATAGGCCGAGATGTCTGCCTAATTCCTGGGAAAACAGCAGCCTGCTCCCCGGGGGGTAGTTAGCACAGAGATGCTAACGAGGATGGGCCCATTTGCTGGTCACACCCAGGATAGGGGACAGCAGACTCTTCGGCATCTTGTGTCAGCATGGGGGCTTCCTAACCGGAGCATGAACCATAATCGTAATCCTTCATAACTTGTTCAGGAGCAATCGGATGTCCCCAAAATCTAGCTTATCATCTCTGGTATGATGGGGGCATCGCATGGACACCAGACATGGTATATTAACTCGCCCTAATCTTCTTAAAATAAGGATCTCATCTTCCGAGCGTCCTGGACGTGTAGCATTTGATATGCTAGGACTCGGAACGATGAGATATGAATTATGAAGAAGGGCTGGGGTCTGTATCTTCACCAGGGCAACTGGGAAACTATTTTTTTTTATATTTTCATACCTGTTCCCTAGTTGGCCAGGGGGCCGGCTGCATGGGTAATATAGCTTGGCCCAGAGGGGCTGAGCCAGAGGTGGGAGTGAGAATCCCCCTCAGGCCTGCCCCTGGAGGAAAGGCATAAAAATGCAATCCCTGAATATTTGGGTGTCACAAAGTGGGAGATCCAATCAAATTGGTTTGTGCACCATTACTCTGCCCAAATCTCCTGGGAGGAAAGGACTTTTACCACACAAATATTAAGTATTAGAACTTTCCTTGTTTTCTCCTTTTTATTTTACAATTGTTTGCCATTTATGTATGTCTCTTGTTAATCATTTTTTGTAACCAAGTACTGTCTATTTTTTATACATTAAACCTAAAAGTTTGATGGTTTGACTTGTAACCTTAAGAACCTCTTAGCTCCATGAAAAGTGTGTGTGCAGTCTGAGGCTGTATGTTGTTTTTCCGTGAGGCTTACTACCGTGTGTGTGTGTCTGCTTGTGAGTGAAACACTCAGGGGTGTCCTGTCGACGTTATAACTGACAGGTGGTGGCAGTGAAAGTTTTGTGTTAGTGCGTGGGTGTGCTTGCAGGCTTCAGGTGGCGATTTATGCTCAAGTTGCGGCCCAGCATAGGGCGTAACAGCGTGTGAGGGCCTGAAGGGCTTGGGCAACCCTTGTCTCGGGATGCGGTGGGCCGGTCTGGTCAACGGTACGTGACAATAATGATCGGCTTTGTCAGTCTAGATTGCAAGCTTTGCTGCGCATGGACAAGGATCTTCTGTGTTTGTTGATCTTTTACTTGAGCTATGACTCCTGCATTGTTTGAACTGTCCTGTCAAGTGTTTGTACAGCTCAGCTCTGTATGTGTTGGCCTGTGACTGCGGTGTTTGTGTAGAGATATTGGGGAGAATTTTTCAAGCTCAGCACTACAGAGTTTGGGCTTCAAAATGTCGCAATAGGGCTTTGCAAATTTTTGGGTTTATTTGGGGGGAAAAAATTGCACCATTTTGCATTAGTTTTGAAAAATAGTTGGGAAATTAGGTGTAGTTAGCCTGTCTTGCTGATTTAAAGGAGCTGTCCAGGATTTACATTATTTAAATCACTCCTTAGGGGGTGTGGCAGGTGCAGCACTATGAAGTGCCTTTTGCACTGTGGCATTAGAAGAATTTTGATATCTCTGACTTTTAGTCTAACCAGACTGACTATTACTCTGTAATTCCTCTAGCGCTTTTCTATGGAAACAGTAGGTTTAAAGAGCACACCAAATGCTTGAAATAACTTCTTTATTAACTATAACTTTTCTTTATATACAGTGGGGGAAATAATTATTTGACCCCTCACTGATTTTGTAAGTTTGTCCAATGACAAAGAAATGAAAAGTCTCAGAACAGTATCATTTCAATGGTAGGTTTATTGTAACAGTGGCAGATAGCACATCAAAAGGAAAATCGAAAAAATAACTTTAAATAAAAGATAGCAACTGATTTGCATTTCATTGAGTGAAATAAGTATTTGAACCCTCTAACAAAAAAAGACTTAATACTTGGTGGAAAAACCCTTGTTTGCAAGCACAGAGGTCAAACGTTTCTTGTAATTGATGACCAAGTTTGCGCACATTTTAGGAGGAATGTTGGTCCACTCCTCTTTGCAGATCATCTCTAAATCCCTAAGGTTTCGAGGCTGTCTCTGTGCAACTCTGAGCTTGAGCTCCCTCCATAGGTTTTCGATTGGATTAAGGTCCGGAGACTGACTAGGCCACTCCATGACCTTAATGTGCTTCTTCTTGAGCCACTCCTTTGTTGCCTTTGCTGTATGTTTTGGGTCATTGTCGTGCTGGAACACCCATCCACGACCCATTTTCAGTTTCCTGGCAGAGGGAAGGAGGTTGTCGCTCAGGATTTCACGATACATGGCTCCGTCCATTTTCCCGTTTATGCGAATAAGTTGTCCTGTGCCCTTAGCAGAAAAACACCCCCAAAGCAAAATGTTTCCACCCCCATGCTTGACGGTGGGGACGGTGTTTTGGGGGTCATAGGCAGCATTTTTCTTCCTCCAAACACAGCGAGTTGAGTTAATGCCAAAGAGCTCTATTTTGGTCTCATCAGACCACAGCACCTTCTCCCAGTCACTCTCTGAATCATTCAGGTGTTCATTGGCAAACTTCAGACGGGCCTGCACATGTGCCTTCCTGAGCAGGGGGACCCTGCAGGATTTTAATCCATTGCGGTGTAATGTGTTTCCAATGGTTTTCTTGGTGACTGTGGTCCCTGCTAATTTGAGGTCATTAACTAACTCCTCCCGTGTAGTTCTAGGATGCTTTTTCACCTTTCTCAGAACCATTGACACCCCACGAGGTGAGATCTTGCGTGGAGCCCCAGAGCGAGGTCGATTGATGGTCATTTTGTGCTCCTTCCATTTTCGAACAATCGCACCAACAGTTGTCACCTTCTCTCCCAGCTTCTTGCTAATGGTTTTGTAGCCCATTCCAGCCTTGTGCAGGTCTACAATTTTGTCTCTGACATCCTTGGACAGCTCTTTGGTCTTTCCCATGTTGGAGAGTTTGGAGTCTGCTTGATTGATTGATTCTGTGGACAGGTGTCTTTTATACAGGTGACTAGTTAAGACAGGTGTCCTTAATGAGGGTGACTAATTGAGTAGAAGTGTCTAACCACTCTGTGGGAGCCAGAACTCTTAATGGTTGGTAGGGGTTCAAATACTTATTTCACTCAATGAAATGCAAATCAGTTGCTATCTTTTATTTAAAGTTATTTTTTCGATTTTCCTTTTGATGTGCTATCTGCCACTGTTACAATAAACCTACCATTGAAATGATACTGTTCTGAGACTTTTCATTTCTTTGTCATTGGACAAACTTACAAAATCAGTGAGGGGTCAAATAATTATTTCCCCCACTGTAACACTGCCGCCTCCGCAGCAGATAGTCCATCTACAAAAACACGTGTTGAAAGGATATCAAAAAATGGCAGTATGCATAAGATGGTGGTTCAACTGTTCAATCTTGTCATTCAACATAAAATGGTGGATATATTTCTCTCTTAAGTATCTGCACTCTCACTTTAAGTTATTTAAGCACTTTATGATCTCTCTGAGAGGTATATCTGAGGTCTAACTAATAGTTCTGCTTGCAGTATGCAGTTAGCAGTGACTATTTGCAGATTGGTTGAGTATGATCTGGTATGGTTGTGTGCACTTTGGATTGCAATATGGAATCTGAATGCTTGCAATTTGTATTTGCAATTGTATGGTTGCAATTGGTGGAACTGTAAGTAAACACATATATATCTAGTTCAGTATACAGTTCTAAACACAATACTAACAATATTAACATTATATAACTGTTAAATACCTATATTAGCCTCTTGTTCCCATAAAACTCAGCTCTCAGTGGAGTGAATGTCTCTTCAGCTCCTGTTTCTGGTGAATAATGATTCTAGCAGCAAGAGCTGGGGGAATTCCCAGACAGGCTGTGTGAGAAGCTGGCTGCGATTGGTCTACACTTCTGCTTAGCAACAACAGATTAACACTATACTTTCTGTTGTTTCTGCTGTGTCACTGAGCTTACCTTACATTACAAAAGGAATTTTAAAGGCATATTATCTTTTTCTGCTTCTGTGAACACAAAATATAACAGTTATATGACATCCAAAACATGATGTCACAGTAAATAACTCTGCTTTTGTCTTTAACACATAAACATAGGAACTGTATTAAGGCTATTGGCAGGTTTAGCTGTATACACATATAAGCTAAACTAGCAACCTAGGGCAGGTTTTAGCTGGCCAGCTACAGGGGGGCCTGTGAAAAGAGCTAAACTTACCTGCTACCTGGGCTCCATGGCTGTCTTCATTGGACTTCCTGTCCCTGTATGTAAATGTCCTGCACAGACCGGGTCATGTGCATAGCTGCAGCCAATGACTGGCCTCAGCAGTGACGTGTCCCCAATTGTCATGTGACCCAGCAGTGATATGCCACTTGGAGGCACGTCACTGCTGAAGCCACATCACTGCAGGAAGTTTACATGTGGGGACTGGAAGTCCAGTGAAGACAGCCCAGGAGCCATGGACTGGCAGGAAGCAGATTAGTATAGATCTCTTCCAGGGGCGAATTGGCCATGGACCTTACAGGGAAATTTCCCGGTGGGACGATGCCCAGAGGGCCACCCGAGCCCTCTTCTCTGCCCCTGGCCAGGTACATAATAAGCTCTCAGTGATAACGTTGTGAGAATCAGGTACTCATGTACCCGGCCAGAGACCTCACATGCCTTTCTGAATTTATCTGCTGTGGCCTGCATCTCAACTCCTAAGCCGCTGCGCCATACCTTAATCAGAGACAACTGGAGAAGGACAAAAAATGGTAGCTATTGATGGCCACCACAGAGGACCAGCTTTTGGGGCAGTATATTCTGCTGCTCTGTGGTATATGGTTCTGATGGGATGCTGATTTTGCACTATGGTATTGCTGATGCCGCCTACTTGTGTTGCCCCACCTTCTGTCAATTTGGACCCCCCCATCCCTACAACATGGGGCCACTTTTAAGTTTTTTTCCAGGGCTACTTTAAGTTCCCAGTCTGCCCCTGACGTTTTCACAGGTACCTCTGGAGAAAGGAAAAAAAAGGAGAAAATCCTGAACAACTCCTTTTAGCAAGATTTATCAACTGTAACTTTTTAAAAAGTCACAAAAATGGTCACATTCTTACTTTAGCGAAGGGGTGGTGTAGAAAGTGGAGTAACATCTCAAGTCAGATGTGTTAGACTTAAAGATGCAAGAAATTAATCAAACAGCGTGCAACATTTCATAAAGGTCCATCCACACATCCGTAGTGTATTGCGGATCCGCAATACACCCGGCCGGCACCCCCATAGAATTGCCGCAATTGTGGACAAGAATAGAACATGTTCTATTTTTTTCGAGAGCCACGGAACGGAAGATCGGGGCCGCGCTCCGGAAATGCGGATGCAGACAGCACACTGTGTGTTGGATGCAGACAGCACACTGTGTGTTGCCCCATAGAGAATGAATGGGTCTGGATTCGTTCTGCAACGTAGCGGAAAAGATCCGGATCCATTCTACGGACATGTGAATGGGCCCTAACTTGGGAGCAAATTACATTACTGCAGACTCCAGCAAAACTCCCTTGAGACATTCCCCTCATGATAAATCTCCCCTAATTTGTACTGGTGTAGTGGTACAGTGGTCTGCAGTAGGGATCCTTGTGCATCCATACAGCTAGGATACCTATGTTCATTACGTAGATATCCATGCTTCAGCTATACATATGGACCATGACTTACAGGTTGAGGAGGAGACGAATGTTGAGATTACAGCCGGTTGCGAGTGAGAATATTGTATATTTTAACAAACCCTTTTTTCAAAAAAAAAAACGGACAAAGGCATTAGTTACTGTAGATGTGTGTTGACCAAACCATAGTTCTGATTTTTGTCTTCTTTGACCCTGCCATTGACTTGTACATTCAGGTTCAGTCCATAGTAGATGTTATTTCCATGTAGGAAAGGAGATAAGCATCTACCAAAAACCCATCAGATGCCGCTTACCTCAGACAGGTAAAAACCCAACCTGTCCATACTGTGTTTCCCTCAACAAGGTATGTTAGCGGAGGTCAAGCTGTCCCCATGGTAAAAAGTCTTTACATGGTATTGGCAGTCATTCAATGTCCCTTTTCAGCCTCAGGGGCTATTCACGCGACCGTATCTTGGTCTGCGTCCAATACACAGTTTTTGCGTATCGCACGCTGACCTATTAATTTCAATAGAGCGGCAAAAAATGCGAACATTGCATTGTGTGCTGTCATCATCCATATGTCTGTTCGACGGCCCTGCAAAAAGGATAGAACATGTCTGTTTTGCGGACAAGGCTAGGCATTGCTAGAATGGGGCCATTAAAAAAGTGCGGGATGTACACAGACCGCATCTGTATTTTGTGGATCCGTGATTTGCGGTCCGCAAAATGGATAAACTCGTGTGAAAAGCCCTTCAGGCTGGGTTTACAACATGTTATGATTCTGCATGCAATTTGATTCATTCTCATGATGTGTCGCAATAATTGGTGCATATGAATAACCAGTAGAGATTGTTTTTAATTGCAAATAATTGAAGACATTACAACTGAGGAGGTTTTCAGGGAAATATTTTTAAAAAATGGGCAGAATGGGTAAAAAATAACAAATAATCATTACTCATCTCACTGACCCCCGCTGCTGCTGGTCCAACACTGCTCTCCACTTCCCTCTCCTAGGCTAGATGTTCAGCAGATGACTTGGACTGCCTTCTTGGCCAATTTTTCACCCATTCTGACCCATTTTTATAAAATGTTCACCTGGAAAACCCTTTTAAAGCCATTGACTGCTTTAGGCTATAAGCAGATCAGAGTAATCATCTGTAATCTGTGGAGGAATTGAGTAAGGCTACTTTTACACTTGCGTTGTTAATTCCGGTATTGAGATCCAGCAGAGGATCTCAATACCAGAATTAAATGGATCCGTTTTGATTTTGCACATCAGGACGCATCCGTTCCGTTAGAATACGACGGTGTTAAAATCAAACCGGATCTGTCACTAAATACATTGAAAGTCAATGGGTGACGGATCCGGTTTTTTTAGGCTGCTCGCCATTGACTTACATTGTTTTCAGTGCCGGATGCGTTTTTTTTTCCCCCCATTTTTGACTGGACACGAAACCACAGCTTGCAGTGGTTTTGTGTCCGGTCACAAAACGGAATTCTGCCGAAACGAAAGACATCCTGATGCATCCTGAACAGATCTCTTTCCATTCAGAATGCATGAGGACTACCGTAAATAGAAACATTTTTTTTCCAGTATTGAGATCCTCTGCTAGATCTCTATACCGGAAAACAACAACGCGAGTGTGAAAGTAGCCTTACAAGTATTCAGTTTCCCTGCAGCACCACCACAGGGGAGATTGAGTATTACACAGGTTCCATTTTGTAAATCAGTGGGTAGTCCATGTAATGCAAGAACACGAGAGATTGTTTGAAAATGGGTTTATACACCTGACAACCCCTTTAGGGATGGCACAGTATCTCAGTGACCAAGGATGTAGGTGAAACTACTATGTACAGTATGGACAGTTTAGTTTTCCTATAATTTATTTTTCAACCACAAAAAACACAAAATAAGATTAGGACGTAAATAGATATAGATGTGGATACACTTTCTAGTCAATCAAGTGTCACATTACCTTCAAAGGTCACCATACCGATTAATCTCGGAATATATGAGTAATATTTACACTGTATTACCTCCTCCGTGCCTATCATCTATACATACAGTTGTGAGTATGTTTGATTTGTCATGTGCTTATTACGAGCTGCAGTTTGCTTTGTTCCGCTTCAGTATGTACTGTTCTATGCCATTATGTTGCTGGGTCTGGTTGAGCATATCTGTAATTAGGAACATGCAGGCATATAATAGGTACCACAATGCTGCTCTTTGTGCCATATAAAAGGCCCACTGTTTCCTTATACAAGAAGGTTAATGTATAAAGTGTTTACGTACAGTATAATATAGGGTAAAGAAATCAGAGTTGATTAACTTAAAGGGGTTGTTCATTTTTTGAGAAAAGGTATGCTTTTTCCCCCAGAAATAATGCCCCTTCTGTCCATGGCGTTTCTGGTATTACCGCTCAGCTCCATTTAACTCAACTGCAGTCCACCCACCCCACACAATATTTCTGCCAGTTGATATGAAAACCCTTATTCTTATTCATAGTGAAATCCACTTGCTTTCATATTCCAGTTTCTAAGCGTAGCAGCCATCCGTTCTTCCTCATTGACTTTTGGAAATCGTTTCTTGATTGGTTACTGCCATGTGCATAAATAAGGCAACTTTCACACTAGCGTTTTAGTTTTCCGGTATTGAGATCCGTCACAGGGTCTCAATACCTGAAAAAAAAAAAACGCTTCAGTTTTGTCCCCATTCATTGTCAATGGGGACAAAACTGAACTGAATAGAACGGAGTGCTCCAAAATGCATTCCGTTCCGTCTAGTTGCGTTCCCAGACCGGAGAGCAAACCGCAACATGTTGTAGTTTGCTTTCCGTCCTGAGATGTGGAACAAGACGGATCCGGCATGACCCACAATGCAAGTCAATGGGGACGGATCCGTTTTTTCTGACAAAATCTGACACAATAGAAAAATAATCCGTCCTCCAATAACTTTCAATGGTGGTCATGGCGGATCCGTCTTGGCTATGTTACAGATAATACAACCGGATCCGTTCATAATGGATGCAGATGGTTGTATTATCAGTAACTGAAGCGTTTTTGCTGAACCCTGCCGGATCCAGTAAAAACGCTAGTGTGAAGGTAGCCTTAGAGAATGCAGCACCACTCTTCACACAGTAATTTTGATGCTACACAGCAACGTGTTACACAACATACGACATGCTGCAACTGGAATGTGACAAAAAATGCAGACCTGTCACAAGACAGCAAGTTGCAGACATTTTTTGTTACGTACCTTTTCTGAGCGTGCTGTCGCAGGACATACAGTTGCAAGAAAAAGTATGTGAACCCTTTAGAATGATATGGATTTCTGCACAAATTGGTCATAAAATGTGATCTGATCTTCATCTAAGTCACAACAATAGACAATCACAGTCTGCTTAAACTAATAACACACAAATAATTAAATGTTACCATGTTTTTATTGAACACACCATGTAAATATTCACAGTGCAGCTGGAAAAAGTATATGAACCCTTGGATTTAATAACTGGTTGAACCTCCTTTGGCAGCAATACCTTCAACCAAACGTTTCCTGTAGTTGCAGATCAGACGTGCACAACGGTCAGGAGTAATTCTTGACCATTCCTCTTTACAGAACTGTTTCAGTTCAGCAATATTCTTGGGATGTCTGGTGTGAATCACTTTCTTGAGGTCATGCCACAGCATCTCAATCGGGTTGAGGTCAGGACTCTGACTGGGCCACTCCAGAAGGCGGATTCTCTTCTGTTTAAGCCATTCTGTTGTTGATTTATTTCTATGCTTTGGGTCATTGTCCTGTTGCAACACCCATCTGCTGTTGAGCTTCAGCTGGTGGACAGATGGCCTTAAGTTCTCCTTCAAAATGTCTTGATAAACTTGGGAATTTATTTTTCCTTCAATGATAGCAATCCGTCCAGGCCCTGACGCAGCAAAGCAGCCCCAAACCATGATGACCCCTCCACCATACTTCACAGTTGGGATGAGGTTTTGATGTTGGTGTGCTGTGCCTCTTTTTCTCCACACATAGTGTTGTGTATTTCTTCCAAACAACTAAATTTTGGTTTCATCTGTCCACAGAAAATTTTGCCAGTACTGCTGTGGAACATCCAGGTGCTCTTGTGCAAACTGTAAACGTGCAGTAATGGTTTTTTTTGGACAGCAGTGGCTTCCTCTGTGGTATCCTCCCATGAAATACATTCTTGTTTAGTGTTTTACGTATCGTAGATTCGCTAACAGGGATGTTAGCATATGCCAGAGACTTTTGTAAGTCTTTAGCTGACACTCTAGGATTCTTCTTCACCTCATTGAGCAGTCTGCGCTGTGCTCTTGCAGTCATCTTTACAGGACGGCCACTGTACCAGCAGTGCTGAACTTTCTCCATTTATAGACAATTTGTCTTACCGTGGACTGATGAACAGCAAGGCTTTTGGAGATACTTTTATAGCCCTTTCCAGCTTTATGCAAGTCAACAATTCTTAATCGTAGGTCTTCTGAGAGCTCTTTTGTGCGAGGCATCATTCACATCAGGCAATGCTTCTTGTGAAAAGCAAACCCAGAACTGGTGTGTGTTTTTTATAGGGCAGGGCAGCTGTAACCAACACCTCCAATCTCATCTCAAAGATTGGACTCCAGTTGGCTGACACCTCACTCCAATTAGCTCTTGGAGATGTCATTAGTCTAGGGGTTCACATACTTTTTCCACCTGCACTGTGAATGTTTACATGGTGTGTTCAATAAAAACATGGTAACATTTAATTATTTGTGTGTTATTAGTTTAAGTAGACTGTGATTGTCTATTGTTATGACTTAGAAGAAGATCAGATCACATTTTATGACCAATTTGTGCAGAAATCCATATCATTCCAAAGGGTTCACATACTTTTTCTTGCAACTGTATGTCACTGTGCAGCCCTGCCTAAAGGACAAGGAGTAATACGCTCTGTGCGTATATCATTTACATGGAGAGACAAAGAGGATGCACTGTCTGCGCCTGGGTGATTATGGGGAGAGCCAGGGAGGCAGTACTATCTGTGCCAAAATCATTACAGGAAGCAAAAGGGCGGCAGTACTTTCTGTGCCTACATCATTCCATGGAGAGGCAGCACTATCTATGCTTAGCTTTTTACAGGGAGACAGGGAGGTAGTACGATCTCTGCCCAGAATTTTACATGGAGGGACAGGGGGGCAGTACTATCGGTGCTACGATTATTACATGGAGCGATAGGGAGGTAGCACTATCAGTGTATAGATTATTACAAAGAGATAAAGGAGCACCGTGCTTCTTGTGCCTAGATTATTACAGAGAGAGACAGGGAGATAGTACCATCCTTGCCTAGATTATTACATGGAGGGACAGGGAGGCAGTACTCTCTGTACTTCAATTATTACATGGAGCGATAGGTAGGCAGCACTATCAGTGTATAGATCATTACAAGGAGATAAAAGAGCACAGTACTACCTGTGCCTAGATTATTACAGGGAGAGACAGGGAGGTAGTACCATCTCTGCCCAGATTATTACATGGAGGGACAGTAAGGCAGTACTATATGTGGTTTCGATAATTACATGGAGGGACAGGGAGGCAGCACTATCATTGTATAGCACATTACAGGGAGATAAAGGAGGGCAGTACTACTTTTGCCTAGATTATTACAGGGAGAGACTGGGAAGCAGTACTATCTGTGCTTATATAATTTACAGGAGAAGGGTAGCTGATTTTTATACCCTCTTCCCAAAATTCCAGGGGAGCATTGCCTGGCCTATAAGACTCCTCAAGCCAATTACACGCTCCAAAAGGAGATATAGTATCCCCCTATACAATTTACAGGGAGAAACAAAGAGGTAGTACTATCTGTGCCTACATTATAAACAGGTAGAGACATGGAGGCAGTACTATCGTTGCCTACATCATTTGCTGGTAGAGAAAAAGAAACATTACTGCCACTTTGTGGGCAAAAGGGCTTACTGCTCCCCAAGGTAAAGGTAATACTGAGCTTGGAAATAAATTGTCAGCCCTGTAGTTGAATGTTTAAATGTTAATAAACGTTCTTTTCTCTCTCTAGATCAGGAGACGCAGACCTACCCCAGCCACCTTATTCCGTGTATCTGATCCACAGTCACCAGGTAAGGAAGTACCACATCACGTGCTGCAGATACAGATAGATGAATCTGTCTTTACAGGATCCATGACAGGATCCATTGTGATCCTACATGATCCTTTTTAGTCATGGAACAGATCCCCATTGTAATGGATCCATCAGGTTTCCATTTTTCTTTTCTCAACACAATCACAAAGCACTCTTCGCCATTCTGGCCATTAGTTGTTAATTGTAGTATATTACTAAAGACATAACTATATTATTTCATTTATTTTTAAGGGGGTTGTCCCATCATAACAACTTATCGCCTATCAACAGGGTAGTTGATAAGGGACTAATTGGTGGGGGTCCAACCACTGGGGCCCCCAACGATCACAACAATGAAGTTGAATGAGGCAGCAGTCGCACATGCATGCCGGCGCTTCATTTACTCCAGGGATTCCGTGACCCTGTACTCATGACTGGTGAGGGTACGACTGCAGGGATCGAAGATGTGCTTATGGTGGGACAACCCCTTTAATAATCATCATTACTTCTATATCCATGGTCACCTAATGAGAGAACAGAGAGATCTTTAGACAGGTGAAATAGTCATTAAAAAGCATAAAATTAAGATCAGGGTCAAGGAGCCTTGTTCAGTCCCTTCTAACATAAGGCCTTTTCCACAAATGGTGCAGATTTTGCTGTGGAATTCATAGCGGAAATGCTTTGAGTTTGTTGCAGCTTTTTACCCTTGGCGTGGCAAAAGGTGAAATAAGCGCTAAAACCTGCTCTGCGTGCTTTGTGTGGATTTTTTTGGTGGAAATTTTCTGCAGCATGTGAATGAGATTTGTTAAAATCGCATCCTCTTTGCTGCTATTGCAAATGCTGTGGATTTTATGCATGCAATTCTGCTGCAGCGTGTATGCCACTTGTGGCTGTCCCCTAAAAATGGGTCACCTTGTATGACTATGGCTCTGTTCACATTTGAGATGAAGGCTCTATCTAGATTTTCTGTCGTATTTGAAGAACAATATAGTGTTGCGTGCAGTAATGTTTTTCCTGGCTAAATGACAGACACCTCTGTGGAACCCAATAGACCCCCGCTAAAAGTCAGTGGGGACCATAGGGTGCTGCAATGTCTATTGTGTGATGGACCCTGATCCGGAAAAAAAAATGCTGATAAGAACAGAGCCTTTAAAGGGGTTGTTCAATTTTGCAGATTTTTTTAAAAAAAATTTAACCCCTGCCTGTTGTACTTGAAAAATCCTGCTCACCTGCTCCCCGCTGCTCACTTCCAGTTTCCTTAAACAGTCTCCAGGCACCCATTCTGTAAACATCTGGATGGATGAGGTCATGTGTGTCACTGCAGCCAATGAAGGGCCTCAATGGTGACATGTCTCCATGTGGCACGTGCCCTAGCAGTAATGTGCCACTTGGGGACACATCACCACTGAGACCAATCATTGGCCGCAGCGGCAACTGTGACCCCCATTCATCTTGAAGTTCATAAGACGGGGGCCAGATGACTGCTGAAAGGAGACAGGGACCTAGCTGGACAGCCCCTTTAATCTTAAGTGGTTCAGTCTGTCATGATCTGGGGGAAATCTTTATATGAATGATTGAGTTTCTAACTGAATGTCCTCTTTAAAGGGGTTATTTACCCATATGGACCTTTTCTGCAGACCCCCAAGCAAGGCTGGACCCACTATAGGAAACATACTTACCCCCCAGCTGGGTTCCAGCTCCATTGCTGCCCCCTGGACGCCGCTGGTCTTGGGTCTACCCGCGTCAACATTCGGTCATGTGGACACTGCAGCCAACTGGCCACAGTGGTCATGTGTCATTCATTCACCACGTGACCCAAAAACATGGGTGACATGTCAAATTGGATGTTGCGGGGAGACCTGAGACCTGCAGGTCTGGCCAACCTGGGGAAGTGGGGGAGGGGGGGCTTTGCAGAAAAGGTCCCCAGGGATGAACAATCCCTTTAAATATAATGTATATGGCCAGCGTTAATAGGTAAGGCCAATTATGATAAAACTAATATTACAATTTAAAGTGACAGTAGTAGATTTTTGTCAGCAGTTTGTTTTCAATTGTCTCCATGCAGGTTCTCTACTCTTATAACCATTGATGGTCGTGTGCTATGATAATCCTGACCATTTATTAACACACTAGCTATTAGACCCTGTTCATTTCAGATTTTAAAATAAATGTCTGTATATAAAATGTTTTCATTTGACTCTGCCCATTACGAGGCGTCCGCTGCAAAATACATGTGGGCCTGAAATGTCCCGTAGATTAAAAAAATGGATTTGTCATTTTTCGTTCTGCATCATACAAGAAATAATGATTCTCTTTTTTTCTCTGTTTCTTGCTACTTATTTTACCTTACAGATGATGACCCCACATTATATCAGGTAAAGCTTGCCGCCTTTTTGTCGCTTTGTGCTATTTACTGTTCCAGGCCATACAAAATGCTTTATAGTTTTATGTAAGACAGACTTTAAAAACGGAACTGTATGCTAGAGAGGCTATCGGGATCATAGCATTGCCTAGGCACGCTCTTCTGACTGTCTCTCCTGGCACCTGCATCGGAAATAGGTGTACCCTGTAACGAGGTTTAAGTGATTAGAAAAAAAACAGCGCCACTCTTATTCATTCATCCATTCATTTCAACCGCTACACCAGACACAACCCATAATCTAGAGTGGTGCAATATAGAAATGATCTAAATATGTAGTACTTGATGATCCAGCCATCTTGTTCTGACCCTTCTACACAACCGCTGAGTTCAGTTATAACAACAGGGCAAATTTACTAATGTGAGGCTGCAGTTCTAGTACATAATCTTGTATCAAGTTTCAGACAGCAAATAATCCACTGCGATTCGTTTGTCTGTGTTGGATTTCCAGCTTGACAAGTGGGAGTGGTGTAGTGGTAAGGAGGTGTGGCTTAAAGGGGTTGTCCCATGATTGATATAACAAATAAATATCAGGCATCATACTGCACGTGAAAATCTCCTTCTAACAAAGCTAGAACCAGCCCTGTACCTTACATGGATCCAGAGATCTCCCCATTCTTTGCTCCATTTGATCTGCTAGATTTATTTTAAACCAGCAGCTCAGTGGAGATGTCCTTTGTCTGGGGGGTGTCCTTTCTGCTGCAGCTCTCTCACTAGCATAGTTCAGGGGACATGCCCTTTCTGCTGCAGATCCCTACCTGTAACTGTCACAGCTTGTAAATAAAAGATAGGAGTGGTGGCAGCTGAAGGATAGATCTGAGCAGACGTGACCTACTCAGTGAGGTGGACAACGAAATAAAGATAAGAACAAACAGTAGGTGGCGCTGTACCGATACATTTTATTGAATAACTCAGTGGTTATGCAAAATATTTAATGACATGCAGTTACAAAAGTATTAAGATCCAAGTGCTGGTTAGAAAAATGTAGAATATTTTTCATGGGACTACCATGCAACAATCTGCACCAAAATTCTGGCGCAAAGTAAGCCAATCAAGAGTTGGTGTACAGTTAAAGAAAAGTGTCTAGCCAAGCACCAAATTTATCATCCAGCGTGAGCCACTGCGATACATTTGGTGCATCTTTAGACTACTTAAGCATACACTGTTTATATTTCAAAAAGGATTTCCGTATCAGTGTCACGTCCGTGAAAAAAAGCGTACGTGTTTTATCAATGATGATGTTCATGGCTGGTCCATGTGTCTGTTTTTACCATCTGTGTGTCATCTGTAATTCACTGACGTTGCTTAGTTGAAAATTAATTTCACACGAACGTATTTTCTTTCCGTGTCCGTTCCGTTTTTCTTGCAGACCATATACGGAACCATTCATCTCAATGCGTTACTCTGTGTGCATTCCGGACGTCATCCGTATTTTTTGCGGATCCGTTTTTTGCGGACCGCAATATACATACGGTCGTGTACATGAGGCCTTAGTAAAAAAAAAAATGAAATGTGAACAGACACAGTTAAATCAGTGGGTACATGTGCTCTCCGTGGAAAATGTGGACAGTGAAAAACGGAAATGTGGATGAGACCTAAATCTGTCCCATCTCTGTCCTCTTCTATAGTATTTATCCAAGGACTTGGTAGTGAGTGGGTTAAATTTAATTTGGCTGATTAAGCAATTAAACAGGTATAGCTCACCCCCCTTTCTCATAGACTGAGCTCCTACCCTCCCTCATGGAGTGAAAATACGTAATGGAATTTGTGATGAAAGGGGGGGATGTTGAAATTCTGAGAAGTGAACAAAAGGGTTTATTTAAAGCGAAGAACGTTCTGCTCTAAAGTCACAGTGAGAATGACCTCAAAGGCAAAGCAAGGCCACCTGAGGAACGGTGTGGGGGTGGCAGTGAATAAGGATGAACTTCAATAGTGCGGTCTGTTTTTCTGGGACTTGGCGAGCGTCACCTACAAAATGGAAGCTATGAACTGCTACAACGTATATTAATCACAGTATTGCACCTAAATACTTTACACTATTGTGCATTTAAGCGCATCTCTGCATAAGCTGAGCTCAATCATTTGCAGTAGAAGAAGCGTTTCAGATGGGTTTATTACATACATATTTAGGGGGTCATTTACTAAGTCATACATGCCAAAAGTTTTTTACAACGCAGTCTGCGACTTTTCCCTGCTCACACCAGGTCTAAAAAAGGGGGCATGGCGTGGGCGGAGAAGGGCTGGCAGGCCTGTCTCATTTATCATTTTCTACGTATTAAGCCTCATTCATACGTCAGTGTTCGGTCAGTGATTTCTATCAGTGATTTTGAGCCAAGACCAAGTGCGGCTCTAAACAGAGAACAGGTGCAGATCTTTAATTTAGGCCTCTTGCACACGACCGTTGTGCGTCCGTGGCCATATGGTGGCCCGCATACAACGGGTCCGCAATACACAGGCACCGGCCCGTGTGCACTCCGCATCACAGATGCAGACCCATTCACTTGAATGGGACCGCAATCACGGAGATGTGGAACGGAAGCAGTGATCGAAACCCCACGGAAGTACTTACGGAGTGCTTCCGTGGTTTTTCTGTCCATTCCTCCACACTGCAAAAAAATAGAACTTGTTGAATTGGTCTCGATCCGTGCCGGCCACCGCACGGATGTTGCCCGTGCATTGGGGACCGCAAATTGCAACGTTCGTGTGAAAGAGGCCTTAGGTTCACGATCACTGATGGGAAAACACTGACGTGTGAATGAGGCTTTAGGCTTCATTCACACGTCCGTAGAACACGGTCCGTGAGATACCAGACTGGCATCCTGCTTAGTGCAGGAGCGCAAGGCATCATTGGTTGCTATGACGCCGTCCGCTTTGTGCCGCCGCCGCAGTACAGTAATACACTCGTATAGATCATAGCAACCAATGACGCCGTGCGCTCCTGTACTAAGCAGGATGCCAGTCCGGTATCTCACGGACCGTGTTCCACGGACGTGTGAATGAAGCCTTAGGCCTCATGCACACGGCCGTTGTTTGGGTCCGCATCCGAGCCGGCGTTTTTGCGGCTCGGATGCAGACCCATTCACTTCAATGGGGCCGCAAAAGATGCGGACAGGACTCCGTGTGCTGTCCGCATCCGTTGCACCGTTCCATGGCCCCACAAAAAGAAATATAGCATGTCCTATTCTTGTCCATTTTTCGGACAAGAATAGGCATGTCTACAATGGGCCGCCCATTCAGTTTCCGCAAATTGCGGAAGGCACACGGGCGGCTTCACGTTTTTGTGGATTCGCGGTTTGCGGACGGCAAAAAACTGCACAGTCGTATGCATGTAGCCTTAGGTGTAGAAAATTGTCTAAATTTAAGCCAGCAAGGAAGCTGTCTTACATTTAGACCGGCGGTGGATGCGCTGAAGTTAAGTAGAGGCTGGTGCCTCTACATAACTTTGACGGACCCACTGCCAGCACAAGGGGTTATTAAGGGGGTTATTAAGACCGGTGTCTAGAACGCTGGTCTTAATAAATTACCCATCATTCAAACTATGCATCCAAACTATGGATACACAGGCACCGGCCCCTTTGTGCCTAGATCAGTTTAGATCAGTATTGCACCTAATCGGGATCTACGTTCAGTTCAGTAGAACCATGGGTGGTCCGAGTGTTGCAGCTGTAATACAAAAGCTAAAATGGGTCATACCACCTTTAGTCAGGCTGTATATTTTATATATAGTCAACATCAGAGAAAGCTTCAGTGCACAGTCCCCACAGACCCGGTACACAACTGCTCAGTCCTCTTCTCCCAAAACCCGCTTCTCCACCCTTACAGAAAAAAAACTCTCCACTCTACTCTCCAGATCACATCTCACCACCTGTGCACTTGACCCAATCCCATCCCACCTCATCCCTAACCTCACCACAGTGTTTATCCCAGCCCTAACTCATCTCTTCAACCTATCACTATCTGGTGTCTTCCCCTCTGGTTTTAAACATGCTACCATTACACACATCCTCAAAAAGCCTTCACTTGACCCATCTTTTGTCCAGTTATCGCCCCATATCACTTCTTCCGTATGCCTCAAAGCTACTTGAGCAACATGTCCATTCTGAACTATCCTCTCATCTGTCCTGCTCCCTCTTTGACCGGCTACAATCTGGCTTCCGACCCCACCACTCAACTGAGACTGCCCTTACCAAAGTCACTAATGACCTACTAACAGCCAAAACCAAAAAACATTACTCTGTCCTCCTTCTCCTTGACATGTCCTCTGCCTTTGATACTGTCGACCACTCCCTTCTGTTACAAACTCTCTCATCTCTTGGCATCACTGACCTGGCCCTCTCCTGGATTACATCATACCTCACAGAGCGGACATTTAGTGTCTCCCACTCTCACACCACCTCCTCGTCTCATTCCCTCTCTGTTGGTGTCCCGCAAGGCTCTGTCCTAGGACCTCTGCTCTATCTACACTTTCTGCCTGGGACAGCTCATAGAGTCCCATGGCTTTCAGTATTACTTTTATGCTGACGACACACGAATCTACCTCTCTGGTCCAGACATCACCACCTTACTATCCAGAATCCAACAATGCCTATCTTCCATATCCTCCTTCTCTTCTCGCTTTCTAAAACTTAACATAGATAAAACAGAATTCATCATCTTCCCATCTTGCTCAACCCCCCCAACAGACGATCAATGGCTGCCTACTCTCCCCGGCCAACCAAGTCCGCTGCCTTGGAGTGACCTTGGATTCTGCCCTCTCCTTCCGACCGCACATCCAAGCCCTTTCCACCACCTGCTGCCTCCAACTCAAAAACATCTCTTGCATCCGCGCTTTCCGCATCTCTGAGTTTGCAAAAATGCTTGTACACGCCCTCATCATCTATCGCCTAGACTACTGCAACAACCTCCTCAGTGGCCTTCCATCTAGCACTCTCGCACCCCTTCAATCTATCCTCAACTCTGCTGCCCGACTAATCCTCCTCTCACCATGTTACTCCTCTGCCAGCCCCTTCACTGGCTCCCCATTGCCTAGCGAATTCAGTTCAAAATACTAACAAATACATACAAGGCTGTCCACAACCTGTTCCCTCCCTACATCTCTGAGCTACTTTCCTGATACATCCCCAAACGCAATCTCCGATCCTTACAAGACCTCCTTCTCTCCACCTCTTCCCACAATCGCCTCCAAGATTTCTCCCGTGCATCCCCCACACTCGCTACCCCTTCATATTAGACTCTCACCTACAGTGAAATCCTTCAGAAGAAACCTAAAAACCCACCTCTTCAGACAAGCCTACAACCAGTGACCCTGCTGCCTCTATACCACCATGATCAACTTTACCCTCTCCTACTGTGTCCTTCTCCCATAACATGTAGATTGTAAGCCGACAGGGCAGGGCCCTCTCTCCTTCTGTGAGAGTTTGTAACTCGTCTTGTTCATGCTTAGTGCAATTGTCTGTATTATGTATATATACCCCTTTTCATATGTACAGCTAGGGTGGCCAGACGTCCGGATCTCATAGGCCCAGTACCGAAGTCCGCTAGAGGGCACCAACACATCTTAGTCGTCCTTGACTACACCACTCGGTACCCGGAGGCAGTGCCGCTGCATCATACATCAGCCAAACTCATAGCTAAGGGGTTAATGGAGATGTTTTCTCGAGTGGGTCCGCCTAAGGAGGTTCTGACTGACCAATGGACCCCGTTTATGTCCAAGGTCATAAGGAAACTGTGTAAGTTGCTCCACATAATACAGCTACCGACGTCCATGTATCATCCACAAACGGATTTCTCCCGTCTAAAGATGGGAGGGACTGGGACCTTCTTCTGCCCTATCTCATGTTTGCAGTGCGAGAAGTGCCCCAGGCCTCTCTCTACTGGGTTCTCGCCCTTCAAACTGCTATACGGCAGACACCCTCGTGGTCTGTTAGACATCGCCAAAGAGGCGTGGGAACAACAGCGCACACCGCACAAAAGTGTTGTTGAGTACGTCACCCAGATGCAGGGACGGATGGAAACAGTGTTGCCTCTGGTTAGGGAGCATATGGAGGCAGCACAGCGAGCCCAGAGTAGGGTCTATAATAGGCAGGCTCGGGTCCGGAACTTTAACCCGGGTGATCGGGTGTTGGTTCTTGTACCGACCATAGACAGTAAGTTCCTAACTAGGTGGCAGGGGCCCTACGAGGTACTTGAAAAGATTGGAGAGGTAGATTACAAGGTACACCAGCCAGGGCAGCGAAAGCCGGAGCAGGTGTACCATGTGAATCTGGTCAAACCCTGGAAAGATAGGGAAACCTGTACGGAAGACAGCCCAGGACCAGCCGCCGGGCCTGGGGTGGAGATTTCCGGGGTTTGACTGGCCCCCTCCCAAAAGAACCCCCCTGCAGATTTCTGGTGGCCTCGTAGCGCTACACCAGGTCGACCATCTCTAGGGCATTACCAGGAGACACCTGGCCAATCCAGTGCTGGAGAGGGTACGGCAAAGCCCTCCAGAACACATCCGCCAACAAGCGGTCCAGCATAACAGTGGGACTCAGTACGTCAGGCTGCAGCCATTTTTGCAGCCGCTGTAGCAGATCATAATACTGCGGTCTGGCGAGTTCAGCCGGGTTAAATTCCCACTGATGCACTCGCTGGGCCCAGACCAATACATTCACCCCCAGTCTTGCCAGAATCTCACCTTTTATGGACAGGTAGTCGGTAAACACCTGCTGGGGTCCAGACGGCAGGAAAAGAGCGATGACCTCGGCCCATTGGTCTCAGGGTAACTTCTCCCTCATGGCCACCTTTTCGAACACCGCCAGATACGTCTCAATGTCGTCCGATTGGGTCATCTTAGGGCTCTCCGCACGAACAGCTTTCCGGGCATTGTGGATGTTCTGGGACGCTCCTGACGCTTGTAATGCCATCACATGCTGTAATAGCAGCTGGTTGGTTTCCTGCTGCTGCTTGTTTGCCTCCCGCAAGTTAGCCTCCACAAGGGCTTTTACGGGTCGTAACCTTGCCGGCTTGATATAAGACATACACCCCTGCCCGGGAAAAAAACTAAAACTTTTCGGCCTTCAGGCCAGCCTCACTGCGTTTGCCCGCATCCGACACCAAATGTGGGGATTCGGTCTGGTTAGTGGATGCAGTATAGAGGCAATGGACCAGGTTTTAAATCAATCTTCAGTGTTTATTCACCCTCATAACATAACACAAGAGTCCCTTTTCAGGCTTGGTGCTTGTTCACACACAGAAAAAAACTAAATAACGTTCACCTGGTATCCTGGGTGTCAGTTCACACCCGGCTGAATGCTCAGCCCCAGAAAGTCCACTTGCAGGCTGTAAGGCGGCCTGCTCGCCTGACACACGGTCTTCAGACCTCAGTGCAGAGAGCTCCCAAAACCACAGCGTCTCCACAGCTTCACTGTGAAGTGGAGGATAATCCACCCAGCTGAGACTGCTGGCTGGGTTTTTATCCCAAACCAAAACCCGGCCTGGAACGTGGGGAGGAGCCACCCACCCTGCACTTTGGCTGCTCCCAGTAAGAGCCGGCCCGGATCAGCTTTACAGCCATACTAAATAACAAATAGTGTCAGTCAGCACTAACTGCTGCTGACACTTTTAATTACCGGCTCTTACCTCACGAGGCCAGAAATCTTAGTGACACATACCTTTCGTCAATGACGGACCCTTGCGCCTTCCTACAAAATATATATATATATATATATATATATATATATATATATAGTCCAGAAAATGAATGGCACTCCAATAGATAATGGACAAATAACTCCTTTATTCCCCCATGCGCTGAATACAGGAGTTATTTGTCCATTATCTATTGGAGTGCCGTTCATTTTCTGGACTATTATTGTGGTAAGAAGCCTATTCCCTCAAGGTCGTGCACCCAGACTTGTCTATTTGCCTGTGTCGCCATTTTTGCGTTGAGATATATATATTTTTTTTTTGGGCTGCAATATAGGCACACTGAACTGAAGTGAAACCAACATCTCCTAGACTAACTCTGGCCCCTGTACTGGTGGTGGATACTAAGGGAAGGGGGGTATGACGTTAGGTATAAGGGATATAAAAGGGTTGTCCAAGATAATTTAACATCTTGGACAAGCAGTAAAGTGACTTAAATTACAAAAATATTTGAGTACTCTACTCCTTCTCCTGCACTATTCTCCGTAGTGCTGGTCTGACCCTCCCACCGCTGTTTGCAACCGCTACAGGCAATCACTGTCTTCAGTAGTCTATCACTGAGAACAGTGATTGCCTGCACCAGTCACATGTTGTATCCCGACACATCATTGTACATGTCCCAGTGTTGGTGATGTGCACAGTGACGTGCTGGGATATAGCACGTGACTGCTGCGGTTTGTAAGCAAACAGTGAAAGGAGAACTGGACAGGCATTTTAAGTATTTTAAGCCATTTTAGGGCTTGTCTGAGATTTTTTTATTATCTTGGACAACCATGCCAGATCCTTTTGTTCTCAGGGGAGATAGGCAGCTGTTGAGCATGCATGTGTAGGAGAAGGATAGCTGTTGGCTGCACAAATATTCGGTGACACCTATCTAAAGTGTGTGGCCAGCCTAATGCCTGGCTTATGACTGTATATTCTGGTACCAGTGATGGTGATTGTATGCTATCCTTAGGGAGATAATTACTACTTATTGGGTCAACATTGGTAAGCGTGCACAGAGTAACAACAACTAGTGACTATTGAAGTTTGCCACCTGGTTCTAGGGGAGGTCCAGCTGTCTAGGACAAATGTAGGGTCAGATGACCTAGTTGCAGAAATTATTTAACTGGTGGTAGGTGATCTCCATATCAAAGGTGAGGCGTTTTTCATAAGTGGTAATAGCATGCATATAGAGGTAAGCCTAACTCTGCATCGCTCTCGTAGTTCATCCGTATTCCTTCCAAGTAGGTAGTATTGTCCACAAGAAACATTATATAACTGAAATCCAATAACATTAACTGCATAGTTTTAGCTAAAGAAATTAGTAACTCACGAACTTTACCAACAGTGTATGCCATACACTAAGCCTTACAGATGACTGATAACATAAATGGATAAAATTCACCATATTATATTGTGCTCATGTACAGACGTGTACTTATTAGTAAAAATTTAAAATACTGATCCTTTTCCCTTTAACTTTGCATGAAGATAGGTGACCTTTTTCCTCCCCCTGCTTCTGAACCTTGATTGTTCCCATCAGCCCAGCCTTTATACCGTAGGGACCACAGCAGGCTATCTCTGAACTTCGGTAACAACAATTCACCCTTTCACACTAGGATGGCCCACAGCAGTGGAGCACATATGTACTGGCAGGATCAAGTTCCCAAGTGTTTGGATTTTAAAGAGGCACAACATGACGGAACTGCTGAGCAATACTATTCATGTCATGTCATTAAGGAGAGGATTGTGGAACATCTAAAATCTCACGGATTGAAAGATAAAAAACAGCATGGGTTTACTTCAGGGAGATCATGTCAAGGTAGATTACAAGGTACACCAGCCAGGGCAGCGAAAGCCGGAGCAGGTGTACCATGTGAATCTGGTCAAACCCTGGAAAGATAGGGAAACCTGTACGGAAGACAGCCCAGGACCAGCCGCCGGGCCTGGGGTGGAGATTTCCGGGGTTTGACTGGCCCCCTCCCAAAAGAACCCCCCTGCAGATTTCTGGTGGCCTCGTAGCGCTACACCAGGTCGACCATCTCTAGGGCATTACCAGGAGACACCTGGCCAATCCAGTGCTGGAGAGGGTACGGCAAAGCCCTCCAGAACACATCCGCCAACAAGCGGTCCAGCATAACAGTGGGACTCAGTACGTCAGGCTGCAGCCATTTTTGCAGCCGCTGTAGCAGATCATAATACTGCGGTCTGGCGAGTTCAGCCGGGTTAAATTCCCACTGATGCACTCGCTGGGCCCAGACCAATACATTCACCCCCAGTCTTGCCAGAATCTCACCTTTTATGGACAGGTAGTCGGTAAACACCTGCTGGGGTCCAGACGGCAGGAAAAGAGCGATGACCTCGGCCCATTGGTCTCAGGGTAACTTCTCCCTCATGGCCACCTTTTCGAACACCGCCAGATACGTCTCAATGTCGTCCGATTGGGTCATCTTAGGGCTCTCCGCACGAACAGCTTTCCGGGCATTGTGGATGTTCTGGGACGCTCCTGACGCTTGTAATGCCATCACATGCTGTAATAGCAGCTGGTTGGTTTCCTGCTGCTGCTTGTTTGCCTCCCGCAAGTTAGCCTCCACAAGGGCTTTTACGGGTCGTAACCTTGCCGGCTTGATATAAGACATACACCCCTGCCCGGGAAAAAAACTAAAACTTTTCGGCCTTCAGGCCAGCCTCACTGCGTTTGCCCGCATCCGACACCAAATGTGGGGATTCGGTCTGGTTAGTGGATGCAGTATAGAGGCAATGGACCAGGTTTTAAATCAATCTTCAGTGTTTATTCACCCTCATAACATAACACAAGAGTCCCTTTTCAGGCTTGGTGCTTGTTCACACACAGAAAAAAACTAAATAACGTTCACCTGGTATCCTGGGTGTCAGTTCACACCCGGCTGAATGCTCAGCCCCAGAAAGTCCACTTGCAGGCTGTAAGGCGGCCTGCTCGCCTGACACACGGTCTTCAGACCTCAGTGCAGAGAGCTCCCAAAACCACAGCGTCTCCACAGCTTCACTGTGAAGTGGAGGATAATCCACCCAGCTGAGACTGCTGGCTGGGTTTTTATCCCAAACCAAAACCCGGCCTGGAACGTGGGGAGGAGCCACCCACCCTGCACTTTGGCTGCTCCCAGTAAGAGCCGGCCCGGATCAGCTTTACAGCCATACTAAATAACAAATAGTGTCAGTCAGCACTAACTGCTGCTGACACTTTTAATTACCGGCTCTTACCTCACGAGGCCAGAAATCTTAGTGACACATACCTTTCGTCAATGACGGACCCTTGCGCCTTCCTACAAAATATATATATATATATATATATATATATATAGTCCAGAAAATGAATGGCACTCCAATAGATAATGGACAAATAACTCCTTTATTCCCCCATGCGCTGAATACAGGAGTTATTTGTCCATTATCTATTGGAGTGCCGTTCATTTTCTGGACTATTATTGTGGTAAGAAGCCTATTCCCTCAAGGTCGTGCACCCAGACTTGTCTATTTGCCTGTGTCGCCATTTTTGCGTTGAGATATATATATATTTTTTTTGGGCTGCAATATAGGCACACTGAACTGAAGTGAAACCAACATCTCCTAGACTAACTCTGGCCCCTGTACTGGTGGTGGATACTAAGGGAAGGGGGGTATGACGTTAGGTATAAGGGATATAAAAGGGTTGTCCAAGATAATTTAACATCTTGGACAAGCAGTAAAGTGACTTAAATTACAAAAATATTTGAGTACTCTACTCCTTCTCCTGCACTATTCTCCGTAGTGCTGGTCTGACCCTCCCACCGCTGTTTGCAACCGCTACAGGCAATCACTGTCTTCAGTAGTCTATCACTGAGAACAGTGATTGCCTGCACCAGTCACATGTTGTATCCCGACACATCATTGTACATGTCCCAGTGTTGGTGATGTGCACAGTGACGTGCTGGGATATAGCACGTGACTGCTGCGGTTTGTAAGCAAACAGTGAAAGGAGAACTGGACAGGCATTTTAAGTATTTTAAGCCATTTTAGGGCTTGTCTGAGATTTTTTTATTATCTTGGACAACCATGCCAGATCCTTTTGTTCTCAGGGGAGATAGGCAGCTGTTGAGCATGCATGTGTAGGAGAAGGATAGCTGTTGGCTGCACAAATATTCGGTGACACCTATCTAAAGTGTGTGGCCAGCCTAATGCCTGGCTTATGACTGTATATTCTGGTACCAGTGATGGTGATTGTATGCTATCCTTAGGGAGATAATTACTACTTATTGGGTCAACATTGGTAAGCGTGCACAGAGTAACAACAACTAGTGACTATTGAAGTTTGCCACCTGGTTCTAGGGGAGGTCCAGCTGTCTAGGACAAATGTAGGGTCAGATGACCTAGTTGCAGAAATTATTTAACTGGTGGTAGGTGATCTCCATATCAAAGGTGAGGCGTTTTTCATAAGTGGTAATAGCATGCATATAGAGGTAAGCCTAACTCTGCATCGCTCTCGTAGTTCATCCGTATTCCTTCCAAGTAGGTAGTATTGTCCACAAGAAACATTATATAACTGAAATCCAATAACATTAACTGCATAGTTTTAGCTAAAGAAATTAGTAACTCACGAACTTTACCAACAGTGTATGCCATACACTAAGCCTTACAGATGACTGATAACATAAATGGATAAAATTCACCATATTATATTGTGCTCATGTACAGACGTGTACTTATTAGTAAAAATTTAAAATACTGATCCTTTTCCCTTTAACTTTGCATGAAGATAGGTGACCTTTTTCCTCCCCCTGCTTCTGAACCTTGATTGTTCCCATCAGCCCAGCCTTTATACCGTAGGGACCACAGCAGGCTATCTCTGAACTTCGGTAACAACAATTCACCCTTTCACACTAGGATGGCCCACAGCAGTGGAGCACATATGTACTGGCAGGATCAAGTTCCCAAGTGTTTGGATTTTAAAGAGGCACAACATGACGGAACTGCTGAGCAATACTATTCATGTCATGTCATTAAGGAGAGGATTGTGGAACATCTAAAATCTCACGGATTGAAAGATAAAAAACAGCATGGGTTTACTTCAGGGAGATCATGTCAAACTAATCTTATTGATTTTTTTGATTGGGTGACTAAAATAATAGATGGAGGAGGTGCAGTAGACATCGCTTATCTAGACTTTAGTAAGGCTTTTGATACTGTCCCACATAGAAAGCTTATCAATAAAGTGCAGTCTTTGGGCTTGGACTCCCATATTGTTGAATGGATTAGGCAGTGGCTGGGGGACAGGCAACAGAGGGTTGTAGTCAATGGGGTATATTCAGACCAAGGTCTTGTTACCAGTGGGGTACCTCAGGGATCTGTTCTGGGACCCATATTGTTTAAAGGGACTCTGTCACCACTTTCTAACCCCCCCTTTTAAAAGTATTGTTCTCTCCATGGCGCCCTTGTGATTACAAAGGTGTTGTTATAACATAAATTCGCCGTCTCATTTTGATAAAAATACCTTTTATCTAACCTGTCAATCTTGTGGATAAGGTGCCCAGGGCGTTTCTGAAGGTCTGAAGCTGCCGCCCGCCGCCGCCGCCGTTGGTGCCCAGCTCCTCCCCTGATCCTTTCAGCGCCGCCTGAATGTAAAGAAATCCGCCTCCGGCTCTCGCTCAGTGCCCCCTCCTCCTTTTCAAAGATCCCGCGCGTGCGCACAGGCCTGTGCCTGATGCGCCCGTGCGGACATTTAGAATCAGCCTCATTGAGAGAAGTGCGCATGCGCGCACTTCGCTCAACCTCCTCATAAGACGAGCACTGCAGCCAGCCACTCAGAGCCTGCCAAGCGCTGTATGGAGCCGCAGGCTCTGAGTGGCTGGCTGCAGTGCTCGTCTTATGAGGAGGTTGCGCGCACTTCGCTCAATGAGGCTGATTCTAAATGTCCGCACGGGCGCATCAGGCACAGGCCTGTGCGCACGCGCGGGATCTTTGAAAAGGAGGAGGGGGCACTGAGCGAGAGCCGGAGGCAGATTTCTTTACATTCAGGCGGCGCTGAACGGATCAGGGGAGGAGCTGGGCACCAACGGCGGCGGCGGCGGGCGGCAGCTTCAGACCTTCAGAAACGCCCTGGGCACCTTATCCACAAGATTGACAGGTTAGATAAAAGGTATTTTTATCAAAACGAGACAGCGAATTTATGTTATAACAACACCTTTGTAATCACAAGGGCGCCATGGAGAGAACAATACTTTTAAAAGGGGGGGTTAGAAAGTGGTGACAGAGTCCCTTTAATATCTTTATCAGCGAAATTGGAGAAGGCCTCGATGGTAAGGTGTGTCTTTTTGCTGATGACACAAAGATTTGTAACAGGGTTGATGTTCCTGGAGGGATACACCAAATGGAAAAGGACTTAGGAAAACTAGAGGAATGGTCAAAAATCTGGCAACTAAAATTTAATGTTGATAAGTGCAAGATAATGCACCTGGGACGTAAAAACCCAAGAGCAGAATATAAAATCAGTGATACAGTCCTAACCTCAATATCTGAGGAAAGGGATTTAGGGGTCATTATTTCAGAAGACTTAAAGGTAGGCAGACAATGTCATAGAGCAGCAGGAAATGCTAGCAGAATGCTTGGGTGTATAGGGAGAGGCATTACCAGTAGAAAGAGGGAGGTGCTCATGCCCCTCTACAGAGCACTAGTGAGACCTCATCTGGAGTATTGTGCTCAGTACTGGAGACCATATCTCCAGAAAGATATTGATACTTTGGAGAGAGTTCAGAGAAGAGCTACTAAACTAGTACATGGATTGCAGGATAAAACTTACCAGGAAAGATTAAAGGACCTTAACATGTATAGCTTGGAAGAAAGAAGAGACAGAGGGGATATGATAGAAACTTTTAAATACATAAAAGGAATCAACAAGGTAAAAGAGGAGAGAATATTTAAAAGAAGAAAAACTGCTACAAGAGGACATAGTTTTAAATTAGAGGGGCAAAGGTTTAAAAGTAATATCAGGAAGTGTTACTTTACTGAGAGAGTAGTGGATGCATGGAGTAGCCTTCCTGCAGAAGTGGTAGCTGCAAATACAGTGAAGGAGTTTAAGCATGCATGGGATAGGCATAAGGCCATCCTTCATATAAGATAGGGCCAGGGGCTACTCATAGTATTCAGTATATTGGGCAGACTAGATGGGCCAAATGGTTCTTATCTGCCGACACATTCTATGTTTCTATGTCAGCGGGCATGCGTTACTGGAAAGGTATTCAGGAATGTTTTCAAATTCTGAGAGAGTCCAGAAATTGCTCACAGGGTGCAAAAACACCCCATGCTGATTTGCAAGGATAGTGTAAGAAAACATTTGGATATGAAGTCCAAATTATTAGTGAAAGCGTTAGTTCCCTTTAAAATATTAGCCTCTGTGGATGGATTCATTTCTGCCAGGTCTTCCCAGGGTAGGAGCTAAAATCAAAATCATTTCGTTGCTGCGCAGTATTCTGAAGCCACCCCTTTAACCTGTTTCACTACTAATAAGCAGCACCAGATGTGTCTGACAGCCTCTTATCACCCTCCTTAAAACTAATATGTTCCAAACAGCAATTATAGTCAGTGAAGATTGGTGTCATCTCCACTTACTGGCTCTGTGCACGCCCTCAGCCGACAGTCCATACACCAAGTATGTGGGCTGTGCAAACCTATACAGTCTCTACACAGCCAATGACAAGGCCCTTCCCAAAAGTCAGTTTCACAATCTAAAATCTATGCTTAGGGGAGGCCCAGCTCATGGCCATGGTCTGCAAATACTAGGCCCCAAAGCCTATGGACACAAATAATCACAGACATATGTTACCATTTCTCCTGAATAGTCTGCAGTTGAGCTGTTGAGTTCCAATTTTGGCTGAAGTCACCTACAAAGTTACTGTAGAACAATATTTAGCATACATGGTTCAGTAATAGACATTCGATTTGGTGGGTATGTTTCCTGTTAACCCTCTTCCAATTTTTTTTATAGAAGCTGACAGGGGACGCCCAACCACTAAACACCAAGAGATCAAATCCATGTGCCTATATCCCTCCATCAATGAAAGGTGAGTTATCTCTGAAAGTCATAAGAAAAACTAAGTATGCCCTCCATGAATTCTCTGATTTTACGTATCAGGACATAATAAATTTTTTTTTTGCTTTATAAGATGCACCTGATGGTAAGACGCACCTAGGTTTTAGAGGAGGAAAATAAGGAAAAAATAATTTTCGTCAGACCCCCATATCTGACAACAGATCAGACCCCCATATCAGATCCTCAGATCAGACCCCTAACGGAACTTAAATAAATAAATGAACGTACCTCTCCTGCTCTGCTACTACTCTGCAGGTCTGGCAGTCTCTCCTGCAGTCTTTTCTGGTCCCGCGCTGCACTGTGATCTGACTGCGTACAGTCAGGACAGTGCATTGCGGCACACAGAGGATGACATGGGAGCAGTGAGTAAAGACAGCACTACAGTCACCGCTACCTGCGCCCACTGCATATTATTGAGTGCTTCCATAATGGAAGTCCTCACTAGTATATGCTTTATAAGATACATTGCAACCCCCCCCCCCCCCCACACACACACACACTTTTGGGGGGGGGGGGGTGGATCTTGTAGGGCAAAAAATTTGGTAGTCTTTAGAAGTCTTTAGAAGTCCCAGCAAATTAACCCCAAGGTCAAACCATACAATGCTCAGAGAAAAAACTGCACTCAGTCGGCATGTTAAATGTTCAAGTTCATGACGGCCGGGGTCGGCCTTATGGGGCAAAGGGCACACTACCCTTTACTTCTAAAAGGGGCGCCAGATGACCCCTTCTCCCAGGCATCTGATCACCAGGTTAATTAATCTGGTGTTCAGGCTCCCCTGCACTTAATTATATAATATAATTGAGCATTCGCCTAAGCACTGGTGGAACAAGGGAACCGCTTGTTCCCTCCCTGCTTTTTTGATGACATTATTGCATCGTATGTGCCGACCTGGCCAGAAGAGGTCAGAACTACATTGCTGGAGGACGTTGTGGGACTGGGAAAAAGTAAATATTACGCAGTGTGTGCACTACAACATGGGAACACAGTATGGAGGCACAGTATTGAGTCACAGAATGGGGGAACAGTTGGGGGCACAGAAGAAGCATAGTATGGGGGCACATAAGAGGCACTGTATGGGGGCACAGAGCATGAGGCTTGGTCTGGAGCTTGGGCACTGAATGTCATCAGATCAGAAGCTGGGCCACTATAGATGAAGTAAGTGAATTAAAAACCCCTTACATTTGTTTAGTTAGAAATACACAAAGAATTATGGTACTGTTACAGGGGGGGAAACCCCCCACCATACAATGTCTCCAAGTACTAAGCCATAGGCAGGGAAAAGGGAGCGGGTCACCTCCTAAAGCTTCCCTAAAAAAGCCCTAGTCTCCTGGCTGTATGAGCCGCTTTCAATGGTAAGGGGGTTCATACCCACGAACCTAGAAGTCTAGGAATCCCTGCATCGCCCTCAACATCGTGACACGAGGGAGTATGGCGGGTTACATCCAAATTTACCACGGTTGACCTCCCGAAGGCCTCCGCCTTCTTTCTGCTTCATCAGTGCAACCTCTTTATAGCCACTTCCAAGAGGTCTGTGGTGCGTCATTTGGTCAATGCGGCGAGGGCATGTATCCCGATTCTGCCCCCACAATGACTTTGTGGACCGACAAAATTCAGGAAATAATGAGGATGGAGGATCTTATTGCCACACTGAAGAATACCGAGAAATCCTTCCACAAAACCGGGAGGGGTTGGATAGCATTCCAAGAGACCCAAGAGTTCAGGCTCTTGTTATTTTCGTGAAGGGGCTACACCGCCATTTCTGACACTAACAGCCAGGTTTCTTCTTTCCTCGCTCTAATCTCTTTTCTTTTCTTCTCTTCTTATATTCGTCTTTCCCTCCTCTTCTTCCCCTATCCCATCTGCCCTAAGTTCGCATTGTCTTACTCTCCCCCACTCTGATATCCCCCAAAGCTCGAAGTGAACCTGTTACATGCTACCACTCTTAGGATCAAGTCTTTATTTGGTCTTTACGATCCGAGGCGAAGATCTAAGTAGATCCGAGTTCAAGATGTCTTTTATTTTTTGGCTCTTCAGCTTCTCAAGCCGGCTTTGTTACTTTGTGACTAGCTATTATATACCTTAATCCATGAGACGATGATTCGTAATTTGGGCTGCGTCCCCCCCACAATGTTTCCTTTGTGCTGTTAACATTGATATATGATACAGAAATAAAGAATAATAAAAAAAAAAACATAGTGACAGGGCAGAGACCTCCTGTTCATCCATCACCACGGATGAAAGGCGTCTCCAGTGGCCCAGTAGCTGACAGGGAGAAAGACAATGCAGCAACTGCACGGCAGGTAAGAACACACTGTAACAACAGAACATCAAACACCTGCCGCAGCAAAGATGGAATAACCACACCAAAACAACCTGGACCCCCATGTGGACACAAAAGCAAGGTGGCTCCAGGCAAGGCTGCTAATGTCTTTAGGTTCACCCCTCCGGGAAACCAATCGGACCCCCTTTCGGAGGTAACACACACAAGGGAGATATCTTGCACACATGCAGGGACAAACACCAACAACATCCCAGACATGCAACCACAAACAAGGCGTACAACAACCTGAAACCCCTGGTGGGAAGTGGCCAGAATAGACGATACTGCCAGGTCCCCTGTCAGTTCTACTACCTGCCGGTCCCTAGGCCAGTCCTCCGGTGATCCCTGCCATCCTTGGTCCCAGACCACCCACTCGAGGTCTGATTCCGAGGGAGACTGTGCCGCCTGCTCCTTAAGAGCGTTCAGGCTGGCGTCAGCCACTAACGCTGCCTGAAACCCCTGATCGGACGTGGCCAGAATAGACAAGACTGCTACGTCCTCTGTCAGGTCCTGGGGACCTGTCTTCTGGCCTCCATCTGACTTGGCAGCCACTTGGTCAGAAGGGGGAAAGCTATCAGACCCCTGAGGGGCCCCTAGGGCCCCAGCACTCCCACTGCGCGTGACAGCAGCTATGGCCGCTGCTACCGCTGGTAGTGCCTGCTTCCCCTCGGCTTCCGACCAAGTCGCCAATCCAGACGGACTAACCTGGCCCTCTGACATCCCAGTTGTGGAGGAACCCTGCACTGAGGCTTTACCTGGCAGCCCTACTTCTCCTGGGACAGCCCTGACCTCATTTGCATCCTCCTCCCCCGCAGCTGTCTGCCCCCTGCTTGTCCCCTCAGTCACCACATCAAACACTTACCTGCCGCAGCAAAGATGGAATAACCACACCAAAACAACCTGGACCCTCATGCGGACACAAAAGCAAGGTGGCTCCAGGCAAGGCTGCTAATGTCTTAAGGTTCACCCCTCCGGGAAACCAATGGGACCCCCTTTCGGAGGTAACACACACAAGGGAGATGTCTTGCACACATGCAGGGACAAACACCAACAACATCCCAGACATGCAAACCACAAACAAGACGTACAACAAATCTCCAACTCAAACCCACACCATAAATGACACACCAGGAGGGGAAGGAAGACAAGGAGGAAACACTCAGGATGACATCGCTGGAGATATCGCTAATAAACTTGATGTCAAACTTGGATGGCCCTCAGCTCTCATCCAAGTACAGATCAAGCATCTCACATGCAAGGCTGACAAACCAAACTGATCTGAGACCACACCCAACTCACCACTTTGCTCCAGCCAGTGTATTAACCCCCACACACACCACACAGCAGGGAGACACTACTTAAAGGGGAATTGCACACACCAGCAAAAGGCAACAGGTTGCCGCAGACAACAGCATTCATGGCCAGCAATTCACGGCACACACAGCAAAACCCCTGACACTGCCACAACATGCCAAAACAGCAACATGTTGCCACCGGCAACAGCAAGTGTGGCAACAGTGTCACGGCGTACACCATAGGCCGTGACAGGTACTCACTGTCAGAGACGCAAACAGCTATATTTTTTCCAGTCACTTTTTAGATAAATAACTTAGACGACCCCTTTAAGTTTGCAGAGTTGCATTTGAGCAAACCACAAGACTTGTGGAACTTTTGGGTTGTTTGGTCATAGTGGGGATGTTTGGTCATAATGCATAACACCAGATTTGGCGAAAACTAAGTACAGCATATCAAACATGGTGGTGGAGATGTTATAATTTGGGCTTATTTTGTAGTCACAGGACCTGTGCACCTAGCGGTCATTGAGTCGACCATGAACTCCTCTGTGTACCAAAGCATTTTAAAATCAAATGTGAGGCCATCTATCCAACAGCTAAAACCTGTCCGAAACTGTATAATGCAACAGGACAGTGATCCCAAACACACCAGCAAATCTACAACAGAATAGCTATAAAGAAAAGTATTGAGATGGTGCAATAGCCTAGTCAAAGTCCAGACCTCAACCCAATTGAAATGTTGTGGCAGGACCTTAAAAGATGTGCATAAAAGAATGCTCACAAACTCATTGAACGGAAGCAACATCGTCAAGAAGAGTGGGTCAAAATTCCTCTAGAATGGTGTGAGATAAAGTCATAAAAAAAACAATTACTACAGGTTTTGCTGCCAAAGGTGGTTCTACAATCTATTGATTGATAGGCTGCACTTAGTTATTCACACATCGCTTTTCCATTTTGGCTTAATTTTTTTTCCGAATGAATAATGGTGGAATTTGTCCTGTGTTGTTATTCATCTGAGGTTGCTTTTACCTAATTTTAAGACCTTTTATTTTTTCATGACTGTATATAGCTTTAGTACAGTGTGAATGTACACCCTGCAACACCATTTGTTTTTCATGATGGCTGGAGCTTTGTGTTATTTTTAATGCATAAACATAGAGTTTAAAAACTACATTCAGGCTAGCTACAGTCACCACTAAGATGCTATAGATGGTGGCTATGAAAGTATACATTCTTGAAAAGGCTGAATCTGATAACTCAAGACCCAATTTAATTTGGGGAAAAAACAATAGCAAATGGTAATATTAATCCAAGTTAGCCAATTGCCACTTCCCTCTGGATCATCTATATATCATAACAGATATAATTGCAGACCTACAGAACATTTGGCTAATGTAACAGCTACCGATCTGTCTAGACAACCCTTCCATATGCCCCCTTAAGATATCATGAAGGGGGTTCTCTCCATCAGGACACCTCTTTATAAGTCAGAGGGTTGCAGCACTTCTGGGGCCAAAGGAGAAGAATATATGGTCAGCAGGAACTTCCTCCACTGTTCACCAGATTCATAAACCAGACTTACACTAATAAGCAGCTTTCTAGTTTGACTTTAATGCAAAAAGGGGTTGTCTTTATTAGGCTGAGTTCACATCAGCGTTCAGCCTTTCCGTTCTCCTGCTCCGTTATAGGAGCAGGAGAACGGAAAGGAAGAATTCGGCACATAACTGAGGCGAACGGAGCCTACGGACCCCATAGACCATAATGGGGTCCGCTAGGTTTCCAATCAGAGGAAGATTTTTGAAGCGGAGACAAAAGTTGTGCGCGCAGCTGCTATAAAATGGATGGTGGAGGAGCAAAGGATAGATCATCTATATCTGAATCTTGGAAAACCCCTTTAAGATGTTGCGTGTAATTGGTAACTGATTCATAATAACCTGTGCAGGCAATACACATCCTATGTGAAGAACTATTTTTCCTAGGTAATACGCACCTGGTTGTATGGAAATACTATTGCAAAGGTGGTTTGATCTAATGGTTTAGTTCTAAGCCTAACTATATGTCTTCTTTTTATTTTTCACATTGTCATTTGCAGCTGTCCAGCGCATAGTCCAATCTCATATGCAGTCCCTAGGGTCTCTAAGTGACAGTGATAATGAAAATGATGATGAAGAAGGCACAGATGACACTGAAACTGGTACAGAAGAGCCAGAATATAATGAACCAGAAGAATATGTGGATTGTGGTGTGGCCTGTGGCAAAGGCAAGATCATGAGCATTTTGCAGATGGCTCTGTATATACTGGATATTATGTCAATTACTCAAGAGCAACTATTTTCCTGTTGGTTTCTAGGTGATGAAGGTCCACCCAGTGACAATCTAGAAACCCTTATGAACCATACTTTTCTGGAAGATAGAGCAGACACAATGGAGACGGCAGACACACAAACAGGTACCTAAATCTATCTATATGTGTTTCCTCTGGCCCACCAGAGTACCAAAGGATCCTCTGGTGGGCCCAGGCTCTGATATCAAAGTGGGCTCCAAAGGTTCAGCAGAAAAAAAAATATTTGGAGCTGTATTTGGAGTCAAAACTTGCCACTAGGGTCTATTTCTAAGAATCAAAATATTTTAGACTTTTTTTGATGATACAGAGTCTGGGCCCGGAATGTAAATTCCTCTGAAGGGCCCTAGGAACTGTAGTCTAACCCTGTGCTGGTCCATAGCAAACACAGCTGTAAAACATATCACCGAGTAGCAACTCCGGCAAGATGGCTCCATGACCTGTACAGAAAATAAAATAAAAATAATGAACAATCAGAAAATTACCACAGATTAAAAAACTAAAAAGAATACAATTCAGTATCTGCTTATAATTATCAGTATGGTATGCATAATGTATTAGTATGTACATTTACTGACAGCCCTTGTATTCTTACATTATCCAACCAATGCCCTACATCTTGTACAAATACAAAAGCAAGTACCCATAATAATAATAATAATAATAATAATAATAATATTAATCTTTATTTATATAGTGCCAACATATTCTGCAGTACTTTATTATCAGAGGACACATGTACAAACAAAATCTGACATTACATAGCAACAAGTAAGGGCCCTGCTCACAAGAGGGTGGCACAAAAGGTAAAAAGTGCTTGTTTTGTACAATAGTGTTTCTAGGGGAGAACATATAAAGCTGCTGAGCCAGTCCCCAGCAGATATTTGTATTGCTTCTGAATGCATGGGGTTTGGTGGATGGTGTTGATCAAGTTACAGTAACCAATGCAGTGATGCCTCCATCCTATGCTATGACTGGCATAGGGTGGGGGCATCGGAGTGGTGGTTAGACAGATAGGTGAGCCTGGTTGCTGCATTCAGGATAGATTGGAGAGGGGTGAGTTTTGTGAGGGGAAAATCAATTAATAACGAGTTACAGTAATCAAGTTGAGAATGGATCAGGGCAACAATGAGAGTCTTTGTGGCTTCCACAGTAAGAAAATGGTGATTTCAAGATGAAAGATAATATCAGTGTCAAGCGTGAAGATAATATCAGTGTCAACCATGACACTAAGACAGCCGGTATGCTACCTAGGAGTTATGATAGTGCTAGACACTGAGAGCGAAATATCAGGTTTAGGTAGTTTAGTAGATGGAGAAAACACAGTTCAGTGTTTAAAAGATTCCGTTTCAGTTAGAGAGAGGACGTGATGTTAGAGACAAAGCTGGTCTTTTGTAGTAGTGCAGGGATGTCATGGGATGAGGTATGTAGTTAGGTGTCATCAGCACAGAGACAACCTAGGACTGAACCCTGAGAAACCCCAACAGCAAAAGGAAGAGGAGAAGAAGTAAATGATACACCGAAAGAGCAATTGATAAGATAGGAAAAAACCAAGAGAGAGCAGTGTCCTTAAAGGGTTGTGCAGTGCTAAATTATTGATGACCCATCCTCAGGATAGGTCTTCAATATCAAATCAGGGTCCAACTCCCAACACTTCCGCTGATCAGCTGTTTGAAGAGCTTCAAAATTGCCGGTGCTCTGTCTCAGCAGCGGCGCAGTGTAATTACAACTGCTCGTCCCATTCACTTGAATAGTAGTGATGAATGGCAGGGGCAATATTCGAATTCGCGATATTTGTCAAATATTTGCGCAAATATTCGTCATATATTATTTTCTTGATTGTGAAAATCGGCAATGTAATATGTGCGTATTGCGCGGGCATTACAGGCGTGGGTCACTGTTGCTACATTTTTCAAGCTACTAGAAGTTTCCTGAGACTGGAGAAAATAGTTGGCACGGCAGAACATCACAATAGCTTTATATGCAGATAGAGTGCTCCAATATATTCACAATTGCGCAAATCGGCAAGTAATGATGCACATATTTTTGCGCAATACGTGCAACTTCACATTTTAGCAGGTCTGACTACATATTAGTGATTGGTACACTAAGTATTGTTGTGACATCACAGCACTATGTCTGTAGCATGTATGTATGGACAGCAGAACCTATCACACTACCTAACACACTGCATTGGAACCTATCAGGTACACTATATCACGATCTAACCTACAGTCGTGGCCAAAAGTTTTGAGAATTACATAAATATTGGAAATTGGAAAAGTTGCTGCTTAAGTTTTTATAATAGCAATTTGCATATACTCCAGAATGTTATGAAGAGTGATCAGATGAATTGCATAGTCCTTTGCCATGAAAATTAACTTAATCCCAAAAAGAACTTTCCACTGCATTTCATTGCTGTCATTAAAGGACCTGCTGAGATCATTTCAGTAATCGTCTTGTTAACTCAGGTGAGAATGTTGACGAGCACAAGGCTGGAGATCATTATGTCAGGCTGATTGGGTTAAAATGGCAGACTTGACATGTTAAAAGGAGGGTGATGCTTGAAATCATTGTTCTTCCATTGTTAACCATGGTGACCTGCAAAGAAACGCGTGCAGCCATCATTGCGTTGCATAAAAATGGCTTCACAGGCAAGGATATTGTGGCTACTAAGATTGCACCTCAATCAACAATTTATAGGATCATCAAGAACTTCAAGGAAAGAGGTTCAATTCTTGTTAAGAAGGCTTCAGGGCGTCCAAGAAAGTCCAGCAAGCACCAGGATCGTCTCCTAAAGAGGATTCAGCTGCGGGATCGGAGTGCCACCAGTGCAGAGCTTGCTCAGGAATGGCAGCAGGCAGGTGTGAGCGCAACTGCACGCACAGTGAGGCGAAGACTTTTGGAAGATGGCCTGGTGTCAAGAAGGGCAGCAAAGAAGCCACTTCTCTCCAAAAAAAACATCAGGGACAGATTGATCTTCTGCAGAAAGTATGGTGAATGGACTGCTGAGGACTGGGGCAAAGTCATATTCTCCGATGAAGCCTCTTTCCAATTGTTTGGGGCATCTGGAAAAAGGCTTGTCCGGAGAAGAAAAGGTGAGCGCTACCATCAGTCCTGTGTCATGCCAACAGTAAAGCATCCTGAGACCATTCGTGTGTCGGGTTGCTTCTCATCCAAGGGAGTGGGCTCACTCACAATTTTGCCCAAAAACACAGCCATGAATAAAGAATGGTACCAAAACACCCTCCAACAGCAACTTCTTCCAACAATCCAACAACAGTTTGGTGAAGAACAATGCATTTTCCAGCACGATGGAGCACCGTGCCATAAGGCAAAAGTGATAATTAAGTGCCTCGGGGACCAAAATGTTGACATTTTGGGTCCATGGCCTGGAAACTCCCCAGATCTTAATCCCATTGAGAACTTGTGGTCAATCCTCAAGAGGCGGGTGGACAAACAAAAACCCACTAATTCTGACAAACTCCAAGAAGTGATTATGAAAGAATGGGTTGCTATCAGTCAGGAATTGGCCCAGAAGTTGATTGAGAGCATGCCCAGTCGAATTGCAGAGGTCCTGAAAAAGAAGGGCCAACACTGCAAATACTAACTCTTTGCATAAATGTCATGTAATTGTCGATAAAAGCCTTTGAAACGTATGAAGTGCATGTAATTATATTTCACTACATCACAGAAACAACTGAAACAAAGATCTAAAAGCAGTTTAGCAGCAAACTTTGTGAAAACTAATATTTTTGTCATTCTCAAAACTTTTGGCCACGACTGTGCACTGACTATCTCCCACTAACTATCTGTATTATATATATATATATATAAGCTAACTAACTAACTAACTAACTAACTATCTAATGTAACGACACAGTGAAGCACAGAGCACAGCAATAACACTGCTGTCTCTCTCAGAACTGCAAAAAACTGCATACAAGGGCTGCTGGGGAGGTTCTTATATAGTAAGGGGTAGGCAACTTTCCTATTGGTTGCTAGGGATGTTGCTAAGCTCAGACAAAGACATTGCATGCTTCTCATTGGCCCACAAGCAAGAAGGGAGGTTACTGAAGAAAAATATTCGAGAATATTCGAGAATACGAATATATAGCACTATATTCTAAATATTCACGAATTCTCGAAGTGACAATATTCACGATTAAAATTCGTGATTCGAATATTCGCACCCAACACTATTGAATAGGACAAGCAGTTGTAATTACACTGCAATGCCTCTACAAGCACATTTTCCAACACCTCTTCAGACAGCTTATTGGCGGGGGTGCTGGGAATCTGACCTCAGCCAATCTGATGTTGATGACCTATCCTGAGGATAGGGCATCAATATTGTTGGCACTGCACAATCCCTTTAAGGTCAATAGATTGAAGCCTGTTGAGAACTAGTTGGTGGCCTACAGTGTCAAATGCGGCAGAGAGTTTCAGAAGAATGAGTAGAGAGGCCAATTGTCACTTTGGTAAGGGCAGTTTATGTAGAGTGTGAAAATCAGATTGTACGTGGTCAAGGAGTGAGAAAACTGACAGATAATGGATGAGGTGAGAGTAGACCAAGAGTTCAAGATGTTTTGAAATGAAGGGGAGATTAGAGAAAGGACATTAGTCAGTTGTGCAGGACAGGTTAATAGATTATTTTTTTTTTTTTGCAATGGCTATGGCAGAATCTTTGAAAGAGAAGGGGAAGATGCCAGAGGAGAGAGCCAGAGAGGTTGAAAATTTTAGTTAGGTAAAAGCTGGGGAAAGAGACAGGAGGAGGTGCAAGGGAATAGGTTCAGTAGTGCATGTGGTAAGGCAAGAACAACAAAGGAGCCTGGAGACTTCTTTGATTACATCAAATGTAGAAAGTGAACCAGAGGAGGTGCAGGAGGGAAGGGGATCAAAGATACCATAAAAGGGGAAAGGGGTAGAAGGCACAGCAGGAGTAGCTAAATGGGACGTGCTATAATAACCATTTGGTGAAAGGCTCTGTTCACATATGCTTGGAGGCTCTGTTAGGAGCCTCCACCCACAGTCTGTAAAAAATACTGGACCAAATAGAGCAGCATGCAACACTATAGCCTTTGTTGCAGAGTCTGTCAAAATGCTGGACAAAATACCACAGCATGTAACTCTATTTTGCTGGGTAAAATTACAGACACTATGACAAAAATCTGGCAGAATCTATTGTAGTCAATGGGGTCTGTTGAGTGCCTTTGGTGCAGGACCACGAAAATGAACAATGCAGATGTGAACAGAGCCTTAGGCTAGTTTCACACTAGTGTTCAGAGATCTGGCAGGGAACAGCCCGCCCGCACTCCAAAATCGATCCTAGAAAATAAGAACAAAAATAAAAAAACAACATAGTAGAAATCAAAAATAGTATGACAAATGAGCTTTAATTCTTCTGAACCAAGAAAATTCAGGATTTACCAGGGACTCACAGAAATCAACAGAAGATTGTGCCGTGTAATTCCATGAGCAACCAAAGACATCGCCAAGATCCTCCTATTATAAAAAAAACTAAAAATCAAATGATGCATGGAAATGTGGCAAAAAAACGACGGAAAAGAGCTGGGAGGAAACACCCAAAAAACCCTGCATGTAATGGTTAACTATGGATGTAGTCTCCCTGTACCCCTCTATTCCTCATAATATAGCTCTGGAATATCATTTACATCGATACAGTAGACATTCAATGGAGTATATTGATTATATAGTGTAGGTTACATTGTTTCTTTTGAACCACAATTATTTTTGTTTTGATTCTAGGTTCTTTGTACAAATTAAGGGGGTGTCCATGGGAGCAAAATTTTTACCATCCCTTGCCAATTTAACTATGGCGTATTGGAAGGAGCGCTTTGTTTTTTCTGAGTCTAATCAATTTTCGGGGGGCAACGTCTGGTATGGCAGATACATCGATGATTTGGTGCTCATTTGGAGTGGTGATGTCTCTGTCATACGAGACTTTGTCGACTATGCCAACAATAATCCATACCATTTGAAGTTCACCCACCATATGGATATACAATCAGTGTGTTTTTTGGATTTGAGGCTGACCGGAATTACAAATCAGTGTATTTATACGGAGACTTATCGTAAAGAGGTCTCTGGTAATACTATTCTAAAGGCAACCAGTCATCACCCTATTCACACAGTTAAAGCCATACCGGTGGGTGAATTTATTCGGGCACAGAGGAGTTGTAGCACGAATATTGCCTTCCAGAGAGAATGTCAACTAATATGGGACCGCCTTAGATATAGAGGGTATGCCGACGCTGTCCAGAGCTTTGTTTATTGCCCAAAATAAAAATAGAAAGGACCTATTATTTAAATCAAAAAGGAATATGTCAACACAAAGGGAAATAGGGAACAGGAAGATACCTACACTTGTTCTCACTTACAGCAGACAGTTCCCCCAAATAGAACAAGGAATACGTAAGTGTCTTCCGATTTTATGTGAGGACAGTGTTTTATATAGTGCCCTAAGGAATGGATGTAGAATTGTGCCAAGGAGACCAAGCACATTAGCAAATAGGTTATCGCCTTCGGTTTTTACCCGTATTCACACTACATCGACACATACTTGGATGAAATATCAGGGTTTTACTGGATGCGGGACACACCCCTGCAAAACATGTAAATATGTTCAACCAACAAAGTCTTTTGAGGATGCTACCCATACAGAAAGGTTTCCTATAAAAAGTTATGTAAATTGCAACACAGAGGGAGTGATCTACATAATTAAATGTACCATCTGTGATATTATGTATGTTGGTAGCACGAGCAGGAAATTTAAAGCTAGATTTGGGGAGCATTTGAATTATATTACTAATCCCCAGGCTACGGGTGTGTCAAGTGCGGCTAGTCACTTCATTAATAAACATAACAGGAAGACTGACAGTCTCCGTACCTATGCTTTTGAAAAGGTATTTATTTCACCTAGAAAATTATTTTGCGTGAAGCATATTGGATCTTGAAATTGAACACACGTTATCCCATGGGACTCAATTTAAGAAAAGAACTTATGTATTTATATCAACGTTAATTAAATATGGGGAATACATACTTTATTTATCTCATTAATTGAAGGAGCTATATTTAATGTATATGCTATTTTTATGTATTCAGCATATCACTCTTAAAGCAAAATTGATTCATATAGGTGGTATAGATAGGTAAGGATATCATAAAGCAAAGCCATTTTTATCACTTGGACTGGGAACTACTAACTTGAAACTATATTTGGATTATTTTTCAAGTGTTTTAACAGTTTTTATACTGTATATCAGCACTGTGTATATGTTCACGCAGTGCGTTTTTGGATCCATTGTGTTCAAGCAAAGTAGTTTGTTAGTCTGCTTGTCAGCATGTACATATTTTTCTCTATGTGATGTTGTTATGGATTTGTGGTGTATATATACCGTATTAATTGTTAATTTTCATGAATTAAATGTGGGTGAAGTTTGGTGAAGCGGTGAACATGATAAGTGATAGACCATGTGGAGTCTGGCTTTGGGAGGATTTCCCTTCCCCAGTGGCGTAACTAGAGTTCTATGGGCCCCAGGGCAAACTTTAAATTGGGGCCCCCCCGCCAAGACTCCACCCCCGCCAAGACTCCACCCCCGCCAAGACTCCACCCCCGCCAAGACTCCACCCCCGCCAAGACTCCACCCCCTCCCGGTTTGAAAGTGTTGTAGTTGAATATTAAATAGAAGGAGATAGGGGTTTTAATTTTTTTTTTTTAATGTTACCATATAAAATATAGAAAAAAATGTTAAAAGCGTTCCAGAACAAAGATTCTCCACATAAGGCATAAAGCTTCTTGACCCATATCTTGGTAAATCACCTACAATTAAAAAATATAATAATCACAGAATATTGGCTGTCAGTTTGGTGCCTAATTAGATAAGAATTTCAAATATAATAAATTTTTTTACTTACTGAAATTGGTGTCTGTCTGTCGGTCGGTTGGTCGGTCGGTCGGTCCTCTTCTTTCTTCCTCGGAGAATCGCGCCCTGAGCCCTCTAATCTGTGCTGGCACAGGCACACACTGCTGGGGGGCGGGGCTCTGCCTCTTTTAAATCTGCTCTGGCGGGCTTTTGCTGCGCCTGTGCGCCTAGAGTCTACTCTCCTGAGTCCTGACGTCAGAGACTCTCATCTCGCGTGAGCGGAGGGACGGGTCACGCGGCCGTGGTCATGTGGGTGTATTGTGGGCGTATTGTGGGCGTGTGTAGCTTGAGGGAGGGCCCGGCGGAGGAGCGGCAGCAGCTGAGTGAGGGAGAACGGTGCACACAGGCAGCGCAGGTGAATCAAGCACAGATCAGTTTCGCAGGGCCCGCCTGCCGCCGCAAGCACTCTGCAGCGGGCCCCCCTCCCGCCGGGCCCGGTCGCAGTCGCACTCTCTGCGACCGCGATCGTTACGCCCCTGCCCTTCCCCCTATAGTGTTCTCCCTCTCTTTTTCAGTCATTGGAGGGTAGTTACTATTTTATCCCTGAAACCGGACTCCACATGAGGTTATGAGTAAGAACTATGAAGTTCGAAACATGTCAGTTGGAGGGAGGTGCTGTCTTCAAACTTGTATTTTTACCGAAGATAAAAACGACGGCAACATGTATAATCTTGGATGCTGGAACCCTTTTCTTTTACGCATTTTTATGAGGGGCTTGTCCGGTCTGTTTCATGCAGTGGAAACATATGGTGAGCTGGAATATAACTTATGTGGACACTGCCTGAATACCCTCTGGCTCCTTTAATTGTAATAGGGACTGGCAGAGACTTGGCAAATATGCAGAGAATCGACTGTACAAATAGTTAATGGGGCCGGTAGGCATTCAGGCAGCGCCCAGCAATGCAGGACCTTGAGAGCTCCGGCAGGCTGTTCCCTGCTGGAACGACCTGCCTGATCTCTGAACGCAAGTGTGAAGCTAGCCTTAACTGCTGTAATCTGCTTTTTTCGCATATTAGCCAGGAGCTAAAATACTTCCCCAGTAAAACTCTCTGCAGATAACAAACTCCCACACTTGGCAATGAATTATAATAGTTGGCTTAGGTGCATGTAGAGGACTGTTTAACCTTGTATTTGCTGTTACAGTTTCATCTTCTGAAAACACATTCCACAACGGGAAGTAAAAAATGACAGTAAAACTGTCTGTCTTTAGATTAAAGGAGCTGTGCAGTGTCTGATATTGATGACTTATCCTCAGGATAGGTCATCAGTATCGGATCAGTGGGGGTCCCACTCCGGGCACTTTTGCCAATCAGCTATTTTAAGAGGCTAGATGGCATGCAGGTAAACACCGAAGAAGATGCAGTGCTCTCACAAGTGTGGCAGCCTCCTCAAAGAGCTGATAGGAGGAGGTGACAGGAGTCGGATCCCTACCTATCTGATATTGATGATCTATTCTGAGCGTAGATCATCAATATCCTGGGCTCGGGCATAAAATGGAGGGGGGAGGGCTGCTTTAGATGCTGCTATCTCCTGAATGGTAGCAGCTAGAAACATGCAACTGTCTTGTTTGAAAGCTGACATTCCAGCATTAACCCAAGCAACAGAGGAGAAATCACTGTTAGAAATCGAGTTGGGAATAATCCCTGGTAAAATCTGCTTTTACTTTCACTTTCAGCTGCATTCACAGCATCCCGATTTCTATCAGTGATATCTTCCCCTGTACTGAATGTTTTGCTGTCATTCTGGTATTGTCTGAAAGCTTGGAATGCCAATCTTTCAAACAATACATATCTCTTGCTGGTACCAAACCAGAGATATGAGCAGTTAGGGCTTGTTCACATCAACGTTATATATTCCATTCTGGCTTTCCATTATAACATGGTTATGTTATTGTTCTGTCGACAGAATTTTAAATAAAGCAAAACATAACATAAGTTGACACCTGTTGACAAATCGCACCCACACTTCCCAACTCATTGCGAGTCTAGATGGAGCAACATGTATTTAAAACAAAAAAAGAAAAAACGCACAATGTGAATAAAGACAAACACCATATTAGCAAAATTGGAATAAAATTAAATAAATACAGCTGAGTCCACGAATGGACAATAGCTTTAAGCTTAACTGTAGTCCATCCCTGACCAAAAAATAATATTTAATTCGGTCACTGATAGAAATACATAAGCTCTTTTCTTTGGTTCAAATCTGTGGGCACCCTAGTATTAAGTCTGAAGGTCCAGTAGGCTTCTCTTAGAAAAATAGATTTTTTTATGGTCTCTCCATCTGGGAGGAGCAGTGACGTTCTTAATGGCAAAAGCACGGATTGAATTCACACTGTGACTATGTATGTGGAGAAAATGTTTTGCCGCATTGGACACATTCAAAGCAGCAGGATTCGAAATATAATTCAAATGCTCCAAGATTCTGTTTTTGAATTTGCGCGAAATGCTGCCGACATACATCTAATTGCAGGCAGTACATTGAATGACATAAATTACACCCGTGCTGTTGCAATTGATATAAGTTTTTATTGGAAAAGTCATTGAGTGATCGGCATTTTGGAAAGTTTTAGTTGCAAGCACATCTGGTGAAGCTATTGTATATGATCCATGTAGTCCGTGCAGTTTTTGTGGATGTAAACAAGGAAGAGTTGGTGCCCTACTGGAAACAATTCTGCAGCTGTTTTTAAGAGTATTGTATAAGATGTCATCATCATATAATATAGGCAAACTATTTCTAATGACATTTTGTATTTGTATAAATTGCCAGCTGTACGTCAGTACCAGGGTGAGTAAATTCCCATTTTGTCCCTTCCTATTACCATCCAATGTACTGGTTTGTCTAACATGTCCATTTTGGCTTTTGTTCATATTTTTATTGGGAATACTCCCATTTGATTTGGGACCCACATTAAACAGTAACTTAAACCTCGATTTATTCAGTGCTATATTCATAGCTCGTTGTAACATCCACTGCGGATAACCTCATGTGCTCAATTGAGAGCTAATGATCTGGCATTCTTTTTGGAAAGCTGATTCCGTGCTACAATTTCTACGTTCGCGCACAAATTCCCCAACGGGTATTCTTTTTTTTTTTTTTTTAAATATAATTTTTATTAAAATAGATATATAATTTCCAGAGTATCAAAATATCAAACAATGTTTAGCAAGACATTACATATGGTTGCAACAACCGCTTAAATGCAATCTTACATTTATGCATTTCCTGGTGATTTACATCAATACTGCATATCAATAAGAAGCGTACAAATCACGTTACATAAGTGTCACATTTTTTACGTTACAGACAACCGCCTTGCAAATCTTTATGGAAATATATCTATCCATTTTTTAGATTTTTCCCTCTTTGACCCTAAAACTGGAGCCTCCCCCCCTCCCTCCCTTATATGAAACTAACATCCCAAGATGAATAAACAATGGAACATCCCAGGGTAAATCAAAACCCTTATTTAACCTTCCCAACAGCATTCAAGCTTTAGCTTCACTTTTTTCCAACAATAGTGAAAAGATGAACTCCTTTGTTCGTTCCCCAATCTTTTTTTCCCCGACCTAGACACCTGTGCGAGCTAAGTATACATCAACAGACATAAGAAATAACCTTATTAGCATGTGTCACCCTTATCAGTAAAATGACATTTCAAGTAACAACCTCGGAACTGGTCGCAACCGTGTTCATAGACATTTCCCGAAAATGCAAGCCATTATGTTAGACAATCAACTATTGCACCAACTATCGGTATACTTATCAGGTCTTCACATGTATAGATAATCAATCAACTAGTTAGTCCGCAGCTATTTCTCCTCGAGATGTTCTCTTCACCGCTCCGGACCCATTCCAGGATTGATCTCTATCTTCCCTTGAAGTTGTCTGGTCCGCGGCGTGGTAGGCAATCGCTGGTACTGTTCGTCTTTTTGTGAACACCCCTTGAAGCGCGTTTTCTGCCTCCTCCGGATCTGTGTAAGATTCCATCCTGTTGTTAGGGAAAAAAAACCTCAGCGTTGCGGGGTATAGCAGGGAGAATCTTGTTTAATTCTTGAATAGCGCGGAGCACAGTGGAGCAAAGGCCCTTCGTCTTTTGGATACTTCTGCCGAGAAATCTCCGAAAAGTAGTACCCGATGGCCTCTTATTTCAATGGCTTTGCCAGCTTGTTTAAACGCCCTTAATATGGCTGCTTTGTCAGCATAATTCAGGTACTTGGCGATCACCTGCCTCGACCTGGCTTTAGACTTTGGCATGTTTACATTTTTGGCGCTTCTCTCCAACTCTTGCTGTGGGTTATATGGGCCAATCCTGTGTGCCCTTTCGACCTTGCAATCAGCCTCTATGCCTAGCGCCTCTGGTATCTCTCTGGCACATATTATTTCTAAGTCCTTCGCCATTATCATTTCCGGGAGGCCAATTATCCGCAGGTTGCTCCTACGGGAGCGGTTTTCTAAATCATCCACTTTGTCCCATAAATTGGCATTCTCCCGTAAAGCTCTCTTAAGTTGCTTGCGTACCTCCTCATACTCCCCTTCCATCTCAGCCATTCTTGTCTCCAGTGACTCCAGCCGCGAGTCATGCTGTACCACCTCTGCTTTCAGCTCGTTAAAGGAGGCTACCACTGTGGCTGTTAACGCTTCCTGCAGGTCAGGTGCAATTCTTGCCGCCACTTCTATCGCTAGAAATTTGTAGTCTATGACTAACTTCTCTTCCTGAGCAATTGTTGACTCACTTGCTCCTTCATTTTCTTGTCGGTCCGGTTGCGACAGCTCCGGAATTTCATCTTCTGGTGACTGCGCCATCTTTGTCTCGGTTGGCGCCTTTCCAGGCTTTGCTTTTTTTATCGATTTGCTCCCCATTTGCACCACGTATCGGTCCATCCACACTCTCACCCGCTCCGTGCCTCTTATCTAGTCGCTTGCGGGGGATTTATGTGGGAATCTGTGTCTTCTGGTGCGGAGCTCTTAGTTCGCGCTTCTCACCCACGGGTATCCTTTTAATAGTATGGATAGGGTGGTGACTGTTAGCATGCAGAATGGTATTGCCTGCAGTTTCTTTTCGTTACTGGTCTACTTGGAAGGCCGGTTAATCTAAGGTCCAGAAAGCATATATCATACGTATCAGCTATGCATGTAAAATGCAAGTTGTACATATTGTTTTTCAAATACTGTTTGAAGTCTGGTATGGCAGACACATCTCCACTCCAAATAAAGAGCAGATTATCTATGTATCTGCCATACCAAACTATATGTTGTGAAAATGGATTATCCAGACTGTATATGTACCGCTTCTCCCAATAGGCGATAGTAAGATTAGATAGGGAGGGCGAGAATTTCGCCCCCATAGACACACCCCTAATTTGCAAATAAAATTGAGTATCAAACGAAAAATAGTTATGTGTTAGGAGAAAAAAAGTAACCTCCAACACATAATCTATAAAATCAGAGGAATGTTGACTATATTTATGGAGGGGAAATTCCAGAGCTATTAACGTTATGTCATGAGGAATGGAGGGATACAAAGACACGATGTCCCTGGTCATCCATGTATATTCAGATTTCCATATTATTTCGTACATAGATTTTAACACGTCTGTCGTGTCCTTAATATAACCCTGTACCCTCCTGACCAAAAGGTTGGAGCAAAGAGTCAAGCCAATCTCCCAATTGTTCCATAAGGTAACCAAGCCTGAAACAATAGGAGGTAATGGAGGGGGATTGGTTTTCTTGTGAACCTTGGGCAGAGCGTGCATAATTGGAGAAATGGGTGCCTCCACACACAAAAAGCTGTATTGTTCATGGTCAAAGAAACCCAGTTCCTTTCCTTTGGATAAAAGTTCATTATATTTTTGTTTGTATTTTACTAAAGGGTCTCCACCCAGCCTTTCGTATGTAGAAGCATCAGATAAAGTGTCAAGCATTTGCCTTTCAGACACGCTCTTATCCAGGATCACAACAGAACCACCCTTATCAGCTTTCTTTATGACAACTTGGTCTAAATTCTCCAATTCAGCTAAAGCTTTTTTGGGGGGATTGCTGAGATTATTGCATTTTTTTGGTATAACAATTCTGTATGTGTAACGCAGTAAGCTCCTTTTACAATGTTTCCTGAAAACTATCCATGCTCGGCGTGCGTGACACAATCGGATAGAAGTGTGGATTAGGAGTTTTAAAATCACTCATCAAATCAACATGTTCACTCACTCCAGACTCCAACTGGAGATCAGCAAGACAAACAAGGGAAATTTGTTCTTTAAAAAGCAAATTTTCGTACGCATTAATATAAGTCCCCTTTGTCCTGCTAATACCCTCAGCCGTGCCCGGAACATCGTGGAAATGCCTAGTGACTGCAAAATTCCTAATAAACTTATTCACATCTAATATTGTCAAAAATAAATCAAAATTAACAGAAGGTGCAACATTTAGTCCCAAAGACAGGACCTTAATCTGATCCTTGGTTAACCTTGTTTCAGAGAGATTTAATACATCAAGTCCTACATAGGGGGCTCATTCACATCTTTTTCTTCCGGAGGCGTGTGGACATCATGTGAGATTTTCCTATGCTTTCGTCCTGCCCGTCTAATTTGTTTTTTGTAACTCCCCCTGTAGAAAATGTTTCCTTATTTTTGTTTTTCTTGTAATAAGAAAGCTTTGATTGTCCTCCCTTGTATCCCGAAGTAATAGCTGTTGGCTCTTGTGTAGAATCCTGTGAGGCCTCCGGGTCATAAGTGATGTCCAATTCAGATGAGAAACTAACTCTGGGTATTTTCTGTTGCGCTTTTTAATTTTTTTTTATTGCTATTGTTTCGGTTCTTTAAAATAGATTTTGGAGTGGAGTGCAGATTGTCCCTTCTACCCCACTCATAGACCTGATATTTAGCATAATCGTGCAAGTCACGTTGGAAATTAATATGTTTAACTTCCATTATTATTTCTTCCAGTTCTCTAATAGAAGTCATAATTTTTTGTTCCATATTGGAATATTCGACAGAGCTTTCATATATTGTCAAAACTTGTTTGCATGTCTGAATTTCACTTTGAAGTAACAATAGTTTTTCCCATTCATGTTCAATGATTAGTGACATGTCCCCGACGGCGGTTCCCGGATCGTTGGATGACTCTCTGGACTATCTGGGGATAAAGTTAGGTGTCCCTATAGGTAGATTCCATGAATTAAATCTTTCCCCGGTAATGGACAAAGTAAAGGGGAAAATTAGAGCCTGGCAAAAATTGCTAATATCGCAATCTGATCGACTGGCACTAGTAAAAATGATCATACTACCTCTGGTCTTATATCCGATCTGCGCCTCCCCCATCTGGATAGAGGACGCTTTTTTTTTATAGATTGGAAGCTTTAATAAATGATCTAATTTGGGGGAGGAAGAGGGTCCCAATAAAGCAGAGGTATCTATGGCTGGCTGAGTCGGAAGGGGGACTGTCACTCCCTTTTTTTCAAGGGTACTTTTTTTCTGCGCAGGTACAAAGATGTTGTTATTCTGAAGAGAATGCACTAGGGCAGTATTTAACTAGGGTAACAGGTAGGTCAATTGAGAATATTTTTATGTATTTAAAAACGGCACAATTTGGTGCTTTGGACACTAGATGTTTAATCCCTAGAACTCTACAGAGGGTCTGGGATACATTGAAAACGATTTTGCAGGTGTCACATGCTTTTCATTTCACCCCGTTGTGGGACAATCGGAATTTACTGGAATTTTTGAAAATAACTGACTACACTTATTGGAGTTCTAGGGGTATTACTAGAGTGGCACATTTGTTTGTTGCAGATCGCTTTAAAGTTTTAGGGGACTTTAATTGCACAAACACTTTTTTAGACCGATTTATGTACGCACGTTTAAAACATGCACACGAAGCCACACTTAATAAAAGATACATGATCAGTCAACAACATTCATTCTTTGATTATTGCTTCCTTCATTTAAGGAAAAAGATTAAAATGGCACAGATTTATTTGAAAATGCGAGAATCACTGCCCACTGTGTTCCCCTTTAAAAGTATACATAAATGGGAGCAGGAACTGAAAAGCTCCCCCCTCCCCTGGCCACAGATCTTTAAAAACATCAAAAGGGTAGTATCTGTATCCAGCTATAGATTGATTCAGTTTAAGAGCTTACACAGGTTATACTATACACCGCAAATGCAGGCTAAGTTTGCGGTAGCCCCAATGTTGGATACACTCATCTTTTATGGGAATGTAGTGTGATAAAGCGCTTTTGGGAGCAGGTATTTACAGCATTGCAGGGGTGTTTTCCCCAATCACGTGCACCGGATATGATCTCCGTAATTCTGGGTGTCTTTATACCAGAAAATCCTAACTCTTCTACACATCAATTGAGCTGGCTGAAGGGCTGCCTGATTGCTAAGGCTTTGATAGTTAAGAGATGGGGATCCCCCATTTCTCCGGTATTTGAGGAGTGGAGACGGATTATGTCCCAAATAAAGATCTATGAGGAGGTTGAGAGGCGGAGAAGGTTGGGCATGTGACTCTTTTCTGTTTTGTAGAGGCGAGATGGACTGACTATGTCAGTTTGATGGGCGGACCATCAGGACGGGTACGGGGGGGGGGGGTATGGAGTTCGGGCTACCAGCGACAGCAACTAAGGGAAGGGGGGGGAATGGATAGGCTCAAAGGTATTAGGTTTGAGTCTATAGAGATGGATTTAATGGTATTGTTTGTAATGATGTTGAAACTATAGTAATATGTTTTTTATATGTGTATAAGCCTTTTTTGGTATCTTTTTGTTTCCGGCTCTGTTGAAAAGTTTTTGTAATCACCATTGAAGAAAATAAAATATTTAATAATTATAATGATTAGTGACATAAGTTGTGTGGAACAATGTGAGAGAATGTCATTACATTTAGTCACAAAAAGGTCCTAAAAAATAGTGGCAGGGTTTTTTTAAATCCTTAATCCCCGTGGAATCATTGATTTCTCAATATATTTAACAAGAGTAGTGTGGTCCCACCATAACCGAATCTCTTGTGACATCAGTCCGACATTTTACTTTTTAACTCCAAATCTCTTTGGGAGATTTCATCATCAATAGAGAAAACTGAATCAGCCTTCGACTTGTGGTCAGGTAGAACAGAAAACGCCATTGTCAAACAGATTCGCAGGTGGAAAGGATTGTCTGAGGTTTCAAAAGGTGTTACAGAGAAAATCCCACTTTACAAACAAACGGAGGACGAATGGTAGAGCACGGAAAAAAGAACTTAATATATATATCCAAAAATGTACACTTCCAGCTCACCTTATTCACAAATGCTCCGCGTGCTCGGAATGAACGGGTAGTCCTTGAAACAGCAAAAAGAAAAAGTTTCCGGCACTGTAGTATTTTTCAGTAAAATCTTCCTCTTTATTAACGTAACATAAATCCATGTACAGACAAATCCTTACACCATGCGGTAGTTTACACGTTTCGGACACAATGTCCTTAATCGTAACTCAAATTGATTTTGGAATAGGGAAATTTAAAGTCCCGCCAATAACCCCAACCTCCACATGAAGTAGGGGGTGGGGAGGTAAGATCAAAATCATCCCTCCCCCATCAAACCACCTGTAGTGTTTTAAAGGTTGGTGTCAGGGCAATGCGGCCATAAAGCAAAACATAACATAAGTTCACACCTGTTGACAAATCGCACCCACACCCCCCCCCCCCCAACTCATTTCTCTAAATGGAGTAACATGTATTTAAAACAAAAAAATAAAAAACGCACAATGTGAATAAAGACAAACTCCATATTTGCAAAATTGGAATAAAAAAATAATAATACAGCTGAGTCCACAAATGTACAAAAGCGTTAAGCTTAACTGTAGTCCATCTCTGACCACCCTGTCTTTGGAGCAATATAAAAAACCGCTACAAAGATCTAGTAAGAAATTAATCATCTCAGAATTTTTGGTCTACGTAGGTTAAAATAATAAAAGCAAAATAGATGGACAGGTACCCCACCCTAGAAGACACAACTTCGAGAAATAAAACCGCAGTCCTAACACAAAAAAAATGATAAAAAATAAAACTTTATAAACATTATCAGGAGGTGAAGTAATTTTTTACTGCTTTTATACATCTCAATGTTTAGAAACAGATCCAGGACATGTACAGGTCCGCACCTTCATGCTGAAATGGAAAATCTAAGGATCTTTCCATAGTAACTTACCTTACTTAATCGTATTTTCCAGTCTCTGGATGCCAGGGACAGGGAGTGACATAATGGTAAGGTCACTTTTCATTTGACCCTAACACTGACTTCCAGCAATAGGAAAAACAGAGTCAATGTTATCACTTTCTCTTCTCATCACAGACTGTTCCAGGTTGCGTCATGCTGTTTTTTTTTTTTTCAATTGGGACGTTATTGTGCAATCTTCTGTACTGCAGTTAAAACTAGATAGTGACGCATACATTTTTCTAATCTTTTGATTTTAGGATTGCAGATTTTTCATTCTGTTTCCTGAACATGATTAGTGGGGCTGCCACCTTGCCTGACCTGCTGATAACAACATTTAGAGCCACCATGGGCCATAGACACAATAGACAGGAGGGTAATTCACTGACTTATTTGGGAGAGTTTTCTAGGCATGCTCTGTGACTTGTGCAGAGGTCAGGAGGGAGTAGATAAGCTTTGATATCATCTAGTGTGAATGGTTGATTATGTGTTATCTATATATAGGTGATATATGTCATTCTAATCCTGCCTGCAATGATAAGCAGGTAACTGCAGTAAAGTGATACGTGCAGACCAAGAAGTGGCGCCTATTATTAGGCTTAGTGGCCAGTATAAAAACTGCATAATTTTTTTTAAATAGATGTTGATATGGAAAAAAATAACGACCAAAAATTCTTTAAAATTACGTTTAACATAAAAACGTGATTTAAACAATAGGCCATTTTATGATTCCCTTTAAGCCATAGACAGAAACAGGACCTTGCATTTCGGGCCATACACAAGATCTATAGTTGTGTTTCCAGTTTTCAGAAGACCAGTTACACCCCTGCCTATGCAATATGTTATCTATAATATGCTATAATCCATATGGAGGCATCCCTGATAGCTTTTTGACTATATCTCAGCTGTGGACTAAAGCCATACATACACATAGCCATAGAAAAAAGACTAGACCACAGGGGCAAAGAAAATAGCCTCACCTCCAGGAGTGTCTATGCACCAGACCTTCCTCTTGCTTCTCCTAGAACAGCCACAAGGGGAGCTGATGAACTTAGGACGGGGTGCTCATGTGTAGGCGCTGCGAGGAGAACTCTTGCAAAAAGAGGGGCATGGTGGAAGCTATATGTATGGCCTGGCAGCTGAGGATATGTACACGGTCTGCAATGGTTGGATGGTGGCTGCATGAATGGTCTGGCACGCACAGAGCAGAGAGTGTTGGGTTGGGTGGACCTTGATGTTGGTGGGATTATGCTTAGGTTAATACACTGCATAAAAATGTATCTAGAAATGTCAAGGCTGCCCACAGCAACCAATCAGATCGTCCTCTAGCTGTGCAACTACAACTCCCAATTGCTGGCTGTTAGGGCATGCTGGGAACAACTGAAGAGCCATCATTTGCAGAGCACTACAGTGGATAGATCTGAGCTATGAATATTACCTACCTGTTCAATTTATTCAGTATGTATTATACAACTTGTCAATTACAACATTGTTAAATACAGATATTAATGACCTATCCTTAGAATAGGTCATCAATATCAGATTTGTGTGGATCCGACCACCAATAAGCTGTTTCGGGTAGCCACGGCGCTGTAAACTGTACAGTATCTGAAGGGAAAGCAAAAGGCTCCTTACACTGTGTAGTTTTGGGAGCTGAGCTGCAGTACCCCAGCCATCACAGAGTGTATAGAAGGGTCTGCTTCCAGCACCAGTGGCTGCCTGAAGCAGCTGATCGGTGGGGGTGCTGGACCCCTACAGATCTGATATTGATGCCATGTCCTAAGTCCTGGAAAACCCCTTTAAACGTACATTAAAGATGTAAATAGAAAGTGATCATCTGTGTGTAGCCATATGACCTATTTTTTACATCTGTGGTGGTCTCAGCAGTCGTACCCCATCAATGGTACATTTACTGCTTATCCTATCAATGTGTTTAGTGTGCAAACCCCTAGAAGACATTGCTATATGTAAATGTGACATTGCACTTCTCTATTACAGAAAAGGTGTGTGACAAGCAAGTGGCGTCTGTGGAACATCCATAATCTGGTCCCATTACAGCTGCCTTACCTCTCTACAGACTGGAACCAGACTGCTGTCTCTTGAGTTAGTGTGGCCCCCTCCTTCCCTCTATCTTCTTGCAGCCTCGCGTCCATCCTCGTCTTTAGCCCTGCTGCAGAGATCAGACAGCCCTGTATATTTATGTGTTATTATAGCCAGCTTTTGCAAAGCAATAAACTCAGTAACTTACATTTTGTGCTTTTAATGTGTATTGATCCCATTCACTCAGCAGAACTGTGCTAATCAGATATCTTCTCAGTGTCAAGTATTGTATGGTTAAAATTAGAATTTTTATTAAAGTGGTTATCGTAGAATAGTAGAGTCTACTACGCTAATCCATACTGACTTCTATTGTGGTATACTGTTGTATACCTAGCGGCCGGACGAAGGCTGGAAGGATACGCTTTTGGCCCCCATCTGGCTAATGCAAACCTATGGACATGTTTAGGGTATATGTAGGGAGCGTTCCAGATGTACATGTACAACAGACATCACAAGTGTGATCGAATTGTCAACAAGCAGGATAACTGGAAACCATCAATAATCTTGATAATAGGAAACTGTCATGAAGCAATAAAGCGAGAAATTGTGAACAAGCGAGACATGTTGCTTGGCTGTTTCTGTAAGCAGTGCCCTCTCCATTCAGTCTGTGCCTGGATACTGCCAGCTGCCTTGTGATCAACTGACCACAATTCTCTGGTTGGCCACCTGTTGTTTTTTTGGGCAAACCCTCCTGGGTAGACCTGTAAAGCAAAGCATACTTACCTGTTCTGCGCCCCGGGTCCTGTCTCCTTCACCCCCGGCCTCAGCTGCCTCGCTCAGGTCCCTCACTGAGAAACACTGTCTTTGACACCGCTGCAGCCAATCACTGGCCGCAGCTGTGACCTGCACCCCTTGCGTCATGTCAATTGGTCACAAAATAAAAAGGGTTTCAGGTCACTGTTGAGGCCAGCGATTGGTTGCAGCAGTGTCAAAGCAGATGATGAGAGCGGGGGACCCGAGCGAGACAGCAGAGGCCAGATAGTGAAGGAGGAAGCAGGCACTTATGTTTCCCTTTGCCATTCTGCCAGAAGGGGAGGGGGATTTGCAACTCCCCACTCCCCAAAAAAAGGTGGCCAACCCCTTTTAGTTGAATGTGTTTATGTATAAGCATATGCAGAAAAAAAAACTGTGCTGGTTCCATTTCCATTCTGGACATGCCAGAGACTTCTGAAGTTGTTAATGTTACTGAAAATGACGGTGGCAGGTGGAGATTTATAATGCTATGTTATCTGTAACCAATGCCACCATGGTTAGAATATGCCCTGCCATAATCAGCAGAACCACTAGTTGGCGCATTGGCACACCTGGTGCCCAGAAAGCATATCCTGCAAGCAGAGTACCGCTATATATGTGCTGCTTGCCCTGTATAGGCATAGTTAATGTAACAAGCAGCTGTGACAGCAGCAGAGCTCCTACTCTATGTGCCAATGAGCTGGCACTATATGTGGCAAGGGCAGTTCAACTGGATATGTCTCATTCTCTATGTTTACTCTGGCACCTACATCATGCCTTGAATATAAAGTACACAGAGCTGGTTATATTAGTTTGTCCATTGAAAGTTGCCCGGAGGGGCAGGTGGAGGCTGGCGGATGTGTAGATGAAGTGTCTCAGTGTGACTGTTTCCTGGTGACACTATTTAGGCTGTAGACATTCACGCCTCACTTGACACATTAAAGTGACTGAGAATTGCAAGTGCATCACTTGCTCTACAATTTGTGACTAAAAGACTAAAACAGTTTAGTTGCAAGGTGGAGTTTTATGTGGATGGATCTATTTCTAATTATGGACATGACACGGATGTAACATACAAGCTGTGTAACAATGCATGTGACTGAAGAGCATAAAAGCACCTCACAGCCGCACATACTAGGCCTCAGGCCTCCAACTAGGATACGAGGAGCAGCACCCAGAGCAACCAATCAGATCACGTCTTTCATGTTCTAATTTGTACTGGAAAGATGAAAGTTAGAAGCTGATTGGCTGCTAGACCTCAGTACATCAGAATGCATGCAGGCGCCAGATTATTGGACAGTAATAGAAATATAATGCGAGGCCAGTGTATTCATGAGTCCAGTGCTTGCCCGCCTCCAGCCACCCCATCATCTATGACGAGTACAAGCATATACATCAGTGGCTGTCAATCATCGGATGAGCACCACCCTCATCAATATGGCAGACTCAGAACTATGAGTTGCTCTTTCTTCTAAGCTATTATGCAGGGAAACCCCCAGCAGGAGGTGTCAGCCCTGTCAGGATCAATGCGACCTCGCAGACATGTTGGCACCTACATTTCATAAGGAATTATGAATCGACTGGCCATCACAGGCACAAACCTGATTCATATTTGTGTCCCGGTGGCCACGATGTATGTGCCCATGGTCTTTGTTTAATGGGACGAGGTCAGGGGAGGGAGATATCCATATCTCCCCATAGAAACCACATAACGTTACCAGATTTGGACTCTACTTGTAGCCGGAACCCAGGCAGGTCCGTTGGTCCCAGAACCATCTCCCTATGACCCTCTGGTCTGGAGCTATGAACCCTAAAGGGTTTTGGTGGTCATTTACTGCCAGCCCAGAAGAGGGGGAGTGGAGGCCGGCTACAGGTTAAAAGGCTTGGGCCAGCAAGCGGCCGTGTCTTTCTCTGAAGAAGGGTCACATCTTACAAATGTGTTTAGAGGGACCCAGGAACTCACTGAGATCACGGCCCTTCATGTGGACTCCAGCAAAGAACATCCACAACCACAAGGAACTTTCATCTTACCCGGTAACTGACTTTTACTTTGCTTAAGGCCTCATGCACACAACAGTATTTTTTCACGGTCCGCAAAACGGGGTTCTGTTGTTCCGTGATCCGTTTCCGTTTTTGTTTCCGTGTGCCTTCCTTGATTTTTGGAGGATCACCAGACATGAAGGAAAAAGTCGTTTTGGTGTCCGCCTGGCCGTGCGGAGCCAAACGGATCCGTCCTGACTTACAATGCAAGCCAATGGGGACGGATCCGTTTGACGTTGACACAATATGGTGCAATTGCAAACGGATCCATCCCCCATTGACTTTCAATGTAAAGTCAGGAGTCCCTATTAATATACCATCGGATCGGAGTTTTCTCCAATCCGATGGTATATTTTAACTTGAAGCATCCCCATCACCATGGGAACGCCTCTATGTTAGAATATACCATCGGATTTGAGTTAGATCATCAAAACTCAGATCCGACAGTATATTCTAACAGAGGCGTTCCCATAGTGATGGGGACGCTTCAAGTTAGAATATACTAAGAACTGTGTACATGACTGCCCCCTGCTGCCTGGCAGCACCCGATCTCTTACAGGGGGCTGTGATCAGCACAATTAACCCCTCAGGTGCCGCACCTGAGGGGTTAATTGTGCGTATCATAGCCCCCTGTAAGAGATCAGGTGCTGCCAGGCAGCAGGGGGCAGACTCCCCTCCCTCCCCAGTTTTAAATTCATTGGTGGCCAGTGCGCCCCCCCCTCCCTCCCCAGTATTAAATACATTGGTGGCCAGTGCGGCCCCCCTCCCTCCCCTGTATTTAATTCATTGGTGGCCAGTGCGGCCCCCCTCCATCCCTCCCCTGTGTTAATTTCATTGGTGGCCAGTGCGGCCTCCCCCCCCCCCCCCCACCTAATTAAAATCACCTTTCCCCTCCCCCCCATCATTGGTGGCAGCGGAGAGTTGCTACTGGAGGAGGACAGGTCTGTGCTATAAGGAGGCGCTCCTCCTACTGGTAAATGACAGGTCTGTGCTATAAGCAATGCGCCGCACAGACCTGTCACTTACCAGTAGGAGGAGCGCCCGGCCGGTCACAGACAGCGCAGGTAAGTATAATGCTTCTAAAATTGCTAAGTAACCATGGCAGCCAGGACTGCAGTAGCGTCCTGGTTGCCATGGTAACCGATCGGAGCCCCAGCGATTAAACTGGGACTCCGATCGCAACTCTCCGCTGCCACCAATGATGGGGGGGGGGATTTTAATTAGGGGGGGAGGCCGCACTGGCCACCAATGAATTAAATACAGGGGAGGGAGGGAGGGGGGGCGGCACTGGCCACCAATGAATTAAATACAGGGGAGGGAGGGAGGGGGGGCCGCACTGGCCACCAATGAATTAAATACAGGGGAGGGAGGGGGGTCTTCCCCCTGCTGCCTGGCAGCACCCGATCTCTTACAGGGGGCTATGATACGCACAATTAACACCTCAGGTGCGGCACCTGAGGGGTTAATTGTGCGGATCACAGCCCCCTGTAAGAGATCGGGTGCTGCCAGGCAGCAGGGGGCAGTTATGTACACAGTTCTTAGTATATTCTAACTTGAAGCGTCCCCATCACCATGGGAATGCCTCTGTGTTAGAATATACTGTCGGTTCTGAGTTTTCACGATGTGAAAACTCATATCTGAAAAAGCTCTATGCAGACGGATCTGCGGATCCATCTGTGCGAAAGTAGCCAACGGACACGGATCACGGACGTGGATGACAATCTTGTGTGCATCCGTGTATTTTCACGGACCCATTGACTTGAATGGGTCCGTGAACCGTTGTCCGTCAAAAAAATAGGACAGGTCCAATTTTTTGGACGGACAGGAAACACGGATCACGGACGCGGATGAACAACGGTGTATTTTCCGAGTTTTCAACGGACCCAGTTCTACCTTTATTGCAGACTGCTGGCAATTTGTTTATAAACTTCTAGTAGGAATAAGAGAGGAATGGCACAATATAGGGTCATAAGAAAAGATGCTCCAGAATTGTTATTACATGGGGAATGTAAGTCATTACTAAACAGAAATGTCAGGAGATGCGACAGGTTTTCTTCAAATAGGTCCCTAAAATCCCTGTATGGATGGAGCGGTAGTGCACCTGTGTGACCACTGTTCTCAGCTATCTCCATTAGTCCCATAGAGATGAATAAAATTCATAGAAATGCACTACTGCCTCATTCAAACAGGGGGCTCAGGGATCCCCATTCTCGTGTTGGACTGCCAGCATTGCCATACCTTACTTATCATGTTGTTCATGGGCCGACCTCTTTTAAAATGTTATGCAACGGATGTGGATCAGCTGTGTCTATTGAACAGATTTGTCTTGGGGCTACTCCTAAGGGCGTTATCTAAGTGGCCCCCTGGTCCTCACTGGCCCCCTGGCAAGAGGAACAAGCAGAGGTTAGGATAGGGAGCAAAGGGTGAAATCCAGAGACCATACAGAAGTCGGTACATGAACAAACAAGAAACAGCACACCTTTGCAGTACGCTTTCAGACTAGAACCTAATGCTCAGGCACTCTCCACAGAGTAAGGTGCCTTAAAGGGATATTTCTGTAGGTACAAGTTATCCCCTATACACAGCATAGGGGGGTCCTACCGCTGGGATCTCCACCAATCACAAGAACGGGGCCCCGTACCTCCGGCTGCTACCCTAAAATGACCCAAGCAGCCGGACGTACTGTTCATTTATATAGGAGTTCTGGGAGTAGCAGAGTACAGAGCTCAGCTATCTCCAGAACACCCATAGAAATGAATGAAGCGGCTGAACGTATGTGTGAACTGCCGCTCCGGTCATTTTAGAGGAGAAGAAAGAGGCCTGCAGGAGGTATGGGGCCCCCATTCTCGTAATTGGTACACCAGCGTGGCCAGCCATTGGCTGCAGAGAGAAAGAGAGAGCGTGCGTGCCCTACAGACTCCAGTAGAGGCAGGGCCAGCAGGAGTAGGTCACTTCCAGCGTGGAGTGGCAGAGTAGCATTATGGCAGGAAGATGCTGGCGGGCTTGCACTGCTGGAAGGATAAAACTGAGGACCTGACTGAGCGATGATGGGCAAAGACCACTGGTATAACATAAAAAGGCAACTTATTTTCATGGAAGATCCAATTTAATACATTATTTGATCCTATAATAGTTGCTTCCATCAGAGGTGTTGCCCAGCACTGGTCAGGGCACTGCAATCTTTTATTTCCCAGGACCATTTAAAGGGGTTGTCCGCTTTTTACTATTGATGACCTATACTCAGGAGAGGTCATCAATATCAGATTGGCGGGGCTCCGACTCCCAGCACCCCTGCTGATCAGCTGTTTGAAGAGAAGGCAGCGCTCCATGCGAGCGCTGCCTTTTCTGCGATGTTTATCTGCTTGCCGCAGTGAGCAGTGTGATTACAAGTATGGCATCCCCTTTCCATTCTATGGGATGGCTTCTTCCAGTTCAAGTGAATAGGACATAGCCGTCCCATAAAAGTGAATAGGGACGCCATAGCTGTAATTACACTGATCATTGCTGCGGCAAGTAGGTAAACAGAGCAGAGAAGGCAGTGCTCATACGAACTCTGCTTTCTCTTCAAACAGCATGTGATATTGAAGACCTATCCTCAGGATAGATCATCAATAGTAAAAAGTGGGCAAACCCTTTAGGGCTAGGGCTACACAGCAACACTGTTCGTGCAACACCTGTCGCAGCCAGGATTGCTGAGTTGTGAGGATCCATAGAAATGAATGAGATCGCCACGGCAGTCTGACGCTGTGATCCCTTTCATTTCTATAGGATCACCACTACTCAGCAATCCTGGCTGTGACAGCTGTTGCAAGACCAGTGTCGCTGTGTAGCCCGAGCCTAACTGCTGCAGTAAATTGCTGGCGACATCACTACTGCTGACAGTATTTAGTCACGATCAAAGGATGGCAGCTTTGCACTGTGTTGCATGTGGTAGTGTTTTTTCCTCTGCTGTTTTCATATACGGTTTAGGCCTCATGCACACGGACGTTTTTTTTTGCGGTCCGCAAAACGGATTTCCGTTGTTCCGTGATCGTTTTTTCGTCCGTGGGTCTTCCTTGATTTTTGGAGGATCCACGGACATGAAAAAAAAGTCGTTTTGGTGTCCGCCTGGTCGTGCGGAGCCAAACGGATCTGTCCTGACTTACAATGCAAGTCAATGGGGACGGATCCGTTTGACGTTGACACAATATGGTGCAATTGCAAACTGATCCGTCCCCCATTGACTTTCAATGTAAAGTCAGGAGTCCCTATTAATATACCATCGGATCTGAGTTTTCTCCAATACGATGGTATATTTTAACTTGGCCACCAATGTGTTAAATACAAGGGAGGGAGGGAGGGGGGGCCGGCTGCACTGGCCACCAATGTGTTAAATACAAGGGAGGGAGGGGGGGCCGGCCGCACTGGCCACCAATGAGTTAAATACAGGGGAGGGAGGGGGGGCCGCACTGGCCACCAATAAGTTAAATACAGGGGGGAGGGGGGGTCTGCCCCCTGCTGCCTGGCAGCACCTGCCAGGCAGCAGGGGGCAGTCATGTACACAGTTCTTTTAGTATATTCTAACCTGAAGGGTCCCCATCACCATGGGAACACCTCTGTGTTAGAATATACTGTCGGATCTGAGTTTTTACGAAGTGAAAAATCAGATCTAAAAAGCTTTTATGCAGACGGATCAGCGGATCCGTCTGTGTGAAAGTAGCCTACGGACAAGGATGACGGACGCGGATGGCAATCTTGTGTGCATCCGTGTTTTTTCACGGACCCATTGACTTGAATGGGTCCGTGAACCGTTGTCCGTCAAAAAAATAGGACAGGTCTTATTTTTTTGACGGACAGGAAACACGGATCACGGATGCGGCTGCAAAACGGTGCATTTTCCGATTTTTCCACGAACCCATTGAAAGTCAATGGGTCCGTGAAAAAAAAACGGAAAACGGAACAACGGCCGCGGATGCACACAACGGTCGTGTGCATGAGGCCTTAGTAGTGGCAAGTTACTTCTTTAAAGTGGATTTCGAGGATAGTTTTTACATTGGAGACAATGGGGAAGTAGAAAAACTCTTCCAAGAACCTCATGCAAAACAGCTTTCAAATGACAAATCTGCCTGCAAAATGACTAGTTTTCACCTACTGATTTTAAAGGGGTTTTATCATCTCAAACACTGGTGGCATATCACTAGGAGGTATCTCAGACACTGGTGGCATATCGCTAGGAGGTATCTCAGACACTGGTGGCATATCGCTAGGAGATATCGCAGACACTGGTGGCATACCCCAAGGAGGTATCTCAGACACTGGTGGCATATCGCTAGGAAGTATCTCAGACACTGGTGGCATATCGCTAGGAGATATCGCAGACACTGGTGACATATCGCTAGGAGGGATCTCAGACACTGGTGGCATATGGCTAGGAGGTATCTCAGACACTAGTGGCATATGGCTAGGAGGTATCTCAGACACTGGTGGCATATCGCTAGGAGGTATCTCAGACACTGCTGGCATATCGCTAGGAGGTATCTCAGACACTGGTGGCATATCGCTAGGAGGGATCTCAGACACTGGTGGCATATCGCTAGGAGAAATGAATGGAGGGTGGCAGCACATGAGCGGCTGCCCCCTGTTCACTTCGGGGGTCCCCTTCTGGAGATATGCCACTAATGTCTGAGGTGCTTCTTTAAGGTCTCTTTCACAAAAGCAAGTTTTCCGCACGGGTGCAATGCGTGAAGTGAACTCATAGCACCCGCACTGAATCCTGACCTGTTCATTTCAATGGGTCTGTGTACATGCGCGTTTTTTCCACACATCAATTCTGTGTTGCGTGAGAATCGCAGCATGTTCTATATTCTGCATTCTGTACGCAGCCCTGGCCCCATAGAGTGAATGGGGCTTCAGTGAAAAAAGCATTGCATCCGGATGTAACCTAGATGCAGTCCGCTGCTATGCGTTTTTCACTGACGGGTTGCTATGTTGTTTGTAAATCTTTCGGGGTTTTTTTCACGCGCATGAAAAACACATCAAAACTGACTGCACCCGTGCAGAAAAAAACTGAACCACTTAACGCAATCGCAGACAAAACTGACTGAACTTGCTTGTGAAATGGTGCGACTTTCATTGAACGCACCCTGACACAATCCGTATCGTTCACGTGAACGAGGCCTAAGGCTGGGGCTACATGGCAGCATCTGTCAAGCGTCATGAAGATCGCAATGTCGTATCGTGACACGTGACATGCTGCAACTGCGACGCTTGCAAAAAATCCAGACCTGACGGATTTTGCGTGGCCATTCGCTCATCACTTTACCATCCTAGACCACAATGCAAGTCGTGTGCGGCTTTCCGCCACTCGACTGTATTCTAAAAAACTTGCGCGACAAGTCGAATGGATTTTCGCATGTGCGTCCCCAGATTAACCGTGTGACTACAATGAAAGTCAGATTTAAAGGGAGTCTTTCACCTAAACTGACCATTATAGAACACTAACACCCTGATCTGCATTATAGTCCCCATATGTGAATGCTACTTACCGTATAGCTGTCCGTCGCTTATTTTCGCTAAAAAAACACTTATTCAATATGTTAATTAGGTTATGAAGGTGCCCAGGGGCGGCGTTCATGTGGCCGGTGCCCAAACCCCTCCCCTTTCACCCCGCCATAGGTTCTTCAGAAATCCAGCGCCAGCGCCGTTCACGAGATTCGCCGCGCCTGCGCACTTCATTCCCCATTATGGGCAGAGGCACAAGAGCGTTTAATGCGCATGTGCCGGCCGGTACATCTAGCTGGCCTTGTGCCTCTGCCCAAATTGGGGAATGAAGTGCGCAGGCGAGGCGAATATTGTGAATGGCGCTGGCGCTGGATTTCTGAAGAACCTATGGCGGGCCAGAGGGGTGAAAGGGGAGGGGTTTGGGCACCGGCCGCATGAACGCCGCCCCTGGGCACCTTCAGAACCTAATTAACATATTAAATAAGTGTTTTTTTTTGCGAAAATAAGCGACGGACAGCTATGCGGTAAGTAGCATTCCAATATGGGGACTATAATGCAGATCATGGTGTTAGTGTTCTATAACGGTCAGTTTCGGTGAAAGACTCCACACCTAAATCCTCATGTGTGAACACGGCCTACATGTTACATTCAGGACTGCTGACAACTTTAGGGCTATTATTTGGCCACTAACATTAGACTCCACATATGATTTACCAATCTGCCTCCACCACACACAGACACACATAACCCTATGCCATTGCCAGGCACTAAGCCTCAACTGCCAGGAGGAGGAGACATTCACACTGTATCACCACTAAGCCACGCCCATTAAGGGGAAGGGTCTACCGTCAGTATCACCGTAAGCAACGCCTACCTGCCAGATCACTGTGAAGCCGAACCCCCCCAAATAAGGAGTCACGTGGATTTATCCGTCTACAAGGAGGAGGGGCTATGCCCAGATCATGTGACACTCCCGCATCTTCCGCCTCCCCTTACTTCCGGGGTGTTGTGTTCGAGCGGTGAAGGATAGAAAGTATTGGAGCGACGGAACGTATGTATGGGAGAGACCACTGACTTAACGCCCGGGGGGGGGGGGGGGGGTAACGGTATATCGGCAGGGGTAAAAGGATGAGCCAGATGTTCTATTGCATGTACGATAGGGAAGGGGTTCCCCAGTGTCGTGATATGATCTGCCTTCTCCACAGTGAGCCCTGGTTCTCCTTGTGGTAAGGCTTCCTAAATCCTGCAGCTGTCCTGAAAAATGTATCGGGGGTTTTATAATATACCTTGTTTTTCAAATCTTTGTGTTTCAAGATCTCTGTTTGCTGTCAGTGAATGGAAACTACTTACAGTGGTCTGAAATAATATCCGTCCCAGTTATGTGGTGACCCCACTTATCACAGGGCAGTTACTGGAGAGCGGTGCATCAGTGTGGTCATCACTTGACCCGGGCGGATAAGGAACTGTTAGGATTCTATTCACTGACAGCAAGCAGAGACTGAAACGAAACAAGGATTTGATACACAAATGACCCACGTTTCCTGAGCTCTAGGGGTGACGCTGCTGCCTCTTCTGAACCGGAGCGGCACTGATACTCCGACATGTGGTAGTAAGTGCAGCTCTCGGGGTCAGGTCACCCGTGATGAGGGTGCACCACCCAGCCAAGTCTGCATGTTAGGGCTCATGCATTGCGGTCTGCAAAACCCGGGTACTGGCCATGTTTTGTATTTGAATGGAACGTCTGGGCCATAGTAGAACAGTCCTATCCTTGTCCGTAATGCGGATGCCACGGTACGGACATACGGATGCGAACAGTACATTGAGTGCTGTCCGCATCTTTTGCGGGTCCATTGAAGTGAAGAGGTCATCATCCAATGCGCAAAAAAAAATGCGGATCGGGTGCAGACCATAATTACCTTTGTGTGCATGAGGCTTTAATGGGGAAGTCGCCTCTACACTAATCTGAAGTTTATGGGCCTTTAAAGGGGTTGTCCACTTTGTCGCTATGGGAAACCAGTGAATGCTGCTGATGAATAGTCCATAGGATGACTGGAGATGGAGGAGGCTGAATGACCTCTCCTGTCAGGTGCCCCTCCATCTCCAGTCACTTTAGGGACAGGTGCAATCTCAGGGCCGTCAGCAGCTGCACTCAAATGCAGTTACCTGGGTTGTCTCATGAACCTCAGATACGACTGCCGGGGCCCGGAGCAGTGATCACACGTGTTTGCTTCCGCTCCATTCAGCTCTATGGGACTTCCGGAGATAGTTTAGCGCTGTGTCCCCGGAGAACAACTTACCTCTTCAGTCATACAGGGGAAGGGGGGGGGGGGGGGCGTGTTCTCTTGACCGTCGGGGGCCCCAGCGGTCAGACTGATCACTTTCCCATCACCTATGATAAGTGTGTTTCATGGGACAACCCCTTTAAAGGGGTTCTTGGGCTTTAAAATGATGTATCCCCAGGATAGGTCATCAATATCAGATCGGCGGGGGTCTGACACCCGGCACCCCCGCAGATCACCTGTGTGAAAGGAAGGCGCCGTGCCTATGGCAAGCAGGAAGAGAGACGGCACGTGCGCACTGCACACGCCTTCCCTTCAGCTTCATACAGCTATGAAGGGGTTCTCTGGGCTTTTAATACTGATGACCTATCCTCAGGATAGCAGGGGTCCGACACCCGGCCCCCCCGCCGATCTGATATTGATGACCTAGGTCATCAGTATTAAAAGTCCAGAGAACACCTTTAAGGAAAACGGGTTTGAAACTAGATTTTTACAAGGCAAACACATTGTGCTAACATGCCTGTGCCATATATCCTGGGGTTTACTTGGTGTACACACAAGAAGTCTGCACTTAAAGGGGATGTCCTACCATACCCACTTTTGCCCCCATTCGTTTGATTGGTGGCACTGTACCAATCGCACACTTATCACCTACTCTGTGGACAGGTAATACCTTGCTGTGTTGGGACAAACCCTTCATATAGAATTAGTCTACAGAAAAAGCTAAGTGACCTCCTAAATACATTTCATGATGCGTCCTGATACGGATTCCAAGTTACAGTCTGTATTATAGTCGAGAGCTGCATTCACAATTCCCCAGCCTCCAGAGCTGAAATCTCCCTGGTGATGTGCGGTTTATACCAACCAGACCCTGTACAGTGATCTAGAAAGAACTGTCCGCCTTCATTATGGGACTCGCTCAGGCGGCTGTAATATGCGCCCGTTTTCCGTGGGTATAATGATCTGATCTGGGGAATGTATCGCGCTGGAAGTGTGGGTCGTTACTTCCAGGGCCAGGTTGAGATTTGTGGCCACATAATGACCTGATTGAGGCCTTGGATGTGTCGGTCAACAAGATTGTTGACTGTTTCCAGTGCCAGCCAGTAAGGATGGCAGTGTTTCTGGAAGAAAGTAGCCATGTCCTTTATTTTAACCCCTTTAACCCATGATGTTGGGGTTTGATGCACACATGTATAGATCTTCTCTATGTTGCTCCTCACAGATGAAGCGGTGACCATTTCTGATGCTGACGGTTTCCTTGACTTGCCAAGATGAGTAAACTCCCTGAGGACTTGCAGTCTGAACTAGAGAGGAGTCTACCGGCGATCGCCTCCCTCAACTCTTCTCTGAGCCAGAGTCTGTCGCCGCCGTTCTACCTTCCCCCGGGGCAGCGCCGGGCGATCTCAGATGTGCGCCGGACATTCTGCCTTTTTGTAACGTTCGATCTGCTCTTCGTATCTCTTTTGTGGATCATTGAGCTCAATGTGAGTAGTGTACTTCAAATGACACGTTTAGTTTATGTCACCAAATATAGTCTCCTACTGATGTAGCAGAGCTGAATTTGTCACTGGAACCTTTTGTTAAAACTGCAGGCAAACCTACTGCGTTATGTTACAGGGGTTGTCCTCTTATCAAGTTGTCCGACCGGTAGGGGTCCGAGCAGTTGAATCAGCACTGATCTAATAGTTATTTTCTATCCTATGGAGAGGAGGTAACTTGATATAACTGGAATACCACTTTAAGGCCCCATTCACACGTCCGCAATTTCATTCCGCATTTTGCGGAACGGAATTGCGGACCCATTCATTTCTATGGGGCCGCACAATGTGCTACCCGGATACTCAATTGCGGGTCCGCAATTCCGTTCCTGAAAAACGCACATTGCCGATCCGCAAAACACGCTACGGATGTGTGAATGGAGCCTAAGTCAGATATTATTGATATAAATACAACACAGCCTAAATAATGTACATACAGATATAGCAGAGCCAAGTTTGTCACTTAAAGGGGTATTCCAAGTAGGAAAATTTGTCCGCTATCCACAGTACAGGTGATAACTATTAGATCCATGGGGGTCCTACTGCTGGGACCCCCACTGAACACTAGAATGGGAGCCCCATATGCTGTGGAGCCCCCCAGAAATGGACAAAGCGGCTGGTCGGAATGTGCGCCGCCTCTCCATTTATTTCTATGGGAACAAAATCTCCTTCCATTTCAGGGGGACTCCACAGAGTAGATAGTCCCCGTTCTTGTGATCGGGGAGAGTCCCAGCGGTAAGACCCCCACGACCTAACAGTTATCACCTAGCCTGTGGATAGAGGATGACTTTTTCTAACTGGAATACCCCTTTAAGTTGCAAATTTGCCTCTGCTATATCTGTATGTACTTCCTGGTTCTAGTTTACCTCCTACTTACCTGTTGACTACATATTTCCAGGGTAAGGGTTCATTCACACGCCCGCAACTATAATAAAAATGCCTTTCTTGTCCGTGTCTGCGGACAAGAATAGGACATGTTCTATTTTCTTGTGCTGTCCGCATCTTTTGTGGCCCTATTAAAAATGAATGGGTCCGCACCTGTTCCGCAAAATTGCGGAACGGATGCGGACCCATTTAGCGGACCTGTGAATGGACCCTTAACATATCCCTCCTGGCAGGTCGGTATTCATAATTACCTGCAATCCCCATGTAATATGAAGTCTTATGACTGTATGAAGTGTCATCCCTTTATTATTCCTTCTAGAAGTTCTGTATGAATTGCTAGCCATTTGCAATGAAGGTCTAGATGGGCGTTTCCAGTGTGTGTGTGTGTGGGGGGGGGGGGGGGGGGGGTGTCCTTGCACAGTCTGACACTGGCAGCACTGATTGGATGTTGCAGGGGCAACCCCCAACTGGTAACGCCCATCTGGACCTTCATTGCAAACTGCTAGCAATTCATTCATACCTTCTAGCAGGAGTAGGTCCCCTTTCACACGGGCGAGTATTCCGCGCGGATGCGATGCGTGAGTTGAACGCATTGCACCCGCACTGAATCCTGACCCATTCATTTCTATGGGGCTGTTCACATGAGCGGTGATTTTCACGCATCACTTGTGCGTTGCGTGAAAATCGCAGCATGCTCTATATTCAGCGTTTTTCACGCAACGCAGGCCCCATAGAAGTGAATGGGGTTGCGTGAAAATCGCAAGCATCCGCAAGCAAGTGCGGATGCGGTGCGATTTTCACGCACGGTTGCTAGGAGACGAGTTGCTAGGATAACATGGTTATAAGGGAAAATAATAGCATTCTGAATACAGAATGCATAGTAAAATAGGGCTGGAGGGGTTAAATATTTTTTTTTTTAACTTACCTTAGTCCACTTGATCGCGGCCCGGCATCTCCTTCTGTCTCCTTTGCTGAACAGGACCTGTGGTGAGCATTAATTACAGGTAAAGGACCTTTGGTGACGTCACTCCGGTCATCACATGATCCATCACATGAGCTTTTACCATGGTGATGGATCATGTGATGACCGGAGTGACGTCACCAAAGGTCCTTTACCTGTAATTAATGCTTACCACAGGTCCTGTTCAGCAAAGGAGACAGAAGGAGATGCCGGGCCGCGATCAAGTGGACTAAGGTGAGTTAAATTATTATTTTTAATTTTTTAACCCCTCCAGCGCTAGTTTACTATGCATTCTGTATTCAGAATGCTATTATTTTCCCTTATAACCATGTTATAAGGGAAAATAATACAATCTACAGAACACCGATCCCAAGCCCGAACTTCTGTGAAGAAGTTCGGGTTTGGGTACCAAACATGCGCGATTTTTCTCCCGCGAGTGCAAAACGCATTATAATGTTTTGCACTCGCGGGTGTTCCCGCAACGCGCCCGCACATTTTCCCGCAACGCCCGTGTGAACCCAGCCTAATAAAGGAATGGTACAACGTAAATTCATAAGAAGAGATGCTCCAGGATTATTGTTACATGGGGAATGCAAGTATTTTCTAAAACGGACATGTCAGGAGAGGTGACGGGTCCTCTTTTTAAGTGGGTGCCCAGAATAAGGTCACTTTCACAAGTCCGTATTTGTGAGCCCAAAAAGCTGTAAAGGTGCAGAGATTTCCATTATACTCTGCAGGTTCCACTCCAGGTTTTTGTCTTACAAATCCTGATGAACTGTGACCTAAGGCTCCGTTCACACGTCACAATGGGTCCGCATTCGTTCCGCATTTTTGCGGAATGGGTTCGGACCTATTCATTTTCTATGGGGACGGAATGGATGCGGACAGCACACAGTGTGCTGTCAGCATCCGCATTTGCGGAGCGCAACCCCGATCTTCAGGTCCGCAGCTCCGCAAAAGATAGAACATGTCCTATTTTTGTCCGCAGCTTGCGGACAAGAATAGGCATTTCTATAGGGGTGCCGGGCAGGTGTGTTGCGGATCCGCAATTTGCTGGTCCGCAACACACCACGGACGTGTGAATGGAGCCTAAGGGGGTTGTTCACACTTCAAGAGACGAACTCCAGACTCTTTGTGAGACATTTCTATAGTTGAGAGGGCCCACTCTTGTCACACATGTTCTCTGCACTAAATATGCCATAAATATACATTTCACACTGTTGTGAGGCTTTGCGTTCAGGGTGAGGCAGCTTCATGAAATTCCTGCCTGAAATACAAAAATAACAGGATTAGGATTTTTTTTTAATGTCTAATAGCACAACCAAATTTTGCTGCCAGGTGGTAATTTTTCCAGGAACGACCAGGGGCATGGACCTAGTCACAGACAAGTGACGTGCCCCAGCATCAATAAATTAAAGTGTCAAGTGCGTCTGCCCTTAGGAGCTTGCAATCTATGATGCTCGTCCAGGTTATTGTTTTACCTGTGACTGTGATGGATGAGCTTCACTTTTCTGCTCCCGGCATTTTGCCGATAAGGTCATTTATCAGTATGAAATGTAGAAGCTGGGATTTAGATTGCAGAGGGCACAGTGCCCATCCATCTATCACTGGTTAATAGGGCGACTAACACAGTTAGTATTGACTCTACCTTCAGCCAGGATTAGGGACAGATACAGAACATGTTATGTTAGAATATTTTTTTGTTTCTTGGAAAGCTGGGTGATAAACATATGCCTATCATTACAGATTTTATCGGGTTACCATATAACTTAAAGGGGTCTTCCAGGCGTTTTATCCTCTGGATAGGTCATAAATATCAGATCAGTGGGGGTCCAACACCCAGGATCCCCGCTGATCAGCTGTTTGAGAAAGCACTGGCACTCGCAGTAGCTCTCAGCTCACCAAGCACAGCGCCGTACATAGTATAGTGGCGGTATTTGGTATCGCAAGCTCTGCCTCATTTGCTATAATGGAGCTGAGCTGGGCCTCGGCTATTTGAACGGTGAACGTGACGTCACACTGCCTAGACTAAGCTGAGAGAAGGCCGCAGCGCTACTGCAAGTGTCGGTGCTTTCTCAAACAGCTGATCAGCAGGGGTCTCGGGTGTCGACCCCCATCAATCAGATACTGATGACCTATCCACAGGTTAAGTCATCAGTATAAGGCCTCATGAACACGACCGTTGTTTTGGTCCGCATCCAAGCCGCAGTTTTTGCGGCTTGGATGCGGACCCATTTACTTCAATGGGTCCGCAAAAGATGCAGACAGCACATCCGTTGCTCCGTTCCGTGGTCCGCAAAAAAAATATAACCTGTCCTATTCTTGTCCGTTTTGCAGACAGGACTAGGCAATAATATCAATGGCTGTCCGTGCCGTTCTGCAAATTGCGGAATGCACACGGACGCTATCTATGTTTTGCAGATCCGCAATTTGCGGGCCGAAAAACGCACAACGGTCGTGTGCATTAAAGTCTTGGAAAAACCCTTTAAGCTGGGTGCGCACATCAGTTTTGCCCATCCGGTTGCTTTTTGCGGATCTGGATACAACAGATATGCGTGTAGTGCACTTAGCGCACAGGTCCAGCATCGGCAGAAGAACATAGCACGCAGCGTCTTTCTGTCCAGTGTTATTTTACATTCAGCATCAGAACCGATGCACTGGATAGGAGCGGTTTCTGTACCACTTATTGAGACCCCTGAATATGAAGCCATGTAACGCAGCAGCATGTTAAAGCAATGGGAATAGAATGTCCGAAAAATCCAGTGTGGATTTCTGCCATGGTTTTCAGTTTTCACTGCTGCGGAATCTGCTTGTGGATTATACCGTTCAATGGGGCTAATCCTTGTGTGGCCACCTGCTGCGGTTTCCCCAATAGCAACGTGTTTGCCTGTTGAGAACAATGGGAAGCATTGTGTAAACATTTCTATGTGGATTTTGGCGTGCAAGCGTGCCAAAATCGGGGTTAAAGTAAAAACTCCATGTGAACATGTCTTTAGAGTGAATGCATTGCTATACAAGTAGGCAATGTGTCATTCAGGAACTTGGGGAAAGGCGAGTAATAATCTCAGGAGCTGTCTTGGCAGCCCCATTGGTTGTCACCTAGTTTTCCCAAAAATAAATGTATCCGACAGCTGGTTGAGGAATGCCTTGTTAGATACTTGTAAGTGGAGGGGTACCTCCCCTAGACCCCTCTGTCAACCAGAGCAAGAGCTGGCATCTGGCATATTATACAATAATTTCAGAATTGGGACATTCCCCTCCCTGTACCCTAGGAACCATGATCTTATTGTTGGGGGAACTATTCAAAAGAAGAAGGCCCCTGACAGTAAGCTGATCAGAAGGTGCCCCAGCGATTGACTGTGATCTTTGGACAAGCCTGACAGCAAGTGTTCAGTTTCCCTGCAGTGCCACCGCAGGAGAAATGTAGCATTACACAATTTTTGTTCAAATCAATGGTCTGTTGATGTAATTTATGGATGTGCCAAGTCCTCCAAGATGTTCCTTGCAGACGCTCTCCTATATGGTTAATAGATGAGGTTCTCCTCCAGACTATTAGAAGGTGTCTTACTGACATTTGATCTTCTCATTGCTCCAGTGAACTTCATAGGCACCTTACAGTAAAGCGAGTAAACTAATGATGGACCTCACAAGCTGTGGATTAAGGCATGTCACACTTTTTTAAGGGACTGTACCCACAGAAGAATGACTGTTTTCTTTCTTTCCCTTAGACTAGTGATGGGATTAAGAATAGCCTGGAAAAGGAGATTGTGGAATACCAGTTCAGTAACTCGTTTTTTGACATATTTGTAAGTGTTGGCGCAGTCTTCCAGACAGAGATCCAAGTATTTTCTTTACCTATGACTATTCCCTATAAATGTTCTATATTTGTAACCGTACAGTGTTCAGTTATATTGTTGCATTTTATTTTATTTTTAAAGTAATTAAAGGGTTATTCTCATCTCGGACAATGGGAACATATCGATAGGATTTGCCCCATTGTCTGATAGGTGCGGGTCCCAGCGGTGGGTCCCGCACCTATATCGGGAATGGAGTCCCACAAAGTGGTGGCTGGAGGACTCCGGTCCGGCCACCACCAAGCTCTGTCCCCATAGAAGTGAATAGGAGCGCATCACGCATGACCGGCCACCGCTCCCAATAACTTAGATGGGCCCGACGGAAATAGCCGAGCCAGCGCCCGGCTATTTTCGGCGGCCTCCTAGTAAATTGATGGAGGGCGGCTGCCCATGCGCAGTGTGCCTTCCACCACTTTCGGGGCTCCGTTCTCGACCCGCACCCATCAGACAATGGGGGTACATCCTAGCGATATGCCCCCATTGTCTGATGTGAGACAACCCCTTTAAATCAGTTGTACGCCATAACCCCTGTTATGGTGGGTTATTATAGGGGTTTTCCCTCTGTAACCCTAAATAATGAGCATTTACCTGCTGATGCAGTGATGAGTTTTGACATTTACTTACATAATATGGTGCCACCTGGTGTTCAGAGTGTAAAGCAATGTGCACCTCCACCTAATGAGCTGACTGTTGCTGGTCACCCATGCACAATCACATTCTCCGCAGCCAGGTTCCTGCATAGTGATTCTCTGTGCACTGCAGAGCAAGAAATGGCTTTTCCACAGAAGGATATTACCATTATGTGTGTTCACGACCACTTGGGTCATTAGGTGGACGTGCAGATTGCTACACACTATGAACACCAGGTGCTGCCATACCATGTAAAGATGTGTTGTCTCTGCTAGACCATGTTTTTGTTTTTGGTTCATGATGTTTAATGATGGGAAAACCCTTTTAAAGATGCCCTTCGGTGGAAATGTATTTCTCCAAAATATAGTTAATTCTGCAGTAAAAGGCCCGGTTTAAGTCCTTGCCCTTTCTCCCCGGTAAAGGGGTTGTCTCAATTCAGCAAATAGCATTTATCATGTAGAGGGAGGTAATACAAGGCACTTACTAATGTATTGTGATTGTCCATATTGCCTCTTTTGCTGGCTTCATGAAATTTTCCATCACATTAAACACTGCTCTTTTCCAGGGGTTACGACCACCCTACAATCCAGCAGCGGTGGCCATGCTTGCGTTCTGTAGGAAAAAGTGCGCGCGTAAGTACAATTTCCCCTATAGTGTACAACCACGACCACTGCTGCTGGATTGTAGGGTGGTTGTAACCCCTGGAAAAGAGCAGTGTATAATGTGATGGAAAAATGAATGAACCCAGCAAAGGAAGCAATATGGACAATCACAATACATTAGTAAGTGCCTTATATTAACTTTCTCTACATGATAAATTCAATTTGCTGAAGTGACACAACCCCTTTTAATTCAGTGCTAATTCTGCTCTGAGCCGTGTATGTGAATAATCGGAGACAGACTGGCTGATAATCAGTGAAAAGACTGTGGTTGTTAATTCTTTTCCCTAGTGACCAGGCTGTCATCTCAAAGCTGATGGCAAAAAGCTCCGCTCTATGAGCAAAGAAGTGTTAGGCAGCTTGGCAGTAGTTAGAACATGCCATTTACTGCTTGTAGAGGACCTGTCTCCTCTCCTGACTTGTCTGTTGTAGTAACTACTTCCATTTCCCATGTAATAACGGTTCTGGAGCATCTTTTCATATTACTCTAAATTGTGCAATTGTGCCGTTCCTTAGTTATTGCTACTAGAAGTTTATTAGCGTATCTGCGACTGGGTGTTACCCGTGGGGGGAAGAATGTGTCCCTGCACAGTCTGATGATGTCCAGTCAGTGATTGTGAGCCAAAACCAGGATTGGGGCCTCCACAGACATAAGGTATAAGGGAAATGTCTGCAACTGTTCTGTGTTTAGAGCCGCACCTGGGTTAGGCTCAAAATCACTGACCAAAAACTGACCTATGCAGGGACGCACCGCTACAGGTAACACTCAGTTGCAGATACATTAATAAACTGCTCATAGCAATAACCCAGGAACATAGTTAGGAAAAGATGCTCCAAAAGTGTTCTTGCATGGGGAGGAAAAGAATTTGTTAATAGACATGTCGGGAGCAGTGACAAGTCCTCCCTAAAGAAACCCTGTAAGCACTCTAGGGGGTAGTTGCAGGGCACATTCAGACGACCGCATGAACGAGTCCGCATTCATTTTAATGGTGCCGCAAAAGATCCGGTCAGTACACCGTATGCTGTCCGCATCCATTGTTCCGTTCCAAGGCTCCACAAAAAAGATAGAGCATGTCCTATTCTTGTCTACAATTGTGGACATGCTCCATCACATGCAATTTACAGACCGCAAGCCTCCGCCTAGCAGTTTAAAAAAAATATAGAAACAAACAGCCTTTGCCCTGCGCGATCCAGCATCGGAGCATGAGGGGCCAGAGGGGTGAAAACCCCTTTGAGTGCTAGAAACCCTCTTCAGTATTCCCATTAAACCAGTGTATTGTCCATGGTCATCAACTGAAAGAAGAACTCTGGTAACCTGCTGAATGTAACGCGTTATCTTTATATACTTTATCAGGCTGCGACCATGACATTTTCTATTTGCTTCCTTTTTCCAGCTGCTGGCAGTGTTCCGCTTCTCTGTTCTGCAGCTCGGCTATGCTGTCCTACGACTTCGACACTGGTGGGCTATAGCTGTAAGTCCTTCTGGAAATAAGTATCATACCTAGCCATTCACTAACAGAGAAGCCATCTACAATTATACAGCTGGTAAATTTTTTATCCCCCGATTTGCACAACCATACACTGAAGTGTAGCGTGTGATTGAATTTCTCCCAAAACAAAGTTTTCCAACTAAGGCTACTTTCACACTCGCGTTTTGGCTTTCCGTTTGTGAGATCCGTTCAGGGCTCTCACAAGCGGTCCAAAACGGATCAATGCATTCTGAATGGAAAAGGATCTGCTCAGAATGCATCAGTTCCGTCTCCATTCCGCTTTGGAGGCGGACACCAAAACGTTGCTTGCATCGTTTTGGTGTCCGTCTGACGAAACTGAGCCAAACGGATCCATCCTGGCACACAATGTAAGTCAATGGGGACGGATCAGTTTTCTATGACACAATGGAAAACAGATCCGTCCTCCATTGACTTTCAATGGTGTTCAAGACGGATCTTGGCTATGTTACAGATGATACAAACGGATCCGTTCTGAACGGATGCAGACGGTTGTATTATCTGAACGGATCAGTCTGTGCAGATCCATGATGGATCCGTACCAAACGCAAGTGTGAAATTAGCCTAAATGGAGCAGTCATGGTAATGACATTTATATTATACAACTGTTTAGGCAGCTTGGGCCATAAGATGTCAGAGGGGGTCAGAGAGATGCTAAGCTGTATTACATGGACAACCATTCATTTACCTCCCAACAAACTAACTATGGATCTTGTTCCGTCATTATTTCATTCTGCATCTCCACTGCAATGTGTAAAAAAATGAAGGCCAAACGACAGCACCGATCTGCCCCAGGTTTGGCACATAGGTAAATCGGATGCTTAGAAAAGTCTCTAGAACGTACGGTTTGAGATATTCACAAAAGAACAAATATGGCAGAATCCCATGACCGTATAAGCTCCGAGGTCTATCACTCACGCTGTGGAGGTCACTTAAGGGGGGGAGGGGCGCTGTGGAGGTCACTTAAGGGGGGGAGGGGCGCTATGGAGGTCACTTAAGGGGGGGAGGGGCGCTGTGGAGGTCACTGTTAAGGGGGGGCGGGGAGCTGTGGAGGTCACTGTTAAGGGGGGGCAGGGCGCTGTGGAGGTCACTGTTAAGGGGGGGGCGGGGCGCTGTGGAGGTCACTGTTAAGGGGGGGGCGGGGCGCTGTGGAGGTCACTGTTAAGGGGGGGGTGGGGCGCTGTGGAGGTCACTGTTAAGGGGGGGGGCGGGGCGCTGTGGAGGTCACTGTTAAGGGGGGGTGGGGCGCTGTGGAGGTCACTGTTAAGGGGGGTCGGGGCGCTGTGGAGGTCACTGTTAAGGGGAGGTGGGGCGCTGTGGAGGTCACTGTTAAGGGGAGGTGGGGCGCTGTGGAGGTCACTGTTAAGGGGAGGTGGGGCGCTGTGGAGGTCACTGTTAAGGGGAGGTGGGGCGCTGTGGAGGTCACTGTTAAGGGGAGGTGGGGCGCTGTGGAGGTCACTGTTAAGGGGGGTCGGGGCGCTGTGGAGGTCACTGTTAAGGGGGGGCGGGGCGCTGTGGAGGTCACTGTTAAGGGGGGGGCGGGGCGCTGTGGAGGTCACTGTTAAGGGGGGGCGGGGCGCTGTGGAGGTCACTGTTAAGGGGAGGCGGGGCGCTGTGGAGGTCACTTTTATGAGGGAGCTATGTGGATATCTTTTAACCACAGACAAACAACAAATTAATTAGACCCATGTGAAGACAGGTCATTCTGCTAGTGTTTTATATATTGATCACTTAGCCTAGGCACAGCTTAGTCCCATTCAAGTGAATGGGTCTGGTCTGCAATACCAAGCACAGCCACTATACAATGTATAGCATTGTGCCCAGTATGCTGATCAGCGGCGGTGCAGGTGGCGGATCCCCGCTGATCAGGTATTGTTGACCTATCCTGAGGATAGGTCATAAGTATTCTTCTCCGGGAAAAACTCGTTAAGGCTGGGTTCACACTTGCGTTGTGAACTCCGGCACTTTGATTCGGTCACTGTATTCAGCATATATGCCGGAATGCGACCTGATCCCAGTGAATGGGTATCTGGTGGTGCGCGGTGATATCCGGCTGTGCCAGTCACGGTGAACTCCTCTGCCGGAGCAGACTGCTGGAGTTCACAGTGCATATGTGAACGTGGCCTAAGTAATTGTATTCCCATGACTGACTGCCTGGAGGTGCAGGATTATAGCAAGTTGGATAAAGTTTGATAGGGCTGTATTGCCCCAACAGATCATCTGACCAATATCTGTCCAATCAGACCAATAGTTGGTGTGTATAACAAAAGATCTGTGTGTGTGAACGGCGATCGGGGCAATGATTGGTCAGAAAATCTGTTGGTGTCATACAGCCCAAAGGTGAGAAATGAACAGTTCATTTTGCTTCTTTTACCAGATCACAACCCTGGTGACCAGCGCGTTTCTGATTGTTAAAGTCATTATGTCACAGGTGAGTGGACCACAGATCTGTGAAGCCTCATACACGAGAAATGAAGTGTTATGGAACTTTATTTAAAGGGGTTGCCACACAACAGATAATTATCACCTAACCACAGGATTGGTGATATTAAATGTCATTGCTGGAGGGTCCCGCTGTTGACCCCCTCCTCCACTGATCACCAATACGGACGTCCCTAGCCAGTTGTACTCTCCCGTCTTCACCTGTCTCATAGACCTTCAGTGAAGCTGCAGCACTCCTGCTAGAGTTTAGCTCCATTCAATCTCCTCTTCACATCATCATGCAGGGGGGCCCAGGACCCTTGTTGTGGTGATTGATAGGGACCACCAGCAATCAAACGTATAGCTCCTATCCTGTGGATAGCTGATAAATCTCCATGGTGGGTAAACCCTTTCACAGCTTGGTGAATAGTGTTCCTGGCAGTTGTATACCCTCTGTTGTGTGTCGGAATGATTGAGTTACCTGAAGGTCCTCTTCAATAGTCGGCATCAGGTGAATTGGTGTAAACGTATACCTAAAATCTGGAGTAATTTACTTAATCCACTGCATTTATTATCTGCTGGGTGTCATTGGGCACTGTCATTAAGGCTCCATTCACACGTCCGCAAATGGGTCCGCATCCGTTCCGCAATTTTGCGGAACGGGTGCGGACCCATTCATTTTCTATGGGGACGGAATGGATGCGGACAGCACACAGTGTGCTGTCAGCATCCGCATTTGTGGAGAGCGGCCCCGATCTTCAGGTCCGCAGCTCCGCAAAAGATAGAACATGTCCTATTCGTGTCCGCAGCTTGCGCACAAGAATAGGCATTTCTATAGGGGTGCCGGATCCGCAACACACCACGGACGTGTGAATGGAGCCTAAGGGTGGGTTCACATCACGTTTTTGACATCCATTTAACAGATACATTGTAAAAAAAAAAATGCACAAAAAAAAGGGTTGCACATCACGTTTTTGTATCCTTCAGTCCAATAAAAAATGTATACGTTAACATATACATTTTTTTTTACAATGGAATTTTATGATGAACGGATGCCACTGTATGGCACCAGTCTGAGGCGTCTGTTAAACGAATGGCAGAAACGTGATGTGAACCCACCCTAACTTGTTGACAAGTCCCTAACAGATGACCTGAGCTCCTAGAATACAGCAGGATGGCTACGTGAAGTGAAATATTTGGAGCATAGGGTCGAGCAATAAAGTGCAGTGCCCTGATCCAGCCATCACCTCCTCAACCTACAGAGCTGAGGCAGTTGGGAAGCCCAAAATGGCCTCTTGCCTTCAGACCAGCGTAAAGACCATTTTGGTAAATGGCGTTTAGGGGCGCCAGCGTCGCTGCCTCTTGTAGTGCAGCTGAACGGCTAGTTCTCTTGTATCACATTACTGTAGTCTAGTGTGTAGACCACACTTCTCAGAATTCATTGTGTCGGCATGGGATTCTGGGGGATTTTAGCTCTTAGTTAATGCTGCTCTGGACGCAGACTCAAACTCCTGATTAAAACAAGATAATTCATGTATTTACAGTTTCTCAACTTATTTGTGTAGATTATTACTTCTATACACCTATGTTTTAAGACTTGTGTAAAAAAGAAAATAAAAAGTACACTTCTTCTGGTTTCTCAGCTATTGTCCAAAGGGGCGTTTGGGTATCTTCTGCCCATTATATCTTTTGTACTGGCATGGCTGGAAACATGGTTCCTGGACTTCAAGGTTTTGACACAAGAAGCAGAAGAAGAGCGATGTAAGTGGCTACTACCTTGAAGGGGTAATTAATGGGAAGGTTGAGGGATTAACCTATAATTACCCGTCCCCCTCATCTGAGTATTATCTGTATTGCCTTATTTCAGGGTATCTGGCTGCACAGGCCGCTGCTCTACGCCCTCCCCTTTTGTACCCAGGAGCGCCCTCTGAAGGACAGTTCTACTCCCCACCAGAGTCTTTTGCCGGTGAGTTACTCTTCCATGATGTAAGATGATGTATGTCTTCTCCTTCGGCCACTGGCAGCATCTAATGATGTCTTCCTCCCTATACTTAATCTGTGTTAGATGGACACCTTCCCTCAGGCTAGCTCAGTGACCGTTATATTACATTTGTCTCTGTCACCACAGGGTCAGATAACGAATTTGATGATGATGAGGAAACTGTGGGTCGTAATGCTGTTACTCACCAAGAACGAGAGTATGTGAGGAAAGGAAAAGAGGCTTTGGAGATTGTGGAGCAGATACTGGCACAGGAAGTCAACTGGAAATTTGAAAAGAGCAACGTGAGTATCTGCTTCTTCTCACAGCACTGCCTCTGTCCACCTTGCATTCTCCACCCATTAGGACTACATGCATGATTACAATTTGACAGTGAAATTTATTTGAAGAGGCAGCCTGTATGGCAGAGTTTCTCAACTCCGATCCTCGGGACCCACCTACCTTCAGGATTTGAGAATATTCCACAGAATGAATACCTGTGGTAAGTCCTGATGCATGGACACTAGTTATATCACCTGCTCAATACTAAGGAAATCCTGAAAACATGACTGGTAGGTGGGTAGGTAGAAACCCTGCTGTATGAGCTTGGTATGGTGCATCACCTTATTTAAAGTAGTTTTCCAGGATTTGGATATTGATGGCCTATCTTCAAGATCAGATCAGTGGGGGTCTGACTCCTGGCCCCTATTATTATTACTTATCTGTTTGAAGAGGCCGCGGTGCTCCAGTGAGTGCCATGACCTCTTCCCAGTCCTGTGACTGTGCGTTCATCAGTCACATGGCCTAGGCACAGCACAGCCGCTATCCAATGGATGGTGCTATGCTTGGTAAGTTGTGGGGAGTCCGCAGCACTCACTGGAGTGCCGTGGTCTCTTCAAACAGCTGATAGGCTGACTCCTGGCACCCCTGCTAATCAGCTGTTTAGAGACCACTGCACTCTGGTGAGCACCATGACCTCTTCCCAGTCCTGTGATGTCACGTTCATCGGTCCTATGGCTTATGTCAAGTGAGTGCGGCAATAGCAAGCACAGTTTCTATCCAGTGGACGGCATTGTTGTTGGTAAGCTTTGAGGAGGACACAGTGCTCATTGCAGTGACCCGTCCTCTTCAAACAGGTGATAGGTGGTGTTTCTGGGATTTGGACCCCTGCGGATCTGAAATAGATGACCTATCCGGAGGATAGATCATCGATCTTAAACACCCACAACCCCAACTTTCTTTAGAACCTCCGGACGGTGGTTCACATATGCTGAATTGTCGGGACTGTCTGAGCCCTGTGCCCTCAGACCGTGGAGATCTAGGCAACTAAATCACTTCTTCTCCTCTATCCCCTCATCCCCGGGACTTGATAGATCCCTTACGCCATTTGAAAAATCGTGTATAGGCTCAGGAGTATACCGTCACTCTCTTTTTCAGAATTGTATAAAGCGTTAGTATTACCTGAAACGGACTTCCCTCCTTACACTAGCAAGTGGATTCAGTATTTGCAAGTTGATATCTCCTCCGACCAATGGTCCAAATAGTTTCAATTGGCTCATAAATCCTCCATTGCCAGTAAATATCAAGAGGCCAGCTATAAAATACGATCAAGATGGTATTATGTTCCGACCCGTCTTCAGAAAATGTTTCCGATGACGTCCCCACTATGCTGGCGTTGTGAAGCATATCAAGGCTCGTTGCTTCATATTTTCTGGCAATGTGACAAAATCAAACGTTTCTGGGAATCAATCCACAAGACCTTGGCAACTATGTTCTCTTTTTCTGTACCAAACACGCCAGGTTTTTTCTTATTTCTTTCCGAATTTACCCTTGAGCTTACTCCGTCGGTCATGCTTACGCCATCTGGTAATTGCGGCTAGGTCCTGCATCCCAGCGACACGGAAATCCCCTGCTCCACCATCCACTGAGCTTTGGGTTCAGAAAGTGGAAGTGATCTGGAGAATAGAGGAACTAACGGCGTTTATGAAGAATAATCACAAAGCTTTTGGTACTGCCTGGTCTCCTTGGTTTGTCTTTCAGGACTCCTCGGAATACCAATCCTTACTGACCTGAAGAGGCTACTTCTACCTCTGTACCTGCCTCATCCTGTGAACACCTTTTGAGGCCTTTTTTTATTATTGCATTTTATTCTTTTTGGGCTAAAAAAGATTTTTGCAATTGCTCTTTATTAAAAAATGTCATCAGTTTTTGTGATTATAGGAGTTAAATTTCATTTAACACTCATTTAAAGGTGTTATCCCATGACTAATGTAAATCACATAGTACATGACAACCTCTTTCTAACAAAGCTAGAACCAGCCCTGTACCTCACATGGATCCAGAGATCTCCCCATTCATTGCTCTGCTAGATTTATATCAAGCTGACATCTCAAGGGGAGGGTCTTTTCTACTGCAGATAAGGGGGCGTGTCCTTGCTCTCCCTATCACAGCTCAGGAGGGAGATGAAGGATGAAACTGAGCATGTGCGGCCATCTCAGTCAGCAGGACAAAGAAATAAGAAAAAAACTAAGCGGGTGTCGCTATACAGATATATTTAATTGAATAACTCGTGGCTATGCAAAATTTTGAATTACATGCAATTACAAAAGTATTCAGATCCAGGTGCTGGTGAGAAAACTGTAGAATATTTTTCGTGGGACAACCCCTTTTAAGCCATATTCTTATCAGTCTAATAACAATTTAGCTATAATGATTGTTTGAGATCAGGGATAAGAGCTCTATATGAACGTCCTCTGACGGGACTCGGAGTAAACTGAAAGGGACAGTCTGCAAATAGACTCAAATTTAACTCCTGTATCACAAAAACTGCAGAGATTTTTTTTCATAAAGACACATTGCAAAAATGATTTAAAGGGCTTCTGTCACCCCACTAAAGTCATTATATTTTTTTTTGGGCTACTTAAATTCCTTATACTGCGATATATCAATGTATAATGCTCTTACTCATTTTCGTTCAGTAGTTTCATAAAAAAAAAACTGACTTTTATAATATATAAATTACCCCTCTACCAGCAAGTAGGGCGGCTACTTGCTGGTAGCAGCCGCATCCTCCTCTCATAAAGACGCCCCCTCCTCATGTTGATTGACAGGGCCAGCGAACGCCCTCGTCTTCTGACTGGCCCTGCCTGCAATTCAAATCCCGCGCCTGTCTTCATTCGGCGCAGGCGCTCTGAGAGAAGGACGCTCGCCTCCTCAGTGCGCCTGCGCCGATGACGTCTTCTCTTTCGGTGACGTCATCGGCGCAGGCGCACTGAGGGAGTGCTGAGGAGGCGAGCCTCCTCTCAGAGCGCCTGCGCCGAATGAAGACAGGCGCGGGATTTGAATTGCAGGCAGGGCCAGTCAGAGGAAGAGCGCGTTCGCTGGCCCTGTCAATCAACATGAGGAGGGGGCGTCTTTATGAAAGGAGGATGCGGCTGCTACCAGCAAGTAGCCGCCCTACTTGCTGGTAGAGGGGTAATTTATATATTATAAAAATCAGTTTTTTTATTAAACTACTGAACGAAAATGAGTAAGAGCATTATAGATTGATATATCGCAGTATAAGGAATTTAAGTAGCCCAAAAAAAAAAAAAATTAAAAAATCTGCATCACAGGCCAACTTGCACAGGTGAATTTTTTTATTTTTTTTCCCCAGCGTGTGGATGAGACACCTTTTAAAATCCCCTCCACTTTGCGGCTCCTGTAAAACACTGGGGGATTGCCATGTGGATGTGCACTAAAGTGGTTGTCCACATTGGGCAGTCACTTTTGATTGAGGAACTACTTCTTGATTGTCACGGGAGTCTTGGAGCTGAGATCTCAGCTGCGTGTAAACTATGGTGAAACTGTCAGCAGGAGTTTCATTCTCCTGCAGCACCGCCACAGGGAATATAAGGCATTACACAGTTACTCATTTTAGGCTACTTTCACACTAGCGTTCGGAGCGGATCCGTCTGATGTTTCATCAGACGGATCCGCTCCGATAATGCAGACGTTTGCATCCGTTCAGAACGGATCCGTCTGCATTATTACTTAGAAAATTTTCTAAGTCAGAAAGTTGTCTGAGCGGATCCGTCCAGACTTTACATTGAAAGTCAATAGGGGACAGATCCGTTTGAAGATTGAGCCATATGGTGTCATCTTCAAGCGGATCCGTCCCCATTGACTTCCATTATAAGTCTGGACGGGTCCGCTCACTGAGCGGAGCGGAGGCTGAGCGCTGGCAGGCGGATGCATTCTCAGTGGATCCGCCTCCACTGAGAATGCATTAGTAGCTGGACGGATGCGTTCGGGGCCGCTCGTGAGCCCCTTCAAACGGAGCGCACGAGCGGACACCCGAACGCTAGTGTGAAAGTAGCCTAAGTCCATGGAATGTTTGGATATGGTGAGTCCTCCAACACTAAAGACACTCTCTCTTTGGACGTTCTTAGGCACAGATGCAGTTCTGGAGCAGCGGAACCCTCTCTAAATCAAAATTCCCAAATGTATTTTTGAAAATTGGATTTGTAACCCATCCAACCCATTTAACCCATTCCTCTCTCTCTCTCTATTTTAGGAAGTCGGAGACATTGTGTACACTTTAGACATACCTTTTCATGGAAAGACTTTCATCTTAAAGGTAGGATTGGAGACTTCATTCGGACTATATTGGCTCTGGGATTCGCTAGTATCTTATCCATATGATGCAGTAGGTGAGGCTGACCATGCTCTTGTTTTGTTCTTAGGCTCTCATTCAGTGTCCTGCGGAGGTTGTGTACCAGGAGGTCATCCTGCAACCTGAAAAGATGGTCTTGTGGAATCGGACAGTGGCTGTTTGTCAGGTCAGCGTTCGCTGTTAGAGGCTTGTAATGAGGTCTCTAGGGAAAATATGATTTAAAACATCCCCCCTTCCCCCACAAGGCTTTTGGACGCTCTTTATCCATATTCATGTATGGCATTAATCTTTCCAGTGTTTACTAAAAATACACTGCATCTCCATGTTTTATTAGATCTTACAGCGTGTGGATGACAACACCCTTTTATCATATGACGTGTCTGCGGGAGCAGCCGGTGGAGTGGTCTCCCCCAGGTTAGATGTCGTTTGTTAGCTACGTGTCTTGTAGTTTCATGGGATATGGTATCTTACTAATACCCAATTGTATTTTAGGGATTTTGTTAATATACGAAGAATTGAGAGAAGAAAAGATCGCTACCTCTCAGCTGGTATTTCAGGGACACACCACGCCAGACCTCCGCTGACGAAATATGTGCGGTGAGTTGTCTGTTGTGCTTTCATTAGAACATATGTCAGTGTACAATATGGACAACTAGGTCCAGCCAGAATTAGTTCCCTAAAGATGTTTGGGGCATGCTGGGAGTTGTAGTTTTGCTACAGCTGGAGACCACTAATATATACCACTGCATTGCCTTCTCTGAACATTGCCTTGTAGGTTTCAGATACAGTATTTTCATATGTGTCCACTAGGGGTTGCTGCACACCCTGCAAAAAGACTTGACGCTTGAGAGATGACTTATGTTGATATACAGAGTGTAGCTGGATGTATGTCATCTCTGTCCCACCATAGGACGCTGCGGCATACTAATAGGTTTTGCTATAACTTGCTGATTGATGGTGGTGCAACTATGTCTACTAGATAGTTCTGGATACAGGGATGATGAAAATATATAGATTTTATATAGATATTATGTAGATTTTATTCTGTACCTATTTTTTTGCAGAGGAGAAAATGGACCAGGAGGTTTTGCAGTATTGAAAAGCTCTCGAAATCCTTCTGTCTGTACTTTCATATGGATCCTTAACACTGATTTGAAGGTAGTTCCTGTTTTTTTTTGTTTTGTTTTTTTAAAATAATATTTCTGATGCAGTTTCAGGTGTGTTGGTTTAAAGGGCATCTGTCAGAGCAGATTTGTACCTATGAAACTGGGTGACCTGTTACACTTGGCAGCTGAAGGCATCTGTGTTGGTCCCATGTTCATATGTGCCCGGAATGCTGAGAAAATGATGTTTTAATATATGCAAATGAGCCTCTAGGAGCAATGGGGGCGTTGCCATTACACCTAGAGGATCTGTTCCCTCTCCAAATTCCACGCCCTCTCTACTTTGACGGGGCCAGGCGTGATGATGTTTTCACTGCCTGGCCCTGTCAATCAAAGTGCAGAGCCTCTAGGTGTAATTGCTCCTAGAGGCTCATTTCCATATATTAAAACATTGTTTTTCTCAGCAATGCGGACACATATAAACATGGGACCAACACAGATGCCTTCAGCTGCCAAGAGCACGTGGAACAGGTCAGCCAGTGTCATAGGTACAAATCTGCTGACAACCCCTTTTAATTGTCTCACTTAATTTATTACATTCATTAATAGGCAACTTCTGATATCGTTTGATATTGTATAAATTACGCGTACACATCTATAAGACACCTTCATTTTCTTCAACAGGGTCGGTTACCACGCTACCTCATTCACCAAAGCCTAGCGGCCACCATGTTCGAGTTCTGCGGCTACCTTCGGAAGAGAGTCTGTGGAGTTTACAGTGGATCATCATAATTTTTGTTGTCTTATGTTCCCGGGCTCCTAATCCGCCGCTTCCTCCCTGCCGCTAAAGCACTGACTTGAAGTTGTTGTCTGCACACTGTTCCCCCCCTTTCTTTTGGAACGTCCATGGGTAAAGAGCTGTCCTGCGCAACAGGATCCCTGTTCCCTGGGTCTTTTGGCAAGTCTTGTCAATGCATTTCATGAAGATGGACGATAAGTGAAGGGACGGATGGCTGGCACCTGCAGAGCTGGTCCTAGCACTGTGTCTGTGGATGAAGGTTGTAGCAGAGCTGAAGAGTCTGAGCCACTAATCAAGTTTCCATTTTTTATTAAACTGAATGGCTGTCAGGGCTTCCTGTTTGGGAGGAGTGAGGACAACCCCATGCTGGGCATGTAGGGTTAATATCTCCCGTACCTAGTGACTTTAATGCATTCCAGAGGTCCGGTTTACAAGTGACTGCATGTGTAGCTGTAATGAGTAGAGAGGAGACGGTCGTAGAGGGATGCACTGAATCCGTCTGTGTGCACTAAGTTATTTTTATTATCTGGATGCAGTCTGTTCCAGTCGTTGCAAGGCTTTAACACATCTTAATGGTTTTTCTCACGTTGTATTAATTATTCACTTGGTTTTATCTCTTAATGTTATTTTTATATGAACACCAACCAGTGCCTATCGGTCCTCTCTTCTGTTACTACATGGTTGAAAATCTTTTTGCAGCTTCTATCCAGACCGAGAGTTGTGGGTCAGTGACAACCACAGGCCGGCGATAGCTGGCCAAAGGCATCGGAGTTCTTTCAGGGACCCAGAAGACCCCCTCCCCAATTTAACTGATTTGCTATTGGCATCTGGTAACGGCTTATCTTTACCCCGGCCAGAGGAATAACCCGACTGTTTTGCTGGCATTGAGAGCAATGTGTATGATGGAGTTAGATACGGTAGATACCTGTTGGATGGACAGTTTTCTCATGCCTGTGGTCGGCTTAAAGGAACACTCCAGGCAAAAGTGAAGGTGTGTTATGGTAATTACAGGGCCTTAGTTCTTTGTCCCTGTTTTTGCACCATTCCCTTAAGCCGTATACACGGTGAAGACCAGTGTTGCCTAAAAGGTTCTTTTTCAAGAGAATCTGACGGCTCTCCTGGCACATCTGTTTCAGTAAATACTTCCAATAAAATTACAGTTCTGAAACGGTTTTTTTTCCCTTTTTTGCATTGCTGTTCCTCTTTTATTCCTTCTGCAAATGCATAAATAAACTGACAACTGGCTCTAGCATTCTCCTTGTCAATAGGGTGTGTCCCCTCTACACACTTAAGGTCCCTTTACGTGGGACGATGATTTAGCAGATTGTTGGGAAGGAAGCGTTTCATGCATGCATCGGGTAATCGGCAGTGCTTTTAACCCGCAAGATCATTGCTAACGAGCATGTAAAGGGCCCTTTAAACAATGTCCAATCGTACCCTGTTGACAGCTTGAACATCTGTTTATTCAGAGTTCCAGGAGAAACAGCAGCAGAATGACTTTTTATTTTTTTAGAAATGGCGCTCTTGCATTAGCTCATGGGGCATTCACTACATTAGACGTGGAGAGCTGTCAGGTCCTCTTCAAGCATGTGTTATTTTGTACACCAGCAGGTATATGAAAGGGGATTTATACAAACTGTTAGCCCTTCAGTGGTGTATGTTCCATGACTGCAGATTACTGTACTGATCTGTGCTTTCTTCATTTCAACAATGTGCATATCTGGAATGTTTTTTTTTGTTTTCTAATGACTGTTTGTTTGTTTTTTGTTTTTTTTCAACAAAAAAAAAAAAAAAAGAATCGATAAAGACATTTAAATAGATTTTCGTTTATATTTTTTGTGACAGAGGTTTCATGCACACGGCGTTGGTCAGCCGTTCCGTGCTTTGGGGACCGCAATTTTCGGTCACCCAATCCACGGGCACCATCTGTGCGGCTGCTGCGATGGATCCAGACCCATTCAACTTGAATGGGTCCATGATCCGTCCGCACCGCAAAAACAAAAATAGAACAAGTTCTATTTTTTTGCCTTGTGGAGGCACCGAGAAACCCCATGGAAGCACCTCCGGATTGTGGACCCATTCAAGTGAGCACATGGCCATTGCCTGCATATTGCGGGCCAGGCCGTATGCATGAGGCTTTAGGCTGATTTTACACATAGGTGTTTGATACAGGTTGTTTTTTTTTTTTTTTTTTTGCCAAAGCCATATTCCTTTTTATTTCTCTTTCCCTTTCCACCTGCTTCTGGGTTTGGTTCGAAAAACTGCAACACATACTGCCATAATGAAGCAGTTTCGAACCACACACCATTTGTTTTTTTTGTTTTTTTTTTAATTCATTGCACTTTTTTGAGTTAAAGCCAGAAGTGAATCCAGTGGGAAGAATTTGAAGTCCTTCCTTTTATTTTTTTTATTTCCCTTCTTACACCACTTCTGACTTTGGCTACAGAAACTGCAAGAAAATCTACCACGTAACCTGCAGCGTTTTTTCTGAAATGCTACCTTTTACAACTTGTTCACACCGCGGGATTCCCATTCAGATTGGCATTTCTCACCGGACTCCACTCTCAATCCGCCTCCCATTCTTGTCCTTGGCAGATCTGTGCTGTAGTTCATACAGAGCACTTTTTTCTCCCCTCCTCCTGCACATTGATCCTTGCTACGGACTCCGTGTGTAAGTTCCCATAGAAATCGGTGGAAAGCAAAAACCTACACAGAACAACGTCAAAATCTTGACCAAAATGCTTCTTCAAACTGAAAACTCCCTAAAAGCAAGTGCTTTAAATTTTCAGCCTACTAAAGGCTCATGCACACAAACGTATGCTGTCTGTTCCATGCATGGCGCTGCCGCAGACGGATGCAGGCCACCTCAACTTGAAAGGGTCTGTGATTTGTCCCACTGCAAAATAATTTTTTTTTGCTGTGAGGAGGCACGGAGAGAAACCCCACGGAAGCACTTCTGTGCCTCTGTTCCGCACCGCTCCTTCCGGATTACAGAAGGTCCGCATCCGTGATGCAGTGCACAAACCACCGATGCCCGTATATTGCGGGCCGCAATACGGGCACAGCCGGGCAATGGCTGTGTGCATGAGCCCTAATACTAACAGTGTGAACATACCCTTAGGCCAGTGCAGGGGCCCATGAACATTTGCCCTCATTATATTTCATGTCTGAAAGCAGCCTTGAACATCACACAGTATAACTGAGTAGCAGCAGCCAATGAGAGGCTGTTCACTACACAGCAATACTGGCGCCAATGTGCTCTGATGGACCTGCTAGAAGAGAGCGTCCCTGAATGTGCGGCTCCTTATCAGGCAAGCTGTCCAATGAACGTCCCGTGGAAAATGGACTACAATGGGCATTCTCTCCCCTTCCAACTTGCTCCAAGCTTTTGGCAGGTAAGATACAGTGTGTATGACTGTTAATATGTAAATATAAAGTGTGTATAGATATACACTTACCTAAAGAATTATTAGGAACACCATACTAATACGGTGTTGGACCCCCTTTTGCGTTCAGAACTGCCTTAATTCTACGTGGCATTGATTCAACAAGGTGCTGATAGCATTCTTTAGAAATGTTGGCCCATATTGATAGGATAGCATCTTGCAGTTGATGGAGATTTGAGGGATGCACATCCAGGGCACGAAGCTCCCGTTCCACCACATCCCAAAGATGCTCTATTGGGTTGAGATCTGGTGACTGTGGGGGCCATTTTAGTACAGTGAACTCATTGTCATGTTCAAGAAACCAATTTGAAATGATTCGAGCTTTGTGACATGGTGCATTATCCTGCTGGAAGTAGCCATCAGAGGATGGATACATGTTCTCATTCTGTTTACGCCAAATTCGGACTCTACCATTTGAATGTCTCAACAGAAATCGAGACTCATCAGACCAGTCAACATTTTTTCAGTCTTCAACAGTCCAATTTTGGTGAGCTTGTGCAAATTGTAGCCTCTTTTTCCTATTTGTAGTGGAGATGAGTGGTACCCGGTGGGGTCTTCTGCTGTTGTAGCCCATCCGCCTCAAGGTTGTGCGTGTTGTGGCTTCACAAATGCTTTGCTGCATACCTCGGTTGTAACGAGTGGTTATTTCAGTCAACGTTGCTCTTCTATCAGCTTGAATCAGTCGTCCCATTCTCCTCTGACCTCTAGCATCCACAAGGCATTTTTGCCCACAGGACTGCCGCATACTGGATGTTTTTCCCTTTTCACACCATTCTTTGTAAACCCTAGAAATGGTTGTGCGTGAAAATCCCAGTAACTGAGCAGATTGTGAAATACTCAGACCGGCCCGTCTGGCACCAACAACCATGCCACGCTCAAAATTGCTTAAATCACCTTTCTTTCCCATTCTGACATTCAGTTTGGAGTTCAGGAGATTGTCTTGACCAGGACCACCCCCCTAAATGCATTGAAGCAGCTGCCATGTGATTGGTTGACTAGATAATTGCATTAATGAGAAATAGAACAGGTGTTCCTAATAATTCTTTAGGTGAGTGTATACACACTGTATATCTTACTACATATGTGTAGAGTATGTTGTATGTCTATGGTGAACATGCATATAAGGCTACTTTCACACCTGCGTTAGGTGCGGATCCGTTTGCATTGTTCTTTTTAAAAATAAAGTCTAAGTCAAAACGGATAGGTCCTGACTTACATTGAAAGTCAATGGGGGACGGATCTGTTTTCACTGACACAATGTGGTGCAGTTGAAAATGGATCCGCCCCCTATTGACTTTCAATGTAAGTCAGGACGGATCCGTTTTCAACTGCACCATATTGTGTCAGTGAAAATGGATCCGTCCCTATCGACTTACATTGTAAGTCAGGACGGATCCGTTTGGCTCAGTTTCGTCAGACGGACCCCAAATGCTGCAAGCAGCGTTTTGGTGTCCGCATCCAGAGCGGAATGAAGGCAGAACGGAGCCAAACTGATGCATTCTGAACGGATCCGCATCCATTCAGAATGCATTGGGGCTGAACTAATCCGTTTTGAACCATTTGTGAGATCCCTGAAACTGATCTCGCAAAACGGAATTCAAAACACCAGTGTGAAAGTAGCCTTTAAGTTAGTGTGTATCAGTGTATACGTGTGGGGTTTTGACGTGTCGTGTATGTATAACTACACCTGCGCACGCTGCGGTGCAGAAAAACGGCAGCCTATTACACTACCGCGTGTGGATTGTTTCCGTGCAGAAATTGACCTGCCAAGTGGATTTCAAAATAAATAGCATGTAAATTTATGTTTGCGGTTTTAACTACTAATTTCGCTCTTTTCAATGGAACAGTGAAATCTGCGACTTAACCACATCAAATCCGCAATTAGACATTGTAGATTTTGGTGCAGATATGCTGCAGAAACGCACATAAATCAGCACGGTAGTTTGTTCAGGTGGCCTTAGTGTGTCATTGTGTCTGAGTGCACCTGCGTGTAGTGCGTCCTTATGAATGCCGACTCTGCTGGGTTAGTGTACTATCTGCAAAAAAAAGTGTATAGCAGCTGTATGAAAAATACAGTTGTGTGCACGAGACCCTAAACAGTTTCGATAAATGAGGAAAAAGTATATTGATGCTGCCAATTTAAACTACCTAAACCTAAAAAATATAGAGGGAGATTTATCAAAACTGGTGCAAAAGAAAACTTGCTTAGTTGCCCATAGTAACCAATCCGAATCTTTTTTGTTGCATAATCCAAGTTTTACTTATGCCTATTAAATGTGAAAATCGTTCTGAAGTCTGATCCATCCAGCCCTCCGAGCCCATGACAAAGTTCTCATAAATCGCACTCACTTACCGTAAGTCAGTGCTTCCTTCCAGGTAGCTACACCCGCTCCTGACTGTCAGATATCAGAATGTGACAGATGCACGTCTGCAAGGAACTAGTGATGTCATCTAGAAACTTGATAGATAGGCTGCATTCTTATTAAGACCACATTCAGCTGACATCACGGTGTCTGGCATCTGGTGCTCTTTAAATAACCGATGACCCGGGGTCTTGTTGTTATATGATCTCATGGAAGCTTGGCCTGACTATGATGTGTTTACATGATTTGTGGCCCAATAGTTAATACTCCAGTAAGATTACATGTACTGGTGTATAGCAGTATGGGAACAAGCAGGATATAGAACTATACATCCAGATGAGTTTACATTTACCAAACATGACCATATGTACAATCTGAACAGGGATTCAAAAAGCACCAGAGAGAATATAAACTATACGCCACCCCTCAGACCCTGCAGTAAGTATAAACTTAACAATTTAGCTTGGATTTCTCCTTAAAGGGGTTATCCAACTTCATATAGTTTTTTAAATACCCCATCCCCACCCAGTGAGACCTGTTGAGGGAATCGTCTGTACCTACTCCCCAATGCTCTGTGGGTCCATCGCTGACTTCACTGTGCTTCGGTCCCCATATGTAATGATCCAGCATGGACAGGGTCAAGTGGCACACTGCAGCCAATGAATGGCCACAGTGGTGACCTGCTGCTTGGATACACATCACCAACTGTGGCCAGACATTGGCGCACGTGGATCTGTCCAGGCCGAACGTTTACATGCAGGGATCAAAGCTAAGTGAAGATCCACAGAGTTGGAACTTAGCGTCGGTGAGCAGGTAAGTATACTTCCCTCGACAGATCCCACTGGATGTGTGTGTGCATTCTACTCTTTTTTGGGCTAAAAGCAGGGGTGGATTGGCCATGGATCTTACAGGAACATTTCCTGGTGGGCCGATGCCCAGGGATGCCACCCAAGCCCCCTCTCTGCCACTGGCCGGATACATAATGAGCTTTTTCCATCGGTCTTTATTAAACATTTTAACAGTTTTTTTCTTCTACAGTTTTCAGTTGCAGTACATTTGCATACTAGCAGGCTCTCTGCTCCACACTGAATCCTAAATTATGACCTCATGAAGGCATTGGTTCAGGACTGAAATGTATTGTCACCAGTAAAGCTTTTCATCTTGAAAGGCAAGATTCTGTTACATTCCACTGGTGGCTCCAATTCCTCATTTCTCCTCATTGGATCATCACACTGAATCTATCAGGGAGCCGCTAGGTCAGTTGTATCTGTAGCCCTTATCTGTGTAATGACCCAGAGTGGCATTACCACCTCTTTTGTACCCCCTGTAAGGGATCGCTGTACTTGGGGGGGGGGGGGGGGCGGGGTCATTCTCACAAGAATCGTCATCCACCGCAGCTTTTGGGGCCAAACATTGCATTTATTGGGCCATTTTTCCTACACGGAACAGTCCAGTTAATAATCACTGGGGTGGTGAGGTTCCCACATCCATCAAAACAAAACAAATACCTGCCCGGCTGGGCTCTCACTACACCTGTTAACGTGGCCCTGACTCAGCTACAGAACCCTCTTCACACACGGAATCCATATGCGGCTTTTTCTCAGCCCGTAGTTCCCCAGCCTCTCCGGCTGTAATCAGTCCCGTACCTGTATGGGGATGTGTGGCCCAACAGTCCTCCCGACTCCGGCCTTGTGACCCTTGAATCCCGGCGTCAAGGCGTTCCCCAAACTTCGGGCTGTCACAGTGCCCCGGCGTCTCTCAGCCTGGTGAGCTGAGACCATTCACAGAGCCTCTGCTCTGGGTCTCTGTATCTCTCCCCAGACTGACCTATGCTGAGGCGCTTTATGCCAGCCTGATTACAGCAGGCCTCACCTGCAATCAACTCAGGTAGAAAGTAAAACCCGTACTGTAAGGGTGTGGACTGGCAACTCCCTATACCAAGCCTAGCCACCAGTCCAAATAAAATCCAGCCCAGAAGATGTATACAAAAATGTCTCAGCAAACTATGCTTTGCTGAGACTACTGCCACTCTCTGGATTTTATCTGTCTCACCCATCTGAGGTACCTGAAGTGGGACAACACACCTTCCAGCACTGTTCACATTACCACACCCCACTATCTTTATTGGTGTACCTTATGTCATCTCCTATATTTATTGCCATTTCCTGCAATGTGTGTATTTCTATTACTTATAAACTACTGTTAACATGTAATGTGTCTGGTTCACCAGCAGGTGGCAGCAATCTGGCAGAGCTGAGTTATCTATGATGGAGCCTTCTTCCATTCTATTCCCCTCTCTAGAGAGGGAGGAATTAGTTAGTTAGAAGTCAGACTAGTCTACCCCTTCCTAGGGGAAGTTTGTCGGCGCTGACGAAGCCGCTGAGGTGAAATGCGCGTTGAGGTCTTGCACTTAGGGCTTTCACATCCTTTCTGGGCTTGATCATGTCTTCAGGTACGTCCCGGGTTAGGTGTGTCTATTAAGACACTGCCATATAGACAGACTACAGACAGCTAAGTTCCAGCAGAAGAGGATGAGTTCCTAATAAGTCCAGCCTACATATCAGAGCTGATAAAGCTACAGCATAGCAGAGCTGAGATTGTTGCAGAAGTATTTGCCTGCCAGAAGTTAAGACGATACCTACTGATGACCAAGATAAAGTCTGGAAACTTTGGATTACAGTTTATTCAAGTAAAGCTGTGTTCTAGGTTAATACAGGGTCTGGACTCCATTTATTCCACTTATTCATCACCCAGTTCAACAACCCCCTTTTTGCACTGCTTCGGACCAACAATGTCTGGGATCCAAGGATATCCAGGTAGGAGCACCTTGACACGTGCATACAACACCTTCAGAGAAGATTGCAGGGCACTCTACACCACTCTGGCAATCCTACAACTGTGTACCAACACTACAATCAACAAAGGGGACTCCATGTCCTCGTTACTTCACTGCAACTGGCGTCACAACTATAGTTGAGCGGACACCTGGATGTTCGGGTTCGACGGGTTCGGCCGAACTTCACAAAAAAGTTCGAGTTCGGGACCCGAACTTGACCCCGAACTCCATTGAAGTCAATGGGGACCCGAACTTTTGAGCACTAAAATGGCTGTAAAAATGTCATGGAAAGGGCTAGAGGGCTGCAAATGGCAGCAAAATGTCGTTAAGAGCATGGCAAGTGCTTTGCAAACAAAAGTGGATAGGGAAATGACTTTAAATAACATAAAATACGTAAAAATAAAAAATAATAATCGTGATCTAGGAGGACGAGGTCCATATGGAGTAGGAGGTTGAGGAAGCGGTGGATGTGGCGGTGTAGCTGGAAGCGGTGGTGGAGCTGGAGGAGGTAGCCTGCACAGTTTTTTGGTTTTAAATTATTATTTTTTAATTAGGGTACACCCCAAAACATTGGGAAATATAACCTGTGATAACTCCCTCCAGTCGTGCTAAACAAACGTTCAGACAATACACTGGCTGCAGGGCAGGCCAGCACCTCCAAGGTGTAAAGGGCAAGCTCAGGCCATGTGCCCAATTTGGAGACCCAGAAGTTGAAGGGGGCAGAACCATCATTCAGTATGTGTAGGCGTGTGCATACATACTGCTCCACCATGTCCACGATCCAATTGGATATCTTCTCTATCAACTTTCGATGTTCTTTTATGCGCCTACCATGGTGATCACTGGTGGCAGGGATTCAGGGTTCCAGGCCGGAGAGGAAGCCTGAGAAAGGGATACCACATCCAAGGGAGGTCAATGGATGAAATTAAATGTAATCGAGCGGAAATGTGGGACAAAGTATTGAAGCATAAGCTTCCAAGTTAAGCAATTACCCACTCCCGACTCGGGGAGGTAGTGACGGTAAATAACAATACAGGACTCTTAAGATGCCCTGTTATTGGAATGATTAATAAAAAATTATAGGCAATGTCACTGTGGTATTTTGGATTTGGAAACATTAGCCAGGAGAGGCCCTGCTGCCGCTTTATTGACTCTAGATAACTTCTGTCTTATCGCACGTCCCTGTGACGTCCACGATCCATTTGGATATCTTCTCTATACAACTTTCGATGCTCTTTTCTGAGCCTACCATGTTGATCACGGTTATCGGCGAATCAGGGTTCCACGGCGGAGAGGGAGCGTGAGAAAGGGATACCTCATCCAAGGGAGATAAATGGATGAATTCCTTTTTTGATCGAGCGGAAATATGGGAAAAGTTATTGAAGCGCAAATGTGGGACAAATTATTAAAGCGCATATGTGTGACAAATTATTAAAGCGCAAATGTGGGACAACTTGTTAAAGTTTAAGCATTGAATGAAAGAAGGTGGCACGCATCAATTAAAGAAGAATTTCTTAAATTTTATTCCCTATCACCTATGCAGAGCAGGGGTTTATTCACATCCAAAATTGTAAAATGTCAACTCAAGAATGTAACAGAAAAATTAGTGAAATTTATTAACCTGTCTACTTGGTAGAGCAGGGGTCTATGACAGAAAAAAATAGTTTAATGTCACCCGAAAATGTAAAAGAAAAATTATTGAAATTTATTAAGCTGTCAACTAGGTAGAGGAGGGGTACATCACACCCAAAAATTGTTGAATTTCACCTGAAAATGTAACAGACAAATTTGTCAATTTTTTTAACCTGTCTACTAGGTATAGCAGTGGTACATCACACCCAAAAATTGGTGAATTTCGCCCGAAAATGTAACAGACAAATTAGTGATTTTTTTTTAACCTGTCTACTAGGTATAGCAGTGGTACATCACACCCAAAAATTGGTGAATCTCACCCGAAAATGTAACAGACAAAGTAGTGAAATGACAAAATAAAATACGTACAAATTTGATTTATGAGGTGGAGGTCCATATGGAGTAGGAGTTTGAGGAGGCAGTGGACGTAGCTGTGTAGGTGGAAGCAGCGTTGGAGGAGGACAAGGTAAAGAAGAATTTCTTAAATTTTATTCCCTGTCACCTATGCAGAGCAGGGGTTTATTCACATCTAAAATTGTAAAATGTCAACCCAAGAATGCAACAGAAAAATTTGTGAAATTTATTAACCTGTCTACTTGGTAGATCAGGGGTCTATGACAGAAAAAAATTGTTTAATATCACCCGAAAATGTAAAAGAAAAATTATTGAAATTTATTAAGCTGTCAACTAGGTAGAGGAGGGGTATATTACACCCAAATATTGGTGAATTTCACCTGAAAATGTAACAGACAAATTAGTGATATACCTAATCTGTCTATTAGGTATAGCAGTGGTACATCACACCCAAAAATGGGTGAATTTCACCCAAAAATGTAACAGACAAATTTGTGAATTTTTTTAACCTGTCTACTAGGAATAGCAGTGGTACATCACACCCAAAAATTGGTGAATTTTACCCGAAAATGTAACAGACAAATTTGTGAATTTTTTTAACCTGTCTACTAGGTATAGCAGTGGTATATCACACCCAAAAATTGGTGAATCTCACCCGAAAATGTAACAGACAAAGTAGTGAAATGACATAAAATAAAATACGTACAAATCAAAAAAAATATTTAGATTTATGAGGTGGAGGTCCATATGGATTAGGAGTTTGAGGAGGCAGTGGACGTAGCTGTGTAGGTGGAAGCAGCGTTGGAGGAGGACGAGGTAGCCAACACTGGTTTTTGGTTTAAATTTTTATAAAAAAAAAAAATTAGGGTACACTCCAAAAGAGTGTGAAATATCCAAAATACAAGAATGATCAATTGCGCTGCAGTATAACAATGGCTGGTTAAGGCCGGTATAAGTGTCTATTCTGTACAAGGTACGGACAAGTTCTGTGGGATCCATGCCTGGTTCATTTTAATGAATGTGAGCTTGTCCACATTGGCTGTGGACAGACGGCTGCGCTTGTCTGTGATAACGCCCCCTGCCGTGCTAAACACACGTTCAGATAATACACTGGCAGCAGGGCAGGCCAGCACCTCCAGGGCGTAAAGGGCAAGCTCAGGCCATGTGCCCAATTTGGAGACCCACAAGTTGAAGGGGGCAGACCCGTCATTCAGTACGTGTAGGCGTGTGCACACATACTGCTCCACCATGTTGGTGAAATGCTGTCTCCTGCTAAGACGTTCCATATCAGCTGGTGGTGCTGGTTGTTGTGGCGTGCTGACAAAGCTTTTCCACATTTCGGCCATGCTAATCCTGCCTCCTGAGGTGCTGGCGGTGCCCCAGCTGCGTTCGCGACTTCTTCCTCGTCCTCTGCCTTCGCCTTGTGCTTCCACTGTGCCCCCGCTGTCAGGTGGGAATGCCACCAGCAGCGCGTCTACCAGCATGCGCTTGTACTCGCCCAGAAGATGTATACAAAAATGTCTCAGCAAACTATGCTTTGCTGAGACTACTGCCACTCTCTGGATTTTATCTGTCTCACCCATCTGAGGTACCTGAAGTGGGACAACACACCTTCCAGCACTGTTCACATTACCACACCCCACTATCTTTATTGGTGTACCTTATGTCATCTCCTATATTTATTGCCATTTCCTGCAATGTGTGTATTTCTATTACTTATAAACTACTGTTAACATGTAATGTGTCTGGTTCACCAGCAGGTGGCAGCAATCTGGCAGAGCTGAGTTATCTATGATGGAGCCTTCTTCCATTCTATTCCCCTCTCTAGAGAGGGAGGAATTAGTTAGTTAGAAGTCAGACTAGTCTACCCCTTCCTAGGGGAAGTTTGTCGGCGCTGACGAAGCCGCTGAGGTGAAATGCGCGTTGAGGTCTTGCACTTAGGGCTTTCACATCCTTTCTGGGCTTGATCATGTCTTCAGGTACGTCCCGGGTTAGGTGTGTCTATTAAGACACTGCCATATAGACAGACTACAGACAGCTAAGTTCCAGCAGAAGAGGATGAGTTCCTAATAAGTCCAGCCTACATATCAGAGCTGATAAAGCTACAGCATAGCAGAGCTGAGATTGTTGCAGAAGTATTTGCCTGCCAGAAGTTAAGACGATACCTACTGATGACCAAGATAAAGTCTGGAAACTTTGGATTACAGTTTATTCAAGTAAAGCTGTGTTCTAGGTTAATACAGGGTCTGGACTCCATTTATTCCACTTATTCATCACCCAGTTCAACAACCCCCTTTTTGCACTGCTTCGGACCAACAATGTCTGGGATCCAAGGATATCCAGGTAGGAGCACCTTGACACGTGCATACAACACCTTCAGAGAAGATTGCAGGGCACTCTACACCACTCTGGCAATCCTACAACTGTGTACCAACACTACAATCAACAAAGGGGACTCCATGTCCTCGTTACTTCACTGCAACTGGCGTCACAACTATAGTTGAGCGGACACCTGGATGTTCGGGTTCGACGGGTTCGGCCGAACTTCACAAAAAAGTTCGAGTTCGGGACCCGAACTTGACCCCGAACTCCATTGAAGTCAATGGGGACCCGAACTTTTGAGCACTAAAATGGCTGTAAAAATGTCATGGAAAGGGCTAGAGGGCTGCAAATGGCAGCAAAATGTCGTTAAGAGCATGGCAAGTGCTTTGCAAACAAAAGTGGATAGGGAAATGACTTTAAATAACATAAAATACGTAAAAATAAAAAATAATAATCGTGATCTAGGAGGACGAGGTCCATATGGAGTAGGAGGTTGAGGAAGCGGTGGATGTGGCGGTGTAGCTGGAAGCGGTGGTGGAGCTGGAGGAGGTAGCCTGCACAGTTTTTTGGTTTTAAATTATTATTTTTTAATTAGGGTACACCCCAAAACATTGGGAAATATAACCTGTGATAACTCCCTCCAGTCGTGCTAAACAAACGTTCAGACAATACACTGGCTGCAGGGCAGGCCAGCACCTCCAAGGTGTAAAGGGCAAGCTCAGGCCATGTGCCCAATTTGGAGACCCAGAAGTTGAAGGGGGCAGAACCATCATTCAGTATGTGTAGGCGTGTGCATACATACTGCTCCACCATGTCCACGATCCAATTGGATATCTTCTCTATCAACTTTCGATGTTCTTTTATGCGCCTACCATGGTGATCACTGGTGGCAGGGATTCAGGGTTCCAGGCCGGAGAGGAAGCCTGAGAAAGGGATACCACATCCAAGGGAGGTCAATGGATGAAATTAAATGTAATCGAGCGGAAATGTGGGACAAAGTATTGAAGCATAAGCTTCCAAGTTAAGCAATTACCCACTCCCGACTCGGGGAGGTAGTGACGGTAAATAACAATACAGGACTCTTAAGATGCCCTGTTATTGGAATGATTAATAAAAAATTATAGGCAATGTCACTGTGGTATTTTGGATTTGGAAACATTAGCCAGGAGAGGCCCTGCTGCCGCTTTATTGACTCTAGATAACTTCTGTCTTATCGCACGTCCCTGTGACGTCCACGATCCATTTGGATATCTTCTCTATACAACTTTCGATGCTCTTTTCTGAGCCTACCATGTTGATCACGGTTATCGGCGAATCAGGGTTCCACGGCGGAGAGGGAGCGTGAGAAAGGGATACCTCATCCAAGGGAGATAAATGGATGAATTCCTTTTTTGATCGAGCGGAAATATGGGAAAAGTTATTGAAGCGCAAATGTGGGACAAATTATTAAAGCGCATATGTGTGACAAATTATTAAAGCGCAAATGTGGGACAACTTGTTAAAGTTTAAGCATTGAATGAAAGAAGGTGGCACGCATCAATTAAAGAAGAATTTCTTAAATTTTATTCCCTATCACCTATGCAGAGCAGGGGTTTATTCACATCCAAAATTGTAAAATGTCAACTCAAGAATGTAACAGAAAAATTAGTGAAATTTATTAACCTGTCTACTTGGTAGAGCAGGGGTCTATGACAGAAAAAAATAGTTTAATGTCACCCGAAAATGTAAAAGAAAAATTATTGAAATTTATTAAGCTGTCAACTAGGTAGAGGAGGGGTACATCACACCCAAAAATTGTTGAATTTCACCTGAAAATGTAACAGACAAATTTGTCAATTTTTTTAACCTGTCTACTAGGTATAGCAGTGGTACATCACACCCAAAAATTGGTGAATTTCGCCCGAAAATGTAACAGACAAATTAGTGATTTTTTTTTAACCTGTCTACTAGGTATAGCAGTGGTACATCACACCCAAAAATTGGTGAATCTCACCCGAAAATGTAACAGACAAAGTAGTGAAATGACAAAATAAAATACGTACAAATTTGATTTATGAGGTGGAGGTCCATATGGAGTAGGAGTTTGAGGAGGCAGTGGACGTAGCTGTGTAGGTGGAAGCAGCGTTGGAGGAGGACAAGGTAAAGAAGAATTTCTTAAATTTTATTCCCTGTCACCTATGCAGAGCAGGGGTTTATTCACATCCAAAATTGTAAAATGTCAACCCAAGAATGCAACAGAAAAATTTGTGAAATTTATTAACCTGTCTACTTGGTAGATCAGGGGTCTATGACAGAAAAAAATTGTTTAATATCACCCGAAAATGTAAAAGAAAAATTATTGAAATTTATTAAGCTGTCAACTAGGTAGAGGAGGGGTATATTACACCCAAATATTGGTGAATTTCACCTGAAAATGTAACAGACAAATTAGTGATATACCTAATCTGTCTATTAGGTATAGCAGTGGTACATCACACCCAAAAATGGGTGAATTTCACCCAAAAATGTAACAGACAAATTTGTGAATTTTTTTAACCTGTCTACTAGGAATAGCAGTGGTACATCACACCCAAAAATTGGTGAATTTTACCCGAAAATGTAACAGACAAATTTGTGAATTTTTTTAACCTGTCTACTAGGTATAGCAGTGGTATATCACACCCAAAAATTGGTGAATCTCACCCGAAAATGTAACAGACAAAGTAGTGAAATGACATAAAATAAAATACGTACAAATCAAAAAAAATATTTAGATTTATGAGGTGGAGGTCCATATGGATTAGGAGTTTGAGGAGGCAGTGGACGTAGCTGTGTAGGTGGAAGCAGCGTTGGAGGAGGACGAGGTAGCCAACACTGGTTTTTGGTTTAAATTTTTATAAAAAAAAAAAATTAGGGTACACTCCAAAAGAGTGTGAAATATCCAAAATACAAGAATGATCAATTGCGCTGCAGTATAACAATGGCTGGTTAAGGCCGGTATAAGTGTCTATTCTGTACAAGGTACGGACAAGTTCTGTGGGATCCATGCCTGGTTCATTTTAATGAATGTGAGCTTGTCCACATTGGCTGTGGACAGACGGCTGCGCTTGTCTGTGATAACGCCCCCTGCCGTGCTAAACACACGTTCAGATAATACACTGGCAGCAGGGCAGGCCAGCACCTCCAGGGCGTAAAGGGCAAGCTCAGGCCATGTGCCCAATTTGGAGACCCACAAGTTGAAGGGGGCAGACCCGTCATTCAGTACGTGTAGGCGTGTGCACACATACTGCTCCACCATGTTGGTGAAATGCTGTCTCCTGCTAAGACGTTCCATATCAGCTGGTGGTGCTGGTTGTTGTGGCGTGCTGACAAAGCTTTTCCACATTTCGGCCATGCTAATCCTGCCTCCTGAGGTGCTGGCGGTGCCTCAGCTGCGTTCGCGACTTCTTCCTCGTCCTCTGCCTTCGCCTTGTGCTTCCACTGTGCCCCCGCTGTCAGGTGGGAATGCCACCAGCAGCGCGTCTACCAGCATGCGCTTGTACTCGCGCATCTTATGATCACGCTCCAGTGAGGAAATTAAGGACGGTCGGTTGTCCTTGTAATGGGGATCCAGCAGCGTGGCCACCCAGTAATCAGTACAAGTTAAAATGTGGGCAACTCAGCGGTCGTTGCGGAGACACTGCAGCATGTAATCGCTTATGTGTGCCAGGCTGCCCAGAGGCAACGACAAGCTGTCCTCCGTGGGAGGTGTATCGGCTGTGTCCTCTGTATCCCCCCAGCCATGCACCAGTGATGGCCATGAACTGGTCTGGGTGCCACCCTGCTGTGAACATGGTTCCTCCTCCTCCTCCTGTGCCACATCCTCTTCCATCATCGCCAGCAGCGTTTTTTCAAGGAGGCATAGAAGTGGGATAGTAACGCTGAGAACGGCGTTATCGGCACTGGCCATGTTGGTGGAGTACTTGAAACAGCGCAACAAAGAACACAGGTCTCGCATGGAGGCCCAGTCATTGGTGGTGAAGTGGTGCTGTTCCGCAGAGCGACTCACCCGTGCGTGCTGCAGCTGAAACTTCACTATCGCTTGCTGCTGCTCGCACAGTCTGGCCAGCACGTCACATATGAGGTGGTGAGCGGGAAGGCCGAAGTTACGCTGCAGCGCTGACAGGCGAGCAGCAGCAGGGTGAGACCGCCAAAAGCGTGCACAGACAGCCCTCACTTTATGCAGCAGCTCTGACATATCGGGGTGATTTTTAAGGAATCTCTGCACCACCAAATTCAGCACATGCGCCAGGCAAAGGATGCGCGTCAAACCGGCTAGTCCCAGAGCTGCTACGAGATTTCGCCCATTATCGCACACCACCAGGCCGGGCTTGAGGCTCACTGGCACAAACCACTCATTGGTCTGTTGTTCAAGGCCCGTCCACAGCTCCTGCGCGGTGTGGAGTTTGTCTCCCAAACAGATAAGTTTTAAAAATACCTGCTGTCGTTTACCCTTGGCTGTGCTGAAGTTGGTGGTGAAGGTGTTACGCTGACCGGATAAGGAGCCGGTAGAGGATGAGGAAGCGGAGTAGGAGGAGGAAGCAACAGGAAGCAAACTGAAGCACCCTGCAATCCTCGGTGGTGGAAGGACATGCGCCAAACTGCTATCCGCCTCAGGCCCAGCCGCCACTGCATTTACCCAGTGTGCAGTTATGGAGATATAATGTCCCTGACCGTGCTTACTGGTCCACGTATCCGTAGTGAAGTGCACCTTGCCACAGATGGCGTTGCGCAGTGCACACCTGATTTTGTCCCCCACTTGGTTGTGCAGGGAAGGGATGGCTCGCCTGGAAAAGTAGTGGTGGCTGGGCACGACGTGCTGTGGGACAGCCACCGCCATAAGGCCTTTAAAACTATCCGTATCCACCAGACGGAATGACAGCATTTCAAAGGCCAGTAATTTAGAAATGCTGGCATTCAGGGCCAGGGATCGCGGGTGGGTAGGGGGGTAATTCCTCTTCCTCTCCAGTGTTTGGGAGATGGAGATCTGAATGCTTCCGTGGGACATTGTTGAGATGCTTGGTGACCCAGGTGGTGGTGTTGCTGGCAGATCCTCTGTTTGCGGGGTGGCAGGTGGCACTGTCACTCCAGAGGTGGATGAAGAGGCCGAGACTGCAGCAGAAGAGGAAGCAGGAGGAGCCAGAGACCTTTCTTGGTTTTTTAGGTGTCTACTCCACTGCAGCTCGTGCTTTGCACTTAAATGCCTGGTCATGCAGGTTGTGCTCAGGTTGAGAATGTTTATGCTTCGCTTCAGGCTCTGATTGTACAGTGTGCAAACCACTTGTGTCTTGTGGTCAGCACATTGTCTGAAGAACTGCCACGCTAGGGAACTCCTTGGAGCTGGCTTTGGTGTGCTCGGTCCCTTGCTGCGGTGGGCAGTAGCAGGCGTATTGTCTAGGGGACGGCGGCTCCGCTTTTGCACCCTGCTCCCTCTTCTGCTGTGCTGGTGGCTCTGTGTGACCACTGCCTTTTCCTCCGAACTACATAGGTCACTCCCATGACCTTGATTCCATGTGGGGTCGAGGACCTCATCGTCCTCCACATCATCTTCCACCCAGTCTTCACCCCTGCCCTCCTTGTCAGTCTGCACACTTGAAAGCCCCAGCAGTTGGCACCTGTGTTTCGTCATCATCCGAGATGTGCTGCGATGGTCCTCCCATGTACTCATCTTAACACATAAGTGGTTGGGTATCGGTGCACTCAATCTCTTCCACTTCTGGGGCAGGGATAGGTGGATGGCCCTGGGAAACCCTGCTAACAGAGTCATCAAAAAGCAGAAAAGACTGCTGCATGACTTTGCCCAAAAAAGGTGTTTTATTAGTAGAAGAATATAACCACAGTATGTAAAGGGTGTATCTCACACGTCCTGATCCAGACTAGGCCGCAATTAAAGTTTTTTGCACAAAATGGCTGTTTTGCAAATATCTGAATAGAACCACAGTATCTAAAGGGTGTATAGCACAATGATATATGCAGCAAAGGCTGCTTGGCTGATTTGCAAGGGGGTGAGGTGAAAGACTGATGGACATCGGCTGCAGGTGCCAACTCTGATCTTTCAGCAGGAGACTGGGTTGCTGACAGTGCCTCCAGTTCCTTTACATTGTCTCCCACCCAATCTACTATCGCCTGTACTTTTTCTGGCCTCACCATTCGTAGAGCCGCATTAGGCCCAACCAAATACTGCTGCAGGTTCTGTCACCTACTCGCACCTGAGGAAGGGGTTTTACTTGTGCGTGTAGCTGGCACAGATCGACCACGTCCTCTCCCTGCAACAGGAGATCCACCAGCAGCACCACGACCTGGGCCACGTCCCTTATTTGACGCTCTGCTCATATTTCTCAAATTTAGGATCTTGCCCTAAATGGGTGTTTAATTAATAGCAGAATAGAACCACAGTATCTAAATTGTGTATCTCACACGTCCTGATCCAGACTAGGCCGCAATTAAAGTTTTTTGCCCAAAATGGTTGTTTTTCAAATAACTGAATAGAACCACAGTATGTAAAGGGTGTATCTCACACGTCCTGATCCAGACTAGGCCACAATTAAAGTTTTTTGCCCAAAATGGCTGTTTTGCAAATATCTGAATAGAACCACAGTATCTAAAGGGTGTATCTCACATTGACATATGCAGCAAAGGCTGCAAAATTATGTTTTTGGCCCAAAATGGGTGTTTGTTTAATAACAGAAAATGATAGCAGCATATAAACCTTTAATTTCACACGTTCGGATGCAGCAAGGGCTGTAAAATTGTGTATTTTGCCCCAAAAAGGTGTTTTATTAGTAGAAGAATATAACCACAGTATGTAAAGGGTGTATCTCACACGTCCTGATCCAGACTAGGCCGCAATTAAAGTTTTTTGCACAAAATGGCTGTTTTGCAAATATCTGAATAGAACCACAGTATCTAAAGGGTGTATAGCACAATGATATATGCAGCAAAGGCTGCAAAATTAAGTTTTTGGCCCAAAATGGGTGCATTTATTTAATAACAGAATATGACAGCAATATATAAACCTTGAATTTCACACGGTCGGATGCAGCAAGGGCTGTAAAATTGTGTATTTTGCCCAAAAAGGGTGTTTTATTAATAGAAGAATATAACCACAGTATGTAAAGGGTGTATCTCACACTTCCCGGTCCAGACTAGGCCGCAATTAAAGTTTTTTGCCCAAAATGGTTGTTTTGCAAATAACTGAATAGAACCACAGTATCCAAAGGGTGTATCTGACACGTACAGATCCAGACTAGGCCGGAATTTAAGTTTTTTGCCCTAAAAGGCTGTTTTTCAAATAACTGAATAGAACCACAGTATCTAAAGGTTGTATCTCACACGTACTGATCCAAACTAGGCCGGAATTTACGTTTTGTGCACAAAATGGCTGTTTTTCAAATAACTGAATATAACCACAGTATCTAAAGTGTGTATCTCACAATGACATATGCAGCAAAGGCTGCAAAATTAAGTTTTTTGCCGAAAACTGGTGTTTGTTTAATAACTGAATATGACAGCAGTATATAACCCTTGAATTTCACACGTGCTGATGCTGCATGGGCTGTAAAATTGTGTATTTTGCCAAAAAAAAGGGTGTTTTTAAAAACCAAGAAAATTATGGCTGTATTTCTAGCTTAAATTGCACACTGAATAATCCTGCAAAGGCACCAGATGTTGGAAATTGACAAAAATTGGTGTTTTTTCAAAGACAGAAAATTATTTAATTTTTTAAAACTTGTTTTAACAATCACAGATGCAGCAAGGGCTGCAATATTAAGTATTTTGCAAAAAAGGTTGTTTTTTCTAGCAGAATATGAAAGCTGTATATAACGATTGAATTTCTCACGTGAAGGTGCAGCTAGGGCTGTAAAATAGTGTATTTTGCACAAAAAGGGTGTTTTTAAAAACCCAGAAAATTATGGCTGTATTTCTAGCTTAAATTGCACACTGACTAATCCTGCAAATGCACCAGATGTTGTATATTGCCAAAAAAGGGTGTTTTTTTAAAACCAGATTATTAGTGCAGTATTTCAAGCTTGGATTTAAATGTCACAAAAGCTCAGATACAGTGCTGGTGCACTGAGCTTGCATAAAATGGCCGCCGCCGCCCACCTAACTAACAGACGGATAAAAGTTATTTTTTTCTGTCACTGGGCTTAGGGCAGGGTAAAAAGATTGTGCACTGCACCCACACAATTAAATCTATGTAGATCGCTGAGTTAAATTGGAGTTCTGATCACAGATTCTGTCCTATTCTCTCCCTGAAAGCACCAGCAGCATCCTCTCCCTACATTAGTAACAGCAGAGTGACGTGCAGCACTACGTGACTCCAGCTTATATAGAGGCTGGGTCACATGCTGCACTGGCCAATCACAGCCATGCCATTAGTAGGCATGGCTGTGATGGCTTCTAAGGTTACACAGTTAAATGCTTATTGATTGGCTGCTCTGCAGCCTCTCAAAAAGCGCTAAGAAATCGCCGAACACCGAACCCGAACTTTTACTGAAATGTTCGGGTCCGGGGTCCAAAAATCCAAAAGTTCGGTACAAACTCAAACTTTACAGTTCGGGTTCGCTCAACCCTAGTCACGACTACTTGCTCTGTAAGAGGGACATATATTGTGTGAGATTGAGAAACAGCTATTTCTGCATAGTGTCTGTAATTAAACTGTCATTTGGCATTCCGGGCACTAGAGGCCACTGTTTTGCAGCTACAGCCAGCACACTCTGAGATTTGAATATGCAAAACAGATGATGACTCATGCTGCTGCCTGTGAGTGAACAAGGAAGTGTTGATCTGGCATGGTGGAAGGATTGTGCTGTGAGGGACTGAATCCGATTCCATCCTGGCTTGCAGATGTCCGGCAGTTAATGGACGATCAGAAGAAGGAGAGTAGCCGTTATATCGTTTCTGTATCCAGCTCTTTTGAAAGAGAGGTTGCCCCAGGAAGACCAGTTCAGTGTGTGGACAGAAGGCCTCATCATCAAGCAAGGCCGCACGGTTGCTGAGAAGTTGGTGGTCATCTCTGGTAGGCTGCATCCTTGGGCCCAGAACGGACGCAAGTCAGTACACCTGGTTACTGATTGTGATATATTGTGTGGCGCCTGACGTTACAGAGACTATACTAGGCCTCGCATTAGTTAGCTAGTTAGGGTTGCATCGTTTTGCTAGGCTGTACTGTACTGTACTGGACTGCAGCACAGTTATTGACTTGCAGGCGCTGCTGCGTTTGCCACCGGCTAGGGGTGTCCTCTGTAGCGGCACAGCACGACTTTCAGGCTCTGCTGTGTCCGCCATCGGCTAGGCCTGTCTAGTAGGCAGGGACATTGACTGTGGGTCCGGGATATAGCGTTTCTATGCATGCTTGTATTGCTTTGGTGATGTTTATGTTATTACTTGTTGTCTAAATAAAGTTTTTCTGTTTTTGCATCAGGAGCTGGTGTCCGTGTCGCTTTCCTTATTCCATGACTTCGCTGTATCCTGGGGGTCCCTTCCCGGTTCACGGTCTTACAAATTGGCGTAGTCGGCAGGATACAGCGACCGTTATGGACGGGAACGCGGCGGGAGATCATCCCCCGGCGCCAGTGGTGCCGGATTAGGACCCAGCCCATGGTGCACAGCCGCAAGTCCAGCTTGCCCCCAACAATATGGCTACCCCAGTAGGATGCATCCCTGTAGGGGCACTGCTGCGTCATCTGACAAAGTATGATGGTAACAATATGACATTGCAGGACTGGACTGAAAGGGTGCGAAGTGCAGTTAAAATGTGTAACCTGACCACCGAACTGCGGGCCGAGGTTGCATTGGGAGCCCTAGAGGGTGATGTCAGGCGGACAGTGATGGTAAGGCCTGACTCTGAGAGAGATACCCTAGAGAAGATATTCTCCCTGCTAGAGAGAGCCCAAGGGGGGCGGGCCAAAGTGGTACAGTTACGGAGTCACTTCTTTAACCGACGCCAGCGAGAGGGCGAGACCATGATGCAATATTCCAATGCTCTACAGGAGACACTGAATGAGATACAACGACGAGACCCTGAGGCTATGGGCGCCTTCCGGGAGGTGGGCCGGCTTCTACGAGATCAGTTCATAGTGGGGCTCTCCAATAAATTTCTGCAAGATAAATTACAAGAGATGACCCGAACAATGTCAGATATGACATTCTACAGCGTTTATTTAGCCGCCGTAGAGAGGGAGGAAGAGCCCATACCTACGGCAGCGAGAGTGGTGAATAGCGCGCATGTTACAAGGGACCGGTCAGGATCTGAAGAGTCAGAGTCCTTAAAGGATGTGGTCCAGGCCCTGCGGGCGGAATTGAAAGAGCTTCGGCTGGAAGTGTCCCAGAAGAAGGTAGAACCGTCTCGGCCTCCGGAAACTGTCCCTGCACCTCGTGTCACTCCACCCAGAACAACCCCGGTGAGGGGGCCGGGCAGAAGAGGGCCCCTCTGTTAGGTTTGCCGAAAGTACTGCCATATGGCCAGAGGGTGCCCAGAACAGGTAGCGTCAGAGCCGATGTTAAACTTCCAACCGCTGCAGTAGCTGGGCGTCCTGCGGCGGTGCACCAGAAGTTAAGCCCTCTGCGTGAAGAACGTGATCTGTTTGCTAGCAGCCCCGTATTAGAAGCCGAGCTGGAAGGCCGATAGGTTTGCTGCCTAGTTGATACAGGGTCAGAGTGCACTCTAATGCCTTTGGAGTTCTTCGAGAGGCACTTCGGGCATATGATTGAGCCCGAAGATGGGAGCGTCATCAGGCTGACGGCTGACGATAATAGAGAGATGGATGTTCGAGGGATAGTCTGGATGAGGGTCCGACTGTTTGAGCAAGACATCGGCAAGAAGGGGGTCGTGCTGGTGGACCATTCGTCCCGGAAAGGAATGGATGTGACCCTGGGCATGAATATACTGAGAGACCTACAGTCGTGGCCAAAAGTTTTGAGAATGACACAAATATTAGTTTTCACAAAGTTTGCTGCTAAACTGCTTTTAGATGTTTGTTTCAGTTGTTTCTGTGATGTAGTGAAATATAATTACACGCACTTCATACGTTTCAAAGGCTTTTATCGACAATTACATGACATTTATGCAAAGAGTCAGTATTTGCAGTGTTGCCCCTTCTTTTTCAGGACCTCTGCAATTCAACTGGGCATGCTCTCAATCAACTTCTGGGCCAATTCCTGACTGATAGCAACCCATTCTTTCATAATCACTTCTTGGAGTTTGTCAGAATTAGTGGGTTTTTGTTTGTCCACCCGCCTCTTGAGGATTGACCACAAGTTCTCAATGGGATTAAGATCTGGGGAGTTTCCAGGCCATGGACCCAAAATGTCAACGTTTTGGTCCCCAAGCCACTTAGTTATCACTTTTGCCTTATGGCACGGTGCTCCATCGTGCTGGAAAATGCATTGTTCTTCACCAAACTGTTGTTGGATTGTTGGGAGAAGTTGCTGTTGGAGGGTGTTTTGGTACCGTTCTTTATTCATGGCTGTGTTTTTGGGCAAAATTGGGAGTGAGCCCACTCCCTTGGATGAGAAGCAACCCCACACATGAATGGTCTCAGGATGCTTTACTGTTGGCATGACACAGGACTGATGGTAGCGCTCACCTTTTCTTCTCCGGACAAGCCTTTTTCCAGATGCCCCAAACAATCGGAAATAGCCTTCATCGGAGAATATGACTTTGCCCCAGTCCTCAGCAGTCCATTCACCATACTTTCTGCAGAAGATCAATCTGTCCCTGATGTTTTTTTTGGAGAGAAGTGGCTTCTTTGCTGCCCTTCTTGACATCAGGCCATCTTCCAAAAGTTTTCACCTCACTGTGCGTGCAGATGCGCTCACACCTGCCTGCTGCCATTCCTGAGCAAGCTCTGCACTGGTGGTACTCCGATCCCGCAGCTGAATCCTCTTTAGGAGACGATCCTGGCGCTTGCTGGACTTTCTTGGACACCCTGAAGCCTTCTTAACAAGAATTGAACCTTTTTCCTTGAAGTTCTTGATGATCCTATAAATTGTTGATTGAGGTGCAATCTTAGTAGCCACAATATCCTTGCCTGTGAAGCCATTTTTATGCAACGCAATGATGGCTGCACGTGTTTCTTTGCAGGTCACCATGGTTAACAATGGAAGAACAATGATTTCAAGCATCACCCTCCTTTTAACATGTCAAGTCTGCCATTTTAACCCAATCAGCCTGACATAATGATCTCAAGCCTTGTGCTCGTCAACATTCTCACCTGAGTTAACAAGACGATTACTGAAATGATCTCAGCAGGTCCTTTAATGACATCAATGAAATGCAGTGGAATGTTTTTTTGGGGATTAAGTTAATTTTCATGGCAAAGAAGGACTATGCAATTCATCTGATCACTCTTCATAACATTCTGGAGTATATGCAAATTGCTATTATAAAAACTTAAGCAGCAACTTTTTCAATTTCCAATATTTATGTAATTCTCAAAACTTTTGGCCACGACTGTAGATCATAAACTCTATGCCAAGGAAGGGCCGAAGTACTGGCAACGGGTCACCGCACACCGGCCTACCCAGAAGGTCTTACAACAAATGGTGAGGAGCTGTAGCCTGCAAAAGAGTAACCTGTCCGGACAGGCCATTGGAGACGTGAGGGTGCCACGGAGGACCCCGTTGAAGATCCCACCTCGACAGGAGCGAATATTTATGCTGCCAGTGGGGGCTGGACGACGACTGAATGGACTAGAGGTCCTGATCGAGCCCTCTTATCAAGAAGAAACGCAGATTCGCCCCCTGGTAGCCGGGCCCTTGCTGTTGTGAAAGACGGATGTGTGCCTATACGCTGCTGTAATGTTGAGGACTGCGAGTTAACCGTCCCCGCAAACACCCTGCTGGCCAAAGTTTATGTGTCCGAAGGGGGTATCGCTCGACTAAGGGGCTTTACGCTGCAGCCGGATAGGAGATCAACCTGGACCTATGCTGTGGAGGTCCATTCAAGGGAAACCCGACAGCGGAGTGGAACAGTCGAGTGATCATGGCTCGTATGGGGGTGGACTGCAGAACCCTGACCCCGGGGGAACAAAAGCTGCTGGAAGACACCCTCTGGGAATTTCAGGAGGTCTTCTCAAGACATGATGAGGACTTTGGGTGTGCTACTGCCATCGAACATGAAATCCCAACCGGCGATGCTGCATCAATCAGGGAACGCTACCGGCAGATCCCACCTAAGATGTATCAGGAGGTGAAAGATATGGTGGCCAGCATGTTAGAGAACCGGGTGATCAAGGAGAGTCAAAGTCCGTGGGCTGCTCCAGTAGTCTTAGTGCGGAAGAAAGACGGGAGTCTCCAGTTCTGCGTGGATTATCGGAAGCTGAATGCTCATACCGTCCGGGATTCCTACCCCCTTCCGCGGATTGAAGAGTCATTATCAGCCCTAAGCCAAGCTAAGTTTTTCTCAACCCTTGACTTGGCTAGTGGGTACTGGCAGGTGCCGGTGGCCAAAAAGGACAAAGCCAAGACGGCCTTCATTCTACCTATGGGACTCTACGAGTTCAACCCTTTGGCCTCTCCAATGCTCCGGGGAGATTCCAGCGATTGATGGAACACTGTCTGGGGGACCTCAACTTCGAATCAGTGTTGATATACCTAGATGACATAGTAGTGTTCGGGGCCTCCTTTGAAGATCACCTCCAGAAGCTGCGACAAGTCTTGGGACGGCTACGAGACCATGGGCTCAAGATCAAGCCAAAGAAATGCCAGCTGTTCCGACAGCAGATAGAGTACTTAGGACATGTGGTCACCCAGGAGGGGGTAAAACCGGCCCTCAGAAAGGTGGAGGCCGTTCAGAAGTGGCATCGGCCAAGTACGCTACGGGAGGTACGGGCGTTCGTGGGACTGGCCGGCTACTACAGGAGGTTTATCCCCAAATTTGCTCATCTAGTGGGCCCGTTAGACGAGTTGATAAGAGGCACGGCTGGGGGCTCGAAGCAACGCCCCATCAACTGGGGGCCCCAGCAACAAGAGGCCTTTGAAGTGGTGAAAGAGGCGCTGACCAATGCCCCGATCCTGGCTTACGCACGGTTTGATACCCCATTCCTGCTGTATACTGATGGAAGCCTACATGGTCTGGGGGCCGTCTTATCCCGACCAGGATGGACGAGAGAGAGTCATCGCCTATGGGAGCCGGTCCCTAAGAGAGTCAGAACGCAACCCTGATAACTATTGCTCCTTTAAACTGGAACTACTGCCCTGGTGTGGGCCATGACCGAAAGGTTTGCAGAATACCTGACTGGTGCAGAAGTGACCGAGATGACGGACAAAAACCCGTTGGCACACCTGGAGAATGCCAAGCTCGGCGCACTCGAGCAAAGATGGTTGGCCCGCCTCTCTAAGTACCAATACTGCATCAAGGTCCGGTAGGGAAAATGGCAACGCCGATGCACTCTCTCGAGTTCCAGTAGGACAGTCGACTCAGAGAGCCGATGAGGAGTTAGAGGATACTGAAACTCCTGACCTTGGTCACTTACCTCTGTTCCCGGATGTGGCACATTCAAGTGGGGTGGTGTCTGGAATGACGCTGGTGCTGGGGAAAACGTTGACTAATTGGGAGAGAGTCCAGGATAGCTGCCGGGATTTGTGGAAGGTGAAAGAATGGGTTCGGAGCAAGATCTGGCCTCGGTCAGAAGAACGAGCCCTCCTGACCCCAGAGGGTCAGAAGTTGTTAAGGCAGTGGGACAAGCTGACAATTACTCAGGGCCTCCTGTGCCGGATCATATACTTACAGTCAGAGCTGCAGTACCGGCAACAGATTGTCATTCCCATGTCGTTGGGACCGGGGGCCGCCAGAGAAGCTCATGAAAAGGGAGCTCATTTCGGGAGCGACAAAACTTTCAAGTGGCTCCAACGGCTGATGTACTGTCCAGATCTGGCCGACATGGTGGCCGCGGCATGTCTTAAGTGTCGATCCTGTGGGTTGAGTAAAAGTACTGAACAGCGGGCTCCTGTGCAGACCATCCGTACCTCAGCGCCTCTAGAACTTCTGATGATCGATTATGTACAGATCGGATATTCTACCTCGGGACACTCGTACTGTCTAGCTATGACAGATCACTTTACCAAGTATGCGGTGGTTGTGCCCACCAAAGACCAAATCGCAGAGTCGGCCGCCGAAGCTGTCTGTAAACACTTTATACAGGTGTTCGGGTGTCCACGGAGGATACATTCTGACCAGGGAGCATGCTTTCAGGGTATTCTAATGAATGAACTGTACCAACTGTATGGGATTGAACGCTCCCGAACCACTCCATATCACCCACAAGGAAACGGGGCATGTGAGCGCTTCAATCACACCTTGCTTCAGATGCTGCGGACTCTGGGACTCTGGAAGACAGTCAAAAAACCCAGTGGCCCGCATACCTACCTGAGTTGATGTGGGCCTATAATAATAGAGTACACAGTACCATCGGATACTCTCCACATATGCTCATGTTTGGACGAGCCGGACAGGAGATTGAAGATCTCCACATGCCTAACCCGATGGAGCCCCCACCGAGAAGTGCCACCGCATGGGTGCAGGAGCACCGCTGCCGGCTGAGAGCGGTACACAAGGTTGTGGGGAAGCGCCTGGGACAGGTGGTACACCCTAACCCAAGACCAGTGCAGAAAGATGGGTATATCCCTGGTGATCGGGTGATGGTCAAAGCCAAACGGCAATCAGGGAAGTTGGATGGACAGTGGGAGGCAGTTCCATACACGGTGAAGAGAAGGGTAGACCCCGCTATTCCGGTCTATGAGGTAGAGCCAGTAGGGACAGGAGGACCCTCACGGAACTTACACCGTAATATGTTGAGACGTTGCAATTTTGATGAGCCGGTGTGCATAGAGGGGGTGCCTCCTCATGCTCATGGTATGGAGGAAAGTCCCTCAGACGAGGAAGAGGAGGATTGGTGGGCCGTCCCTGCTCAAGTGTTCTGGCCGTGGCAGGTTTGCCACCCAGATGCAATGCTGAGCAATCAACAGCAATCAAATATGCCTGATGTCCCCAGTATTTCTGAAACCCCCAATCTGAGAAGGTCAGCGAGGCCCAATGCTGGTGTGCCTCCACAGCGCTATGCTCAGGATGAGTTTTTATGGGGAGAGTTGCCGAGGGCGACAACGTCTAGTGGGGTGCATTTGTGAGATTGAGAAACAGCTATTTCTGCATAGTAAAAATGTGGGGGATTCAGTCAGCGCAACCCTATATGCAGGTGCACATCGCTATGGCGAAATACATATACAAAGAAAAACACAAATGCAATAGCACTCTGCAACCAGCACTCCGCCCTGCCTCAATGCTGGATGTTGAATGAGGCATTGGTGTACATTTTGGCCAAAGCGTAATAAGCCACTTACCACGTCAAGGTCGCCTCTATGAGTGGTCCCTAACACTAGTTCCTACCTGTTTATGGGCCATGACAGCCACACAAAGTCCAGGGAGCGCAGGTACAGCATGAACGCCAGGCACACTCTGCTTTTAACCCCGTCCGGTGCCGTTACAGCTTTCATCGGATCCAGGGATGCAAGTACCAACATGCATGCTGAGCCTACTATATACTTCTCCTGGAGCCAAATGGCTACTGGTAGGCCCTGTAGAAGTAGACTCAGTTTTATACTGACTTTAAAACCAGCCTCCTGGGCAGACTGACTGGTCAGGTGTGCATGACTGCATGGAGATCGCCACGCCTCCAATATATACTACAAAGAAAAAATGTGGGGGATTCAGTCAGCACAACCCTATATGCAGGTGCACATCGCTATGGCGAAATACATATACAAAGAAAAACACAAATGCAATAGCACTCTGCAACCAGCACTCCGCCCTGCCTCCATGCTGGATGTTGAATGAGGCATTGGTGTACATTTTGGCCAAAGCGTAATAAGCCACTCACCACGTCAAGGTCGCCTCTATGAGTGGTCCCTAACACTAGTTCCTACCTGTTTATGGGCCATGACAGCCACACAAAGTCCAGGGAGCGCAGGTACAGCATGAACGCCAGGCACACTCTGCTTTTAACCCTGTCCGGTGCTGTGACAGCTTTCATCGGATCCAGGGATGCAAGTACCAACATGCATGCTGAGCCCACTATATATAGTTTTATACTGACTTTAAAACCAGCCTCCAGGGCAGACTGACTGGTCAGGTGCGCATGACTGCATGGAGATCGCCACGCCTCCAATATATAATACAAAGAAAAAGAGTGCTATTGCATTTGTGTTTTTCTTTGTATATGTATTTTGCCATAGCGATGTGCTCCAGGAGAAGTATATAGTGGGCTCAGCATGCATGTTGGTACTTGCATCCCTGGATCCGATGAAAGCTGTAACGGCACCGGACGGGGTTAAAAGCAGAGTGGGCCTGGCATTCATGCTGTACCTGCGCTCCCTTGACTTTGTGTGGCTGTCATGGCCCATAAACAGGTAGGAACTAGTGTTAGGGACCACTCATAGAGGCGTCCTTGACGTGGTGAGTGGCTTATTACGCTTTGGCCAAAATGTGCACCAATGCCTCATTCAACATCCAGCATGGAGGCAGGGCGGAGTGCTGTTTGCAGAGTGCTATTGCATTTGTGTTTTTCTTTATTTCTGCATAGTGTCTGTAATTAAACTGTCATTTGGCATTCCGGGCACTAGAGGCCACTGTTTTGCAGCTACAGCCAGCACACTCTGAGATTTGAATATGCAAATCAGATGATGACTCATGCTGCTGCCTGTGAGTGAACCAGGAAGTGTTGATCTGGCATGGTGGAAGGATTGTGCTGTGAGGGACTGAATCCGATTCCATCCTGGCTTGCAGATGTCCGGCAGTTAATGGACACTCAGAGGAAGGAGAGTAGCTGTTATATCCTTTCTGTATCCAGCTCTTTTGAAAGAGAGGTTGCCCCAGGAAGACCAGTTCAGTGTGTGGACAGAAGGCCTCATCATCAAGCAAGGCCGCACGGTTGCTGAGAAGTTGGTGGTCATCTCTGGTAGGCTGCATCCTCGGGCCCAGAACGGACGCAGGTCAGTACACCTGGTTACTGATTGTGATATATTGTGTGGCGCCTGAAGTTACAGAGACTATACTAGGCCTCGTATTAGTTAGCTAGTTAGGGTTACATCGTTTTGCTAGGCTGTACTGTAATGTACTGCAGTGCAGTTATTGACTTGCAGGCTCTGCTGCGTTTGCCACCGGCTAGGGGTGTCCTCTGTAGCGGCACAGCACGACTTTCAGGCTCTGCTGTGTCTGCCATCGGCTAAGCCTGTCTAGTAGGCAGGGACATTGACTGTGGGTCCGGGATATAGCGTTTCTATGCATGCTTGTATTGCTTTGGTGATGTTTATGTTATTACTTGTTGTCTAAATAAAGTTTTTCTGTTTTTGCATCAGGAGCTGGTGTCCGTGTCGCTTTCCTTATTCCATGACTTCGCTGTATCCTGGGGGTCCCTCCCCGGTTCACGGTCTTACAACTGTAAAAACCTCCTAAGGGGCAACGGATACCCCAGACGTCTGGCACCAGTCCGTTGTATGAATTGGTGTCATGAACATGATCCGTACAGCCTTAAAACTGTTTGCCATACTATCCTAAAGCCTACTAACTTTATTAGCCTATTGGGTTTACAAATATACTTTTGAAAATGACTTTAATGTGTTTGCTGCGATGCGACCGGCAGAAAATGCTGCACACCCGCGCCCGAAGAGTTAATTCGCCATCTTTAACACTTATGGTGCAGCTTCTTCATGCTCAACAAAAGCTGGAAAAGTCAGAAACGCCCCTAGCTAGAGCGGGAACTCTAGCCCGGCCTACAGGGAACCACTTCCTGTATGGAAGAGGAAAGGATAAACTCTGCCTCTGAAGTCCTGCCTTCATTTCCTGTCTGTGCCAGTGAACCAAAAAGCAACATGGCGCACCGGCGGCTTCCTCAACCCAATTGGTGTGGCATGGTCTGGAGAGGAGAGGACCCTGAAGCCAAAAAGCCTGATGAGATTTACGTCTCCCAGGTACGGCGGGCCCTTCCAGAAGTTACCACTCCGTCGATCAGGAAGGGTTAGGCATGGGACAGCCTTAACCCAATGGTGCCCTGTGGCGTCACGGCCTATGCGGCCTCTACATGGGACTACAGGAAGGCGGTGGAAGACTGGGTTGTAATCCTGCTGGAATGGCCCCGACCTAACGACCCTAAACTGGAGCGCAGGACCGGGACCATGGTCTGGTTCTCGGTGGAACGCGGCTCCGGATTCGTACAGGACGATGAGACCGGGGTCGAGTATTTTGTCAACAGACAGTCGGTGAAGTGTCCACACCTGCCCCAGGCACGGCATAGCCTTTATCAGGGAGATCAGGTGGAGTTTACGCCTATGGAGTCTGAGAAAGGCCCCTTTGCCACTGGGGTGAATCTATTGCCGAGATCTATGGTCCCAGCATCTGCAACAGAGGTATGGGAAGAGGATCCCTCTGCTGTAGGGAAGATTGGATCCTTGCAGGAGATAGCAGGAGGAGTGTTCTGCTATGGGGAGCGACCTCAACCGGAGCCCCTCCTTCCTGGACTACCGCCACCACCAACATGCCAGATGGGCTGCGTCTCCACATTCGTTGGCTCTTTCAAGCCAAAGACAGTCTACTAGCTACCCTGGAATATGACTGTGGCCCCAGAGGATCGTCTACCAGCGCCTCAGCAACCTGAAGTCTTGGACCCTTTCCACATGGCCGGAGCATCCACTCCTTCTAAACAGAAGTATCGCCACCCGGTCACTACCGGATCCAACGACCGGAGGGCAGTGGCGCTCCACTACTCAAGCCAGATTAGACTATCAGAGGCAGGACCGTCCTCTCATGTCCTTCTCTAGCTCAAGCAGCGAGGAGGATTTCCAGTCCCTCCTCTAAGGAGCTGGGCTTTCTCAAGGATCTTCCCAAAGGCGAAGGCCTTAAAGAGAACATTGACTCTGGGAGCCATAGCGTGGACTGTTCCTGACGGGTGAGGGCCTGTTGGCATATTCTATGTGCTTTTATGTTTGCAGGTTGCCCTTGTTTTTAGCCCTAACCCGGATGGTCATGTGAGTAAGGACTCCCCCCAGCAACATCATTTATCTCCAAGTTGCACTGGACAGTGCCCATTTCCTTTCTTTTTTTCCCCTTTTCAGGTTATTTGGGAGCCTCTGCTAATGGTTCTCATAACCTGTGCTGCTACTTTTATACCCTTGTGGATCACAAATTTCTTACCTATGTGGATTACAAAAAGTGACATTACTGTTCCCATGGATTACAAAGGACTTTCATTGCACTTAAAGTTACAGTGTGGTACACTTTACCTTCAAACATTGAAGAATGGACTCTAAAGAGACTCTATATTTGCACTACTTTATTGCATTAAAAATGTGCCTTTATATTTGCATTAAAATTTGCACTAACTTTTTGAATTTTCAGCAACATTCAAGAATATTGCCCATTGTGTATTCTCTTTCAGGTACAACAAGCTTTTTCATTGCATAGTGGTGGGATTACAGAGTAAAGACCCCCCCGCGCTTTCTTTGGTATTCATGGCCAGAGTACACAGAAAAAGTCAGTAGTGAGAGCTTTATGCACATCGTTTGGTTCCCTGGTTATACCCGAGAGGGAAGCTATTAACGGACACCCTACTCACAAGGGCAGAGACCTTTTGGTAGCCGTTGCTATATCAGATGGTAACATACTGTATGTCAGTATTTTATTGGAACCCTTTGTCTACAATTTGGTACCCTGAGAGCATATATATATATATTTATGGTATTTATATTTTCATATACCCTAAGCACAAGCCAAGGGCTGCTTGCCTCTTAAGTGCCAGGGAATGTAATGACCCAGAGTGGCATTACCACCTCTTTTGTACCCCCACTATCTTTATTGGTGTACCTTGCTTCATCTCCTATATTTATTGCCATTTCCTGTAATGTGTGTATTTATATTCCTTATAAACTACTGTTAACATGTAATGTGCCTGGTTCACCAGCAGATGGCGGCAATCTGGCAGAGCTGAGTTATCTATGATGGAGCCTTCTTCCATTCTTCTAGTCTACCCCTTCCTAGGGGAAGTTTGTTTGTCGGCGCTGACGAAGCCGCTGAGGTGAAATGCGCGTCGAGGTCTTGCGCTTAGGGCTTTCACATCCTTTCTGGGCTTGATCATGTCTTCAGGTACGTCCCGGGTTAGGTGTGTCTATTAAGACACTGCCATATACAATACTCATATTAGACCTATATCATTGACTAGGCTGTGTATATACCATCATTGTGTTGTGCTCATAGACTAGGCTGTGAATATATTATTATCATGCTATTTATATACATGCTGTCTATGGTTACCAAGGACGCAGGCTGTGGATCTCACAAATAATCCCCTATAGGGGTGCTGTACACTCTGTATCATTTTTGGTGTTACATAACCTGGGTTGTTGCGAGACACAGCGTATGGCCTGGTACCCGATAAGTGCTTACTAGTCTTGTGGGGATAAATGGTAGTCCAGTAGAGTGAATGCCCTTCGCTTCTCTGTATACCTTTTTCCATCCTGCCCCTTTTTCTTCATATTTTAATATACAATAAAGTGATATTATTTTGCATATATTATTCCCACTGGCTCTTATTTAGAAGTTAAGCCAATACCTGCTGATGACCAAGATAAAGTCTGGAAACTGGATTACCGTTTATTCAAGTAAAGCTGTGGTCTAGGTTAATACAAGGCCTGGACTCCATTTATTCCACTTATTCATCACCCAAGTTCAACAACCCCCTTTTTGCACGGCTTCGGACCAACAACGTCTGGGATCCAAGGATATCCAGGTAGGAGCACCTTGACACATGCATACAACACCTTCAGAGAAGATTCTAGGTCACTCTACACCACTCTGTAGATGGTAGTGTTGGTACCCAGGCTTGCCAAAGGCGACTTCATGTCCTTGTTGCTTCACTGCAACTGGCGTCACAACTACTTGCTCTGTAAGATCGTAAAAACCTCCTAAGGGGCAATGGATACCCCAGATGCCTGGTCTCAGTCCGTTGCATCTGTACTTTCCTAACACCTCATAAACACTGATTATAGTCAAATTTCTATCAGTTTGATAAGAGTTTAACTTAAATCAGATTAACCCATCAAAGCAGCTACCTGACGGATTCAGTGTGAAACAGAGACCCCGCTAGTCTGCAAATGCACTGAACTGAAAGCTATAGAAGAAAAACTGCTGAAAATTGCTAATAAAAAACAACTGAAAAATTATTTTTAGCACAAAATAAATGCAGTAATAATAAAAAAAAAATGCCTCAGAGATGTCCATAGCCTTTCAAGGGATATGCAATCTTTATAATTATTTGTTTATAGATTAGAAAATGACACAATTTTCTAACATAAATGTACTTAAAATTCTGCTCACACACCAATACTGTAGTTTATGTAAAAAAAAAAATGGTATCATCCAGATTAGTCCTGTGTACCATATCCATAGGAGAACTGAATAGGACTAAGCATGGTGTCTGTCATCTGACCCTGACATTCAGTAACAGATGAATAGTAGTTTTTTTAAGAGGAGAATTTATAAAGTATTCCTGATCATCAGCAACATGTCTGCGGTCTGTACAGAAGCATCTCTAACATTCTTCTCCTCGTCTACTCTGTGTGTGTAGGCATTCATGGCATTTTTTTTTTCTATTCATTTATATAGAGCGTCTTCCACAGTGCTGTACAGAGATTGTCAACATTCAAATCACTCCCTGTCCAACTGACAGTATAATTTCAGAATTTACCTATATCTGTTTGAGGTGTGTTACGCATAGCATAGGGAGAACATACAAACTGGGGGACTGGTATTAGTGATGTGTAAGGAGGACTTTGATATAGTGGGAATAACTGAGACATGGCTGGATGATAGCTATGACTGGGCAGTTAATGTACAGGGTTACAGTCTTTTTAGAAAGGATCGCCAAAACCGGAGAGGGGGAGGGGTCTGCCTTTATGTAAAGTCCTGTCTAAAGCCCACAGTCCGAGAAGATATAAGTGAGGGACATGAACATGTGGAGTCACTGTTGGTAGAAATACATGGAGGCAAAAACAATAATAAAATACTAATAGGAGTTTATTATAAACCACCTAGTATACCAGAGTCCACAGAAAATCTACTACTAAACGAGATAGGCGAGGCGGCAAATCATAGGCTGTTATTATGGGGGACTTCAATTACCCAGATATAGACTGGGAAACTGAAACCTGTACATCTCATAAAGGAAACAGGTTCTTAGCAATAACCAAAGACAATTACCTTCCCAACTAGTTCAGGACCCGACTGTCACGGCCACGGCTATGGCCGTGACTCCTTGGGAGCCGCATACAGTTGCCCGCGGTTTTGGGTTGTAGTGTCAACCGCAGCTTGCGGCATAAGGTTGTTTAGCCTCAAGTGCGGTTGCCGCGGACAACAGCTATGTGTGCGGTTCCCGCGGAGTTGTGTGCGCGTTTGTAAGCACTTTTGTATGTCTGTGTGCACTTTGTTTATGTTTGGTGTGCACTGACATTTTCCCAGCACTGTGGTTGTCCGTGGCAATGTTTGGTGGTATGACGTACATGTGGTGGCAGTGTCCCGGCCTTTGGGCTGACTCCCAGGACACGCTTGCCACCCATGTCGTTGCCTGCGGCAACAGCCACAGTGTGTTTGTTGTTTGGACACTTCCCCTTTAAGTTATGTTTTCCCTTCTGTGGTTTTGGAAGGGTTAACTCCCTTTCAGTGTGTGTGAGTCACGGGGTGTGTCTGATTGTTGGGTGTGGCCTCTTGGCCCTATATAGCCTCAGTTGTAGGCAGTAGCCAGGGAGGGTGTTTCAGCTATGCTGGCTGCAGACATCCTCCTGGTTACTTACCAACTGCCAGTGGGGGCCAACCTTCTGGTCATAATCTATATATATGTCCTTTGGTGTCTGGAAGATGTGTTTGGTTTTATGCTGTTTTATTGCACCTATGGTCCTGGGTTCCCGTGTGTTGTATGTTGTGTGTTGTGTGCTCAGTCCTGTGTCTGTGGGCTGTATTTCCACATGGGTTCCAGGCTTGGTTGTCTGTGGCAGGTCAGTGTGATGTTTGTGGCAAGTACCTGCCACTGCCACTTGTTCTCCCTTCCTTGCAGCTTGGCCAGTGAGACTCCTGTTCCTTCGTATCCAGAAGGAACAGGATGTCTTAATCTGACTCCTAGCCCAGGGACCGGTCGGAGGGTAGGTTAGGGCTCTGAAGTTCCTACGCATGGGTCCTCCTACCTTCAAGGTCGGCCCATGCAGGTAGGAGTTAGGGTCAGGTTAGGGACGCTGTAGGAGGTGATCTGCTCCCTAATCCTGTTTGTCCTGGTCAAGCAGCGTTCATCATCCTTCGGCACACGGCTGAGGGGGTCCCCCATCCTCAGCCGTGACACCGACTAGAGGAACAGCCACACTGGACTTAGTATTAACCAATAGACCTAACAGAACAACAGATGTGCAGGTTGGGGGACACCTGGGAAATAGTGACTATAAAGTAATAACCTTCAAATTGTCATTCAATAGAGACCAAGAGATTAATTGCCAAAGAGAGTAATACTAACCCTAAAATGTTCTTCAATTATATAAATGGTAAAAAGTATAAATCTAAAGGTTTGGACCTTTACAGAGTAATGATGGGGGAGTTGCAGAGAGCGATGAGGAGAAAGCAAAGCTATTAAATATTTTTTCTCCACTGTATTCACTAAAGAAAATAAACTGTCAGATGAAATGCAGAATGTAAAAATACATTTCCCATTAAAAGTGCCCTGTCTGACCCAGGAAGAAGTACAGTGGCATCTTAAAAAGCTTAAAATAGACAAATCGACAGGACCAGATGGCAAACACCCTTGTATCCTAAGAGAATTAAGTAATGTCATAGCGAGACCCTTATTTCTGATATTTGCAGACTCTATACTGACAGGGAGTGTTCCACAGGATTAGCGCATAGCAAATGTGGTGCCAATATTCAAAAAGGGTCCAAAAACAAAGCCTGGAAACTATAGGCCGGTAAGTTTAACATCTGTTGTGGGAAAACTGTTTGAAGATTTTCTAAGAGATGCTATCTTGGAGAACCTCAATGAAAATAAGCAAACAGGCAATCTGCTGGCCACAGCTGGTGGTCCTTCCTGCATGATACTCACCTGGTTTGTTTGTTCCTGCCTGGCTTCCGATTTCCCGTTCGTCTCATCCTCTCGTCTTGGCATGCTCTCCTGGTTTGACTTCGGCTTGTCCTGATGATTCTCTGCTTGCTCCTCCGGTACCTTTTCTGCTCTCTTGGTTTTGACGCGGCTTGTTTGACCTTTCTGTTTATGTGTTTGTCTTCCCTGCACTATCCTAGCTAAGGGTTTGTCGACCAGTTGTCCCTTGTCGCTAGGACTTGCGAGGCAAGTAGGCAGGGACAGGGGTGAGGGTGGAGTTCAGTGGTCACTACCCCACCCCCTGTGTGTGTGACAGAATAACAGGCGATCATTACCACTGTTATCAAAAGAAGAAGCAACTGCAAAACGGATGTTGGGCCGTTCCCCCCAGGTTGGTTGATATTATGTTTATATTACTGTTCTCAGTCCACAATTTAGGGAGATGGCTGTCCTATTAGACGGCTACCTTATTACCTTTCCACTTGATTAATTTTCAGGAGGCCATTGGCACCTTATTACATGCATCAAGTTGGCCTAGTTATTTTGCACAGTGTCTGTAGAACTATATTACTGCATGTTATTTCCACCACTGGAGGGATTCTTTTTCTCCACTATCCTGCTTCCCTTTAATATATGTCATTTTAAATGTTTGTACGATATGTATTTCGTTATTTTGGACTAATAAAAATGTTATGCATTATTTTTTGTGTGGTGTAGAATTTATATATAGGAGTTTGTGTTATGGTTCCATACATACTGATGTGTTGATGTTATATTTGTGTTGACCCACTCCCATCCACATCATGGCTATCGATCATGGTACTGTGAAGTATTCTACCCCGGAGATATCCTTGACTGTGGGGGGGGGTGTCACTCTGAAATGTGTTCTCTGTTGGTTCTAGAAAACTTACCAGTAGAGTTGGTACTGGGAATGCCTTGGCTCCAGTTACATAACCCCATTATTGACTATATTCCTTTAAGAGTCCACACTCTGTTTTGTGTGGACATCCTGGTATCAAGAGTACTAAAGAGTTGGTATCCAGGTCTTATTGGTGGCCCACCCTGTTCAAGGATATCAAGTCCTATGTGTTGGCCGGCGAGGTGTGTGCCAGGTCCAAAACCCCTAGGACTCGTCCTGCTGGTGAACTTTGACCCCTACCCATTCCCAGTAGACCCTGGTCCCATATTTCTATTGACTTCATTATGGATCTGCCACCTGCTGAGGGTAAAACTGTGGTTTGGGTAGTGGTCGATAGATTCAGTAAGATGGTACATTTTGTTCCCCTTGCTAAACTTCCTAATGCTAAGACTCTGGCCTTGTATTTGTGGAACAAATTGTACGTTTGCACGGTGTACCTGAGAACATTGTGTTTGATAGGGGTGTCCAGTTTGTGTCGAGATTTTGGAGACCTTCTGTCAGAGGTGCCAAATCTCATTGTCCTTCTCGTCTGCCTATCATCCTGAGAGTAACGGGCAGACGGAGCGACTTAATCAGTCTGTCGAACAATTTCTCAGGTCATATGTCTCTGGTGATCAACAGTTGTGGGTTAAATACCTTCCTTTGGCAGAATTTGCGATTAACAACCATATTAATTCCTCCGCTGGTGTCTCCCCATTCTTTTGTAACTACGGTTTCCATCGTTTTCATTCTGGGTCATCTGTCTCCCCGTCTAACCCTGAGGCTGATAAGGTCTCATCTGAACTGTGCACAGTTTGGGCCCGGGTTCAGTCGAACGTAGAGAAGGCTCAAAATAAAAAAAAAAAATCTAAGCTAATAAGAGACGTTCTAGGGGGATGGATTTTCAGGTTGGGGGATCAGGTGTGGCTGTCCTCTAAGAATGTGCCTCTTAAGGTGCCTCCAAAAAGTTTGCACCTTGTTTTATAGGTCCATACGAGATTACGGAGGTAATCAATCCAGTGTCATTTAGATTAAGGTTACCTGATTCGTTCTACATCCATGATGTCTTCCATAAATCTCTGCTGAAAAGACATGTTACTCCTGTGGTTCCTTCAGAGCCCGCTCTGCCGCCAGTACTGGTTAATAATTCTGAGGAATTTGTGGTCCTTACAGTATCTGGTACACTGGAATGGCTATGGACCGGAGGAAAGGTCCTGGGTACCAGCTAAGGATGTTCACGCCACTAGGCTTGTAAAAAAATTTCATATGGAACATCCTGAGAAGCTGTCACCTGGGGCCTTGGGTCCGGTGGCCCCGCGTAAAAGGGGAAGTACTGTCACGAATCAGTGTTCTGGGAAGCGGGGACGGCCGGGGCGCGCTTATGTCATCAGCGTGCCCAGCGTCACCCGTTCCCATGACAACCGCAATAGGGCTGAGCGCTGAGCTGATCACTCGGCTGCATCAGAACTCAGGAGTCATGTGACGTGGCCACGTCAGATGACTCCACCAGCGCTCTATTTAAACAGGCAATCTGCTGGCCACAGATTGCCTGTTATTGAGGTCCTTCTGCATGATACTCACCTGGTTTGTTTGTTCCTGATTTCCCGTCCGTCTCATCCTCTCGTTTTGGCATGCTCTCCTGGTTTGACTTCGGCTTGTCCTGACGATTCTCTGCTTGCTCCTCTGGTACCTTTTCTGCTCTCTTGGTTTTGACGCGGCTTGTTTGACCTTTCTGTTTATGTGTTGTTTGGGACAGGGGTGAGAGTGGAGTTCAGTGGTCACTACCCCACCCCCTGTGTGTGTGACACTCAGATTGGGTCACTGTCACTAGTGGGGTACCTCAGGGGTCAATATTGGGACCCATTCTCTTCAATATATTTATTAATAATCTTGTAGAAGGCTTACACAGTAAAATATAAATTTTTGCAGATGACACTAAACTGTGTAAAGTAATTGACACGGAAGAGGACAGTATACTACTACAGAGGGATCTGGATGGATTGGAGGCTTGGGCAGAGAAGTGGCAGATGAGGTTTAACACAGACAAATGTAAGGTTATGCACATAGGAAGGAATAATGCAAGTCACCAGTACATACTAAATGGTAAAACACTGACATGGAAAAGGACCTAGGAATTTTAGTGAACAGCAAACTAAGCTGTAGAAACCAGTGTCAGGCAGCTGCTGCCAAGGCAAATAAGATAATGGGCTGCATCAAAAGAGGCATAGCTGCCCGTGATGAGAACATAGTCCTGCCACTTTACAAATCACTAGTCAGACCACACAGAGTACTGTGTACAGTTATGGGCTCCTGTGAACAAGGCAGACATAGCAGAGCTGGAGAGTGTTCAGAGGACAGCAACTAAAGTAATAACTGGAATGGGGCAACTACAGTACCCTGAAAGATTATCCAAATTAGGGTTATTCACTTTAGAAAAAAGACGACTGAGGGTGGGATCTAATAACTATGTATAAATATATCAGGGGTCAGTACAGAGATCTCTCCCATCATCTATTTATCTCCAGGATTGTGACTGTGACAAGGGGACATCCTCTGCGTCTGGAGGAAAGAAGGTTTGTACACAAACTTAGAAGAGGATTCTTTATGGTAAGAGCAGTGAGACTATGGAACTCTCTGCCTAATCAGAATCAGAATAAATTTATTTGGCCAAATAAATTTGCACTTACAAGGAATTTGACTTTGCAGTTGCTTGACAGACACAAACAAAACAGTACAAGGACAGACAGTATGGATAGTGCAGGAAAAGGACAGTATGTAAGTTTTAGTGGCAATAAGCAGGAAGGAGAGATCGTTTTCAGTTCTATGCTGTAATGTTTTCAAGTCATAGCAGCTTTAGCGTGGTTCTGCATTAAGCAAGGCAACTGCCTGAGGGAAAAAGCTGTTCCTGTGCCTGGAAGTTTTAGTAGCCACTGAACGGTATCTCACTCCTGAAGGCATAGGCTGGAAGATGGAGTGAGCAGGGTGAGAGGGGTCTGAGGCAATCTTAGCCGCTCTCTTTCTACACCTGCTAGCGTGAAGATCCTGCAGGGAAGGTAAGCTACAGCCAATTATCCTTTCCGCTGTTCGGATGATGCGCTGCAGTCTGAGCCTTTCTAATACTGAGCAGGAGCCGAACCATACAGTCATAGATAATGTCATGATGGATTAGATGATCGCGGTGTAGAACTGCACCATTAATTTTTGTGGTAGGCCAAACTTTTTCAGCTGCCGTAGGTGGTACATCCTCTGTTGCGCTTTCTTGATGATAGAGACAGTATTGTTGTTCCATTTTAGGTTGTTGGAAATAGTGGTCCCAAGAAACTTGAAAGACTCTACTCGGGTTACTGTAGATCCATTTATGATTAGAGGGAGGTGCTGAGGGGGAGATCTCCTAAAGTCAATTATCATCTCCATGGTCTTAAGAGCATTAAAGGGATTCTGTCATCAGATTTAACCCCTCTAACCTAAACATATGCTCATGTCCAGACTAATAAGAAGAATCCTAAGCTGACCTTATTAAACCTCACTGTGGCTCTATTTGCCCAAAAAACTGTTTTTTATAACCTGTCATTTACTTACTTAAGGTGCCCAAAGGGAGGTCCGTTAATACAGGGTGCCGGCCGCACCCCTCGCCGTCCGGTGCCCAGTGCCGCCTTCCCCGTCTTCAGCGCCGCCTTCCCTGTCTTCAGCGCCACCTTCTACAGCTCAGCGCCGCCTCCGCAATCCTCCCCGTCCCTCTGCCAGATCCCGCGCCGCAACTCTCAATTCAATTCAGCCACACGTAATTCTTCATATATACTTTTAGGTGAGAAATGAATACTACTCACTTTTCTGAAGTACAGTCAGCACTTTCAATCCTTTATTGTATACCCAACACGATTCACAGCTCACAGGCTCATATCTTTGAGAACGCAGAGTGTCCTATACCATAATGCGCGACGTTTCGAGGGTCACGCCTCCTTACTCATGCATAGCTATGGAGTGTAACTGGTCTCTTTAAATACACCTCAGTGCATATCTCATTATCACAACAATATCCCCCTTTTTTAACAAACATATTTTTATGGCAGCATATGAAGAGAACTACATGCCAGACAAATTACATATTATCTACAATGCTGACAATGGTCAACTGCACCGATATAGGAAAGATAGCAGAATTTTAAATGCATCTACTGTATATTAGAAAATTGTATGATTTTCTATTTCTTAAATCTTCAGTGTGTCCCCTGGTCTAAAGGAACCTCATTGCTGGTTGGCCAAGATAACCATCTAAGAGGTGGCATATATAAAGACCTCTTTATTAAGGCACGTTATATGCCCTGTAGATGTGAGATCCCAAGTAAAAAAAACTTTTGACCCTATATTGACCCTCTCAGCCTCACATATTAACCCCTCTCAATAGTCTCCCACAGCAAATATCTCTCTTCTTCCCACCCTCATACAGGGTGATGACGGGAGGTGCCTTCATAACCCTCTCCTACTTATCACACTCCCTAGCTGGAGGCTTCTAGTTGTGCTGATGCCCATGTGACTCTTGTTCTTTGATCCCAATTACAGTGATTTGTTTGTATATTAACAACACCCATGCTAAGACCCCCATCCTGTCATTCCCATGAATTACAGTATTGAACCCCAGCATGGCAGAACGCAGGACCTTCTATCGTTTCTTTTGCTGCTGCTGTCATGAGGAGGCACCAGAGAAGAGTCCACTGATCAGGTAACCTCTGATTAGATTGTAGATACCTCTGATCTTGTGTAATTTATACCTATACAGATATATGGGAATATGCTTCTACTGCATCTTGTATAATACCATATATGATCTATTATATCACTCAGCATTTACAAGTAGCCCTGCATTTTGTAACATACCGTAATTTAATTGAACCAGTCAAAATGTATACAGTGGTCACTGAAGTCAGTGTCAGCTATGTGCATATGGGTATTTACCTTTACTTTCTTAAATCTAACAATGTAAAGGGCTTGCCCACATGGGCTCTGTCTGGTGTTGCAGCCCACCCCCATTGTAGTGATTGAGGCTGAGCTGCAATACCAGACACAACCCATCAGACAAGAGTGGTGCTGCTTCTTTTTTTTCTCAGTTAGCGATATTACATCTCCTCTTCCACATTCTTACAATGAATTCCAACCAGAGATCTAAGTGAGATAAAAAATGGGTTTGGGTGATGGTGTGACATTGAAAGTTCCATTGGTTGACCCATTGCTAGAAGTTTATTCAACCTCATCTTGCAGCAAAGGGGCACTTGAGATGTGCCCACCCAAAACTTTTGGATTCTTGCGTAAATACTAGGACAGGTAAAAGACTAAAGACGACAATTGCTGCCCATAGAAAGTACCAATACCACCAGAGCACCAAATCTTTAACTATCCCACACAAAAGTTTAGGAAGCCAGCTGTTGGTAATCCAAGTCTGTAGATACTTTCACTGGAGTAGAAGGGCGAGTAGATCCTCCCAGTGCTGTGCTACTCCACCATACACTGGTAAATAATACTGGATGGTTTTAGTTTGCTCCTAGGTTTGTCCAATATGCCACCACCTGTGCTAAGGGGGTTTTCCATGTAGATTTTTTTTTTAAAGAAAATGGGTCAGAAGGGGATAAAAAAAAAAAAAAGAATCATTACTCACCTCCACCCATCTCCAACCACTGCCCTGCTTCCTTCTGCTCTTCTTTTTCTGGTTCCAGCTTAAATCGCTGTGAAATACCATGAATGGCCCACTCATCCAATCACTGGCCATAGCATTGACCCGACTGAGCCTGCAATTGGCTGAGTGATCCTTTCCTGACATTTCCAGCGTGTCAAGCCAGGATCAGGAAGTGAAGAGCAGTGGGGACTGGTGCATGATTGGAACAAAAGTAACGAGGGATCAGTGGAGGTAATAATTAATTTTTTTTAACCCCTTTTGACCCATGTTTTTAAGCAGCACTGCTAATAAATTAAAGGGAACCTGTCACCTAGAAAACACATATTAGACCGCCAGCATTACCTTATTGCAGTCTGTAGCATGATTCCAAAGTTATCTGTGTCTTTGCTGTATGATGCGCCAAAAATCTGAAGTTTGTACAGATAACAAACAGACACAGAGAACTTTGGAATCATGCTACAGACTGCAAAAAGGTAATGCTGGTGGTTTAATATACATTCTCCAGGTGACAGGAAGTTGTAAAACTCATGCACTTACATTAGAGAAAATAATGCCACCAAAGTGCAAGGATGTACAGTACAGACCAAAAGTTTGGACACACCTTCTCATTCAAAGAGTTTTCTTTATTTTCATGACTATGAAGGCATCAAAACTATGAATTAACACATGTGGAATTATATACATAACAAACAAGTGTGAAACAACTGAAAATATGTCATATTCTAGGTTCTTCAAAGTAGCCACCTTTTTCCTTTGATTACTGCTTTGCACACTCTTGGCATTCTCTTGATGAGCTTCAAGAGGTAGTCCCCTGAAATGGTCTTCCAACAGTCTTGAAGGAGTTCCCAGAGATGCTTAGCACTTGTTGGCCCTTTTGCCTTCACTCTGCGGTCCAGCTCACCCCAGACCATCTCGATTGGGTTCAGGTCCGGTGACTGTGGAGGCCAGGTCATCTGGCGTAGCACCCCATCACTCTCCTTCATGGTCAAATAGCCCTTACTTTCAAAGTTTTCCCAATTTTTCGGCTGACTGACTGACCTTAATTTCTTAAAGTAATGATGGCCACTAGTTTTTCTTTACTTAGCTGCTTTTTTCTTGCCATAATACAAATTCTAACAGTCTATTCAGTAGAACTATCAGCTGTGTATCCACCTGACTTCTCCTCAACACAACTGATGGTCCCAACCCCATTTATAAGGCAAGAAATCCCACTTATTAAACCTGACAGGGCACACCTGTGAAGTGAAAACCATTTCAGGGGACTACCTCTTGAAGCTCATCAAGAGAATGCCAAGAGTGTGCAAAGCAGTAATCAAAGCAAAAGGTGGCTACTTTGAAGAACCTAGAATATGACATCTTTTCAGTTGTTTCACACTTGTTTGTTATGTATATAATTCCACATGTGTTAATTCATAGTTTTGATGCCTTCAGTGTGAATCTACAATTTTCATAGTCATGAAAATAAAGAAAACTCTTTGAATGAGAAGGTGTGTCCAAACTTTTGGTCTGTACTGTATATACCACAGAACAAGTCTGTATGGCTACTGTGGGAACCCTCGAAGAGGGGAGTCATTCTAGGGAGGTGTTGACCACATTTAACCATAGATGGTTGAACCTGTATAGGGATATGGTCTTACCAAGTGCTGCAATGTTAGCAAACCAAGAAAGTGAACATTTATTTGAGTCATGAAAATGGAATGGGAACACCAGGACTAGTGAGTGGGTACTTTGGTGGTGTCAAACAGCATCTGGAAGGAGAATAATTCAGGCAACATACTTACTCCTGCAAAGAGTGTTTCTTCTCTGATCCTGATCCAGGTTCTTCTCTTACTGCTGCTCCAAGGTATTTTGTGCTCATTGTAAGGCAAATATTCATTCCCTTTTTCCAAATCTTTTATTTCACTCTCAATATGTATCGGTAACTCATCATGGTGGTTTAAACTCATATGAATGTGTCATTGCTTCAGTATCAGGACACAATATTTTAGTAGAAGGAATTTGTGCAGGTGACATTGATGGTCCACTGTATACACCCCACTATTATAGTGAAGATAGTGGTCAGAGAGAACTATTTGGCCCAGATTGAATTTGTGGCCATAATGGTACATTTGGTGAATTGATCTACTAGGTTGGAGACTGGTTTCTGACAATTGCGTTCCATAAGCTGGTAGACTGATTCATTTACCTCTAGTTTTGTTCTAGGGTGGTGTTGTGGTGCAGACTACAAGCCTCCCCAGTGCTGCCGATTCCGAGGGAGCTGAGGTCAGGGATAATTGGATGGAATGGGAAACCCATTTTCATTTTGCTATAGGCCCCCGCCTTGTGATTACACTCCTGATTATGTAAATTTGTAATATATGTAGAGAATGTGTACTACTAACAGTTGTTGCAACATTAACATGCTAGTAGATGTATTGATCCAAGCTTATATATAACCCATATTATGTCACATATATCTATATTGTGATGTATTGGTTAATTTTCTAATTGCTATGAGGCAACCTAATCAGGGAAGCAGATGCTTCATGGCATAGTGAATCTTTGCTCTTGACATAACTAGGGCAGTTGCTAGTTCAGGGTGAAGTATTTTAAGGTATTTTGGGTATTTATATTGCATATTTTATTGTAGTGAGACACTCTTGTACTTTGACCGGGAGGTGAAGCGTCGGAGAGCAGAAGAGGCAAACTTGTGGAATGAGCCCCAAGATGTGTCTCACACAGAAAGAGATGATGATCGTGATCTATACAACTTACTTCAGAAAAGAGCAAGGACACGGAGGGGTTCAGAGGTCAGTGCATAAGAAGAGATAAGTAGTAATAAGTGAATGAATGTGAGATGGCATATGACAAGCCGCTATGGTCCAGAGCTGGCTTAAAACTTACTCCCTGAAATCACAACAATATGCAAGGAAGGGGGTATAAATACTAAAACTTAACGTTTAATAAACCATTAAAAACACAAAAGTCTCAATGATAAAGGTTCTTCCCACACAACACTGGTACAGGAAATGTCACAACAGACACGTGTGGTCACTCGTGCCTGCATGTCAATCCCGCATAACCAGAAAAATAAAGTAAAATAAATTGCCTTGCCGGATCCAAAAAGAGGAGTTATCAGATGGTGTGGTCATAGGGTGGTGCCGGTAGCAGGTAAACACATATGGATGATGCATGATAGATACATCCGCGTTGGGCAGCAGGTGCAGTTGAACTGTTCCCGAAAGACACTAATAAATGGGACAAGGGACCTAGAACACCCAGCCTATATATATATGTGTAACATCCTAGAGTGGTGTTACCACTTCTGCACCTTGCTACTGTCTTTATTGGTCTAACCTCATGTCATCGTATGCATTTATTCCAGGTCCTCCACACTATGCATTTCTAATGTTATGTAACTGTTCATGTAATGTGCCTGGTTCACCAGCAGGTGGCAGAAAATATGGCAGAGCTATAGTTAGAGAGAATAGAACTTACCATTCCATTCTAACCCCCCTCTGTAGGGGAGTGGGTCAGCCGTACTTCCTTAAGGAAGGGTGGGGACCAGTTAGTTAGTCTAGTTAACCCCTGCTAGGGAAAGGGTGTGCAGGGGCACATCTCTGCTGGATATGCCTACGCCAGCCAGAGCACCCTAAGCTCTGCTGGCCATGGAGGCCTCAGAAGCCAGGAGGAAAGTTCCCTGGTATAACCTAGAGTCAGACTACAAAGTGAAGTGCAGAATACAGAAGAAGCTGAGTTATACAGCCAGCCTGTCAGTACAGCAGAGTGGAGTTTGCCTGCCAGTTTCATGCTAAAGTCTGCTGGAACCAAGGCAAACTGTAAACCGTTTTGGAGAACGTTTATGCAAAGTAAAGCTGCCATTGAACTTCTTCTCAAGGTTTGGACTCCAGTTATTCTTTTAACCCTCAATTATTCCCCCTATTTATTGCTTCGGAGCCAAAGCCTGGGGTCCAGCAGTATCCAGGTAGGAGCACCTTGACACACAATAAGAGACATTTTAGGCCGCAACATACCACTCTGCATTTCCTACACCTGGGACGCGGTATATAGAGGGCCCTGGGGGGGAGGCCGCTCGATGCAATCTTGGCATCACGAAACACAATCTACTTTTGCCCCTGGAAGACCCCCTCTATCTGTTAAACCCCCTACAAGAGACTTTATAGCATCTACTTACTGCTGGAGAGTGTGGATCTGCATCAGTTGCAGCACTGTGGCAAAACAGGGGTTAATCGGCCATCTTGGATTTGGGCATCCTGTGTTGACAGGAAGACATCCACAAAGCAGAGGGGAGGGAACCAAACAGCCCGCCTCCACAGAGGAACCATTCTTACAGCAGAAGGAACTAAAGTGTTAAGTACAAGTCCCCAGGAGGACAAAGAAATCGACTGCACCCCTACAAGAAGTAGAAGCGGCGGCAATTTTGAAAAAGGGAAAATGCAGTTCCTTCTTCCCTGGATACTGAGAGGTCTGAGTGAGTACTTCTGTGGAAAATAAACTTGCTAAAGACTGTTTGGGGCCATTATCTGCCTACCAGAGCATCATACTCCCCCAAATTGCGCAGTTGCAGTGACTATTAATGAAGCCACGCACCAATTCTGCCGCCGCTGCCCATAGCAACGTGCACTTAAATTGCAATCTAGCTTACATTGACCCCTCTAGTCTGGTACAGGGTATCAGAAGCCATGTCTGACAGCGAAGATAGCACCCACTTGGACCGCAGTCAGCAGTCAGCAGTCAGCAGCAGATGCAGCCACCTGCATCATGCCTCTTACTATGCCATACTATATTGGAGCACCATGGCTCCCACATTATTCAGGAGAAGCCCACCAAGAACATCTGCAGTATGTCACTGATCTACTCAGAGAGAAGGATGACACATGGCAGAATGACCTTGCCTGATTGAAGGCCCGCAGGAGGAGTGCATTACAGGACTTGATAAAGAAAGAGGAAGAAAGGAAGAAGATTGAGAGGATGCTTAGCGGAGAAGGTGACTTATCAGAAAGAAGAAAAAGGTTAAAAACATATAAAGAAATAGTGAAGGAAAAAGAGAGCAGAGAAAGGGAATTGCATGAAGCCTACAAAAACACAAAGACTTCCTCTCAGCCGCCTGCTAAAGACATCACACCTGGTATGACTCTACCAGATCCTCCAACCACTGAAAGTGACCTATCCACCAGTGAGGAGTCCACTGATACTGCTCCATGCACTCCGGAACCACAACCGAATGCGGAGCTCCTTGCTATAAAAAACCAAGGGTCTATTCTTTACTGCTGTCTGGAGAACTTGTCACCTACAAGGAAAAAGCCAAGGTTTACAGAGGATCCTCCAGAAGAGGGTGACCTTGCAGTTCCAAGTTCTGCCACAGAAGGCCACCGGGAGATCGCTGATGAAGCTTCTATTGGAGTTACAGCTGCAGAGGGCACCAGAGCTAGCAGTCACAGCGATGAGGATGTCATGCAGCTTAAAGAAGGACTTTTGCACCCTCAACTATGGGACCCAGGAGGAAGACTTCCAGCCCCTCCTGTAAGAGACCTCGTGCTGTGAAGAAAACCATCCATTGGACTACTGGAGCCACAACGTGAACTGTGTCTAAAGGGTGTGAACTGGTTGGCCCGTTTGTGTGTTCTTGTTGCCCTTGTTTGGTCCTCACCTAGAGGGTAATGTTTTGTAAGGACTCCGCCTATCTGCTAGAAACTGACTCCAAGTTGCGCTCAACAGCGCCAAATTCCCTTTTTATCCCCTTCGCAGGTTAAGTGGAAACCCACCTGCCTTACGGGTTCTCATTAAAATTGCTCCTAGTGATAATGTTGTTCTGCCTCATGTGGATTACAAATATTGACATTACTACCTCATGTGGATTACAAATGACTCTTGCACTATTTGTTCTAGTTTGGTGCACTTGATCCACCAACACTTAAGGAATAGACTCAAAGGTATATCTGAGCTCATTATGGACTCTAATGTGAATTTGATTGCATTATATATTTGCACAATTATTGCACCAATGTTTTACCGTTCCAGCAACGTTCAAGTATTTAGCCCATTGTCTAGATTCTATTACAGGTTCCGCAATGAGATCCTATGCACTACAAATGGACTCCAGACTTAATATAGTTAGCCAGATAGCTAGCACCTTACTTTCTAGCTCATATGGACTGCCTCTAAAGACGTCAATGTAGAGTCACAAGCAGGTCTAACAACGTCAAGGATAACCCCGCTGCTAATGTGTGTTTAGAGGGAGTAGCCCTCATGGAGATATAGGAGTGAACTGGCTCCTCCTGCTAGTTTGGTGTGTCCTAAGGCATAGTGCGCCACCTTATGGACATACAGTTAGGTCCATATATATATTTGGACAGAGACAACATTTTTCTAATTTTTGTTCTGAGCATTACCACAATGGATTTTGAACAAAACAATTCAGATGCAGTTGAAGTTCAGACTTTCAGCTTTAATTCAGTGGGTTGAACAAAATGATTGTGTAAAAATGTGAGGAACTAAAGCATTTTTTAAACTCAATCCCTTCATTTCAGGGGCTCAAAAGTAATTGGACAAAATAAATAAATGTAAATAAAATGTTAATTTCTAATACTTGGATGAAAACTCTTTGTTGGCAATGACTGCCTGAAATCTTGAACTCATGGACATCAGCAGACGATGTGTTTCCTTCTTTTTAATGCTCTGCCAGGCCCTTACTGCAGCGGTTTTCAGTTGCTGTTTGTTTCTGTCTGAAGTTTAGTCTTTAACAAGTGAAATGCATGCCCTAATGGGTTCAGAGCAGGTGACTGACTTGGCCATATAAGAATATTCCACTTCTTTGCTTTAATAAACTCCTGGGTTGCTTTGGCTTTATGTTTTGTGTCATTGTCCATCTGTATAATGTAACGCCGACCAATCAGTTTGGCTGCATTTGAGCACACAATATGTCTCTGAAAACTCCAGAATTCATCCGGCTTCTTCTGTCCTGTGTCACATCATCAATAAACACTAGGGACCCAGTGCCACTGGCAGCCATGCATGCCCAAACCATCACACTGCCACTGCCGTGTTTTACAGATGATGTGGTATGCTTTGGATCATCAGCTGTACCATGCCTTTGCCATACTTTTTTCTTTTCATCATTCTGGTAGAGGTTGATCTTGGTTTCATCTGTCCAAAGAATGTTCTTCCAGAAGTGTGCTGATTTTTTTTTAGCAAAGTCCAATCTAGCCTTCTTATTCTTGAAGCTTATTAGTGGCTTGCACCGTGCAGTGAACCCTCTGCATTTACTTTCATGCAGTGTTCTCTTTACAGTAGATTTGGATATTGATACACCTATCTCCTGGAGAATGTTGTTCACTTGGTTGGCTGTTGTGAAGGGGTTTCTCCTCACCATGGTAATTATTCTGCGATCATCCACCACTGTTGTCTTCCGTGGGCGTCCAGGTCTTTTTCCATCGTTGAGGTCAACAGTGCTTTCTTTCTTTCTCAGGGTGTACCAAACTGTAGATTTTGCCACACTGTAGCAATTTCTCAATTTTTTTTTTAATGTTTTCGCAGATGAAAGGATGGCTTGTTTCACCTGCATGGAGAGCTCCTTTGACCGCATGTTTACATCTCAGCAAATTCTTCAAAATGCAAGCACCACACCTTAAATCAAATTGCTTTTATGTGCTTAATTGAGAATGAAATAATGAAGGAATTGCCCACACCTGCCCATGAAACAGCCTTTGAGCCAATTGTCCAATTACTTTTGGTCCCTATAAAAACGCTGAAACTCCTAAACCCTTCATGCGATTTTAATGTGGATACCCTCAAATGAAAGCTAAAAGTCTGGACTTTATGTCCATTATATAACTATAACTTGAATATATTTTAGTAAACAGGTAATAGAAACAAAATTTGTGTCAGTGTCCAAATATATATGGACCTAACTGTAAATGTTTAGCTACCTGTTCAGTCATCAAGGTGACAAAGAGTAAAGCATTATAAGGCCTTGGTGCTAGTAAGGAATTACAGGATGAAACCATCCTTCTATTTACGGGCATCTCATAGTATCGTGGAGGGATTACAGTACATGACACCCCCAAGCTCCATATACGAGTCTGGCCCAGTCCTGTGTGGAGTATTTGAGCACTTGGTGCAGTATATTTCTTGGTTCACTGGTTATACCGAGAGGGCAAACTCATACGAGCAGGAACCAAGTGGTAGCCGTCTCTATGTTAGTATATGTATGTCATGATAGTCTATAGTATTAAGCAGCACTTTAATGTCCCCTTGGGTACCCTTAGAGCACACACCCTAAGCACAAGCCGAGGGCGGCTTGGTTTTTAAGTAAGGGGGTATGTAACACCCCAGAGTGTTTTTTTATGGTTTATTAAAAGTTAAGTTTTAGTATTTATACCCCTTCCTTGTATACTGAATATAAGATGGGCAATACTTATAGTGAAGATTTCACTTGGGATGCGGCACAGTATTTGTAGTCTCTGAAATTTGCAGCATAGGGCAAACCCTGGCCTATGCAAAAGAAAAAAATTGCTATTAAAAATCTATCTATCTATCTATCTATCTATCCATCTTCTGCCAAAATCAGCACCCCTGTCCACACTTTCTTCTCCCTACTGCATCATTGTGCCCATTTAAGTGAATGGAAGCGGCACTGCAGTACCCAGTTCCAGCCACTACACAGTGGATGAAGTTGTGTAGATCCGGCCACCTAACTACTCAGTAACATCTTGACCTACTTGGTGACAACAGTGGGTGTGTGGGTGTTGTATGCCTGATGATTAGATATTGATAAGGAATAGGCCATCAATATTAAAATCCTGGACAACTGTTTTAAGTATAATACCACCAAGACTTTGCTGTGATTTTCCTTCTCCTCAGGGCTACCGCCGGCTTAGTTTTGATATCAGTGCCCACAGACAGATACGTAAAGATGTGAAGGATCGTTGGAGGGTGCTTCTGGACAATCTAGGTGAGACATAGGTTAACCCCTGTGAAATCATCAGTAAACAATCATCCTGACACCAAATGCTAATTTCCCCTGCAGCGCCACCACATGGAAAATGAAGTATTACATATTGCTTATAGAAATCCATAGGCTGTCCTTGTGAGTCCTCCAGAGTAGTAGACACTTTTTTTTATATCAAACATTAGGGATTCTCCTCTATTAATTCCATAACAGGGTATTTAAAAGTAGGTTTTGTAGCTCCGACATCTCTTTTAAGTTAATTCACTGCACGTATGGAAAATTGAAAATGTAAAATATAGGTATATTGTGCTTGTAGAAAGTCATTTTAGGTCAGTACTGGTTGTTTTGACAAGAGTCTTTCACTTGTATCCATATTATTCAAATCCAGGTCTCTTCTTTATTCTTCCCAGTCTCACCTCAGATTCTTTCTTAAACTGTAGGTTTTCGTAATGAAGCAGACTCTTTGCTCAATGTGCATTCTAATACCTCCTACAATAGTATGCGGAACCCCACAGAGGCTCGTCATCTGCTCAACCTGTTAGCCGAGGAGACTAGCATATTTGAGCAGCCCAACCTTCCACCTCCTGAGAGGTACCTGTTTGTTCTGGTAAGTCGAGAAAGACTGAGAACCCTTTTAATGGCTTATACTAATATTTATTTACATACAATGTATATTAGATACATGATTATCAGTTTATATAGTCCATGCTCTAAGCACATGACATTCAAAGCCATGAATTGGGGGCAAGTCTACCTATTCAGGCTCTAGCCAATGCAACTTATAGGTGTCATAGTGCAACCAAATATGATTCCTCTTTTAGTCTTATGAAGCAATAGCTGAAGGACCCGGCTTTGCTCGGGTATATTTAATCTATATTATTTAATAATAGGAAAATGAGCGAGCACTCATACACTTGGCAACCAGATTGACATATGCAGAAAATATTTATTAAATCCCCATAAAATACAAGTAATAAAATTTATAAGAACAATGTAGCAATAATATACAACATTACAGTCACATATATTGTGGTAGATATGATCGATACTATATTCAATAAAAATATATTCGATAGAAATATTCGATAAATTGAATGGTAGAAAATTCAATGTTGAAATATTCGATAGAATATTCAATACCACTCAATAGTGTCGATAAATTCAATAGTATATATCCCACCAAAAAACTTCAAGTATATGCTGTTATTTGGGAAAGAGGGGGTATTATCTTCTAGCACTCTATCCCAATTTGGAAAACTGAATGTCACTGAAAATGTTGTAGGTGTATTCACTGGGAGCACAATATGTTCATAAAGTGTCCACAGGAATCCTGATAATGTGAAAAGTCTCTTATAGCATATCCTTTTAAGGTCGATATGAGCTTTAAATATTTGCCGGCTTATTCAGTCGCTCCATACAGCAAGCTGGTTTAAATTTCGCGGGAGTTCCAAAGATCGCGGGAGTTGCCACTCTGTTCCGCAATTTCCTTTGGTGCAGCTTTCGACAATAAGAATAGTTAATCCTTTACTGTAGAAATTTTCTTCTGTATGGCCATACAGTATTATCGGTGGCTTTTCAATGCAGGTACATCACTTGTTTCACCATACGCGTTATGGGTAGATTCACTCTCCCTTCCTCAGTGAGCCACCACAACCTACCACTATATTATTTAATGTTTGTGTGTGTCGTTAAAAGATATCAACAATATCCACTATAACAGTGACATCTATAGCACCCCGCTCTCAAAACAGTGACCCCCCCACAGTGCCCCGTCCCTTAAAATTGGACTTCCACAAGAGCCAACCCCCTTAACTTTGACCTTTACAGCAGCCTTCCCCTTTAACAGTGACTTTCACAGCATACCACCCCCTTGACAGTGACCTTCACAGGGGTCCGCCCCCTTAACAGTGGCCTTTACTGGATCGGGGGCGTGTCTTTTTGAACAGCTCACTCTAAGACAGCAGCACTGTATTGTCTGAGTGTGAGCTACAGGGAGAAAGTCACCCTCCCATCCCTGTCGGCTGAGAAGTGGAGGGGGAGTGGCCTAGCCAGATCAGGGGCGTGGCTTAGCGGGACCTAGAAGTTGATTTTTAATTTAATTTTTTCAATCTCAGTCGGCTGAGTGGGAGGGGGCATGACCTAATTGGTTCAGGGGCATGTCCTTTTTAACAGCTCACTCTAAGACAGCAGCACTGTGCTGTCTGAGTGTGAGCTACAGGGAGAAAGTCATCGTCCCTCCCACACCTGCAGCTGACAGAATTTGAATTTGACCTTCATTTTTTCAATCCCCGTCGGCTCAGGAGTGGGAGGAGGCGTGGCCTAACCAGATCCGGGCGTGGCTTAGCGGTACCTAGAAGTTGATTTTTAACTTTGTTTTTTCAATCTCATTCAACTGAGGAGTGGAAGGGGGCGTGGCCTAAAAAGATCAGGGGTGTGGCTTGTTAGGACCTGGGGGCAGGGTTTTAAGTCTCTTGAGGGTGGACACATTGTGGCAGGGGGCGTGTCTGGGCTCCTTCCTGCAAGAGTGATGCCCCTTACTGGCCCATTTGCATACCAAATAAACTGGATTTTCAGAGGAGAAAAACATCTATTGCTGGAACAAAGGCACATCTTGAAATAAGGTACTAAGTGCTATTAGGCCATGGCTTTACTTCAATAGCGATTATCCTGGTGATAGATTTCCTGGTGACGTCATGATGCCCTGGTACTTAAGGACACATGACATACTGGTATGTCATGTGTATTTACGATCGGAAAGAGTGCCTGCTGAAATCATTCGGCAGGCACTCTGTGACAATGCTGAGGGGGTCCAGGGAAACCCCCCTGTATTGGCGATCAATTCAGACCTGCGGTTTTCTGTGTTTCCGGGTTATTCGGATAACCCGATAACCCGGAATAGGATGGCGATCGGTGGTGTGATAATACACCACCAATCACCATCCTTAGATCCTGTGAGGTGATGGTGACATCACCTCACAGGATCGCTTCCTATTGGCTGCACGGGCGGGGGTTAACTTCCCCTAGCTCTCCTCTCCTCCTCCATTCTGCGTCCATGAGTGAGGAGAGAGAGAGCAGCCTGCGTTGGATCTCCTGACTCAGCACCCCCATCTGTGCCCAGCACCCCCCTTCTGACCCTCCACATTGCCATCTGGCACTAAAAGGTACTTTTTTTTTCTGTTAGGTTTAGAGCAAAGTCTGCGAACACCCGAATGCACACGCACACACACACTCCCCTATGGCCCGCCGGATGTTCTCGGCCGAGGAGGCATACGCCCAGCTTGCCTCCGACTCCGAGAGCCCCAGTGAGGACGAGGATGACCCCACTTTCCTCTTGTCCTCCGCATCCTCCTCATCATCTAGCGATGATGATGAGCCCTCAAGGCGGCGGAGACGCCGCCAGGCGGAGCAAGGGGACCGCCATGCCAGGGACCCTGTGGCCCACAGTAGTATGAGCAGCTCTGGGGCTCGTACTAGTTTTCCGGCCCACTAGATAAGTCCACCTGAGCCCCCTACCGGTGAACTTGCATGGTGTACCCCAGAGGATTTTGAGCCTGTGATTGCTGATTTTTTTGTCCAGCCAGCAATCCAGATTCCCACAGTGGGCTTTCACTGAATATGACTATTTTAGTCTTTTTTTCAGTGACCACTTTGTGAATCTGATGGTGGAGCAAACAAACTTGTACGCCCAACAGTTCATTGCTCAACACCCGGGCTCCTTTTTGGCTAGGGCCGGTGGCTGGACTCCGGTCAGTGCAGCCGAGATGAGGACGTTTTGGGGCCTCGTGCTACACATGGGCCTAGTCAAAATACCCAGTGTCAGGCTGTACTGGAGTGGGAACGTCCTCTACCAGACCCCACTTTACAGTACGGCCATGACACTCTTCCGTTTTGAGGCCTTTCGGAAATGCCTGCATTATGCAGATAATGCAGCATGTCCCTCCCCCAAGGTGATCCCGCCTATGACCGCCTGTACAAAATCAGGCCTGTCATCGATCACTTTGGGGACAAATTTTTGAAGGCCTATGTACCTAAAAGGGAGGTCGCAGTTGATGAGTCTCTCATTGCTTTCAAGGGGAGACAAATTTTCCGCCAGTATGTTCCCTCTAAGCAAGCAAGGTATGGCGTGAAGCTGTAAAAACTTTGTGAGAGTACCTCAGGGTACACTTACAAGTTTCGTGTGTACGAGGGGCGAGATTCCCGTATTGAATCCCCAGAATGTCCCCCCACTCTGGGTGTTAGCGGGAAACTTGTGTGGGACCTTATGCACCCACTGCTAGATAAGAGTTACCACCTGTACTTGGATAACTTTTATACTAATATCCTCTTGTTCCAGTCCCTCGCCGCCAGATCCACGTCCGCTTGTGGGACCGTGCAAAAAAATCTGCCTCCCTACCCCCCCTCCAGGTACCTATCCCCAGGGGTGAGACCTGTGCCCTTACCAGTGGAAACCTGTTGCTAGTCAGATATAAGGACAAGAGGGATGTCCTTGTACTGTCCACAATTCACGGTAACGGCATCACCCCTGTCCATGTGCGAGGTACCACGGCAACGGTCCTCAAGCCCGATTGTATCGTCGACTACAATCGTTATATGCGAGGAGTTGATCTCTCTGATCAAGTCCTCAAGACATATAATGCCATGCACAAAACCCGGCATGGTACAAAAAAGTTGCGGTCTACTTGGTACAGGTTGCCTTGTACAACTCTTTTGTGCTGTTCCAGAGCGCTGGCAACACAGGGAAATTCCTTCAGTTCTATGAGGCAGTACTCAAGGACCTGATCTTTTCTGACCGGGAAAGAGCAGGCCGGAGTACCTCGGGAACTGGAGGCGCCCAGATTGTCCCTGGCCAACACTTTCCAGGTGTGGTCCCCCATACTGGAAAGAAGGGACGGACCCAAAAAAAGGTGCAGAGTGTGTCACAGGAGGGGGATACAGAAGGACACCACCACTGAGTGTGACACGTGCCCCGATCATCCGGGCCTCTGCATTATTGGTTGCTTCAGGGAGTACCACACTTCCATGGAGTACTAAATTTATAATCCCCTTCCCCAATTTGATTTCAATTTAGCCATCGACAATCGAAAAAAAACTATGATTCTCAGACTTGAGACACCAAAAAAAAAAAAGATATTTTATAAAAACTAAAATAAAAAAAAAGTAGACATATTAGGTATCGCCGTGTCCATAAAAATCTGCTCTATAAAAATACCCCATGACCTAACCCCTCAGATGAAAACGGTCAAAAAATATAAAATAAAAACGGTGCAAAAAAAGGTATTTTTTTGTCACCTTACATCACAAAAAGTGTAATAGCAAGCGATCAAAAAGTCATATGCCCCCCAAAATAGTGCCAATAAAACCGTCCTCTTATCCCGCAAAAAATGAGCCCTTACCTAAGAGAATCGGCTAAAAAAAAAAAAACTGACTCAGACTATGGAGATACTAAAATGTTTGTTTTTGTTTAAAAAAGGATAATATAGTGTAAAACCTAAATTTAAAAAAAGTAGACATATTAGGTATCGCCACATCCGTAAGAATCTGCTCTATAAAAATACCCCATGACCTAACCCATCAGATGAACATGGTCGAAAAAATAAAATAAAAATGGTGCCAAAACAGCAATTTTTTGGCAAATTTTCCATTTTAATAAATTTTTCCCAGTGACAAAGCAAGGGTTAACAGCCAAACAAAACTTAATATTTATTACCCTGATTCTGCAGTTTACAGAAACACCCCATATGTTGTCATAAACTGCTGTATGACCAAACGGCAGGGCGCAGAAGGAAAGGAACGCCATATGGTTTCTGGAAGGCAGATTTTGATGGCCTTTTTTTTGGCACCATGTCCCATTTGAAGAACCCCTGATGCACCCCTAGAGTAGAAACTCTATAAAAGTGACCCCATCTAAGAAACTACACCCCTCAAGGTATTCAAACAGATTTTACTAACTTTATTAACCCTTTAGGTGTTCCTCAACAGTTTATGGCAAATGGAGAGGAAATTTCTGAATTTCTATTTTTGGTAACCTTGCCTCACAAAAATGTAATATAGAGCCACCAAAAATCATATGTACCCTAAAAATAGTCCCAACAAAACTGCCACCTTATCCCGTAGTTTCCAAAATGGAGTCACTTTTATGGAGTTTTTACTCTAGGGGTGCATCAGGGGGGCTTCAAATGGGACATGGTGTAAATAAACCAGTCCAGCAAAATCTGCCTTCCAAAAACCACACAGCGCTCCTTTCTCTCTACGCCCTGCCGTGTGCCCGTACAGTAGTTTACAACCATATATGGGGTGTTTCTGCAAACTACAGAATAAGGGCAATAAATTTTGAGTTTTGTTTGGCTGTTAACCCTTGCTTTGTTACTGGAAAAAATTGATTAAAATAGAAAATTTGCCCAAAAATTGAAATTCTTAAATTTCATCTCCATTTGCCAATAACTCTTGTGGAACAACTAAAGGGTTAATAAAGTTTGTAAAATCAGTTTTGAATACCTTGAGGGATGTAGTTTCTTAGATGGGGTCACTTTTATGAAGTTTCTACTCTAGGGGTGTATTAGGGGGGCTTCAAATGGGACATGGTGTAAATAAACCAGTCCAGCAAAATCTGCCTTCCAAAAATCACACGGCGCTCCTTTCCCTCTACACCCTGCCGTGTGCCCGTACAGTAGTTTACGACCACATATGGGGTGTTTCTGCAAACTACAGAATCAGGGCAATAAATATTGAGTTTTGTTTGGCTGTTAACCCTTGCTTTGTTACTGGAAAAAATTGATTAAAATTGAAAAAATATAAAAAAATCGAAATTCTGAAATGTTATCTCCATTTGCAATTAACTCTTGTGGAACACCTAAATGTTAACGACGTTTTTAAAATCAGTTTTGAAGACCTTAAGGGGTGTAGTTTCTAGAATGGGGTAATTTTTTGGTGGTTTCTATTATGTAAGCCTCACAAAGTGACTTCAGACCTGAACTGGTCCTTAAATAGTGGGTTTTTTGAAAATTTCAAGATTTGCTTCTAAACTTCTAAGCCTTGTAACATCCCCAAAAAATAAAATTTCATTCCCAAAATGATCCAAACATGAAGTAGACACATGGGGGATGTAAACTAATAACTCTTTTTGAAGGTATTACTATGTATTATAGAAGTAGAGAAATTGAAACTTGGAAACTTGCAAATTTTTCAACATTTTTGTTAAATTTGGTATTTTTTTATAAATAAAAAAAGATTTATTTTTTTTACTCCATTTTACCAGTGTCATGAAGTACAATATGTGACGAAAAAACAATCTCAGAATGGCCTGGATAAATAAAAGCGTTTTAAATGAATTCACACATAAAGTGACACTGGTCAGATTAGCAAAAAATGGCCTGGTCCTTAAGGTGAAATATAGCCGTGTCCTTAAGGTGTTAAAGCTCTCCTACAGCAGTGAAAATAAATGGCTGGGTTTTTATGGAAACCTTGAGTAAAACTGTGTATGTGGAGACTGGAGGACCTGCGAGCTTCTATTGGTTGATATGGGTCATGTGACCAAGCTTCTATTGGCTAATGCATTTTTGGGGAATATCTCAGAGCTGAGACCTGGTCTAAAACCTTCCCGGACACCTCATGTACCTGTGTGCCAAATTTTGTGATTGTAAATGGGACGGAGCGGATTCCTTTAGCGGACATACACACACATACACTCAGCTTTATATATTAGATTAATGGACAGAACACTGATCTTCTTTTCAAAGGATGTTACTTTCATCTAGAACTTTCAAATCTCAAATACAACCCAGCCCATATCAAAGGGGTTCTGCACAAATCTGGTGCGTTTAAGATAACTAAATTGTGGGTTATTTTCGTCAGTCTTAAGTCATCATATCCTCCTCTGTTGAGATTACCTTTTTGTCCATATGTTCCCTTGTAGCATGGTCTCTACGGTCTTACCCTTTATGCCTTTATGCAAATTACTGTAGAAGAAGTCCTGCAGAGAGAGAATGATATGTGGCCATTAGAGATGAGCGAATCGATTCTAAACAAATCACATTTGTTTAGAATTTTCCAAAGATTCATTTTTAGAACAACGCCGATATTTAAGAGACATGATTTTTATGAATCACATAAAATGGCATCCACCATTTATATCACAGTACTGTAGTGAGCACAGAGGGCAGGAAAGATGGACACAGAAGAACACATTACCCTGGTCAGGGCCCTGGTCTGGGGGCTCATCCATATTGTCTTGCAGTCAGCCTCAGCCAATGAAGAGGGACGATATAGACATGTGTCATAGGAACAAGGAAATTATATCATTTTAGCTTGGATATTGATGAGGCCGGATGTCTCTGTCAAGCGTAAAGCAAAGATAGATAGTTATATTTTAGATACAAAACCAATACAGCGAGTTCAGGGTCATAGGGAATGATTTAGGGATTTATTTAGATTGATTGATTTAATTATTGATAGAGTGAGAGGATTTAGCTACGGACAGGACAGTGCTCATTTAGTTTACTGTGTGTTACTTTGCTGCAGCCAGCCATTGACAATCTTGCACTTGCTTTGCTATTGAAAGCTACATTACTTCTTTTTTGTAAAGTGCAGGAGTCAACTAGCAGCCCAATTTATATCTTAAAAAATAATATGTATTGGCTGCTGATTTTTTTTAAGCATCATAACTGAACTGGACACAGTCCAATTGCACATTTTTTTTTATTTAAAAAAAGCTATTATTATAAGAGTTATTCAAGTTTCTTCAATCTTACAGCAGCACAGTCAGCGTATCTATGTTTGCTGCAGAATTTTTCCAGTTGTGCCTTTTTTCCCCAAAAAGTCTCTTCAATAATGTGTACCAAACCTGACCAGAGATATTGTGCAAAGTCATGGCCTGTGTATATTTTTGCTGCAGGCTGTCCAATTCCGCATTTTCCCAAAAAACCTGCATCAATTTTTCTTCAATTAATAATCACACCAAAAAGGACTGGGCTTATTGTTTAGTGTCACGGTCATCATATATTTTTGATGCAGACTGTGTCCAGTTGTACATTTTTTTCAGTAAACCTGTTGTGAAGTTTCCTCATTTAATTATGCCTTCCAAACCTGACTGGACATATTGTGCAGTGTCACAGTCAGTTTATACGGTATTTATGCTGCAAGTTGCATTTAAAAAAAATAAAATTGAAATCTTTATTACAAAGATTTAATTCATCACAGATCTGACTTGTTATTCTGTCACTTACTGTTATATTGTATTGGACTCTTTCCAATGTAACAATTTATGTTCCAAATAAATTGTTGAAAATGTTATTATAAAAATTCCACTTAGCACAGACTAGTGTATTACCTGATCTATTTTTCAGCAACACAACTACTGTACATTGTACTGGCCTCTGCCCAATTGACCACAGGCGAGTGTACTGCCGGACATATTTTCCGGTGTCACCGTTACTGTATACTGTAGTTGGACTCTGTCTAATTGACATTTGACATTTCTAAAAAATTGTTTATCATTTTATTACAAAAATTCCATTTAGCACAGACTAGTGTACTACCTGACACATTGTCCTGCATCACAGCTACCATATATTGTAGAGAACTCTTTCCAGTTGACCATTTGTTTCTACAAAACTGTTGCAATGCCTCCAGTGTATTGTCAGAGAAGGTATTCAGTACAGCAAGTGGGATCATCACAACAAAGTGGATATGATTGTTCTACACAAGTGTGGAAAATATTACATTTGTTTAAAAGAATCAGAGATGGATTTGTGAGCATTTTCATACACTTCTGGCTGAGACCAGTGAATAGATCTGCCATTGCTGACAGTGGCTATTTATCCCTGGCCTAATGGTGCCACTGTTGCTGTTTGCCTATGCATCATGTTCCATACTGTACTAATACTGCTACTACTGACCCTACTGCCACTACTACTATGCCTACACTTTCACAAACCTCATTTCCATCAGGTTCAATATTATACTGCTGCTACTACTACCCCTATACAGCCGCACATCTGCCTTGTCCATCAGGTTCCATACTGTATTGCTGCTGGTCCCAAAAAGGGACAATTTTTGGACTGCTTTTTCAGCACAAGTCATTGTTTTTTCTAGTATTATTGTGTGTGTGTGTGTGTGTGTGTGTGTGTATAAACATGGCCAGATATCTGTCTTCATTAAGAGATCATTTCTGGACCTCTTGTTTAGAACAAGCCATTGCTTTTTTCCATAATAAGGGATAATTTTAGAAACTTTTTTAAAGTTTTATAAAGTATAAAAAAATCTGACAGTTCAGTTTGTTTTTAAACAGGCTGTTTGTTACCACTAGTCAGTTTGTTAGGTTAGTGGTCCATGCCTGCAGCTCCCCTGCTGTCCCTTGTGGGCATGGATGGTGCGCCACTCACCATGCTTTACAGTGTTCCCATACTGCTGCCTAGTACTCCAGTCTCTGACTATTTAGGGTGTGTGTGTGCTCATCTCCAGCCTCTTAAAGGACTGTGCACATGCTTGCTAAACCTTCCTCGGCCAATGGCTATGGGTATTTTAGGCACCCTCTCCAGACAGAGAGGGTGCCTGAGCTTTAGGTTCCCTGGTGACCAGCAAAGATGTTTGAAGTCTAGTGCTTCTGCGATTCTTCTGTGTTTATCCTGTGTTACCCTGCCCGTATTCCTGTCTGTGCTACAGCCCTGTACCTGCTCCGCTTGTATACTCCTGCACTTCTATTTTCAATTTCAGTTCTGTTTCATGTTTAAGTTTAGTTTTCCAGTCCATCTGCCTTGTTTATGTTCCTGTCAAGTTCCCAGCCTGCCTGCCATAACTGTCTTTACTACCACTCTGCCTGCCTGCTTATCCAAGTGTTATCTACACTTTACAATTTACAATCTAGATCTCAAAACCTGCATTTGAGCCCTGTGGTTTTAGTGTGTTTTTTTTTATCCCAGTGCTTGCATAGGAGTCCCTGACCCCAGCGGAACAGCTGCCAACCACACCAAGGCTATCCCAGGACGTAGTGTTCTGGTTGCTCCCCCACTGCAGTCCAGATCCCTGTATAAGGGTTAAAGGGTGAATACCAGGGGAATGCCAAAATAACACCCTTAGGGTTAGCCCAAAGTCAAACTGGTTGGTAAGCACAGTGGGTCCACACTCACTGATCCATAACACAGTTAATATAATCTACCAGTTACTACAATCTGCTACATTACCACCCACAAAACCATGAGAAGGGTCACTGGAAGAGAATCGCAATATGTAAATATATTGCGATGGGCACTTATTCTTTGTGTTCGTCATGCACTTTGTGTCTTCAATGTTCAAATAAATCATGAGTTTTGCATTTTGAACTCTGCAGTGTCAATAGAATATATCTACAAGGTGTTAATCACAAGCAAACATGCTTTTACCCATACTTATATATGTGACTGTCACTACACCACAAGAAGACCCAGGTGTCATAGACAACTTTTCAGGGCAATATGAGCACTTTCATTTCAGGTCGAATTTATGCGTACCTGAATCAAATCTGTCGAACGATTTGTTGAAATGGGACCCATAACGAATTTCAAGAAATTAGCTCCTCTCTGGCCACTAGAGATGTGTAAATATAGGGTGTAGAAGTAGCAGTCACACTCTTGTCCTGGTACATAGGGTACCCAGAGATCCCTCTGTCACATAAGTACAGGCTATTATTACACATGGATCAGGGTGTACATTATTGTACTGGACCAATCATATACTGTAGGATTCCAAGAATACTGTGCAGAAAAGGGTACATTGTGGATGAAGGTGAGAAAAGATTTGTACATACCTGCCAATTCTCCTGGATCATTTGGGTGGCCTCCTGAGAAAAACGTGACACCTCTCAGACTCCTGGAAGAGTTGACAAATTTCCTGAATTCACATGATCAAGCTGCTTTCTCCTAGAGAGCAGCTCTCCATATACTGTACCTTTAATATATGTGGCGCTGGGATTTAGCATCTTTAGATCCAGCCCCAGCCCACAAATGTGCATAGAGGGGAAGACCACTATACAAAAGGAAGTGGGATCTGCCTTGTGCTTTTAATCAGATTATCCTATAGCTGGATTCTACATTTGTCACAAGGGTGTCACGACCTATCGCTGACCCTGTTGTGCCTTGGGTCAGAAGGTCACAGCGGGTGGCTACGCGCTCAGTTTCTCAAGGGATCGCTCCACCTTGTGACTGGTAGATGGGCTCAACATATTCCTGATCAAAAATATCAGCACAGAGCTTCTAATTTTCATATAGTAAGTAAAGATGAGCAAAATTCGATTCAGCTCCGTTGGAAAGTTTTACCAAAAAATGTGCTTCGTGATTAATTACTTCATCGCGAAGCACATTTTTTTTGCAAGTAACGTCCTCTGTCATTGAACCCCTCAGATGCCGCGTTCAACACTGATCTTGGCATCTGAGATCAATATTAAAGCATTTTAGTGGTTGCTAATAAAAAAAATTAAAATAAATTGTACTTACCTCGTCCATTTGATCGCGAAGAGGCCGTCGTGGCCATCTTACTTGAAGATCCAGTGAGAAATCTTGCACAACGCGTGATGACGTCATCACGTCTGCCGGCGTGGTGATGTCATATGTTACCGCGCACAAGATTTCACGTGGGATCTTCAAAGAAGACGCCCGCAGTGGCCTCTTCTCGCTCAAATGGATGAGGCAAGTATGATTTTTTAAATTTTTACTGCCATTTCAGGGAAAATCGATTAGTTACCATGAAGCATGAGTAAATTCGGCTTTGTGGAGAATTACATTTTTCCTATGATGTCAGACCTTAGCTCTCCTCTTGGAAATATTTTTCACTTTCTGGCCAAGGCTCCTAAACACTATGTACAGTAACAGAATATTCATACCTGACATGGTGAATTGGAGTTGGATTTATGGTTTGCATTGAAAGGTCCTCCATAGCCTCCCCTCAGGCTTGTCACACAATGTTCTGGACTGTGTGATTCGCTGCAAGTGATGACAGAACAGACACTAATTACAGGTGCTAAATGTCACTTCTGGAGTGTTTCATTCCACAGAGCTGCCTGATCGAGATGAGGAGGCCACTATGATTTTTGTTATGGAGAACATGACACTGCAGAGCACCTCTACATCACAGCTATTTCCATATAGTTAACACCATATATTATGGTATGTGTTTCAGGACCGGCTCATTGTTCTTGACATGGGAACAGAATTTGTATCGATTGCCAGACGATTTTATCCCCCTGAGACTCTGGAAAGCAGCGAAAAGGAGAGTGTGGAGCCTGGCACTGCTGTCCTGGTAAGCCCAGGCTCGCAGGAGGTGGGAAATGGTGGAGACAAGGAGGAAGAAGAGTGCATGGAATTGGACGAAGAAAGCTTCCTGGTCAACCTCACCGAGTGATCTTTGGAGCCACTATCAGCCTTCCTATGTTACCTATTGTCTGCATCTTTATGTTTTCTCTATGCATCTTAAGAACAATAGTTTGTTCCCTATAATTGCCAGATTGTGAGCAGAGTTGAGAGCTGCATTTACATGTATCACTCATCCCAATTCAGATCCATTATTTGCTGTCAGCAGATCGCTGTTTACACAGGGTCAAGTCGCTGCTCAGAAAGGATGGTTTAAGGTTTCTGCATCAACAATGTTTTTACCTTGCATTATCATCATCATCAATGCTTTCTAGGGTTTGCTCGTTCATAGGTCGAATAGAGGGACATTTTGAAAGGGCAATTATCGGGAATGTTTCACCTGTTTCATGTTTCAAAAGTCATAGCAACCTCCCCATACCTACATATTTTCTGAAAGCAGACACCTGGCACATTGTCAAAATGTCATTCACTACTTTATACACATCGGCACCTCCATGCAATTTTGTGTCAAAGTAAAAATTTTCATAAATATTGCATAAAACTTTACATAAGTTATAAGTGTAAACTAATCAGAAAGTTGTAAGCAGAAGACTTCATAAAAAATAAAAGTTCAACGTGTGCAGAGTTCATACACACCATTTAGGCTACTTTCACACTGGCGGCACCAGGGTCCGGCAGTGGCTCTGGCCCCATTCACTATAATGGGGGCGGGCTAGAGGTCCGGCCGCAGCACGGCAAACATGCCGAGAGGCAGAGAGACATAAACTACAACATGCTGCAGTTTTTGTCCGGCCACCTCTTGGCTTGTTTCCTGTACTGTGGCAGGACCTCTGGCCCACCCCCATTATAGTGAATGGGGCCAGAGCGGACTTCCAGTAGTACGGTGGGCTAGCATTAGCACATATCCGGCAGACTGTTTCCCCACCAACCAGTGTGAAAGTAGCCTTAGGCAGGCCTAGACTTAGCATCTTCCCAACCGGCAAACCATGCTGTTTCTCAGTTAAGTAGGCCTCTAATTTTGGTGGCGAGGCCTACCCCCTGTAATCTATTCACCTACATGTCCACACCCGGGCTGCATGTTACTCCACGGGCGGACAGGCCATAGACCCTGAAGAGAATTTTCCCAGTGGGCCAATGCCCACAGGGCCACCCAAGTCCTCCTCACTGCTACTGGCTGGGTACATAGTTCTGGGGGCACTTTAGGGGGTCATTATTAGAGGAATTCCAAGCAGCATGCTAAAGGTAGGGCTGGCTTGGTGCTGTGGCCCACATGTCACCTCCTAAGCCCCCTGCTCCATATCCATGTTAGAAATAATTGAAAGAGGAGGAGGACAGAACATATCAGCTATTGATGGCCACCACAGAGGGACAGAGGATTTCTGGGGGAGTTATTTTATGATGGATTGTGGTATTTTGTTCTTTGGCATGGTATTCTGTGCTGCACTATGGTAATGCTGGCCTTGCTAACTTATATTGGTCCCATCTACTTGTGTTGCCCTGCCTTCTATTAATTTGGACCTACCTACAACATTGGGGCCACTTCTAGGTTTTTTCCAGGGCTACTTTAAGTTCCTAGTTGGCCTATGCATCACTCCATTAGTGAGGATGGAGCTCCAGCTCTCCTGATGCTGGTCAGTTGATCTGTGTAGGCAGGAAAAGCTTACCTGCGCCTTCACACACTCAAACAGAGGTCTTCAGAATATCTTCAATGCAGGGGCAGATTGGCCAAAGACCTTGGTGGGCCAATGCCCAGGGGGCTGCCTGGGCCCTCCTCATGGCCAGCCAGTTGAAGTTTTTGGGGATATATTTTGTGCTGCTGGCGGCAGTATTTTGGGATACATTGTGGTATTTCACTCTGTTGGCATGGTATAATGTGACACAATAAGGTATTGTTGGCCCTGCCTTCGATCAATTGGGAACTAACTACAAAACTGGGCCACTTTTAGTATTTTTTCCAGGGCCACTTTATGTTCCCAGTCCGTCCCTGCTTCAATGCCAGAGCTGTGGCACATGTGTATGAAGCGCCTTCTGCTGCCCAATTCCAAGCACCAGTCTAAAGCAGGACCCACGTGGCTCCAGTCCGTGTAGCCTAGTCCAGGCTTCCAGTGAGCAACTTGGTGGCCCTGGTATATCATTCCATCATTTTCTGCTTCTGGAAAGTCAACTAACTTACACACCTTACACACTTGGAGGAGGGGTTGGGGGTCAGGGGCAAATTAACTGCAGCAACTCTTAGTAGTTGGGGGGTAGCAAATAGCTGCAGGGGTGAGGTTTTTAGGAGTTTAGTCATTTTATTGTTGGCGGGGAGGGACCAGGGCAGAGTAACTGCTGCAGCTTAAAGGTGTTGTTCACCCCAGGGGCCTTTTGGGCAGACGTCTCTGCGTGGCCAGGAGGGAATCATTCCTGATCTGGTTATGTTGTGAATAACGCCTTTAAAGTAGTTTGGGGGGAGAGGGTTGTACTAAACTAGCTGCCTTGCCGCAGATTTTTACTACATGCACACAGCAGTGTCATTTAGGGTACCTGCAGGTTTACCAACAGAAAATCCTCACAGATTTCTGTGCATTTCCACACCAAAAACCATGTGTTATTTGTGATTTTGATGTGGATTTGATGCGGTTTTGAGACAGATCTCACCCTTACATTTCAAAGGCTGAAATTTGTACAAAAAATTGCACAAACAGTTGACATCCTGCAGGTCAATTTCCATATGGATTAAAAAAAGAAAAGTGTAGATGAGATTTGTCTAATCTCATACACTTTGCTGGTACTGTATAAAGCCTCACGCACACATCCATGGAACACGGACCGTGAGATACCAGCCTGGATTCCTGGTGAGTGCAGGAGCGCACGGCGTCATTGGTTGCTATGACGCCGTGCGCTTCGTGCCGCCGCTGCTGTACAGTAATACACTAGTATGATCAATATGAGTGTATTACTGTACAGCAGCAGCGGCACGAAGCGCACGGCGTCATAGCAACCAATGACGCCGTGCGCTCCTACACTCACCAGGAATTCAGGCAGGTATCTCATGGTCCGGACATGCGCATGAGGCTTTATGCTGTGGTTTTTCACAGAAGAATTTGTGCCAAAAAACCAAGAGTAATCTGCATCATGTTCAGGAAGCCTAGATGTAGATTTTATGCACAGATTTTTGCTAGGTTTTCACACTAAAATCAGCATGTGCTAGGCCTCTTTCACACGTCTATGTCCATGATGACATCCATGACAAGATGTTCAGCGGTTTCCGTAAAGATGTCTGTGAAGGATTCATGTTTGGTCCGTGTGTCCATTTAAAAAGTATGTGAATTACCTACATAGTTTTGATTTTACAGAACTAATATTGAAATCAATAGTTCTTCCATGAATAAGTTATGATTTAACACAAACGTAATGGATGGTTATACATGACTGATACATTCTAATGTGAAAACCAGCAAACTTTGGAGGTGGGCTGGTGGGGTTTGTGTGCCAAGAGCTGCCTTTTCGTCCCAATCCAGCCAATAGTATCATCAAATCACTAGAACTGGAAAGACCAAAAATCTGGTTTTAATCCCTTCCCCTTGAAAAATATATAAAAAAATAAAAAATATATATAAAAATTCAAATCACCCCCCTTTCCCAAAATCAAAATAAATTACCAATTTTAAAAAATCATGGGCATTGCCAGGTGCAAAAACGCTGGTAGTATTAAAATCTAAAAAAAAATAGCCCATACGGTGAATGGTGTAGCGAAATTTATTTTTTTAAATGGCGAATTAACAGTTTTTACATCACAGACCCCAAAGTTATTATCAAAAACATCCGTAAACCTTTTTTTCCAATTCCCCCCATTTGGATTTTTTTCCAAATTCCCATTACATTCTATGTAATATTAAATGGTGGCATTAGAAAGTACAACAAAAACAAGCCCTCATATGACTATGTGAACAAAAAAAAAGTTATGGCTCTGGGAAGGCAGGGAGTGAAGAACAAAAATGGATAATCACCACATCAGGAAAAGTTAAAGGGGTGTGGGGATTCGCTCGGGTAGACAGGACAAGCGAGTACAGTATAGAGGAAATGACACGTTTGTAACTCAAAAACTGCAGTGTTTATTCACACTAGTTGCTGGTTCACAGTATGATAGTCCATTTTCAGTATTGGTGTTAGTTCACACCCAAAACTGTTCATACAGAAAAACATTCATCTTTGATCCTGGGTGTTTAATCCACAGCTGGCTGAATGCTCAGCCTCAGAAAATCCACCTGCAGGCTTTAGGCAGCCTGCTCACCTGACCTACTGTCTTTAGCTTTCAGCCCACACACAGGCCTCAGATCTCAGCAGAGTTTCACACAGCTCCAGTGTAAGAGAGGAATAATCCACCCACCTGACACTGCTGGCTGTGTTTTATAGGCCTGTCAACATCTAGCCTGGACCAAGGGGAGTAGTCACCCACCCAGTACTTTGACTACTCCCAGTAAGAGCCGTCCCAGATCAGCTATTTACAGCCATACTAGATAGCAGGGTGTCACACAGCAACTACTCCACCGAGGCCAGGAACCTTAGTGACACATACCTATCATCCTCAATGATTCCTTGTACCTTCTTACAGGGGTTATCCTTTGAAGAAGTTTCAGTCCAAACACCTGTCCCCATACACATCGCCTGAACTGCGGAGGAAAGCTTTTTTGCATGCTTCCTCTACACAGGTTTCCAGCTCCTTCGGACCCCTGCTGCCATGCACTGGTCCTGCTTGTCAACATACAATTTGATGGCAGTCGCACGTACCAATGACTGGCCACAGTGGTGACGTGTCTCCCATGTATCACGTCAATGGGTAATTTGATGCATCACTGATTAGGCCATATATTGGCTGCAGTGGCTGACATGGCTCCCATTAAATCGAATGTTGACAAGTGGGATCACAGTGTGGCAGTGGGGGGCCAAAGGAGATGGAACCTTGCAGCAGAGAGGAGGTAAGTATGCTTCCCTTCAGATGTACAGCAACATGAGGGGGAATGTCCGAAGGCCCCTGAAGGTGGATAGGTGGATTTTTGTGCGACTGTTGCTTCACAGTTGCAGCTTGTCGCAGGGCTACAACATAGACCAGGCATCCTCAAACTGCGGCCCTCCAGCTGTTGCAAAACTACAACTCCCAGCATGCCCGAACAGCCTACATGTATCTGCCTACAGCAGGGCATTGTGGGAATTGTACAGCTGGAGGGCCGCAGTTTGAGGATGCCTGCCATAGACCATAATTACAATTAATGTTGTGCAACAGGACTGTCACGCGACACATGTTGCAATGTACAGTCGTGGCCAAAAGTTTTGAGAATGACAAAAATATTAGTTTTCACAAAGTTTGTGTCACCGCCACTTCTGTGAGAAGGTCTCACAGACGTCCTTCTCTACCTCTTGCATGATGTTCTTTGTTTTGGTTTCACTTTCTCATCTAATTTTCTTCTCCCAGGTGTCACCTATTTAGACTAATCCTCTTTCCTTTATATTCCCTCCCATACTGCCTCACTTTGCGGTTTATACTACTTCCTGGATTGAAGTGTTCACTGCTGGAGACTTCTGCTACTGCTTGTTCAGATAAGTCCTTTCATGTATTGTGTTTCCTTGCTGGCTTGATTCTAGGTTACCCTGACTCCCTCCGTATGAAGTGCAGGGAGCCGGTGGTCGTGTCCCCTCACTATTATAGGGTTTTCAGGTGTCACACAGTCTAGTTATGGGGGCATACAATCGTCTACCTTTGAGACCCTTGTATGTGCTTAGCAGTCAGGGTGAGCTCTTAGGGTTTTATAGGGGTCACCTATATGCTCCTTAGTTTGGGATCAAGCCAGTCAGACGTTTATTCATAACTTCCAGCTATCTGCAACATCATCCGTGCCAGTTTGCTGCTAAACTGCTTTTGAATCAAATCATTTTTATTGATCACTTATAATAAGCATTTTCTGCAAGCACATTGACATTTCACCATAGTGCAAAACACATTAAAGTATAGTACCATAAAACATCATCGGATGACGCATCCATTTCAGTATTAAACAATGTACACAATCAAGAGTAACTGTAATAGTATACAATGTACACCTTCAAAATTTTATATGGAAAATTTTAAGGCACAAAACATATCAAAACATAATCCTAGTCCCCCCTCTCCTCCCCACCACCGACCCCCCCACTAATGGATAGGAGCAAGAAAATCTCTGTCGTATTTTATAACACAATATGGGTATGAGACAACCACTCATTCCACAATCTCTCAAACTTCTGAGGACAGTCTCTCTTTACAAACACACTTTTTTCCATGATCAACATGTCATTCACCCTCTGCATGAACTCATCCATCGTTGGAGGACTCCCCTGGATCCACCGCTGTGACACCAGTTTCCTGGCCACATATAACAGCCTTTCCACCGCCACCTTGACCGACTCACTTCCTCCAATCTCCGACATATATCCCAACACACAAACCTTAGGATCCTTTTGCAATCTCAGCGCCAATTTATGATTAATCATGGTCAGCACCTCATCCCAATATCGACCTATCACTGGACACGACCAGAGCATATGCACCAGATCCGTTCCCCCCTCTATGCACTTCGGACACTTATCATCATTCCTGACCCCAATTTTTTGTAAAAATACCGGCGTTTTATATACTCTGTGAATGATGAAGAGCTGTGACAATTTAGCCTGCTCGCTTAAGGATACTCTAGGAACTGCCTCCAATATATCTTCCCACTAATCTTTAGACACGGCACCCAAATCACCCTCCCATTTCATCATCCGCGTCAGAGGGAACCCATCTAGAAACTTGTCTAGCAATAGAGTATACACCTGCAATATCAATCCTCTCTTCCCCCCTTTCGGGAGAATAAGTTTCTGTACCACATCCATTTTAGCTATAATACACCCTTTCCTCACCGTGACATCATAGGCGTGTCTCAGTTGCAGATACTGATAAAACCAACCCTTGGGGACATTAAATTCTTGCTGTAGACCCTGAAACGATTTGAACACATTACCCTCCATCAGTTGACCTATCCTCATTACCTCATGAGATTCCCAATTCCTAAATCCTGACAAAGACGTGAATTCTGGCAATAGATTATTGTTCCATATTGGGGAAAGCTCTCCAACTCCTCCCACACCTCTAAGCTGCTTCACCTTTGCCCATACCTTCTTCATAAGTTCAATAAGTAGTACTTTCTCTCTCCCCACGTGCATTCCCGCTCCCTCCAGTATACACATAAGGTCTCGACTGCCCAACCAGTGCTGCAGTATCTTGCCTGTCACATCCGGTGACTGAAAATCAATCCAGCCCTTAAAGTTCTGACACTGAGAGGCCAAGAAGTAAATCCAGGCATTCGGGACTGCCAAACCACCTTCTGTCTTAGGGTACTGCAGCGTCTCTAGTTTGATCCTTGCTTGGCCATACTTCCAAATGAGGTCCCTGAACATAGAATGTATTTTCCTGAACCTATCTAAAGGGATCCACACGGGGGCATTATTGAGTACATAAAGCAGCTGAGGCATCATTACCATTTTAAAAGGTTCACTCTACCCACTACAGATAAAAAGACCCTACACCAAGTCCTTACCTTAAGTCTGAAAGTAACAAGCAAGGGGATCAGATTTAGTTCTTCAAAATCCAACAATCTAGGCGTTATGTACAACCCTAAATATTTGAACTTGTCCACCCAGGGAATCCTACTATTAACTCGCTCAGCTGACAGAACCTGCCCATCTACAGGCATCAGAGCAGACTTTTGCCAATTAATCTTAAGTCCAGAGAAGTTCCCGAATCTATCTATCAATGACATGGCCGCATCGAGAGACGTCCCAGTATCGCCCAAGAAAAGCAAGGTATCATCGGCGTACATAGCCACCTTGTTCTGTATCGCACCGTATCTGAACCCCACAATATGAGGTGACAGGCGTATTAGAGCTGCTAGTGGCTCAATAGCTAGAGCAAATAATAAAGGCGACAGTGGGCATCCCTGCCTGGTGCCCCTAGCCAAAGTAAAGTTGTCTGACAGCCCCCCATTGGCTCTAATGCGGGCCCTAGGACTCGAGTACAACACCCGTAACCACTGTATAAACCAAGCGCCAAAACCCATAGCTCTCAAGATTCCCCACAGATAATTCCACTCTACACTATCAAATGCCTTAGCGGCATCAAGAGTAAGCAAGGCCCTGTCTCCACAATTATCCGCCGGGATACTCAAACTAGCATATAGCCTGCGGATGTTTATAGCAGTCGACTTCCCAGGCATGAAGCCTGTCTCATCAGAGTGTACAATAGTCAGAATCACCTTGGACAACCTGTTCGCCAACACCTTTACTAGGAGCTTTACATCTGCTGTTAAAAGCGAAATCGGCCTATATGAGTCTGGTAATTTGGGATCCTTCCCAGGTTTGGGAATGACTACAATTATAGCCTCCTGCATAGAGTGTGGTAGCGAACCTGTTTCCAGTGAATGTTCCAGCACCTTAAGCAATTCAGGGAGAAGCACCCCCTGCAATTTCTTGTATACCTCCACAGGTAGGCCATCTGTCCTCGGAGCCTTACCATTCGCCATACCTCCCAGTGCTGCTTCCAGTTCCTCAAGTGAAATCGGCTCTTCTAGTCTCTCCCTATCCTCATCTGACAACACTGACAACTGCGCCCCTCTAAAAAGACAGTCAGAGCATCCCCAGAACTAGGGACAGTGGATTCGTATAGTGACACATAAAAACCTTTCAGTATGTCCAATATTCCTTTTGTGTCTTGCCTACTGTTCCCAGTTCCATCTCTCAGTTCCTGTATACAAGAGGATCCCCGCTGAGCCTGAGAGACAACAGACAGCAGATGACCTACTTTCTCACCCTCCTCAAAAGATCTTTGGTGGTAGAAACTACGCTTCCGCTCTGCAGCCTGCATTAAGTGACACCTCAACTGTTCCTGAGCTACCGCCAGCGCCTCACTATTAACCAGGGAAGGTAACCTACCAAACACCCGTTCGGCTTCCGCCACTTGCAAGTGTGCTTTAACATCCGTTTCTCTAGACTTGGATTTGTGCTTACTAATTTCTTTTATCAATACTCCCCTTAAGAACGCTTTCATAGCATCCCAAACTCTGTGAATTGAAGCCGTCCCTACATTAATAGTAAAGTATTCCCTGACCGCCAGAGAAATCTCAGATAGATCACCCAGTACATTAAGCCAATGTGAGTTGCATTTCCACAACCTCAGTCCCTGTCTGAGCGCCCCCAGGCACAAGTCAATCTGCACCAAGGAATGGTCAGACAACGACGGAGGGTGATAGACAACACCCCGAATCAGAGGCAACATAACGTCATTAACAAGAGCCAGATCTATGCGTGATAGTGAATGATGCGTAGCAGATCTGCACGAATATTCGCGCCTATTAGGATTGCGTACTCTCCACACATCAAACAACCCAGTTTCAGTCATAATATTCTTCAGAGCTGCACTCCCTGGTGATCCACCTGACCCCTCCACCCGACATCTATCCAAGGAGTCATCCGGCGTGCAGTTGAAATCCACCCACTAGTAGCCATGGAAACCCAGGGAAGTCCGCCACAAAGGACATAATTGCAGGTACCAAAGGAGAAGCAAACGGCGGGGGCACATACACTGACACTAACACCACCTGGATCCCGTCAATTTTACACACAATACAGACATACCTGCCCTCAGCATCCACACACTGCTGCACATGTTCATATCTAATACTCTTATGCACTAACACACATACTCCCCTGGAATGTGAGGAATGTATCGCGTGTACCACATGTCCCACCCAGTTTTTGCTTAGCCATTGTACAGTATCACTAGTCAAATGCGTTTCCTGCAGGCAACAGATGGCAGGCTGAAAACACCTCAAGTAGTGGAAAATACTCTGTCTTTTTCGTGCATCAGCCATACCCCTCACATTCCAGCTCAAAACTTTAATCACCTGTGTCATGGTAAAACATTGTGACATACCTGCATCTTACACCCCACTCAAACCTCATCCATTCAGAGTTCTCACCCCCTACCCTACCCCTACCTAACTCCCTCCCCCAATCCCTCCCCCCCATTATCAGAATACTACAACTGAGAACAACTGTCCCCACCTCTTCCACTCTTAACCCAAAAACAGGGCAATCTATGAGCAACCTGCCCACTAGTGAACAATAATCATCATTAATTCTGTCAATACACTGTCTCAGGTAGAGAATCCTCTCCACAACTGGGAAACACATTATGGTCCCCTAACCGCCTACTCCCACCTCAGAATCTACCATATGGTAGCATTGTAAAGTACACTTCTTAACTGGTGCAACATTAAAGTGACATTAAAGTGCAAACATATATGGAGATTAAACCAAGCTACATATCTGCCTCCTTCAAGTGTCCAGGGCCCCATTTCTCAATTGCCGTTCGTGGACGTCCAGCCACTGTGCCGCCTCCTCTGGATCTTCAAAAAATCTAGTGGATCCCAATGCCACCACTAGAAATTTAGCAGGGAACAACATGGCATATGGAACCTGCAACCCTCTAAGCCTCTTCTTGACATCCATAAAACGGCTCCTCCGCCGCTGCACCTCATTCGAATAATCTGCGAAAATGGACACTTTGACCCCCTTCAGGACCATCTCTTCATTATCTCTGGACTGACGTAAAATAGTGTCCCGATCTTTAAAATGCAATATCTTCGCAAGAATAGGGCGAGGAGGTCTGCCTGGTGGAAGCGGCCACATGGGCACTCTGTACGCCCGCTCCACCGCGTACAGGGAAGATAGGCCTTTCTCATGAAACAACTGGTATAACCATTTCTCCACAAATTCAGTGACATTGGCCCCCCCCCGACTTCTCCGGCATTCCTACAATTCGCAGATTGTTCCTTCGCGATCTGTTCTCTAAATCATCCGTCTTGGCATATAAGGCAGCGATATCCTTCATAGACGTCTTGGACGCCATTTGCAAAGGCTGGACTGCATCCTCCAATGATGATACCTTCGTCTCCAATTCAGAGGTACGTTCAGATATCTTATGTAGATCGTGTCTAATTATGGAGACATCAGACCGCAAACTGCCGACTTGTACTGTGAGCACTTTAAGGGTGCTATTACAACTTGCCACAGCCGCCATTATCTCCTTCAGAGTGGGCTCCTCTGTAGACGCGGCCCGAAGGCCCACTGTATCATTTGCAGAGCTTGCAGGAGCTGGCAAAGGCTGATCAGCCATCTATGGAACCGTCCTCCTGATCAGAGGAGGTAAGTATGTCAGTCCCTTTATCAGTAGCCCAGTCGCCCACTCCGCTATCTATACGGGCAAACTTGCTGAGCTTAGCTGCCGCGCTCTGGCTCACCACCTCCTGTAGCGCATCACCTCTCCGCCATCGGCGCCATGTTGGCCCGCCTCCAGCCTGTCTTGTTTAGTAGCTTTGCTCGACTTCCTCTGCATATTCAGGCTTCCAATTTCGACACAGCAACCACCGGACACTTTCCTCTCACCAGGTAAGGTTATTTCAAGAGAACGAAGTGTGCTATCGACAGTTTAGTACAGGATACTAGCAGGAGCAGTGAACGGTGCGTCTCACTCCATGCGCTCACAGGCCACGCCCCACGCTGCTAAACTGCTTTTAGATCTTTGTTTCAGTTGTTTCTGTGATGTAGTGAAATATAATTACACGCACTTCATACGTTTCAAAGGCTTTTATCGACAATTACATGACAGGGTACTGGTTATTTCCACTCAACCCCCTTTTTTCCTCAGGCTGCCCTCCACACACCATTCCGCCTCCACTTCCCCTCCAACCTTCTTCCCTTCAAATAAAAACACAGACACCTGGATGGAATAAATTGGCCACAGCAGCCTTTTATTAAACAAACATACATATAAAATTAACCCCACATTAACCTAACCCAGGGGGAGGTCCTTGAAGCCCGGAAACGTTGAAACCATGCTGGGGTGGCCGACCTTACCTCCAGCCGTTGCACCTTAGCTCGGAAGCACCACGGTTGACACACCCCAACAATCCCGCCACAGCCGCCAAGCAACCATGGGAGTCCAGCCCCCACCGTGGGGCCCTCCCATCCTCGTCCTCTGATAAACCCACTGACTCCAAGGACCTCCCACCGCCACTGAAGCCTAGGCTTGACCTCTTAAGCTTTGGCGTCCCTCCACACCCGCACTGCAACCTCGATGCCTTCCTGTAAAGCCAAACACCACATGTCTATACCTAGCGCATTCAGGTGAACCCCATCACTGCGCCAATAACCGCCAACACCCTTCTCCAGCTCCCGGTGCCTGACCGCCAACGCCCCATTCCGGGCCATAAACCTACCTATTGACCTATTTGCCTTCACTCGCGCCTTGTTCACACCCTCAACTGAGCGAGCCCCCCTCCAAGCCATCCGCGGCACCATGTCCGACCAGACCGTCACCATGCCCGGGTTGAGGGACCACAATCTGAGCAGATCAAATTTAACATCCCTCACCAACTCCCGTGAAGGACGCGCACACAGATCATTGCCCCCCACGTGCAATACGAGTACGTCCGGAGCCCTATCCTGCTTCACAAACTGGTGGAATTCCGGCAACATTCCCTTCCACATCATGCCCCGCCTGCCAATCCACCTTACCACTGCAACTTCCCGAGCAAAACCGAGCTGCTGACCGTCAGGCCGAACTGCCGCCCGGAGTGCTCCCCAGAAAACATAGGAGTGCCCTAGCACCCAAACCAACGCCGGACCAGAACCTGCAATGAAACAAAAACATAACAGAACCAAAATCGATTAGCCAACTCCCCCACATCCTATACAAAACTTACTTCACGACAAGTCACCACCCCCCAAGCCCGTCCAGGCGCACATAAGACCTAAACCGCACTCATTCCCATCTCCCGATCTTCTTGATGACCTCCTCCCCTAAACCCCATCTGGCAGCCTCCGTTGCCGCACCTATCCGAAAGGAATGACTAGCATATCCCGCATCACCCAAACCCAACTGAACCAAGCACCGTCTGAACACTGCCGTGAACTGGAACCTTGATAGAAAAGAACCGTCAGCATGCACCAACAGGGGTGTAACCACCCTACCCCATTCACAACCGTAATCCCGCAAGCAGCGCACAGGACACATCTCACAATCCGGGACACTAAACACCACCCGCCTGCCTCTACCCTCCACATCGGTCTTGGACCGCCGCAAAACTAACTCCATCCGATCCGGAAAAACATCCACATCGTCACGCAACAGGCCCCCCAACCTATCCGTCGCCGGGCAGACAAGCTCCCCCAATCTCAATGCACCAAAAAACGCCAAGCGGAACAAAAGAACCTCCCACAGCGATGTGCACACATCCGCCAACGTCCTACCTAACCGCAACACCATCAAAAACGACACCGGGCGACAAGAATCCTTCCCCGTACCGCCCCTACGCCACCCCTTTAACGCCCTCCTCACCAAAAAAGCCTTTGTAACGTCGACCATGCCCCGTAAACGAAACCCAAAAGCCACTCCCGCGATCCAACTATTCATCTTGGTGACAGACCATCCCTCCTCCCTACAGTGCCCAATAAACAACAAGAGGGGAATCTCAAGATCCTCCCGCTCCCCCACACCCAACCTCGCCTTCCACTGTTCCCACCCCCGCCAAGCACCAGCATACTTATCCCACGTCTCAGGCGCCAAGGATGACCGAATCAAGCCCATCACTGCGGTTCCAGAGTTTCCCAAATCCCCGCCGGACACTCCAGGCCCACCTCCGCTGCACCAGGAGCCAGCTGGCGGAAACGGTCCCACTGCGAACGAGAGAGGGCGTCAGCAATACAGTTATCCACACCGGGCACATGAACCGCCACAACCCACGCATTAAGTAGCAGGCATTCCAGCACCAACTTCTGTAGAAGCCGCACAACCAATGGTGAAGAAGCCGACAAACTGTTAATTGCTTGCACGACCTCCAAATTGTCGCAGTGGAATCGAACCGTCCTGTTACGAAACAGGTCCCCCCACAACAACACCACCACCACAATCGGAAACAGCTCCAATAACGCTAGGTTGCGCACCCATCCCTTACTGACCCAACTGTGCAGCCACTTACCCGCGCACCACTGGCCCCCCAAATAGACCCCATACCCACAACCCCCCGCCGCATCAGAAAACAATTCAAAATCAAACGAGCTCACATCCTCCATGAACAAGGAACGTCCATTATACTTCTCCAAAAACATACCCCAAACCCCCAGATCAGCCTTCAACTCCCGACCCAACCTAACAAAATGATGAGGAGCCCGAACCCCCCCCCCCCCCCGTGGCACCCGCCAGCCTCCTACAGAAAATCCTCCCCATAGGCATTACCCGACATGCAAAATTAAGCTTCCCCAGAAGAGACTGCAGATCCCTCAATTTGATTTTTGACAATCTCCCCGCCCTCGCCACTTCCTGTCTAAGGTCCTCCACCTTGTCCAATGGCAGCCTGGACTCCATCCTCCCAGAATCGATTACTATCCCTAAGAAGCTCAATTCCGTAGCCGGACCCACCGTTTTCTCCCTCGCCAACGGAACCCCAAACGCCTCAAACAATGCAAACAACGTGTTCAACAAAACTGAACACACCCGGGACTGGGCCGGACCCACTCAAAGGAAATCGTCCAGATAATGGATGACCGACTCACACCCCGATGCGTCCCGAACTGCCTACTCTAAAAAAGAACTAAACGCCTCAAAATATGCCCAAGATAAGGAGCACCCCATCGGTAAACAACGGTCCACGAAAAAACCCCCGTTCCAAAAACACCCCAACAGATGCAGGCTATCGGGATGTACTGGCAAAAGCCTAAATGCCGCCTCGATGTCGGTCTTCGCCATCAGCGCTCCCGGCCCACACCTCTTCACCAATGCCACAGCCGCGTCAAACGACGTATAGACCACGGAACACATCGCCGGGTCGATACCATCATTGACTGACGTTCCCTTAGGGAAGGACAAATGGTGAATCAGCCGGAATTTATTAACCTCCTTCTTGGGAACCACCCCCAAGGGCGACAAATGCAACGCCGCTAAAGGTGGTTCCAAAAAAGGGCCCGCCATCCTGCCTAACCTAACTTCCTTTTCCAATTTTTCCGTGACTACCCCCAGGTGCTCCATAGCCGACCGCAAGTTCTTCCTAACCAAAACAGCGTCAGACGGAACAAACGGAATCCGAAAACCCGACGCAAACCCATCTTTCAACATACTCCCCCTTCCAAATCCGATCCCTCACCTCCTGTTTTAAATGGGCCCCCAGCGGCCCCTCAAAGCAAACATAAACCTCACTTTTTGCCCGGTCATCTAACCGCGACTCCCCCGCTTCCCCCACTCCGCCGGCCTGAGTCTGCACTGACACGCTGGAAGCCCGCACGTCCGATACTGTACCCCCTCCGCTCTGTACCCCACTGGGACCCCCCAACGCCCCCCAAACCGGCAGCGGTGACAGGCCCCCGGCCCCCCAGCTAGCCGCCAGACCCGCCAAACCCCCCAGCAACTGCCCTAAACCTCTGCTCAACTCAAGGTGGGCCCCCCACCTCCAGCCCCTGCCAAACTAGCCCCCAACTGAACTAATGGTCCCCAAGGTGTCTCACCTGGCTGCGTGGGTGCTGTGACCCCACCAGCCGCAGGTCCTGCATCCAGATGAGCTGATCTCTGCGCCGATCCTCCAGGGGCATCTTCTTCCAGGCGTCGCACCCCTCCATTAGCAGTGGATCCACTGCTGCTGGCAATTTCTTCAAGGAGGGCCGGCCCCTCCCCCTCTGCTCTGCTGGAAGTCACCGCCGGGAGCCTGCTGCCTCCTGCCTCGTGGCCTGCAGCAGCTCCGTCATGCACTCCACCGCTCCCTCGCTGAGAGGCCCCAGTCCCCACTCCATGGACTGGGCCTGCCGTACCGGGTCCCGCCTCCACACGCCGACCGTCACGCCGGGCAGGCCTGGCACAGCCTGCAGCAGAGCTCCGCCGCTGAGCAGGATTCCTCCCACGCCTGGGTGTCCGTGGAGGCACAGGTACCGACAGCCCCAGGGTGAAGGGTCCCTTGAGGGGCTCCTTTTCCGGCGCTGAGCCCTAGGGGGTGCCATCTCGGGACTGAGGCGCGCCGGCGGTACGGAGCGCCGCGGCCGGGACGTCTGAGGCAGCGGCAAAGCAGGAGCCTCTGCCACCCCCTGCAGCAGCTCCTGGACCCGACCTTGCAGCCAGTCCTCACCCTTCTCGGCCGCCGCTGCACGAAGCTGTGCAATGATCGCTTCCATGATGCGTCCGGATGACGGTCAGTACACATCAAAATGGCCGGTCAGTACACATCAAAATGGCCCCTCTCTCCTGCCTCGCACCCCCTATTAACCCCTCTGGCTCCCCCCCACTAAATCCAACCCACCAATCCCTAACTATCACCAGGGAGGGGTCTCCTTAAACCACCCCCTGTCATGCTCGCCTCCCCCTATGCTGCGCCCTAAGTCCGGCTCCTTCTTGATATTTATGCAAAGAGTCAGTATTTGCAGTGTTGGCCCTTCTTTTTCATGACCTCTGCAATTCGACTAGGCATGCTCTCAATCCACTTCTGGGCCAATTCCTGTCTGATAGCAACCCATTCTTTCATAATCAGTTCTTGGAGTTTGTCAGAATTAGTGGGTTTTTGTTTGTCCACCTGCCTCTTGAGGATTGACCACAAGTTCTCAATGGGATTAAGATCTGGGGAGTTTCCAGGCCATGGACCCAAAATGTCAACGTTTTGGTCCCCGAGCCACTTAGTTATCACTTTTGCCTTATGGCACGGTGCTCCATCGTGCTGGAAAATGCATTGTTCTTCATCAAACTGTTGTTGGATTGTTGGAAGAAGTTGCTGTTGGAGGGTGTTTTGTTACCATTCTTTATTCATGGCTGTGTTTTTGGGCAAAATTGTGAGTGAGCCCACTCCCTTGGATGAGAAGCAACCCCACACATGAATAGTCTCAGGATGCTTTACTGTTGGCATGACACAGGACTGATGGTAGCGCTTGCCGTTTTTCCAGATGCCCCAAACAATCGGAAAGAGGCTTCATCGGAGAATATGACTTTGCCCCAGTCCTCAGCAGTCCATTCACCATACTTTCTGCAGAAGATCAATCTGTCCCTGATGGTTTTTTTGGAGAGAAGTGGCTTCTTTGCTGGCCTTCTTGACACCAGGCCATCTTCCAAAAGTCTTCGCCTCACTGTGCGTGCAGATGCGCTCACACCTGCCTGCTGCCATTCCTGAGCAAGCTCTGCACTGGTGGCACTCTGATCCCGCAGCTGAATCCTCTTTAGGAGACGATCCTGGCGCTTGCTGGACTTTCTTGGACGCCCTGAAGCCTTCTGAACAAGAATTTAACCTCTTTCCTTGAAGTTCTTGATGATCCTATAAATTGTTGATTGAGGTGCAATCTTAGTAGCCACAATATCCTTGCCTGTGAAGCCATTTTTATGCAACGCAATGATGACTGCACGCGTTTCTTTGCAGGTCACCATAGTTAACAATGGAAGAACAATGATTTAAAGCATCACCCTCCTTTTAACATGTCAAGTCTGCCATTTTAACCCAATCAGCCTGACATAATGATCTCCAGCCTTGTGCTCGTCAACATTCTCACCTGAGTTAACAAGACGATTACTGAAATGATCTCAGCAGGTCCTTTAATGACAGCAATGAAATGCAGTGGAAAGTTTTTTTGGGGATTAAGTTAATTTTCATGGCAAAGAAGGACTATGCAATTCATCTGATCACTCTTCATAACATTCTGGAGTATATGCAAATTGCTATTATAAAAACTTAAGCAGCAACTTTTCCAATTTCCAATATTTATGTAATTCTCAAAACTTTTGGCCACGACTGTAGTTGTACCCCTTTTGTCCCACTCCAAATATAGCTGTGTAGCCCTAGCCCTAGGGCTCATGCACAAGAACATGCCCGTATTGGGGCCAGCAAACAGTGAGTCCGCAATATATTGGCACTTGCCATGTGTGCTTTGTATCATGGATGCGGGCCCATTTGCTTGAATAGGTCCACAATCCGCAAGCTATGGAGTGGTGTGGAGCAGATTCACAGAGCGGAAGTGCACAGAATCACTACGAAGGGTTTCTGTGGGATTTCAGCCCGTGCTTCCCCACCGGAAAAAAATAGAACAGGTTCTATTTTTTTGCGGTGCATATTGAATCTTGCGGATTTCAAACCCAATCAAGTGAATGGGTCTGCATCCACAATATGGGCGCAGGCCGCATACGTTCATGTGCATGAGCCGTTAAACAGATCAGCTAAGAGTGCAGTGTCCCACTCCTAGGCATCTGGGGTATCCCTTGCCCCTTAGGAGGTTTCTACAAAATATGTCCCTCTTATAGAGAAAGTAAATGTGACACCAGCTGCAGTTAAGCAGTGAAAGCACAAGGCTCCCTTTGTAGATGGTAATGTTGGTATCCAGGGGTAGAATTGCCAGAGTGGTGCAGGGTGGCCTACAGTCTCTGTAGATGTTATATACACGTGTCACGGTGTTCCTACCTGGATATCTGTGGATCCCAGACGTGGTGTGGTCCGAAGCAGTGAGTAGGGGGTAGATGAACTTGGATGATGAGTAGGTAGAATGAATGGAGTCCAGACTTTGTAGTAACGTTGAAAGTTGCAAAAACGGTAATCCAAACAGTTTCCAAACGATATCTTGGTCATCAGCAGGTATTGGCATTAATAGCAGGCAAACACTTCTCTGCAACAATCTCAACTCTGCTATGCCAGCTGGAGTAAATAGGAACTTTCCTCTTCTGCTGGAACTTAGTTTAGCTGTCTGTAGTCTGTCTCTTACTTTAATCCTAGGAACTTCTTGTCCTGGCTTTGGAGTACCTCAAGCTCTGGCTTTAGCGTGTATAAAGGCAATGCAAGCCCAGGAGGGGACAAGCAACCATGTAGACATCGCAGGCAGGGCCTTCAGGCCTAGCAGAGAAGGCAGTGCTCTGCTAGCCGACACACAACCTTTCCCTAAGGAGGGTGAACTAGACACTCACTCACTAACTAACTCCTTCCTCTCTAAAGAGGCTGGCTCCTCTCCAGAGAAACTATCTATGCCAATGCTGCCGCCATCTGCTGGTGTACCAGGTAATTACATGAACATATCAGTTACATGAATAAATATGCACAGTGAAGATAAATACACTACTGCATTAGATGACACTTTATATTAGCCTATAGGAAATGGTAGCATGGTAGCAAGGTGCCCAGGAGTGGTAATGGCACTCCGGTACATTACAAGAAAATGATATGTGACGTGAACCCAGCCCAAAACTCACATACAAGTCAAGGTTTAAACAAGACAACAGTGTAAAAATAATATATCAAGGTATGAAAGCTCCTACACAGGGGTGCACCACCAATGAGGCCAGATGTGGGGCAAGAGGGGGGCAGCAGAAAGGCCATGGGCAATGAGTGCTTTCATTGTGGAAACGATCATCTCTACATATTCAATTGCATCTCTGTACTCAGGACAGCAATAATGTTGATTGCAGCGACATGGCACGGGAGTATTGGGAAGCACAGTGTGCACAGTATTAGGTGGCAGGATGGGGTGTTCAGAAGGTGGGGAGGAGGATGGAAAAGTAGTTGTCAAACTCTGCAGAGACAAGAGAAGGCTGAAAGAAATAATCATGGTGGTCTGGTCTGAATGGAGAAGATAAAGAAAGGGAACGTCTACATCAGAGAACACGTCACTGGATGTAAGAGGCATGTGGCGCTATAATACTGTGCATGTTTTGTAGCTCTTTATGTACAAACCGGATTCCCAAAAAGTTGGGACACTATACAAATCGTGAATAAAAACGGAATGCAATGATGTGGAGGTGCCAACTTCTAATATTTTATTCAGAATAGAGCATAAATCACGGAACAAAAGTTTAAACTGAGAAAATGTACCATTTTAAGGGAAAAATATGTTGAATCAGAATTTCATGGTGTCAACAAATCCCCAAAAAGTTGGGACAAGGCCATTTTCACCACTGTGTGGCATCTCCCCTTCTTACAACACTCAACAGATGTCTGGGGACCGAGGAGACCAGTTTCTCAAGTTTAGAAATAGGAATGCTCTCCCATTCTTGTCTAATACAGGCCTTTAACTGTTCAATCGTCTTGGGCCTTCTTTGTTGCACCTTCCTCTTTATGATGCACCAAATGTTCTCTATAGGTGAAAGATCTGGACTGCAGACTGGCCATTTCAGTACCCGGATCCTTCTCCTACGCAGCCATGATGTTGTGATTGATGCAGAATGTGGTCTGGCATTATCTTGTTGAAAAATGCAGGGTCTTCCCTGAAAGAGATGACGTCTGGATGGGAGCATATGTTGTTCTAGAACCTGAATATATTTTTCTGCATTGATGGTGCCTTTCCAGACATGCAAGCTGCCCATGCCACACGCACTCATGCAACCCCATACCATCAGAGATGCAGGCTTCTGAACTGAGCGTTGATAACAACTTGGGTTGTCCTTGTCCTCTTTGGTCCGGATGACATGGCATCCCAGATTTACAAAAAGAACTTCGAATCGTGACTCGTCTGACCACAGAACAGTCTTCCATTTTGCCACACTCCATTTTAAATGATCCCTGGCCCAGTGAAAACGCCTGAGCTTGTGGATCTTGCTTAGAAATGGCTTCTTCTTTGCACTGTAGAGTTTCAGCTGGCAACGGTGGATGGCACGGTGGATTGTGTTCACTGACAATGGTTTCTGGAAGTATTCCTGAGCCCATTCTGTGATTTCCTTTACAGTAGCATTCCTGTTTGTGGTGCAGTGTCGTTTAAGGGCCCGGAGATCACGGGCATCCAGTATGGTTTTACGGCCTTGACTCTTACGCACAGAGATTGTTCCAGATTCTCTAAATCTTCGGATGATGTTATGCACAGTTGATGATGAAAGATGCAAAGTCTTTGGAATTTTTCGCTGGGTAACACCTTTCTGATATTGCTCCACTATCTTTCTGCGCAACATTGTGGGAATTGGTGATCCTCTACCCATCTTGGCTTCTGAGAGACACTGCCACTCTCAGAAGCTCTTTTTATACCCAATCATGTTGCCAATTGACCTAATTAGTTTTAATTGGTCTTCCAGCTCTTCGTTATGCTCAAATTTACTTTTTCCAGCCTCTTATTGCTACTTGTCCCAACTTTTTGGGGATTTGTTGACACCGTGAAAATTGAAATCAACGTATTTTTCCTTTAAAATTATACATTTACTCGGATTAAACGTTTGATCTGTCATCTACGTTCTATTACAAATAAAATATTGACATTTGCCATCTCCACATCATTGCATTCAGTTTTTATTCACAATTTGTTTAGTGTCCCAACTTTTTTGGAATCCGGTTTGCAATTGTAATGTTTTACAAGTATGTCTTTAACAGTAGGGCTGAAGGGAAGAGGTTTTAGTTTTCTCCTCAGGCAACAGAAAGGCTAGGTTCATCCCTGCTCATACATACCAGATATACAGTGAGGAACAGAAGTATTTGAACACCCTGCGATTTTGCAAGTTCTCCCACTTAGAAATCATGGAGGGGTCTGAAATTCACATTGTAGGTGTATTCCCACTCAGAAAGAATTTTAAAAAAATCACATTGTATAATTTTGAAATAATTTATTTGTCTTGCACTACTGAACATAAGTATTTGAACACTTGAGAAAATCAGTATTAATATTTTGTACAGAAGCCTTTGTTTGCAATTACAGAGGTCAAATGTTTTCTGTAGTTCTTGACCAGGTTTGCACACACTGCAACAGGGATTTTGGCCCACTCCTCCACACAGATCTCCTCTAGATCTGTCAGGTTTCGGGGCTGTCGCTGAGCAACATGGAGTTTCCGCTCCCTCCAAAGATGTTTTATTGGATTTAGGTCTGGAGACTGGCTAGGCCTAGAACCTTGATATGCTTCTTACGGAGCCACTCCTTGGTTATCTTGGCTGTGTGCTTCAGGTCGTTGTCATGTTGGAAGACCCAACCACGACCCATCTTCAATGCTCTGACTGAGGGAAGGAGGTTGTTGCTCAAAATCTCACAATAAATGGCCACATTCATCCTCTCCTTAATACAGTGCAGTCGTCCTGTCCCCTTCGCAGAAAATCACCCCCAAAGCATGATGTTACCACCCCTATGCTTCACAGTAGGGATGGTGTTCTTGGGATGCAACTCATCCTTCTTTTTCCTCTAAACACGACAAGTGAAGTTTAGACCAAAAAGTTCTACTTTGGTCTCATCTGACCACATGACTTTCTCCCATGCCTCCTCTGGATCATCCAGATGGTCATTGGCAAATGTCAGACGGGCCTGGACATGTGATGACTTGAGCAGGGGAACCTTCCGTGCAATGCATAATTTGAAACCATGACGGCGTAGTGTTCTACCGACAGTGACCTTTGAAACTGTGGTCCCAGCTCTCTTCATGTCATAGACCAGCTCCTCCCTTGTAGTTCTGGGCTGATTCCTCACCTTTCTTATCATCAGGGTACCCCATGAGGTGAGATCTTGCATGGAGCCCCAGTCCGAGGGAGACTGACAGTCGTCTTTAGCCTCTTCCATTTTTTAACAATTGCTCAAACAGTTGATCTATTTTCACCAAGCTGCTTGGCAATTGCCCCGTAGCCCTTTCCAGCCTTGTGGAGGTCCACAATTTTGTCTCTGGTGTCTTTTGACAGCTCTTTGGTCTTGCCCATGGTAGTAGTTGGCGTCTGACTGACTGTGGGGTGGACAGGTGTCTTTAAAGAGCTCAGACAGGTGCTTCTAAGTTAGATTAATGAGTGGAGTAGAGGTGGACTTTTTAAAGGCATAGTAACAGGTCTTTGAGAGCCATAATTCTTGCTGTTTCTCAGGTGTTCAAATACTTACGTTCAGCAGTGCAAAACAAATAAATTCTTTAAAAATCATACAATGTGATTTCCTGAATTTTTTTATTTGATTCTGTCTCTCAGAGTGGGAATGCACCCACAATGTGAATTTCAGACCCCTCCATGATTTCTAAGTGGGAGAACTTGCAAATACTTCTGTTTCTCACTGTATATAAAGAACTTGTGTCCTTGAAAGTACTAAAAGTCAAGTCCATGCACTATCTGGCTATCATACACAAATATGTGAATATACAGTCAGGTCCATAAATATTGGGACAAGGACACAATTGTAACATGTTTGGTTCTATACACCACCACAATGGATTTGAAATGAAACGAACAAGATGTAATTTAACTGCAGACTGTCAGCTTTAATTTGAGGGTATTTACATCCAAATCAGGTGAACTGTGTAGGAATTACAGTTTGCATATGTGCCTCCCACTTGTTAAGGAACCAAAAGTAATAGGACAATTGGCTTCTCAGCTGCTCCATGGCCAGGTGTGTATTATTCCCTCATTATCCCAATTACAATGAGCAGCTAAAAGGTCCAGAGTTCATTTCAAGTGTGCTATTTGCATTTGGAATCTGTTGCTGTCAACTCTCAAGATGAGATCCAAAGAGCTGTCACTATCAGTGAAGCAAGCCATCATTAGGCTGAAAAAACAAAACAAACCCATCAGAGAGATAGCAAAAACATTAGGCATGGCCAAAACAACTGTTTGGAACATTCTTAAAAAGAAGGAATGCACCGGTGAGCTCATCAACACCAAAAGACCTGGAAGACCACTGAAAACAACTGTGGTGGATGACCGAAGAATTCTTTCCCTGGTGAAGAAAACACCCTTCACAACAGTTGGCCAGATCAATAACACTCTCCAAGAGGTAGGTGTATGTGTGTCAAAGTCAACAATCAAGAGAAGACTTCACCAGAGTGAATACAGAGGGTTCACCACAAGATGTAAACCATTGGTGAGCCTTAAAAACAGGAAGGCCAGATTAGAGTTTGCCAAACGACATCTAAAAAAGTCTTCACAGTTCTGGAACAACATCCTATGGACAGATGAGACCAAGATCAACTTGTACCAGAGTGATGGGAAGAGAAGAGTATGGAGAAGGAAAGGAACTGCTCATGATCCTAAGCATACCACCTCATCAGTGAAGCATGGGGGTGGTAGTGTCATGGCGTGGGCATGTATGGCTGCCAATGGAACTGGTTCTCGTGTATTTAGTGATGATGTGACTGCTGACAAAAGCAGCAGGATGAATTCTGAAGTGTTTCGGGCAATATTATCTGCTCATATTCAGCCAAATGCTTCAGAACTCATTGGACGGCGCTTCCCAGTGCAAATGGATAATGACCCAAAGCATACTGCAAAAGCAACCAAAGAGTTTTTTAAGGGAAAGAAGTGGAAAGTTATGCAATGGCCAAGTCATTCACCTGACCTGAATCCGATTGAGCATGCATTTCACTTGCTGAAGACAAAACTGAAGGGAAAATGCCCCAAGAACAATCAGGAACTGAAGACAGTTGCAGTAGAGGCCTGGCAGAGCATCACCAGGGATGAAACCCAGCGCCTGGTGATGTCTATGCGTTCCAGACTTCAGGCTGTAATTGACTGCAAAGGATTTGCAACCAAGTATTAAAAAGTGAAAGTTTGATTTATAATTATTGTTCTGTCCCATTACTTTTGGTTCCTTAACAAGTGGGAAGCACATATGCAAACTGTTGTAATTCCTACACCGTTCACCTGATTTGGATGTAAATACCCTCAAATTAAAGATGACAGTCTGCAGTTAAAGCACATCTTGTTTGTTTCATTTCAAATCCATTGTGGTGGTGTATAGAGCCAAAAATGTTAGAATTGTGTCGATGTCCCAATATTTATGGACCTGACTGTATATATATACACTACATAAATCCATACTGCATATCAGACACTTAAAACATCTGCTATGCTACCAAAATCTGCATTTTGGCTGAAGCATCAGTTAGTAGTCACTTTTTATAGCTTTTATACAGTACGTCCAAAAGAAGCAACCTACAGTGTGCAAGCAGAGTGGGTACAGGCTTTAAAATACCTTTCTCAAACCGCTTATTGGCCTAGAATCAGACATGGAAATTAACCTGTAAAAGGGGATATTAATTATTGATATTTTGGGTATTCTCAATAATTAATATTCATAAATAGGCGTGAGTTGTCTATTGATGACTCCGCCTATTTATACTTTAAATGAAACTAACTCTGTTGCACTTACACTTTCCCTGAACTATATGCGACTTACTACTGCTACTACGGCGGCTATGACAAAATAAACATTTATTACACAAATACAGGGAGTGCAGAATTATTAGGCAAGTTGTATTTTTGAGGATTAATTTTATTATTGAACAACAACCATGTTCTCAATGAACCCAAAAAACTCATTAATATCAAAGCTGAATATTTTTGGAAGTAGTTTTTAGTTTGTTTTTAGTTTTAGCTATTTTAGGGGGATATCTGTGTGTGCAGGTGACTATTACTGTGCATAATTATTAGGCAACTTAACAAAAAACAAATATATACCCATTTCAATTATTTATTTTTACCAGTGAAACCAATATAACATCTCAACATTCACAAATATACATTTCTGACATTCAAAAACAAAACAAAAACAAATCAGTGACCAATATAGCCACCTTTCTTTGCAAGGACACTCAAAAGCCTGCCATCCATGGATTCTGTCAGTGTTTTGATCTGTTCACCATCAACATTGCGTGCAGCAGCAACCACAGCCTCCCAGACACTGTTCAGAGAGGCGTACTGTTTTCCCTCCTTGTAAATCTCACATTTGATGATGGACCACAGGTTCTCAATGGGGTTCAGATCAGGTGAACAAGGAGGCCATGTCATTAGATTTTCTTCTTTTATACCCTTTCTTGCCAGCCACGCTGTGGAGTACTTGGACGCGTGTGATGGAGCATTGTCCTGCATGAAAATCATGTTTTTCTTGAAGGATGCAGACTTCTTCCTGTACCACTGCTTGAAGAAGGTGTCTTCCAGAAACTGGCAGTAGGACTGGGAGTTGAGCTTGACTCCATCCTCAACCCGAAAAGGCCCCACAAGCTCATCTTTGATGATACCAGCCCAAACCAGTACTCCACCTCCACCTTGCTGGCGTCTGAGTCGGACTGGAGCTCTCTGCCCTTTACCAATTCAGCCACGGGCCCATCCATCTGGCCCATCAAGACTCACTCTCATTTCATCAGTCCATAAAACCTTAGAAAAATCAGTCTTGAGATATTTCTTGGCCCAGTCTTGACGTTTCAGCTTGTGTGTCTTGTTCAGTGGTGGTCGTCTTTCAGCCTTTCTTACCTTGGCCATGTCTCTGAGTATTGCACACCTTGTGCTTTTGGGCACTCCAGTGATGTTGCAGCTCTGAAATATGGCCAAACTGGTGGCAAGTGGCATCTTGGCAGCTGCACGCTTGACTTTTCTCAGTTCATGGGCAGTTATTTTGCGCCTTGGTTTTTCCACACGCTTCTTGCGACCCTGTTGACTATTTTGAATGAAACGCTTGATTGTTTGATGATCACGCTTCAGAAGCTTTGCAATTTTAAGAGTGCTGCATCCCTCTGCACGATATCTCACTATTTTTGACTTTTCTGAGCCTGTCAAGTCCTTCTTTTGACCCATTTTGCCAAAGGAAAGGAAGTTGCCTAATAATTCTGCACACCTAATATAGGGTGTTGATGTCATTAGACCACACCCCTTCTCATTACAGAGATGCACATCACCTAATATGCTTAATTGGTAGTAGGCTTTCGAGCCTATACAGCTTGGAGTAAGACAACATGCATAAAGAGGATGATGTGGTCAAAATACTCATTTGCCTAATAATTCTGCACGCAGTGTACAATTACACATCTACTATCACGCTATATCTATATATATTTATATATCAATAGTTATAAATATATATACATATAAACGCACACACCACAGTACAGTAATAATACTACAATCCTAACTACACTACACACAGTACAATATTCTAATATTCCACCTCAAACTCTACCTAAACATTACACTCACTTACACACGTATATTTAGCAGCAGCCTGGTCCCAACCTGACTACACACTGTCCCTGCAAGGGTAAACAAATGCAGGCCAAGGCAGGGAAACCCAATATGGCACTACAAGGGACATGCAGGCCATGGATATGTTCAAGAGGTAGTGGGAATGCAAGGCAATGACTGCAAGAGTACAGGGGTTAAAGGGTTGGAGGTATAGGGATCGCTGGTGGTAAGGGGGTTAGGGGTACAAGGGCAGCAGGGCAGGGGTTAAATGAGGTTAATGCAGGGAGGGTAAATGAGGTAGGGAATAAGGGGTTAAATGCGTTGGTGGTATAATGGTTATTGATACTTAGCCAGCTCATTGTCCAGGAGATGATTTTTCCATGTCAGGGGGCTGCACGGCTCAACTATTTAAATCCGGCGGCGCTCTCTCCTGTGCAGCCCGGCTGTGGCATGCGCGCACGCGACAGACAAGAACACGTGGGACGACGTGGCGATATGACGTCGCCGCACCAGCCCGCGCGTCCCTGCACGCGCCGGCAGAGGGACGCGCAGCGCGCTTCCAGGCGGGGAAATGCTTTGATCCTCCTGCCTGTGAAGTGCCTGCATACCCCAGGTGCTGTAATTACAGCACCGGGGCATGTGACAAATAGAGGCAGGGGAACATTTGTTCCCCTATCTCTGTTTGTTAAACATCTCCAGCAGGGCTGGAGATGTTTATCAAAAGGCAAAAGAATCTTGATGATCCCTTGCCCTTTGAAGTGACCCAAGGCTGGACATAATTGTCCAGCCATCTGGCGTCACTCCCTCCCGCAGGAATGCAGGAGGATTATGCTGGGGGGGGACCCGGATTGGGGGGGCAAGATTGGCCACATTTAGATTTATATAAGTATACTGTATATATATGTAAGCTTGAAAAAGGCTCCAGTGCAGAGCCGAAACGTTGCCATTGCCACATGGGTGAATAAAGAGTGATTTGATTTTTTATCCTGGAGTGCTGCCCTTTTTTCAACATATATATATATATATATATATATATATATACACACACACACAAACAGCAGACCATGTCCAAAATCTGGGCAAGTAGTCCACATATATATATATCCTGGGTATACAAGTATATATACATATATATATATATACAAACCGGATTCCAAAAAAGTTGGGACACTATACAAATCGTGAATAAAAACTGAATGCAATGCTGTGGAGGTGCCAACTTCTAATATTTTATTCAGAATAGAACATAAATCACGGAACAAAAGTTTAAACTGAGAAAATGTACCATTTTAAGGGAAAAATATGTTGAATCAGAATTTCATGGTGTCAACAAATCCCAAAAAAGTTGGGACAAGGCCATTTTCACCACTGTGTTGCATCTCCCCTTCTTCTTACAACACTCAACAGACGTCTGGGGACCGAGGAGACCAGTTTCTCAAGTTTAGAAATAGGAATGCTCTCCCATTCTTGTCTAATACAGGCCTCTAACTGTTCAATCGTCTTGGGCCTTCTTTGTTGCACCTTCCTCTTTATGATGCGCCAAATGTTCTCTATAGGTGAAAGATCTGGACTGCAGACTGGCCATTTCAGTACCCGGATCCTTCTCCTACGCAGCCATGATGTTGTGATTGATGCAGAATGTGGTCTGGCATTATCTTGTTGAAAAATGCAGGGTCTTCCCTGAAAGAGATGACGTCTGGATGGGAGCATATGTTGTTCTAGAACCTGAATATATTTTTCTGCATTGATGGTGCCTTTCCAGACATGCAAGCTGCCCATGCCACACGCACTCATGCAACCCCATACCATCAGAGATGCAGGCTTCTGAACTGAGCATTGATAACAACTTGGGTTGTCCTTGTCCTCTTTGGTCTCGATGACATGGTGTCCCAGATTTCCAAAAAGAACTTCGAATCGTGACTCGTCTGACCACAGAACAGTCTTCCATTTTGCCACACTCCATTTTAAATGATCCCTGGCCCAGTGAAAACGCCTGAGCTTGTGGATCTTGCTTAGAAATGGCTTCTTCTTTGCACTGTAGAGTTTCAGCTGGCAACGGCGGATGGCACGGTGGATTGTGTTCACTGACAATGGTTTCTGGAAGTATTCCTGAGCCCATTCTGTGATTTCCTTTACAGTAGCATTCCTGTTTGTGGTGCAATGTCGTTTTAGGGCCCGGAGATCACGGGCATCCAGTATGGTTTTACGGCCTTGACCCTTACGCACAGAGATTGTTCCAGATTCTCTGAATCTTCTGATGATGTTATGCACAGTTGATGATAATAGATGCAAAGTTTTTTGCTGGGTAACACCTTTCTGATATTGCTCCACTATCTTTCTGCGCAACATTGTGGGAATTGGTGATCCTCTACCCATCTTGGCTTGAGAGACACTGCCACTCTGAGAAGCTCTTTTTATACCCAATCATGTTGCCAATTGACCTAATTAGTGTTAATTGGTCTTCCAGCTCTTCGTTATGCTCAAATTTACTTTTTCCAGCCTCTTATTGCTACTTGTCCCAACTTTTTGGGGATTTGTTGACACCGTGAAATTTTGAATCAACGTATTTTTCCTTTAAAATGATACATTTACTCGAATTAAACGTTTGATCTGTCATCTACGTTCTATTACAAATAAAATATTGACATTTGCCATCTCCACATCATTGCATTCAGTTTTTATTCACAATTTGTTTAGTGTCCCAACTTTTTTGGAATCCGGTTTGTATATATATATATATATATATATATGCAATATCAGTGGCATACATAAATATATACATAACCAGACATATAGATCTACTGGTTCCATACTGGCCACACAGGGCCTATATACAGTCAGGTCCATAAATTTTGGGACATTGACACAATTCAATTTTTTTTTGGCTCTATTCACCACCACAATGGATTTGAAATGAAACAAACAAGATGTCTTTTAACTGCAGACTGTCAGCTTTAATTTGAGAATATTTACATCCAAATCAGGTGAATGGTGCAGGAATTACAACAGTTTGCATATGTGCCTCCCACTTGTTAAGAGACCAAAAGTAATGGGACAATTGGCTTCTCAGCTGTTCCATGGCCAGGTGTGTGTTATTCCCTCATTCTCCCAATTACAAGGAGCAGATAAAAGGTCCAGAGTTCATTTCAAGTGTGAAATGTTGCTGTCAACTCTCAAGATGAGATCCAAAGAGCTGTCACTATCAGTGAAGCAACAAAGATGAAGAAGGTCACGGCACTCCAGAAGCAAATTCAATGTGTTTTAATCCACCAAATGTACAGCAGCAACGTTTCGACAACAGTCTTTTTCAAGCTACATAGGCCGAGACCTGACGCCACGAGCACCGCCGCAAAGTCTCTTGAATGTTTTCAAGTAAGTGGTGCTGTCCTACCATACATTTTTTGTTGCCTATCAGTGAAGCAAGCCATCATTAACAAGTGGGAGGCACATATGCAAACTGTTGTAATTCCTACACTGTTCACCTGATTTAGATGTAAATACCCTCAAATTAAAGCTGACAGTCTGCAGTTAAAGCACATCTTTTTTGTTTCATTTCAAATCCACTGTGGTGGTGTATAGAGCCAAAAATGGTAGAATTGTGTTGATGTCCCAATATTTATGGACCTGACTGTATATATATATATATATATATATATATATATATATTCAAATCTCACACTTCCCTCTACATAACCCTTTTCTGCTACACAATGTAACTGTACACTGGAATTGCAATGAGTTAGCACAATCTGACGTACCATTATGTTTCCTTTGCACACTGACATTAAGTTACCAGACATAATGACAGCACCATGATCGCAATTGTCACGGAGAGTTGGCAGATCTTACCAGCATGGGATCAATCAGAGTGGTTCCATGCTGGCGATTGCTGTGATTAAACACTCAGTACTCAATTACAGCACTGGAGGCTGGATCTGCCGGCTTCATATTCTCTAACAAGCTAATTTCTCTCACAGAGCTTGTCAGAGGTGGATGCGTAGTGAAAAAAAGCCCATCAGAGGCAGTCTTGTGTAAAAAAAAAAAAAAATTCTGCCCTCACCAGGGTTGCCAACGTAAATACTGGCAATGAGTTCTTATCAGTATATTGAGCTATAGACATATATAACTTATAATATTTATAATTCATTATGGTTTTCCATTGGCCCGTAAAAAGTGTTGGCTGTCCTGTTCGGAGGCAGCTATCTCCATGTATCTGTCTTTGCTTCTTACAATGGGCCACTGATACAGCTGGAGGCAGTTGAAGGATGGAACTGAGCATGTGTGGCCACCATAACAATGTTACCGAGGTAGACGGAGAAATATGAAAAATAACAAACAGCAGGTGACACTATACAGTTATTGAATAACTCAGTAGCTATACAGAATTTTTAAATACATGCAATAATGAAAGTATTCAGATTTGGGTGTTGGTTTGAAAATTGTAGAATATTTTTTTGTGGGACAACACCTTAAATTAATCATCTTTAGAGTCTTCCATAATCAGGTTGTTACCCATTTCATCCGATCCAATGCTGTTGGTACCTCCTGGTCCAGTAGTTGTCAGACATCTGCAGCCTTTATAATATACAGAACCCCACCCTTGTCTTATGTCTGGGGTCTTCTGCTTTGAGATGGCCACAGTCCACAATTAAGATCTGGAACCAGTATATTACATAGTTCAATGTTACCGTACAGAAGCCAAACAAATCCTCTATAAAACCATATGCTGTATCCAGGAATATGTCAGGAGCAGACAGTACAACTTGTCCCATCACACATGAAGGGAGCAGCTGCCAGATTTAGATTCAGAGATTAGAAAAACATGTAATATTATATCACATGATTCATTGAGGGAGAGGAAACAAGGGGGGAGGAAAGGGAAATGAGTACCGTACATCCAGAGAGACTGAAGAAAACCATGTTATTAACTCCATAACTGGTTGTGCCATGGACAATGATGTAAGGATGTGGGACAAGGGACCTTAAATGTATTACTCTGCTATGTTGTAAATTGTCAAATTACTGCAACATCTCACTTTGGTCAGTAGTTGGCAGCAAAGGATAAGATGATAAAAGTCTACATTGGAGCTGTCTATCAGAGGAATACTAATAACCTATTTAGTTTGCAAGGTTGGAAAATAGCTAATTAAAGGGCTGTTTTGGAACCTTACAAGTGTGTTAGCAAACTAAATATGCAGGTTTGACACTGCACTGCAAATTACTTATTGCATCACACTCTCCCTGTGCAAAGGGAGGTGGTTCCTCTAGAAGCAGTAAGTGAGCAGACGGAAGCTGTGATTGGTGCTGCTGGAAACCAGAAGGAATCATCTCTGCTGAATCTGGAAGGGAATGGACCAGCTCACGGTGGAAACTGGCGACAGCACGAAGGGGAGGTTTGCACCAACGACCCCAGGAGTGTCGTGTCTATAGGATCCAGTTCTGGAGTGGACCAGGAAATAAGAAAAAGCTCCAAGAACCTGCTCAAGGAACTGTAAGTGCGGCTGTGCTGCGTCACATTGCACCACACTGTTGAAGTGGCATATGGACATACAATAACGCTCCAAGTACAGTTACACTGCAGTGTACAGGGTGCAAGCTAATGCATAGCCCTAGCCCTAAGGGACTCATACGCTGACACCTTCCTATCTCTCTGGCTGCTCATAGGGTGTTATATGCTGGGAGCTGGAGCAAGGATTAAAGTTACAAGAGACAGACATCATTTCCCTGTGGATTACAAATAGTATTGCACAATACTTAGGGTGTACCCCAACGAGGAATTCGTCCAGGAACATACAAGTGTAGCTAGGCTGCTTAATGGACTTTGGGGAAAACATCACATTTACTGGTTTATTGTTAGACAATGTTACATTTACTGTTGGTTTATTCTCTGTGTACCAATCTGTTTTATATATTCTCAGCTTCTTGTTCACGACATTGTACAGTAAACTCAACTGATGGGAAAGAACTGTTGTCTGTGTGTGTGTGGCATCGTCTGCCTTCTGTATCTGTGGGCCCAGCCATCAGCCTTCTTTCATTTGGCGCTGCGAGCAAAGTACATTGATTGCCATTAGAACCCTACCAGTTGCAAGGTGGTTTCGGTTGTGGCCCCCATCACCCCTCCTGCCGTGGGAGTAGCTCCGATCATGTGTTTGCCCGCAGGGGCAATATTGAATCAGCTAGTGCGGTTTGATGGCCAAAATATTCTGCTAGAAGACTTGGCCGCACACCTTAAGAGCACCCTCAGGTTGTACAACTTGGCACCGGATTTACAATCAGATGTGGCTCCATCGATGGCCCCAGTTCAGTCCGATTACTGGAAAAGGGGTGCTGCTCTCATGGGTTCCCCTCTATATAGAGAAACTCCAGAGGCTGGAGTGACTCTCCCATGCACTGGGCTGGTCTGTCACCACCTACAGATGCACATGTAATTCAAAGAATGGGGGCACATCAGGGTTGAGGAAAGAGTGCCGGCACACGGTATATAATGCACAATGCGAAAAAAAGGAGAAAAAGAATACTGAGATAAAAGCCGCACATCTAAAAATTATATCAAATTTATTGAAAGCAACAGACACGACAAGAGACAAGTTAAAATTATTGTATACAATATATCAGGGCCATGTGAATCAATTACACATGCCACACTGACTCACCACAAGAGCATGGACATACCCCCACATGAATAAATGTATAACAGTTTAAAGTGCATGAAATCCATCAACAAAGTAGAAAGCTGTAATACTCATTCGAAGTAGCAAAGTGGGGGTGTGCGTGGCGGTCAGGAAAAGGGCCCAACGCGTATCGCCAGGCTCTGCTGGCTTCCTCAGGGGTGCCTGTGCCTAAATGGCACATAAACTAGTATATATGCACATGGTAACTAAATAACAATCATTTTCACCTGTGTCAGAAGGCGTTCCCATGGAGTACGAGGGCGGCAACCCCACACTAGTGTGGGAGGAGGGAGGGAGATGAAAAAGAGGGAGGAGGGAAAAAAAGGAGGCTCAATACCCTCTATAGAGGGTCGATATGGCGGCCAATGAGCGTCCAACAACAGGGACCAGAAGTGACGTCCACCTAGCAAAACCGGCGCGTCCCGGGCTCCTGACAACGGGAGTGGCAGGACGCGCAGGCCAGAGTCACCATGACAACAAGAGAACGCCAGGAAGTGGAGCAGGAAGTGACGTCCGCGCGTGCGCATTACCGAGCCGGCGCGTCCTGCGTTCCAGATACCGGAAACAGCAGGGTGCGCAGGCTCAGAAAGCGCACACTGCGTGCCACACATCGGGAACCATATTGCAGAAATAAAGCGCAATTGTGCGCGCATAGAGACAGCCCTGTGGGGAGGGGACAAAGCAAGGAAAAGAAAAGAAAAGGGGGACAATCAATGGATAAAGACATCTAACATATATGAACAATGCCTTGAGCCCAGAGGGGACCCAAAACACTATATCATTGCATGATTAAATATACTTAAAGACTACCAAATTTCATATAGTAAAAAACAAAGAAAAGAAAATAAAAATAATAAGAAAATTGTGAAGGATATATATATAAATGAAAAGACATGTATAAGAGGTGCAAGAAATATATATAAATAACAATCCATTTATAAATGATGTATGAGAAGTGGGTTGCAAAGAAGTGACAAAAATTGATTATGTGCTGATGAAGCTACATAAGTTGTGCCCCTTACCAAGTGGTTTAATCAGTAACCCTATTTATGTGCGCTAATAAATTATTTTTATTGTGTACTAGTGGTGATTAACTAATATGTCCATTTTACATTAATATATCCTTTTCCCAATGTTTATTACTTTTTATTTTGTGTTTTTGATATGTTTTTTTATATTTAATGTTTTTTTCTTGTTTTTTTCCCTTTTTCTTCCTTCTTCTTCCATTATATTTACAGTGGGATGCGAAAGTTTGGGCAACCTTGTTAATCGTCATGATTTTCCTGTATAAATCGTTGGTTGTTACAATAAAAAATGTCAGTTAAATATATCATATAGGAGATACACACAGTGATATTTGAGAAGTGAAATGAAGTTTATTGGATTTACAGAAAGTGTGCTATAATTGTTTAAACAAAATTAGGCAGGTGCATAAATTTGGGCACCACAAAAAAGAAATGAAATCAATATTTAGTAGATCCTCCTTTTGCAGAAATGACAGCCTCTAGACGCTTCCTGTAGGTTCCAATGAGAGTCTGGATTCTGGTTGAAGGTATTTTGGACCATTCCTCTTTACAAAACATCTTTAGTTCATTCAGGTTTGATGGCCTCCGAGCATGGACAGCTCTCTTTAAGTCACACCACAGATTTTCAATTATATTCAGGTCTGGGGACTGAGATGGCCATTCCAGAACGTTGTACTTGTTCCTCTGCATAAATGCCTTAGTGGATTTTGAGCAGTGTTTAGGGTCGTTGTCTTGTTGAAAGATCCAGCCCCGGCGCAGCTTCAGCTTTGTCACTGATTCCTGGACATTGGTCTCCAGAATCTGCTGATACTGAGTGGAATCCATGCGTCCCTCAACTTTGACAAGATTCCCAGTCCCTGCACTGGCCACACAGCCTCACAGCATGATGGAACCACCACCATATTTTACTGCAGGTAGCAGGTGTTTTCCTTGGAATGCTGTGCTCTTTTTCCTCCATGCATAACGCCCCTTGTTATGGCCAAATAACTCCATTTTAGTTTCATCAGTCCACAGCACCTTATTCCAAAATGAAGCTGGCTTGTCCAAATGTGCTTTAGCCCACCTCAAGCGGCACTTTTTGTGCTGTGGGTGGAGAAAAAGCTTCCTCTGCATCACTCTCGCATACAGCATCTCCTTGTGTAAAGTGCACCGAATGGTTGAATGATGCACAGTGACTCCATCTGCAGCAAGATGATGTTGTAGGTCTTTGGTGCTGGTCTGTGGGTTGACTCTGACTGTTCTCACCATTCGTCGCTTCTGTCAATCCGAGATTTTTCTTGGTCTGCCACTTCGAACCTTAACTTGAACTGAGCCTGTGGTCTTCCATTTCCTCAATATGTTCCTAACTGTGGAAACAGACAGCTGAAATCTCTGAGACAGCTTTCTGTATCCTTCCCCTAAACCAGGGGTGTCAAACTCAAATTCATCGGGGGCCGCATCAGCAGTTTGGTCACCCTCAAAGGGCCGGTTGTATCTGTAGGACTATGTGTCCACTCTTTATTATCATAAATTATTGTCACTGCATTCAATTATTACTGTTTTTTGTAATAATGTAAGTAATAACTAGCTCTGAAAGCAGAAACATAGTCAGAATAATGGCAAGTAGATATTCAAATGTACAATTATTGTACAATTTATTGAAAAAAGATTTTTGGTAACAGACAGTAATTATATATATTTTTTTAAACATCTGTGGATGACGGACACTGTTATGGGGGGATCTGTGGATGATGGACACTGTTATGGGGGGATCTGTGGATGACGGACACTGTTATGGGAGGATCTGTGGATGACGGACACTGTTATGGGGGGATCTGTGGATGACGGACACTGTTATGGGGGATCTGTGGATGACGGACACTGTTATGGGGGGATCTGTGGATGACGGACACTGTTATGGGGGGATCTGTGGATGACGGACACTGTTATGGGGGGATCTGTGGAAGACGGACACTGTTATGGGGGGATCTGTGGATGACGGACACTGTTATGGGGGGATCTGTGGATGACGGACACTGTTATGGGGGGATCTGTGGATGACGGACACTGTTATGGGGGGATCTGTGGATGACGGACACTTATGGGGGGATCTGTGGATGACGGACACTTTTGGGGGGATCTGTGGATGACAGACACTTATGGGGGGATCTGTGGATGACAGACACTGTTACAGGGGGGGGATCTGTGGCTGGCACTGTTACAGGGGGGGGAATCTGTGGATGGCAGTGTTATATATGTGCCATCCACAGACCCCCCCACCCATAACAGTGCCATCCACAGACCCCCCACCCTATAACAGTGCCATTCACAGACCCCCACCCCTTAACTGTGCCATCCACAGATTCCGTGTAAACCCCCCCCCCAGTATACAAATATAAAATGTATTATTGAATTAAAAGTTATTAAACATGCCCCCCTCACTCCTAATTGTACCGTATATCCTAATTGCTTGTGTATAATGCCGGCAGGCAGGATGGGCGGCCGGCGCGTCACTCACTGACGTCACTTGCCTGCGCCGCCTGCTTCATTCATAAAGGAGGCGGTGCAGGCACGTGACATCAGGGAGTTACGCTGCCGCCCGCCTGGCCTGCCTGCATTCTACACAAGCAATTAGGATATATGGTACAATTATTTCCTGTGTAGAACGGTCAGCGCCGCTAGAGGGCAGACGTTCTCTGGCTTGTAGGCTGCCGCGCATACGCTGAAGAGGCGGCTTTCTTGTGTCAAAAAAAAATAATACGAGAATAAAAGGTGAAGGCTGGCGGCCGACGGCGGCTGCGCGGGCCACATGACGAGGTCTGGCGGGCCGGATTCGGCCCGCGGGCCTTGTGTTTGACACCCGTGCCCTAAACCATGATGGTGAACAATCTTTGTCTTCAGGTCATTTGAGAGTTGTTTTGAGACCCCCATGTTGCTACTCTTCAGAGAAAATTAAAAGAGGAGGGAAACTTACAATTGACCCCCTTAAATACTCTTTCTCATAATTGGATTCACCTGTCTATGTAGGTCAGGGGTCACTGAGCTTACCAAGCCAATTTGAGTTCCAATAATTAGTTCTAAAGGTTTTGGAATCAATAAAATGACAACAGTGCCCAAATTTATGCACCTGCCTAATTTTGTTTAAACAATTATAGCACACTTTCTGTAGATCCAATAAACTTCATGTCACTTCTCAAATATCACTGTGTGTGTCTCCTATATGATATATTTAACTGACATTTTTTATCGTAACAACCAACGATTTATACAGGAAAATCATGATGATTAACAAGGTTGCCCAAACTTTCGCATCCCACTGTATATATATTTATATTATGTTCTGTTTTTGTTTTTATATTTATTATTTTACTTATTATTTTTTATTTTTTGTATTTTTTATATATTTTTGTTGTTTTTTACTTTTTATTGTTTATATTTTATTATCCTATGTCACATTCGTGTGGTCCTCCAAAAGACCGGAAAGCAAGGGGGCCGCAGTGTTGGATTTGCCAAGCAAGAGGACATATCTCCCGTCAATTCCCACAAAAGGGCCTGAATCCAGAACAGCCACCTGTAAACGGGAACCCCTCACGGTAGTGGGGCACATAGCGGGGGAGGCCAGTTGCCAGGTTACCCCTAATGACCTCTGGGACCTGGTGACCGATAGCCCCTACTTACAGGTGCAGATTGAAGAACAGATGGTGGAATGTCTTGTAGACACAGGGTCAGAAGTAACCACGATGCCAGTGAAGTTCTTTGAGAGATACTTTGGCCACCTGATGAAGCCAAACAAGGGCACTGTGATCAAGCTGACAGCAGTAAATCAGACTGCTATACCTGTGTTCGGAGTGGCTTGGATGAGAATGAAGCTATGCGGACAAGATGTCGGCAAGAAGGGAGAGGTGCTTGTAGAGAAACCGGCTCGGTATGGAGCTCCTGTTGTATTGGGAATTAAGGTTCTGCGGGAATTGGATCTGCTCATGTTTACAAAAGAAGGGCCCGAGTTATTGGAGGAAAACGACTTCCCACAAGCCTATGCAGAGAGCATTCCAGAGGTTGATCCAGACATGCGGTATCTGCAAAAGCACTCCTGAGGGTAAGCCGGTTGGAGCAGTGTATGCCCTATATGAAAGAGCCTGCACCGTACCTCCTCGACAGGAAAATATTATATGAATGCCTGTCGGAAGCCGTCGGAAACTGAATGGGATAGATATGCTGATAGAACCCCTGGGCATGTCGGAAGCCATCCGGAGTCAAGGGGCATGTGTTAGTCCGGTGTATCAACGTACACGATCATGAAGTTACCTTCCATGCTTGAGAGAAAGTGGCTGAGTTGTATGTGCTGCAAGGAGAACCACTCACAGGTAGCCAGTTTGACCTACGGGCTGTTGAAAATGACCAGAACTCTGTGGAGGAACCCACGCCTGAGTGGAATGGCCGGCGGATCTTGGAACAAATGGAGATTGATTGAAACCAGTTCACTGCCGATCAGATGGAGAGGATTGAAGCAGTGCTATGGGAGTTTCAATCCGCCTTTTCCCGATGTGAGGGGGATTTTGGGTGCACACCGGCTTTTAAACACGAAATACCGACTGGGGATACTCCCCTGATTCGAGAAAGGTACCGGCAGATTCCACCCACTCTCTTCCAAGAAGTGAAAATGATGCTGTCACAGATGTTAGATTGTGGAGTGGTAAAAGAGAGCCAAAGCCCATGGGCCACACTAGTGGTCTTGGTGCGGAAGAAGGATGGGTCCTTGAGGTTCTGTGTGGACTACCGAAAGTTAAACGCTGCCACAGTAATGGACGCTTTTCCCCTGCCTAGGATTGAAGAGCCATTGACAGCACTAAAGCGTGGCAAGTATTTCTCAACTCTGGACTTGGCGAGCGGCTACTGGTAAGTACCTGTGGCAGAGAAGGATAGACAGAAGACAGCCTTTATCCTACTGTGGGGATTTGCTCTGGTAGTTAGGACTAGCGGATGCAGTATAGAGGCAAAGTACACAGTTCTTGAATCAAACTGCGGTGTTTATTAACAGTGAGGGCCAGTTCGCCATGTTCACCCGCGAACACATGGGGGCTGCCATCTTAAATCACAAGTCCGGCTATGCACAGGTAAGTCCTTACCTGTGCCTGCGCCACGAGCCGGTCTGAAACAAATGCAGTCACCGGGAGCAGGCAGTTCCGAGAACAGCCACCGGGGGCCTTCATCGGGCTGTTCTCGGAACTGCCTGCTCCTGGTGACCGCATTTGTTTCAGACCGGCTCGCGGCGCAGGCACAGATAAGGACTTACCTGTGCCTCGCCGGACTTGTGATTTAAGATGGCAGCCCGCATGTGTTCGCGGGCGAACATGGCGAACTGGTCATCACTGTTTATTAACACATTTGTGTATAACAAAATGCAGATAAGGTGTATCACAAAACGCAGGTGGCTTGGTGTTTTTTCACACACAAGGAAAATCCGTAAACAATAAAAAGTCACCTTTTCTCCGGGGTGTTAAATCCCAGCACAGCTCTCAGTTCACAGCACACAGACTCCTGAGCTCCACTGTCAGAGGGAGGTAAATCCACCTGGCAAAACGTGGCCTGAAACATGGGGGGTAGTCACCCACCCAGCACTTTGACTACTCCCAGTATGAGCTGTCCCAGATCAGCTATGACAGTCATGTTAACTCTCAAGGTGTCAATTAACAATAGCTGCTGCTGACACATAAAATACCGGCTCTTACTTCACCGAGGCCAGGAACCTCGGTGACACATACCTTCTATCCACGATGATTCCAGATACCTTCTTACATACCCCCTCCTTTGTTCAACCCTGAGGGGGTGAACTCCTGCCATACAGTATACCCAGGACAGGGCATATGCATTTCTCTGCAATGGCCTGCCCTGTGTTCCACAGATAACTTAAAGTTCTGTAAGGACATGTACCACCTGGTGACTCGGGCATTTCTCTATTTGGCCTGGCTCATCCACTTGAGAGGGGAGTGGTCAGTCACCAGGCGGAAATTTCTCCCTAGCAAATAGTAGCGGAGAGACTCGAGTGCCCACTTGATAGCCAGGCACTCTCTCTCCACTATACTATACCTGGTTTCGGCTGGGGTGAGCTTGCGGCTTAAAAATACAACGTGATGCTCCTCCCCGTTGACTTCCTGAGAGAGTACAGCACCGAGGCCTATTTCGGAGGCATCTGTCTTTACCACGAAAACCAAAACCGGTGACCCGCACAGGGCCGACTTCAAAGTGGAAAAAGCCTCTTCCGCCCGCTCATCCCAGCGAACCATCACTGATTTTCACCCCTTCAAGAGCTCTGTCAAGGGCGCGGCTATTGTGGCAAAGTGGGGAACAAATCTCATGTAATAGGCTATCATTCCTAGGAACGAATTTACTTGTTTAGTGGTGACAGGTCAGGGCCAATTTCTTATCTCCTCTATTTTGTTTACTTGGGGTTTGATCACTCCACGCCCAATGACATACTGTACCCCAGGTATTTTGTCTCCTCTAACCCTATCGCACATTTTTTGGGGTTAGCGGTTAGTCCAGCTTTTCGAAGGGAGTCTACTACAGCCTGCACTTTGGGCAGGTGTCTTTCCCAGTCGGTACTGTGGATGACAATATCGTCCAGGTAAGCTGAAGCGTACTGACGATGTGGTCGCAGTACAATGTCCATTAGCCTTTGGAAAGTGGTGGGGGTGCCATGCAGACCAAATAGTGACACCTTATACTGGTACAGCCCCTCCGGTGTGATGAAGGCCGTTTTTTCTTTGGCAGCCTCCGTTAAGGGTACCTGCCAGTACCCTTTGGAGAGGTCCAAAACAGAAAAATACCGTGCTTGTCCTCACCTCTCAATCAGCTCGTCTACATGGGGCATGGGATACGTGTTGAACTTACCTCGTTTAATTTTCGAAAATTGTTACAAAACCGCAACGTCCCGTCTGGTTTGGGTATCAGTACTTTAGGGCTGGCCTACTCACTTCTAGACTCCTCGACGACGTCTAGTTGCAGCATTAGTTGTACTTCCTCAGAGATGGCCTGTCGCCGAGCCTCGGGTACTCGGTATGGTTTTAGCCGGATTTTGGCCTGAGGCTCAGTGACAATATCATGCTGGATTATGGAAGTGCGTCCAGGGAGGTCTGAGAACACATCCGTGTTCCTGGCCTCCTGAGTCTGTTTAGAGGAGAGGCTGTCAGCAATCTTCACTGTGGCAATCGCTTCCCTTACATCAGACTTAGGGGCTTGAACCTCTCCCCGTAGAAAACTCAGCCGCGGGCTATCATCAGTACTGGTCTCCCTATCCTTCCACGGTTTGAGTAAATTCATATGGTACACCTGCTCCTGCTTCCGCCACCCTGGCTGGTCTACCTTGTAGTTAACTTCTCCAACCTTTTCGAGTACCTCGTAGGGTCCCTGCCACCTAGCCAGTAACTTACTGTCCACTGTCGGTACAAGAACCAAAACCCGATCTCCCGGGTTAAAGAACGCAAGTGGCTTGGAGTTTGTTCACACACAAGGAAAGTCCATAAACAATAAAAAGTCACCTTTTCTCCTGGGTGTTAAATCCCAGCACAGCTCTAAGTTCACAGCACACAGACTCCTGGGCTCCACTGTCAGAGGGTGGTAAATGCACCACAACTGGCAGTGCTGCCTAGTTTTTATGCGATGACTGAGGAAGAATGGGCTCAAGTGCAAGATGATGATCCTGACTTAAAGAAGATGAAACACTGAGTGAAGACTGATATATGGCCCAAGATTGAAGAGTGAAGTCGCTTGTCTTTAGATGGATGGAAGCTGTTGCAGCAGTGGGATCGGCTGTGAATCTGAAATGGAATCATGTACCGGAAGGGGTTTCTGCCTACTGATCTTGAAGAAAGGTGGCAGATAGTGATACCTAGTAGCCTGGCCCAAAGAGTGGCCCTCGAGGGACATTAGAAGGGTGCCCACTTTGGAGCGGAGAAGACATATAAGTGGGTACAGAGATTCATATCCTGCCCGAAGTTGGAGAAGATTGTCCATTAAGTGTGCCAAAAGTGTCGAGCAGGCGAGCTGGTGAAACCTCGTGAGCAGAGAGCCCCAATTCAAGTTATCCGAATGTCCGTGCCGCTGGTGATCCTAATGATCGATTACATCTTGATCGGCCAGTTGGTGAGTGGTCAAACCCATTGCCTTGTGATGACGGATCACTTCACAAAGTTCTCTTTGGCAGACAGCAGAATCAGCCGCCTGTGCAGTGCGCAAACACTTTATCCAGGTGTACGAATTCCCGAAGCAGATTCCTTCTGATCAAGGAGCTTGCTTCCAAGGGAAGTTGATGGAAGAGCTGTGTCCCGCTGCATGGGATTGAGAAGTTAAGAATGACGCCATACCACCCGCAGGGCAATTGGGCCTGTGAAAGATTCAACAGGACGCTTCTACAGATGCTCCGTACTCTGTAGAAAGAACATAAGTTGCGCTAGCCCGAGTATTTGCCTGAACTACTCTGGGCGTATAATAATCGTGTTCGTAACACTACCGGCTATACTCCATACATGCTGCTGTTCAGTTGCCCAGGGCAAGAAGTTGCCGAAATGAACCTTGGACCTCTTTCGGAAGAGTTCCCTAGGACAGCTAACTCATGGGTGCAGGAGCACCAAGACAAACTGAAGACTGTTCATCGGTTGGTCAATGAGAAGTTGCAACAGCAAACCCCTAGGGATCCTCAACCTGTGCAGACTACACCCTTGTCGCCGGGTGACAAGTATTGGTTCGTGTTAAATGGCCCACAGATAAATTAAATAACAGCTGGGAACTGCAGCCATATATTGTGAAACGGCAGGTGTATCCGGAAGGCCCAGTCTACGATGTCCAAAGGGAAGACTCTGATGGGCCGACTCAAAGATTACACCGCAACATGCTTAGACCTTGTCTTTTAGAGAGTCGTTCCCAACAGATAATTATGGAGGTGTTCAGGAGAGGCAATCGAAGCCTGTGAGTCCAAAAGACATAGGGTGGTGGCTAATCCCTACGTTGCCTTTACAGACTGATGAGTCGTCCACCCCCAATTGTACAGTAGCGGACACTATTCCTGAGAATGCGCTACGACGGGTCCTGTTCCTGCAGCAATGACAGAGAACCCAGGCCTTTGCAGATCAGAGCGCTCCACGGCAGATATCTCCCTCAGCACTATGCAGCAGATGAATTTATTTGGTAGAGCTGTCGGGATGTCAAAATTCTAGTAGGGTGGCATGTAAGGATGTGTGAGAAGGGACCTTAAATGTATTATTCTGCTATGTTGTAAATTGTATTATTACTGCAACATCTCACTTTGGTCAGTAGATGGAAGCAAAGGATAAGATGATAAAAGTCTACATTGGAGCTGTCTATCTATCAGAGGACTACTAATAACCTATTTAGTTTGCAAAGTTAGGAAATAGACAATTTATGGGCTGTTTTGGACCCTTACAAGTGTGTTAGCAAATTGAATATGAAGGTTTGACACTGCACTTAGCAAATGACTTATTGCATCACACTCTCCCTGTGTAAAGGGAGGAGGTTCCTCTAGAAGCAGTAAGTGAGCAGACGGAGGCTGTACTTGGTGCTGCTGGAAACCAGAAGGAATCATCTCTGCTGAATCTGGAAGGGAATGGACCGGCTCACGGTGGAAACTGGAGACAGTACGAAGGGGCTTGCAGCGACGACCCCAGGAGTGTCGTGTCTGTAGCATCAAGTTCTGGAGTGGACCAGGAAATAAGAAAAAGCACCAAGAACCTGCTGCATACCTCGGTTGTAACGAGTGGTTATTTCAGTCAACGTTGCTCTTCTATCAGCTTGAATCAGTCGGCCCATTCTCCTCTGACCTCTAGCATCCACAAGGCATTTTTGCCCACAGGACTGCCGCACACTGGATGTTTTTCCCTTTTCACACCATTCTTTGTAAACCCTAGAAATGGTTGTGCGTGAAAATCCCAGTAACTGAGCAGATTGTGAAATACTCAGACCGGCCCGTCTGGCACCAACAACCATGCCACGCTCAAAATTGCTTAAATCACCTTTCTTTCCCATTCTGACATTCAGTTTGGAGTTCAGGAGATTGTCTTGACCAGGACCACCCCCCTAAATGCATTGAAGCAACTGCCATGTGATTGGTTGACTATATAATTGCATTAATGAGAAATAGAACAGGTGTTCCTAATAATTCTTTAGGTGTGTGTATCTGAGCATAACTACTGTGAGGGGGCACATATCTGGGCATAACTACAGTAAGGGGACACAAAAGTAGGCATAACTACTGTGACAGGAACAAAGGTGGTCATTACTGCTGTGAGGGGCCACAAGGATGACATAACTATTTTGAAGGGACCAGAAGGTGGGCTTAATTACTGTTAGGGGCCACAAGGAGGGCATTAGTGCTGTGAGGGGCCACAATGTGGGCATTAGTACTGTGTAGTAGCATTTAGAGAAATGTCCTAGATTACCCTGCTATACATTGGCATGGCTCAGTCTTACAGGCCAGCACAGCGCCTCCTGCTGGTGATTTCACAGGGGCAGTCACCATCCTTTCCTTATGTGATTATTCATTTTTTTCTATATCACCACAGGGACCTTGTTCTGGATCCAGTGGACATCACGCCAACGCCAGCGACACTCTGGATGAGGTATGACCAGATTTTATTAGGACTGGGTGAGTGTAGCCATGCATTGGCTTAGGGCTCTTTAGCACGAGCGGATCCTGTGCGGGTAATTCACTGCGTGAAAGAGAGCCAAGCCCCTTTCCGGACAGCAGAGACACGAAGCATTAACATGATTGATAATGCTCCGTGCCTCTCTGTAATCTTTTTACTACAAAATCACAGTGACAACTTAATCTCACTGTGATTTTGTAGTAAAAATATCACAGAGAGGCACGGAGCATTATCAGTCATGTTAATGCTCCGTCTCTCTGCTGTCCGGAACGGGGCTTGGCTCCCTTTCACGTAACGAATTTCCCGCACTGCATCGGCTCGTGTGAAAGAGCACTTAGTGTAAAGAATATCTGCCACCTCTTTGTAAAATAGGGGTGGCCCCGATCTAAATGTTGCACTGGGGCCCATAACACTCTAGTTACACCACTAATTGCGGTGTACAGGCTACAAGCCAATGCATAGCCCTAGCCCTAAGGGACTCATACGCTGACACCTTCCTATCTCTCTGGCTGCTCATAGGGTGTTATATGCTGGGAGCTGAAGTAAGGATTAAAGTTACAAGAGACAGACATTATTTCCCTGTGGATTACAAATAGTATTGCGCAATACTTAGGGTGTACCCCAATGAGGAACTCATCCAGGAACATACAAGTGCAGCTAAGCTGCATAATGGACTTTGGGGAAAACATCACATTTACTGGTTTATTGTTAGACAGTGTTACATTTAAGCCTCATGTACACGGCCGTTGTTTTGGTCCGCATCCGAGCCGCAGTTTTGTTGGCTCGGATGCGGACTTATTCACTTCAATGGGGCCGCAAAAGATGCGGACAGCACTCCGTGTGCTGTCCTCATCCGTTGCTCCGTTCCGTGGCCCCGCAAAAAAAATATAACATGTCCTATTCTTGTCCACGCTTTGCAAATTGCGGAACACGGACGGACGCCATTCGTGTTTTGCGGATCCGCGATTTGCACTGTTGTCGCACTCCAGTTTACCAACTGTCAAATTGAGCAGGGCTAGCCACTGATCGGCCTGTGACCGCAAAGCTGAAAGGAGTGCAGGACCGGTGTGGCTATTGGCTTCCAGGCACACCAGCCGCAGCACAGCATGGCAACATCTCACCTGGCATCTCACCTCCCGTGTTTGCTAGACCATGTGTCTGTAGTCAGATGTATCTTGGCACCGACACTGTGTGCCAGAGATATATTCACTTGCTGAATATGGCCTGGGATGCCCTTCTGGGAGAAATATTTCCTTCCGGGGGACCTTCCATTGCGGTGTGCCAATGGCCACAAATTTTCTAAAGGCCTCCGAGTCCACCAGTTTATATGGCAGTAGTTGGCGGGCTAGCAGTTCCGACAAGCCGGCGGTCAGCCGGCAGGTAAGAGGGTTTCTTTTTATGTTTGAACATTTGGGCCACGGAAGCCTGCTCTTTGCCAGATGAACGCGACAACGGCACGGTGGAAGGTGGAGTGGAGGACAAATGGGAGGAGAGAGGAGAAGGAGAAGAGGCAGGACGTGGAGTTCCGGGTGTGTGGCTTTGTGGGTTCTGATGGTGTTGCTCCCACTGGGCTCGGTGACGGGAGGCCAGGTGCCTTCTTAAGGCGGTCGTCCCTAGGTGAGTGTTGGGCTTACCGCGACTTATGTGTTGACAGCACAGGCTGCAGATGGCAATACTATTGTCAGCAGCTGACACGTTAAAAAAATCCCACACTGCGGAGCCATGTGCCGGTGTCCTGGGAGCGCCAGATGTGACCGTGCATGGTGGATGGCTCGCTCCAGATACATTTGCAGTCTGCTTTTTGCCTCCTGTGCACTGGGAGTTCTGCCTGTTTCTCCTCCTTCTCCTCCCTATCTGCTGCTCCGTCTCTCCCTCTGAACTCCCCTCCTCTTCCTTTCTTGTGGGCATCCACGTGACATCCATCAACACATCATCATCATCCCCTTCACCACCACTGACATTAGAGATCTTGGAGTAGGCAGCAACAGTGGGGACCACCCTCCTTGGGCTGATCTGGGTACTGTCGTCAGACCACTGGGTGGCGGCCGTTACTACCTCCTCTTCCTCATCCGATGCCAAGAATGGCTGCACATCGGTAAGGTCTGGGAATGGATGGGAAAATAATTCCTCTGACTCGAGTGGAGGGGCTATGGTGGTGGTGGTGGTGTCATTGGGGGTGCACACAGCAGAGAGTGGGGAGGGTGCAGATACAGAGGATGAGGAGGGTGCAGAAGCGAAGGCTGAGTTAGCCACTCAACCAACTCTGGTGCATCTTTTGATGTAATCGCACGCACCTTCTCCAACTTAACACTTAGGCTCCGGCCTGGTGCACCTGCCCGACCTCTACCATCCCTGCGGAATGGCCTGCCTCTTCCTCTGCCTGTCATTTTCAAAATGACCCTGTGACAAAGTCCCTATAGAAAATCAGTATTTGTGGAAGCAGGTATATCACAGGCGTCAGTCAATATTTTGTGGAAGCCAGTTTATCAATCCCATCTATCAGTATTTTGTGGAAACAGGTATATAGAACCCAATAATGAGCATTTGCTGGAAGACGGTAAATCAAACCCCTTAATCAATATTTGGTGGAAGCTGGTGTATCGCAGGCCTCAATCAATATTTGGTGGAAGCCGGTATATCAATACCCTGTATCAGTATTTTGTGGAGACAAGTATATAGAAACCAATAATGAGTATTTGCTGGAAGCTGGTAAATCAAACCCCTTAATCAATATTTGGTGGAAGTCGGTATATCAATACCCTGTATCAGTATTTTGTGAAAACAGATATATAGAACCCAATAATGAGTATTTGCAGGAAGCTGGTAAATCAAACCCCTTAATCAATATTTGGTGGAAGGTGGTGTATCGCAGGCCTCAATCAATATTTGGTGGAAGTCGGTATATCAATACCCTGTATCAGTATTTTGCAAAAACATTTATAAAACCCAATAATGAGTATTTGCTGGAAGCTGGTAAATCAAACTCCTTAATCAATATTTGGTGGAAGCCGGTGTATCGCAGGCCTCAATCAATATTTGGTGGAAGCCAGTATATCAGTACCCTCTATCAGTATTTTGTGGAAACAGTGATATAGAACCCAATAATGAGGATTTGCTGGAAGCTGGTAAATCAAACCCCTTAATAAATATTTGTGGGAAGCTGGTGTATCGCAGGTCTCAATCAATATTTGGTGGAAGCCGGTATATCAATACCCTGTATCAGTATTTTGTGGAAACAAGTATATAGAAACCAATAATGAGTATTTACTGGAAGCTGGTATATCAAACCCCTTAATCAATATTTGGTGGAAGTCGGTATATCAATACCCTGTATCAGTATTTTGCAAAAACAGGTATATAGAACCCAATAATGAGTATTTGCTGGATGCTGGTAAATCAAACCCTTAATCAATATTTGTGGGAAGCTGGTGTGTCGCAGGCCTCGATCAAAATTTGGTGGAAGCTGGTATATTAAGCCCCTCTATCAGTATTTTGTGGAAACAGGTATATAGAACCCAATAATGAGTATTTGCTGGAAGCTGGTATATCAAACCCCTTAATCAATATTTGGTGGAAGCTGGTGTATTGCAGGCCTCAATCAATATTTTGTGGAAGCTGGTGTATCACGCCCCTCAATCAGTATTTTGTGGAAGCAGGTATATCGCACCCCTTAATCAGTTTTTTGGAGGCAACTGGTATATCACACCAGTTGCAATTAGTTGTTCCAATAGCGTTTGTCCCTCTGTATGGCTGCGGTATCTCAACAGAACCGCACACAACTGCTGCACAATACAAATGCACTATATAGAAATTATATTATAGGTATATCACATCCCTGCCTCAATCAGTTTTTTTGGGGGGCAACTGGTATATCACACCAGTTGCAATTAGTTGTTCCAATAGCGTTTGTCCCTCTGTATAGCTGCGTTATCTCAGCAGAACCGCACACAACTGCTGCACAATGCAAATGCACTATATAGAAATTATATTATAGGTATATCACATCCCTGCCTCAATCTGTTTTTTTGGGGGGCAACTGATATATCACACCAGTTGCAATTAGTTGTTCCAATAGCGTTTGTTTCTCTGTATAGCTGCGGTATCTCATCAGAACCGCACACAACTTGTCATGAGAAGGCAATAGGGAAGGTGCAAACTGACTTCACCCATGCCCCTGTCCCTGCCTACTTGCACTTACCAGTCCTAGGCAACGGAGAGCAACTGGGCGGCGATCCCTAACCTAAGTAAGTGCAGAAGACAAACAACACAGAACAACACAGAGAGGTAGAACTAGCAAAGGTCAAAACCACGAGGTCTAGGCGGTACCAGGGGATAAGCAGAGGCAGCGTCAATATACAAACGAGAGTTAATACCAGGAGAAGCAGTCGGACACAGGGAGCAGGTGAGGACAAGTCTAAGTCAAGCAGAAGTCAAATACTAGGAGAAGCAACAGTACAAAAGGAGCAAGAGAGAGACGAAGAAAAAAACAAGCCAAATTACTAATACCAAGTTAAATGTCACACGAAGGATACACGAGGTATAGGCTAGGACCTTAATCACAGGCAACCTGTGGCCAGCAGGCTGCCTGTTAAATAGAGGAGAGAAGATTCATGTGACGTGGCCAGCATCACATGACTCATCCCCATGCAAACTGCTAAGCGCCAAATGCTCAATTCGGTGCTCAGACTTATCGCCGAAACTATGGGAGCATAGGACGCCAACCACACTAAGGAGGCATGCGTGGCCGGGTCCTCTCCGCCCCCCATTGCCCTGGAGACGAGGACGCAGCGCACGTCCTTGCTCCGAAGTTATCGCGGGGCGCAGGCGGCACCGAAGGGAAGGAGCGCGAAGCCATGTGACAGTACCCCCCTTCTACGAGGGGCCACCAGACCCAAAGTCGCCGGAGAAGGTTTTTTTGGATGAGCAAGATTACATTTTCTAATCAACCTAGAGGCATAAATCTTATTCACTGGCACCCAGGACCTTTCCTCGGGTCCATAACCCTTCCAATGGACAAGGTACTGAAACAAATTATGAACTTTCCTAACATCAATGATTTTAGAAATAATAAATTCATTTTGACCATTCACCAGCAGTGGCGGTGAGCCTGGTCTCGGGAGGGGCACTTCCAGATTATTTTCTGTCCGCCGCCACAAGACTACACAGCGTAGAGGTATACTGTATATTGTGTGGCACAGTGTATGCTATATGTGTATAACAAACATATTTCACATGAAAACTTACAATTACTTGGCTTGGTCCTTGGGGATCTCGGACACCACTTTAACACTTTGGCTGGGGGGCTCGGTGGAGCTGATGTTGTGTTTTATCCTAATTAGAAAGATTTCATAATAAGTATTTGGAGAAGGGGCAGAGGGATAGCAGAGCAGAGAGAGGCTGGTGCTGCTACTAGGGAGCTCATACCATGGGGGAGTAATAAAGCCCACCATAATGCCCCCCCCCAGTAGTAATAATTCTCCTTATAATAGACAGTGCAAAGAATACCCCCTTGTAATGCCCCCAGTTGAGCTAATCTCCACATAGTGCCCCCATAATGTGCCAGTATAAAATACCCCTATATAGTGCCCCCAGTAAATGCCCCCATAGTGCTCCTCTCCCCCCATCCTCCTAGTGCCCCCCATAATGTACCAGTATAAAATGCCCCATATATAGTGCCCCAGTAGATGCCCTCAGTGTCCCTCATCATTTGCAAGTATAAAATACCTCTTCTTAGTGCCCCCCTTAGATGACCCCATAGTACTCCTCTCTCCCCTTCCCCATAGTACCCACCATAATGTGTCCCAGTATAAAATGCTACTGTACAGAGCCCCCCTATATAAAATACCCCTTCTTTATGGCCTCAGTAGATGCCCCTATAGTGCCCACCAATAATGTGCCAGTAAGAAGTGCCCCCAATAATGTGACAGTAATAAGTGCCCTCAATCATGTGCCAGTAAAATGTGCCCCCATAGATGCCCCCCAATCATGTGCCAGTAACAAGAGCACCCCCATCATGTGCCAGTAACAAGAGCCCCCCATCACGTGCCAGTTACAAGAGCCCCCCTAATGTGCCAGTAACAAGAGCCCTCCAAATCATGTGCCAGTAACAAGAGCCCCCCAATCATGTGCCAGTAACAAGAGCCCCCCCAATCATGTGCCAGTAACAAGAGCCCCCCCCAATCATGTGCCAGTAACAAGAGCCCCTCAATCATGTGCTAGTAACAAGAGCCCCCCCAATCATGTGCCAGTAACAAGAGCCCCCCTAATGTGCCAGTAACAAGAGCCCCCCTAATGTGCCAGTAACAAGAGGCCCCCCTAATGTGCCAGTAACAAGAGCCCCCCTAATGTGCCAGTAACAAGAGCCCCCCTAATGTGCCAGTAACAAGAGGCCCCCCAATCATGTGCCAGTAACAAGAGCCCCCCAATCATGTGCCAGTAACAAGAGCCCCCCTAAGGTGCCAGTAACAAGAGCTCCCCCAATGTGCCAGTAACAAGAGCCCCCCTGATGTGCCAGTAAAACTATTGTACATATAAAAAAAACAAAAAAAACAACACTTATACTTACCTCCATGTCAGCAATGCGATGCAGGCCTCTTCCGGCCTGTGTCCCACGCTGTACGGCTCAGGCGGCGTGATGACGTCATCGCGCCACCTGCGCCAGCCTCTGATAGGCATTTGCAGCACAGCCATCTGTATCACTGTCCTGAGGACAGCGATACAGAGGACTATGGAGATGAGCGCTTCCATAATGGCCAGTAACAAGAGGCCCCCTAATGCTCCAGTAGCAAGAGCCCCCTAATGTGCCAGTAACAAGAGCCCCCCAATCATGTGCCAGTAACAAGAGCCCCCCAATCATGTGCCAGTAACAAGAGCCCCCCTTATGTGCCAGTAACAAGAGGCCCCCCTAATGTGCCAGTAACAAGAGCCCCCCTAATGTGCCAGTAAAACTATTGTACATATAAAAAAAAAACACATACTTACCTCCATGTCAGCAATGCGATACAGGCCTCTTCCGGCCTGTGTCCCGCTCTGTACAGCTCAGGCGGCGCGATGACGTCATCGCGCCGCCTGCGCCGGCCTCTGATAGGCTGCCGGCCTAGTGCCTGCAGCCTATCAGAGGAAGGGGAAGGGACACTCCTCTCCCTCCCCTGCCCATTCGCATTTGCAGCACAGCCATCTGTATCGCTGTCCTGAGGACGGCGATACAGATGACTATGGAGATGAGCTCTTCCACAATGGACGCGCTCATCTCCCTGTGCCCTGTGGCAGCCGCCCCCACTTCTGAGCAGCTCAGGGGGGGCAATTGCCCCGTTGCCCTCCCCTGGATTTGCCAGTGTTCACCAGTACCGAGGAAGGGACTGCCTGAGACGGAGCTATGGGTGAAATATATTTTTTAAGCAAAGATTTATGAAATACATTGTGGATACAAAACGAGTCTGGCATCTTCAACCTAAAAGATACGGGATTAATGATGTCGAGAATTTCATATGGTCCAACAAATCGCGACGCAAATTTCCTAGAAGACACCTTTAAGGAGATATTTTTTGTGGACAACCAGATTTAAAATCAACCTTAAAATCAACCCCTTTGGAACGCTTTCTATTAGCTTTAATTTTCTGAACCTCCTGAGCATTTTCCACCCGAGCCCAAACTGTGCACAGTTCTGAAGTTACGCTATCAGCTTCAGGGTTAGGTGAGGAAACAGATGAACAAGAATTAAATCGAGGATGGAAACCAAAATTACAGAAGAACGGCGAGACTCCAGTGGAAGAGTTTACACTGTTATTGATGGCGAACTCTGCTAAAGGAAGATATTTCACCCATAATTGCTGATTATCAGAAATGTTAGATCTTAAAAATTGTTCCTCAGCCTGATTCAATCGTTCTGTCTGCCCATTAGTCTCGGGATGAAAAGCTGATAAAAAGGACAATGATATCTCACACCTCTGACAAAATGCTCTCCAAAACTTGGAAACAAATTGAACACCCCTGTCAGATACAATGTTCTCCGGAACTCCATGCAATCGCACCACTTGCTCAATAAAAACAGAAGCCATCTTACTAAACCTATCGACCACTAGCAAAACCACATATTTACCCTGAGAGGGTGGCAAGTCATTAATGAAATACATAGAAATATGTGACCAGGGTTTACTAGGAATGCGTAATGGTTGTAATTTACCACCAGGACGTGTTCTAGGAGTCTTGGACCTGGCACATACCTCACAAGCAGAGACAAAAGAACTGACATTCCTAGATAACGTGGGCCACCAATAAGACCTGGACACCAGTTCCCTGGTGGCCTCAATACCAGGATGACCACATAAAACAGAATCATGGCACTCACCCAGCAGCCGGAGATGGAAATGAGCAGGAACAAATAACTTATCTGTGGGTGTCTGCTCCGGAGCTAGGTGTTGTGCCGCCTCAATATCAGAAGCAAGATCCGTGGATAAAGATGCCACAATGATGTTAGCCGGCAAGATAGGTTCAGGAGGAGTGTCAGGAGGTTGAAATGCACAAAAACTTTGAGACAAAGCATCAGCTTTCACATTCTTACTTCCTGGCCTGAAAGTAATAGAGAAGTTAAAACGCGTGAAGAACAAAGCCCATCTGGCCTGGCGAGGATTCAGGCGTTTCGCGGATTATAGAAATAATACATTTTTGTGATCAGTAAGAACAGTGATGCAATGTTTGGCCCCCTCCAAAAAATGTCTCCACTCCTCAAATGCCCATTTCATGGCTAACAATTCATGATTACCAATATCGTAATTCCTCTCAGTAGGAGAGAATTTTCATGAAAAAAAGCACAAGGTCTTAGATTAGTGAGGTTAGAGGATCCCTGAGAAAGAATAGCCCCCACCCAATCCTCAGAAGCATCGACCTCCACCACAAAAGGTTTCTCCTGATCCGGCTGAATCAAGACTGGGGCGTTCCCAAAAGATTTCTTAAGAGTTTTGAAGGCTTCTATGGCCTCTCTAGGCCAGTTAACAAGATCCGCCCCCTTCTTGGTTAAGTCGGTTAAGGATCTAGCAATTACTGAAAAATGTTTAATAAATTTACGATAATAATTAGAGAACCCAAGGAAGCGCTGTAATGCTTTAAGGGAAGATGGCCTAACCCAGTCTTGAATAGCCTGTACTTTATCAGGATCCATCTTAAATGAGTGTGGAGTAAGGATGTAACCTAGATTCAAAATCTCTTGTACCCCAAAAATACATTTTTCTAATTTGGCAGATAGTTGATTTTTTTCTTAGAATTTCAAGCACTTGTTTGATATGAATAGCATAGGAATGTCAAGTCGGAGAAAAAATCTAAATATCATCAAGATATACAATCATAAATTTACTGATAAATTCTCTGAATATGTCATTCATAAAATTTTGAAAGACTGCAGGAGAATTACTGAGCCCAAAAGGCATGACAGTGTATTCAAAGCGTCCCTCAAGAGTATTAAAAGCAGTCTTACATTCGTTCCCTTCTTTGATACGGATCAAAATATATGCCCCTCTCAAATCAAGTTTGGAGAACCATGATGCTCCTAGAACCTGATTGAACAGATTGGGGATCAATGGAAGAGAGTATTGATTTATAATGGTGATTTTGTTCAATTCCCAATAATCAATACACGGTTTGAGGCCTCCATCCTTCTTTTTGACAAAATACAACCCCGACCCCATAGGAAACACAGAGGGTCTGTTGTGTCCTTTATTTAGACTCTCCTCAATATACTCCCTCATAGAATTGCTCTCTTGACCAGATAAATTATATAGCCGACCCTTCGGGAACCTGGAACCCTTCACTAAATCAATAGCACAGTCATAAGATCTATGGGGGGTGGGGCAGACTCCCAGGGTCAGATGAGGAGAACACATCAGAAAATTCCTTTATATATATGAAGATAACATCTTAGATTCTGCAGAGATATCCGCCTGTATAATGGGTAAACAAGAGTTACATTTTGAACAACATTTTTCGACCTCACCTCTGGTTCCGTTAATGACAGGGTTGTGTAATTGGAGTCAGGGCATACCTAAAACCATTTCAGCGGGCACATTTTCTAAGATCAACAAGGAGCAATTCTCAGTGTGGGTTACCCCTACAGTCAGGGTTATTTCAGGTGTACAAAACTTAACAGTGCCTCCCAGCAAGGGGGTAGAATCAAAAGCTACAATGTAAATAGGGCTGGGAAGGGCTAAAATAGGTATCCCCACCTGACGAGCGAATTTAAGATCAATAAAGTTAGAGGCCGACCCAGAATCAATAAAGGCACTACCTGACCCCTTGTTTAATCCAAATGAAATAGTAATAGGTACCAATAACTTCTGCTTTACCACCCCAGGGAGTACCTTCTCTTTAGATCCCTTAGGTTTAGGTGATCTTCCAGAAGGAGGAACCTTGGGACATTGCCGGATCTAATGGTCGGAGTGACCACAGTAGAAACATATACCGATGCGACGGTGGTCTCTTCTGGTCAAACTGAGCTGCATAGGATCATCAGTACAAGGCTCAGACTTGATTCCCACAGGATTGGTCTCAGATTTGGACATAACCTGTGGAAAAAACAAATGTTCCCGCTGTCTCTCCCTAATGTGTCTGTCCAGTCTCACAGCAAGTGTCATGGTTTGTTCCAAGGTCCCAGAAGAAGGATAACTTACTAGCATGTCTTTGAGAGTCTCAGATAGGCCAGACCTGAACTGACTTTTAAGAGCAGGTTCATTCCAACCAGAGGGAACGCACCATTTACGAAATTGAGTACAGTAGTCTTCCACCGGTCGGTCACCCTGTACAAGAGACTTTCCGCTACAGATGCTCTGTCAGGTTCATCAGGGCTTGAAAAAATGCATCGACAGATCTAAGACACTGAAAGTCGGAAGGTAACGAAAATGCCCAGTCCTGGGGGTCGCCTTGTAATAAGGACATAACAATTCCCACTCTTTGTTGGGCAGAACCAGAAGAGTGAAGGCGCAAACGGAAATACAGTTTACAGCGTTCCTTAAAGGCTAAAAAACAATTGCGATCCCCCGAGAACCGATCTGGAAGCTTAATATGTGGTTCTGCTTGTAGTGCGGATGAGGAAGAGACAAAGAGGTTACGGGCAGCTTCTTGTACTTGGAACCTCTCCCCTAACTCCTGGACAATCTGGGCCAGGTTTTGGACATGAGCCGTGAGAGTTTGCAACGGATCCATGATATGGTATAGGCCTGTGATTCTGTCACGAGAAGGGGAATAGGGAAGGTGCAAGCTGACTTCATCCACGCCCCTGTCCCTGCCTACTTGCACTTACCCGTCCTAGGCAGCGAAGCGCAACTGGGTGTCGATCCCTAACCTAAGTAAGTGCGGAAGACAAACAACACAGAACAACACAGAGAGGTAGAACTAGCAAAGGGGATAAGCAGAGGCAGCGTCAATATACAAACGAGAGTCAATACCAGGAGAAGCAGTCGGACACAGGGAGTAGGCGAGGACAAGACTAAGTCAAGCAAAAGTCAAATACCAGGAGAAGCAACAGTACAAAAGGAGCAAGAGAGAGACAAAGTCAAATAACAAGCCGAATTACTAATACCAAGCTAAATGTCACATAAAGGATACACGAGGTATAGGACCATAATCACAGGCAACCTGTGGCCAGCAGGCTGCCTGTTAAATAGGGGAGAGAAGGAGTCATGTGACGTGGCCAGCATCACATGACTCATCCCTCTGTAAACTGCTGAGCGCCGAGTGCTCAATTTAGCGCTCAGACTTATCGCCGAAACTATGAGAGCGGAGGACGCCGACCATGCTAAGGAGGCGTGTGTGGCCGGGTCCTCTCCGCCCCACGTTGCCCTGGAGAGGAGGACGCAGCGCACGTCCTTGCTCCGAAGTTATCGCAGGGCGCAGGTGGCACCGAAGGGAAGGAGCGCAAAGCCGGCGTCCTGTGACACAACTGCTGCACAATACAAATGCACTATATAGAAAGTATATTATAGGTATATTACACCCCTGCCTCAATCTGTTTTTTTTGGGGGGGCAACTGGTATATCACACCAGTTGCAATTAGTTGTTCCAATAGTTTTTGTCCTTCTGTATAGCTGCGGTATCACAGCAGAACCGCACACAACTGCTGCACAATACAAATGCACTATATAGAAAGTATATTATAGGTATATCACACCCCTGCCTCAATCATTTTTTTTGGGGGGGGAAACTGGTATATCACACTAGTTGCAATTAGTTGTTCCAATAGCGTTTGTCCCTCTGTATAGCTGCGGTATCTCAGCAGAACCGCACACAACTGCTGCACAATACAAATACACTATATAGAAAGTATATTATAGGTATCACACCCCTGCCTTAATCATTTTTTTGGGGGGGGCAACTGATATAATCACACCAGTTGCAATTAGTTATAACAATAGCGTTTGTCCCTCTGTATAGCTGCGGTAGGGGGCAGTGTGGGGGACAATTACTACTGTGGGGGCAGTGGGGAGGACAATTACTACTGTTGAGGGCAGTGTGGGGGACAATTATTACTGTAGGGGCAGTGTGAGGGACAATTACTAATGTGGGGGCAGTGTGGGGGACAATTTCTACAGTGTCATCCACAGATCCCCCATAACAGTATGTCCTCCACAGATCCCCCATAACAGTGTTTCCTCCACAGATCCCCCATAACAGTGTGTCCTCCACAGATCCCCCATAACAGTGTGTCCTCCACAGATCCCCCATAACAGTGTGTCCTCCACGGATCCTCCATAACAGTGTGTCCTCCACAGATCCCCCATAACAATGTGTCATCCACAGATCCCCCATAACAGTGTGTCATCCACAGATCCCCCATAACAGTGTGTCATCCACAGATCCCCCATAACAGTGTGTCCTCCACAGATCCCCCATAACAGTGTCATCCACGGATCCCCCATAATAGTATCATTCACAGATCCCCCATAACAGTGTCATTCAGAGATCCCCCATAACAGTGCGCCTGCGCACTGAGGAAAGACAGTAAGGAGGGGAAAGAATCTGCGGAAGCAAGCAGAGGACGGCACAGCAGACAACTGAATAGCTTCTTTGGTAAGTAAATTGTTTTATTATAAATGTAGTTTAGTTTAATGTCTAATTTTAACTTTTAAGTAGGTAGGAAATGGCCAACTGTGTAAAATTGGTACATGGTAAGTAGTATTAGTTGCACACACCAACAACACCCACAGGGTTATTTCACAAAAGGGTGAAGAGTTTGGAGAAGTGAACAATATAGAACAACACGGCTGATTTTAAAAAAATTCTCCAATTCAGCTCACTTTCCTAATCAGTTATGTTGTCCTAGATTGTTCCCTTCTCCAAACTCTTCACCCTTTTGTGAATAAGCCTGTGAGCGTCTGTTCATTGGTCTTCTTTAGTGACATGTTTAACATATGGGATTATTTACACAGGTATTTGCTGAAACTGCCTTAAACTATAAAGAAAACTTTTCGAGAGTGTTTCTCTCTTTCCCAGGTCTGAAGCAATAACGAGGAGGAAAGGAAAACTCTTGAAAGCTTGTCTTTTAAGTATTAGGTTAGTACAATAAAAAGGTATCCCTGCATACCGCAATACTCTCGTATTTTGTAATCTTATTTATATATACTTAATTCGTTTTTTTCAGTGGTGAAAATTATTAGTGCCCCCCCCATTTTTGACTATGGTATCTTATGTGCCCCCCCCCTATATATTGTTCCTAGAGTCGCCACTGCCGAGGTTTCTGGCCTCGGTGGAGTAAGAGCCGGTTTTTATGTGTCAGCAGCAGTTGCTGATTGACACTTTAATACTTACTTTAATACTGGCTGTATAGCTGATCCGGGACAGCTCTTACTGGGAGTAGTCAAAGTGCTGGGTGGGTGACTACCACCCATGTTCCAGATTGGGTGTTGCCAGGCCTAAAAAACAGCCAGCACTGCCAGGTGAGGAGGATTACCTCGGTCTGACAGTGGAGCTCAGGAGGTGTGTGTGCTGGGATCTGAGGCTTGTGCCGTGCTGGAGGGAAACGGGCCCCCTAAAAGGCTGCTAAGGATTGCTGGAGGCAGAACTGCCAACAAGGTGATTTTTTCTATGTGGATTTTTTATTGTGTGTGAACTAACACCAAGACTGCAAAGTGACGTATTGTATTTGCTTTATGTGTGAATAAACACGGAAATTTGATTTAAGAACTGGTAATTTGCCTCTGTACTGGGTCCGCACACACTGTCTACCAGAGCGAATCCCCACAATTGGTGGAGGATGTGGGCAAGAGCAGTGAGGCTGGCGTGAATGCCAATATTTTTGGGTTCTGCATTTTTCCAGGCACGGTTGTATGTTGTACATTAAACCAGCTGTATTACAACCAGTGCCCCACAACAAAATGGAGGCTGTTGTGAAGGCCCTCATGGAGGCTAATCTGCAGCAACGAGAGACAAACCTGCACCAACACGAGGCTAATAAGCAGCAGCAGGAAACCAACCAGTTGCTGCTACAACATGTGATGGCATTGCAGAAAGCAGGAGCAACCCCGAACGTCCACGATGCCCGGAAAGCAGTCCGTGCCGTGATTCCTAAGATGACCCCCGCAGACGATGGCCATCAGGGAGTGTATTTCGACTTGACGGACGATCAAGCGGCCGACTACCAAAAGAGATTTTGGCAAGACTATGGGTGAATGTGTTGGTTCGGGCTCAGCAGGTACATCAGTGGAGGTTGCGGAGCCTGCAAGACCCCAGTATTATGACTTATTCCACCTCTTGCAAAAGAGGCTACAGCCTGATGTGCTGAGTTGCACGGCTATGCTGGATAGATTATTGGCTGATATGTTCTGAAGGGCTCTGCCACCCCCTCTCCAGAACTGCATCGGGCAGGTGTCTCCTGGCAATGCCCTGGAAATGGTGGACCTGGTGGAGCGCTACGAGGCTACTAAGAATCTTACGGGGGTTCTTTTGGGAGGGGGGCAGTCAAACCCCGTAAATCTCCATCCCAGACCCGGCGACTTGTACCAACCAAATACACCCGGGATGTACCCCCTACGAACCTGGTTCTGATAGTCTGCTGGCGGTGTCAGGAGCCTGGCCATGTAAGAGCTGACTGTCGACATCAGGTGGAACCCATGGATACTAACTATGGCTACCGTCAGTCACTATATGCCAGGAAGCTGTGTGCAGCAGGTGCCCCAGAAACTCTAAACCACTTGTGCATTGTGGAAGTGGGAGACACTCCAGTGGAGGCTCTGCTGGACTCAGGGAGTCTGGTATCCCTAGTAAGGGCTCTCCTGGTACGGTCCACGGAGTATACTCGCCGGAAAGTCGGGGTCATGTGCATCCATGGAGACTTAAAAGACTATCCCACCACCCTGGTGTCTCTAACCACAGGGGCCAGCAGGTAGACACAAGGAGTGGCAGTTGCCACAAATTTACACTATGAACTTATAATAGGGAGAGACTTCCCGGGCTTCCCGTCACTGTGGCCTGCTACAAGAGTGACTGTTACCTATGAGACAGGGGTACCCTTTAGCAGAGTGGCCTGGCTCCAGGGGGAGGCCAGAACCCTTGGAACTTGAGGCCGAAGGGCCATTGGTAGGGGTGACCGCCACTTCAGTGGAAGGGGGGGACAACCCCACTGAATGTAATGGTGGGAGATGTAGAGGACATGCGGCCGGGGCCTGAGCTGGCTGACCTTAATGTCTCTGGGGATAATTTCTGGTACTGCACAACACCGAGACCCAACCCTATCCCGAGCTTGGGGAAATGTACACTGCTCAAAAAAATAAAGGGAACACAAAAATAACACATCCTAGATCTGAATTAATTAAATATTCTTCTGAAATACTTTGTTCTTTTCATAGTTGAATGTGCTGACAACAAAATCACACAAAAATAAAAAAAATGGAAATCAAATTTTTCAACCCATGGAGGTCTGGATTTGGAGTCACACTCAAAATTAAAGTGGAAAAACACACTACAGGCGGATCCAACTTTGATGTAATGTCCTTAAAACAAGTCAAAATGAGGCTCAGTAGTGTGTGTGGCCTCCACGTGCCTGTATGACCTCCCTACAACGCCTGTGCATGCTCCTGATGAGGTGGCGGACGGTCTCCTGAGGGATCTCCTCCCAGACCTGGACTAAAGCATCTGCCAACTCCTGGACAGTCTGTGGTGCAACGTGACGTTGGTGGATAGAACGAGACATGATGTCCCAGATGTGCTCAATTGGATTCAGGTCTGGGGAACGGGCGGGCCAGTCCATAGCATCAATGCCTTCGTCTTGCAGGAACTGCTGACACACTCTGGCAGTGCTCCTCCTGTTCCTCCTTGCACAAAGGCGGAGGTAGCGGTCCTGCTGCTGGGTTGTTGCCCTCCTACGGCCTCCTCCACGTCTCCTGATGTACTGGCCTGACTCCTGGTAGCGCCTCCATGCTCTGGACACTACGCTGACAGACACAGCAAACCTTCTTGCCACAGCTCGCATTGATGTACCATCCTGGATAAGCTGCACTACCTGAGCCACTTGTGTGGGTTGCAGACTCTGTCTCATGCTACCACTAGAGTGAAAGCACCGCCAGCATTCAAAAGTGACCAAAACATCAGCCAGGAAGCATAGGAACTGAGAAGTGTCTGTGGTCACCACCTGCAGAACCACTCCTTTATTGGGGGTGTCTTGCTAATTGCCTATAATTTCAACCTGTTGTCTATCCCATTTGCACAACAGCATGTGAAATTGATTGTCACTCAGTGTTGCTTCCTAAGTGGACAGTTTGATTTCACAGAAGTGTGATTGACTTGGAGTTACATTGTGTTGTTTAAGTGTTTCCTTTATTTTTTTTGAGCAGTGTATTAATAGTAGATGGTGAACCACAACAACCAGGGGCAGAGTCGGTGTTTACCCGTTTTGTGGGTCATCAGGATATGTTGTATCAGGTAAACCAACTGCGTGGTGAACATATTGAACAGTTAGTGGTGACCCAGGCTTATCGCAAACTCGTGTTAGAGTTAGCCCACCAACATGTTCTCAGGGGGCATCTGGGAATGCAGAAAACACAGGACCGGATACTACAACGGTTTTACTGGCCCAGTGTGTTTAGAGAGGTGGACGAATTCTGTAAGTCTTGCCCGACCTGCCAGGCAACTAGCCTCCAGCCCCTTTTCCGCATTCCCTCGGTACCTCTCCCGATCATCAAGGTACCGTTTGAGCGAATCCCGATGGACCTCGTAGGCCCAGTAACGAAGTATACTAGAGGACACCAACACATCCTGGTCTCCTAGATTACGCCACTCGGTACCCGGAGGCGGTGCCACTGCGAAATACATCGGCTAAACTGATAGCTAAGGTGCAAATGGAAATGTTCTCCTGAGTGGGGCTACCTAAAGAGGTTATGACTGACCAGGGGACAGCTTTTATGTCTAAGGTCACGAGGGAGCTCTGTAAGCTGCTGCATATCAAACAGTTATGGACATCTGTTTACCATCCGCAAACAGACGGTCTGGTTGAAAGGTTTAATAAAACATTAAAACCCATGATAAAAAGGGTGGTGTCTAAAGATGGGAAGGACTTGGACCTTCTTCTGCCCTATCTCATGTTCACTGTGCGAGAGGTGCACCAGGCCTCTACTGGGATCTCGCCCTTCGAATTGCTATATGGCAGACATCCTTGCGGTTTGTTGGAAATAGCCAAAGAGCCGTGGGAACAGCAACCCACTCCACATAGAAGTGTCCTTGAGTATGTTACCAAGATGCAACAGCGGATAGAGACTGTTTTGCCTCTTGTCAGGGAGCATATGGAGGCCAAAGTCGGATCTATAATCGGCAGGCTCGGGTCCGGATCTTTAACCCGGGTGATTGGGTTTTGGTTCTGGTGCCAACCGTGGAGAGTAAGTTACTGGCCAGGTGGCAAGGGCCCTACGAGGTACTTTTAAAAAATTGGAGAGGTAAATTACAAGGTACACCAGCCAGGAAGATGAAAGCCGGAGCAGGTGTACCATGTGAATCTACTCAAACCGTGGAAAGATAGGGAAACCCGTACTGAAGACAACCTGCGGCCAGGTTATCTAGGTGAAGCGGTTTCGGCCCCTCTGTCTGAAGCAAGGGAAGCGGCTGCCACAGTAAGAATTGCTGACAACCTCTCCTCTAAGCAGGCTCAGGAGGCCAGGGAGTTTATTAGCCGGAACACGGATGTGTTTTCGGATCTCCCTGGATGCACTTCAACAATTGGGCATGACATTGTCACTGAGCCTCAGGCGAAAGTCCGGCTAAAACCATACCGGGTACCCGAAGTTCGGTGAAAAGCCATCTCAGAGGAAGTGCAGATGATGCTGAGGCTAGACGTTATTAAGGAATCTAAAAGTGAGTGGGCTAGTCCTATAGTGCTAATACCCAAGCCGGACGGGACACTCCAGTTCTGTAACAATTTTCGTAAACTGAACAAGATTTCCAAATTCGATGCGTATCCCATGCCCCGGGTGGATGAGCTTATCGAGAGGTTAGGACAAGCCGGGTATTTTTCTGTTTTGGACCTTACGAAAAGGTACTGGCAGGTGCCCTTAATGGAGGCTGCCAAAGAGAAAATTGCATTCATCACACCTGAAGGGCTGTATCAGTACAAGGTGCTACCCTTTGGTCTGCATGGTGCCCCCGCCACTTTTCAACGGCTTATGGACATTGTGCTGCGTCCACATCGTCGGTACGCTTCGGCTTACCTGGATGATATTGTCATCCACAGTATTGATTGGGAAAGTCACCTACCCAAAGTGCAGACTGTAGTGGACTCCCTTCGGAAGGCGGGACAAACCCCAAGTAAACAAAATAGAGGTGATAAGAAATTGGCCCCGACCTGTCACCACTAAACAAGTAAAGTCATTCCTAGGTATGATAGACTATTACATGAGATTTATTCCCCACTTTGCTACTGTAGCCGCGCCAATGACAGGGTTATTGAAGGGACGCAATTCAGTGATGGTTTACTGGAATGACCGGGCAGAAGAAGATTTCTCCGCTTTGAAGTCGGCCCTGTGTGGGTCCCCCATTTTGGTGATGCCCGACTTCAAGCAGGAATTTATAGTGCAGACAGAGACGCCTCCGATGTAGGCCTCGGTGCTGTACTGTCTCAGGAAGTCAACGGGGAGGAGCATCCCGTTGTCTTCCTAAGCTGCAAGCTCACCCAAACCGAGACCAGGTACAGTATAGTGAAGAGAGAGTGACTGACTATCAAGTGGGCACTTGAGTCTCTCCACTATTATTTGTTGGGGAGAACATTCCGCCTGGTGACTGACCACTCTCCTCTCAAGTGGATGAGCCAGGCCAAAGAGAGAAATGCCAGAGTCACCAGGTGGTTTCTGTACTTACAAAACGTTAAGTTCCCCGTAGTACACAGGGCAGGCTGGTTGCAGGGAAACACGGATGCCCTGTCCCGAGTATACTGTATGGCATGTGTTCACCCCCTCAGGGTTAAACAAAGGGTAAGGTATGTAAGAAGGTACAAGGAATCATCGTGGATGATAGGTACGTGTCACCGAGGTTCCTGGTCTCGGTGGAGTAAGAGACGGTTTTTATGTGTCAGCAGCAGTTGCTGTTTAACACTTTAATACTTAGTATGGCTGTATAGCTGATCCGGGACAGCTCTTACTGGGAGTAGTCAAAGTGCTAGGTGGGTGACTACTCCCCATGTTCCAGGCCGAGTGTTGCCAAGCCTAAAAACTAGCCAGCACTGCTAGGTGAGGAGCATTACCTCAGTCTGACAGTGGAGCTCAGGAGTTGTGTGTGCTGGGATCTGAGGCTTGTGCTGTGGAGGGCTGAGATACGTCTGTAAGGGAAACAGGCCTCCTAAAAGCCTGCTGTGGACTGCTGGATGCAGAACTGCCAACAAGGTGATTTTTTCTATGTGGACTTTCCATTGTGTGTAAACTAGCACCAAGACTGCAAAGTGACGTTTTGTTTTTGCTTTATGTGTGAATAAACCCGGAAGTTTGATTTCAGAACTGGTAATTTGCCTCTGTACTGCGTCCACACACCCTGTTTACTAGAGCGAATCCCCACACTGCCCAGAGGAAGGAAGATCGCTGCCAGGAACGCTGATGAGAGCAGATGACCAAAGCTATATACACTGTGGAACCGCATGCTTGTTGGAGAGACATTTGTTCTGCTCAGAGTCACCAGTGGATGCAAAGCAGACCCAGGTTGGTAAGATCGTGCACGCACCTCTTTACAGTGAGAGACTGAGACCAGGCCTGTAGTTAGTTAGGGTCTCTGTTTGTGTCAGGCCACAAGTGTTAATACTGTTCATTGCAAGGACTTAAAGTGACATTTCACATTGGAGAGTTGATAAAATTCCCACAAACTCAAGCCAGTCTGGCGTTTTGCTCAGAAAGAATACTCAGGCACGTGCTACAGGACCAGTTATAAGAGGGGAACTACTGTAGATCTGTGTAAGATTGTAAGCTGTTGTGCTGCACTGCAGGCTAGCCCCTACCACACACCCATACAGTTATTCCTGTTCATTTAGGGTAATAACAGGTAAGGTGTGGAAGCTTAGTTGTGCCTGCCAGTAGGTAAATTACAGCACTTTCCTCCTGCATCCATCGGAGGGTGCCGTGCTTTGCAGAACAAGGGTCTCAGCCTTCAGGCTGGGTGTATGTAAATTTATTTTATGTTCCCAGCATTTGTGGTTGTGTTCATTACCACGTTTTAGTAAAATTCTGTTTTGGCAAAAGCTGGTGTTGGAGTTGTTTTCCTCATTCGTGACTTTGCTGTATCCTGAGGAGCCCACCCCGATACACAGCTTACACATACACCCAGCCAGAAGGCTGAGACCCTTGTGCTGCACAGCTTGGCGCCCTCCGGATGATGCTGGAGGTAGGAACGGTTATTTACCTACTGGCGGGCTCAACTAAAACAGCCACGCCTTAGGCTACTTTCACACTGGCGTTTCTGGGTCCGCTTGTGAGATCCGTTTCAGGTCTCTCACAAGCAGCCCAAAACAGATCAGTTCAGCCCCAATGCATTCTGAATGGATAAGGATGCATCAATTTGGCTGCGTTTTGTCTCCGTTGCGTTTTTTAGATGGTCACTAAAACGCAGCTTGCAGCGTTTTGGTGACCGTCTGACTATACGGAGCCAAACGGATTCCTCTAGACTTACAATGTAAGTCAATGGGGACGGATCAGTTTTTCACAGACACAATATGGTGCAATAGAAAACTGATCCGTCCCCCATTGACTTTCAATGTAAGTCAAGACGGATCCGTTTTGACTTAGACTTTTTTTTAATGAAGAATGCAAACGGATCCGTTATTAACAGATACAAGCGTTTGCATTATTGGTGCGGATCCGTCTGTGCAGATACAAGATGGATTCGCACAAAACTCGAGTGTGAAAGTAGCCTTACCTGTTTTTACCCTAGAAATCAGGAACAACTGTTTGGGTGTGTGTAATCTTATTATACTCTGTAGTATTCCACCTCCAATAACTGGTCATGTAGCACGTGCCTTAGTGTTTCTTCTGAGTAAACGCCAGCCTGGCTTCAGTTTGTGGTGCAGTTTATCAGCTCTCCGGTGTGAAATGTAACTTTAACTGTGAAGTCCTTGTAATGAACAGTTAACAAATAGAAACCCTAACTAACTAACTACAGGCCTGGTCTCAGTCTCTAGGATTCTAGGCGCCAATACTGTAATGAGGTGCATGTAGGGTGGCTAGACATCCGGTTTTAGACTGGACAGTCCGGTTTTCTGCCTCCTTGTACACAGGGATGTCCTCCTTTTCAGTAGCTCACGCTCAGACAGCAGCACAAGCTGACTGACTAACAGGCTGACTGACTGTGGCTAACTGAGGGTGAGAGAAGCACCCCAAGCTTCCCCCATCTCACCTTCCGGTCTGAAAGTTCTCCCCCCCCACCCACCTTTTTGGCCGGCAATGGGGTGTGGCTTAATGGAGAAGGGCGTGGCTTAAATAAGCACGGTTAAGAATGGGGTGTGGTTTAGCAGTTTGGGGGCATGGCCTGTGAGGTCCGGCTTTCTGGGGTGAAGCCAGTGGCCACCCTAAGTGCGTGCACGCTCAGTCTTACTGACTCGGGTCTGCTCTGCATCAGCTGGTGACTGTGAATTGAACAAAGGCTTCTCCAACAGACGTGCAGTACCGCAGTGTATGTTGCTTTGCTCCTCAGCTCTCATCAGCATTCCTGGCAGCAATCCTCCTTCCTCTGGACATGATCAGCTTCTGTTGGCTGCAGCTCTGGTCACTGAAGGATGTTCCCACACCTGGATGTCGATGGATCCTCTCCTCATACAGGTCCTCAGTGTCTCCCTCAGCTTCACTCTAAGGCCTCTTGCACATAAACTTTTTTTTTTCTGTCTCTGTTCTGTTTTTGCGGGTTCCGTTTGCGGTCCGTATGCGGAACCATTAATTTCAATGGTTCCGCAAGAAAAACGGAATGTACTCCGTATGCATTCCGTTTCCGTATTTCCGGATATCCGTAAAAGATAGAATTTGTCCTATTGTTGCCCGCAAATAACAATCCATTGCTCCATTCAAGTCAATGGGTCCATAAAAAAACGGAATGCATACATCTGTATGTCATCCGTTTTTTTGCGGATCCATGCCCACTTTACACATGTGTTTACTGTTTAAAAACATTACTGTACATTACCGTAATGATTACAAATTTTGTTTCCTTTTGCAATCTGCAAAAAACGGATCGCACACGGAAACCAAATGGAGATTTTTTGTGGAAAAAAGGAACGGAAACAGAAACAACGAAAAAGCGGAACAACGGATCCGTGTAAAACAGACCCCAAAACACAGAAAAAGCCATACAGTCGTGTGCAAGAGGCCTAAGATGGAGGATCTTCGCTTCCTTTTCAGGCTTGTAACTCCACCCCTAAGATTTTTTTTTACATCAGATGAATCTAGGAATGCAGCCCTTTCTAGCTATGGTTAGGAAACAGCAGCCTCTTGTGGCCAAACAGCAGAATGCCAGTCCAGATCATTTAATTTCATTTACACAAACACAGTGTTCACACAATGAGAGCTGTTTCCTCGTCTCACATTTTTACCACAGATTAGCTACCCGTTGGAAGATTTACAGATTGCTGTAGGAATTGTAGTACATATTGGGAAATTGTGCTCTCCTATAATTGATTTGGAAAGTTGTCTGGATCTGATAGAGAGAAACTATCCCAAGTTCAGTTTGGAAGTATTGTGAATGTATCTTGGGATGACTTGAACTGGAAATATTTGATTCGTCAAAAGCCAAATTTCCTTCGTGGTAATGAATCAATTTTTCCTGAAATAATGGTAAAAAAAAATAAAATACATACTCACCTCATCCATTTGCTCGCGGAGGAGCCATTGCGGCCACCTTGATTGAAGAAAACACTCCAAATCTCGCGTGCGCTGACTGATGGCATCACTGCACCCAGCCAATCATGACGTCACAAGTTGAGTATGTATTTATTTTATTTTTTTAACCCCTGATTAACCTCTGAAATGCCTCAATGTAACTGTGGGGTCTAACGCCGGGAGGGGGGTTTGGGCGTGATCTACTTACAGTAGAATGTGATTCATGACAAAGTAATTCGTAACAAATTGAATTTCTTTGTGAAGTTCAGCAAAGCAGCCGAATAAAATTTTTGATAACTTCGCTCATCTCTACTGACTACGATCATTGTCTGTGTTACGAACTGACTAAACTAGTGGTCTGTACCTCAATGGAATGTTCGCTGTTTAACAAAATGGACCTCATTATTACTTTCTATTCATCACCTTCACTGCCCCACCACTTCACGGCCTACATCATGAGGGAGCCCAGTCATGCACCTCTAAACGTCACAATATTAAGCCAGGGCACCCCACCTAACACCAGGCAGAAGCCACAGAGTCAGGGATTGCACCAAGGGAAGAAAGGACACACCCTCCATTCACTGCTGCATGGCCCCAGGGAGTGCCACAGTGAGGACAGCCACCGTGAACCACTACCTCTCCTATCCTCCTTATAGTACTCTTCCATGTTGTCACTTTCAAATACAACCCAGTCCTTTTCAAAGGGGTTCTACACAAATCTGGTGACTTTATGATAATTAAATTAATAAACTGAATGTTATTTTTCAGTCTTAAGTCATCCTCCTCTGCTGACATGACCTCTGTGTGCATGTTTTCCCCTGTAGAACACTCTATGGTCCCCCCCATCCCCACTACAATTGACTGTAGAAGTCACACTCATGCCCACATAAGTAGACACTGTTATTTACCATGGATCAACTGTAGATTATTGTATTGGAGCCATCATATAGGACTCCAACAATACTATGCAGAAGGAGGCACATTGTGGCTGAAGGTGAGAACATACTTACCAACTCTCCCAAAATTGTCCTGCTGGTCTCCTGGACAAGTTGGCAAATCTCACAGGTTTCACATGGTCGGGCTGCTTTCTCTTTCTCATGTACTTTAAATGTATCAGTGCACAAATATGCATAGAGGGAGTGGGGCACCATACAAAAAGTGCACAAATGTGCATAGAGGGAGTGGGGCACCATACAAAAAGAGGTGGGATGCCACCCAAAAGGGTGAGGTGAAGAATATTAAAAGGGACAGGGCAAAGGCAAAAAAAAAACGTCTCTATGAGAAACAATCATGAAGGTAACAAGTATGGATTAGCATATGGTATGCTATTGATGTACTTATTATGCCAGTCCATTATGAGCAGAACTCCTGTAAGATTTTGGAGAACCCCTTTTAAACATTTTCATCACTATGATGTCAGACCCTAGCTCTTCTCTTGGAAATAGGATTTACATTCTGGCCAAGGCAGCTAAACACTATGTACGGTAACAGAATATCCATACCTGACATAGTCAATCTCTGCAATGCATGAGTTCAATTTATGTTCTTCATTTAAAAAGGTCTCTCCATAGCCCCCCTCCAACACCACCTCCCCTTAGGCTTGTCACACAATGTTCTGGACTGTGTGATCTGCTGTAAGTGATGACAGAGAATACACTAAATACACGTGCTAAATGTCACTTCTGTAGTTTTTCATTAAGCTGCCTGATCGAGATGAGGAGGCCACCATGATTTTTTTTATGGAGAACATGACACTTCAGAGCACCTCTACCACACAGCTACATGGTGCCTGGCACTGCTGTCCTGGTGAGCCCAGGCTGGCAGGGGCTAGGAAAGGGCAGAGACAAGGAGGAAGAAGAGTGTGTTGAGGTGGACGAAGAAAGCTTCCTGGTCAATCTCTCCGAGTGATCATTGGAGCCATTGTCAGCATTCCTAGTGTCTGTATCTTTGTGTTCTAATCTTTACTATAGTCCATTAGTCCAACCTTTTGCCACCGACTCCATTTTTGCCAAACATGCTCGCTTCCTATTGAATTATATTATATCAAAGGGGTTATCCCGGGCCCCTTGTATGGATTATACTTTTTTGCCAGTGTAGGGAGAGGTTGCTTTGTGGAGCAGAGACAGACTTTTAGGGACACCAAACACTAGCTAATAGGGCCACAAAAGTCTTTTTAATGACTGGTATAGGTGTGCTATCAATAGGTGTGTGATATACTTATAATATACTTTCTAACATAGAAAGTATATTATAGTGCATTTGTATTGTGCAGCAGTTGTGTGTGGTTCTGCTGCTATACCGCAGCTATATAGAGGGACAAACGCTATTGGAGTAACTAATTGCACCTGGTGTGATATACCTGTTGCCCCAAAAAAAACTGATTGAGGGGTGTGATATACATAGTAACATAGTAACATAGTACATAAGGCAGAAAAAAGACATTTGTCCATCCAGTTCGGCCTGTTATCCTGCAAGTTGATCCAGAGGAAGGCAAAAAAACCCTGTGAGGTAGAAGCCAATTTTCCTCACTTTAGGGGAATAAAAATTCCTTCCCGACTCCAATCAGGCAATCAGAATAACTCCCTGGATCAATGATATTATATACCTATAATATACTTTCTAACATAGAAAGTATATAGTGCATTTGTATTGGGCAGCAGTTGTGTGCGGTTCTGCTGCGATACCGCAGGCATATAGAGCGACAAGCGCTATTGGAACAACTATTTGCAACTGGTGTGATATACCTGTTGCCCCCCAAAAAACTAATTGAGGGGTGCAATATACCTGCTTCCACAAAATACCGATTAAGGGGTTTGATTTACCTGCTTCCAAAAAATACTGATTGAGGGATGCGATATACCTGCTTCCACCAAATATTGATTAAGGGGTTTTATATGCCTGCTTCCACAAAATACTGATTGAGGGGTGCGATATACCTGCTTCCACCAAATATTGATTGATGCCTGCGATACACCGGCTTCCACAAAATCCTGATTGAGGGGTGCGATATACCTGCTTCCACTAAATATTGATTAAGGGGTTCTACATACCTGTTTCCACAAAATACTGATTGAGGGGTGCGATATACCTGCTTCCACAAAATAAAGAGTGAGGGGTCAGATATACCTGCTTCCACAAATACTGATTAAGGGGTTTGATATACCTGCTTCCACAAAATGCTGATTGAGAGGTGCAATATGTCTGCTTCCACAAAATACTGATTGAGGGGTGCGATATACCTGCTTCTACCAAATATTGATTCAGGTGTTCTATATACCTGCTTCCACCAAATATTGATTGAGGCCTGCAATACACCGGCTTCCGCAAGATACTGATTGAGGGGTGCGATATACCTGCTTCCAATAAATATTGATTATGGCCTGAGATATACCTGCTTCCACAAAATACTGATTGGGGTGCGATATACCTGCTTGCAGGGGTAACACACACACTCTTAACTCAAATTTCTTAAGGCGTTATCTTGAAACAAAAGCCATTGAAAAGCAATTGCTTAACACATTTAGTTGCATTTAGTTTAGATAACATGTCTCATGAAGCATGTGTGTGTTAACCCTGCTACATCTGTACCTGCTTTCACAAAATACTGATTGAGGGGTGCGATATACCTGCTTCTACAAAATACTGATTAAGGGGTTTGACATACCTGCTTCTACAAAATACTAATTGAGGGGTGAAACATACCTGCTTCCACAAAATACTGATTAAGGGGTTTGATATGCCTGCTTCCACAAAATACTGACTGAGGGGTGCAATATACTTGCTTCCACCAAATATTGATTCAGGAGTTCTATATACCTGTTTCCACAAAATACTGATTGAGGGGTGCGATATACCTGCTTCCACAAAATACTGATTGAGGGGTGCGATATTCCTGCTTCCACCAAATATTGATTCAGGTGTTCTATATACCTGTTTCCACAAAATACTGATTGAGGGGTGCGATATACCTGCTTGCAGGGGTAACACGCACACTCTTAACTCAAATTTCTTAACGCGTTATCTTGAAACAAAAGCCATTGAAAAGCAATTGCTTAACGTATTTAGTTTAGATAACATGTCTCATAAAGCATGTGTGTGTTAACCCTGCTACATCTGTACCTGCTTCCACAAAATACTGATTGAGGGGTGCGATATACCTGCTTCTACAAAATACTGATTAAGGGGTTTGATATACCTGCTTCCACAAAATACTAATTGAGGGGTGCGATATACCTGCTTCCACAAAATACTGATTAAGGGGTTTGATATGCCTGCTTCCACAAAATACTGACGGAGGTGTGCGATATACTTGCTTCCACCAAATATTGATTATGGTGTTCTATATACCTGTTTCCACAAAATACTGATTGAGGGGTGCGATATACCTGCTTCCACAAAATATTGATTGAGGGGTGCAATATACCTGCTTCCACAAAATACTGATTGAGGGGTTCTACAGTCGTGGCCAAAAGTTTTGAGAATGACAGAAATATTAGTTTTCACAAAGTTTGCTGCTAAACTGCTTTTAGATCTTTGTTTCAGTTGTTTCTGTGATGTAGTGAAATATAATTACACGCACTTCATACGTTTCAAAGGCTTTTATCGACAATTACATGACATTTATGCAAAAAGGTCTGTATGAATTTGGGGGCATCTCCTCTCATGTACTGAGCACCCCCCTGCATCTCCCCTCATGTACTGTGCACCCCCCCAGCATCTCCCCTCATGTACTGAGCACCCCCCTTCATCTCCCCTCATGTACTGAGCACCCCCCCAGCATCTCCCCTCATGTACTGAGCACCCCCCTGCATCTCCTCTCATGTACTGAGCACCCCCCTGCATCTCCCCTCATGTACTGAGCACCCCCCCCAGCATCTCCTCTCATGTACTGAGCACCCCCCCAGCATCTCCCCTCATGTACTGAGCACCCCCCCCCCAGCATCTCCCCTCATGTACTGAGCACCCCCCTGCATCTCCTCTCATGTACTGAGCACCCCCCTGCATCTCCCCTCATATACTGAGCCCCCCTCCTTCATACACTAAACATCCCTCATGCACAAGCTCCACCACATTTACATTATAGTTTGTACTCACTGTGAAGAAAGTTCCTCAGTACATGAGAGGAGATGCGGGGGGGGGGGGGGGGGGGGGCTCAGTACATGAGAGGAGATGCAGGGGGGTGCTCAGTACATGAGGGGAGATGCTGGGGGGGGGGGGTGCTCAGTACATGAGAGGAGATGCTGGGGGGTGCTCAGTACATGAGGGGAGATGCAGGGGGTGCTCAGTACATGAGCGGAGATGCAGGGGGGTGCTCAGTACATGAGGGGAGATGCTGGGGGGGGGGGTGCTCAGTACATGAGAGGAGATGCTGGGGGGTGCTCAGTACATGAGGGGAGATGCAGGGGGTGCTCAGTACATGAGCGGAGATGCAGGGGGGTGCTCAGTACATGAGGGGAGATGCAGGGGGGTGATCAGTACATGAGGGGAGATGCTGGGGGGGTGCTCAGTACATGAGAGAAGATGCTGGGGGGGGGCTCAGTACATGAGAGGAGATGCTGGGGGGGTGCTCAGTACATGAGGGGAGATGCTGGGGGGGTGCTCAGTACATGAGAGGAGATGCAGGGGGGTTCTCAGTACATGAGAGGAGATGCAGGGGGGTGCTCAGTACATGAGGGGAGATGCTGGGGGGGTGCTCAGTACATGAGGGGAGATGCAGGGGGGTGCTCAGTACATGAGAGGAGATGCTGGGGGGGTGCTCAGTACATGAGAGGAGATGCAGGGGGGTGCTCAGTACATGAGAGGAGATGCAGGGGGGTGCTCAGTACATGAGAGGAGATGCAGGGGGGTGATCTGTACATGAGGGGAGATGCTGGGGGGGTGCTCAGTACATGAGAGGAGATGCAGGGGGGTGCTCAGTACATGAGAGGAGATGCAGGGGGGTGCTCAGTACATGAGAGGAGATGCAGGGGGGTGCTCAGTACATGAGAGGAGATGCAGGGGGGTGATCAGTACATGAGGGGAGATGCTGGGGGGGTGCTCAGTACATGAGAGGAGATGCAGGGGGGTGCTCAGTACATGAGAGGAGATGCAGGGGGGTGCTCAGTACATGAGGGGAGATGCAGGGGGGTGCTCAGTACATGAGAGGAGATGCTGGGGGGTGCTCAGTACATGAGAGGAGATGCAGGGGGGTGCTCAGTACATGAGAGGAGATGCTGGGGGGTGCTCAGTACATGAGGGGAGATGCTGTGGAGGATGGGGGTGTTCAGTGTATGAGTGGAGATACTGTGGAGGATGGGGGTGCTCAGTATATGAGTGGAGATACTGTGGAGGATGGGGGTGCTCAGTATATGAGGGGAGATACTGTGGCGACACTAGTGCTGAGCTATGTCTTGGCAGCGCACAGCTCCAGGACGTATTGCACATAGGAGCACACTATGACCTGGCGCTGTGTGAGGTCAGGACATAGTGCAGCACTGACGCCAAGAGACAGTGCCAAACCAAGAGCGATGGCGTCTGGAGGAGAAGCAGAGAGGGGAGTATACACCATATATATATATATTTTCTAGTCTGATGGCTGCATTTAATGTACTAAGGAGTGAGATGGAGGTTATAGGGGGAGACAGGGGTCTGAATAAATTTTAGGCCTGTATAAATTTGTGTGCTGATCTGTATGAATTTGGGGGTTGTTCTGGGGTCTGAATGGATTTGGGGCTGACTTGGGGTCTAATCTGGGGTCTGTATGAATTTGGGGGCTGATCTGGAATCTGGATAACTTTTGAGATCTTGTCTGGAGGTCTGCATCATTAATTTTGGGATCTCATGTGGGCTCTGTGTTAAACAGGGTTTATCCAGCCATGTAAAATTCATTTTCTAAAACTGATTTGCATGCGATAATAAAAGCAGTGAATTGATACATCTCTGATCCCTGCCGCACTCCTTCCACTACTTCCCGTGTCTTCGCTGGTCTATGTACTGCTATGTCCCCCTCCACTGAGACATGAGACCACTGCAGCCAGTGATTGAGAAGTGAGCGGTGGGATCAAAAAAGTTTTGCTACTTTTATTATTTTATCATGTTCTCAGCCATTTTAAAGTAAACTAATGTTGGCACATGGGGCAGCATGGGGCATAGTATTGGTAGACACTACAGGGTGGCAGTGTTAAAAGGGGCAACTATATAGGGAGGTTATTTGCTATAGAGGGTCGGGGTGGACTGCAGAAACAACAAGCCAAAGTCAAAGGTATAAGCTGAATTTCCTGGTCCCTAATGCAAAATCGGTAACAGACCTCCTCTACCCTGTGCCATTTATTATTACTGGTGTCTTTTTATGTGGCAGAGGGGGATGCGCACCCCTGTCCGAAGTTGTGTGCACATGAGCTTCTGGAATCAAACTGAAAAGAAAAGGAAAGTGAACAAACTGAGATCTGTGGAGATTTTAAACGTGAATTTGGGGGAGGGGGGGCGCTTTTGTATTGTTCGCCCTGTTGGCAAATTTCCCTAGAAACTGCTCTGGTCTGGTACTCAATAACATACAGGGTTGTATTGTAGTTGTAGCTGGCCTAACAGTTTGCTGATCCCACCTACTTGACTTGGCCACTCCTTCAACCAGATTGGCTCCACCTACAACATGGGGCCACCTTTACCTTTTTTTCCAGGGCAACTTTCAGTTCCCAATCTGCCCCTGCATACACCCATCAACCATAACAATAAAACCACCAAGAGGTGAAGTTAATGACATTGATTATCTCAAGACAATAGCACCTGTAGTGGGGTAGAAAATATTTTCAGCAAATAAAAATTAATGCTGGCTATGATAGAAAAGTGTCAAAACACACAGAGCAATACAGCATGTTGCATATGGGGCTGCACAGCCATAGAGTCTATGCTGATCCCTGTCCACCGCGGAAAGCACCTACAATGGACACATGATCATCAAAAGTGGACCAAGGAGGTTGCCTGGTCTGATAATCAAATTTTCTTTTTCTTTTACAATTTGAAGATATCCAGGTGGATCACTTACCTGGGGAAGAGATGGCACAATAATGCACTATGGAAAGAAGTCAAGCTAGTGGAGGCAGTGTGATGCTCTGTGCAATGTTCTTCTGGAAAACCTTGGGTTCTGACATTCATGTGGATGTTACTTTGACATGTATGACCTACCTAAACATTATTGCAGACCACGTACATCCCTTCATGGAGGCAGCATTCCCAAATATCAATGACTTCTCTCTGCAAGATAATATGTCCTGCCACACTGCAGAAATTGTTCAGGAATAGTTTGAGGTACATGAAAAAGACTTGGCGTGGTGATGACTTGGCCTTCAACTTCTCAAGAACTCTGAAAATCAAGTCCAATCCATGGAGGCTCCACCATATAACTTTCAGGACTTAAAGGGAATTTATTTTAGGAAAATGACTTTTGATTTTTTCCTCATAAAAAATGCAATGCAATGAACTTTTTATGTGTTTTATTTTTACGGTGTTCCCTATATGGTAAAACTGACCTGTTACCTTAATTCTCCAGGTCACTAATTACAGCGATGCAACATTTGGATAGGTTTTTTTTTTGTGTTTTAATAATTTAAAAAATAAAAAATATATTTTTTTATTTGCATCACCATATTCTGACCCCCAGAACTTTTTTATATTTACGCCTGTGAGGGCTCTTTATTGTTGGGCAATCTGTAGTTTTTATTGATACGATTTTGAAGCGTGTAATATTTAAAAGATATGGTGGCTCACCCTTCACTAATTCAGGAGCAGGTGCTACAAAGCCTAAATGACTCACCCTGTCAAAAAAAAGTAAAGGATATATATTAATAGTAAGGGCTGAGCACTCACCACTTGAACAATAGAAACAAAACACTTCAAGGTAAAGAGGTAGCTAGGTAATTTAATAGTTAAAAAAGCACACTGTGCAAAAAAATCAAAAAACTATACAATAAATGAGAATAAATGCAATAAAAAATATATGGTGGTTACTTCATCATGTTATTTGTGAGAAGCAGGAAAAGGAAAACAAATTGGAGGTGGTTTTCCTGTATTTGCATAAGAACACATAAGAACACATACAATAGAAATATAAAGATATATATATATATCAAAAATGTGCAGTGATTAGTTCATCATAAAATTTGTAAAAGGCAGAAGAAAAGGTAGAAATGTGGTTGGAGGTAATCTTCATGCGGTTACATGCACAGGCGATGTAAAATATATAAAAATATTCATATATTTGTATAGCCTCATATGAAAGTTATTTACCTTACATATGAGGTTATACAAATAACATGTGTACCTAAACTCGAGTCCTACTACTACTGGGCAGCATATGAATACATATTATCTCCGTGTTCTAGACACATAGAACTACATACGTACTGCTTTATTATTGCTGTTCTCCACTTACGGGAGTGAATATATCCAGACCTGCATATGTGAGGAATGATTGAGAGGATTTCTTAGATGCCTAATAATCCACAACGTCTGGATCGGATAGTATATGAATATTTATGCTTTTTTACATCATCTGTGCATGTAATCTTATGCAGATTATCTTTAACAATATTTCTACCTCTTCTACCGTTTTTTACGAATAAATGAATATTTTTATATATTTTACATCGCCTTTGCATGTAACCGCATGAAGATTACCTCCAACAACATTTCTACCTTTTTTTCCGCCTTTTACAAATTTTAGGATGAACTAATCACTGCACATTTTTGATATACAGTCATGTGAAAAAATTAGGACACCCTTTGAAAGCATGTGGTTTTTTGTAACATTTTTAATAAATGGTTATTTCATCTCCGTTTCAACAATACAGAGAGATTAAAGTAATCCGACTAAACAAAGAAAACTGAAGAAAAGTCTTTTCAAGATCTTCTGTAAATGTCATTCTACAAAAATGCCTATTCTAACTGAGGAAAAAGATAGGACACCCTTGCCCCTAATAGCGAGTGTTACCTCCTTTGGCTGAAATAACTGCAGTGAGACGGTTCTTGTAGCCATCTACCAGTCTTCGACATCGGTCTGAGGAAATTTTACCCCACTCCTCAATGCAGAACTTTTTCAGCTGTGAGATGTTTGAGGGGTTTCTTGCACGTACAGCCCTTTTCAAGTCACCCCACAGCATCTCAATGGGATTCAAATCTGGACTTTGACTTGGCCATTCCAGGACTCTCCATTTCTTCTTTTTCAGCCAATCTTTGGTTGATTTACTAGTATGTTTTGGGTCATTGTCATGTTGCATGGTCCAGTTCCGCTTCAGCTTTAATTTTCTAACTGATGGTCTCACATGTTCTTCAAGCACCTTCTGATACACAGTAGAATTCATCGTGGATTCTATGATGGTGAGCTGACCAGGTCCTGCTGCAGCAAAGCAGCCCCAAACCATGACACTTCCACCTCCATGCTTCACAGTTGGTATGAGGTTCTTTTCTTGGAATGCTGTGTTTGGTTTACGCCAAACATGTCCTCTGCTGTTGTGTCCAAATAATTCAATTTTGGACTCATCTGTCCAAAGAACATTATTCCAGAAGTCCTGGTCTTTGTCAACTTTATCGCTGGCAAATGTCAGTCTGGCCTCGATGTTTCTCTTGGAAAGCAAAGGTTTCCTCCTTGCACACCTCCCATGCAAGTTAAACTTGTACAGTCTCTTTCTGATTGTAGAGGCATGTACTTCTACATCAACAGTAGCCAGAGCCTGCTGTAGTTCTCGAGATGACACTTTAGGGTTTTTGGATACCTCTTTTAGCATCTTGCGGTCTGCTCTTGGGGTGAACTTGCTGGGGCGACCAGTCCTGGGCATGTTGGCAGTTGTTTTGAAAGCCCTCCACTTGTAGACTATCTTCCGGACAGTGGAATGGCTGATTTCAAAATCTTTTGAGATCTTTTTAAATCCCTTCCCAGACTCATAGGCTGCTACAATCTTTTTTCTGAAGTCCTCTGACAGCTCTTTTGCTCTCACCATGGTGCTCACTCTCACTTCAACAGTCAGGAGCACACCAAACTAAATGTCTGAGGTTTAAATAGGGCAAGCCTCATTCAACATGCAGAGTAACGATCTACTAATTATGTGCACCTGGTGTGATATACCTGTGTGAGATCTGAGCCAATTTAAGAGGGAATACATGTGAGGGTGTCCTATCTTTTTCCTCAGTTAGAATAGGCATTTTTGTAGAATGACATTTACAGAAGATCTTGAAAAGACTTTTCTTCAGTTTTCTTTGTTTAGTTGGATTACTTTAATCTCTCTGTATTGTTGAAACGGAGATGAAATAACCATTTATTAAAAATGTTACAAAAAACCACATGCTTTCAAAGGGTGTCCTAATTTTTTCACATGACTGTATATATCTTTATATTTCAATTATATGTTCTTATGCAAATACAGGAAAACCATCTCCAATTTATTTTTTCTTTTCCTGCTTCTCACAAATAACATGATGAAGTAACCACCATGTATTTTTTATTGCATTTATTCTCATGTATTGTATAGTTTTTAGATTTTTTGCACTATTAAATTACCTAGCTACCTCTTTACCTTGAAGTGTTTTATTTCTATTGTCCAAGTGGTGAGTGCCCAGCCCTTACTATTAATATATATCCTTTGTTTTAATATTTGCTATGGAATAAAGAGGATTTGTGATTTTTTTACTCGCTGGATCCAGTTCCTTTTTGGGTTTATGTTACCATTAACCCTTTCACTGCCTTAGATCACAAGAGATGGTACCATTAACTCTTAGACTACCAGGGATATTATAACTATCCGTCTGTTTTGTGGAGCGAATTATTCTGTTTAAAGGGGTTCTCCAGGACTAGAAATGTCTGCTTCCTTCCAAAAACAGCACCACACCTGTCCATAGGTTGGGTGTGGAATTACAATTCAGCCCCATTGTCTTCGATGGTTCTGAGCTGCTCTATGGAGACAATCCATATACATGTGTGGTGTTTTTTTTTGGAAGAAATTAGCCATGCTTTTTTAAATCCTGGACAACTCCCAAACACTGTTACACAGGAACCCTTGTAACAAAAGAATCAATAGCCTTTGTATGTTTTAGGGCCCTAAGGCTCTGCTAACACAAATTTGCCACAATAAGTACTGATTTTGGGGCTTATCTTTATTAGGGTGTTCCACAGATGCAATGACAGACTGATACTCCCCATGACACTTTATGCAGTGGTACCAACTGTTACTAGTGTGTATCTGCCAGAATGTGATTCCAACATGTTGGGAAATCATTTGTACAGACATCTGCTATTCTAAATTCATTTTTACTATGCTAGTGTTTGTGGCATTTTGAATGGTACTGTGCATGGCATGGTGAAGCCTTAAAGTTGGTACACTATGCACGTGGCTCAGAATATACCATCCACAGTTAATGTACCTTACATTTTATAAGCAGGATTAAAAAACAAGTCTGACATTTAGTTATGATCCACTTCAATAAACAAGCAGGTTCCTACCAAGTTAGTTAGTGGATTATGTAGCTTTTTATTCCTCCAACAGAAGCAAGATGCAGAAGCGTGCCAGCAGAGTGGGTACAGACTTTAAAATACCTTTCTCAGATTGCAAATTGGCGTGGAATCAAACATGGAGATTAATCTTGCTGAGCTTATTTATTTTACAGAGAGAGAGAATTGGGAAGGTCACATTGACCCTAAGCAGTGGCCGGCTGATACTAAATGAATAAAGCGAGACAGCTGCACTAATAACGGGAAGAATGCTTTTTTTCATCTTTAAATTAAAGATGCACCACAATGGTATGACAATGACAAAACGGGCCTTGAATCCATCTAAGCAGACAGAGGGAACTGTAGCCGTACACATCAGAGAAATATTGACTGAACCATGAATAATCATGATTTTTCTCAGGCTGTGCATGAAAAGGATTGCACAGTATGTGCTCCACAACACTTCTTTTTAGCAGATAAGTGACAGATCTCTGAAATCAGCTTGTGATATTAAAGGTTCCCTTTAACTATGGCAAAAAAGACAAAGAAACAAAAAATTGGCATCCAGAATTTCATGGACACGAATGTTTCAAACTGCATTCCCTCCATTCCTATTGGCAACAAGCACTGTGTGACCCTGTACTCTCAGGAGATCACTGTACATTATATAGAAACCCAGCACTGTGTGATCCTGTCCTGATAATCTACAGTCAGGAGATCACTGTACATTATATAGAAACCCAGCACTGTGTGATCCTGTCCTGATAATCTACAGTCAGGAGATCACTGTACATTATATAGAAACCCAGCAGTGTGTGATCCTGTCCTGATAATCTACAGTCAGGAGATCACTGTACATTATATAGAAACCCAGCACTGTGGGATCCTGTCCTGATAATCTACAGTCAGGAGATCACTGTACATTATATAGAAACCCAGCACTGTGGGATCCTTTCCTGACAATCTACAGTCAGGAGATCACTGTACATTATATAGAAACCCAGCGCTATGTGATCCTGTCCTGATAATCTACAGTCAGGAGGTCAGGAGATCACTGTACATTATATAGAAATCCAGCAGTGTGTGATCCTGTCCTGATAATCTACAGTCAGGAGATCACTGTACATTATATAGAAACACAGTGCTATGTGATCCTGTCCTGATAATCTACAGTCAGGAGGTCAGGAGATCACTGTACATTATATAGAAACCCAGCACTGTGTGATCCTGTCCTGATAATCTACAGTCAGGAGATCGCTGTACATTATATAGAAACCCAGCACTGTGTGATCCTGTCCTGATAATCTACAGTCAGGAGATCACTGTACATTATATAGAAACCCAGCACTGTGTGATCCTGTCCTCATAATCTACAGTCAGGAGATCACTGTATATTATATAGAAATCCAGCACTGTGTGATCCTGTCCTGATAATCTACAGTCAGGAGATCACTATATATTATATAGAAACCCAGCACTGTGTGATCCTGTACTGGTAATCTACAGTCAGGAGATCACTGTACATTATATAGAAACCCAGCATTGTGTCATCCTGTCCTGATAACCTACAGTCAGGAGATCACTGTACATTATATAGAAACCCAGCACTGTGTGATCCTATCCTGATAATCTACTGTCAGGAGATCACTGTACATTATATAGAAACCCAGCACTGTGTGATCCTGTCCTGATAATCTACAGTCAGGAGATCACTGTACATTATATAGAAACCCAGCGCTGTGTGATCCTGTCCTGATAATCTACAGTCAGGAGATCACTGTATATTATATAGAAACCCAGGACAGTCTGTACAATCCAGTCAGGAGATCACCGTAAAAACATCCAGTTGATAAATCAATTTTCTTTGATAACAGGTGACATAATAAGTAGAACCTGTGGTGAGAACTGTGTAACTTAACTATTCTGATGACAAAACAAATAGCAATGCCCGCATTTTGCTGCAATGATCATGTTCTTATGAGATGTGAAGTCTGGGCACAGTTCCAAATCTGTCTTCTGTGTCAATCAGTGGTCACTGTGTGGGTGTGCGGGAGGCAAGGATGACTCTCTGGATAGATATAGATTGTTACAAAACAGAATGAAAATAGACCCAGTCAAGTGTATATAAACCCTGGACATACCACTGCATAGGAGAACAAGCCTCAGAGGACACACAGAGCAAGTCAAACTATTGTAATCTGTTAACACATACTTAACCTAAGATGCTGGGGAAGCCAGAAACACATGAAGATGGCACTATGGCCGAGTTAAGTTGTCAAGTGAAGGAGGACAACACGGACCGGAGGGAGCGCTACTCTGCAGAATGGCTGGATACATCTGTCTTCAGTAGACCAGAGGAGAGGTGAGACAACTGAGATCTAACAACCACACTGCAGAGGTCATTAGTATACATATAGAAAACATTAAATGCATCAATTCCATATTGCCCCCCATGACTTTGGTTATATGTTGGAAAGTAAAATTTTACTGAGTACCTGTAGAGGGCAACAAAGATACCGACAACAATTAGGAAAAACACAATTTTATCTAACATGTTGCACTATTACATGAACAATATGTTTCATTCTCATATTTCTCTCATTCAGCTGTAATGCTCGTGATGCCAATGTTTGGAGGCGGGAAAGCTTCAAACAGCAGGGGAAAACACATTTCCTCGTCCAATGTTCTCCAGCTCAGATCATGAAAATGGGTCGTCTTGGTCACCGCCTTACTCAATATCAACTTCCCTACCAGAGAACTCTACCCCTGCCTATCTTCAAGCCAGCAGACCTTACTACCAAGATGGATCGCATGGCAACACCTCCACAGCTTCGTGGCATGATTGAGTTCGAGAGAGCCTTAAGCAATCCAGGCAATGATGGGTCATGTCAAGACAAGATACCCGTCTCTCAAATCACCAAAGAGTTGCCTCCAGTCATGCAGCCAGCACGTATGGAATTCTCTAAACCCAACCTGGCATCTTCCTTCTCCAGATCTATGTCACAGGAGGCTCAGAGGGGTTAAATGATTATAATGGACAGTGGCATGGGGGTGTACCATCTGAAAAATGTATTAGTCCTATTAAGGCCAGGTTTGAATGCAGTTTGTGTCTGCACTGTGTTTGCACTAGAATCTCAGTTATAGAGTTTATGCCCAGCAGCAAAATGTCCATTAGCAAATTAATTTATAGACAAATTGCTCAGAATGTTCTGGTTTTTTATAGGAATATTGCAGAAGAAAACATTATGATTGTACCTGGAAAGTATTGTATTCCATAAATGTATCGGATCACTCTTTACAGGTTACAGAACTTCAACTCCATTGTGTTTAGCACAAGTGTTGGAAGTCAATAATCCCAAAGTCTTGCTTGGTCAGAGGAACGTTCATCCATTGTTTTGTTGTTCTTTAGAAGGTTCTTGGTGTTATGTGTAGAAGTTGGTGGACATCTAGATCTAGCAGATGTGGGATTGGAATTGTCATGTTTCCTCTTTTTTCATTTTGACTATTTCTGAAGGTGTGCAGGTTAAGACATGTTTCTGCAATTTGCGTTTTCTCATATCCACAAATAATAACTGATTGCATATTTGGATGAAGTTAGAAGTGCAAAATGACTGAGCATCAGAAAGTATAAGGTATGGTGTCACCAAGCAAGACCATAATTGATACCTGAAGGCTAGGTTGTTATAACTGCTTAACTGGTTCCTTAAGGACAGGATGTTATAACTGGTTCCTAAAGGATAGTACATTATAATTGGTTACTGAAGGATAGGATGCTATAACGGGTTTGTGAAGAATAGGTTGTTATAACTGGTTCCTAAAAGTTAGGATGTTATAGTTTATTTCTAAAGGATAGCAGATTATAATTAATTCCTGAAGGACAGGATGTTACAACTGGTTTCTGAGCGATAGGATGTTCTAACTGGTTTCTAAAGGATAGTATATTTTAACTGGTTCCTGAATTATAGAATGTTATAACTGGTTCCTAAAAGATAGTAGTTCCTCCAGAGGGATACAGTTATAATTGATTCCTGATGTATACAGTGTTACAATTAAAGGACAGGATGTTCTAACTGAAAGGTTCTTCACAGTACTCTGGCTTGGAACCCATCCGCTATGGGTTTTTATTAGTCCTTAGAGCTTTACATTTCAGTAAATAAGTTTTATGGGGGGCAGAATTTAAAAGTAGAAAGGCATGTAGGTAGGGTTTGAAGACATTGGGGTCCCTGAGTGGGTCTTAAGTCAATTCCATTGCCAGATAAAACTGGTCTTTGAAAAGATAAGCTACCAACTGCGAATTTCCTGGCCTGTGTAACAGGATTATATGTTGCTTTAGATTATAAATACTTTGCACAGTTTTCTATGTAGATATGTAATAAAGTCTGTCTTTATGTATTATATATATTTGTGTGTACTGTACTGATTGTAATAAAAAGGTTATATATTTATTTTGTGTCAGTCTTTGTTCAAATCAGAGTATATAAAGCACTTAAATAAGGAATACCTCAGTATAATGATTTCCTTAATAAACTCCCACAAGGTATATGATTAGAAGACAGAAACCCCTAGCAAGGGGAAGGGAATTAAAACTTTACTTTTAATCTGAATAAATACTAAAATGACAACTACACCATTATTAGCCCAACACAAATAAGCAATAGAGTTAGAATACCAGTATATCAATCCTGAAGATCCACCGTTTGTCAATGATCAAAAAAAATCGTAATGATCTTACCAATCCTGTAGTGCAGGGTGGTTTCGAAGTGCAGAATGATGGTTCCAGATAATGGCGGATCTCAGTGTCAAACCAGCTGTTTAGAATAGGCGTCGGGAAACTATCCCTGATTTTGCCCTGAGTGGAGGCAAGGGGGCTAGGCAGGGGCGTAGCTATAGGGGAAGCAGGGGAAGCGGCTGCTTTTGGGCCCTGACCCAGAAGGGGTCCATCCAGGAGGAGGAGGACTAAAAGGGCCCCCTCAACAGTATTAAACAATGAAATTATATACAGTGACCGTATAGACAGTGTAGAAAACGGATGGAACACCTGCCGGGCCTGGTCTGAGAGAGCGATCTTTACTAGCCACAGGAATGGGGGCGGCATGAAAGTAAGGGGTTGCAAAAAATTTCTGGGGGAGGCGGGCCCCATTCAAAAATTTGCTGTGGGGCCCAGTCATTTCTAGCTACGCCACTGGTAAGGAATGCCCTGCCTATCTATACAGAGCACTCGCCCCGAAAGGGGAGACCCCGTCCGGATACTTGACCCTATGCCTGGGCAGTATCCTAATAGAAACCCTCAAAAAGGAAGTCCCGACGTGCCACGTTTCATTAGATAACTCGTCAAGGGGGTAATTTGCCCTCCAATGTCATGAAAAACTAAATAAACATAACAAAAATGATGGGGCAATTATAACACAAAAAAGGGGATTAAGTCCATAATTTTAAAGGAGACGCCCAGATACTAAGCCAATGTGGCGTACACCTCAAAAATGGCAGACCAGTCAGTGGAACAGGATGTGCGTACCCCCCATGTTGGCGGGGCAATCGCCTGGCAGCTCCATGTGTAATCTAGTGCAGCGTTTTATAAGGATGCACCGCGTGCACCCAGAGGGATCACGTGAGGCGGAAATTCAGTGAAGGAAGAGGGCGCATCCGGGTGCTAGGCAATCGGGACGCCAGCACAGAGGCAAAGCTTCCTGGCTGCTGAAAGATGACGCAGATAAAAGCGTCAATGGCTACAATACAACCCACACCAAAAAGGAGGGGAAAGGAGGATTTTTGGAAACTTGTGAGGCAATTACCAATCAGGGTACAAGGCTGGCATTGTAGTGGGGTTATACTTATGGATGCTATTCTCAAAATACACCACACTTATTAAACATAAGTTACATTAGTGAGTTTGTAAAAACAAAATAATAACGTGATAATTAAATATAGCTTGGGTCAGATAGCAATTAGCCCTATATATAAGAACAAGGCTATAGATGGATAGGCTCTGGGAGTTGAACCCAAAAAGAGGTAAAGAGGTGTAAGGGCAACTGGCACCCAATATACTATCCCTCAATCAAATGAAACAGCTAAAATTAAGCTGTTCATTTAAACCGCCCGGGACAGTAGTTTTAAGGTAGAATATCCACAGGGCCTCTCATTGTAGGAGTTCCCTGTCCTAGTTGCCCCCCCCCCCCCCCCCCCAGGGGCAGTTTCACTATTGGGCAGACTAGATGGGCCAAATGGTTCTTATCTGCCGACACATTCTATGTTTCTATGTTTCTATGTCAATGCCCATGAAGGAAATACGGCCTTTTCCATTGTGATTTTGTTGGACATGCTTGGCTATAGGTGTATCACGTTTACTGGCAGTGTCACTTAGGTGTTCACCCACCCGTCTACGAAATTCATGTATAGTCTTACCAATATGTTAGATTCCACATTCACCTGTTAAGAGATAAAGGACGCATTGTGTTTTACAGTTAATATAATCACGGATGGAGTATTCTCTACCTGTGACATTGCTCTTAAATTCCTTTCCTGTGCAGATGTGGCCGCATGCTATACAGCCGCCACATCTGTAGCAACCCTTGGTTTTCCTTTGTAGCCAAGAAACCCCTGGTGATGTAGGGGATATAAATTGGCTATGCACCAGTTTGTCCTGTAGGCTATTGCCTCGACGATATGTAATTTGAGGATAGTTTCCTAGGACTTCTTTCATGTCGGGGTCCATCATAAGGATGTCCCAATGCAGTGTCGGACTGGGGTACTTAGGGCTCACCAGTGTAACTAATTCTAGGGGCCCACCTTAGGGCTCCTGCACACTAACTTATTTTTTTCCCATGTCTATACCGTTCACTTCACTTTAATGGGGCTGCAAAAAAAAAAAAAAAATGACTGTGTGCATTCCGTGTCTGTATGTTCGCATGGTTGTTCTGAAAAATGATAGAACATGTCCTATTATTGTCGGCATTACAGACAAGAATAGGACTGTTCTATTAGAGGCCGGCTGTTCTGTTCCGCATAATGTGAAATGCACACACCTGGTATCCATGTTTTGCGGATCCGCAATTTGCAGACTGCAAAACATCCAACAGTCGTGTTCATGAGCACTTACCGTGATAACAGAAATATTAAAGATGAAGTATGATGTCAGGCATTCACAGCAAAATGCACAAACATACATGTGGCAGAATTTACACTTATATGGATATCCTGCACTTAAAGGGCTTCTGTCACCCCACTAAAGTGATTTTTTTTTTTTGGGCTAGTTAAATTAGTTATATTGCGATATATGAAAATATAATGGTGTTACTTACTTTGATCCAGCAGTTTCTTCCAAAAACGAAGTTTTATAATATGTAAATTTGGTCTCTACCAGCAAGTAGGGCGGCTACTTGCTGGTAGCTGCTGCAGAAAACCGCCCCCTCGTCGTGTTGATTGACAGGGCCAGCCAGGATCTCCTCCTCCGGCCAGCCCTGTCGGCATTTCAAAAATCGCGCGCCTGTGTTCATTCGGCGCAGGCGCTCTGAGATGAGGAGGCTCGTCTCCTCAGCACTCCCTCAGTGCGCCTGCGCCGATGACGTCTTCTATTTCGGTGATGTCATCAGCGCAGGCTTTTGTGGGGTGACAGAAGCCCTTTAAGTCAGTCCAAAACAAGTGTCGGGGGGTAATAATTCAATTAAGAATTATTAATTATGGTCATAAAAATAATTAACCATAAAAAAATAAAATTTATAAAATTTGTCATAAATTCTTAAAATCATGACCTGGTGAATTGTAGACAACCTAATTGATACAATTCACATCTGAGTCCGACTATTTCCTCAGATAAATAAGTTCTTTTTGACGTGAGATGACGTTAATGATAAAATGTAGTTCTGCATTATATAATAATACACAGGTATTATAAAAAATATGCAGATTTATTGGTTACAAGATTATAAACATATATAAGTAAATAAACACAATGATACATGCAAATGAATATATATAGCGTTAATATAAAGCATTACAAGCTTAACAATACATGTGAGTGGAAATAACTTGTCACATTATAACCAAGCTATTATTAGGTTAGGATATCAAAATAGGAACATAAGTTATATACATTACTTCTGTTCAGAGAAAACCTCATGATATCAGAATGGGCATGTCTAATCCTAGACATCAATATAGAATGCTAAATACATTCTGCCCCCCTAACCAACTACACATCACATGGCTTCAAGATGGGCACTTCCATCCAAGGATATAACTTAGAAGAGATAACTGTATCCTTCCGCCCCATCCTGGACTATTTTCACATATATAACTTTGGTAAGACTATTAAGACAAATAACAGGGATCTAGGATCTTAAATGGAAAGGATTTGAAATAAATCTTTCCTGTGGGAATCCATCACATAGCTTGGCGAAGAATGCTCTATCAAATATATATATATATAAGCAATCATTTAATGCTTTGCTAGATTATGAGTCTAGATTCTTCTGCAGGTAGAATGAAGCCTCACAATATCCTAAGACTACATCTAAATATGGAGATGATCAATTTATTTAATCATTTATTTATTCGCCAATCTAGATGGTATAATTTCACCCACACTATCAATCTAGTCTTAATAAAATGAAATATTTTCTGTATCTCTTACCAAGTCCTAGTAGGAATCTCACTTCTGCTCCTAGAAAAGCTTGGTGGTCCATCATAGCGCATCTCATTATGGCTTTCATCTCGATAGACCCCTCTAGAGAGCTCCACTTCTCTCTCTTCCTCCCTTAATCTCCAGCTCTCCCCTCTTTTTCCTCTTGCTAGCTTTTTTCATGCTACTCCCTTTTTTTATGCTACTCCGCACACGAGTAATTATTCCCCCCCTTATCTAAGAATCATTCCCTTTAAATTAGGGATTCCCAATCAGGTAGGGTGGGTGTATTCGCATGCTAATAACATCATGACGTTATATCAACTGGGTAATATGGTATAGAACAAATAATGAAATAATATAATGTTGTCCATCTGCCTCCAGATGGCACTGCGGTATTGTAGATGAACATCCCAACTTTTAAGCATTAATTAAATATCTAATAATACGTTCTCATGACTTCGTTGACCTTTCTAAATAAATCATTGAGGAAAGTCTTTTCCTGACACTTTTAATTACCTATATCCTGGACTTGTTGGAGTTGACTGTCTTCTCCTATCTTTTTGAAATATAGGTTGACTTGATGAAAATTTTATATAGCGGCTTTGATGCTTGGCATCGAAACTTGTACATTTCACTTATCTACGTCCATTAATAACTATTGTTTTGAAATCCAATTAACTTAAACTTACTTGTTTCTGTACCTTCTAAATGGTAAATACATGGTATAACATATATATAAATCGATACATTGTTACACATAGATAACACATTATATGAATTATTGATTAACATATGTTGTAAAATAAATATACCATGCAAAGATATATATAATATAATTATAAATATATAAATTGAACCTCATACAGCAGGTGTGTGATACGGACATGAGTCCTTATCAAGTAACCTTGTTCCCTCCAGACAGACATGTTTTAGGGAGTTGACTTACTCCTTACAGATGGTCCCATATCTTTAGTAATAGCTTTTAAATACAATGTCCGTTTATGTTCACAATAATTTTTTTTTTATATAAACTGAACTTGCCATGAACTCATCTTGGCTTCCTCAGCCATATAATATAACTTTGGTTCAGGCTGATCTTCTTCTTAAAGGCAATGAGATGAGCATTCATTTTGATTATAATGTCATTAGATAATATTATATACGTATGAAAATGCCCAACACAAGACACATTCAGCGCACACCATTCACTCATCGAACTCATGTGGCACACAAGAATCCTATAAATGGCTCACATGCCACTGATTCATATGTCACATACTGCACATACACCACTGATACATAGATCGTATATAGCACTCAACAATCACACATAGGAAAAACATAATGCACACACCAAGACATTTATGCCTAACGCTATTAAGTGTAGCAGACCTAAAGGGGTTAAAGGGCTTGTCTCACTTCAGCAATTGGCATTTATCATGTAGAGAAAGTTAATACAAGGCACTTACTAATGTATTGTGATTGTCCATATTGACTCTTTTCCATCACATTATACACAGCACGTATCCATGGTTTTGATCACTCTGCAATCCAGCAGCGGTGGCCGTGCTTGCACACTATAGGTAAAGGTGTTGGCCTATGCGCACTTCCTGCCTTTCCCTATAGTGTGTAAGCACGGCCACCACTGCTGGATTATATAGTGGTAATAACCACGGATACGTGCTGTGTATAATGTGATGGAAAGGAGGCAATATGGACAATCACAATACATTGGTAAGTGCCTTGTATTAACTGCATGATAAATGCCATTTGCTGAAGTGAGACAAACCCTTTAACCCCTTTAAGCATAAATGTCTGGAATGAAATTTACCAAATCTTAACCTCCTCATATTGTACATAATCTACATTATAATTAAAAGGGTTGTCCTACCATAATGACCTATTGCCTATCTACAAGATAGGTGATAAATATCAGATTGCTGGGGTCTGACTGCTGGAACACCCACTGATCATGAAAAAAGGGTTCCTGAGACATTCAATTACTTTACCACCAAGCTATGTACAAAAGGGTCTTAAGACCACATTCCCTTGATCATGGGGGTCCCAGCAGTCAGACCCGCATCAATCAGACAATTATCACCTGTCGTGTCATAGCTGTTGAAACTTTTCACATTCCCTATCATTAAATGTTTTCTTTGGGTTTAAAAAAAAAAAAAAGATAAAAATTTAAAATCTAGCCCAAAATATGTGTCAAACTAAAATAGAAATGCTCTAGTTATCCTCTCTCCACAGGATCGGGGATAACTAAGTGATCCGTGGGGCTCTGAACACTGGAGCCCCCACTGATCCCCCTTCTTAATTGAATTGCAAGTCGAGCATATGCCCTTCCTCTCCATCCATTCTCTATGGGGTCACTGGAGATGGCAGAGTACAGTGCTGGCTATTTCCAGTGGTCCCAAAGAGAATAAATGGAGAAGCAGGGCATATGTGTGGCCTGCCACACCATCAAAAAGGGGGAACAGGACCCGTTCCTGTGATCAGTGGGGGTCACAGAATTGGATCATATAGTTATGCCCTATGGTGTGGAGAGGATAACTTGAAAACCTGGACAACCCCTTTAAATCCTCCACCAGTCCACCACCAGTAACTCTTTTCATGGCAGCAGTGATGCCTGTAAATATGGAATATCATCACTACCGCCATGTAAACAGTACGTGTCAATACTGGAGAATGTGACGCACTGTGCAGAATTTTTCAGTCATAAGTCCAAACCCCTTTTCAGGTCATAACCTTTAACAAAGCCCAAGCAAAGGTGCTAGAGGAGCAACGTGAGCAGAGCACAAACGGAGGGTCATAACTGAAATAGAGGCATTAGAGTCACCTGAGGCAGGGTAATAGTGGGGATCCTGGAGCAGGGGTAACTGTAGAAGAGGCAATATTAACGGTGCATTTAGAGTGGGGGCATCTGGAGCTGGGGCATTTATGGGGTGCACCTAAAGCCAAGGCATTAGGGTCGCCTGAGGCAGGGTAATAGTGGTGATCCTGGAGCAGAGGTATTAGGGGTCAACTGAAGAAGAGGCAATATTGGGGGGGGCATTTTAAGTGGGGGCATTTGGGGGAATCTAGAGCTGTGGCACTAATGGTGGTGCACCTAAAGCAGAGGCATTGGGGGGACCTAGGGCAGAACCCCCCTAATGCCACTCTAAACTCTGCTGGAGCAGCACACATACACAGATCTGAGTCTACTATAAACAAATCCCCTATTTCTCCCTTACAGTCTCCTACAGCTCACTACTGTCACACACCCGAGAAATCAGCCCGGCACCGCAGAGGAGTCCTTCTCTCCAGCAACCACAGTTTTCTGACAGCAGGGAGGGCAGGAGGATGGCCAGACATGTTCTCTCCTCCTTCACTGCCAGCAGCCCGGGAAGTTTAGAAGATACTGCGGGGCCTCCTGTACAATTTACACCAGTAGGAGGCTGCATCACCGTGCGATACTGCCACCTAGTGGCTACAATAATTATCTCTCCTGAGAAACAAGAGAAATAATTACTCCCCCGACTTATCTCCGGGCGCAGGAGACTGGGGGCCTACCGAGGAATCCCCTGCCTCCCCGGTGGGCCAGTCCAAGCCTGTCCCAATGTTTATTCAAAATGTCACGTACCTGCTTGGCTGCCCTATCGTAGGTAGTAATAAGCTGTATCGATTTTGTTTCCTGATCCTCAGTACATTTAGGAATCCAGAGAGAAGATTGTTCCTTTTGGAAAGGATTCGTATAGGCTGATCTCAAAATCTCATCAGGGTAGCCACGTTGTATAAACCGGGAGCGAAGATCAGAGGCTTGAAAAATGAATTCCCGTTTTGTGGAGCAATTTCTCATCAATCGGGGATACTGCCCTCTTGGAATACCCCTCCTGAGGGGGAGAGGATAACTAATCTCCCATCTCAGGAGGAACTTAGTAGAGTTGGACTTATGGTACACTGTGGTGTCCAGTTTACCTCTTGTGTTTTTAGAGATGCGAACATCCAGGAAAGGTGACGACAAGCTATCAGATTCACAAGTGAATCTTAGTCCAATCTGGTTACAATTCAGAGTCATCACAAAGGATTTTAAATCGGCCTTAACTCTATTCCATATGATGAAGATGTCATCTACAGCCCTATTGTACGTATAGCTTCCAGTGTCTCATCCGTAAACACAATTGTCTCCTCCTACCAGCCCAGGAACAAATTAACATACGATGGGGCACAAGGGCTCCTGAGCTGGTGGTAGAGCTTATTGTTAAAGCTGAAAACATTCTTAGTCAGCGCAAATTTAAGAATACGGAGGACAAAAAGGCTGCGGGTACATTGTTGACAACCACGAATCTGCAAAAAGTGGTCAACAGCCTTAATCTCCAGGTCATGAGGGATCGAGGAATATAGTGCCTCCACATCGATGCTTGAAAGGTGGCTGCCCTCATCAATCTGAACTCCCTCTATTAGTTTCAACAAATCAGTTGTGTCACGAGTATATGATGGTAACACTGAGACAAAAGGAGCTAATATTCGATCAATGTAGATTCCTATATTTTGGCAAAGATTCCCGACCCCTGACACAATGGGCCTGCCTTTTAAAGGCGTAAGCCTTTTGTGTAATTTAGGGAGGCAATAAAAGTAGACATCCGCGGAAATGGAGGTAGCAAAAAATTATATTCATCAAGTGTGATAAGTTGAAGCTGTTTGGCCTCATCCAAAATTGCTTTCAGCTCCCGTCTGTAAGTATCTGTTGGATCTTTGGTTAGTATCTCATATGTGTCCCTGTCTCTAAGCAGGGATTCTCACATTTCCTTATACTGAGAACAATTCATGACCACCGTATTTCCCCCTTTATCAGATGGTTTTATTATTATATTGGGGTCTTTTTCAAGATTGGAAATAGTGGTGGTCATGACTTGACTAGTTGGTTGGCAGTTTTATTCCTTCCGAATGCTTTAATACCATTTCAAGGAATAGATCTATACAAGAAATTTCACCTGTATTGGGAGGCATCTTGTTACTCTTAAGTCTCAGCTAAGTTCGTTTCAATTTCAAGGTCATACAATAGCCGAACATCAGCTAACAAGTCCATAGGAATACCTAATTCACGGCTCTGGCGTTTATCAAGTTGTTTAAAATGTTTGTGCCCGCTCAATTTACGAATAAACAAATCCAGATCTTTAGTTGTGTTAAATCTGTTAAAATTAGATGTGGATATAAAAGATAAGCCAAGTTCAAGAATCCAGGTCTCCTCGAGACTCAATGGACAAGCTGAGATATTGACAACCTGAGGACCTGAAACTAAGTTGGTTGTGATAGATTGCGATTGTGTAGTGGGTAACCAGGCGCTTGGTTGGTTTGTCCTAAAAAACATAGATCATGTCCCCTGGAGGCCCCCCTCTGTCTACCTCTACCAGCCCCCCACGATTGGAGTGTTTTTTTTATTCTAGGTCCACTCTCTCTGAGTCAGACAGATCAGTTTCAGTTGAGGTCTGGTCTGTATTACTCTGCTTACTGTCTTTTCTAGTATTATTAGAGAGAGAGGTATAAATCCTATTCTCCCTTAAACCTGCCAGGTCTCTGACGAATTGGCGGTGCTTTCTTTCTTATAGATGGTACTAAAATTTCTCAAGTGTATTCTGAAGTTGTTTTTCTTTATTTGCAAATTCCACCTCAATGCTCTGTCAGTTTCTTGTTATGTGTTTCCAACTTACTTCTTTCCTCCTCAAGTAAGAGGCGCATTAGGCGCAGAAAGCTATTGGTGGCCTCCTGTTCCCATTTTGTCATGAACCCCGGGCTTCTAAATCAGCTGCCGGCAACAGGGAAATACAGAGGTTTCTGGAAACAATGTTGTTTTTTAAATAGCTCTCTAGGTTCTGCACCTCCCACCAGGGGGGAATTTGTTCTTTGTATGTTGAAGTTAAATCTTTGAAAGCAGCATGAAAAGAGGGAGTGTATTTTTTCTGATAAAATTGTTTGTCAGAGAATATATCCTTTGCCTCAACCAACCGTCAGCATTGAAACCTACTGGTAGGAATCCTGCCATGCTCCAAGATAAGGAATACCACAGTATAATGGTTTCCTTAATAAACTCCCACAAGGTATATGATTAGAAGACAGAAACCCCTAGCAAGGGGAAGAGAATTAAAACTTAACTTTTAATCTGAATAATAAATACTAAAATGACAACTACACCATTATTAGACCAATACAAATAAGCAATAGAGTCCCCTGCACTCAGGGCAAAATTAGGGATAGTTTCCCGACGCCTATTCTAAACAGCTGGTTTGACACTGAGATCCGCCATTATCTGGAACCATCATTCTGCACTTTGAAACCACCCTGCACTACAGGATTGGTAAGATCATTCCGATTTTTCGATCATTGACAAACGGTGGATCTTCAGGATCGATATACTTGTATTCTAACTCTATTGCTTAGGCTACTTTCACACTCGCGTTTTGTGCGGATCCGTCATGGATCTGCACAGTAGGATCCGTTCAGATAATACAACCGTCTGCATCCGTTCAGAACGGATCCGTTTATTATCTTTAACATAGCCAAGACGGATCCGTCTTGAACACTATTGAAAGTTAATGAGGGACGGATCCGTTTTCTATTGTGCCATATTGTGTCAGTAAAAACGAATCCGTCCCCATTGACTTACATTGTGTGTCAGAACGGATCCATTGGCTCAGTTTCGTCAGATGGACACCAAAAGGCAGCATTTTGGTGTCCGTCTCCAAAGCGGAATGGAGACTGAACGGAGGCAAACTGATGCATTCTGAGCGGATCCTTTTCCATTCAGAATGCATTAGTGCAAAACTGATCCGTTTTGGACCGCTTGTGAGAGCCCTGAACGGATCTCACAAACAGAAAGCCAAAACGCGAGTGTAAAAGTAGCGTTCTTTGTATTGGTCTAATAATGGTGTAGTTGTCATTTTTGTATTTATTATTCAGATTAAAAGTTAAGTTTTAATTCCCTTCCCCTTGCTAGGGGTTTCTGTCTTCAAATCAGAGTATAACATTATAATAAGGAAAATCCCACAATCAAATATAATGATCATGTATCCAATGATCTATAAAGGGCGAACAAACCCAGCACATGCCAATATCAATTACACATATGTGTGTGAGTATTTTTGGAGCTTCCTAGGTCTGGAAATACTAGAAATAAAGTAGTGCTCATTAGGGGCAAGGATTTTTCCATCCCATTAAAGAACACTAACATCAGCCTCTCCACAGCCTGAAACAGGTGATAACAGAGAACAATAGATTGTATACAATTAAGATTGCATAGCCTTAAAGGGGGTGTCCCACAAAAAAAAAAATATATTCTATATTTTTCAAACCAGCACCTGGATCTGAATACTTTTGTGATAGCATGTAATTAAAAATGTAGCATAGCCATTGAGTTATTAATTGAAATCTATCTGTATAGCGCCATCTGCTGTTTGTTCTTTTTCTAATTTCTCTGTCCTGCTTACTGAGATGGAAGCACATGCTCAGTTCCATCCTTCAACTGCCACCAGCTGCAGAAGAAAGGACACACTCCCTGAGAAAGTGCACGTCCCCTAAGTTACCGTCTTGAAATAAATCTAGAAGAGCAATTGCAGCAATGAAGAATGTGGAGATCTCTGGATCTATGTGAGGTACAGGGCTGGTTCTAAGTCTGTTAGAAAGAGATTATCATGTACTATATGATATCTGATTTAAATTTTTTACATTAGTAATGGGATAACCTCCTTAAGCTGGCTGTATACATTTGTATCTATGTCAGTGGGTTCACCCGACCATGTGTATAGTGTCCTGTAGACTATTTCCTGATGGCTGATGTCGGGGGAGATAAGGACTGGGGATTTTGGATTTCAAATGCCCGATTCTTCTGTTTTCGAGAAGTTAAGTGCTGACACAGGTGTCTGGCAGTGGCTTCTCCCTATGCATGCTCGGCCGAACAGAGCCTAATTATAGAAACTAATTATACAGAACAGCGACGCAGAGCCATAGCTAAGATACCAATGAGCAATAAAACACAAAATCGGAATGCGGCTGTACAATACAAATAGAACGCAAGTGTCAGAAATGAATAGCTCCTAGATGGGACAAACCCAGACACAGATTCACAACATATACACAATACACATATACAACATAAACATGATTCACAACATATACACAATACAGACCCGGCTAGTGGCACCTCCTAGAGACCCCGACACGTGCTTCTCGTCAGCTTCCTCTACTCCCCCTGAGGAAGCTGACGCGAAGCACGTGTCAGGGTCTCTAGGAAAGCCACTAGCTGGGTCTGTATTGTGTATATGTTGTGAATCATGGTTTTTATCTAGGTGGGGGAGCCACATGGTTTGATTTTGCATTTATTTATACTTGCTTTTCCATCCCACCTTTTCCATTACTTGCAATGCTATAACGTATTGTGTGCGCTCTCCATGTGGTTGTGTCTGTCTTTGCCAATTTATGCATCTGTTTATTTGTTTTATCAATTTCAATAAAGATTTACATTTTTGTATTATATCTGTGTATATGCTGAGTGTCTGGGTTTGTCCAATTCTAGGAGCTAGAGAGCCATAGCTAAGCTTCACCCAGGGCACACTTTCAGTTCACTGCCCTCACACTATATCTAGACACCTTCGCCCAGGTAAAGTGGCTTGTTTGTGCCCCCTGGCAACCGGCATCCAGAGCTTCACCCTGAAGTGATGTGCCATTGATCATGCATTATAGCTATAGATTTGCAGTTTGCATACCTGGAGGGGTTGATCGTGTCGATCTACATAGTCTAGTTTATTATTGGCATACAAAATATGGATTCAGAGCGTATAACTGAGAACACATGGCTCAAGGCTGCTTCTCTGCTATAGAGATAAAACCGGCAGAGGTTGCAATTACCAGACCCATCTATATGAAGAGTCCGCATTACATAAGAAAGCAGCAGTAAGCAGATACCATATCATGCTAATTGCAATGTGGGAATGTATGATCTATTAATGTACTGTATGAAAGGATAACACTGGGGGATGGGGGTGTTATTTTAGTACCACTGTTTATGTGTGTTGTCCCAGTGGCTAGCTGGAAAGTTGGCCGCTGTTAGGAATTCACACCTTGTGGAATGTTCTCAGCCAAGAGGGGGATTTAAAATGCTCTATTAGAAACCACGTGTTGGAGGAAAATAGACGTGGAAAGGATACTAACCCCTTAGGTACCGCATAGGGCATTGTAGATCTTTATTAAAAAAAATAAGTGCAATACCTTTTTATTTAATGATATTTTAAGACGTAGAACTAAATCATGATGGAGAGAATCAGCAATCTCCAATCTGTGGCTGTGATCTTTTTGGAAGCTACAATCTGTCAGGCATGCTAGGTTTTGTAGTTTCCCAACAGTTGTGTATCCACAGTTTGCAGATCATCGGAGAAGGTTAGCCATTAGTGCATCTCAATACACTGTAGATCATTGTTGACCAGCCCCCACATACATATGCGTATGGTCAGACTGGCCCACCAGAGTACCAGAGAATCCTCCAGTGGAAGGAGGAGAAGTTGTGACAATAATGGACTTCTAATAAAACAGGACCCTAAAGGTGTATTCCGATCTCAGACAATGGGGGCATATAGCTAGGATATGCCCCCCATTGTCTCATAGGTACGGGTCCCGCCTTGTAAACTGAGCCGGAAAAGTGAAGGAGGCACACTGCGCATGTGTGGTCGCCCTCCATTCATTTCTACAGGGCCGCCGAAAATAGCCAAGCGCTGGCTCGGTTATTTCTGTCGGCCCCATTGAAGTGAATGGGAGTGGTGGCTGCGGAAGTGCAGTGCGCTCCGATGCATTTCTATGGGGTTTCTAAAAAAAAATGAGCCAGTGCTTGGCTATTTTCAGTGGCCCTATAGAAATGAATGGAGGGTGGTCACTTTGCTGGCTCAGTTAACGAGATAGATACAGGTTCCAGAGGTGGGACCCATATGTCCCAATTGTCTGAGATGGGAATACCCCTCTAAGGTCCTGTATACACAGAGGGTGGGCCCTCAGAATAATTTCGTCTGGTAGGCCCAAGGGACTTCACTCATATATCCTCAACCAGAAAAGGTGAATAAGCCAAGAATAAGAGAAGAATGATGGACTATAATATGGGCGGTTTATGCGTCTGCTCTGGGTCCAAGACTCCTGGAGAGGGGGTGCTATGGCCACCCCAAAAAAATCAAAGATCTGATGGCCACTGCAGTTTTGTCATAGTTTTTGCTCCAACAACAATGGGGATAAATGACAGTCGGGAAAACAGTCACCTTATGTGTCTAAACCACTAATCTAACCATCAAGAGGTCCTGAAAGTTAACTTGCTGTCATTGTTTTAAAGGGGTTTTCCAGGAATTAGATATTAATGAACTATCCTCAGGACCGGTCAACAATATGTGACTGGTGGGGGTCGGACTCCCAGCATCCCTGCTGATAAGTTGTTTGAAGAGGCTGTGGTGCTCCAGCAAGAACCACGGCTCCTTCCTAGGTCAGTTCATTAGCCTGGGCTACAATATCATTCTTGCTCCTGATGAAGGAGATTATTTGCCTTCCCCGAAACGTGTTGAGCCGCTTATTATTGCAATAAAACGATTGATGAAGAGATGCTGTCCCACGTGCCATTTATCATCTTCATGGTACGACTGGAGCACTGACGTCAATCTTCAACATACTACAGGCGATCCCGGCTGGGGGGTTGTGCCCCAGGTGTCTTGAGCTTCATCCTGGTGGCAAACCCCCTGTGAAGTGAGTCCACCTGGGTTGCACCCTGGTTTGATTTTAATTTATCAAGTATCACTTTAAAAGTACTTGATACATGGTTCTAATTTTAATTTAATATCAAATGAGTGTGTATTTATTTAATTATTCATTTAATCACTTTTTCATATTCTATATCTCTTCTTTTGATATATCCAAAAGTATTTTAATTATATTACCATTACCATTTCGGTATTTTTATTGTTACCGTTTGGTTGTTTCATTAATCCACTCGGAGGCCTGCTGTCTCGGTCTCTTGGGTTACTAATACTGTTTCCAACCTGATTATGTTGAGAGGGGTGATGACACTTGTTTGTTTGTCTTTTTTGTTTTCGTACATAAGCTGGTTCGTCATGAGACGCCTTTTATTGACGTTTCAGCTGTTGACTGCCTAGTTTTGACCTATTACCTACAATATCAACCACATAACTGCAAATAATTTTTTGTTGCATAATGTTATGTAATAACGTTCTAATGTATTGTGATGTGTGGATTCGTTGGGATAAATAATCCTGACTCTGCCCCTGTAGGAAGCTAGCTCAGTAGTGTGTTACCCGGGGAAATGAGAGAAGTCATGTGTGCTCATTCCTCAGAGTACTAGGCCTGGGTTCCAGAAAATCACTGTGACTGAGATATCTAGAAAGGAGATAAAGCCACCGCTGCTTCACAGTACTCCAGGAATAGAGAGAAAGAACGAATCAACGAACCAAGAAGGTCCAGAATCTGCATGGCTGAGCAATGGAGTCAGTCAGTAAGGTGCTGTTTAACCCCTTCCCGACCTACTGCGTTCCCGCAATTTGACGTAATAGTACGTCATAGTGATCACGCGGGCACTGGAGCAGTGTGCGCGCAATCACTGCAGGGGTCCGGCAGTCCCTGGTAGCCGGGCCCCTGCTGTATCCGCCGGCATCGCTGTAAAAGCCAATGCCGGTGGATTAACCCCTTCTATGCCGCGGTCCGCGCTGACCGCGACATAGAAGGGGTTTGTGTCGGGTGAGTGATCGCATCAAGTTCCTGCGCTGCTGTGGCAGGGACTCGATGCGTCACAAGGCAGCCCGATGCCTTGCACGGCATCGGGAACTGCCTTCTACGGGTGCCGAGGAGATGTATTGTAATGCATTGCAGAGGGGATCAAACCCCCAAAAGTGAACATCATAAATAATGTAAAGAAAAAAAAGTTTAAAAAAGTGTTTTAATAAAATTAATAAAGTAATAAAAATAATAATGTAAAAAAAGAAAAAAAACGCAGATTTCCCCTTATTTTATAATAAAAAACAGGAAAAAAATACAGAACCCACACAAATTAGGTATCGCAGCGTCCGTAATGACTGGCTCTATAAATACATCACATGATACACCCTGTCCGATAAATACCAAAAAAATAAAATAATAAAAACGGTGTAAATAAAGCAATTTTTGTCACCTTACATCACCAACAGCAAGTGATCAAAAAGGCGTATGCCCCCCAAAATAGTACCAATCAGACCGTCACCTCATCCCGCAAAAAATGAGCCCCTACCTAAGACAATCGCCCCAAAAAATAAAAATAAAATATAGCTTTAAGAACATGAAGACACTAAAACATCATTTTTTTTGTTTCAAAACTGCTATTATTGTGCTAAAGTGAAATACATAAAAAAAATATACATATTAGGTATCGCCACGTCCGTAACAACCAGCTCTATAAAAATATCACATGACCTAACCCCTCAGGTGAACACCGTAAAAATAAAAAAAAACACTGTAAAAAAAGCCATTTTTGTCACATTACATCACAAAAATTGCAACAGCAAGTGATCAAAAAGGCGTATGCCCCACAAAATAGTACCAATCAGACCATCACCTCATCCCGCAAAAAATGAGACCCTACCTAAGAGAATCGGTCAAAAAACAATGGAGACACTAAAATATGCTAATTTTTGGTAGAGATGGGATGGGGGATTCGTCAAATCCACAAATCCCTCGAATCTTGCTGGATTCGTGGACTCGAATCCCGACGTAATTTACCGGATACGAATCCGACGAATCCCGTTGGGGCCCAGACTGGTGGTGGCGGCGGCAGGGCACAGCAGAAGATGAGCGCTTCGCTGCTGCGACAGGGGAGGGAGAGGCGTTTCCTTTCCCTGTTCCTCTGATAGGCTGCCGGCTGTCCCGAGCCGTACAGCGCGGGACACAGGCCAGAAGAGGCCTGCATCGCAGCGGAGGTAAGTAAGTGTTTTTTTATTTTTTTATCTGTTACTGGCACATTGGCAAGGGGGAGAGGTGAGAGGCACTATGATACTACTGGCACATTGGGGGGGGGGGAGGCACTATGATACTGGCACATTATGGGGGGAGATGGCACTGATACTACTGGCACATTGGGGGGGGAGGCCCTATGATACTGGCACATTATGGGGGGAGATGGCACTATAATACTGGCACATTGGGGGGGATGGCACTATGATACTGGCACATTTTGGGGGAGATGGCACTATAATACTGGCACATTATGGGGGGAGATTACACTATGATACTGGCACATTATGGGGGGAGGTGGCACTATAATACTGGCACATTATGGGGGGAGATGGCACTATGATACTGGCACATTATGGGGGGAGGTGGCACTATAATACTGGCACATTATGGGGGAGATGGCACTATGATACTGGCACATTGGGGGGAGATGGCACTATGATACTGGCACATTATGGGGGGAGATGGCACTATGATACTGGCACATTGGAGGGAGATGGCACTATGATAATGGCACATTGGGGGGGGGAGATGGCACTATGATACTGGCATATTATGGGGGGAGATGGCACTATAATACTGGCACATTGGGGGGGAGATGGCACTATGATACTGGCACATTGGGGGGGAGATGGCACTATGATACTGGCACATTGGGGGGGAGATGGCACTATGATACTGGCACATTGGGGGGGGGGGAGATGGCACTATGATACCGGCACATGGGGGGGGGGAGAGAGGTACTTGATACTGGAACATGATTAGGGGGGCATCTATGGGGGGCACTGTGGGGCCACTTCTTATTGGCACATTATTGGGGGGCACTATGGGGGCATCTACTGAGGCCACAAAGAAGGGGTATTTTATATGGGGGGTTCTGTGTGGTACTAGTATTATCAGGGGTATTATCTGTTTCTGCAGTATAGTATTGGGGAGCACAGCGGCACAGTATTGGGGGTGGTAGGATGATTTGTCCAAAAGATGCGAGGATGATGGAAAAGTAGTAAACTAAAATTTATTAATTTTTTGTGAAACTGTAGAGATGAAAAATGGCTGAAAAATGGTGGTCTGGTCTGAAGGTCTGAAAGGAGAAGATGAGGAAAGAGAACATCCACATCAAAGGAGACGTCACTGGATGTAAGAGGTATGGGGTGCTGTATTACCCTGTATGTTCTGTAGTGATAGGAGCAGGGGCGTAACGATCGCGGTCAAAGAGGGTGCGACCGTGACGGGGGTGGAGGTTCAAACAAACTGACGCGGTCTGACTTTGTTTCTTACACCGTTCACACAATTATGTACAGGATTCGTAGGATTCGAGATTCGAAAGATTCGATATATTCGAGAACCTTTTCGGATTCGGATTCGAATTTGAAAAAAATTGGATTCGTCCCACCTCAAATTTTTTGCTTCAAAACTGCTATCATTGTGCTAAAGTGAATTTATTTATTTTTTTAAGTATAAATATTAGGTATCGCCACATCCGTAACAACCAGCTCTAGAAAAATATCACATGACCCAACCACTCAGGTGAATACCGTAAAAAAAAAAAAAAATGTTTAAAAAAAAAGCCATTTTTGTCACATTATATCACAAAAATTGCAACAGCAAGTGATCAAAAAGGCGTATGCCCCCAAAATAATACCAATCAGACCGTCACCTCATCCTGCAAAAAATTAGACCCTACCTAAGAGAATCGGTCAAAAAATATAAAAGCTATCACTCTCAGACAATGGAGACACTAAAATATGATTATTTTTGCTTCAAAACTGCTATTATTGTGCTAAAGTAACAAAAAAATGTATACATATTAGCTATCACCACGTCCGTAACAACCAGCTCTATAAATATATCACATAACCTAACCACTCAAGTGAACACCATAATATTTTTTATAAATATGTAAAAAAAATGCCATTTTTGTCACAGTACATCACAAAAATTGCAACAGCAAGTGATCAAAAAGGCATATGCCCCCCAAAATAGTACCAATCAGACCGTCACCTCATCACGCAAAAAATGAGACACTGCTTAAGAGAATCGGTCAAAAAATAAAAAAGCTATGGCTCTCAGACTATGAATACACTATAATATCATTATTTCCGTGTCAAAAATGCTATTATTGTGTAAAACCTAAATAAATAAGAAAAAGTAGACATATTAGGTATTGCCACGTCCGTAACGATCTGCTATATAAAAAAAGTCACATGACCTAATCCCTCAGGTAAACACTGTAAAAATAAAAAATTCAAACGGTGCCAAAACATCCATTTTTTGGTTACATTGCCTCACAAAAAACATAATATAGAGCAATTAAAAATCATATGTACCCCAAAATAGTACCAATAAAACTGCCACCTTATCCCGTAGTTTCCAAAATGTGGTCACTTTTTTGAGTCTCTACTGTAGGGGTGCATCAGGGGGGCTTTAAATGGGACATTTTTGGGTGGTTTCTATTATGTAAGCCTCACAAAGTGACTTCAGACCTGAACTAGTCCTTAAAAAAAAGTGGGTTTTGTAAATTTTCTGAAAAATTTCAAGATTTTCTTCCAAACTTCTAATCCTTCTAACATCCCCAAAAAATAAAATGTCATTTTCAAAATGATCCAAACATGAAGTAGACATATGGGGAATGTAAAGTAATTACTATTTTTGGAGGTATTACTATCTATTATAAAAGTAGAGAAATTGAAATTTGTAAATTTGCTAATTTAAATTTTTTTTTTTTAATTTGGTATTTTTTTATGAATAAAAATGATTTTTTTTTAAACTCATTTTTACCACTGTCATGAAGTACGATATGTGACGAGAAAACAATCTCAGAATGGCCTGTATAAGTAAAAGCGTTTTAAAGTTGTTACCACATAAAGTGACGCATGTCAGATTTGCACAAAATGGCCTGGGCAGGAAGGTGAAAACAGGCCCGGGGTTGAAGGGGTTAAGGCTGATAGAAACTGTGCTGCAGTGAGAGTGACATTGCTAAGGCTGGTTTCACATCACGCTTTTCCCATCCGTTTAACGTATGCAAAAAACATGTACATTAAACGGATGCCTCAAACTGATGGCATAAAGTGGCATCCGCTCACCATAGTTCCATTGTAAAAAAAATATATATACGTTTTTTACCATAATTAAAAAAAAGTGTTTTTACTGGACTGTGCAAGATACAAGAACAGGGAATTACAGCCACCATTGTAAGAATAATATTGCCAGCCTTAGATTCTTCAGAGAGAGACTCTGGAGAGATAGAGGAAGGGAGTACTACAATCCTTATTCTGGCCTATATCCATACGTTGCTATCTGGGAAGATTTGCACTGTTAATTGTTTGGAACTGTATTTTGATACTGTTGGAGGTACTACAACTACCATTTTAGTAAAGAGAGACATTTATTTTCTACAACTGGCCTAGTTGCTGACTCCAGCACCATAGGCTGCCCACAGCTCCTACATCTTCTGCTTTGCACTCATGCAACACTCACAATACTAATGGAACTCCAACTACCATCAGACAGGAGCTCCAACATCAGAGTATGCCCAGAGGGAAGAAAGGGTGCACTCTTCTATCACTGCACTGGCCCTAGGGAGCATTGATGTTAGGATTGCCACTGTGAATGATTAGTGAAGCCAGAGCCCCTACCACTTCCATCCTCCGCTACACTCATATGGGGCTTGGGACACAATACCCAAACAATAGGTCATTTTCTGATGACACATTTCCTTTAATCAATAGATTATAATATACAGAACCCCATCCTTGTCTTATGTCTGGGGTCTTCTCCGTTGAGCTGGCTGCAGTCCACAATTAAGATCTGGAACCAGTATATTACATAGTTCAATGTTACCGTACAGAAGCCAAACAAATCCTATAAAACCATATGCTGTATCCAGGAATATGTCAGGAGCAGACAGTACAACTTCTCCCATCACACATGCATGGAGCAGCTGTCAGATTTTGATTCAGGGATTAGAAAAACATGTAATATTATATCACACGATTCATAGAGAGAGAGGAAACAAGGGGTTCTGGGGAAGGAAAAGGAAATGAGTAGAGTACATCCAGAGAGACTGAAGTAAACCATGTCATTAACTCCATGATTGGTTGTGCCATGCACAATGACGTGTTGAAGGTCAAGCATAAATGTTATGCGTGCAAATTAATTACCACTAGAAACATATCAGCATTTTATAGACCCACAAGGGGGTCCTATATGTTACTCAAGGTAAAAATTAGTAATATGGGATGTATGAAGGAGAGACATGGCTTCTGGACAACCTTAGTTTTAAAGCTCCCAATATTCAGAACAGCCAACCAATTTACCACAGTCTTGGTTAAGACTATGCAAATTAGCTCTATTTCCAAAAAGAAAAGAAAGCTGTGTCTCTAATGTCATCCGATATATGGTAGATATCCTATAAGTCAATGTTCGACCTTAACAGGCAATCAATATACTAATCCTGAAAAACCCCTTCAAGAATCGAAAAAGAGTTGGGTAATAATATATTATGAACTCAACTCTCTAAGTGACCATTAGATATTACCTAGGGTCTTTAGGTAGCAAAAATTGCTTTCTGGATGAATACTTACCTTTAGGTCTCTAGTGGATATTTATTTACCAGATCACGTGAATGTGACACTTTTCCAATGAGATATCAGGAGGTGATCCAATATACGAGAGGTATAAACTAATGTGCCCACTGTGGCCCCTCTTCTCTGATGCAGGCCGAATCCTGTGCTTTCCTGCCCAGGCTGCCCCATAGGGTAAGCACGCACGCACTCACTCACTCTCATTCCCTTAAAGAGCCAAGGTTCGCATGTCCAAATTCTTCCCCAGCATATGGCTAGCTGTCAGTGGCTATTTAACGCATCTTCCCTAGTAGGAGAGTACCTGAGCTTTAGGTTCCTAGTCTCTAACCATGTACCAAACCTCTGCATGACAACGGACTCTGATTTCACGCTGCCTTCCTTGACCTTACACTGTTTCCCGTACAGGTCCATTGTCTCCTGACCTCGGACTTGTTTATGGGTTTCGTTTGTACACTGCCTGCTCTGACCTCGGTCTGTCATCTGACTACAAATATTGTCTCACATCGGTGTCTCTGACCCCATGGGTCAGCTGCCAACTACACTGAGACTCAAGAGGTAGCAGCCTAGAGGCTCCCCTGCAGTGAAGACCTGATCTGTGTATATAGGTTGAAGGCTTAAAACCAAGGGACTTCCAGGATAATGCCTTTAGAACTAGCCAAAAGCCAAATCAGTTAGTTGGTACAATGGGTACACACCCAGTGCGCCATTACAATAAGCCTAGGCAATGGACCTTGTTGTAACAACCTGTATGGGTTTACTTGAACTCTTTCAAGATGTGGCCCAGCAACGTGATTACCAAGAACAAATACTGGCATACATGCACAACATGTTCACCCACCTTGCTTCCCCGATGACTACCGCAGCAGTACCGCAACCACTGGCAGCAGCCACAGCACCCTTATCACCATCTCAAGCTACACAGGAGGTTCCAGTCCATGTCTGTCTATTCTCCAAAGCCATGAAGGTGATCCCAAGCTATGTTGTGAAATAGTGAGGCTCTAGTGGCAGCTTTTTGGGAAGCTCTATCTGGGCTAATTAAGGATGAACTGGCGGACTGGGACATATCGTCCACATTGAAGGCTTTGATATCTCTAGCAACCCACATTGACCTGCGATTGAGAGAACATGCCAGGTCATGAAAGACCTTTCTGCTTGGCACCAGTATTCTAAAAACCATTGACTCTGTCTTCTCCAACTTTAGCACCAGAGCCCATTGATATCGCCGTGTGCTCCTTTGTCTCTTTCTCACAACCGAAAACGACTGCCAGAAGTACAATCGGGAAATCCTTGGTGTAGTGTGCTTCGATGTGTGCGCAATTCCTCCAAAATAACATCACAGAGACGTTCTGAAGTAGGTTCCAATAATGTGCCTGCTTCCAACGGCTAGGCGTGGTTTATTTATACCAGAAGATGGGAGGCGGTCTTACAATCATGACCAATGAGGAGACAGGTTATGGTATGAAGTGATTGGCTGGAAGGCGGTCTTACAATCATGACCAATGAGGAGACAGGTTATGGTATGAAGTGATTGGCTGGCGAAGATGTGAATGATCGCGCAAACTTATGTTTACGCGTTCGCACACTTATTCGCGCCCCTTCCATTGCCGCGCTTATCCTCGTGGATGAAGAACCCTCGCTCGACGGTCCCCATTCCTCTCGCCTCAGCCGGCGCCATGACACTGGTATCCTGCAGTAATACCAGGCAGGGCACAAATCAGCTACAGGTTGGGACGACCAGACCATCGTGCGAAAGTCTCTGCGCAGATGCGAACGCGAATGCGAACGAATCTGCGCATCTCCATAGGATAGATGGCGACCATACGGCGAACAATAATTTTTCCACAACACCATGCAGATGGACAGGGTCAGATTGTCTGAAGGGGAGTGTCAGCATAGGCATACTAACAATTTGTGTCTGTATTGTGGAGATAAGGGACACTGTGCTTACATTTACCCTGAAGGGTGGAAAACTCCTATGGTCTGTAGGAGAGACAGTCTTAGATGAAGATTCACACTCTCTTTAAAATTGACTTGTCACATGGAATTGTGAAAGTAAGCAGTTCACCATGCAGGCCCTCATAGACTATGGCTCAGCAGGAAACTTCCTGCATCAGGCCTTGGTGATCCAGTATAGAATTCCTGTTCAGCGTTTAAAAAAGCCCTTGGTGGTGACATTCAAAAGCTCTTAGTAAGACGATATAATATGTCACAAAGTAACTTTGTACATCCTTCCTGTCTCTACTAGTTGTTATGAGCAGCGGGTGAAGACCCGCTGCCCCACATGAGCAATTCCCTCTGAGGGCAATGTCTAAGCACACCCCTCATTCTTCACACAATACCACTGATGGAGAGGAGAGACTTTCCCGAGGGGAGTATCAGGTGCTACCTCAGAGGGGAAAACATTGGAACACAAGGGAATCGGGACCAGGGTGGGAACCCACTGGACTGTTGGTAGGCCAGAGGCTTATCAGACGGAAGAGTAGTCAGGGTACGAAGGCAGAAGTCAGAGCAGGCGGCAGTCAGGCAAAGTCCGTAAGCGTAGATCAGGGTCAGGGCAGACCACAATCAGGCAAAGTCCGAAAAAAAATAATCCAAAGTCAGTTACACAGAATCACAAGAACCAACAGAATACTTTTGCTCAAACAGGAAACTAGACAAGCTAAGAATCTAAGAAATGCTCAGGCACCTTCCTGGGGCAGGAAACGCCTTTAAATACTTCCTGCAATCCAGCCATAGAGGAGATAGAGGGCGTGTACATGCTGCCTCACAAGGAAGGAGAGACACACCCATGCAAGCCCTTACAAACAGTACAGGACTCAAGCAGGAAGTAAGCTTTGGCATGGAGCACAGATACCTGCTGCCCACGCTTGTCAGCACGGCACATGGCAGCAGGAGAGTAAGAGGGAGCCTGGCGCCCGTGTCCACGGGTAGGGGCAGCAGCACTGGCACGGACTGCTGGGATAATTGTAGTGCTCTGCTCTTGGGCCTTCCTTGGCTACGTCAACACAGTCCTATCCTGGAACTCCAGACAACTACTTAGTTAGGGACCTGCCTGCCATTCCCGATGCCTGACACCTGTTATACCTGTCTGAATTGTACCCAGTCCATACAACCTGCATGGGCTACCAGTCACTTATTCAGTTATATTGATGTTTTTGGTAAAAAAAAGAGATGGACACCCTGCCTCCTCGTTGCCTCTCTGATTGTCCTGTTGACTTGCTTCTTGGGACTCCTCCTCCTCGGGGTCCTCTACCCCCTGCCTCCCCCTTCTGGGTTATATAATTTCTGATCAAGATCTTCAGATGGATCCGAAAAAGTTGTCAGCCGTACTGAACTTGCCTAGACCCACCGGTTTAGGTGCAATTCAACGATTCCTGGGCTTTGCTATTATCAGCAGTTAATTCCCTTCTTCTCCTCCGTAGCCTCATTAATCTCTGCTTTTACCTGCAAGGGAGCCAATGCCAAGAAGTCGAAGCTAGAAGTCAAGTCTGCTTTCCAGACCTTGAAACAGGTATTTTCCTTTGCACCTGCCCTTCATTGACCAAATGTTGTAAAACAATTGTTCCTAGAGATAGACACATTATCTGTAGGTGCTGGTGCTGTACTCCTGCCAAAAGGGGATTCTGGAAGGATGCACACGTGTCTTTTTTTTTCTATAGCCTTTTATCTCTGCCAAACAAAATCTAGCCTATATAGCTCCCATCACTCCAGTTCAGATTAAGGACATCCCTTTAGGGAAAACATGCGTTTCTCTGGCCAGATGTAAACGTATCCTCTTCTGGGGACATAAGCCCAAACTGGCAGGGCACTTAGGAGTGTGTAAAACCTATGAACTCATCTGCAGGTACCACTGGTCGTCAACTCTTCCTCAGGAAGACTTTGATTCTGCTTGTGTGAATTGTGCCAAGAACAAGCCTTCCAGACAAAATCTAGCTGGTCTATGTCTCTCTTTGCCAATATCAGATATTCCATGGAAACACATTGGTATGGACTTCATTACTGAATCTCCTCCCTCCTCCAGATATACAGTGATTTGGGTAGTTGTAAACTGTTTCTCCAAAAATGGCGCACTTTGTTCCTCTGCCTGGATTACTTTCTGCTTTAAAAACATATTTGTTTACATGGTTTTCCTAAGCATATTGTTTCTGATAGAGGTGTACAGATCACTTCTAAGTTGTGGGCTGGTCATCTTCCTTCCAGGAGGGGGAAGTCCAGAGTAGTAAGTGAGTGCTATGAGGAGAGGGGACATGAGAGGTCCTGTTCTGATAGTGGGGGAGTTAGGAAGCAGCTTGTAGAGCACCAACTCCCATGAAGAGGGAAATTCAGGAACCAGATACCCTTCTCCTGCCAGAACAACAGCTAGGGACAGCCTCAAGTAAAGCCTTGAGATTCCAGACAGCAGAGTGATCCGAGAGATACAGCATTAAAGATATTGCTGCAAGGTGAGGGATAACAGCCAAGCAACCCCTTAACAAACAATCATTAGACCAGCATCCTCAAAGTGCAGAACTGCAGCCATCCAACCAGCCACCATACCTCCTTAGCTGGTGACAGAGAAGAATAGCACATCAAGCCTGCTGCTACTGTATGTATTTCAAATTCTATGTTGCAGTTAATAAAAGAGACGTTGTTATGTTTAACTCTGCCTTCATTCTTCAGTACTATATTTTCACTGCATCGGACCCCAAGGAGCAATGGCCTGAGGTAGGACACCATAACACTACAACAACATCATCACCAGGGCCACAACCACTCTCATCCTCTACACCAGCTCCATGGGGGCTTGCTGCATATGGATGGCACTACTACTAAAAGGAGCACTCTTGGGGAGAATTATCATTACTGGGGACACTGTAGTGGTACTATTACTAATGAAGGTACTCTGGGAGATAATTATTGCCAATGGTGGGATTATCTGTATGGCAGTATAATTTCTGCTGTAATGTATTTGGGGGCATTGGGGAGTAAAGCGGGCACAGTATTGGAGGAACCAGCAGGATAACACTGTTGGGGCACCAGGAGGGAGAGGATGATAGAAAAGTGAGGCACCTAGTATGTCTGTTTGGTAAAATTTGCTGAGACAAGACGTAGCTGAAAGAAGTTTTTATAGGCTAAATAGAGAAAATGATGAAAGGGAATATTTACACAAAAGGAGATGTCACCTGTGAGGCACTGAATGTAATAAGTACTGTATGTAGTGCTGTATACTCCTGTATGTTTGGTAGTGCTGAATGTAATGTCCATCCAGCAAGTAAAATATGTCTTTAGTACTAGGGCGTGTTAGTGTGTTTTGTACTCCGAGAATTTGGCACATATGTATTGGGGCTTGGACCCTGGATCTTTTGAGACCCTAGCAATGCCCCTGGTGGGGAGATCTGATGAAAATAATACTAATAAGACTTTATCTATGAATTGATTATAAGAGCACTTATACTCAGGTTACATCTTTTCCCCGACAAAGCTACATTTGCAAGTGGTGATACATGTGGGGAAAGTTCCCCATGGTTAGATTAATGCTGTTGACTGTTATATTTGGTTTGTATTAGGTGTCACATTGTGAGTGGCTATTTGCACTAGCACTTTGATTGTTTTACTTGATTTACCCCGGGTTCACACCTGAGCGTTCTGAAAGGAGCGCTCTGTATGCGCGATTGTAGGGGCGCATACAGAGACAAGCGAACGCCCATTGTCGCGCGTTCCCGAAAGTCTATGTTCGGGAACGCGCGACAAACGCCCAAAAAAACACTCAAGTACTTGTTTGAGCGTCGGGCGTTTTACAGCGCGATCGTACGCGCTGTAAAACGCCCAGGTGTGAACTGGGTGTTAATTGTATTGGGTGTTTTTGTGCACTTACTAGGTAAAGGTTCTATTGAGCCCTGTATGTGTTTAGATGTTAGCTATACTGTATACAGTAAGCAAATTACATTACCCTTATTGAAGGGTACTGTATTGAAGATATAGAACCAAAGCAGATTGAAAAACTAAAAAGCTCCAACCTTCAAATTAGTCTATTACTAATGAAGGTATACCTTCAATAAGTACTGAAGAATGAGGAGCGTTTTAGTTTTTGAAGGTTGGAGCTTTTAGTTTTCCAATTGTTTTTAGGCTGCTTTGGTTCTAATAAATTCATTACATTATTTTATATTTTCTGGGTGTGTCCATTGGAGTTCATTCATTTTGATTGAAGAGAAACAGCGGGGTATGGAGATTTAAAGGGACATTTATCAAGGCTATTACACCACTATTATGGCGCAAAAAAATCTGAAATTATGGCACACAGCATATTTGCACCATAATTTGTGACTGTTTCAGCGTCTCACCACTTTTCAAAAGCATCAAGAAAAGGGCAAGGCTTAGCCGGAGGGACGGGCCTATCCCATCCAGGAACCCTCTTCAGCCAGCCCATACTTTACTGTTGATGGGCAAAAAACCCAGAACAGTGCTGTCTAGATTGGTGCCTCTGATGTGACTGGTATGAGCTAAGTTCTCCATGCACAATTGCCAGAAAAATAAGTCTCCATACAATGATGTGTCTCTTCATTGAGAATTCCCCCAAGAGCCACATCTAAGATATCACCTCAAAGTCTACCAAAAATCTGCTCTGTACTAATGAGTACAGTATTGTCTACAGATGGGTGCCGCTAGTTTGGCTGGTATATGGTTTACTCTGCCATGACTAGTTTTCTAAAAGTGGCATGGCGAAGAAGGGGTGTGGGTGGGGCCATCAGCGCCAGTACATCCCTTATTACTTATGACATAATTGAAATATATGGCAGCTTTAAACGCTTAGTTTTGCTTAGTTTGTAGTATACACTGGAGGGATAGGCACCTTTAAGTGTGAATGCGCTTCTATTTTATCCTGTAAGTAGCATTCTTGTGCACTTTTGCCCCTCCTATCAAACAGGTCGCCTTGATTAGGTGGTACATATACTGTAGCTGTGCATGCTCCTCCTCTCGTCGGTTACTGGGTGCACATAGAGGTGACTAGGAGCAGTACCCTATATGTGCAGAGTCTGCTCTCCTGAACATAGATGCCCATTGGCATAGATAGGTTTAGAGTAGGACTTCCCAGACTGAGACCACCTTGGCGCTGGTAGGCGGGCACAGATGTGTTTTGATCAAAATATATTGGCTGAGTGTCTCGGATTTTATCATATCAGAGTGATGGCTTAATCCATATATAATGCTTGTATCTATTGTGTTAACGCATTATTATGTTTTTCAGTGATTTTTTTTCATAAATGTAGCCATAGACATCCGCATATTTATTTATCATTTCGTGCAGGCTGTTTCTATCTTTGTTTTTTCTCTGTGATTTCAGCTTGAAGCGCGGACTGATGGAGGAAGCATTTAATTTATGGCAAGGCCTGCGCCTCATCATAAGTCACATGCCTCCTCCGGCAACGCAGGCTCTATTATTATAAAGTCTCTAGCCACTGATAGGTCTCTTATTGAGAAACAGTACCCACATAAACCCTGTTCTTCATACTCTTTTTTCCTTTTATATAGTGTCAGGCAGTAACACGCCTCATGGCTGTTAGGGGAGGTTTATGTCAGGATTTTCCATATCTTCCCCATCAGTTGCCAGGCCTGAGGCAATACCAGGTGCTACAATCACCTGAGAATAAAAGAAACCTCAGAGTGAGAGAGGGTGGAGAGTGGGATTCTGGGAAGGGCGATCCTGGAGAGTGTGGAAGCAGAGTCTAGCAGAGAGTCTGGATGTGTGGTTTCAGCCAGGAGGCTGAGAGGCCATGAGGCTGGGAGAAAGCCTGGAGTTGGGGGACAAAGCAACGCCTGGGAGGGTCGCAGGGCCATAGTCAGGCGGACTACTGAGCCTTAATTCCCCACAAGAGACATTGGACTTGAGACAGTTGGTGTACTGTGCTCTGTACAGTCAGGAGGCTGGCTGTGGGACATTAGCTTGGAAAGCCGCATCGGATCACAGGGTGTGAACTGTACCTAATAGGTAAGTCAAAGACGTTATTAGGCTACTTTCACACGAGCGTTCGGGTGTCCGCTCGTGAGCTCCGTTTGAAGGGGCTCACTAGCGGTCCTGAACGCAGCCGTCCGGCCCCAATGCATTCTCAGTGGAGGCGGATCCACTGAGAATGCATCCGCCTGCCAGCGCTCAGCCTCCGCTCCGCTCAGTGAGCGGACACCTGAACGCTGCTTGCAGCGTTCGGGTGTCCGCCTGGCCGTGCGGAGGCGAGCGGATCCGTCCAGACTTATAATGGAAGTCAATGGGGACGGATCCGCTTGAAGATGACACTATATGGCTCAATCTTCAAGCGGATCCGTTCCCCATTGACTTTCAATGTAAAGTCTGAACGGATCCGCTCAGGCTACTTTCTGACTTAGAAAATTTTCTAAGTTATAATGCAGACGGATCCGTTCTGAACGGATGCAAACGTCTGCATTATCGGAGCGGATCCGTCTGATGAAACATCAGACGGATCCGCTCCGAACGCTAGTGTGAAAGTAGCCTTAGTTAGAACCTGGACGGGCGAGTGTTTTTTGTTTTGTAGGTTTTGCTTTCGCTGGTGTGCCACAATAAATGCACTGTTTGGACCTTAAAACCTGTTGTCTGCGAAGGTATTTGTGAGGATGATCCACTGAAAGAAAGCTACCTCTCACAATAGCAAATATATCTTTACACTCGGTTTCAACCCTACAGCAACTACTGCTCTCTATCCCCTGCAATCCTTCTGTAATATACACATTTTATGCCTCCGTTTGACATATACTTAAAAAAAAAAGATACAAAAACGCAGCACACCACATTCTTGTATACTGCGCAATCCTGTAAAAAAAAAGTATAATTTTTTACAATGGTAAAAAAAAGTATACAGTATGTTTTTTTTTTTTGTTTTTTTTTTGTTTTTTTTTTACAATGGAACTATGGTGAACGAATGCCACTGTTTGGCATCAGACTGAGGCATCCATATAATGTACACGTTTTTGTATACGTTAAAAGGATGGGAAAAACATGATGTGAACCCAGCCTTAGGCCTCTTTCACACGGCGTCATGGATTTGGGCCGGATAAGATGCGGGTGCGTCGCGGGAAAATGTGCGACTTTTCTGCACGAGTGCAAAACATTTTTAATGCATTTAGCATGTGTGTGAGAAAAATCGGCATGTTTGGTACCCAGACCCGAAACCAGACTTCTTCAGAGAAGTTCAGGTTGAAGTTCGGGTTTGGGTTAGGTGTTGTGTAGATTTTATTATTTTCCCTTATAACATGGGTTTCTACAAAATTGTGTCAGGATTAGTCCTCATGCACACAACCGTAGTTCTGGTCCACATCCGAGCCACAGATTTTGCGGCTCGGGTGCGGACCCCTTCACTTCAATGGGGCCGCAAAAGATGCGGACAACACTCCGTGTGCTGTCCGCATCCGTTGCTCCGTTCCGAGGCCCCGCAAAAAAATATAGCATGTCCTATTCTTGTCCGTTTTACGGACAAGAATAGGCATGTCTACAATGGGCTGCCCGTTCCGTTCCGCAAATTGCGGAAGGCACACGGGCGGCTTCCGTTTTTTGCAGACCGCAAAAAACGGCACGGTCGTGTGCATGTAGCCTAATGCAGAGAGTGCTGCAGCCTTACAAGATCTTACTCGTAAGATCAACCACATATTTTCTTTACTTTTAGCCTTTATTTCTAAGCTTAGTGCTCCTTTAAATAAATAAAAAATTACACAGTACCCAGATAACAATCCCCATGTTCTGGATTTTCCAGCTAAGCATCAGAACTGGTAGTTGGACCCTGATATGAATTATATCTGAATACTGTGAAGACTGCATTTGACCCTTGAACCCTCCCAATAATCCAGTCCTTCGTTTACATTCCTGGCATACGCTATTCAAAGATGAGCAAATTACAGATATGACTGCTGACTTTGGTCTTCATGCTATTGACAGTAACTGTGAATGAACAAAGAAGATGGGACAAGGGCCTGCTCATCCCTGAGATCAGTAGGGGTCCCAGCGGCGGGATACCACTGTTCCTGATATGTCTAGCATATCATAAAAATACATCTTGGTGCATTAGCCTGTCAATGTTGAGTATGATGAGAAGAAAACCAGCTTGGGTTAAGGCTGAGGTATTGTAGAGATAAGGGATAACAGGAAAGGAAGGAAATAGATAAATGACAGGACTATATGTCTTGTGTAATGAGGTTCAATGATGTCATTTTTCGCAGGAAGCTGTCTGGAGGCCCTGGGCTTCAGCCTGCACTGTGTCTGCCTTTGACAGATCACTTATCACAGCTCACATGCTGCTACCTAAAGTCCTAAGGCTGCGGGACTTCAGTGACACAGGATTTAGGGATGAAATTCTGTCACCCACAATGGAGGAATAGACCAAGTTTGGGTTCAAAACCTTTCCAGGTGTTGAATAAAAGTACCAGTTGGATTGTTCCACTTGCTCCTCAGTACCTCCATCATCAGTTGCTCCTAATGCTTGATTCTACAGGTGTCCTAGAATGCTCCAACCTCTTTGGGCCAGTTTACTACCTATGATGATATTCAGTTTATCTTTATTTGTGCCTGTTTCTATTAATGTTGAGTGACGAACCCTGTGGGAGCTATAATGGTGGCTATCCTGACTGTTACCCAGCAGACACAATAAGGATGTCAACTGGGATATAAACAACTGGGAAAATCAACTCATGCAATTTTCTATGGAAACAGCTCTGGGGAAATTCCTAGAAATAAATTGGAAAGAAATTAATGAAAAAGACCAAACTTATATTAATATAAAGGCAGGTTAAACTAACAGCTCCATGCTAGATTCAGACAAGCCACAATGGTACATGAGGGAGGTCGCACGGTTACAAAATAGTGAAAAACATCCACTCATACACCAACCTTTCATGAGGGGTTGCCAATCACCATGCTGACTAGTAGCCTACAGACATGGCTTGAAAGGTTGTGTATTTTGTGCATTGTAATTTTGGAACAAATACGGTCAGCCTTGTGTGATGCACTGGGCAACCAATCTGATCTCAGAATGGGTGTGAGATTAGGTCATTAAACTGACTGTTGTAGTCCAACATGCCAAAATCCTGGATCAGTTGGGAAAGCGTTGGACATGGAGTCAATGAGAAGGTGTTGACAGCCCTGTTGTTGGCCATGTGTATTGCAACTTATACCATATTATATTCTGCTGTTTTGTTTCTGGTGGTAGGATCTGGTCAAAGTAGGTAGACCTTTAGTACTACAACTTTATACAGAGTTTCAAAGGTTGCACCATTAGTAGGCTGCCCATGAGAACTTGGGGTATTCAGTAGAAGTTCAGATATTCAGGGACAACAACAGCAAATATGATGTCACTATACACTGCAATTCTCTAGTATATTCTGTTGGCGTGCTTAGGATACACCAGACAAAGAGAATTCTCTCAAACAATGTGGCCCAATAATTTTACACAATTGTGAATTACTCCTGGAGAATAACACGCTGTATTGTATACAATAACCTAGTCCATATGCATCTGCCTCAAATGTGTAATGTGAACAGAAAGCCAAGAACAATCTAGATGTATGTGCTTCAGCTCCGGGGCGGCTGGCATCTGGCAGATAAAAGAATGACATTTCTAGATACCCTTGTGCTGCTTTGTAACCCTGGGGGCAGACTGAAAAGTGAATCAATGTAAGAGATGCTATCACAGACAAAGGGTGGAGAATCTTGTAATGGAGAGTGATGGGAGGTGTACCTGTAATGCAGACTGATGATAGGTTGGGAGTGATACCTCCAGTACATAAAGGTGTGAGCCCTGCAATGAGTGCAGTGTTATCTATCTCTTCCAATATGAGCAGCATCCAGGCAGTCGCTGAATCCTACAAGGTATTCAACCCCAGAGCGTACTTACAGAATAACTATGTGCCCCCTAGGGCAGACTTCTCAAGTGAAGACAGCGTCATGTGCTGGAAACTACGCCGACTTCATGAGGCTTGTGGCAAAGGTAAGTCGTCCCGATTACATAAATCCTATGTTTACTATGGTGCAATGATATCATACCATGAATACCGGCAGTCAGATATAAGGCAACATTTGTGCTGCATCTGAAAATAGTCTTGTCAATTTATGGTACAGTAATAGCAGCTGTCAGGATCTCACATTGCCAATGAGTAGATATGTAAGAACTGAATATTTGGGGTAACGTATCCCAGGAGAGTGGGGCCGTAGGGGGATAAGATTGCAAAAATGTGAAGTTGTACTCTGGGAATGGAGAGGATGGACTGGTATTATGTGCGACAGGGCATGCACAACTCCTAAAATAGTGTGTGAACATTGGTGCTGGTTCCTTGTCTTCATTGGTCATCTCCCTGGATTAGACCCACATCTGGGAGTGGAGGGGTAAGACCTGGATCCCTTGTGTGGAGAGACTCCACCATCTGTAAGAGAAAGATAGCAGGTGACGACTATGTTCTAAACATATACTAGTTCACCCCTCTCTGAGTTGAAGAAATGTATGTGCAGTCAGCTTTTCTATTAAGTATGTTGGACGAGTATGTGGCAAGGATAAGAGGGGAGTTGTGGGAGTAACATGGCTGAGAAGCATATGGAGTAGGTGATGGGACTTTCTAATGGGTACCCAGATGTTATGTATGAATTGATTCTTAAACAGCAATATTTCATTGGGAAATCTGCCTGTGTGGAGGTATTGTATGGTTGTGTGTTGGATGTATCTTTAGTTACAGATGGACATACTGTAGTTCGATTATTGAATGAATAAAAACAATGGGTGCATGAACACGGCACTCTGGATCACTGCTGGAGCCTGGCACTGACTGAAGCCGCAATATGACTCATGTCCCTGCCTCTTAACTCCCTAGATGCCGCGGTCAATGGCGACCATGGCATTTAGGCAGTTAGAGGGACAGGGCTCCCTGTGATCATCAGCTCCCCGCAAGCACAATTGCGGATGCCGATGTGGTGCCATGGCAGCTGGAGGCCTAGCAAAGGCCCCCACGCCTGACATTAATGTTGGTCTATTAGAGTGTGTCCACAATTGCGGATCAAAAAACGGACTTGTGTGTTCCACATCCTTGTCCGTAAAACAAGGAAAGAATAGGACATGTTTAATTTTTCTGTGCAACTGCAGAACGGACATACTGGTACGATTTAAAAAAATATATATCTTATTGTAAAATAAACACATAAAAAATAGGACACATTCCCTTTAAAATCTCATTCAGTTTGCTGCTACTGTAAATGCTTCCATGTGGACATGCCCTACTGAGAATATTTAAAACACACCACACACTGTGCCATGTATTTTTTTTTTTTACAAAGAACAGCTTAGATACACTCCTGACTGTGCAATTGCATTGCTTACAGTTTAGATACTTCCCCCACTGTCCTGAATGAGCATTCTATAGAGAACAGCTCTGATATATTCTACTCTGTCCAGAACTTGTACTTGTGCGCAGACAGAAAACGAGAGGGAAAAAGGTTAAGGCTACATTTGCATGACAGTGAAAAATGGCTGTGTGACTTCCGTTTTTTCCACAGCCCTCTCACAGCCATTTTCAGAACAATGACAGTTTATGGGTGTATTGACGTGTCCGTTTTTTAAATGGACTGTGAATACTGGTCGTCAACAAATAGGACATGTCCTATATTGTCCATTTTCACAGCCTAACAGGCCCTATACAATTGAAGAGAAGCATCTTTAATGGCTGTTTATCAGAAAGACATCAGTGACAAAACTGTTTAACCGTGTGCACCTAGCCTAAGGCCTCATGCACACGACTGTATGTATTTTGCGGTCCCCAAAAAATACAGATGACGTCTGTGTGCATTCCTTATTTTGCGGAACAGAACAGCTGGCCCCTAATGGAACAGTACTATCCTTGTCCATAATGCGGACAATAATAGGACATGCACATGTTCTATATTTTTGGGGAACTCAAATACAGACATATGGTAACGGAATGCACACTGAGTACCTTCCGTTTTTTTGCGGACCCATTAAAAAGAATGGTTCCGTATACGGTCCGCAAAACAAACCGGAACGGACATGGAAAGAAAATACGTTTGTGTGCATAAGCCCTAACAGTGATTGTCTTGTTCATAGGCTTTGAGGGGCACATTTATCAAGCTCGTCTGTTTTTGGCCATAAAATTAGACAGGCGCATTTCATTCGGCTGTCTTTCTTTTGCCGAGTATTTATTAAAGGTGGCACAGAAGTTGATGAATTAGACTAGGCTTATTTTTATTAGTCTGACCTCTTGTGGTTGTTTTTCAGTTAGACAGGTTCATATTTATTTAGATTGGTCTAATTTATTAACGCATGAAAAGTAGCATTTTCGGGTTAAAAAAAAGCCAGGCCCCTTTCACACGAGCGAGTTTTCCGCGCGGGTGCAATGTGTGAAGTGAACGCATAGCACTCGCACTGGATCCTGACCCTTTCATTTCAATGGGTCTGTGTACATGAGCGTTTTTTTCAGGCATCATTTCTGTGTTACGTGAGAATCGCAGCATGCTCTATATTCTGCGTTTTTTAGGCAGCCCTGGCCCCATAGAAGTGAGTGGGGCTTCTGTGAAAAACGCATTGCAGTCTAGATGCAATGCATTTTTCACTGATAGTTGCTAGGAGATGTAAATCTTCAGGTTTTTTTCACGCGCGTGAAAAATGCATCAAAACTGATCACACCCGCACAGAAAATACTGAAACACTGAACACAATTGCAGACAAAACTGATTGAACTTGCTGGAGAAATGGTGCGAGTTCCACTCAACGCATCCTGACACAATCCGTATCGTTTGCGCGAAAGAGGCCTAAATTTGTCCCTGTATGTTATTGCAACTCAGCACTAGAATGAGCCTCGGCTGCAATATACCAGACACAGTCCATGCACAGGAGTGGTGCTGTATTCTAATGGATACGGATTGTGTCAGGATCTGTTCAGGAAAAAACGGATGGTTTTGCACACAAGTTTAACCACTTTTGCTTGCGTTCAGTGTTTCCATTTTTTCCCACGTGGATGCAATTGGTTTTGATGCATTTTTCACGCTTGTGAAGAAAAACAAAAGAATAACAATCTACATCTAGCAACCATCAGTGAAAAACGCATCGCATCCAGATGCCTTCCATTTTTCACGCAAACGCCATTCACTTTTACAGAGCCAGGGCTGTGAGAAAAATACACAATACAGAACATGTTGCAATTTTTCCTGAATGCAAACATGATGTGTGAAAAACTACACTCATGTACACAGACCTATTAAAATGAATGGGTCAGGATTCAGTCCGGATGCTATGCGTTTGCTACATGCATAGCATCCGGATGGAAAACTTGCTCATATTAAAGAGCCCTTAGGGTTAATGCACATGGCTATAAGCCAGCTATTTTATACATATAGCAATTGGTATGTTCTAATAGATGCCATATTATGGTGGTATTTTCCCCAAAGAAGCTTCTAAGGGCTCATGCACATGAACGTTTCTTCCTTCCGTGTCCGTTCCATGTGCATTCCGTTTCCATATGTCCGTATTTCTGTTTTGCAAAAAAATTTAATATGTCCTATTATTGTCCGCGCAGCAGACAAGGATAGGACTGTTCTATTAGGGGCCAGCTGTTCCGTTCTGCGAAATACGGAATGCACACGGACGTCATCCGTGTTTTTTGCAGATCCTTTTTTTTCGGACCGCAAAATAAATACGGTCGTGTGCATGAGGCCTAAGGAAGAAGAATCCACAGCACAGAGTGGCTTTGCCATGCATGAGACCCTACTTGAGTTTAAAATACTGTGGGTTTGAGATGCCTATGGCACAATCATGGCTTCATCAGTCGTGATCGCAGTGATATGCGTGGGGCTCTCACTCCCAGGAAGAGTCACATTAATATCACATACAGCTACATGTGTAATGACCCAGAGTGCCATTACTACTCCACACCCTGCTACTGTCTCCTATGGGCTAGCACAGTGTCTTCTTATGCATTTATTGCAGGTCCTATACAATGTGCATTGCTATTCCTATGTAACTGTTAATGTTCATGTAATGTACCTGGTTCATCAGAAGGTGTCAGCAAGCATGGCAGAGCTACATTTGCAGAGGATGGAACCTTCTTTCCATTCTCTTCTTTCCCTCTAAGGAGGAGTTTAGTTAGTTATAGGTCAGTGGAGATTACCCCCTGCTAGGGGAAGGAAGCAGGTCCAAATCCCTGCTAGACGTGTCCTGCCTAAGCCAGCTAGAGCACCTTAAGCTTTGCTGGACACAGAGGCCAAAGCCTGAAGACTATGAAGCCAGGAGGTATAGATTCCCTTGTATTAATCTAGAGACAGACTACAGAGAGAAGTTGCAGCATAAAGAAAGAAGCAAAGTTATACAGTAAGCTTGTCACCACAGCAGAGTCATAGAGCAACAGATGTAGCAGTGTTGAGTTTGTTTGACTGCCAGAGTTAATGCTAACGCCTGCTGGGAACCAAGAAAAGCCTGAAACTGTTGGAGAAATGTTTAGTCAAGTAAAGCTGTTATTGAACTTCATCACAAGGTCTGGATTCAATTTATTTCTTAAAATCCCTCGGTTATTCCCCCTATTTGCTCTGTTTCGGACGATAACGTCTGGGCTCCAGCGTATCCAGGTAGGAGCACCATGACACGTGCACCAACATTAAGGGACATCTACAACATAACTAAAAGGGGCCCTGTGCCCTTGTTGCTTCACTGCAACTGGCATCACAAAAAAAAATTTTTTTAAGGGACCCATGGCCGTTGCCGTGCGTCACACATGGTTATGTGAACTCATTCTGAGATGTCCATACTGTTATTTACACAAATAGATTTTTTGTGTCTTTTAGGACATTGTTAGTATGTTCTGTGACTTGTCTTGATATATCAGTTCAGAGTGTGATCATGTTTGTACCTTTTATTTCATCTGTTGTTTATTTGGCTTGTAATCGCTGTAACGTCTTACAAGTTTTTTCCTCACAATGGCCAGTTATCACCTGTCGACGGGATAGGTGACAAATGTCTGATCGCAGGGGGCCCTACCGATCACTAAAACAATGGTCCTGAGCTCCCCTTCCTCATTCTACCTCACTACATGACCGAGGGAGCTATGTTTCAGTTGCTGTCCTTATGTGTGGTGCTCACTAGTGATGGACGAACATCTGCCGGGACGGTTCGCGAACGTGATCGCACAAACACGATCAAATGTTCGCGAACCGCAAGTTCGCGGCGGGTCCCATTCATTTTAATGGCAGGCGAACCTGAAAAACCTTCAGCTCATATTTGCAGCCAAGAAATAATTAATAGAAGTGCACAAATAGTCCCACAACATGGACAGTGACATACCAGATGTATTATTCGAATTTGCGATCTCCATTTATTATTTTTTTCAATGCGAAATATCGGCAATTTTCGCGTACGCGCATGCGCAAATGCACTATACAGTAGCTAAATGCACTATAAAGAAAGTATATTGGAATATAACACCCCGCTTCAATCAGTTTTTTGGGGGGCGACTGGTATATCACACCAGTAGAAATTATTTGTTCCAATAACGCTTGTCCCTCTATATACCTGCAGTATCGCAGAAGAACTGCACACAACTGCCGCACAATACAAATGCACTATAATATACTTTCTAACTTAGAAAGTATATTATAACATTGTACAAGGAAGGCAGTCCATTAGAATATACATAAAGATAAAACGTAACCTTTAATAATTTTACTATGAGGGTCCATTCACACGTCCGTAAGTGTTTTGCGGATTCGCAAAACACGGACACCAGCAATGCGCATTCCGCAATTTGTGGACCGCACATCACCGGCACTATAAAAGAAAATGCCTAATCTTGTCTGCAATTGCGGACAAGAATAGGACATGTTCTATTTTTTTGCGGAAACGGAAGCACAGATGCGGAAGTGCGGATCCGAAAATGCGGATGCGGACAGCACATTCCGCGGAACGGATGCGGACCCATTTTGCAGACGTGTGAATGGAAAAGATATCCCTCAAAATGAAAATAAATTAAATTATTAAAGTTAAAGGGGTTCTGCAGTTTGTTTTAACTGATGATCTATCGGCGGGGGTCCGACACCCGGGACCCCCGCCGATCAGCTGTTTGAGAAGGCAGCGGCGCTCCAGCAGCGGTGCGGCCTTCTCACTGTTTACCGCAGGCCCAGTGACGTCACGACTAGTATCAACTAGCGTGGGCGGGGCTAAGCTCCATTCAAGTGAACAGAGCTTAGCCCCGCCCACGCTAGTTGATACTAGTCGTGACTTCACTGGGCCAGCGGTAAACAGCGAGAAGGCCGCGGCGCTGCTGAAGCGCCTCTGCCTTCTCAAACAGCTGATCGGCGGGGGTCCCGGGTGTCGGACCCCCACCGATCAGATGCTGATGATCGATCCAGAGGATAGATCATCAGTTAAAACAAAGTGCAGAACCCCTTTAAGCAAAAAGCATAGATGTGGTAGGCAATAACAAGTGCTTGGCGGCACTAAATCAGAAACCATATGTTCTACCACAATCCGGGGGGTTCCAGTGCACATCAATGAATCTAGGAGGGAAAGCAAAAACCATCTATCCCTGGGCTAGATGATGATGTGGTATTTAAGGACAGGGTGGGCAAAGAACTGTACCTGATATTGCCCTACAGGGGGGTGCTATTCTGACCCTGATAGACTAACAACAGACCACCCGCCCTGATAAGAGCGACCCAGTTCGGAACCTTACCCTATATAAAAATGGCCCTAGTAAGCCCCTAACTCCCAGGTGATCACTATATAGATCTAAGTATATCGCACCCCTCTGTGTATCACACCTATCGATAGCACACCTATACTAGTCCTTAAAATGACTTTTGTGGCCCTATTAGCTAGCGTTTGGTGTCCCTAACAGCCTGTCCCTGCTCCACACAGCAACCTCTCCCTACACTGGCAAAACACTGAATGTAAAATGGCGGCCAGATCAGGTTTATTTATAAGCTAGGGGGTATGTCCATGTGCTGAAGTGTCTCAATTGGCTGTCCTGTACCACCTGATGGATGTGTCATGGGTCAAAGTTCTTCATAATGTAAAAGAATATGGAGGGCGCAAATTTCTCCATATGTTTGCATGTTTGGAAAATCGCGAACACGCAAAGTTCGCCGCAAAACGACCGCCGGGCGAACCGCAAGGCCATCTCTAGTGCTCACCATACCCGTTCTTCTTTAGGCCTCATGCACACAACCTTGGTTTGGGTCCGGGTTGGATGTGGACCCATTCACTTCAATGGGGCAGCAAAATATGCGGACAGCACTCAGAACATGCCCTATTCTTATCTGTGTCACGGAAAAAGACAGGACTGCCGTATTGAGGGCCGGAAGTTTCTTTCCGCAAAATGCAGAAAGCAGGCATCCATGTTTTGCGGACCAAAAAATGGACACGGTCGTGTGCATGAGGTCTTATATAGTAGAAAAACCTTTACTCAAAGTCATGGCCAGGGCCAGTGGTTTAAAGCCATGACTGCGCCAAGAAGGGACATGTCCCTTCTTGATGCGGTGTGTGGACAGCCGCCACTTGGAGCTGCAGCAGGAATCTGCTCACAGTTTAGCTCCTTTAATTGGAGTTAAGCCATGCTGCGGATTCGCCCCAGATCTCACCCTCCACCAAAGGTTGAATTGTGCATCGGAAATCTGCACAAACAATTCACATGCTGCAGATTTCCAAATCCGCAGCGTAATACAGTAGCAGTTAAGCAGTCATGTACACGGTGTAGAAACTTTCCACAAGGAAACTGACATACAGTGCATATTTTGAAATCCACATTGAACCATTGTTTGTGTGAATTTTCAGTGTAGATTTCACCATTTGAAATGCAAAGAGTGAGATCTGGGGAAAATCCATATCAAAATCAAGCAGATTTTGGTATATATTTGATGAGGAAACGCAGTGAAATCCATGTGGAAAATCTACATATACTATACTGCTGTGTGCATGTACCCTAGAACAACCCCTTCTATCCGCAGGTTATCTGAATTATCGCTTTGCTGTAACATTATTTTTTGCCCTTTTTTATGTTCATATAAAGACAGTTAAAAAACAAAAAACAAACATTCTCTTCTGTATTCTTAGGTGAAATAAAAGGACACACCCTGGTAGACATCGGCTCAGGTCCTACAATATACCAGTTGTTGAGTGCCTTTGAGCCCTTTCAGGAGGTGATTCTGACGGACTACTTGGAGGTAAATCGTCAAGAACTGAAGATGTGGCTAAATAATGAACATGGAGTGTTTGACTGGAGTCCCTACTTTGAATATGTCTGTAAGCTGGAGGGCAAAGGGTGAGTAGTTAATAGCATGTTCAAGCGCTCATTATTCTTCTCTGCAGATCCAAGACTAATAACGGTCACACACAGGCTGATATACCAGACCAGTACCTAATTCTGTGACTCAATCTGATGACATTCTGCCTTTCAGTGCCAGAATAGGGCTTTGCAGTAGCCGTATATTTAGGTATCAGATCCTAAGAATTACACAGCCTTCTGGCATACAATTCTGGCAGAAGGTGTTTTATGTAATTCAGAACAGTTTTACCCGATTTCAGTGAGACCCGAATGGAAAAATGGCAAATTCCACATGACTGTTGTCATTCACTTATACCAGAGTGCAAATGTCATGGAAATCCACTGCGTCAGGCCAAAGCTGCAGTCAACGGTAACGGTGAGGCAACATGGTGTTATAGTAGCATTAAAAAATTGTCACGTACTAAAAGCTGCTTAGAGTCTTCAGTTCCATCTATTAAACAGTCCTCATACATGTGCCCAAACTCTTAATAATGGCTTAGTCTCTTATAATCATTCTGTCCACCTTGTTATGAGAAAGTTCTCCTCAACATAAAGTCAATTGCTGTTGAGCTTGTGCTAATACATAGCAGCCAATCTGAAACACTGAGCTATAATGAATATTCATTAGCTGCGCAATATTTTGAACGAAAGTTAAAATGATGGATTTCTGCATAAGAAATGTAAAAAACAAAACAATACAATGTCTAGTAATATCTGGATAAAATATGTTTGATCCTACAGTACAATACTTATCTTATGTCTTTTGCTTGAGAGTCTGAGAAGGAAGTCTGTTGCCTTCTCAAGTCTCTGGTGACTAAATCTTTCATTCCAGTTGTGTATACTGCAGAAGGGTAGATATCTTTACTAATCAGCTTTTTCCTTTTGCTTATCCAGAGAGTCCTGGAAAGAGAAGCAGAAACGATTGCGGGAACGTGTGTCTCGTGTGATCCCAGTTGACATCCATCAATCTAGTCCACTAGGAAGTGAAGTAGCCAGTGGTTCAATTGACTGTCTGGTATCTTCTTTCTGCCTTGAGGCTTGCAGTCCCAGTCTAGTGGCCTTTCATAAGGCACTTGAAAATGTAGTTGGGCTTCTGAAACCACAGGGGCACTTTTTATGGATTGGTGCGTTGGAGGAGTCCTACTACTTGGCTGGAGAGGCGCGGTTGAGCGTGTTGCCAGTAACAGAAGATATGGTGAAGAAGGCACTGTCCAAGGCAAAGTGTGTTGTAAGGGAATTTTCTACCTATTCCATGACTCCTAGCATGAAAGTTGGTGTAGACGACGTGAGTGGGATATTTTTTGTTTGGGCTCAGAAAGACGCTCCAAAGTGAGGCACTCAATCACATGAACTATTAATAATATTAGATATATGGAGAGGGCTTCAGGTAATGTAATGAAATGTAATGTATCACCTATCTATATGCCATATATAAAAAACATAAATATGCAAATAGTATCTAATAAATTCCGCTATTAAAAACCTGTGCACCTGCGTTTGACTTTGACAATGAACCCCTTGAGATACAAGGACTTTTTAACTATCATACGTACCATGCAATCAATTATTATCATTGCCTAGTTTCTGGATATCAAGGAAGATGTTAATTAGGTTCTGTACAGATGGCATACAGTTTACTCGCAGTATGGTGAAACATGAGCTATGGCAACTGTGTGCTGAATCTAAACTGTGATAGTACATCAGCCCTGGAAATAAATGACAGATGAGACAAAATCGGTCCACACATCAATAAACCTTAGTTTAGGTTATGCACTGCCAATGAGAGTGCATTTGGTCCTTTGCTGACATCCCATTTTATAGCAATTTAATCAGACTTAAAGAGGTATTCAGGTTTTAATGATTATATTTATATAGAGAATAGGATGTTGAACAATTTTCTAATATGCATCTATTTAAAATGTTGCTTGTAGACCTTTATTATATTCATACAGTAGCCTCTCTCTAAAGAAACAAAAATGGTATGGCTTAATTTAATAATGTAAAATGCATCCACCGGAGAGCTGAATAGGGCTAAAAATGGTGTCCGTCATGTGACTCTCGTAAGTATCATGTAACCTGGCTTTTAGTTAACTGCCCAGGTATCTAACAGGTGAACTTTATTAATAATATAACATCACCTACAGACAGGCAGCCATGTAAATGCACACATTTAATTATCATATGTATGTATCCCGTGTGCTGAACCAGCACATGTATGTCATGTGACACTGCTGCTTACTGAATGTCCTGCATTATATGATGACATATGACTGATCATATTTCAGTTAAGTCAGATACATTACACAGGACTGATACATGGGCTACACCATTCTACTGCATATAGGTGGTCAACTGTCTGATAAGAAGGGTATGTATGCAGAATTTTAAATACATGTATATTAGAAAAAATTTATGATTTCCTATTACATAAACAAACAAATAAAAAAATTGGAATACCCCTTTAATCCCGCTGGAGCGATGGCCACACATGGCGCCCGTTCGCACGTGCAGTGGGCGTCATGGCCAGCAGGTCATTACTGTGGGGGTTCAGACTCCATGTTGTGCCTTGTACAGCCATTTTATGTTATAAGCCTTAAAACCTTTGTGTAGAACTATGATATAAACTGTGAATTTCTCTGTGTGAGACTACCGTGACTTCAAGGTCGCTCCTAGCTATTAGCCCCTCCAGTTTTGTCCAGGAATTTTTACAATTATTAAAAGGACAAGTCCATGACGAACACCCACATTTAAGATTAAAAAGACGCTTCAGGCGTATAGCCAAGAGATGCTCATTTCAGATTGTGTTTTTAATGAGTTAATGATGTAAATGTTTGACTACGTCTTCAGGTGGAAATGATCCAGAAATCTGCTTTATAGCTCTGCTTTCTTTCAATAAAGTTTACAAACTCTTGAAACACAGCTCTATGCCTGTGTTGGTTTTTCTCTATGGATATCCATAACTTCTAATTCGGAGTCCACCGCTCATTCGGCATTGGGGTTTTTGCCCCAACAGAAACTGGCGCCCGACACGTGGGGCACGACTAAGTCCTTCCTGCTGAGACCTCCGACGCCTGGACGTGCCACACTGGGACAAACAGATGAAAATCAGCGTCAGAGTATAAGGTAACTTTACAGTCATGCCTAATTTATGTTTAAGAATCTGTGACCCTGATAAAGGGCTAGCAGATAAGCGCATGAGTGGTGGATGGATTTAAACCAGGATTTTAGCTGGGAATTGCTTGGGATTGTTCTGGGAGTAACTGTTTACGTATTTGTCATTGTTTATTGTGTGTGTAGAATCTGGCAGGAAGCTAGGGGGAAGGGGCCAGAAGCTCAGAGAGACTTTGGCTTTAACACAGTAAGTACACCTGGAAGGACAGGGTGGGGAAACCACTGTGGGAGAAAATAGACGTCTAAGGTTCCCCCTAGTAAGCACCGATTCAGGAATAGACAATGGGTAATCAGAACAGCATTCCCGAAGAGTATGAGACAGCTAATCAACTGGTAGGAAAGACAGGTGGCAAAGACATGTTAAAGAAAGTTGACAAAGTGTTGGAAAAAGCAGGTAGGAAGCATGGAAACCTTGATTTAGAGGTTTGGGAAAGGTACAAGCACACCCACAGTGGGTGGATTAAGGATCATGCATTTGAAGATGTAGTTAGCATCTGGATTAAGGTAGCAAGAGAGATAGAAACCGAAGGTTGAAGCCACAAGTTTACAGGGGAAAGTTGTACTACAAACCCCCTGAAAAGGAAACTGAAAAGGTTAAATCTGGAGGTCCACCACCGTATAATCCTCCAAGGGCGCATGCCTCTCCCACGGCCCCTCAACAGGGACCCGAGGGATGGATATGCAGGACCTGCGGGAATCAGAATCCAGATTGACATGGGGTGAGATGCCACGGGACAAATGGGAGAAAAATTTCTCACGTCTGCCTTCATGGAAGGACTTCATTTAGGATTTGGGGTGTTAAAGTGCCTTGTGAGCCAGACCCAAATCCTGGGAAAAGAGACAGTAGAGACGTATGCAGCTGGACTGTGGACGATTACAGGATGTGATTTCAAATGGAGAATTGAGTGTGGAAACTTGATCGGTGTAGCGCAGAGGAAGTATTATGACTTGCCTGTCTGTGTATCTGTGTGACCTGTTGCCTGATGAATATGTTGCAGAACCGGTAGGAACTCCGCTTTCTGAGATAGAGAACATATGGGGACGGAAAGCTGAGTATGAAGAGTGAGACAGAGGGAAGAATGCAGGGGCTGCTTGCAGCGAGGAGTGACGTCACGGCATTGAAATGTGTAATAGCAAGAACACTGTTGGAAATTTTAAGAGAAAATAAGGCAATATATGAGAGGTACTTAGTGTGAGTGTATGGAGCTCCAGAAAATTTTATTTGTTAATAAGTTCAAAGACTTGTTTGTGTGTTAATGTATGGGAAATATTTCTTTATGTTTGTGTGAGCGAAATCAGCTTTACTGATGGAATCATTACAAAAACACAGGGAGGTGTGTGCTCTAGTTTTCGGAGTGAAATTATTCTATTATAGATATTATAAAAAAAACAAAACAATGATGAACAGACATAGGAAAACTCACTATGTCTCTGGTTACTGTGTATCTTAAAGGGAACCTGTCACCTGAATTTTGGGTATAGAGCTGAGGACATGGGCTGCTAGATCGCCGCTAGCACATCCGCAATATCCAGTCCCCTTAGATGAGTCCTGTCTCCTCCCTGCTTGATAGAGGAGTCCAGCGTTCTCTGACTCTGAGCCCAGCCACGCTCACTGTGAAGGAGCCCAGCACCGCCCCGCATCCTCCGAATCTCCCCCTTGCTCCCCGACGTCACAAAGCTAGAGCGCCGTAATCTCGCGATGCGCTAGAGCATGCGCAGTTCGTTCCCTGGGGCTATGCCGATACTACGCATGCGCTAGCTTGAGCATCGCGAGATTACGGCGCTCTGGCTTTGTGATGTCGGGGAGCAAGGAGGAGATTTGGAGTATGCGGGGCGGTGCTGGGCTCCTTCACAGTGGGCGTGGCTGGGCTCTGGAAACGTTAGTAGCCTCATTTACATACCGTATATATAAAATCGTTTTTTTTGACACAATAAAAGCACAGAGAGCTATGGGGAATGGATATTGCGGATGTGCTAGCGGCGATCTAGCAGACCATGTCCTCAGCTCTATACCCAAAATCCAGGTGACAGGTTCCATTTAAGTCAGGATGTCAGCCCCCTCGAGTGAAGCAGTACCCCCTCCGTACCCCCCCCCCTCAGTCATGCCCAGGAGAGAGCAGTGGCCAGTCAAATTGATGCTTTTCTCCAAAGCATGATGAGGAATTGGGTATTCCAAAGCATGATGAGGAATTTAATCTGTTCTGTTCAGAAATGCAGTGTCACAGTACTGCTGTGCTTACTCAGAAGCATGGTGAACGTCAACGCCCAGTGGCATATTTCTCAGCTAGATTAGATCCTGTTGCTCGAGGCGCGTCAGGGCAGTGCAGGCAATGATTGAAAAAGCCTCAGAAGTAGTGTTGGACTACCCGGTGATTGTGCAAACTCCCCATGACATACAGGGCATTCTCACACAGGTGCAACCAAAACATATTTTTATGGCTAGACAACTAAGACTCCAAAGTGCCCTCCTCATGCCAGATAAGTTTTCTTTCAAAATGTGTACTACTCTGAATCCTGCTACTTTGTTACCAATCACAGATTCAGAAATGGGGGACGGTAGCACAGATAGCCTTTTGTCTGATTTAGCTGAAAATGATCCTCATGATTGTATACAGTTGATGCAACAACAAGAATCTTCTGGATTTTCTCATGCGCATAAAAAGCCTCTTGATTACCCTGATGTTGAGTATTTTGTAGATAGAAGCAGGTTCATGGGAGAGGATGGCCGGTTCCATACTGGATATGCAGTGGTCACACAACATGAGGTAGCCTCTGCAAATGTCTGCGCAGGAGGCAGAGTTGAAGGCACTCACTGAGGTGTGTAAAATGGCCGAAGGGAAAAAGGTGAACATCTACACGAACTCCAGGTATGATTTTGGTATTGCACATGACTATGGACCCATATGGCGGGCTAGACACTTTTTGACTTCTGCAGGTCAGCCCATTAAAAACAAAGACTCTGTGCTTGATCTAATGAATTTCTATTGTGAAAGTAATGGCTCACACAAGGTGTACCATGGAAGAGGTAAAAGGGGATGACAGAGCTTATAAGGCAGCCTGGCTACTGAATGCTGATGCCACCCTGGTAAGAGCCTTAAAACCTTTGAATATATCCAAAGACACTCTGATAAAATTGTCTGAGCAGGCCCGACCTAAAGAAAAGAACTATGGACTAAACAAGGGGCTGGGCCAGATGACCAAGGACTATGGAGAAACAAAGACAGAAATCTGCCTGCCACGCCCTCTGTATCCGGTTATGGCTAAGGAGGCACATGGGCCTACACATCTGTCGAAAGGTGCCATGGTAAGTGTGGTAAACGAAGGGTGGATTGATCCAGGGATTTCTGCAGTAGCCGCTCGATTTGTACAAGGATGCATGGTCTGTGCATTGAACAACCCCGGCCAAGTGGTGAAGACTCCAAGCAAGCACACCCCTAGGCCATTTTACCCGTTCAGGAGACTGCAGATAAGAATATATACAACTGCCTAAGGTAGGAATATAGGAATTTGTCCTTGTGCAAAGAACACCGCAAAGAAGCTGGTCAGTGAACTGATATGCAGGTATGGTGTCCCTGAAGTTATTGAGTCAGATAGAGGTTCCCACTTTACAGGTGAAGGGATGAGAGAGGTTATGCAAGCATTAGGGGTGACCCAAGCCTTCCATACAAATTACCATCCTCAGCAGTGGCCGAGTTGAGCGCCTGAATGGCACATTGAAACTGAAAATACAGAAGGCCATGCGGGAGACCCAGAGGCCCTGGACAGTGTTTGCCTCTAGCCGTATATTCCATAAGAACCTTTCCAAATAAGAAGACAGGGTTGTCCCCATTTGAGGTATTGTTTGGCAATGCCCCAAGGCTAGGATTGTATTTTACTCAACAGTTGCAGACTGATAGTATGATCAGTTACATGAAAGGTTAGATCACACCCATAAACAAGTGTTTGCTTCCATTCCAGACCCTGATTCAGTAGAAGGCACACACACGTCTTGAGCCTGGAGATTGGGTGGTGATAAAGAGGCACATAAGGAAAACCTTTGAGCCCAGATTTTATGGTCCCTTCCAAGTCCTGTTCAAAAATGAAACCTTTGTAAAGGTGTAAGGAAAGCTTAACTGGATTCACGCCTCACATTGCAAAAAAAAAAAGGTGCCCGACCCTGAGGATGGGGATCCTTGTACTGCTACTCCTGGGTCTGAGCATTCCAGCTCTGTATGTGAACCTGGAAAGTGACTGGGACAATTCCCTTATTAGGCATCATCAGGTTATGTTGAAAAACATGACAAATGCGGACAATTATAAAAAACTGTTGGATCTGCACTCACAGTCCTGTGAGTTCAAAGACTATGCCTTATCTGGCCATGCCGATACTGTGGTCAGAATTAGTTAACATGAACTACAAAGACTTGACTTGACTGAGGAAGGGGTCATAGATACCCCGAAACGCGTCTGGTGAGAGAGGACCCTATACATGTGATCATCCAAGAAGCCATACGAAAATCCTGTGCAAAATCCCCATTGCAGGACCGTCCGCCGCGTGAGTGGAGTGTGGAAAGTTACAGCGCATGACCCGACACCATAAGGAAGGGCCTCACGTGTCAAACAACACTGCCAATGTGGGAGATTAGACGGACATCGCCTGTAAGACATCGGTCCACATCAATACCGGACCTGCGTCCAGAGCGACATTGGGGTGGAATCGAGGCACATGGTAGGATTATTCCAAGTTTATGCTGGCATACATTCATAACGTCTAAACTGACAGAAGAAGAGTTCAGCGGGATGCCGCTGCTACTCTAATAGAGCGGGATACCGCTTCAAGTGGATATCATTTCCAGCACTATACTGTTGTGGAACATAAGATCAGTAAAATTGCAATAAGATATTACCACAATACTTCAAGTCAGCAATAAGTGAGTGCGATCACCCTACAAACTTTTGCATTATATTGGGATCGCATCATCTCGACGCAGCCATAGTACTGCTATATTCATACCAGCAGTCATATTGATGTATGGACTGGATTATGTTTGAAGTTCCATTAGGGGTCAAGTGATAACTATTCTAATATTGGTATTTATATGTTGCCATTTGATTGATTGCTGTTATATCACTCTGGACTTTTTAGCCATCATATTTTAGGTCGAATATTTATTGTACTTGTCCATTATTTATTTATTTATATTTATTTTATTATATCTATTAAATTACAAGATGGTTCCAGCATCCTGAGAGTGCCCAGTTTTTGCTAGATTTTACTTACACATTTTTAAGTGGACAGGGTGAGTCCCCTTCACTGTGAGCACCTCTATTGGCCAGAGTTGGTTCTGTGCGCCACATAAATTCTTATTTCTACAAAGACTTCTTATCGATCAAAAGGCCAGGAGTTGATAGCCTTAACCTCAATTCTTCAGCAGTTCCCCTCCCCATCACAGGGTGGGTTGAGACCCCTGGTGGCAAGCCAATATTACTGCCATGAAAAATAGAACTGTTTGAGTATGGGCATACTACAAGGGATAATACAGATTTTGTTGATTATGGCACTTATCTACATTGTAGTTAAGCTCACATTGATGTGCTTAAACAGAGTGTGTAACAAGAACAATAGTAGAAGAGACTGTGAGACATGTTGAGATGATTCCTCACACAGATACAGATATGCAGAATCTGGAAAACCAGCAGCAAGGGGAATGTCCAGCTGAAGTAAGTGTATCTGTCACCCGTGATGAGTGAATATCTCAAAATGGGGGAATTGTGAGGGTTCAGACTCCATGTTGTGCCTTGTACAGCCATTTTATGTTATAAGCCTTAAAACCTTTGTGTATAGAACTAGGATATAAACAGTGAATTTCTCTGTGTGAGACTACCGTGACTTCAAGGTCGCTCCTAGCTAGTAAGCCCCTCCAGTTTTGTCTCAGAAAGGAATTTGTACAATTATTAAAAGGACAAGTCCGTGACGAACACCCACATTTAAGATTAAAAAGACGCGTATAGCCAAGAGATGCTCATTTCAGATTGTGTTTTTAATGAGTTAATGATGTAAATGTTTGACTACGTCTTCAGTTGGAAATGATCCAGAAATTTGCTTTATAACTCTGCTTTCTTTCAATAAAGTTTAGAAACTCTTAAAACACAGCTCTATGCCTGTGTTGGTTTTTCTCTATGGATATCCATAACTTCTAATTCGGAGTCCACCATTCATCCGGCATTGGGGTTTTTGCCCCAACATTACCGGCAATAATGCTGATCGCGGCCCCCTTCTGTAGAATAAAAAAAATACATAAATAACTAAAAATATAAACATCATGGGTATCACGCGACCAAAAACATCCATACTTTTAAAATATAAAAATATTTTTCCAATACAGCGAATGGAGTCAGAGAAAGAGTCAACATGGCCAATTTGCCACTTTTTCATTGCTTCTCTTACACACAAAATGTAATAAAATGTGATCAGTCACACACACTCCAAAATGGTATCAATAAAAACTTCAGATTGTCCCGCAAAAAAATTAGCCCCCACACAGCTCAGCAGATATTCTGTAACTATAAAAAAGTTATGGGGATGAGAATATGGTGATGTAAAAAAAATATTTCTTTTTCAAAGTTTACATTTATTTTTGCACTATTTGGACATAAAAACCTATACATATGTGGTATTGTTGTAATCTTACTGACCAAGAGAATGAAGGGCCCAGGTTAGTTTTGCCGCAAATGGAACATCATTGGAACAAAACCCGTAAAACGGTGGCTTCCCACTACATTGTACATTGTATGCCATATTAAATGGTGGCATTAGAAAGTACAATTTTCCCGCAAAAAATAAGCCCTCATACAGCTGTGTGAACAGAAAAATCTAAAAGTTATGGCTCAAGTAAGATAGGGAAGAAAATGAAAACGAAAAAACCTCCTAAGGGTTAATAATTTCTGCAAATCTCTGCTTTGGATAATTCTGACTTGTTAGAAGGGTCCCATAAAAAGGACCTGTAACCTTTCCTGAGGTAAATGGGGGTTTGCAGATTTGCAGACGCATTATAAAGAGTGAAAAACACAGCAATGTTTTCGGAATTAAAATATGCACCGTGTGTATGGTTTCTGCAAGACTGGGTTAGAGCACTCCAAAATGGCTAGTGCTGTGGGGTGCTCCTGGTATGCAGTAGTTAATACCAACCAAATGTTTATCTGTTTTAGTACCTACTTGCATTTGTAGCTATGAAACTGGCTGATCTGTTGTATGTGCACTTGGCAGCTGAAGGCATCTGTGTTGGTCCCATGTTTATATGTGCCTGCATTGCTGAGATAAAAACAAGATTTTTGTGAACTCACCTGTAAAATCTCTTTCTCGCTTAGCTCATTGGGGGACACAGGACTGTGGGTATAGCTGCTGCTGCCACTATGAGGCGACATTAGGCTGAAAAGTGTTAGCTCCTCCTCTGCCGGCTATACCCCCTCCAGCCTGGAGAGAGCATATCAGTTTGTACCCAAGCAGTAGGAGTAGGATAAAAACCATACATAAAAGCACCCAAAACACAGCTAATGCCAGTAGGACCGAACTAGAACAGAGGATCCTACCGGCAAACCAACCGCCATCGTTTTCGGCAATATAGAAAACAATGGGTGGGAGCTGTGTCCCCCAATGAACTAAGCGAGAAAGAGATTTTACAGGTGAGTTCACAAAAATCTCGTTTTCTCGCTCGTATCATTGGGGAGGACAGGACCGTGGGACGTTCCAAAGCAGTCCACGGGGAGGGAAGAACCACACGCCCATGGAAAACGTCCTCGCGGAAGCTTAAAGACACTGCTGCCTGCAAGACTTTGCGGCCTAGAGCAGCATCCGCTGATGCAAAAGTATGCACCTGGTAAAACTTGGTGAACGTGTGCAAGGTAGACCAAGTCGTTGCCTTACACAGCTGTGAAGCGGAAGCCTGGTGGAAACAAGCCCAAGAAGCGCCCACCGCCCTGGTCGAGTGGCCCGTGATACCGAGGGGCGGTGCCTTGCCCCGGGAGCGGTATGCCTCAGCGATTGCAGAGTGAATCCACCTGGCCATCGTCATCTTAGAGGCTGGCAAGCCTTGCAGAGATCTTCAGGAACAACGAATAGGGAGTCTGTACGGCGGAACAAACTAGAATGGACAGGTACATCCTCAGAGCCCGAACCACATCCAGCTGATGGAGAGCTCGCTCCCTAGGATGTGAAGGAGAGGGGCCGAACTAAGAGTGAACAATGTCTTTGTTGACGTGAAAGGCAGAGACTACCTTCGGCTGAAAAGAAGGAACCGGGCAGAGCACTGCCTTATCTTGGAGGAAAACAAGAAAAGGCTCCTTACAAGAAAGTGCTGCCAATTCCGAAACGCGCCAGTGGATTTGATTGCCCCCAGGAATGGAACATTCCAGGAAAGAATACGGAGGGAAACTGCGTCTAAAGGCTCCAAAGGAGCAGATTGGGGGGGGGGAACCGAGAACAAGGTTCGAGTCCCAAGAGGGCAAAGGGGGGGACTATACGGAGGGACAGTGTGAGCCACCCTTTGTAGAAGGTCTTAACCGGGGCCTGTCCTGATAACGGACGCTGGAAAAAAATTTACAGCGCCGACACTTTTCCCATTAAAGAACTAAGAGCCAGACCCAAATCCAGACCAGATTGCAGAAAGGAAAGGATGGCGAAAAGCGCAGTGGAGGGAGGCTACGTTCCCCACATAAGCGCAGAAAAGACCTCCAAGTTCTATGATACATTTTGGATGACGCTGGTTTCCTGGCCTTAATCATGGTTTGGATGACCTTGTCAGGGAAACCTCGCTTCTTCAGAATGGCGGATTTAACAGCCACGCCGTCAAACATAGCGACTCTAAATGCTGGTGGAAGACAGGACCCTGAGAGCGATCGATTCTAAGCGGAAGAGGCCACGGCGTGTCTCCTAGAAGGAGCATGATGTCGGTGTACCACGCGCAACGGGGCCAATCCGGAGCAATGAGAATCATCTGGATGCCCTCCATCCTGATCCTGCGCAGGACTCGGGGCAGGAGAGGAAGAGGAGGGAATACATACAATAGAGAGAACCCGTCCCATGGTGCCACCAGTGCGTCTACGGCGCACGCCCGGGGATCTCTTGTTCGAGAGAAGAAGGTGGAGACTTTGTGGATGAGTCTGGATGCCATCAAGTCCACCTCCGGTTGGCCCCAACGGAGACAGATAGAGTCAAACACCTCCGGGTGCAGAGACCACTCTCCCGGGTCCACGGTCATCCGACTGAGGGACTGTGCTGTCCAACTCTCCACTCCCGGAACGTAGACCGCCGATAGAGCTGGTACATGCGTCCCACTGCAGGATTTTGCCCGACTCCTCCATCACCGCTTGACTGCGGGTTCCCCCTTGGTGATTAATATAAGCCACCACCGTGCCGTTGTCTGACTGGATCCGGATCGGGCGGCCCCTCAGGAGAGGGGCCAAATGGAGAAGGGTTAGATGAATGGCCCGGAGTTGAGGGGTACCTGCACCAGAGGAGAAGGCAAACCGACCGCAGAAGGGCTAGCCGCTTGTCCAGAGGGAGGCGAACTAACTTTGCGGCCGTGTCGAGGATCATGCTAAGGAAGTGATCCGCCTAGTGGGACGTAGGGAAGACTTCTGGAAGTTCACCAGTCAGCCAAAGCGCGCCAGGGTATCCAGAGTGATACGTAGGCTGACCTCGTTGTGACCGAAGGTCGCTGCTTTGACCAGGATGTCGTCGAGATAGGGAACCAGGGTGATGTCCCTGGTACGAAGAAGGGCAAGGAGAGGAGTGAGCATTTTTGTGAAGACTGACGATGCCATTGCCATTGCCAATCCAAAGGGTAGGGCGACGAACTGGTAATGATGGGGCCCTACTGCAAAGCGTAGGAAGCGCTGATGCGCCGGGGCAATGGGGACGTGAAGGCACGCGCCCTGAATGTCATTCTAAGAAAGGAATTCGCCTCGCTCCAGTGAAGCAACGACGGAGCGAAGGGACTCCATTCTGAAGTGTTGAAGCCGGAGGAACTGGTTCAGCAACTTTAGTTCCAGAACCAGGCGAACAATCCTTCGTTCTTGGGAACCACAAATAGGTTTTAATAAAAAACCTGTGAATTGTTCCACCAGGAGAACCGGGGAGATCACACTTCGAGCGAGGAGAGACCAAAACACCTGGCAAAAGGCGACGGCCCGACCTGAACCCCTCGGGGGCTGGGACAGAAAGAATCGTTCAGGAGGAGAAGAAGCAAACTCGATCTTGTAACCCGAGGTTACGATTTTGAGAGCCCACGCGTCTGATGTGGGCCCGCCAAATTTCCCTGAAAAAGGAGGCGACGACCTCCCCCCCACCCAAGAGGGTGGGGGCGCTTCTTCATGCAGAGGACTGCTTGTTGGCCGAGGGACTAGTGGGCTGTGCTCGTGGGCGCCAGGCTGGTTGAGGCCTAAAGAATGGCTTCTTCCTGTGGTCTTGCGTGGAGGCCCTGTGAGGAGCTCCTGCTGCCAGTCGTGTACCAGGGAAGCGGCGAAAGGAATGGGTCTCGGCATTTGAAGGCTTAGCGCAAACGTGCGCTTGGATCTGCCCTGTGGGAGGAGAGTACTTTTACCACCCGTAGCCTCGGTGATGATTTCATCTAACTGGGCCCCGCATAATCGGGAGCCGGAAAAAAGGAAGGCCTATAAGGGAACGCTTTGAAGATGAATACGCTGCCCAAACCTTAAGCCACAGTTTGCGCCGTAAGGTTACAGCGAGAGCTGATGAGCGGGCAACCACGTCCAAGGAAGCATCACAGAGATACTTCCCTGCCTGTGAGATTTGCAAGGCCAAAGACTTGAGCTCCGCTAGAGGGAGTTCCGCCGCTAAGTCCTGATTTAACCGGAGCGCCCATTCCAAGACCGCCTTAGCCACCCAGGTGGAGGCAAAAAGAAGAGTCTTAGAAAAGGACTCCATACGACTAAAGGGTTGGCCCATCTGGGACATTTACGATTGCTAGGATACAACAACGTCAGACATGTACAGGTCCCACCTCCTGTGAGCTGCTCCTATCTCCAGAACGAGGCCCCACTGCACATGCTCTGCGTGCTCACACGATCTACAGGGTCCTGAAGGGATGAGCCATTGGCCACAGGAATGGCGGAATGTTTGGCGAGGCGTGCGACCAGAGGATCCACCTTAGGAGAGGACCATTTATCTACCCCAGTCCGTCGAAAGGGGATAGAGTAGATCAAGTCGCTTGGACATGGTAAATCGACGATCTGGACGGTCCCACGCCTTGGCAATGACAACCGAAAAGTCGTCATGTAAGGGAAAGGCCTTATGAGTTTGCCTGGAGCGGAGGACACTCCCTGGTGGCTCGTGGAAAGGGAGTTATCCTGCACCTGGAAGGTGTCCCAGACAGCAGTAACTAGGCTGTCCCCGTGGAAGCAATCTTGGAAGATTGTTCCGGATCCATATCAGAGTCTGAGTCCCCAATCCCCCCGTCAGACAGAACTTCCCCTGGGAGGGAGGATGTATCCAAGCGTGGCCCGGGGGGGGGGGTTTGGAGATGCTGAGGCATCAGAGGAGGAATGATGTCCTGCTCTGGGCCGCTTGTGCGGTCTGCTCCTTAGTTGCTCGCCCGAGGAAGGTGCGGACAGTGTAGGTGGGGATTTATCAACCAAACGACCCATGAGGGTGGATTGGGATACTTTGGATAGGTCCTCCACTGCCCTAGATAGGGCACAGGCCCAGTCCGATTCCACACTGTCAGGGGGCCATGCGGCTGCATAGGCTGGAGGGGGGGGGGCAGAACCCGTCTGGGCGCACAGCATGCGGAGAATACAGAGTCCGGCTGGCCGCGAGGGAACTTAATTTTGCATTTAGTACATGCATAATAAGTGGCGGCTGGTGTATGCAGGGGTCGCTCGTGGGTTCGGACATAGCTGCTTAACCGAATCTAATACTGGTCGCAGGGCTGGAGAGGGATAGTAACCGTCCTACCAGCTTCCAGGAGATCCCAGGTCCTGGTGGCGAGGCTCGCTAGTGGGTTCGGACATGGTCAAGGCTGGAAAGGGTTGTAACCGTCCTACCAGCTTGCAGGAGATTGCAGGTCCAGTATTCCCAGTAGAAGCTTGAGCTGAGTGAGGCAGCCTGAATCAGAGCGGGAAATGTAAAGGGTCCTGCAAAGAGCCGTGGCAGGAAGCCTAGCCCCGCCCCTTGCATCCGAGAGGTAGGTGGCGACTTGCTGCCTACATTTCTTGTGAAGCGGAGGTAGTTATGTAAAATAATGTAATAGGAACATAGTATAAGAGACAGATCTCGAGATCAATTGTTTCCGTTGCCACACTCTGACCTAAATTGAAGGCATGATGATGTTTTCACTGCTTGGCCGTCAAAATGCAGAAGGTGCGGCAGTAGCAGAAAGAGCGGAGCCTCTAGATGTAATGTCAACATCCTCATTGCTCCTAATGGCTAATTTGCATATATTAAAACATAGTTTTTTTCAGCAATGTGGGCACATATGACCATGTGACCAACACAGATGCCTTCAGCTGCCAAGTACACATTCAACAGGTCAGCCAGTTTTATAGGTACAAATCTGCTTACAGATGCCCTTTAAAATAGAAAGATAAAGTCTCCCAGGCTCCCAATGATCAGCTGTAATCCGAGATGGAACCTGGCAGAAAGTGTTCACTTACCCTACAGCACCACCACAGGAGAAATCATGTATTACAGAGTGCCCATTCAAATCAATTGGTTGTCTGCATAATGCAGGACAGGACAGGTCTTCTACAGCAAGAGGAACCTCTTGTAACCACTCTTCACTCTGAACAAGAGATGAGGATCCTGAATGAAGGACCTTCCCTAAAATACCTAATAGGGTGTATGAGAATAGGTTTTCTAAATCGAACAACCCTTTTCACTCCTTAACCTACAATCACGTACCTGTACAAGACTGGTGTTAAGGGGTTGTATGGAGCAAGCATGATAAGAAATGTAGTATTCTTTAGGAAAACCATATCTGAGGGCAGAAGGAATCAGGACGGCTGACAACCCACAATTTACATAGTAACATGGTTTATAAGGCTAAAAAAAGACATCTGTCCAGTTCAGCCTGTTATCCTGCAAGTTGATCCAGAGGAAGACAAAAGTTCATGTATGTATCGAGAAATTACACACTATAAAAAACAGGTACTCACAAGAGACTCTGTCTTATTCTTTAACTCCTTCAGCACTCTGCAATTTCGGTGAAAGCTGGAAAAAAAATTCCGCCAGTTTTATGGTTTTTGTTTTTACAGCTTTCCCTATTTGGTAAAACATAACTGTTACCTACATTCTCCAGGTCAGTACTATTACAACGATAACACATTTATATACACTGCTCAAAAAAATAAAGGGAACACAAAAATAACACATCCTAGATCTGAATTAATTAAATATTCTTCTGAAATACTTTGTTCTTTACATAGTTGAATGTGCTGACAACAAAATCACACAAAAATAAAGAAAATGGAAATCAAATTTTTCGACCCATGGAGGTCTGGATTTGGAGTCACACTCAAAATTAAAGTGGAAAAACACACTACAGGCTGATCCAACTTTGATGTAATGTCCTTAAAACAAGTCAAAATGAGGCTCAGTAGTGTGTGTGGCCTCCACATGCCTGTATGACCTCCCTACAACGCCTGTGCATGCTCCTGATGAGGTGGCGGACGGTCTCCTGAGGGATCTCCTCCCAGACCTGGACTAAAGCATCTGCCAACTCCTGGACAGTCTGTGGTGCAACATGACGTTGGTGGATAGAGCGAGACATGATGTCCCAGATGTGCTCAATTGGATTCAGGTCTGGGCAACGGGCGGGCCAGGCCATAGCATCAATGCCTTTGTCTTGCAGGAACTGCTGACACACTCCAGCCACATGAGGTCTAGCATTGTCTTGCATTAGGAGGAACCCAGGGCCAACCGCACCAGCATATGGTCTCACAAGGGGTCTGAGGATCTCATCTCGGTACCTAATGGCAGTCAGGCTACCTCTGGCGAGCACATGGAGGGCTGTGCGGCCCTCCAAAGAAATGCCACCCCACACCATTACTGACCCAATGCCAAACCGGTCATGCTGGAGGATGTTGCAGGCAACAGAACGTTCTCCACTGCGTCTAAACACTCTGTCACATGTGCTCAGTGTAAACCTGCTTTCAAATTTGCCAATCTTGGTGTTCTCTGGCAAATGCCAAACGTCCTGCACGGTGTTGGGCCGTAAGCACAACCCCCACCTGTGGACGTCGGGCCCTCATATCACCCTCATGGAGTCTGTTTCTGACCGTTTGAGCAGACACATGCACATTTGTGGCCTGCTGGAGGTCATTTTGCAGGGCTCTGGCAGTGCTCCTCCTGTTCCTCCTTGCACAAAGGCGGCGGTAGCGGTCCTGCTGCTAGGTTGTTGGCCTCCTCCACGTCTCCTGATGTACTGGCCTGTCTCCTGGTAGCGCCTCCATGCTCTGGACACTACGCTGACAGACACAGCAAACCTTTTTGCCACAGCTCGCATTTATGTGCCATCCTGGATAAGCTGCACTACCTGAGCCACTTGTGTGGGTTGTAGACTCCGTCTCATGCTACCACTAGAGTGAAAGCACCGCCAGCATTCAAAAGTGACCAAAACATCAGCCAGGAAGCATAGGAACTGAGAAGTGGTCTGTTGTCACCACCTGCAGAACCGCTCCTTTATTGGGGGTGTCTTGCTAATTGCCTATAATTTCCACCTGTTGTCTATCCCATTTGCACAACAGCATGTGAAATTGATTGTCACTCAGTGTTGCTTCCTAAGTGGACAGTTTGATTTCACAGAAGTGTGATTGACTTGGAGTTACATTGTGTTGTTTAAGTGTTCCCTTTATTTTTTTGAGCAGTGTAGTTTTTCTTGTGTTTTAGTACTGAAGAAAAAAAAACTTTTGAAAAAATAACTTGATTTTTGTGAAACTCACCTGTAAAATCTCTTTCTCGGGTAGTTCATTAGGGGACACAGGACCGTGGGTATAGCTTGCTGCTGCCACTAGGAGGCGACACTAGGCTGAAAAAAGACTTAGCAGCTCCTCCCCTGCAGGCTATACCCCCTCCAGCCTGGAGAGAGCATGTCAGTTTGTGCTCAAGCAGTAGGAGCAGTAGAAAACGTGCCAATTAAAGGAGAATGCAACAGACACCGGCGGAAGCGAACCCGCTAAACACCCGACCGGCAACCAGACATCCCTATCAACACTAATAAATACTGGGTGGGTGCTGTGTCCCCCAATGAACTACGCGAGAAAGAGATTTTACAGGTGAGTTTCACAAAAATCTCGTTTTCTCGCTGGTATCATTGGGGGACACAGGACCGTGGGACATCCTAAAGCAGTCCACGGGGTGGGAAAAAAGTCCACGCCCATGGAGTAACACCCTCGAGAATGCTTAATGCACTACTGCTTGCGAGACCTGGCGGGCCGGAGTAGCACTGGCGATGCCTAGGAAGAACCTGACAAAAAAACTTGGGTAACGCGCACCGGGAAGACCAAGGCGGTGCCTTATACAACCGCGAAACTGATGCAGGATGAAACATGTATTTCACAAAAAAGTTGACCACTGGTCAGATGTCCCAAACTCCATCGGGCAGAGCCTTGCCCCGGGAGCGGAATGCCTAAGCAGCCGCCAAAGGATCCACCTGGAACACCCCTTGGAGACCATCGAGCCCTTCCAAGGACCTCCAGGAATGACCAGGTAAAAATCCGCACGGCGGAAAGAGCTAGTCATGGACAAGCAAACCTCCGAGCTCGAATACATCCTGATGGAGAGCACACTCTCGAGTGCGAGGGAAAAGGAAAGGAAGGGAAAACAATGTCCTGTCGACATGGAAGGCAGTGACTAGGGTAAGCAAAAAAGAAGGAAATGGGCGGAGCACTGCCTCATGCAAGTACCTGACAAGAAAAAAATATACGTACAAGAAAAGGCACTCCCAACTTCCCAAATTCGTTGGATGGAAAAACCTGCCCCTAAGAATGCCACCTTCCCAGAAATAAAAGAGAGGGGAAGAAGATTTACAGAGAGAGGTCATGTTCCTCACTGAAGGCCACCAAACGACCCATCGTTCTCCTGGACGAAACCAATTAGCGGGCCCTAACTCCAGATGCAGAACCAAAAACCCAGGCCACGGGATACACCCCAGCTAAAGAGAGACGCTCCACAGAAGCGGTCGATTGGCAGACCGATGCCCCAGAGCCGAAGAGGCTTGCGGGGAGACTGAAAAGTTGGTTGATAACCCACAGAGAAAAAACGTCTGAATCAGACACGGCCCACCGCGGGCCAAGGAACCAATACATGTGAGATAGGTCGAGTAAATCTGGTGCGAGAACCACCGACAGCGAAGATCTCCGTCAGTGATCATATATTGACAGCGTGGCAACGCCACTCGACGAATATTTTGACTAGACCAAGATAAGAGAAATACCCCTGCTGGATAGAGTGCGATGGCGAAGTCCAACGCCCCTCCCGTACCAGGGAAGACTGGTCATATAGGAAAAAAATTATGAGGGGAGTCCAGAGCAGCGCCACGCATGGCTACTGGTCAGGGAGATAAAGGGGAGAGACAAGCAACCAGCGGTTCGAGGAGAAAGAAATAGAAGGCTCCCAGAACGAAAAGTCCATCAGCGGTGGTAACGCATGACAGGAGCCCCTGCTTCGCCTGGCGTGGTGAGTCTCATAGTCTACCCACGGAATGGGCAGAAAAAAGGTATGATCACCATCGGACAGATCTGACAGACATTACTCATGTCGTAAAGGAGATAATTGTAGATACAGGTAGCACACCCAGGATCAATAGGAAGAATTCACCTGTAGAAGGAGGATGTGAAGGCGTCACAGTCCACCAGCCGGGACCGGAAACAATACCCCATGCAAATGCAGATTAGGGAAAAGTAGGGACGTAGGCGCCACCAAGGCTTGCAGGGTGGCCGTGAACCCGAAGCCAGAGAAGGAAAAAGATGGAAGGAGAGAAGCTCATTCCCCATCTGGGACTGGCACTATACAGAAGAAGCCACGGGATGATAGTGGCGGTGCCATACTCCGCCTAAGAAGGAACCCATTCAAGGGGAACCGCAAGACTATGGCACACAGCAGAGGCCACCGAATGCGGCACTAGAAAAAACCGCCACAAATGAAGGAGCTGTGGAGGAAGAACCCTAGTATGTCGAGACAATGCAAAGACCCCCTCGTATCATTGTAGACACGGTATATTCTGTCAATGCTGAGGGGAAGGACTGAGGACTTGCAGTATAAGTCATGGAACCCTACTGCCCCAGGTAAGTAGAGCTAGCCTAAAGCACCCCACCAGACAAGGGCGCCGAACAGGAGCAATTGCCAAGCTAGCATCAGGGAAGAACCCCTACCTGAGGGGGGACACCCACTGCAACGGCTACGACCCTTAGCACTAGCGTAAAAGGGGCACATGCGGAGGAGAACACTGTAAAACTTAAACCAGAGTGTCAGCATTACCACTTTCCCCGATAAGGAGGAGGGGGGCTAGAAAATACAGAGTAAGTACGACCCTCGACTCGTCGGAGCGCTTTACATTGTAGAGGACAAATACAATGACCAAATGAGATGTGGTCTCTAGGATACTGAAGTGTTGCCGGGTAACACCCCGAGAGGACAGAGGGTGATATATTCAAGCCCAAACCAGTATCGGCAAGAAAAAAAGGCCACAACGGGAAAATAGCCACGGTATCCACTGTAGGTATCCATAGTTACCAGATGAAGAGTCCAGGGCACCAAAAGAAGCTAGAGCATCTAGAGCCATGGCGCATTGGAGGTGCAGCATCTCAAGATGCTTAGTCATCCACCCGTTAGAGATCACTAACGAAAGGGTAAAATAACAGTAAGCATGGAGATGTCAATGTGACAAAAGAAATAACCTCCAGTGGAAGTGCAACATCCCGCTCAAGGAAGGGGGTAGCGCAACCGTCAGAACCGTATCCAACGGTACTGGAAGTACCCCATCTATGGAGTTTGACAATGCCTACGTCGAGCACTGCCTCAGTGGTAGTGCAACAATTCCACCCAAAAGGGGGAACAACGCATACTGCAAGAACTGTATCTCGAGGAAGTGTAAGCACCCCTCCTAAGGAAAGGGGTGATGCATAGTGCAGGAACTGAATCCAGTGGCAGAGATTATGCCCCTTAATGAAAAGGGTATGCATATTGCGAGTCTAGTACCCGGATAGAGTGCCATTACTCAACCTAGAGAGGGGTAATGCATACGGGAACACTGTGCCCTAACGCCACCTATGGAAGAGGCTAATGCATACGGTAAGTATGGCACCCATGTAACTGCAATTCCGCCACCTACAGAAGGGGGAACACCTACCGCAGGCGCTGAAGTCAGTGCTAGTGCCGTTAGTCCACCTATGGAAGGAGGTAACGTCTAAGGCAAGTACCGTATCCAGAAATAGTGCAAATACTCCGCCTAAGGAAGGAAGTAATGCATACGACAAATACTGCAGCCTACCGTGAACTGGGAAGATTGCGCTGGGTAATGACAGAGTCCGAATCAGTGATCCCCCCACCCCCTCAGACAGAACCTTCCCAGGGAGGAAAGGTGCGTCTGAGCGTGACCCTGGGGAGGAAGGTTGGGGGTGCGGGAGTGACCAAGGAGGAATACATCCTGCTCTGGTCCGCTCGTGTGCAATCTTGACTCTCAGTCTTGTCCATGGCAGCAGCAGACTGTCCTGGTGGGATTTATCGACCAAACTACCTGGGGGGTGGAATGGGAACTTTCAGAGGATCACTTACCGGACTGCGTAGACGGTGCTTTATCAACCAAACGACCCCGGAGGGTGGATTGGGAAGGTACGGAGATCCTCCATTGGACTGAGCAGGCGGTGCTTTATCAACCAAACGACCCCGGAGGGTGAGTAGGAAGGTCCGGAGATGCTCCACTGGAGTGCGCAGGCAGTGCTTAGCAACCAAGCAACCCCGGAGGGTGATTGGGAAGGTCCGGAGGTCCTCTATTGGATTGCACAGGCAGAGCTATCAACCAAGTGACCCCGGAGGGTGATTGGGAAGGTCTGGGGTCCACCATTGGATTGCGCAGGCAGAGCTATCAACCAAGCAACCCAGGAGGGTGATTGGGAATGACCGGAGATGCTCCACTGGAGTGCGCAGACGGAGGTTATCAACCACACAACCTCGGAGGGTGAGTGGGAAGGTCCTGCGCAGTCGGTCGACCTGTGCGGCTTTAACCCTTCCGGAGCGGCACGTGTGGCACCTGCTGCCTAGAGGGGTGGATACTAGTGCTGGGGAGCCTCCTCCGCTCCCTGCATAACGCTGGCCGTAAGATCTGGGCCGCAGCAGCGCGAACGGCCGCCTGCCCGCTGTGTCCGGCAGTGTGGGACATGGCCATTAACCCCCTATGCGCCGTGAGGGGTACTGGAGGAATGCCCTCAGAAATCCTAGGCACAAAAGTTGGAGCCCGGCGTCTGCCAAAGAAAAAGTGGGAGTGGGGGTGAAGAGAGAGAAGAGGGAGCCCGGTACTTGTCCAAAGAGGGAGGGAGGCAGGGAGAGGGTTAACCTACTTACCTAGTCCTGTGTACTCACCCCATATTCCTCCTCTTCACCCTCCCTAGTGGACCGGCAGGTCAGCTTTTCCAGCAGGGTCACCTACTCAGCTGCTGGCACCGGAGTGGCAGGAGTCTGGCATGGCGGGAGGGTCTTCTTCTTTGGTGGACCTAGGTGACCCCTTGGCTGGCAGGAGCAGGGGAGCGAGGCTGCCCTGGTCCTCCTTTTCTTCTGTGGGGAGGTAAGCGGTGGATTTTCTCACCGGTCTTGCTCCCTGGGATAACGGAGAGGCTGAGCAACTCTGCTTCCCAACCTAAAAGGAAAAATATAAAATAAAAAAAGAATCAAATAAGAAAGCCGCCCTGCATAAAGCAGGGAGGTCTGCCTCCTACGACACTAAGCTAAAAACTGACATGCTCTCTCCAGGCTGGAGGGGGTATAGCCTGCAGGGGAGGAGCTAAGTCTTTTTTCAGCCTAGTTTCGCCTCCTAGTGGCAGCAGCAAGCTATACCCACGGTCCTGTGTCCCCCAATGATACCAGCGAGAAAATCTTCTTTTCATTGCCATATTCTGACCTCCCATCATTTTTCTTATAGTTATGTCTACAGAGCTCTGTGGGGCTCATTTTTTATCACTTTTTATCCAATCTTTTGGGGGAGGTGAAGCCATAAAAATGGCGAATATGGCGTTTAGATTTTTTTTTTCCCTCATGGCGTTCACCGTATGGGATAAATATTTTTATATTTTAATAGTATGGACATTTTGGGACGTGGTGATGGCCTATTATGTTTATTAATTGGGGAAAGGGGGGTGATTAGAATTTTTATATTTGAATATCTTTTTAAATCACCCTAGACGACTGTAATAAGCAATCATAAGCTTGTTTTTACAATACATTGTATTTAATTGCTATTGCAATTTATTGCAGGATTGCTGTGTTCCTATGGAGCCCTGGCAACCCGCAGGGCTCAATAGGAACTATAGCTCTCAAAAGCCCTAGTTTCTTTCAGAGAGACCAGGTCTTTCAGATGCAACCAACAGCAACCCTATAGCCGTTGAGGCCCCAAAAGCGCATCGCTCTTGGGTTTTTCTCTCACAGATTAGAGTTGCTGCGATACCAAATTTTTGATTCGGTTTTGATACCATGAAAAAGTATTGCGATACTCGATACCACACGAAAAAACTAAACCGAAAAAGGCACGTGCATTCTGCATTTAAAAAAATGGCAAATCAGACAGTTTATTTATTTTTTCTGTTCCGGCGTTCACCGCAGATTTTTTTTATATTTTAATAGTTTGGACTTTTCTGAAGTGGCGATATGTAATATGTTTATTATTTATACATTTTATATGTGAAATTGGGAAAGGGGGTGATTCATACTTAATATTTATTTATTTTTTTACACTTTTTATTTAATAACTATTTCCCCCCTTAGGGACCAGAACCTGGGATTTTTTTCATCCCTTGTCCTATTCAGCATCCTGGCTGCCATGGTAACCGATAGGAGCCCCAGGATTACACTGCTGGGGCTCCAATCAGAAGCTGCCACTGCCCCACCAATGAGGGGGAGGGGAGGGGACCCTGTGACCACTGCCACCAATCATTTTAATACTGGGGGGATTGAGAGGGGCCGGCGCACTGTGCCACCAATTATTTTAATAGGGTGTGGGGTTGAGGGGGGGGGGGGCGCACTGCGCCACCAATGATAATTCCCCCTTAATACAGGAGGCGGGTACTGGCAGATCAGCGGCAGTTAACCCCTCAGGTGCCGCACCTGAGGGGTTAACTGCCGCTGATCGCAGCTCCCTGTCAGGGGCAGGGTGCCGGTAATGCGATTCTGCTGCCAGTGCCCGCCTCCTGTATTACCGTATGTGTTAAAGACTACTTTTCCTGGGTCCAGACTTTCAGTATTAGGCTACACAGAGCGGCGGCCAGCGATGTCCCAGCACTTACCATTATTCCTGGGCAGCGCTCCGTTCGCCCGCAGTGCCCCATTACTGTCTCCTCTCCTGCTCCATATGCTAATTACTATCGGAGCAATGAGGAGGAGACATCAGCTTCTCTAGTGGGCGTTCCTTATCCCTGACTGTAGCGCTGTCCAATCGCAGTGCAGGGATAAGGAACGCCCACTAGAGAAGCTGATGTCTCCTCCCCATTGCTCCGATAGTAATTAGCATATGGAGCAGGAGAGGAGACAGTAATGGGGCACAGCGGGCGAACGGAGTGGCGCCCAGGAATAATGGTAAGTGCTGGGACATCGCTGGGCGCCGCTCTGTGTAGGAAAAGTCGTATCATTGGTGGCGCAGTGCGCCCGCCCCTCGCTTCTCATTGGTGGCGCAGTGCGCCCGCCCCTTGCTTTTCATTGGAGGCGCAGTGCGCCCGCCCCTCGCTTCTCATTGGTGGCAGCGGCAGCACAGGGGGAGGGAGGACAGCTTCCTTCTCCCCTGTGCTGCTGAGGGAACATGAGCGCGCTGACAGCAGCGAGCTCATGTTCAGAGATACTAGACTGCGCAGAAGCGCAGCCCAGTATCGAAAAAATGGAAATCCCGGTATCGTATCGATACCGCGACAAAAATATTGATTGGGTATCGATATTTTGATACCCGCAACAACTCTATCTCAGATGTCATGGTCACATTTGACCATGGCATCTGAGGGTTTCAATGTCTGCGATCGGTGTTACTGCCAATCGCACACATTAGCCCTGTGTTTCATACAGAAGACACCCAGGGCTATTGTGTGCAACTATGGAGCCTATTGTTCTCTCGAGCGGGCGCATTTAAAGAAACCGGACTTCAGCCGTACATGTACGTCGGAGGTCCAGAAAAGGTTAATAATTGGCTATATAGTGCAGGATAGGCAAAGAAAAAAAATCCTGGAGTGCTTCTTTAATGGGGCCAGGGTTGACCTGCACTCTTTGCAACTGGATGTTCTTACATGGTCACACAATGGTCATTGCTCTCAATTTACAACAGTACGTATGTCAACAGGTCATCACAATTTATTGATTTTAATCATAAATCATTAAATAAAAATTTATTTAAGTTGCAGATTGTTTTAACGACGATAAGCAGTCATATATTACACAGCAGCATGGATAATGATTGGTTGACAGACAGTAAGGCACACATGCATTCCCACCCTTCTAAATATCGACAACCTAAAATGAACCAAATATTAACAAACACATTTCATGGCAAAAATAGATTCCAGTATAGCATCAGACCTGCATCCTCCCAACACTGCAGGTGCAGATTACTGGCAACTGGAAACTCCAGTCTGACAGGCTGTTATACTAATACATTTGGTGCAAATATATTGTTTCCTAACACATGGAGGATTGATGAAGTGTGCAAATAGCAGGGTATACATATACACACAAAGGAATGTAATGTGTACAGAACATATCTTTACCCACAGCATATCCAAACCTGTCTCGCAAACCAGTGCAAACAACATCCATAGAAGGCTACAGCTTTATATATTATATAGGGCAGGACCGTTGATTGGCGATTTTATGTAATGAAAGGTGGCCACTGACCTGGGTTGATAAGCTCCCACAGCCAAGGAGGGCTTGAGAAAACAATAAATGAGGAGGAATGTAGTTGCAGTCGAGTTTATAATAAAACGTAAATGACCTGGCCAGGGAGTAGCGGGGACAAGATCGCTGGTGCTCAAACAAAACTGCTCGGAACAGGCGAGTGGCTTTCTTTTATGTGGCACACTTATTCAGGCCATTATTAAATTGGCCTGCTATAAGTATATATACTTGATCATTATTTAATTCAGTTACCAGCCTTCAACATTTTTTTAATTGTAAACTCTTGACTGCCTGAAGTCACCACTAGAGGGAGCCGGGGTGCTTCCTGCATACTGTTTACACACTGAATTTAACAAAAAGGGCTCATGCACACAAACGTTTTTTTGCGTTCCATATACGGACCGTATTTTGATTCTGTATACGGAACCATTCATTTCAATGGGTCCCCAAAACATGCGGACAGCACTCTGTGTGTTGTCTGCATCCATTGCTCCGTTCTGTGACCCCGCAAAAATTATGAGACATGTCCTATTCCTGTCCGTTTTGCGGACAAGAATAGGCATCTCTATAATGGGCCTCCTGCTCCATTCCGCAAACTGCGAAAGGCACACGGACAGCATCCGTTTTTTGCGGACCGCAAAAACGGCACGGTCGTGTGCATGAGCCCTAAGACAGTATGCAGTATATTCCCACCCCCAGTGGTGGCTAAAGGTAGCCAGAGAGTTATCATTTAACTCGTGAACAGAGGTTTGGAGCTGAATCAGAAAAAAAAAAAGACTTCTGACTGCTTTTAAATATAGATTAAAAAATTTATTAGCACTGAAAATGGTGTTGAAAGATCAACATTAACTTGCAAGTGTTTTCAGAAGCCGACCCTATGAATGTTTAGATCTCTCCAGAAGTAAGCAGTATGAAAGCTGCTATGCCATTTTATTAAAAAAAATTGACATCTGGAGCCGCCAGGATGGCAACTGGGATCATTAAGTGGAACAGTTTATGCAACTGATCTGGGGTTTGTAGCCTTGTAGCCTTATGGGGTGGGGGTCGGTTGGGTGTATTCTTTTTTTGGCACACATTTAAAATATTCCCTTTTTAACCATAACATATTGTTCTAAAATTTACCAAAATCAGTGGAAACTTAAAGGCTTAAAAGCTCTCTGAAAACATTTGGAGGACTCTTACTGATCATGAATGTAAGGGAAAGGAATTTTAGGGGATCAGACCTCATAGTAGGTGACAATGCCCCACTGATGCCTTTAAAATGACTGGCAAAATACCACAGATTTGCTCCGCCATATATACAGATTCAATACAAGACAATGAACGCAGACAGTGGCTTAAATGGAATTAGAAAAAAGGGTCCAACTTTCTACTGCCTCGTTCACATGAGTACCACTTAAGGTACTTTCACACTTGCGGCAGACTGATCTGGCAGGCAGTTCCGTTGCCAGAACTGCCTGCCGGATCCGGCAAAACGTATGCCAACTGATGGCATTTGTAAGACTGATCAGGATCCTGATCAGTCTGAAAAATGCCTGTTCAGTCAGAAAATGCATTGAAATGCCGGATCCGTCTTTTTGGTGTCATCCGGAAAAACGGATCCGGCATTTATTTTTTTCACCTTTTTTTCGGTCTGTGCATGCGCAGATCGGAAGGACAGGTCCGGCATTCCGGGTATTTTGAATGCCGGATTCGGCACTAATACATTCCTATAGAAAAAAAATGCAGGCAAGTCTTCAGTTTATTTGGCCGTAGCATGCTGCGGTTTTATCTTTGTCCCGATCAGTCAAAAAGACTGAACTGAAGACATCCTGAACGGATTGCTCTCCATTCAGGATGCATGGGGATAAAACTTATCAGTTCTTTTCCGGTATAGAGCCCCTAGGACGGAACTCAATGCCGGAAAAGAAAAACGCAACTGTGAAAGTACCTTTATACAAGAGTGTTACTCTTAATGGAAAAAAAAGGTCAGACCATTTTTTTTTATAATCTTGGACAGCCCCTTTAATTTGTTAATTTCCCCGTGTATTTGTATATATTTATAAATGGGTCATTACCGCTGGAATATTGGGCCATCTACCAATTACTGGTTACAACTCACAATATGTTTAAGTACCTAAGGGCACTTTATATTCAATGGCACAATTAAAGAGTTTGCACATGCTGGAATAAACTGCATTACTCCTGATTATATTACATCATGCAGCCTGAATTAATATGAAATACACAGGACTAAAACCATAGAGAAAAACAAAAAACAAAGATTACATGAAAAAGTCAGAAAAATGGGAAACAGAATCTGAACTCACCCAGACCATTTGTTATACATCTTGAGGCTTAAAGAGTACTTTCTCTAAGCAACATTAAAAGGGTTATCACACGACATTAACCTGTGTACACCCCCCTAGCTCAGGATCCCCCTCTAAGTGCCAAAGCAGGAAGAGACACCACCTTTAAAATATATTCACACATGGCAAACTTGTTATAGAAATTTCTTAAGACTGTCCTATTCAGATGTATGAAATGGATTTTCACTCACAGAAATTTCTGACACAAACTCACAGTCTATCAATTATACCATTAAAGATGGCAGCAGCAGTTTATATGATTATTAAGATTCTCTATAATCACCGATACTGTATTTCCCAATACTTACTGCAGTCCATATTCGGCTTCAAAGTAATATTGCCGAACTCAGAAAGTGAGCTGCATATGGATTAGCCTCACTGAACGGGGCTAAATCCGCACGCATGTCAATCTGCAAGGCCGCAGCGGTAATCAGAAAGTCAGAAGAGGATTCTTAGGCATATTTATTTGAACATACCCTTAGGAAACGATCACCGATTAAACATATTGAGAAATCATATACACTGCTGCTGGCTTTTCCCAAAGGGTATTTATTATATACCTACAATATAGGGGATAAATGTTACATACGGGGGTCTAGCCTTGGGATCTCCATCATTAACAAGAATTGGTTCCCCATGTTACCTATTCTCTATGATGAGGCCAGAAGATGTATAGAAGTGAAATTTATCCATTCAAGCTGCAGGGCAAATTACAGTGTATTGGCGATACAAGAAGAGCTGAGCGGGCTCTGCTACATTCATCTACTCACTGCCTGATAACAGAACAGGGGGCAAGTGATAAATGTATTCATGACCAGTTGGGGTCCCACTGTTTAGACCTTCAATGATCTAACTTTGTATATAGCAAAAAGTAAACTTTAGATTTTAACTGAAATATATACATGCAAGACAATTACGGTACATTCTTGCCCCTTGTTGATTTACCAGTTTACAGATTATGATGTACTGTCTACCAAATAACTGGCATATATATATATAAAAATAATATAGAAAGTGCAGATTTGTATATTAGAAGCAAAAATGACAATGACAAGCTTGACAGATCTGCCATCTACTGCAGATTTCCTGTAAGACTGGTGTGAGACCCTGAAGTCACAGCAGTGGGCAAAATATATTCCAATGACAGACGTGAGATAAGTCACACAGAAAATGGATACTGACTGCACTGGGTACCAGACTCATGTCACAGTCACTTTCACAACAGCAATAAGGCACTTCAGAGACTCCCACTCTCGGAGAGGGAAATACAATGGTATATCATGGCCACTTCAAATCCCGATTCAGCAGACGAGAGACACACGAGAGAGTGGAGGACCCAAATTCAGGAATTCTTCCCAGTCTAGTCCAGTTTCTGTACAGAGTTCACCTTCAGAAGATATAAGCTGTCATCCGTCAAGAAACTAAATGGAAAGAAATAAGAAGGGTTAAATGTGTAAAAAGCGAAGAGTTTATTTGACGTCTAAAACACAATTTCACCATCTCCTGGCAGAACGGTGTACAGCAACACAAAGAATGTGGCAAGATTAAAGGCAATGTGCACTTCTGCAACCGCTTTCTATGACTAAAATCAATCTAAAATAAAAAAAAAGATAACTTTGCAATTAAAAATACAATACCGTTTTGTGCTTACAGCTCCTATGCAGCTCTAGGTGTCTCCATAGTTACAACCCACTACGTTTCCCATTTCATTGGGGTGCTGGTGGAGCATGCACACTGCAGCTCAATTTATCTCTATAGGACTGCCAGAGATATTCAGAGGAATACAGACTCAGTATGTCCCATACGTGCAGACACATTTTCCACTAGACGTAAAAAAACTTTAGGTAAGAATACCTCTGCGTCTGGAGGCCATGCACCTTTATGGGCACCTTCCCCAAACTCGGAAGTTGTATGGAGAAGTAATAGTGCCTTTCAATTGTACCCAACTATACAGCCCCTTATTAAAGGGTTTCTATCACTTCATATGCCATAATTAGCTGTCAGACACTAGCGATCCGCTAGTGTCTGCTCTGGCCAACCATCCTAATATAAGAGCTTTTTGGGCAGCCGTTTTGCTAAAAAAAATAACTTTTATAAATATGCTAATGAGCCTCTAGGTGCTATGTGGGCGTCATTAGCACCTAGAGGCTCCGTCTACCTTCATACACAGCCACCGCCCAGCGCGTCCCTCCAGCCCGCCCATCTCCTGATGAATGCGATCCTCCGTGTGACGCAACGGACGAATTCTCGCGCATGCGCCGTGCGCGGCTGTATTCGGCGCATGCGCAGAGAATGTCTGACCGCTTCCCTGCTCAGACATCTCCACTGCGCCTGCGCCGATGACGTCATAGTGCTCCAAGGAACAGGCGCAGTGGAGATGTCTGAGCAGGGAAGCGGTCAGACATTCTCTGCGCATGCGCCGAATACAGCCGCGCACGGCGCATGCGCGAGAATTCGTCCGTTGCGTCACACGGAGGATCGCATTCATCAGGAGATGGGCGGGCTGGAGGGACGCGCTGGGCGGTGGCTGTGTATGAAGGTAGACGGAGCCTCTAGGTGCTAATGACGCCCCCACATAGCACCTAGAGGCTCATTAGCATATTTATAAAAGTTATTTTTTTAGCAAAACGGCTGCCCAATAAACAGTTATATTAGGATGGTTGGCCAGAGCAGACACTAGCGGATCGCTAGTGTCTGAGAGCTAATTATGGCATACGAAGTGATAGAAACCCTTTAAAGAGAACATATCAGCTCTGATGACAATATTGTGAGCTTCCTCTGTTATTCCTCCTGGAAATGTGCAAATACATTTGAGAACCTTTGTTCTGGCTCAACGCGTCCTCAGCCCGGGAAGACTGCCACCAGTTTCTTGTTTGATATAAGCCAGTTCCGCTAACGGGATTATATAGGGTAAGAAAGCAACCCGCGGTAGCGTATTACTAGGCCGAAACACAGACGTGGGGATTCGTGATCGAGATACAAGACAGCGCAAGATTAAATTATATATTTAAATCGCCTTAAGGGCTCACTAGAAATAAAACTATACACACAAGGATATATACAGTGGTCTGAGGTTACAAATACAGATGGCGTGGTACAAACAGGGTTAAGCAGAACAAAAGTCAGTTTACCAGATGGATGAGTCCTTTTGGGTTGTGAGTTCGGCTTCCGGTTAGCGGAGAATCCCGATATGGATTCCGAATTCCGTTGTGGTCCGTGGTAGCGGAATCAATAATCGGCCATTATTGATTCCGCTACCACGGACCACAACGGAATTCGGAATCCATATCGGGATTCTCCGCTAACCGGAAGCCGAACTTTAGACGCCGAACTTAAAACAGAAGTTCGCTCAACACTAGTTGTGATGAGTTCTTATCTGTATTCACATGGAGGGCAGTGATGTCAGCAGGTTGCAGGTCCCTCTAAACACATGGCACGATGTGACCCTCCTTCAGAGAAAAGACACGCCCGCTTGCTGGCACAAGCCTTTTAACCTGTAGCCGGCCCCTCCCCTCCCGACCTCTGGGAGGGGTCCACTTCCTCCCTTTGCTGGGTTGGCAGCAAATGACCCACAAAACCGATTAGGGATAATGGCTCCAGACCAGAATGTCGCAGGGGGGTGGTTCCGGGACCAATGGATCTGCCTGGGTTCCGGCTACCAGTAGAGTCTAAGCATGGTACCGTTATTTGGTTTCTGTGGGGAGATATGTATATCTCCCCTCCCTGGCCTCCCTCCACCACACTAAGACCACAGGCCTGTTCATCGTGGCCACAGGGACACAAATAGGTATCGGGTTTATGTCTGTTATGGAAGGGCGATTCATAATTCCTTATGAACTACCGGCTCCAATATGTCTGATAAATTTTGATTGAACTGGGGAATGGCCCAGACCCCTGCAGAGAGGTTTTTCCTGTTCCATTAGGTGGGTTCCTGGCTGGCTGAATGGAGGTGAGAAATTGTAAACAAAGGTGCAAGAAGTTCTCTGCCATATGGCTGGGTTTTGAAGCAGGGGCCTCCTGTGGAGTTCACTACCTCTGCTATCTTACAGCTGATGGCTGGTGTGAGAACATGGCTGACAGTAAATATTAATTTATATTCCTCACAATGGCACATTCAGAAAGGTACAGTAGAAGAGACAAAAACAAACCCATATGTGCAAACTAGACCTATACTTGGAAAATGAGAAAAGAACACCTAGGAAATTGAATGCAAGTGAGCTAAAAATTGACAAAGCATAAACGGCTAGTGGTGCTTAGTGAACGATCACAAGACCAAGGTGGTGCACCCTTTATTTTGGGTTCAGCAGGGTATTGACGCACATTCACATAAATAATAGGTGGCATCTCCCCTTGCCATGATACCGCCTACCACTCTGGCATGGTAACGGTCATACAAATGCTGGATATGCTCCAGTGTTATTTCATTCCAGGCTCCTTCAACTTGGAGCAGTAGTTCAGCCAAGGGGGTTGCTGGCTGCAGTGCATGGGAGATCCATAACCTCATCCATCCCCAGACCTTCCCAACTATGGAGAGATCTGGCGATACCAGATCTGCTGGATACAATGAAGAGCACGTTGTGTAGGGTGCGTAATGTGTGGACGGGTGTTATCTTGTTGGAACATATCACATCTCCTGAATCAAAAAAAGGCAGAAGGACTGGTTCCAAGACATCCTGGACATACGGCTAAGGGCGCACCACATCATGACACCTGGTACTGGTCTTGTGTGTCTCTATGTCGCACTATGCATGATGGCAGTAGGCACTCTCCAGCCCTGCCTAATGCGGCCACCATTAGCACCTAGGCAGGACCTGCTTTATACTTTCTCAATCTTAGTTCAAGCACATTACATTTTCCAGATGTTCTTTTTTCATTTTCCGGTAGTGTGTGTATAAATATACATATGTATACTGTATATATAATGGACATTTTGGAAAATGTAGTCACCATTGTTACACTCAGGGGGGAATAATTGCTAGGAATAATATAAACTATACACTGTTGAACAAAGGATTTTATATATACTCAAACCCTGAAAAACACTTTATTCTTCATGCTTTAAAGGAGTCATCTTATAAAGAAAATCCTGTACATTTGCTCTGTTAGGGCACATGGTTGTTATAGAGGGAGCTCAGGGACCCCACTCTATGAGCCAGAACAAAGGTTCTCAAATGTATTTGCACATTTCCAGGAGGAATAACAGAGGAAGCTCACAATATTGTCATCAGAGCTGATATGTTCTCTTTAAGAAGGGGCTGTATAGTTTCAGGCACAGGGATTGAAGGAGCTGTAAGCATATAAAAAAGGCAGATAATACAATGTAGTCAGATTGGACTACAACATCGCTTTAGTCACTCACCTGTAGAAAAGAATGTTTAGAGGGATGGTGCTGAAATGCCAGAGGGCATGGGCATCCAGTACCCACAGGACAGGAGGGAAATCTAGTAATTCCAGAAGCGCCAGGCTTTGTAACAAGACAACCACCAGGACACATTTCCAGAGGTAAGGCTGGTGAGAATGTCTCCTCAAGCACCATACGAGCCACCACACTAGATTAACCATGCCTGTTCAAAAAGAATAACAGAAATGATCCAGTGTCCCATACAAGACTAGAAGAACAGTAGGAAATGCACTGAAGCATATAAATCACACAATTAATATAATGAACCTCAACTCACCAAAGCTAGCATTTGCTAGCATGTTGTAACTATAGTCAAACCGTCCAAGGGTCAAGTAAGATACATGGCACGCAAATAGAAGGACCAGGAGAGCACCAAAAATACTGGCAACAGAAGGGTATCGAAGACCTAGAGTCCTGAGAGGAGATGTATAATTACAATTGATTCACAATAAACCCTTCACATATCCAAAGTGGTCATTATGGTTTTAATGTGCGGAGCCGGACAGCAATGTGGGCTACAACACAGCAAATGAGGCAGGAAGTGGGGCAAGGGGACGGGATCAAAAGCAGGCAGGGGGGCAACAGGACGGGAGCAAAAGCAGGCAGTGAGGCAAGGAGACAGCAGCTGAGGCAGGCAGTGAGGCAAGGAGACAGCAGCTGAGGCAGGCAGTGAGGCAAGGAGACAGCAGCTGAGGCAGGCAGTGAGGCAAGGAGACAGCAGCTGAGGCAGGCAGTGAGGCAAGGAGACAGCAGCTGAGGCAGGCAGAGGGGCAAGGAGACAGCAGCTGAGGCAGGCAGAGGGGCAAGGAGACAGCAGCTGAGGCAGGCAGAGGGGCAAGGAGACAGCAGCTGAGGCAGGCAGAGGGGCAAGGAGACAGCAGCTGAGGCAGGCAGAGGGGCAAGGAGACAGCAGCTGAGGCAGGCAGAGGGGCAAGGAGACAGCAGCTGAGGCAGGCAGAGGGGCAAGGAGACAGCAGCTGAGGCAGGCCGTGAGGCAAGGAGACAGCAGCTGAGGCAGGCCGTGAGGCAAGGAGACAGCAGCTGAGGCAGGCCGTGAGGCTAGGAGACAGCAGCTGAGGCAGGCCGTGAGGCTAGGAGACAGCAGCTGGGGCAGGCCGTGAGGCAAGGAGACAGCAGCTGGGGCAAGGAGACAGCAGCTGAGACAGCAGCTGGGGCAAGGAGACAGCAGCTGAGACAGCAGCTGGGGCAAGGAGACAGCAGCTGGGGCAAGGAGACAGCAGCTGAGACAGCAGCTGGGGCAAGGAGACAGCAGCTGGGGCAAGGAGACAGCAGCTGGGGCAAGGAGACAGCAGCTGAGACAGCAGCTGGGGCAAGGAGACAGCAGCTGAGACAGCAGCTGGGGCAAGGAGACAGCAGCTGAGGCAAGGAGACAGCAGCTGAGACAGCAGCTGGGGCAAGGAGACAGCAGCTGAGACAGCAGCTGGGGCAAGGAGACAGCAGCTGAGACAGCAGCTGGGGCAAGGAGACAGCAGCTGAGACAGCAGCTGGGGCAAGGAGACAGCAGCTGAGACAGCAGCTGGGGCAAGGAGACAGCAGCTGAGACAGCAGCTGGGGCAAGGAGACAGCAGCTGAGACAGCAGCTGGGGCAAGGAGACAGCAGCTGAGACAGCAGCTGGGGCAAGGAGACAGCAGCTGAGACAGCAGCTGGGGCAAGGAGACAGCAGCTGAGACAGCAGCTGGGGCAAGGAGACAGCAGCTGGGGCAAGGAGACAGCAGCTGAGACAGCAGCTGGGGCAAGGAGACAGCAGCTGAGACAGCAGCTGGGGCAAGGAGACAGCAGCTGAGACAGCAGCTGGGGCAAGGAGACAGCAGCTGAGACAGCAGCTGGGGCAAGGAGACAGCAGCTGAGGCAGATAGTGGGGCAAGGGGGCAGCACCTGAGGCAGGCAGTAGGGAAAGACTATAGCAGTAGTTTGGTTGGTGTGATGCCTCATTCACAAGTCAGTGTTTGGTCAGTGATTTCCATCAGTGATTTTGAGCTAAATCCAGGTGTGGCTCTAAACACAGATCTTTCTCTTATACAGGTAAAACTCGAAAAATTTGAATATCGTGAAAAGTTCATTTATTTCACTAATGCAACTTAAAAGGTGAAACTGGGGTGTGGCCGGAAGCCGATGGTGCAGGACGCCTGAACTCTGAGCTCCGTCGCCCGCAAGCTCCATCCAGACTAAAATTTGCATTATCCCTCACCACTATGGGGAAGAAGAGGATTGGGAAGCCGCCTAAAAGCAGCGCAGACCCCCCAGAAACTTCACATCCCTCACCATGGATGCTTTTGTGCGCAGAGAGTGCGAGGTCCCAGAGCTCAAGATGGCGCCCTGCTGCACAGTTCGAGAGCAGGCTGACATCCGCCTGAACAAAAAATAATTTTTGTACTCACCGTAAAATCCTTTTCTCGTAGGATGCATTGGGGGACACAGCGCCATGGGTATATGCCCAGCTGCCACTAGAAAGAAAAGTGTTGGCTCCACCCATCTGGGCTATACCCACTGGACATGCTGGAGCTAACCAGTTGGTCAAAAAAGCAGTAGGAGCAACAACTGAACAAAAATAAGAAGCCAACAGGTCCTAAACCAGAGATAGGACGAGAACAAAAACCCCCGGGAAAAAACCCAGAAGTCTAGAAATAACCAAAGAGGGCGGGATCTGTGTCCCCCAATGCATCCTACGAGAAAAGGATTTTATGGTGAGTACAAAAATAAATTTTTCTCGTGAATGGCATTGGGGGACACAGCACCATGGGACGTCCAAAAGTATTCCACGAGGGAGGGAAGAAACAGCCATGCAAGTCACCTAACACACAGCTGCTTGCAAAACCTTGCAACCCAAGCTGGCATCGGCAGAGGCCAAGGAATGGATCTGATAGAACTACAAATAGGTTTGAAGCGAAGCCCAGGTGGCGGCCTTGCAGACCTGGGAAGCAGAAGCCTGATGCCGAACCGCCCAAGAGGCCCTGGTCGCCTTAGTGGAGTGAGTGGTCAACCGAAAGGGGGGAAACCCGACCCTTTGTAACATAGGCCTCATTGACAGACGACCGAATCCAACGGGAGACGGTGGCTTTGGAAGCTTGCAGACTCTTACGAGGTCCGTCAGGAACAACAAAGAGGGGGTCAGAATGCCTGAAAGACTCCGTTAACCGAAGATACAGGCGGAGCAACCGAACGACATCCAGACGATGAAGGGATCTCTCCCTGGGATGAGCGGGATTAGGACAGAAAGAAGTTAAATCAATCTCCTCATTAATATAGAATGAGGACACCACCTTGGGAAGAAAAGTGGGAATTGGACGAAGGACCACTTTGTCCTGGTGGAACACAAGGTAGGGAGACTTGCAAGAAAGCGCAGCAAGCTCAGAGACCCTGCGGATAGAGGTAATCGCCACAAGGAAGGCGATCTTGGAAACGAAGGAAAGAGAGACATCCTTCAGTGGCTCGAAAGGAGAAGACTGAAGAGCATCAAGGACAAGATTCAAGTCCCATGGCTCCACAGGGGGACGAACGGGGGGAGCACGGTGAGCGACCCCCTGGAGAAAAGTCTTCACCCGAGGACGGAAAGCCAGAGACCTCTGGAAAAAAACGGACAGGGCTGAAATCTGACCCTTAAGAGAGAGGCCAGTCGAAGACCCTTGTCAAAACCGGCCTGGAGAAAAGACAGAATCCTAGGCACAGAAAAGCAGAGAGGATGAAACTGCCCAGATTCACACCAGGAAAAATACACCCGCCAGGTATGATGATAAATCCTGGCCGATTGGGGTTTACGGGCGTGAAGCATACTCTGAATGACAGACTGTGAGAGACCGCAGAACCTCAGGACCGCGGCCTCAACAGCCACACCGTAAAACGCAGTTGCGGTAAATTAGGGTGGAATGGCGGACCTTGGGAAAGGAGGTTGGGACGCAGGGGAAGCTGCCACGGGACGTCTGCGAGCAGAGACACGAGGTCTGCGTACCACGCTCTGCAGGGCCAATCCGGAGCCACCAGGATAGCTGGGACCCGAGCCTCCTTGAGGCGTTTGAGTACCCAGGGAAGAAGCGGAAAAGGAGGGAAGAGGTAAAGGAGGCTGAACTGAGACCAAGGAAAAACCAGAGCCACCACCGCCAGAGTCTGAAGGTCCCAGGACCTGGCGACATAAGCCGGAATCTTGTGGTTCAGACGAGAAGCGAACAGGTCCATGTCTGGGGTTCCACACCGTTGACACAGGTGCAGAAACACCTCCGGATGGAGGGACCACTCTGCCGGGGTCGAGACAATGGCGACTGAGAAAGTCCGCCGCCCAATTATCGACCCCGGGGATGTAGACTGGGGAGAGCGGGAACGTGAGCTTCCGCCCACCGCAGGATTCGCAAGGCTTCCCTGAGGACAGTTCCGCTTCTGGTGCTCCCCTGGTGATTCAAGTAAGCCACGGCCGCGGAATTGTCCGACTGGATCAGGATCAGGAGATCTTCTATCAGGCGAGTCCAGCGGCAGACAGCGAGGAAAATGGCTCTGAGTTCCAGGACATTGATCGACAGGGAAGACTCTTCCGCTGACCACTGTCCCTGGGCTGTGAGGGACCCGAATACAGCCCCCAGCCCATCAGGCTGCCATTGATGGTGATTACCTGCCAGCCTGGCAGAAGGAAAGACCTGCCGAGGAAAGACCATGCGAGGTAGGAGCCACCAACGCAAGCCCCGGCGGACCTCAGGGAAAAGGCGGATCAGGCGATCGAGACCGGACGGAGACTTGTCCCAACTGGAGAGTAGGGACCTCTGGGGAAGTCTGGTGTGCAATTGGGCATAGGGGATTGCCTCGAAGGAGACCACTATAAGGCCCAGAACTCGCATGCACATCCTGATGGGAAGAGGGGGCGGGTCGCAGAGGCGAGCCACCCCCAAATGGAGAGACGTCACCTTGACCTGGGGAAGAAAGACTCGCCCGAGGCGAGTGTCGAAGATCATACCCAGGAAGGACATCCTATAGCCGGGGACCAGGGAGGACTTGGGAAAATTCACCAGCCACCCAAACTGGGACAGAACCGAAAGAGTAATGTGGAGGCTGGACAGATTGTCTGCGCGGGAAGGGGCCTTCACCAGAAGGTCGTCCAGGAGGGAATCACCGCAGCTCCCCTGGTACACAGAAGAGCAATGAGGGGAGCCAATACCTTGGTGAAGACCCTTGGGGCAGAAGCCAGACCGAAGGGAAGGGCCACGAACTGAAAATGCAGAGAACCCACCGCAAAGCGAAGGAATCTCTGGTGGGAATGGGCGATGGAGACATGGAGATAGGCGTCCTGAATGTCGATGGACGACAGGAACTTGCCCTCTTCCAGGGAGGCGATCACTGACCGGAGGGACTCCATGCGAAAATGGCGGACGCGGACAAACAGGTTGAGGGCCTTGAGATCCAGGATGGGGCGAAGCAACCCGTCTTTCTTGGGAACCGTGAAAAGGTTCGAGCAAAACCCCTGGAACCGTTCCAAGCTCGGAACTGGGACAATGACCCCTAGAGAGAGAATGGCCTGAAAAAATAAATAAATAAATAAATAGGCCGCCCTTGCGGCGGACCGGGGTGGAGTTGACAGGAAAAAGGTTGTTTTTGCGGGCTGTGGCTTAGAAGGCTTCGGTCTAGCATGCCAGGAGGGCTTGGCCTTAAAAGAGGGCCTAGGAGACTTTTTGTCTGAGCGGTAGGAGGAGTCCCGAAAGAAACGAAAATGCCACGATCGCGCAGCCGATCCAGGAAGCCGGAAAGGTTGATTTTTGGGGAGAAGAGAACTTTTACCCCCCGTGGCCTCGGAAATAAGTTCCTCCAAGCGCTTCCCAAAGAGTCTACCGCCTAGAAAAGGGAGAGAAATGAGAGCCTTCTTGGAAGCTGCATCTGCCGCCCAGGTACGGAGCCAGACCGTGCGGCGGATGGCCACGGAGTTAGCCATTTCATGGAAGCATCACAGAGGTACCGGGAGGCCTGAAGAATTTGAGAGGCGAGGACAGGAAGCTAGCCTTGAGCGGAGTCCTGGGGCAAGGACCATGAATTGTTTGGTCCAGACAACGTAGCCCTTACCCATCCAAGACGCGGCAAAAGCTGGACGAACAGCGGACCCCGCTGCAACAAAAACTGATTTTGCTAAAGAGTTGATCCTCTTGTCAGAGGGATCCGACAAGGAAGCCGCATCTGCCAAAGGAAGGGTGGTCGCCTTGGCCAAGCGCGCCACCTGGGGATCAACCTGAGGTGGTTCAGACCTTAGGTTGATCGACTCCTCTGCAAAGGTAAAAAGGGCATCAGGGTGACGCCACTCCTTAGCCAGAAGTGCGTTGAGGTCCGCATGGTCAGGAAAAACCAAGGCGGGGCGCCAGGAAAGGCGGAATGACACGGATTCCTGGGCCTTCTGCACTCAGAGAGTGTCCCTGACTGCCTTTATGAGATCCTGCATGGCCGCAGACATAGATGCGCTCTGTTCAGATCCGGAATCTGAGTCAGAGGTGTCCCCAGGAGCGGCAGAAACGGCAGAATAGGAGACTTCGCTGGACTCAGATTTATCCAGGGAGTGAACCGAGGAAACTGAGGATGAGCGTGACCCAGCTGAGAGCACACGAGATCGCTTACGGGACCTGGTGTCAGAGCGAGAGCGAGCCCGGACTGTTTCCCTACTGGGGGCTGAGGCGGCCGCGATTTGGGCCAGCAAGTGATCCAGCGACTGCACCATAGATTGGGAGAGACTGGCAAGGTTCCCTATGGCTTGGGACAGGGACGTGGCCCAATCAGGAGGGACCGACACAGCAGTGGCGGCCGGGGCAGCTTAGGAGGGCCTGGGAGCAAGGCACTGTACTCAGGTGGGATCAGATTGACCGCACGGCAACTTTTGGATGAAGCTAGTGCAAGCAAAATAAGTGACAATCCCAGGAGGGGGGTTGGGCACTGGGGGTCCTGTCTGGCAGAGGTCATGAGGGCTAGGATGGAGCCTGTAAGAAAGAAAAACAGCCAGCCGAAGCTGTCCTACCGGACCCCAGGTGCTGTGTCCCAAAGAAAGCAGCAGCTTTAGAAGACTGTGCGCCGGACTTAGGTGGAACCTCGTGAGGTGCAGCAAGATGGAGGAGACTGCTCTGTCTTCAGAGCCTCCAGCAGAAAAAGCCCGCCCCTCAGGCAGAAAGCCCACGCCAGGACGGGATTGGAGGATGGAGAGAAGGATCCTCCCGCAGTCCTCCCCAGGAAGGTGTGACTACAGAAAGCCTGGGAAACAGGCAGGGGGCGGGACTATCACGGCCGAGTAGGCCGGAAAAAAGACGGGGCCTCGATTTGCGAGTGCGCCCGGGAATCGCGCTGGAAGCTGCCGCCCGCTGGAAACTTGAGGAGGGGGGGGGGGGGGAAGACAGGCGGGCGGAGGTCCAGGAGGGCAGACAGAGGAGTGCTGTGTCCAAGAATGTGACCTCCAATGAGCCCCTAACAACCTGTATGCCCCAAGAAAAGTGACCACCCGAAGGACAGGGGGACAAGGGCGCCCTGACTATGGAGAAGGACCCCCTCCCCCTATACTGGGAGAAAAGGGACCCACTAGTTTCATGGGAGGATTAATACTCACCCTCAGACGTCTTCAGGCGCAGCTGGGTCGCCCCATCGGCAAACTCAACAGGCGAAACTGTGAATGCCGGCATCCACTGCGGATGCAGTTGTGGGGACTGGGCGACCGGCTAAGTATAAAGTACGCGCCCGCAGGGGGTGCAACTATGGTGGAAGTCCACTATGGAGCCCCAGCCTGCTGAACCTGTGGAAGAAAAAGAAAAGAAAAAAAAAAAAAGAAAAAAGCAGCAGGACCTGCAAAGAAAAAAAGAGCAGGTCATGTCTGCCTCCTATGACACTAGAAAAAAACTGGTGGTTATCTCCAGCATGTGCAGTGGGTATAGCCCAGATGGGTGGAACCAACACTTTTCTTTCTAGTGTCAGCTTGGCATATACCCATGGTGCGGTGTCCCCCAATGCCATTCACGAGAAAACTTCCTCTCACTGGAAGTGGAGGTGAGGAGACGTGGGGAATTCTCGGGGCCGGAGAAGATGGAGGAGGAGCACAGGTTCAGTGAGCTGACGCCACAAACGCCTTCACCTTCTACCCGAGGAAATAAGCAGGGTCAGCTACTTAACCCACAGGTGCTTGCCCGGCCGGAGGCACCAGACACTAGACTCTCCATTAACAAGCACATAGCCTCTTAAACAGGGATGCACGCGCTGACCCCCCCTCTCCGGGGTTTCATTACCTCATACTGCCGACAGTTCTGAACTCTCTCACCAGCAGCTCGACCCGCTACCTCAGAGGGCTTCTAGGTCTAGAATGATCACAGACCAGACACCTGAGGAGATGCCTAGGCTTTTGCCAGCAGATGGCTCAGACATTCCACGGATCTTGCGGTCTAGATCCCCTTTCTAGGCACCGATCAGCCTCATCCTCTGTAGATCCAAATACCAAATACCCCCAGATCACCCCCTCCTGATTGGTGGTCCCATATACAACAGCTTCCGACAAAACAGGACTTTAAAGCCCTTATATCAGAAGTTAAAGACGCCTTTAAAGCCGAAGTGCAGGCTATCCGAAAAGACGTCAGAATATCGGTCTCCGCCTCAATCAGCTGGAAGAAGACCACAATACTGCTTGGTCAGTGATCTGCCATGTTCAAGACCGCACTTCCTCACAGTCTCTCCTCCTACAGGACCTACAGCGACATGTCGAGGACCTAGATAACAGGGGTAGACGTCATAATATAAGGCTGAGAGGGGTTCCTGAATCCAAAGAAAACAAAAGATGTTCCTGCAATACTGCAACATATCTTCAAAACTATCCTATACCGCCCATTAACCCACCCCATCAAGATGGACCGGGCATATAGGGTCCTCTGACCTAAATCTTTGGGAGGACTCCCGCAAGACATAATATGCTACGTCAATGACTATACACTGAAAGAAGATATAATGTCTAAAGCCCGCTCAATTCGCAGATTGGACTTCAGAGGTTCACCAGTGTCCGTGTTTCAAGACCTATCATGGATAACGCTTCAGAAGCGCAAAGCATTGAAGCCACTGCTTGAGGTGCTTCACTAAAATACCATTTCATATCTATGGGGCTTTCCTTTCAGCCTTACAGCTAGGAAAAACGGAACTACAGCAGTCCTCCGTTCACCAGAAGACCTGCCTGAATTCTGCACGCATCTAGGCGTCCACCCTCCGTCTTTACCCGACTGGGAGACCCCGGCGGACCTTCCTCCGCTCCCGCCGACCTGGTCTGCAGTTATCTCACGCAAGCGGCGTATGAAACCATCGACAGTACCTCATTGATGACTACAGCCGGAATGGTTATACCGGATGATTCACCTCCATCGTTGGACTGTTGATTATCAGTATTTTCTCTTCCCTATAGCTACTTCGCTAGCCCCACTCTATTGCCATACTGATGAGGGTTTACATTACACTTTAATGTTGTGGAGCCTTTCTATGCTAGGCTGTAATTCATAGATTCCTTTATTAGTGCTTGACGGTTCCTTCTATGGCTCCCGTCATGTTCCCGATGAAAGCCTTAGTTGTATTTGGCCTATTATTATTCCAGGGCCTCAACTTGAGACTCCAAAAGAAACTGCATGTTATACTACTTTATTCCGATATCTTTCAGAATTTCTATTTGATAGTATTACCTAACAGTGGTCATGTTGTTGATGTCTTTATTTTTTGTTTTCCCTTCTCATAATTTATCCTGTTTTCTGCTTTGATCTCTCCTTCGTTCTTCAGAGATACCCTTCAATCCTGAGGGGACTAGCTGTGGTGATGCTGAGCAGCCTGGAGGTAGACCCGATGGGACCCAGAAGATGTGGTAGACATTACATACTAGGGTTGTTGCGGGTATCGAACTTTCGATACCCAATCGATACTTACCGGGATTTCCATTTTTTCGATACTGGGCTGCGCTTCTGCGCAGTCTCGTATCTCTAAACATGAGCGCGCTGCTGTCGGCGCGCTCATGTTCTCTCAGCAGCACGGGGAGAAGGGAGCAGTCTCTCCCTCCCCCTGTGCTGCTGCCGCTGCCACCTATGAGAAGAGAGGGGCGGAGGAGGGGCGGGCGCACTGCGCCACCAATGATAGTACTTTTCCTACACAGAGCGGCGCCCAGCGATGTCCCAGCACTCACCATTATTCCTGGGCGCCGCTCCGTTCACCTGCAGTGCCCCATTACGGTCTCCTCTCCTGCTCCACATGCTTATTACTATCGGAGCGATGGGGAGGAGACATCAGCTTCACTAGTGGGCGTTCCTTCTTCCTGCGCTGTAATTGGACAGCGCTACAGCCAGGGAGAAGGAACGCCCACTAGAGAAGCTGATGTCTCCTCCTCATCGCTCCGATAGTAATCAGCATGTGGAGCAGGAGAGGAGACAGTAATGGGGCACAGCAGGCGAACGGAGCGGCGCCCAGGAATAATGGTGAGTGCTGGGACATCGCTGGGCGCCGCTCTGTGTAGCCTAATACTTAGTCTAAACCCAGGAAAAGACTTTAAGCCATAATACAGGAGGCGGGTGCCGACAGCAGAATCGCATTGCCGGCACCCTGCCCCTGACAGGAAGCTGCGATCAGCGGCAGTTAACCCCTCAGGTGCGGCACCTGAGGGGTTAACTGCCGCTGATCTGCCAGTACCCGCCTCCTGTATTAAGGGGTAATAATTATCATTGGTGGTGCAGTGTGCCCCTCCCCCCCTCAACCTCAATCCCATTAAAATCATTGGTGGCACAGTGCGCCGGCCCCTCTCAACCCCCCAGTATTAAAATCATTGGTGGCAGTGGCCACAGGGTCCTCTCCCCTCCCCCTCATTGGTGGTGCAGTGGCAGCTTCTGATCGGAGCCCCAGCTGTGTAAGCCTGGGGCTCCGATCGGTTACCATGGCAGCCAGTACGCTACTGAAGCCCTGGCTGCCATTGGTAACATGTGCACAAACCCCAGAGCAGCAGGGAGAGTGTGAAGTCCTATTCACCCTGATAGAGCTCTATCAGGGTGAATAGGACAAGGGATGAAAGATCCCAGGTTCTGGCCCCTAAGGGGGTAAATAGTTATTAAATAAAAAGTGTAAAAAATAAAAATAAAAAAAAGGGGGAAAAAAACCCCCACCAAAATATTAAGTATGAATCACCCCCTTTTCCCATATAAAATATATAAATAATAAACATATTACATATCGCCACGTCAGAAAAGTCCAAACTATTAAAATATTTTAAAAAAATCTATGCGGTGAACGCCGGAACAGAAAAAATAAATAAAAACTGCACGATTCTGAATTTTTTAAAATGTGGAATGCACGTGGCTTTTTTGGTTTATTTTTTTCACGTGGTATCGAATATCGCAATACTTTTTCATGGTATCGAAACCGAATCAAAAAATTGGTATCGCAACAACTCTATTACATACCCCTCCTTAATTTGCAGCCCAGGGTTTTTATCTTCCAAAATGGTTAGGTTTTTATCTTTAAATGTTAAGAGGCTGAACTCGCCCTCCAAGCAGAAACTCGCTCTTCAGGAGATGCATAGGTCTAGGGCGGAGATAATTTTTCTTCAGGAAACGCATTTATCAGGAACAGGGTCACTGGCGTTCGCAAAGCACTGGTTCCCCACATCCTACATGGCGAATGCTCCAATTAAAACTGCAGGAATCGCCATAATAATAGCATAATAAACCTTTTACAGGTTGAGAGGACAGAGGTTGATGCACAGGGTCGTTAACTTATCCTCCATGGTACCTTATATGGCAGGAAGGTGACTTTATGTAATGTATATTAGCCTAATTCAGGACAGATATCCTTCCTTACCTCTGTCTTCTTGGCCTTGAGGCCATACCATAATACAGCCTTAATAATTGGAGGTGCTTTAACGTACACTTCTCGGATATAGCCGACAGATTGGCGATACATTCCTCTCCTCCTTCTCAAGTTTCCTACCGTTTAACTAGGTAATTCCGTAAACTCATCGATGCCCATTCCCTATATGAATTATGGAGAATTGATAACCCCACTGCGCGACAATACTCTTTTTTTCTCCCACCCCCACCAAACACATATGAGAATTGATTTTTTTCTTTGGGAATATACTGACCCTCCAAACTTTGACTTCAGCGACATTAGGTCCCAATACTTGGTCTGACCATGCCCCTTTGAGCTTAGATTAGGAGTGTGTGGCTCCGTCCCCGAAACGCACCCATTGGCGTTTAAACGAAACTCTATTGTCCAATGTAACTTCGAGGGAGGAACTGAAAACTCACTTAATCAATTACTTCCAGATTAATGCACCTTCAGTCTCCTCACTTGGAACACTGTGGGAAGCCCATAAGGCAGTCTTTCAGGGCTGCTGCATCTCAACAGCTTCTAAGATAAAAAAAGACAGAGATAGCCACTATAGAAAGTGCCTAGCAGATCTGCATCAGGCAGAACAAGAACTAGCCACTAGACCATCGAAATCCTTACTAAGGAAGATTCTAGATCTCAGAAACCAACTCAAAATAATTGCACTCAATAAAACAGAGAAGTTATTGAGATATTCTAAAAAGCGTTTCCTCGAATTCGGCAATAAATCCCACTCGTTATTGACTAAACAATTGCGGGACCGAGAAGCTACTACTACCCCCCAGGGTATAAAGGATGCGTTGGGCACTCAATACTTTGACCAATGATATTATACTAAGTTGTAGCCCCTCCCCTCAAAACTCCCTAGGGATCCTGATGTCAGGGACCAGATGTTGAACGAATATTTGTCTGACTGTACTTTGTCCACCCTCCCCCCAGAGGCCTTAGCAGAGCTGAACCAGCAGATCTCATTGGAGGAACTGGAGGAGGTTATAAAAGATACGCCGGAAAAGCACCAGGACCTGATGGTCTTACATATCAATATTATAAAACATACATCGAGATTTTACTTCCACAGATGGTCACCCTATTCAACTCCTTTTTAGCAGGGGAACCTATTCCGCAAACTATGCTTCACTCTTCTATTACAGTCATACCTAAACCAGGAAAAGATCCCTCAGACTGTGCCAGCTACTGCCCAATTAGTTTGCTAAACTCGGATCTTAAGATATTTACCAAACTACTTGCGAATCGATTAAGCTGCTGGCTCCCCCAACTGATTCACAAGGCCCTTCTCCTCAGCCTTGACACAGAAAAGGCCTTAGACCGCCTTAGCTGCCCTTTTCTGTTTCACACTCTGCAAAGATTTGGGTTCACAGGCCCATTTCTGCAAGCACGTAGAGGACTTTACTCGGCTCCTATGGCACATATCAATATACCCCATGCCTGCTCCTCGGTGTTCCCTATTAAAAATGGGACCCGACAGGGCTATCCCTTGTCCCCGCTTGTTTATATACTGAGTATAGAGCCCCTGGCCTCTCGGATCCGGACGAACCCAGACATCACGGGCATTAAAATAAGCGACCAGTCCTTCACCATCTCACTTTTTGCAGACAATGTCCTTTTAACGTTAACAAACCCAAATATCTCGCTTCCGAATTTGCACGCCACCATAGGTACATATAGTAGGTTATCAGGCTATAAAATAAACAATACCAAAACGGAAGCATTACCCTTAAATATACCCCCACAAACTCTCTTACAACACTTGTTTAAATACTCCTGGCAAATCCGCCCTCTTAAATACTTAGGAGTCCATATCACCCCTACCTATCCTGCTTTGTATGGAGCAAACTTCCCGCCGGTCATAGCTAGTATAAATACGCTCCTCAATAAGTGGAGACCCCTACATATATCCTTACTGGGTCGCATAGCAGCAATTAAGATGTCAATCTTACCCAAATTGCTTTACTTATTTGAAACGCTCCCAGTTAGAGTACCGGCGGGGACTTTGCGCCAAATCGAATCTGCCTTTCTTATATTTGTAAGGCATAACAAGCGACACTGTATCCCTAAATATGTCCTGACCCCGAAGAAATCTCAGGGCGGCCTGTTCCTACCTGATATAGCCCTATACTACCAGGCCACACATCTCAGACACCTAGCCTCCTGGACTACCTTAAATTCCTTCAATAAATGGACAGAAATAGAGAGGCTTTGGTTAGCCCTAATTCATATGTGAGCTATGATCTGGGGCCGTCCAGCGGATATTACACCCCAGACACTGCTAGGCCCAATGACATTCACCAGAAATCTATGGCTGACCTGTAGGATTAAATTTGGCCTCTCTACATTATAACTCTCTCTTACACCGTTTTTGTTTACTCCGCATTTAGGTAATAGCAGCGAATCAATTATGGCTAACCCATGGATCAGGAGTGGACTCTTCCGTCTCCATGATTTACATAATCCCCTAACAAACCGCCTTCTGTCCTTTACAGATTTAGAAACTAAATATAACCTACCCTCCTTCTCCAACTATCACTACAACCAAATCGCAAATTTCTGCCATTCATTCACCACCTCCGGATAAATGTCCCCCCTCACGTCTTTTGAGAAATTATGTGTCGGAGGCCCATCAGTTAGAGGTCTCATCTCAGATATATATGATCTGCTTATCACCCAGACTTACTTACTGAGGGGAAAGCACTTATATATGCTAAAATGGGAGAAATGGCTAGATAGGGAAATTCCGATAAACCTCTGGCAGGTGATATGGTCCAGAGCTTTTACTAGCTCATCTTGCATAACTTATAAAGAAACTCAAATAAAATTACTGATGCACTGGTACCACACCCCGGAGGTGTTGCACGCCTTAAACAGGAGTATCCCTAATGTTTGCTGGAGATGCTCAGCCAACAGTGCTTCCATATATCACATATTCTGGACGTGCCCCCTGGTAGTACCCTTTTGGAGGATGGTAGCTTCTGTACTGCAGGACGTTTTGGGGCGTTCAGCGAGTTTGGATCCTCTTTCATACCTGTTGAATGTCTCACCTAGAGATATGAGTGGTCGCACCTCCGGGCTGCTCCTGCATCTTCTCACTGCAGCGAAGGGTTTGATAGCCCTCTTTTGTAAAAGAACCCCCCCCCCCCCCCCCCCCCCTCCCGACTAAGGTGGATTATTACTCCCATAGCCAGGATATTTGCGCTTTAGAATATTGTACAGCTTTGTCTGGGGACTGTGGACAAGTTTCTACAGACTTGGTCCTGTTGGGATCTCCATCACGAAGAGCTCCGCTTATAACGAAGGAGAGAACTCCTAGCTACCCGTTTCCTTTCTCCCCCCCCCCTCCTTTCCTTCTTTGGTTTCCCCGTTTCTTTTAGTTTTTACCCCTATCTACATAGACTATAGATCGATTCTATTAATTTTCTCTAACAGCTGTTAATATGTTATCTTATATTTTGGATACATTACCAAAGACATGTTGTCTGTGAAAGATTTTGCTTCATATTCTGATACTTGGATAATGAAAAATAATATTCAATAAACAAAGTAAAAACTAACATATGAGACAGACTCATTACATGCAAAGCGAGATATTCCAAGCCTTTGCTATAATTTGGATGATTATGGCTTACAGCTTATGAAACCCCAAAGTCACAATCTCAGGTCCCCTTTGCTCAGGGGGTATGGATTAATTAGCTGACTAGAGGGTGACACTTTGAGCCTAGAATATGGAACCTTTTCACAATATTCTAATTTTAAGTTGCATTACCGAAGTAAATGGACTTTTGCACGATATTCTAATTTTTTGAAGTTTCAACTGTACCTTATGTCTGTGAGCCAAAACACGGATTGGAGCCTCCACAATCACTGATGGAAATCACTGATCAAAACACGGATGTGTGAATGAGGCTTAAGAATTTGGCAGAGAGTGACTGAAATTAAGTGGGGATGACTAATGAGGAAGTTAACAAACGAGAGAGTAAGAGTGTACACCAGGGGAAAGTACTGTAGCAGAGGGAGGCAGCAGACAAGCTACACAGGGATTGTAGAGTGTAATGGCACAGACCAAGACAGCACACACAAAACCCAATAAAAACCATATGAGAAAGGGGGAGCAGGTAGGAAGAAGCACTCGAGGTCTCTTTCAGCGGGATATTTCCTGACTTTAGAACAGACAGCACCTGGACTGAACACTGACCCATTCAATTTGATGGATATCTGCACGTGAGCGGTTTTCCATACAGACCATCCGTCTGTGCCGAGAAGATCGCTGTATGCACCATCTTGCTCCGATTTTGCCACAGGACTCATTCACTCAAGTGAATGGCTCGGCAAGAAAAACAGATGGCACAGAGGCACCATTCCATGTGTGGTCCGTTTCCACACGTGCTCATGGTCCTGGAGTTTCCCATCGTCCGTCTAAAAGAGGCCTAAGGCTAGTTTCAAATGAGCATGTCCTCCATGTGTGAGCATGATTCCCTGTTATGGACACTGCTAGTTTTTCAGAAACACATGGCATTATACGGATTTATAATGCTGTGTGTCTCTGCGCGGTCTTATTTCTACAGAATTAGGGCTCATTCAGACGGAAAGGGTGTGGACCCATTCATTTAAACAGGGGAGCAAAAGACGCGTACAGCACACAGTGTGCTGTCCGCATCCGTGGTTTCGATCTGCGGCCCCGTAAAAAAGATAGACCATGTCCTATTCTTGTCCGCAATCGTGGACAAGAATAGGCATTTCTATCAGTGCCGGAAAATGCAGAACGCACACGGCCGGTATCCGTGTTTTGCAAAAGACTACGGTCGTGTAAATGCGCCCTTATGCTGACATAATCTGCTCAGTATAATTCAGTAGACACAGGTCAGGCAGAGACACACAGCATTATAAATCAGTATAATGCCGGGCGTTTTTGAGAAACGAGCAGTGTCCATAACAGGGAATCATGCTCATACACGGAGTGTGATTTCCGCACAGGACACGCACGTCTGAAAGAACCCTAAGTGAGGCAATATAAGAAAGGGCAAAGCAGCACGCATTGGAGAAGAAATATTGTATAGAAGGCAGGATTTTTTCTGCACTTCCTAGACTCACCTCATACAGCAAAGGTAGATGGAGTGCAGAATGACTGCCGAGGCACAGAAGTAGTCCATTTTCTGTGGGGACAGACAGTGAATGTGGCAGAGGCTACACTGACAGATGGACACTGTATGCATGCATGAGCAGATCTGTGCAAGCAATCATTTCTTTACGGCGCAAATCCCATTTCCTTCCACTGTTTACCTCAGTAATCGCAGTGTCTCTGGTGTGGAAAATGGTGGACCAGAACCAGGCATTTATGGAGACCTGAGTAAACACATCAAGTTTACATTAAATCCATCACTTCAGATGTAAGGGGTTTTGGCAGTGGTGCCACATCTGGTACCTACCATAGCAAAATTGAGGCATGTTTGGTACATTGGGCACGTGGCGGGAACCGAGGATCGGTAACGCTTCAGCATCACAAGAATTGCAATGCCATTAAGGAAGGAGGCCAGGGCAGATGCTGGCTCCTGGAAAAACAGGAATCGGGAGAACGGCCACTGCAAAAGAAAAAAAATGAAAAAAAACATTTGTATTTAATGGTCTGAAACCACTTGATTTCTACCTATTAACTAAGAATTGCAATCCACATTACAGGAGTTCTCCGATTTTAAGAAAAAAAAAACATAAAAAAAACAAAACACAGCAACAATGTTTCTACCGTACAAGGAGTATGTCCCCAATCATTATTGTACTACATGCTCTTTCCGCCTCCATGTCCCATGCTGTTTGTTGACATCTCGATGCTGTGGGGCAAGTAAGTGGCTTCAGCGTCATACTGAAACTACATTTCCCAGCATGCACTGGGGTGCTCTGCGCCAGGTATCACCTTTCACTTCCTTGGTCAGGGCAGGTGCTGTTTTTAGATGCCGATATATGTAGATCCAGGTATTGTGTGCTGGGTCTGTGCTTCAGCATTCCCCACAGCGCGTCACTGCTGACGTTCAATCGTCAGGGCTGAGGACCATGTGATCTGTAGACGTGGCTTCAGCATTGAATGATCAAAACAGTGCTGGTGGGGCCAAGTGACTGCTGCGGAGAGCTCAGAACGAGGCTTGAATCAGTACAAGATGATATAAGTGGGACAGTGGAACTCGGATTCTGGAATACCCCTTTGAGGGAAACGTAGCTAAACTCACCAAGTTGGATCAGCCAACTATCTAGTGTGTATGGGGGGAGTACAGACTACCCTGAAGGCAGATGTTGTGGGAAAGAAAGACTGAGCATTTCGACGTGCCTGATCCTTGGTTCCTACAGACAGAAACAAAGGTCGACTTATCTCAGCAATGTTTCCAGTCAGACTACGGCTGACCATAAACATAAGATAATAAGAGCTGAAATAAATGGCCTTCAGACTTTTCCACGACACCAGATCTAGTGGGAAAGAGAGCTCAGCCATGCTGGATTACCCACAAGCGGCTGCCAGCAGGAGCCTAGTCTTCTCCCAAGCCAAGCGTGCACGTTTATGGTAGAGTGGGATAAAAAGGTTGATTTAAAATTAAAGGGGTTTTTCCATCTCAACATCTGAGACATATCACTAAGATGACATTGCTGTGAGTCCCACCTCTGGGACCTGCTCCTATCTCCAGAACAGGGCCCCTGCACATGCGCAGCATCCTCTCTATTCAATGTTATGGGACTGCCGAAAATAGCTGAGCTCTGCTGCCTTCAGAAGTCCCAAAGCAGTGAATGGAGGGCAGCTGGACAAGCGCGGGCACCTCTCCATTCACCACTAGGGGGCTGCTGGAAAGATGCGACACAATACAGCTCTCGGCTATTTTTTTTAACTCCCACAGTGGTGAAAGGAGGGTGACTGGGCTTGCTCTCCCTTTACTTCGGGGGCCCCATTCCCCAGAGGTGGTCCCTGCACCTATGTCACACTTGTGGCATATCCTAGCAATATGCCACAAATCTTGAGATTAGAAAACTCCTTTAATTCCTGGTCATGGCTTTCAGCATATTGTGCAGCCTACAAATCCTATTGCAGTCTTGTCCCAGAACTTACCTTGCCATGAAATTGGGGCACAGCATATCCTTCTCTGATATACAGGGACACAGTGTCCCACATACACTGATACCTGCAGTCATCCAGGCAAACCCATCCTGTAGACAAAGGAAAATGGAGAACTCAATCCACATGAAACCACAATTTGGAAAAACAGAACTTTACAGGAGCTTCCCATCTCACAACAAGGACTCCAACTAACAAAAGAGTCCAGATTAACCCTTCCTTCCCACAACTAAAAATAATGATAACTAATGTTATTTTTAAAGCCTAAAATGATTACCTGCTAATGACTTTCCTCAGACTGCTTTTAAACTCCAGCTCCATTGGGGCAGAGCTGTAATCTGTGACTTCAGTGTCTGAGACCCCCCCCCCTTCCCCCCGTCTCATCATTGTAAGACTGGAGGCGTGTTTTAGACTACAAGACACCTTTAGGAAATAGAAGGTTGACTAAAATACCACTGATCAGATGTCAGGCATTAGTGTGAAGTAGGCCTGCACGATATATCGCCAAAGAAATCGTATCGCCATAATAGACGATTGCGATATGTCGATTTGGCCAACCCAAAAATGCTGCGATTACCTACAATGATACAGGGCTGCTGAAAAGCGCGGTTGGCGGGTGTATCAACAGAGGGAGGAGGGGCTGGGGGCCGGCATCTGGATTAGGAATGACAGCGGGGACAGGTGCAGTCCCTGTATTCCATTGCACCGGCCCCGCTCACTGTTGTATAATCTTATCTAACCTGTAGGCATTGTTAAAATATAATAATGTGTAATCCAGCTGTATTACTTACAACAAGTTCCGTAGCAGGGAGGAGGCAGGCCGGGAGGGCGGGCGGTGCGTCACTCACTACGTCATGCACCTGCGCTGCCCACTTTATGAATGCAGCAGGCGGCGCAGGCGCGTGACGTAGTGAGTGACGCGCCGCCCACCCTCCCGGCCTGCCTCCTCCCTGCTACGGAACTTGTTGTAAGTAATACAGCTGGATTACACATTATTATATTTTAACAATGCCTACAGGTTAGATAAGATTATACAACAGTGAGCGGGGCCGGTGCAATAGAGTACAGGGACTGCACCGGTCCCCGCTGTCATTCCTAATCCAGATGCCAGCCTCCACCCCCTGTATTGGGGGTCATTCACACTGCAGGGACACTGTTATGGGAGGGATCTGTGGATGGCACATAGCATAAGATACTATATATGTGCCATCCACAGATCCCCTCCATAACAGTGCCATCCACAGCAAATAGACCTCTAGCACAATTCCCTTAAAATATCGCATCGCATATCGTTATCACAATTTTTAGGGCCCTAATCGCAATCGCACAAAATTCCCATATCGTGCAGCCCTAGTGTGAAGCTATAATGCTAGGAGAATAAGATATATATCGCAAAAATCCACGGCACTCCTTAAAAGTGAAAAATGTGCTATTTATTCACACGTCATACAGCAACGTTTCGGTTCTCTTTTGCCTCGTTTCCACTGAGCGGATCGGTTCAGTACGGTACGGTTCGCTATTTTGGGTGTTTCCACTATGAAAGCGATCCATACAAGCGAACCGTACCGCACCATTCAGGGTCCTGCTTCAGATGTAGGGCCATAGAAAAATGGAACGGTTAGGGCGGAGCTACTTGCGTCACACAATACATTCTCCTGATTGGTGGCCTGAATAACGTCAAACGTAAGCGCAACATAAACACCACGCCGCCATTACTATAGATAATAGGAGAAGGATGCCTGCAAACAACAGCAAGCTGTGGTCGTCTCAGGAACTATCCACTTTTTTAACTAACTGCCTACGCATTTTTTTCTAAACCACGTATGGACCCGGCAGCCCGAGTTGCAGTGGAAACGCTCACCTAAATAGACCGGACCATTAAAAGTCTTCCAAACTGTGCCGACCCGAACCGATCCTCTCAGTGGAAACGAGGCATTTCAGAACCTTTCTCCAGCCACTTGGCTTGAGAAAGGTTCTGAGAGAGAACCGAAACGTTGCTGTATGACGTGTGTGAATAAATAGCACATTTTTCACTTTTAAGGAGTGCCGTGCATTTTTGCGACTTGTCTACTACCCAGAATCGAGGAGTTACCGCTGGCACCCATTTTACAGTTGGCAAAGGAGTGCTGCCCTACTTTTCATTATATATATATATATATATATTGTACTGACAGCTGGAGATCCTGCTGTTAGGGTTTGTAAAGTGAATACATCGGCTCCCCCAAAGAGCAGACTATCACTGCAGGCTCTGCCTTTCTTGACTGATGGAGCTGCTGCCCCTGCAGGGCGTTCATTACCTGCTTCATGAAGATGTCACTTCCCATCCGCCCCCTGCTGTTACTTCCAGCAGTGTCTTCTTGTATAGGTCACATAGATCCCACTAAGGCCTCATGTACATGAACATATTTTCTTTCCGTGTCCGTTCCATTTTCTGTGGACCGTATACGGAACCATTCATTTCAATGGGTCCGCAAAATAAAACAGACCACAAAATACATATGGTAGTGTGCATGAGCCCTAAGGTGGACAAGGATTTAGCCTAGGGCAGACCGTTCTGGTGATTCTCGTGGAGCCTCTGCTGTTAAGGGGGTGTGCAGTACTGACAACCTCACCCATACCCTCAGCTAGGGCACACAGCCTTCCCACTCCTCTATTAACCAGAGCCGAGAGTGCCTGTCACTGGTATACAGGGCACCGCTCTGGTATGGGGCACTGTGGCAGGGCTCCGATCTCTCTGCTACAGTCATGTGAAAAAATTAGGACACCCTTTGAAAGCATGTGGTTTTTTGTAACATTTTTAATAAATGGTTATTTCATCTCCGTTTCAACAATACAGAGAGATTAAAGTAATCCAACTAAACAAAGAAAACTGAAGAAAAGTCTTTTCAAGATCTTCTGTAAATGTCATTCTACAAAAATGCCTATTCTAACTGAGGAAAAAGATAGGACACCCTCACATGTATTCCCTCTTAAATTGGCTCAGATCTCACACAGGTATATCACACCAGGTGCACATAATTAGTAGATCGTTACTCTGCATGTTGAATGAGGCTTGCCCTATTTAAACCTCAGACATTTAGTTTGGTGTGCTCCTGACTGTTGAAGTGAGAGTGAGCACCATGGTGAGAGCAAAAGAGCTGTCAGAGGACTTCAGAAAAAAGATTGTAGCAGCCTATGAGTCTGGGAAGGGATTTAAAAAGATCTCAAAAGATTTTGAAATCAGCCATTCCACTGTCCGGAAGATAGTCTACAAGTGGAGGGCTTTCAAAACAACTGCCAACATGCCCAGGACTGGTCGCCCCAGCAAGTTCACCCCAAGAGCAGACCGCAAGATGCTAAAAGAGGTATCAAAAAACCCTAAAGTGTCATCTCGAGAACTACAGCAGGCTCTGGCTACTGTTGATGTAGAAGTACATGCCTCTACAATCAGAAAGAGACTGTACAAGTTTAACTTGCATGGGAGGTGTGCAAGGAGGAAACCTTTGCTTTCCAAGAGAAACATCGAGGCCAGACTGACATTTGCCAGCGATAAAGTTGACAAAGACCAGGACTTCTGGAATAATGTTCTTTGGACAGATGAGTCCAAAATTGCATTATTTGGACACAACAGCAGAGGACATGTTTGGCGTAAACCAAACACAGCATTCCAAGAAAAGAACCTCATACCAACTGTGAAGCATGGAGGTGGAAGTGTCATGGTTTGGGGCTGCTTTGCTGCAGCAGGACCTGGTCAGCTCACCATCATAGAATCCACGATGAATTCTACTGTGTATCAGAAGGTGCTTGAAGAACATGTGAGACCATCAGTTAGAAAATTAAAGCTGAAGCGGAACTGGACCATGCAACATGACAATGACCCAAAACATACTAGTAAATCAACCAAAGATTGGCTGAAAAAGAAGAAATGGAGAGTCCTGGAATGGCCAAGTCAAAGTCCAGATTTGAATCCCATTGAGATGCTGTGGGGTGACTTGAAAAGGGCTGTACGTGCAAGAAACCCCTCAAACATCTCACAGCTGAAAAAGTTCTGCATTGAGGAGTGGGGTAAAATTTCCTCAGACCGATGTCGAAGACTGGTAGATGGCTACAAGAACCGTCTCACTGCAGTTATTTCAGCCAAAGGAGGTAACACTCGCTATTAGGGGCAAGGGTGTCCTATCTTTTTCCTCAGTTAGAATAGGCATTTTTGTAGAATGACATTTACAGAAGATCTTGAAAAGACTTTTCTTCAGTTTTCTTTGTTTAGTCGGATTACTTTAATCTCTCTGTATTGTTGAAACGGAGATGAAATAACCATTTATTAAAAATGTTACAAAAAACCACATGCTTTCAAAGGGTGTCCTAATTTTTTCACAAGACTGTATATGGTGCTCTGTGGCTGGCACTTCACCCCTTCAGTGTTACAGTGGAGTACTGTTCATGGTACTTTACCTATGTTATATGGGTCAGTGACTGTTGCTGGCACACAGCGCTCATCTTTATATGGTGCAACTGGCACTTTCCATCCCCACTGCTGTAATGACTGTGGCTGGCACTATACCTCACATTGTTATACTGACGGTGGCTGGCACTATACCCCACACTGTTATACAGGGCACTGACTGTGGCTGGCACTATACTTCTATTATATGGGGCACTGACTGTGGCTGGCACTATACCTGTTATATGGGGCACTGGATGTGGCTGGCACTATACTTCTATTATATGGGGCACTGACTGTGGCTGGCACTATACCTGTTATATGGGGCACTGGATGTGGCTGGCACTATACCTCAATGTTATCTGGGGCACAGGATGTGGCTGGCACTATACTTCTATTATATGGGGCACTGACTGTGGCTGGCACTATACCCGTTATATGGGGCACTGACTGTGGCTGGCACTATACCCGTTATATGGGGCACTGGATGTGGCTGGCACTATACCTCAATGTTATATGGGGCACAGGATGTGGCTGGCACTATACTATGGGGCACTGATTATGGCATGGAACAATGTGGCTGGCACTATACCCTACACTCATACAGGTTTCTGACTGTGGCTGGCACTATACTTCTATTATATGGGGCACTGACTGTGGCTGGCACTATACCTGTTATATGGGGCACTGACTGTGGCTCTATTCTGTGGGATGAGACACTGTGGCTGGAACTTGAGTGTTATGTTGGACACTGCAGCTGGCACTCCACTGGGCACCATTTCCCAGCCGCCGCCCCTCCCCGCCTGGAGATGTCACTCGTGCTCCTCTCACCAGTCATCCTCATGTACAGGGGCTGCTCAGCCCGGAAATCCTGCAGTCCGGCCCCGGTGCAGTTCCTCTGCTCGCAGGCTGAGACACATTCCCGGTACACAGGCTCCCGGTCACCCCGAGAAGCAAGTGCCACCCCGGCCAGGAGCAATACAAGCAACGGGGCCATGACCGGAAAACCGGCACTTCCGCCTCTGAAGCTGCGTTCGCTCGTCAACATTGTCCTCCCGGAAACAGAGACCAGCGCGAAGGTGCCGGGGGACACCGAACGGCTGCCGCCTCCACTAAGGGGTTAAATGGACACTAGCTCTGATTATTAGTTACTATTATTTATAGTAATTATATGTCTTAATATAATACTTACAGCACCAATTATATGTGCAATAGTAATATAATAGTAGTAATTAGAGATGAGCGAAGTTCAGGTTATGAAATTCGTTTACAGGTGAATTGCGTTAGGTTACTTTTACTTTAGAGTTTTCAATTCCGCTATTGAGATCCGTCATAGGATCTCAATAGCGGAAGAAAACGCTTCAGTTTTGTCAATGGGGACAAAACTGAACGAAACGGAATGCTCCAAAATGCATTCCGTTCGGTTTGGTTGCGCTCCCATCGCAGACAGAAAAATGCTACAAGCAGCGTTTTTCTGTCCGCGATGTGGTGTTGAGCAAGACGGATCCGTCCGAACACACAATGTAATGGGGACGGATGCGTTTTATCTGGCACAATAGAAAACTGATCCGTCCCCCATTGATTTTCAATGGTGTTCAAGACGGATCCGTCATGGCTATAGAAGACATAATACAAACGGATGAGTTCTGAACGGATGCATGCGGTTGTATTATTGTAACGGAAGCGTTTTTGCACATCCGCAAAAACCGCTAATGTGAAAGTAGCCTTATGGATTCCGTTACCACGGACCATAACGCAATTCCGTGATGGAATGCATAATGGAATGCCTTTAGAGCCATTCCATTATTCATTCTGTCATAATAGAAGTCTATGGGCTGCAAAACGGATCCGTCCCGTTTCCGTTACGCAGTGGAGTCCTCTCCTGCATAACGGAAACAGGACGGATCTGTTTTGCAGCCCATAGACTTCTATAAAGACGGAATGAATAACGGAATGCCTCTAAAGGCATTCCGTTATGCATTCCATCACAGAGTTGCGTTATGGTCCGTGGTAACGAAATCCATAACGCAATTCACTTTTTACCAGTAAACGAAGTGTGAACGAATTTTATAACCTGAAATTCACTCATCTCTAATGTATATAATAAGAATAAAAAATACAATCATGTAACACGTATAACTTTATTAACCGCCTCCGGACCGCCTAACGCAGGATCGCGTTCCGGAGGCGGCAGCTGCAGACAGAGTCACGCATATATGCGTCATCTCGCGAGACGCGACATTTCCTGTGAACGCGCGCACACCGGCGCGCGCGTTCACAGGATCGGAAGGTGAGCGAGTGGATCTCCAGCCTGCCAGCGGCGATCGTTCGCTGGCAGGCTGTAGATGCGTTTTTTTTAACCCCTAACAGGTATATTAGACGCTGTTTTGATAACAGAGTCTAATATACCTGCTACCTGGTCCTCTGGTGGTCCCTTTTGCTTGGATCGACCACCAGAGGACACAGGCAGCTCAGTAATAAGTAGCACCAAACACCACTACACTACACCCCCCCCTGTCACTTATTAACCCCTGATCACCCCATATAGACTCCCTGATCACCCCCCTGTCATTGATCACCCCCCTGTCATTGATCACCCCTTTGTAAGGTTCCATTCAGACGTCCGTATGTTTTTTACGGATCCACAAATACATGGATCGGATCCGCAAAACACATACGGACGTCTGAATGGAGCCTTACAGGGGGGTGATCAATGACAGGGGGGTGATCACCCCATATAGACTCCCTGATCACCCCCCTGTCATTGATCACCCCCCTGTCATTGATCACCCCCCTGTAAGGCTCCATTCAGACGTCCGTATGTTTTTTACGGATCCACGGATACATGGATCGGATCCGCAAAACACATACAGACGTCTGAATGGAGCCTTACAGGGGGGTGATCACTCCATATAGACTCCCTGATCACCCCCCTGTCATTGATCACCCCCCTGTAAGGCTCCATTCAGACGTTCGTATGTTTTTTACGGATACATGGATCGGATCCGCAAAACACATACAGACGTCTGAATGGAGCCTTACAGGGGGGTGATCAATGACAGGGGGGTGATCACCCCATATAGACTCCCTGATCACCCCCCTGTCATTGATCACCCCCCTGTAAGGCTCCATTCAGACGTCCGTATGTTTTTTACGGATCCACGGATACATGGATCGGATCCGCAAAACACATACAGACGTCTGAATGGAGCCTTACAGGAAGGTGATCACTCCATATAGACTCCCTGATCACCCCCCTGTAAGGCTCCATTCAGACGTTCGTATGTTTTTTACGGATACATGGATCGGATCCGCAGAACACATACGGACGTCTGAATGGAGCCTTACAGGGGGGGGATCAATGACAGGGGGGTGATCACCCCATATAGACTCCCTGATCACCCCCCTGTCATTGATCAGCCCCCTGTAAGGCTCCATTTAGACGTCCGGATGTTTTTTACGGATCCACTGATACATGGATCGGATCCGCAAAACACATACGGACGTCAGAATGGAGCCTTACAGGGGGGTGATCAATGACAGGGGGGTGATCACCCCATATAGACTCCCTGATCACCCCCCTGTCATTGATCACCCCCCTGTAAGGCTCCATTCAGACGTCCGTATGTTTTTTACAGATCCACGGATACATGGATCGGATCCGCAAAACACATACGGACATCTGAATGGAGCCTTACAGGGGGGTGATCAATGACAGGGGGGTGATTACCCCATACACACTCCCTGATCACCCCCAGACATTTTTTTGGCACAAGTTAGCGGAAATTTATTTATCTATTTATTATTTTTTTTTCTTACAAAGTCTCATATTCCACTAACTTGTGACAAAAAATAAAACCTCACATGAACTCACCATACCCCTCACGGAATACAAATGCGTAAAATTTTTTAGACATTTATATTCCAGACTTCTTCTCACGCTTTAGGGCCGCTAAAATGCCAGGGCATATAAATACCCCACATGTGACCCCATTTCGGAAAGAAGACACCCCAAGGTATTCCGTGAGGGGCATATTGAGTCCATGAAAGATTGAAATTTTTTTCCCAAGTTAGCGGAAAGGGAGACTTTGTGAGAAAAAAAAAAAATCAATTTCCGCTAACTTGTGGCAAAAAAAATGAACTCGCCATGCCCCTCATTGAATACCTTGGGGTGTCTTCTTTCCAAAATGGGGTCACATGTGGGGTATTTATACTGCCCAGGCATTTTAGGGGCCCTAAAGCGTGAGAAGAAGTCTGGGAACCAAATGTCTAAAAATGCCCTCATAAAAGGAATTTGGGCCCCTTTGCGCATCTAGGCTGCAAAAAAGTGTCACAGATGTGGTATCTCCGTACTCAGGAGAAGTTGGGCAATGTGTTTTGGGGTGTCATTTTACATATACCCATGCTGGGTGAGATAAATATCTTGGTCAAATGCCAACTTTGTATAAAAAAAATAGGAAAACTTGTCTTTTGCCGAGATATTTCTCTCACCCAGCATGGGTATATGTAAAATGACACCCCAAAACACATTGCCCAACTTCTCCTGAGTACGGCTATACCAGATGTGTGACACTTTTTTGCAGCCTAGGTGGGCAAAGGGGCCCACATTCCAAAGAGCACCTTTAGGATTTCACAGGTCATTTTTTACACATTTTGATTTCAAACTACTTACCACACATTAGGGCCCCTAGAATGCCAGGGCAGTATAACTACCCCACAAGTGACCCCATTTTGGAAAGAAGACACCCCAAGGTATTTCGTGATGGGCATAGTGAGTTCATGGAAGTTTTTATTTTTTGTCACAAGTTAGTGGAATATGAGACTTTGTAAGAAAAAAAAAAAATCATAATTTTCCGCTAACTTGTGACAAAAAATAAAAAGTTCTATGAACTCACTATGCCCATCAGCGAATACCTTAGGGTGTCTACTTTCCGAAATGGGGTCATTTGTGGGGTGTTTGTACTGTCTGGGCATTGTAGAACCTCAGGAAACATGGCAGGTGCTCAGAAAGTCAGAGCTGCTTCAAAAAGCGGAAATTCACATTTTTGTACCATAGTTTGTAAACGCTATAACTTTTACCCAAACCATATTTTTTTTTACCCAAACATTTTTTTTTTATCAAAGACATGTAGAACAATAAATTTAGAGAAAAATTTATATATGGATGTCGTTTTTTTAAAAAAAAATTACAACTGAAAGTGAAAAATGTCATTTTTTGCAAAAATTTCGTTAAATTTCGATTAATAACAAAAAAAGTAAAAATGTCAGCAGCAATCAAATACCACCAAATGAAAGCTCTATTAGTGAGAAGAAAAGGAGTTGCATGACCGAGCAATAAACAGTGAAAGTAGTGTAGTGCAGAAGTGTAAAAAGTGGCCTGGTCATTAAGGGGGTTTAAGCTAGGGGGGCTGAGGTGCTTAATACTAGCAGCAACAAATACACTACTCACAAAAAGTTGGGGATATTTAACTTATGGGTAACATTTCAGGATTAACCTAAAATGAACTCTAACCTTTACAGGTGAACTTAAAGGGAACCTGTCACCTGGATTTTGTGTATAGAGCTGAGGACATGGGTTGCTAGATGGCCGCTAGCACATCCGCAATATCCAGTCCCCATAGCTCTGTGTGCTTTATTGTGTAAAAAAAACTATTTGATACATATGCAAATTAACCTGAGATGAGTCCAGCGTGAAGGAGCCCAGCACAGCCCCGCATCCTAAGAATCTCCTCCTTGCTCCCCGACGTCAGAAAGACAGAGCGCCGTAATCTCGAGATGTGCGAGCTAGCGCATGCGCAGTGTCGTCATAATGTTCCTTCCCTGTGCTGGCATCAGCCTCAGGGAAGGAACTGCGTATGCACTAGCTCGCGCATTGCGAGATTACAGCGCTCTGGCTTTCTGATGTCGGGGAGCAAGGAGGAGATTCTGAGGATGCGGGGCGGTGCTGGGCTCCTTCACGCTGGACTCATCTCACGTACAGGACTCATCTCAGGTTAATTTGCATATGTATCAAATCGCTTTTTTTACACAATAAAAGCACACAGAGCTATGGGGACTGGGTATTGCGGATGTGCTAGTGGTCATCTAGCAACCCATGTCCTCAGCTCCATACACAAAATCCCGGTGACAGGTTCCCTTTAACATGACATTCTCTAAACTTTTGAATGCACATGGTAGGGCTCCAGATGGCGACCAAAATGGTCGCAAATGCGACCTAGAATTGCTAAATGGCTAGCCATTTGCGCCTAGATCTGCCGCTGCTGCTCTGCCACTTTCACAAACTGACATGGCACGCGCTGCTTTCAGCGCGTGCCATGTTCTTCTCCACAGCACAGGGGACCGCTGCCACCAATGGGCTGATAGCAGGGAGGAGGAGGGGAGGGGCTGTGGCCACTGCGCCACCAATGAATATCGTTTATGCTTAATAAAAACGCAGGCTGCGCTGTGGGTGCCGGACATATCCCATACCCGGCACCCAGCCTCTGCGCGCTGCGATCCGCCAATATTAACCCCTCAGGTGCGGCACCTGAGGGGTTAATAGCGGCGGATCGCAGCGCGCAGTCATAGAAGCTGGGTGCCGGGTATGGGATATGTCCGGCACCCGCAACCTGCGTTTGTATTAAGCATAAACGATATTCATTGGTGGCGCAGTGCACCGCACCCCTTCCCCCAACACTAAGTATTATAAACGGAAAATGCAGTGGGGGGACTCAACCCCCCACACTAAGTATTATAAATCAGAATCATTGGTGGCGCTGTGCACCCCCAACCCCTCCCCCACCCTCAAGTATTATAATCATTGATGGTGCAGTGCGCCCCCAACCCCCCAAGTATTATCATTGATGGCAGTGGCAGTTCCGATCGGAGCCCCAGCAGTGTAAGCCTGGGGCTCTGATCGGTTACCATGGCAGTCAGGACGCTACTGAAGCCCTGGCTGCCATAGTCGGCTCCCTGCTGCTGTGTGTACTATGTACAGGGCAGCAGGGAGAGTGTGAAGTCCTATTCACCCTGATAGAGCTCTATCAGGGTGAATAGGACAAGGGATGAAATATCCCAGGCTCTAGCCCCTAAGGGGGAAAATAGGTATTAAATAAAAAGTAAAAAAAAAAGAAAAGTAAAAAAAAAAAAACACCAAATCACCCCCTTGCCCAATTTTACATATAAAATATATAAACAATAAAAAAAAATTACATATTGCCACGCCCGAAAAAGTGCAAACTATTAAAATATTTAAAAATATCTCCTATGCGGTGAACGCCATAACAGAAAAAAAAAAATCCAATTTGGCATTTTTTTGTTACCTTGTCCGACAAAAATTAGGTTAGGACTGTTCTATTATGGTCCGGACGTTCCATAAAATCTGGAATGCGCGTGGCTTTTTTGGTGCTTTATTTTTTTCACGTGGTATTGAGTATCGCAATACTTTTTTATGGTATCGAAATCGAGTAAAAATTTTGGTATCGTGAGCCTGTAGAGAACTTAACATAGACACCAAGTCCATTCAAGATCAGTTGGCGGAAATAGTTTGCACCTGGATTTTCAATCCTCCTCATAGTTCCCACATGGGGGGCTCCTGGGAGAGAATGATCGGCATCTCAGGCAACATCTTAAATTCTATGTTGATAGATGTTAACTCGTCTAGACTCACACATGAGACTCTAGTCACCCTTCTCGCTGAAGTTTCGGCCATTATCAATTCAAGACCCCTTGTGCCAGTGTCTATGGATCCTGAAACACCAGCCATACTGACTCCGGCTATTCTACTTACCCAAAAAACTGAAAATACGCTAATACCTAGTGGAGAATTTACTCATGCTAACATCTACCAAAAACGCTGGAAACGTGTACAATACCTAGCAGATTACTTCTGGAACAGGTGGCGAAAGGAGTACCTCAGTATTCTTCAAGGAATGACTGAAAGACTATTCTGACCAATGAAGGCGTGTGTAAATGTGTGTGTGTGTGCAGTACTTTTAATCTTCCTTAGGATTGATATGTTGGGTACTGTTCATCCTGAAAGTGATATCTTTTTCTTCTGTCCCAAACTTGGGTCATGAGGAACTGTTATGATTGATCCCATGTATTTGATTTGTACTGGACTCAATTGATGATTGTCTGTATTTGATGTGTTTGTTATGCTTTTTGCTAAATTAATGAATAAAAAAGATACTATTAAAAAAAAGTATTCTTCAAGGAAGAAGAATATGGCAACGCAACAAACCAAACTTGAAGGAAGGTGACCTCGTATTGATGAAAGAGCAACAAAGCGAAAGGATTGACTGGCCTATCGGATTAATTTCAAAGGTTTTCCCTAGCAAGGATGGCAAGGTCGGAAGGTGGAGTTGAAGATCTTCAGGAAGGGCGAGCTTAAAACGTTCTCAAGACCAATTAACAAACTTATTTTAATATTACCCATCGAGAACGTCCATGCTGGGTGAACAGGACTGTATCTAGCTTCGCAGATCTTCTCCATTCCAAGTTGGAAAAGAGGACTAAACTATGTTTTGCATTCTAACATGTTTTTTACAGGTTGTTTTTATATTTTATGGACATTCGTCGTAGTGAAATCCCCGAAGTGAATTTCAGACGGGGAGTGTGCTGTTCTTTCCAAATTGAATTCATACACTGTATTATTATCTCTTCTTTTACTATGTTGATTCTATGTATTGTTCTCTGCTGCCATCTGCTGGCCGGAATTCGTATGCTGCACGCCTTGTTCGTGTTATTAAAGTTTTTCTCTGCTGGGCGTGGTTTTAACAGCCTTGGTCCTTGTCACTTCCTGTAGCCATTTTTCATTGCTGCATTCCTGTGTTACTGGAGACACACACCTTGGCTTGTGAAGGCATCAGTTTTTGACTAGCAGTTAGGGCTCTTTCACACCTGCGTTCTTTTCTTCCGGCATAGAGTTCCGTCGTCGGGGCTCTATGCCGGAAGAATCCTGATCAGTTTTATCCTAATGCATTCTGAATGGAGAGAAATCCGTTCAGGATGCATCAGGATGTCTTCAGTTCCGGAACGGAACGTTTTTTGGCCGGAGAAAATACCGCAGCATGCTGCGTTTTTTGCTCCGGCCAAAAATCCTGAAGACTTGCCGCAAGGCCGGATCCGGAATTAATGCCCATTGAAAGGCATTGATCCGGATCCGGCCTTAAGCTAAACGTCGTTTCGGCGCATTGCCAGAGCCGACATTTAGCTTTTTCTGAATGGTTACCATGGCTGCCGGGACGCTAAAGTCCTGGCAGCCATGGTAAAGTGTAGCGGGGGAGCAGCATACTTACCGTCCGTGCGGCTCCCGGGGCACTCCAGAGTGACGTCAGGGCGCCCCAAGCGCATGGATCACGTGATCGCATGGATCACGTCATCCATGCGCATGGGGCGCTCTGACGTCATTCTGGAGCGCCCCGGGAGCCGCACGGACTGTAAGTATACCGCTCCCCGCTCCTACTATGGCAACCAGGACTTTAATAGCGTCCTGGCTGCCATAGTAACACTGAACGCAATTTGAAGACGGCTCCGTCTTCAAATGCTTTCAGTACACTTGCGTTTTTCCGGATCCGGCGTGTAATTCCGGCAAGTGGAGTACACGCCGGATCCGGACAACGCAAGTGTGAAAGAGGCCTAGCCTCAGGAAAGACATCCACATGACAGCATCTACTCTGCTACTGCATCACTGTATTGCATCACCGTATGTCGCTGCTTTGGATCAAATAAACCCACGTTTGATTGCATCCTCATGTCTACGTCTGGATCCATCTAACCTGAGCATCTGCCGGTCCGGTCTGCTCCACTGCTTGGATACGAAGGTAGGACAGTCACACAGTCATTATCAGTTACACCTTCATTCGCCTTCATGTGGGGACAGAACAGTCAAAAACTGCCTTAAAGCCTTATACCCCAGTCAATATCTGTCTCAATGTCCAATGTCCGGCTACAGATTCCCTCAGAGCCCAGTACCACACTCAGGAACCTCCCTTGCAACAGGCCCACTCGCAGCAAATCTGCCCGGCAACAGTGCATGTCCCACAAGCCGAAGGGGAAGCACGGCGTGTCCGCAGTAGATATATTCTCGCCTGGAGGTCCTCCACTACTCGCCAAGCAATTTTCTACATCCTATATTAACCCTTGCTTGCATGATATAAGAACTGTTCACGCACGTGGGGCCTCCCTCAAACCAAAACCCTGCAATTCACTCAAAACACTTTAGGAACCTCATCGGGGTGCCTCATCTGAGCCGCACTGCAATTTTCAGCCCCCAATTCAAAAGTTAATTTTCTTAAAGAGACAGCGCACCTTAAATCAAAATGGCTGAAAAGGACCTCGTACAGTTCCCCAGTGATGAAGTAAAGCAAATGCAACCTGATACTGATCATTATGAAGAGCTGGAGGTAGAACCCACACTTCCAGCAGACCAAGTCACGCGACCAAGGCGCTCTCTCAAACCAACTATAAAGATCACGGAAAATTATCACACCAGGAAAGATGAGCTATGTGACAACCTGGAAGAGCTATGGGAACGAGTTTCCTCCCTCATATAAGGACTTAAGTCCTCCTCAGGCGATGCCACCAGTTTACAAGTTGCCATCGGGCGGCTGAACGCAGCCCATGAAAGATACAAGAGACCGGCCACAAGGTATAAAACCTTTCTAAAAGACTCTAATATTGAAGAAGCCCCGTCAGAATTGCGCAAGGCAGAATCAATAAACAGACAAAGAGACGCCATGGTGCTGGATGCTAAAGATAAAGTGGAACTCTGCATCTCTCATTTGCAAGAAACTAGATCACACAGATCGCATTCATCCAAACATTCCTCGCGGTCCTACAGATCATCATGCTCAAGAAGCTCCGCCCTGAGCGACAGTTTACTAGAGGCCCGCATAAATGCAGAGCAATCCAAAGTGAGGAGTTCCTTCACCGAAAAAGAAGTCCTTGCGAGGGCAGAAGCACAGACGGCGGCCAAGAGGGCTGAAGCGGAGGCGGCGGCCAAGAGGGCCGAAGCAGAGGCCAAGAGGGCCGAAGCAGAGGCCAAGAGGGCAGAAGCGGAGGCAGAAGCCAAGAAGCAGAGGCTCGAATAAAGATCCTTGAATCAGAGAGGAAAGAGGAAATTGCATTAGCAAAAGTAAGACTACTTGAGCATACATTGAGCCAAGGCCTTGATTCAGTCTGCTTGCCACCAGAGGAGAAAGACGATCCAGTTGATCGCACCAACGACTATGTACTGAAACAGTTATCTGCACCACCCCCAGTGTGCAGTACTGTCCAAGCCAACAACACTGAAACCTCCAAGTCAGCTCTACCTGCAGTGCCAGCGATACCCACAGCACCCGAGCAATCCAATAACAGTTGCCCAGACGCGTCCTCTGAAGGACAGTTATTATAGCAAGATGGCTACCAGGTGTCTCCTGGCCTACCTCCACAGCTCAAGCAGCAGTCATCAGAATCTACAGAGGCTAGACCACAGCTCAACCCTGCAGCAACATCATTCTACCCGGAAGCACCTCACCCTTTCACGCCACGCAGCCTATACGCCCCAGGGGCATCACAAGTTGTCATGGCAACAAGCAGTGAGAAATCAGATATGTCTAAGTTTGCCAGGTTTATGGTGAGCAGAGAGCTAATTAACACCAGTCTCTCAAAATTTGATGACCGTGCGGAGAGCTACAGAGCCTGGAAGGCAACCTTCAAAGCCGCCATCGCCAACCTCAACCTAACCACAGAGCAGGAGCTCGACCTCTTGATCAATTGGCTGGGCCCAGGCTCTACAAATCGCATCAAGAGCCTTAGAACTGTCTATGTGGGACAAACAGAGGCAGGTCTCGCTGCAGCCTGGCAGAGACTTGGCAGTGCAGAAGCAATAGAGAAAGCACTATTCAGGAGACTGCAGAACGTCCCCAAGATCAGTCTAAAGGATGTCCATAAGTTTCAGGATTTAAGTGATTTGCTCATGGAACTGGAGCTTGCCAAAAGAGACCCTCGTCTGTCCGGGCTGTGCTACCTGGATACGGCCCATGGGGTGAACCCAATTGTCGTGAAGTTACCATACAGCCTGCAAGAGAAGTGGGCGGCATCAGTCTCAAGGTACAAAAGCGTGCATGACGTCACTTTTCCTCCATTTATTCATTTCTGTAGGTTCATCGATGAACAGTCCCAGATGAGGAATGACCCCAGCCTCGACTTCCTGGAGTTCAATACTACAGCCTCAGTGACACCATCATCAAGGTATGAAAGTATTGTACATAAACACAGAGACTTTAAGAGCAGCGTGAATGTTAGAAAGACTAACCTACCATCATCTGCAGTACCCACTGGTAGACAGTACACTACCTCATCAGGAGACAAGGCCTTCAATCGTGAATGTCCCATTCATAAAAAAACACACTCACTGAACAAATGCAGAGGATTTAGATCCAAAACCATACAGGAGCGCAAGAAAGTCCTCACCGAGCTTGGGGTATGCTTCAGGTGCTGCGCTTCATTGGAGCACGTGGCTAAGGACTGTAAATCCATCATCAAGTGTGAGGAGTGTCATAGTGAAAGACATGCCTCAGCTATGCACCCAACTCCACTCACAAGGGATTCACCTGCTGCTGTCACCACCAGTCCTGCTCAAAGTCATGGCGGGGAGCCCCAGAACCACGCTAACACAGCTACTGCTGTTTCCTGCTCATGCTTGGACGTATGTGGGGAGGGCCAGAGTGAGAAATGTTGTGCCCGCATATGCCTAATCAAGGTCTACCCGGAGGGGCTACCAGAAAAGGCAGTAAAAATGTATGCCATCATTGACGACCAAAGAAACCGCTCCCTAGCAGGACCTAAATTCTTTGAAGCCTTTGGAATAAAGGGACCGTCAGAACCCTACATCTTAAACACCTGCTCGGGTCGCATAGAGACTAGCGTCAGGAGGGCACAAGGATTCATTGCTTGTTCCGTCAGTGGGAATACGGAAATACATCTACTGACACTGATCAAATGCGATCAAATACCCAACCATAAGGATGAAATTCCTACCCCGGAAGCTGTATTTCACCAACCACACCTAAGGCACCTAGCCAACGTTATCCCACCTATGGACAACAACGCCGAGATTCTACTCCTGCTTGGCAGAGACAATCTAAGGGTACACAAGGTGCGTCAACAGTGTAATGGTCCTGACTATGCACCATACGCCCAGAGACTGGACTTGGGATGGGTAGTCATAGGAAATGTATGCTTGGATCAACCAAGAATCCGCTCTTTCAAAACGTACGTGCGTGGAGATGGAGATGAAAGAGAAGCCTGCAGACCTCATAAAACCACCCCACGACATTCCTCCCTTCTTTGCTGACAACTTGGGAAGATTAGTCTTTCACACAAGCAAGGATGATGATAAAATAGCTTTGTCAGTAGAGGACAGAGAATATATCAAGATAATGGACAACGAGTTCCTTAAAGATGAAACCAATCACTGGGTTTCTCCATTACCCTTCCGAGCTACCAGGGTGAGACTCCCGAACAATAGGGAACAAGCTCTGTCTAGATTTAACTCTCTTCAGCGTACCGTGAACAGTAAGCCTGAGATGAGAGAACACATTGTTGCCTTTATTGACAAAATATTCCGCAACAACAATGCAGAACCAGCTCCATCCTTAGGGAAGAACGACGAGTGCTGGTACTTGCCTTCATTTGGAGTGTATCACCCACAGAAACCTAATCAAATTAGGGTTGTTTTCGACTCAAGCGCCAAACATCAAGGTGTATCTTTTAATGATGTCCTTCTCACAGGTCCTAATCTGACGAATAACCTAGTTGGAGTGCTGATGAGGTTCAGAAAAGAGCTCGTTGCCATCACCACTGACATTGAGCAGATGTTCCACTGTTTCGTAGTCAGAGAGGACCACCGGAATTTCCTCAGGTTTCTGTGGTACAAGAATAATGACACCAACGCAAAGATGGCAGAATATCGAATGAGGGTACACGTATTTGGAAACAGCCCTTCACCTGCCGTGGCAACTTACGGCCTTCGGCGAACTGCATTAGACGGAGAATCCAAGTACGGTAAAGACGCCAGAGACTTTGTAGAAAAGGACTTCTACGTAGACGATGGACTCAAATCACTACCGACTGAGGAAGCGGCTATCGATCTGCTCAAGAGGACTCAAAGTATGTTGTACCAAGCTAAACTTAGACTACACAAAATTGTTTCAAACAGCCTGGTCGTTATGAGGGCCTTTGAATCAGGCGATCATGCACCAGGATTCAAGGACATTAAGGACATCAAGGACTGGACAGTCCACCTGTGCAGAGGAGCTTGGGCCTCAGATGGGATCTCTTGGCTGACTCCTTCGGTTTTCAGATAAGTTGTGCAGACAAGCCATTCACAAAACGAGGTGTCCTATCAGTGGTAAACAGCCTTTTTGACCCGCTCGGATTTGTAGCGCCCATCACCATACAAGGTAAATCTCTACTGAGACAGTTTTCTGAAACAGTCAAGGATTGGGATACTCCACTTCCCTCCGAGAAAGAGCAAAAATGGGAAGCCTGGAAGCGATCCTTGTGTGCCTTGGAAGAGATCTACATCCCGAGATGTTATATTAAAACCTCTCTTTCCTCTAGCATAAAGAAAGAACTCCACGTGTTCTCGGACGCCTCCACGGAGGCCATCGCAGCGGTTGCCTATCTGAAGGTGACAGAACCCAACAACCAAAATCACGTTGGATTCGTCTTTGGTAAGGCTAAGTTAGCCCCCAAGCCCGATCATACTATTCCCAGACTGGAACTTTGTGGGACAGTGTTGGCAGTGGAGATTGCGGATTTCATATAACAAGAACTGGGTGTCGACATAGCTGAAGTACAGTATTATACTGACAGTAAGGTCGTTTTAGGTTACATCCACAATCGGACCAAGCGATTTTATGTGTATGTTAGTAACCACATAGAGAGAATCAGGAGGTCCTCCAAACCTGAACAATGGCAATATGTACCATCCGAACTTAATCCAGCAGATCATGCCACTAGGCCTATGTCTATAGGTTCCTTTACTAACTCTACTTGGCTTACAGGTCCAGAGTTTCTGCTTGGAGAGGCGGACGAATGTGTACAGGAAGTTTTCAGCATCCAGGATCCGGATAACGATCCAGAAATCCACGCTGAAGTTAGTGCATGTCACGGGGTTCCGAAGGTGCACTCGGTCCCCCATTGCCCGCAGAACTGTTGCTTAGCTTTTGGAATAAGGTTCTGTGTTTGACCTCATTCCCAGGGCGGCTTTACTAGCTGGGTGGCTCCCTGCTCCTAGTCTGCCTTGAGCGCCGAGCTGATCACTCGGTGCTCGACTGGTTGGTCTGTCGGTCATGTGACGCTGGCCACCTCACATGACCCTCACTCCCCACTATAAATACAGGCAGCCTGCTGGCTACAGGTTGCCTGTTAATTTCTAGGTTCCTGGATATTTGTTGGACTGCTGAATACTTACCTGATCCTGTTCCCTGACCATCCTTTTGCCTGATCCTCCTGTACTGCGCTTCCGTCCTGGTATTGTGACCTCGGCTCCCACCTGACTACTCTCTTAGGACTCCTCTTGTACTTCTCTGCTCTCCTGGTATTTATGACCCTGGCTTCTCCTGACAATTCTCTGCTTGCTCCATTTGTACTTTGCAGCTTTCCTGGTATTGACTCGGTCCGTTCACGTCCTGTTGTTTGTCTGTCTGTCATCCCTGCACCTACTCCAAGTTAGGGATTGCCGTCCAGTTGTCCCCTGTCATTAGGACTCGCGAGGCAAGTAGGCAGGGCCAGGGGTAAGGGTGGAGCGCAGTGGTCACTTCCCTCCCCCCTGTGTGTGTGTGTACGCGACCGTTACAGATTAACAGGCCCAATAACCACTGTATTATGAATCCTCTGGTGACCCTGACTGACCATATCTCTAATCTGACGCAGAGGGTGCAGGAGTTAGGGGAAAAACTCAGTTCTTTTGAGTTAGGGCAAGGTTCTTCCACTCCTCAGGCCTCCAGTCCGCATTTTGAGCCCCAGATTAAGCTCCCAGAACCCTTTTCTGGAGACCGGAGGAAGTTTCTCTCTTTTAAGGAGAGTTGCAAACTTTACTTTCGTTTGCGCCCCGTGTCCTCTGGCCCCGAGAGTCAACGCGTGGGCATTATAATTTCCCGATTACAGGGTGATCCCCAGGACTGGGCGTTCTCTTTACCTGCTGGCACCAGTTGATTATATTCTGTGGAGGGGTTCTTTCAGGCCTTGGGTACCCTCTATGATGAACCAGACAGGGCTCTAGTAGCCGAGACGGCTCTAAAGGCACTGGTTCAGGGCAATTTACCAGCGGAGGATTATTGCACCCAATTCAGAAGGTGGTGTGTCCCCTCAGGATGGAACGAACCAGCCCTGAAGAGTCAGTTCAGGTCAGGTCTGTCTGATAAATTAAAGGATCTTCTGGTCAGTTATAAACTTCCAGAGACCTTAGAAGAGATGATGACCCTTGTTGTCCGACTTGACCGACGGGTTAGAGAGAGACGACAGGAACAACAGTTCTCTTCCCAGATGGTGGTCCAGCCAGAGGCCTATCCCAGAGACAATGCTGAGGTCTCCACCGAGGAACCCATGCAGGTTGGCATGACCCGAGGGAATCTTCGCCGCAGACGTGGAGAATGCTTTTACTGTGGAGATCCTGACCATTGGATCAACCAGTGTCCTAAGAAGGTCCTCTCTGTCAAGTCTCCTAAGACAAGGCAACCTAAAGACCAGGTACACCCTGAATTTTCTAAATGTAAGCTTTCGGTACCCATTACGATTTCTCTGGGAGTAGATAAATGGCCGGGTAAGGCCTTTATTGATTCTGGCTCAGCGGCTAGCTTTATTGACTCTGAGTATGCTGTAAGATTGGGTATTCCTATGGTTGCCTTACCAACTCCTATCCATGTCATGGCTATTGATGCTACTCCTCTTATTGGTGGTACGGTGAGCTTATGTACCTCGGAGATTTCTCTAACCGTGGGTGTGTGCCACTCAGAGAGATGTTCGCTTCTAGTCCTGGAGAACCTACCTGCTGAGGTGGTACTAGGGTTGCCTTGGCTCCGACTACATAACCCCACTATAGATTGGTCCAATGGGGAGTTGGTGAGATGGGGGCCTAAGTGTGACTCGTGCTTGTCCGTGGTACAGGCTGGGGTCTCAGTAAAGTCTGATACTTTACCCTCTGTTGTTAGAGAATATTCTGATGTATTCTCATCACCAACCCCGGAGGTTCTACCCCCCCATAGACCTTATGATTGTACCATAGAGCTAGTAGAGGGGGCCAAGTTTCCTAAAGGACGAATTTATAATCTTTCTATGCCCGAACGCAAGGCCATGGAAGATTATATTTTAAAGGGCATATTAGACCTTCTGTCTCTCCTATGGGGGCGGGGTTTTTCTTCGTTAAGAAAAAAGATGGTGGTCTTAGGCCATGTATCGATTACCGGAGATTAAATAAAATCACTGTCCAGAATAGATACTCCCTCCCATTGATTCCGGATTTATTTAACCAGGTTCTGGGGGCAACCTGGTTTTCCAAAATTGACCTGAAAGGGGCATACAATCTAATCCGAATCAAGGAGGGAGACGAATGGAAGACGGCGTTCAATACTCCGGTAGGACACTTTGAATATCAAGTGATGCCTTTTGGTCTCAGCAATGCCCCAGCTGTGTTCCAAAACTTCATGACTGACATTCTTAGGGAGTACTTAGGTAAATTTGTTATTGTCTATCTTGACGACATTTTAATATTCTCTCCTGACTTCGAATCCCATGTGTCTCATGTTAAACAAGTATTAGAGGTGTTGAGGGAGAATCAGCTATCAGCTAAACAAGAGAAATGTGTCTTTGGTGTACAGGAGATTCTGTTTCTAGGGCATGTTCTGACTCCTCACGCCTTCAAGATGGATCCTGGTAAGGTACTAGCAATTAAGGAATGGGTAAGACCTTCATCCTTAAAGGCCTTACAACGGTTCTTAGGTTTCGCCAATTACTATCGTAAATTTATTATGAATTTTTCCGTAATTGCTAAACCGTTGACCGACCTTACTAAGAAAGGGGCGGATTTGGAGAATTGGTCTACTGAGGCCATTTCTTCATTTGAAAAATTAAAAAAGGCATTTAGTAGCGCTCCCATTCTGATCCAGCCTGATCAGGAGAAACCTTTTATTGTGGAGGTGGATGCGTCCGAGGACGGCGTAGGAGCAGTCCTTTCACAAGGTCCTGCTAGCCTCACTAATCTGAGACCATGTGCCTTCTTCTCCAGGAAATTCTCTCCCACGGAGAGAAACTACGACATAGGGAATAGGGAGCTGCTGGCCATTAAATGGGCATTTGAGGAGTGGAGGCATTTCCTGGAGGGGGCAAGACATTGTGTATCTGTTGTCACTGACCATAAAAACCTTATGTTTCTCGAGTCTGCTAAGAGGTTGAATCCCCGTCAAGCCAGATGGGCTCTGTTTTTTACTCGTTTTGATTTTTCCATCACGTTCAGGCCGGGAAGTAAAAATGTGAAGGCGGACGCATTATCTCGGAGCTTCCAGGCTTTTCAACCTACTGAGGTACCACCTGAATCCATCCTACCAGCAAAAATCTTCTTAGCAGCTCTTACCCAGGATATCTCGGCTCGCATTAGGTCTGAACAACATCTGGCACCGGTATCCACCCCAACAGATAAGTTGTTTGTTCCAGTACAATTTCGTCTCCAGCTGTTGGGTGAGTGTCACGATTCTGCCTTTTGTGGACATCCGGGTGTTGAGGGCACTAAGGATCTGGTTTCTAGATCTTATTGGTGGCCCACTCTAACTAGGGATGTCAAGTCCTACGTGTCAGCCTGTGAGGTTTGTGCCAGGTCCAAGACACCTAGGACTCGCCCTGCTGGTAACCTACGACCCCTACCCATTCCCAGTAGACCCTGGTCCCATATCTCGATGGACTTTTTAACTGACCTACCGCTGGCGGAGGGTAAGACTGTGGTTTGGGTAGTGGTCGAGTCGATAGCTTTAGCAAGATGGTTCATTTCATTCCCCTGTCTAAACTTCCGAATGCTGAAACCCTGGCGTCTATTTTTGTGAGAGAGATTGTTCGTTTACATGGCATCCCGGAAAATATTGTTTCTGACAGGGGTGTGCAGTTTGTGTCCAAATTCTGGAGGGCCTTCTGTCAAAGATGTAAAATTTCATAGTCTTTTTCTTCCGCCTACCATCCTGAGAGTAATGGGCAGACTGAACGCCTTATTCAGTCTGTGGAACAATTCTTGAGGTTGTATGTTGCGGATAACCAGCAATTATGGGTCAAATTCCTTCCGTTGGCTGAATTTGCTTTGAATAACCGTGTCAATTCTTCTGCTGGGGTCTCCCCTTTCTTTTGTAACCATGGTTTTCATCTCCGTTTTCATTCTGGGTCGTCCGTCTCCTCCTCTAACCCTGAAGCGGATAAACTCTCCTCCGAACTGTGCACAGTTTGGGCCCGGGTTCAATCGAACCTAGAAAAGGCTCAATGTTCTCAAAAACTCAAGGCCGATAGGAGACGTTCAAGGGGGGTAAACTTTCAGGTTGGGGATAAAGTATGGTTGTCCTCCAAGAATCTATCTCTCAAGGTAACTTCTAAAAAATTTGCTCCTCGTTTTATTGGACCATATAAGATCACGGAAGTGATTGACCCGGTATCTTTTAGGTTGGAGCTGCCTGAGTCATTCCACATTCATAATGTGTTCCATAAATCTCTGCTTAAAAAATATTTTGAACCGGTAGTACCATCAAAAGCCTCGCCTCCGCCGGTTCTTGTTAATGATGCTGTCGAGTATGTGGTGTCTAAAATAGTGGATGTCAGGAAGGTGCGTAATTCCTTGCAGTACCTGATTCACTGGAGGGGGTATGGACCTGAAGAGAGATCTTGGGTACCTGCCAGGGAGGTTCATGCTCCTAGACTTGTTCGTAAATTTCATTTAGAACACCCTGAAAAGCCATTGCCTGAAGTCTTGGGTCCGGTGGCCCCTCGTAAAAGGGGGGGTACTGTCACGGGGTTCCGAAGGTGCACTCGGTCCCCCATTGCCCGCAGAACTGTTGCTTAGCTTTTGGAATGAGGTTCTGTGTTTGACCTCATTCCCAGGGCGGCTTTACTAGCTGGGTGGCTCCCTGCTCCTAGTCTGCCTTGAGCGCCGAGCTGATCACTCGGTGCTCGACTGGTTGGTCTGTCGGTCATGTGACGCTGGCCACCTCACATGACCCTCACTCCCCACTATAAATACAGGCAGCCTGCTGGCTACAGGTTGCCTGTTAATTTCTAGGTTCCTGGCTATTTGTTGGACTGCTGAATACTTACCTGATCCTGTTCCCTGACCATCCTTTTGCCTGATCCTCCTGTACTGCGCTTCCGTCCTGGTATTGTGACCTCGGCTCCCACCTGACTACTCTCTTAGGACTCCTCTTGTACTTCTCTGCTCTCCTGGTATTTATGACCCCGGCTTCTCCTGACAATTCTCTGCTTGCTCCATTTGTCCTTTGCAGCTTTCCTGGTATTGACTCGGTTCGTTCACGTCCTGTTGTTTGTCTGTCTGTCATCCCTGCACTTACTCCAAGTTAGGGATTGCCGTCCAGTTGTCCCCTGTCATTAGGACTCGCGAGGCAAGTAGGCAGGGCCAGGGGTAAGGGTGGAGCGCAGTGGTCACTTCCCTCCCCCCTGTGTGTGTGTGTACGCGATCGTTACAGTGCATTAGTCACTGGTACAAAGCAAACCACCAGCTTTGGTTGTCAGTGCTTTGAGCATTTCTCCAGTTGGATGAGACTCGTCAGAACTATTGCAAGGTTAGTGCACATTGCAAGATGTTATCATAATACTCACCAAGATAAAGATTGTCATGGTTGGCATGCCTGTCATAAACCCTTCTTTGCTGAGAACATCTCTCATAGTGAGTACCTCATAATACGTCACGTCCAGCAGGAAAATTTCAACATAGAATGGAAGTGCTTGTACAACAAACAGCAGATTCCTTTAAAAAGTCGTTTGAATCAAGCCCACCTGGAAATTGCAGAACAAAATCCTCTCATCATTCCCAGCAAACATCATATCACCGTCTTGCTAATCCGACACTACCACGAAAGGGCCGAACAATAAGGCAGGCAAATTACTGAGGGCAAATTACGGTCTGCAGGCCTTTAGATTATAGGTATGAAAAAACGTGTGGCCCAAGTACTGCATCAGTGTGTGCACTGACTTAAAGCAAGAGGGAAACAACTACACCAACAAATGGCCGACTTGCCTGCGGATAGACTATGTACAGAGCCGCCTTTCACCTATGATGGCCTAGATGTCTTTGGGCCATGGATGGTGTCCGCACACAGGACCCGCGGCGGTCACGCAAACAGTAAGCGTTGGGCTGTACTATTTACTTGCATGAGCGTGCGAGCAGTTCACATAGAGGTGATAGAATCTATGGACACATCCAGCCTTATTAATGCCTTAAGACAGTTCATTGCAATCAGAGGACTAGTAAAACAATTGAGGTCTGACCAGGGAAGCAACTTCATCGGAGCCTGTAGAGAACTTAACATAGACACCAAGTCCATTCAAGATCAGTTGGCGGAAATAGTTTGCACCTGGATTTTCAATCCTCCTCATAGTTCCCACATGGGGGGCTCCTGGGAGAGAATGATCGGCATCTCAGGCAACATCTTAAATTCTATGTTGATAGATGTTAACTCGTCTAGACTCACACATGAGACTCTAGTCACCCTTCTCGCTGAAGTTTCGGCCATTATCAATTCAAGACCCCTTGTGCCAGTGTCTATGGATCCTGAAACACCAGCCATACTGACTCCGGCTATTCTACTTACCCAAAAAACTGAAAATACGCTAATACCTAGTGGAGAATTTACTCATGCTAACATCTACCAAAAACACTGGAAACGTGTACAATACCTAGCAGATTACTTCTGGAACAGGTGGCGAAAGGAGTACCTCAGTGTTCTTCAAGGAAAAAGAAAGTGGCAACACCACAAACCAAACTTGAAGGAAGGAGACCTCGTATTGATGAAAGAGCAACAAAGCGAAAGGATTGACTGGCCTATCGGATTAATTTCAAAGGTTTTCCCTAGCAAGGATGGCAAGGTCGGAAGGTGGAGTTGAAGATCTTCAGGAAGGGCGAGCTTAAAACGTTCTCAAGACCAATTAACGAACTCATTTTAATATTACCCATCAAGAACGTCCCTGCTGGGTGAACAGGACTGTATCTAGCTTCGCAGATCTTCTCCATTCCAAGTTGGAAAAGAGGACTAAACTATGTTTTGCATTCTAACATGTTTTTTACAGGTTGTTTTTATATTTTATGGACATTCGTCGTAGTGAAATCCCCGAAGTGAATTTCAGACGGGGAGTGTGCTGTTCTTTTCAAATTGAATTCATACACTGTATTATTATCTCTTCTTTTACTATGTTGTTTCTATGTATTGTTCTCTGCTGCCATCTGCTGGACAGAATTCGTATGCTGCACGCCTTGTTCTTGTTATTAAAGTTTTTCTCTGCTGGGCGTGGTTTTAGCAGCCTTGGTCCTTGTCACTTCCTGTAGCCATTTTTCAGTGCTGCATTCCTGTGTGACTGGAGACACACACCTTGGCTTGTGAAGGCATCAGTTTTTGACCAGCAGTTAGCCTCAGGAAAGACATCCACATGACATCATCTATTTGATCTAACAGTATGTCAGACAGAGAAGTGCTAGGCCCTGGACAGGGGAGTAGCAGAGGCCTGAATGTTTCTGGCGCAGGCAGAGGTCGCAGCAGAGTAAGGGGACGTGGCAGCAGGAGTGGCTGCAAGAGGCCTGAGCTCCGGGTGTTAGTTTGCATGGCCCGGGAGCTGGCCCTGTGCCCTCACCTGTCCTCAACCTGCCTCTGTCCTTTTCTGTTCCCTCAGCCAGAGAAGTATTATATGCTGTGGGCTCAGCTCCACTATACAGCAAGGACGAGCTTCTAGAGGACAGTCAGCAGCTACTGGCCAGCCAAGATGTGGAGGAGACATCCACCGCTTCCTCCAGTAGGCAGGCAAGAAGTGAAGAGGAGAGTGGCATGCGAGCTGGTGTTGCGAGCAGTCAGGCTCCTGACCCAGAGACGGTTGAGGAGGACATCAGGGACGTGCAGACAGTACTCGATGATGATGATGATGTAGCTGATCGCACTTGGGAGTCGGGTGAATTAGGGGCTTTATCATCGGGAGAAGAGGGTGATAGCTTGCACATGAGGCAGCGGCGGAGCCAGCAGGTCGCTAGCATGGCCGGGAGTCAGCACGGTGGCAGCAGTGGAAGCTCGGGAGCCAAACGTGCCCGGGGTAGACCACCCGCTTTGCAGGAGCCTACCTGCCCGGAAAGTAGTGGTGCAGGGTTTCACAGAAGCAGCGGCGGTAGCAGTCAACTGTTGGGGGTAAAATCACCTACTCGGCGGTGTGGCAGTTTTTTGTTAAGCCGCCGGAGGAGGTGAACATGGCCCTTTGTAGAATCTGTGGGCAGAAGGTGAAGCGTGGCCAGGGTGCCAATGTTGGCACCACGCCCCTGCGTCAATATATCCAGCGTCACCATAAAGTGGCCTGGGAGAACTGTGGTTCCAATGTGGTGGTCCAGCCTGCCGCAGCAACCGCTGCATCACCCAGTGGCATGCACCCGATTTCAGGCAGTCAGGCTTCACCACCACAGCCGAAGAGAGCTGTTTGTCCTTCCCATTATCTGCTGGTCCTGATGCTCCTGCTCGTCAGTCATTCCGTCAGCAATCGATCACCGAAGCGATTGCCAAGAGACAACAGTATGCGTGCACTCATCTAACGGCGCAGAAGCTGAATGTGCTCTTGGCCAAGTTGCTGGTGCTGCAGTCCCTCCCTTTCCAAATGGTGGACTCTGCACCTTTCAGAGAACTGATGGCTTGCGCCGAGCCGAAATGCAGAGTCCCAAGCCATAATTTCTTTGCCAAAAAGGCAGTACCAGCCCTGCACACGTAGGTAGAACAGAAGGTGGGACAGTCCTTGAGGCTGTCGGTGTCTGCCAAAGTGCACGGCAAATATATATTTTTTGCCACTAATACACGCCAAAAAGGGCTTTAGAACATATAACTGCACCGCTGAATGGCAAATAGGCCCTTATTTTTTTAAACTTTTACACGCCACAAAAGACTTTAGAACATATAATTGAACTGCTGAACGGCAAATATATATTTTTGTGCCACTAATACACGCGAAAAAGGGCTGTAATTTTCTCACTTCTCCACACAACGGCTAATAAGCCCCCCCCCCCCCCCCCCCTAATACAAGCCAAAAAATGCTTTAGAACATAGAACTGCACCGCACAAGGGCAAATAAGACGTAGAAATATTTTCTTGTAATAAACCCTGTTAATGCCTGTATCAAACAGCACTTGCACCCTAATAAGAATGGTTTGCTGGAATTACAGAGCTGTATAATGGCTATTTGGTTTTTCTACACAGGTGACAGGAGATGAGCTACAGGGCGATGAGGCAGAGGCCCAGACACACCGTGGCAGTATGCAGTGGAGATGGAGGCAGGGAGTCCCTCTGAGTCACTTGCACAAATGTCCCGATGCATGCTCACTTGCTTGTGTAGTGACAGCTGAATTGTCACCATTCGGCAGAGGGGTGACTGCTGGCTCTCCACCTTGTTGGACCCTCGCTACCGGTCTAAAATGGGGGCCTGTTTTACACCCGCTGAGAGGAAGGACAAACTGAACTACTATAGAGACATCCTATGTAGTCAGTTGGCCGCTGCCTATATGCAGCATCGTCCATCCTCTCGCAGGTCTGACCGGGGGGCCCTCTGCGCTCACTTTCCTCTGCTGTGGCAGGGTGGGGGGGTAGAAGCAGTTCCATCTCCATCAGCAGCAACTTGAGTCTAGAGTCGCTGATGAGCAGCTTTCTTCACCCACTTAGTGAAGAAACTACTCACCAGGAGCAGCAGCAGGTAGACCTGGCGCAGGACCTGAACCAGCAGGTGGTGGCATACTTTGACAGCACCCTGCCACCCCACATTGAAGATCTGCTGAACTACTGGGCAGCCAAACTGGATTTGTGGCCGCAACTAGCAGAGTTTGCCCTGGAAAAGCTGTCCTTCCTGCCCAGTAGTGTGGCATCAGAGCGGGTGTTTAGTGTGGCGGGGGCCATAGATATCCCAAGAAAAACTCACCTGTCCACCCAAAATGTGGAGAGACTGACCTTTGTCAAGATGAATCAGGCGTGGATTTCCACCCACCAATGCCTGATGCATCAGACTAAAGAGACCGGTTTCTTCTGGCTACCTGCCTCGGCTACTATTCTGATGCTGCCACCCACCTGATGCCACACATCTGATACCAAGTGCTCCTTCTTTCACCCATCTTCATCTGGTACTGGTATTGCCACCCACCTCCCCACTCTGTCAACGGGTCACTCTGTGGCCTCCTGATGCTGCTGCCACCTCCACATTGTCATTGTGCCACTCGGTGGCCTCCTCCTCATGCTACTTCCACCTCACCACAATGTCATAGGGCCACTCTGTGGACTTCTCATGCTGTTCCCACCCTCCCCACTTCATGACTGGGCCACTATTTTGCCTTTTGGCCTGGCTGACATCATCATTTATTTGACCCTTCTACTGATCTGTCAGAAGGAAGGAAAAATGAGATGCACATTGGATCCTGTCTATGTAACAGCTGTAAGGCCTGCATGACATGGTCCCTATTTTGCACCAGAATTGGCTTATGATTTGGTAGCCAAAAGCAGGAGTAAGTACAAAACTCAGAAGACATGCAAATATTCCATTCACGTGTCATCTCTGTTTTGGATCGACTGCTGACCGAGTGAAGGCGGATGCTCCACAGACAGGATCTGTTTTTTGGTGGTTATTACGGATCAGAGGAAGGGCAAAATAATCAGTGACACTTGAGTTATTTGGTCAGTTTTTGTCCCGTAACTGCCCAAATAAGTGAAGTGTGCAGTGATTCTAAGAGCGATGCCTGTCATCTTCATGTCATACTGTCACGGATGTAGTAGGGGAGAACACCAAATGACAACAATAAGAAAGGGGAAAGACACTAGGCCTCACTGCTAGGGAAGAAAAAGGGTCACCACCTATAAAACCCTGCTCCTGGCCCTAACTCCTATCCGTATGGACACCTCTCGATGGTAGAGATGCCCATACACAGGAACCTAGAAAACCCTGGTGACCTTCGGATGCCCTAAAAGTAATGATAGGGCAGAGACAACCCGTTCCTTCCCTGGTGAAGGAACCAGCATCTCGCTGAGGCCTAGTAAACAACCAGGGGGGAAATACAAAACATAACAAACGGAACACTTAACTTCTGATGATAATGGATGAACAGGACTTCAACAAGAACCACACTCCAGCTCTTCCAAAACCAAATGAAGCTATCCAGAGCAAGGAGTGATGAGTGAAGACAGACTAAATAGGGGGAGGTAAAAGTCACATGATCCACACCTGAACAGGAGGTGTGGACATACCAGCAACCCACAGACAAAGTGAAACCAAAAGAGGCTATCAGATCACTCATGTACAGCCAGTCTTTCAGACCTTCTAACACCTGTCACAGGTGTGACACATATTGACTCACAGTATTGTTTCACTACCACAGCAGACTTTCTATGCGTGTTACTGCAAGGCACAGTGTTCTACACCACTATAAAGGCACTCTGCAGCCAGGAAATAGACGTTTTTTTAACTCGATTCGCCATGAATAAATTCGGATCAAACCAAATTTTTAAAAAAAATTTGGCTAACCGACCAAATCAAATTTTTTTTAAAATTTGCTCATCTCTACATAGCATCATAAATCAATATAATGCAATGTGAGCCCCAGCAGCGCTGAGAGTTCAGGCCGGGAGCTGCGCTGCTGACTTGCAGTGTGACAAACGCTCGTCTGCAAGGGGCCTAACAAGGAGCTTAAGGACAAAATTCACATTAGGTGTTTGATCCATGAATCGCCCAATACATTTTCTGGTTCAATTAGAATTGGTATTTAAACAGTCCTCATCATGAGACCAAGACGACACCTAACAATTGATCAACAGCACCTCGCCACTGCGAGGCTTCAAGCAGGATGTTCTTAGACGGAAGTGGCCACTGAGCCACAGACACTGTAACAGAGATACAGAGAGACTGAAAGAGTCACAGAAAGCATAGAAGTGGACGTCCTTTGGTCATATCCAACACTGATGACCACTTCATTGTGAACAATGCCCTGCGGAACCAGGAGATGAATGTCATACAACTCCAGACACATTTAAGGGAGGCGAGAGGCACCGAAGTGTCACGTCAGACCATTGGAAACCATTTACATCAGTGTGGTCTGCGTGCTAGACGACCTGCAAGGGTACCTGACCACACCACCAGGCACAGGCGTCATCGTCTTGCATGGGCCAGGGAGCATCTACGCTGGACAAAGGACCAGTGGGTCTCAGTGTTGTTAACTGATGAAAGTGTGGGCAGGTGTGTCTAGTCAATACAGAACTGCCCTACACTTTGTGAATGGTACAGTGAGAAGCTTATACTACTTAAATAACATCATTAATCCAGTCATTGTGCCTCTGCATGAACAACACAGGCCTAGAATCATCTTTATGGACAACAATGCATCAGCCCAATGAGGTCACATCATTAGGGAATAGCTGCTGGAGACTGGGGTACCTCAAATGGAGTGGCCTGCACTTTCTCCAGACCTGAATCCCATTGAAAACCTATGGGATCAGCTGATTCACCGTGTAAAGGCGTGTAACTCTGTACCCCAGAACCTCAATGACCTGAGGACCACCCTTCAAGAAGAGTGGAATGCCATACCTCAGCAGACAATAAGTCGACTTGCGAACAGCATGAGACGCCATTGTCAAGCTGTAATTGATGCTCAAGGCCACATGCCAAGTTATTGAGACACTGACATTTCTGTGGGGGTATACCCACCACTGTTGTTGGCATTTGTTTCAATAATTTGTTTGAGATGAGGAAATTACCATTAGTGCTTCTACTTAAATGCCTTACTTTCATGATATAATATCACTGCAGAGTGAACTTTTTACATTTTCCATAAATTTCACCCACCAAATATCCCTAACTTTTTGTTAGTAGTAGTAGTAGTGTATATTAATAATAACTAAACAAAAATAACCAAACATGCCAAGCACACATGACACCTTAGTCAATGGTGTACAGTACACTGTCTTTGTGTTTAACAGTACCCCAGTCTACTATCTTAACCACAGTACGAGCTCAAAACATCACAAATTGCCTACATAGAAAAACGAGCCCCCGACGTACCCATAAAAATGTAATGAAGCTTTATTGTCATACAAAAAAAATAATACTATGGAAAACTACATGATGCAAAGATAGGTAACAGAAAAAACGCCATCTATGACCCACCCTATTATGAATGGTAATTGTACAGCAATGTGAAAATACCTATGATGGCTGAACTGCATCCGTCGGTCGAAGGATAGGGGTAGCACCATCCGTGACCGCTTGTATACATGGGTGAGTTATGAACATTAGTGTTTGATGATTTTACCATATGACTGGACATGGTCACTTCAAGCAATGATTTGGATCTAGTTACACTGTATACAGGGGACATTTTCCTAGTGAATGCATTTTAGCCATTATATGTATTTTCACATTGCTGTATAATTACCATTAATAATAGTGTGGGTCATGGATGGCGTTTTTTCTGTCACCTATCCTTGAATCATGTGATTTTAAGTAGTATTATTTTTAATTTTTTGTATGACAATAAAGCTTCATTAATATTAACTAATAAAGTATAACCACATGGCGCAGCTGTGCAGTGCGTTAGGCTACTTTCACACTGGCCGCAGCAGGGACCGGCAGGCTGTTCTGGCGAGGGAACAGCCTGCCGGATCCGTGCTAACGCTAGCCCACCGTGCTGCTGGAAGTCTGCCGGCCCTATTCACTATAATGGGGACGGGCGGGAGGTCCGGCCGCAGCACGGCAAACATGCCGAGAGGCAGCCGGACAAAAACTACAACATGCTGCGGGTTTATCTGGCCGCCTCTCAGCTTGTTTGCCATGCTGCAGCAACCTCCGGCCCACCCCCATTATAGTTAATTGGGCTGGAGTGGACTTCCGGCAGCACGGTGGGCTAGCGTTAGCACGGATCAGACAGGGTGGCTTTCCCACTTTTTTCCGTGTTTTTAATACAATGTCAGAAAACTTCAGTGTAAATATACCCTGCTGCCATGTAGCGGTATTATATTAGGGTTTGTTCAGTTTCAAGAAAAACCTGGACAACTCCAGAGGATTGCCCTGTAATAAAGATAGATGATTACTTATTTGACAGATCCAGCACCCCCACTCCGGTTATCGCAGACAACAAGTGACCACTGCAGCCCACCACTGGTCTCAGGGGTGCACTGAAGAGGCCAGTGCTTGGCTGCAGCAGTCACGTGTTCTGGACATGACATCACCACTGCAGCCGGGAAAACAGAAGCCTGCTGTGAGAACTGGTGCAGCAGCATGGGTCATATCATAAAAGCCAGATGTACCGGCAAGCCGGTATTTGTCCTCGGCATATTTGCCGGGTTGGGGCTGGATTTGCGCTGGCCCCCATTATAGTAAATGGGGCCAGACGGAACGCCGGCAGCGCAAGGCTGCAGCCAGCAAGGATGGATCTGACAGGCTGTTCTCGGACAGAACAGGCTACCGGATCTATTAAACGGTAGTGTGAAATAGGCCTAAGGTGCCAGTACAGGTTCAGTTTTTTTTAACCAGTTCAAGATCAGGCCATTTACCATAAAAAAAAAATTAATCACATGCAACTTTGAAACTTTTTTTTTTTCCATTCAGTCATGTAAATTTTTGCACCTTTCTTTTTGGTAATACCAGGGACTTTTAATTTTATGTCATTTTTATTTTAGAATTTAAAAAAAATGTAAAAATGTCAATTTCCAATGGTCAATTTGATATATGGAATGTATGGATTATGGTAGCTGAATACAGGGCTAGAAACTGTAGTGCAGCGTGGTGTTTTTTTTAAATAATTTTTTTTTTAAAAAGTTATTTTTTTTACACTTTTTGCCCCTTATAAAGTTATACAAGACCTTTGGCAGACATTTAAAGGAGTTATCCACTGGATAGATCATCAGTATCTGGTGGGGGAACTCCAGCACTAGAAGGCTTATTCAAGATGCACATTCCATTATGTGGATATAAGTTAGCGCTCTCACAACTACCATTTCTTCTCTTCATATGCCGCAATAGTTTGACTGAAATGTCACATATGTAGCTGCTCATTAATAAAAGAACCTTTTGTTGCATCTTGAATAAGCCTTTTAGTGCTGGAGTTCTTCTTTATACTATATGAATGGACTCACAGTCACAGTGTACTGCAAGAATTTTTGACTGTATCTAGGATCCCCGCCGATCAGCAGTTTGAGGAGGCCGGAGCCCTCTCATGAGTGCTGCAGCTTTCTCACAGTTTACCCTAGGCCAGTAACATCAAGTGAATGGGGCTGAGCTGCAATATCAAGCACAGCCTCAACGCAATGTACGGCGCTGTGCTTGTAGTGCTCACCGAAGCACTGTGGCCTCCTCAAACAACTGATTGGCAGGGGTCCTGGGCCCCTTTTTGGCACGGTGTGCAGACTGACGCTTGCCCTTCAACAAGCAATGGATTAAAAAAAGTGGAGAAGTAGAATCTTTCCTATGTACAGTATGTGATCGCCAGGTGCAGTGAGTCCGCACGAGCTGCTGGATCTTGTCAGACCCCGATCAACTCTGCAGTGAGGTTGTACAGCCCTGAACAATCTCTCTGGGGGCTTTATTCCCACTGTAACTGGGAATGACATGTCAGCCCAGTTATAGAAGAAATTAGCAATAAAAAAATGTAAAGTTAAAAGGGTTTACTGACTTTTTTTAAGTGATGACCTGTCCTCTGGATCAGTCACCAGTATCTGATCGGTGGGGGTCCGACACCCCGGACCCCTGCCAATCAGTTGTTGGCAAATACACATTGGACTTTTCAAATGTGCCTTTATACCGTCTGAACCTACCCTTAAGGGAAGTTCACATGGCAGTTTATGCCGATAGAGTCCAAACATTCTTGCGGCAGCCGTGTGGTGTCTGCCTCTGCAATTAGACTATTGTTACTTTTGTACCAGATATCTTACTCATGCAATCAACAAAGCCACTTGTACCTGGTTGAAAATATCATGACAGACCTTATAGGGTTGATGTGTGGCCATTTTTTAATACCAACAGAAGTGACTACACTCTCCATATCACCACCATGTATGTCATACGTAAAGTGATCAGCCCGTGTCTGTAGGTATGCTAGACGTATAGTCCTAGTGGTCTAAAAGCGTAAATAAAAGCCATAACTATAAAAGTAGCAATACAATGGCTGCTGTTAACAAATGATGTGACCATATGTTTAGTGGATTGTGTTTCATAATGGCCCTCATAGGTTACTTCAAGGTAGCAACATGTCAGTTATAGAGTAACCAGCAAACATTTCAGCGGTTACACATTAGCCATTTATGATGCCTGGCATTTTGGCTGTAGGGCATGGCCAATGTTTTATACTAAATGTTACAATCAACCTGTGTTTTACTAGGAATCATAAACAAGCACCATCCATGAACATCTGTAGTTAGTGAGTTCATTAAAGGGACTTTGTCAGCTCCGAAACAGCCCTTAAAGTAGAGTAAGGGGTGTATAGTGTAAGGCTACGTTCACACTCGCGCTTGGTGCGGATCCGTCTTGGATCTACACAGACGGATCCGTTCAGATAATACAACCGACTGCATTCCGTTCAGAACGGATCCGTTTGTATTATCTTTAACATAGCCAAGACGGATCCGTCTTGAACACCATTGAAAGTCAATGGAAGACGGATCAGTTTTCTATTGTGTCAGATTGTGTCATAGAAAACGTTTGGCTCAGTTTTGTCAGACGGACACCAAAACGCTGCAGGCAGCGTTTTGGTGTCCGCCTCCAAAGCAGAATGGAGACGGAACGGAGGCAAACTGATGCATTCTGCGCGGATCCTTATCCATTCAGAATGCATTAGGGCAAAACTGATCCGTTTTGGACCGCTTGTGAGAGCCCTGAACGGATCTCACAAACGGAAAGCCAAAACGCCAGAGTGAAAATAGTCTAAGTCGCGCAGTCTGGTTATGTCATTTTTATCTTGATACTTGCATTCTGGTGCTGCACTCCCACAAATCAGCAGTAAAAGGCATTGAGAGGACTCCCAGGCTCACAGTTATAATGGAGAGAACTAAAAGTCCTCTCAATGTATTTTACTGCTGGTTTGTGGGAATGCAGCATCAGAATACAAGTGAGTATTAATATAAAAATGTAATAGTCAGGCTCAGCACCACTGACACTATACACCCCTTACTCTAGTTTGAGGGGTATTTCGGAGCTGACAGATTCCATTTAAAGTCCGTATCCACATGAAGTGCATTTGTGATGCCTTTTCAGTGCAACAAAAGTACAGTACAATGCATGTCAAGGATGGGGTCCAGAAATGGATCTAAAAGTTATATTAACCCCTTAGTGACCATCCTGTTTTGGGCCTTACTGACTAAGCGTTTTTCTTCCTTTTTTTATCGTCGTGTTCCAAGAGTTATAACTTTTTTATTTTTGCGTCTATATAGCTTTATGTGGGTTTGTTTTTTGCGGGACAAGTTGTAGTTTTTAATGGCGCCATTTTGGGGTACACATAACTTTCTGATTAACTTTTATAAACTCTTTCTCGGAGGGAGATGGGAAAAACAGCAATACTGCCACTGCGTTTTTACTTTATAAATTTTATGGCGTTAATTTTTTTATATAAATAACATAATATCTATATTCTCTGGGTCACTATGATTACAGTAATACCAAATACACATAGTTTTTTTTCCGTTTTACTACTTTTTTGCAATAAACCCCCTTTTTAAAAAAAAAAAATATGTTTTTGCATTGCCGCTTCCCAAGACCCATAACTTTTTTATTTTTCTTTCTATGGAGTTGTGCGACAGCTTTATTTTTGCGGGACGACTTGTATTTATTAATGGCGATTTTTGATCGCTTGTTATTATGTTTTTTCAGTGGCAACTAAGAATAAATGAGCAATTCTGTCTTTTTTTTTTTTTTACCATGTTCACCTGTTCACCGTAGGGGTTAATTTACATGATATTTATGTAGTTCGGGTCAGTACGGATGCGGCAATACCAAACATATGAGGGAGATTTTTTTTTTACTATTTTTTTCATTGAAAAGCGTATTTTCAATGGAAAACATTTGTAATTTCTTTATGGGATTTTTTTTATTGAATAAATGTTTTTTCTTTTTTTTACCACATAATAGTCCCACAGAGGACTATAACAGACAACATTCTGATTGATTTTAAAATGCAATGCATTATCCCTATAGTGCATTGCATTTTAATATCAGAGCCATTCTGACATTGACCTGCTGGAAATTAATAAAAGTCTGGTCTGGGGCCTACACGAGACCCCATCCAGCCTTCACACACATCGGCACCCCGGTGTTGATGGGAGACAGAGGGAGTCCGCTCCCTCTGTCAGCACTTTACATGCGGCGGGCGCCATTGCCCGTGGCATGTAAAGTGTTAAACAGTCCGGATTTGACCCATGCAGCGCTTAGACTGGGCCAAAGTGAAAAAGCGGCGGCCCAGCCTAAGGCCCCTTAGTGACCGCCGTAAAAAGGCGTATGGGTGGTCACTAAGGGGTTAAACGTGTGCAAAAAGGGTGAAACTGGATCATAGTAGTGTCTCTATGAGCTTTCAGATGATTCTTCATTGTTTGGATAAGTACACAATGATATACCATCCATAGCGACGTCACTGTAGTGGACAGTGATTGGCCAGTTCAATGATATTATGCATGACAGCGTGCACCGTTCCAAAAAGAGCAGCAGTGGATGCAGGAGAAACAGTAATGTATAGTCTAGTTTTGGGTCCATAGAATACATAATACACATCATAACTACATAAATAGTACCAAAAGCTAAACATAAATGTTGTTTTAGTAGATTAAGGTGAAAGCCTATAATAGTTTATAAACTTATTATTGCTGGAACTTGGCTGGTAATGCTTAGATCATCAGTTTTTCTCCATGTTGACATTATATATTTTGTTTCCCACATTTTCCCTAGGAGCCACTGGGGCATGTACTCTGTCCCCACTGGGTGTCAGACGGGTACCAATAAGCCAGTTTGTCCATATATTAATCTGCTTTTTTGTATTACTAATATTAGGCATAAGTATATTCAGGGGCGTAACTATAGCCACAGCAGCCATATGGGGCTCAGAGCTTTGGAGGCCGGGCCCTATCAGGTGCAAGAACATTGTACCTTTTTGTGGGGAACACAATATGGTGGCTTTTTGCCATAGTGTGGGTTTTCTGATATTTGGTGCTAATATACATGCCTTAATTATTGCTACTTATGCTGCTATAATTTTCTTATACTAAGTGGTGGGGTCCCAGACTCTTTTGGTATTGAGGTTAGAAAGTTTTAATGAATCTTTTCCTGTAAAACTATATATCGATCTGCTCAGCTCCTCCTACTCTATAACATGCTGCCTGCAGATTGCACTGCATTTCTAGAGGTAACATGTTTTCTTTAACCCCTTATTGACCACCCATACGTGTTTTTACAGCGGTCACTAAGTGGCCTCAGGCTGGGTCGCCGCATTTTTACGGAGGCCCAGTCTCACATGAGAGCCGCGGAACTGCTCTAACAGCCTGGACTGGCAGCAGTGCTGATCCGGGCTGTTTAACACTTTACATGCCGCGGGCAATGGCGCCCACCGCATGTAAAGTGCTGACAGAGGGAGAGAACTCCCTCTGTCTCCCATCGGCATCCCGCAAATGCGATCACGGGCTGCCGATATGTGTGAAGGCTGCCTGGGGTCTGATGTAGGCCCCAGACCAGCCTTCAGTAATTTCGACCAGGCTGCGCCACTCTGGCGCAGCCTGCTGGTCAATGTTAGAATAGCATTGCCATTAAAATGCAATGCACTATAGGGATAGTGCATTGCATTTTAAAAGCAATCAAAAAGCTGCCTGTTATAGTCCCCTTGTGGGACTATTAAGTGGTAAAAAAAGTAAAAAACAAAATATAATTTATTTAATAAAAAAAATCCCATAAAAAATGTACGCTTTTTTTTCCATTGAACATACGCTTTTCAATGAAAAAAATTGCAAAAAAAAAAAAAATCTTACCCATATGTTTGGTATTGCCGCGTCCATGATGACCCGGACTACATAAATATCATGTAAATTATCCCCTACAGAATTGCTAATTTATTCTTAGTTGCCACCGAAAAAACGTATTAACAAGCGATCAGAAAGCGCCATTTATTCCAATATGATACCAGTCGTCCTGTAAAAATCAAGCCCTCACACAACTCCATAGAAAGAAAAAGAAAAAAGTTATGGGTCTTAGGAATCAGCAATGCAAAAACTTTTTTTTTCTTCTAAAACAAAGGGATTTTATTGCAAAAAAGTAGTAAAATGTAACAAAAAAAAAAATATATATATGTATTTGGTATTACTGTAATCATACTGACCCAGAGAATAAAGATATTATGTTATTTATACCAGAAAATAAACGCCGTAAAATTTATAATGTAAAAATGCAGTGGCAGTATTGCTGTGTTTCCCAGCTCCCTCCCAGAAAGAGTTAATAAAAGTTAATCAGAAAGTTATGTGTACCTCAAAATGGCACCATTAAAAACTACACCTTGTCCTGCAAAAAACAGGCCCTCATAAAGCTATATAGACGGAAAAAAAAAAAGTTACAGCTCTTGGAACACGACGATAAAAAAAGGAAGAAAAACGCTTAGTCAGTAAGGCCCAAAACAGGGTGGTCACTAAGGGGTTAAAGAATACCTTTGACATGGAAAAAAATATTTTTACATATGCTAAGGGTTACCTTGAGTCAAAAAGCTGCACTAACTTTCAGGCTGCAATCTTCATTCATTTATTTTCACATCCCCTGCTTACACTTAGTTTGCAGCCGCTCCTATTTTCACACTTTTCTGATCTGGACGTCTCCCATTAATTCATACTGGATATGATGTCTGTGTATCTAGAATGCTGCTGTCTTCCCTAGCTCTCATGTATCAACATAGCTTCATTCCTGTACTGATTTTTGTACAGACCATGAGAGATCTCTTCTCTCTTATACAAACAAACCCTGATGTTGAAGAATACATGATTTCTCCCTATCTCCCCCTTATAGTGTGCATGTGTGCTCTCCTAATCTATAGTGTGATTTACCCCCTTCCCCATGCAGTCTGCAATGTGTGCTTTCCTACCTACCTACTTTCTGATATATTACAGCCAGTGCTCTTTTAACCACTGGTGGGACTAGTGCGAATGTTTCTTCTGAGCATTGTTCATTAACTTACAATTAGTGTTGAGCACGAATATTCGAGTATCTAATTTTTTTCGCGAATATTTCGAATATAGTGATATAAATTCGATATTTCGAATATTCTTTTTTTTTATTGTTATATTTTTTTCTTTCCCACTTCCCTAAAGTTGTTCTTACCTGTCCTTTGGATTCCTGGCTTCCTGGCTGCTCCAGTCAGTGCCCGTTGCCGCTTCTGCCGACTTCTGTGCTCATGGAGCGTCCCCATCACCATGGGAACGTCTCCATATACTAGAATGTACTGTCGGATTTGAGAATTACGTGAAAAATCGCAATTCGATTATTTCAAGTTATAATAATCGAATTTCGATTTTAACTTAGCACTGCTATATTTAATTCTAGCCTAATATGGAATATAGCAGTGCTAAGTTAAAATCGAAATTCGATTATTATAACTTGAATTAATCGCATTGCGATTTCAACTTGGACCTGGTTTACTATGGTTGGCTTGATAGAATTAGCGAATATGACGAATGTATTCGTCATATTCCACAAAATGAAGATAACGAAGTATTCTGCATCTTCGTTTTAGCTACCTATTCATCAACTTCGCTAATTCTAGCAATCATATAGGAAAGTTTACTATAGAGACAGCTAAGTTTAATTCGCTATGCGATTATATTACTTTGCTTTTTTTTTATAAATAGAATAATTATAATAATTATCAGGTATTATAACTATTCAATTTTTTTTTTTTAAAAAGCAGTCATATAATCGCATAGCGAATTAAACTTAGCTGTCTCTATAGTAAACTTTCCTATATGATTGCTAGAATTAGCGAAGTTGATGAATAGGTAGCTAAAACGAAGATGCAGAATACTTCGTTATCTTCGTTTTGTGGAATATGACGAATACATTCGTCATATTCGCTAATTCTACCAAGACAACCATAGTAAACCAGGTCCAAGTTGAAATCGCAATTCGATTAATTCAAGTTATAATAATCTAATTTCGATTTTAACTTAGCACTGCTATATTCCATATTAGGCTAGAATTAAATATAGCAGTGCTAAGTTAAAATCGAAATTTGATTATTATAACTTAAAATAATCTAATTGCGATTTTTCACGTAATTCTCAAATCCGAAAGTACATTCTAGTATATGGAGACGTTCCCATGGTGATGGGGACGCTCCATGAGCACGGAAGTCGGCAGAAGCGGCAACGGGCACTGACTGGAGCAGCCAGGAAGCCAGGAATCCAAAGGACAGGTAAGAATCCAAAGGACAGTTAAAATCGTAATACGCGATTATTTAAATCGCATATTAATCGCGATAACAAGAATAATGACGAATATTCGATTTCGACGAATATAAAACAAATATTCTATCGAATATTCGCGAATTTCGTCGAAATCGAATATGACACCTGCCGCTCATCACTACTTACAATGTCTTCTCACACAATATTATCTATTTGGGTCAGTGGGAAAGGATTTGACTCATAGATGTCATCTGCTTTGATTGGAGTCCTTTGTTTTCCCTTTTCTTCACCACATGACCCAGGCCTCCATAAAGACTTCTTCCAGCCACAGTTTGTCCCAGAGTTTTCCATCCAGATGTCTTTTCCATTACATTCTCACTTATACACCATGCTATAAACACACATTCTACTGCTTCCCCCAATATTTTGCCTTCTGCTGCTCCAGTGCCCTTATAACTATAGATAACTCCAAAATATAGTGCCAAATAGATAGTGCCCCAGATGGTAATAGTGGCCTACACAATAGAGTAGCCTTTGTAGCCTAGACAGTAAAAGTGCCTGCTTTTCACCCCAAACATAATAGTGCCCCCTCATTGGCATCAACACAGTAATACTGCCCTCTTGACAGTAATAGTGGTCCCTTTGTGCCTCGATAGAGTAACAGTGCCCGCTTTTGTGTCTGCAGAGTCACAGTGCCCCCAACATAGTATCAGTTCAAACTTAAAAGTGGTTCCAATAGGAACTAAAACATTGCTTGTCTGTGCATTGTGTGAATAGGCGTCACATTCTCTGTGATATTGCAGTGCTGCTTCTTCATCCTTTGGATGTTGTTACATGTTTAATTATAATTTTCCAACTATGTGAACTGCTACTATTTCAGGGGGATTATACAGCCACCCTTTCTACAATTTGTAGGACATCAGTGTGCACTAGTCATTGTGGGTTCTTCTGCAGGATCAAACCTCTGACTCTCATATAACTTAAAGGGAACCTGTCACCAGTTTTATGGTGTCCTAACTAAGGGCAACATAAATAAGTGACTGATTCTCTTAGCAAAATGCTGGGTCACTTTCTTTAATTGACCCAGTCAATCTGCCAACATCTTGTATTGAAAAGCTCTAGCTGATAATGATGAGTCATGAATATTCATGAGCTCCTGACTCTTCCCGCCTACCTGCTGCTGATTGACAGTTATTTTCCATATGAATCAGCAGTAGGTGGGCAGGGGAGTGGCTATAGCTCTGAATTTAAAAAAAACGCTGGACTCACTGACATCACGCTGGACTCAAATCAGCTCATTAGCATGCGGCATGTGGCATCTTTGTGTGTATATTATGAAGTAACCATCTGTCACACCAGTAAGTGAATACATCTAAGGTACTTTTTAGTAGTTAATAATTGTATATAATTAGTTAGATTATAATCAAATATCCACATGACAGGTTCCCTTTAAGTTCTCAGATCCAAGGTGGTGCCGAACAGAAAGCCCGGGTAATTACAAATAGCCTCTGTGCATTGATGGAGTGACAGCAGGGGGGCACAGAGAATACAAATTGGAGACCTGGAGTCATTCAGAATGATACTGTGAGCACTATTTCCCTAAATGTCCCGAGCATGTTATCCAGGGTATTAGAGGAGAGACATGTAAGAGCAAAGAGGTTGCCAGCCCAAAAATACCAGTAATCATCATCACTGATGCAAATTAAATACCAATGAATAGGATACAGTTGGAACTAATGCCATGGGGCCCAATGAATCTGCATGGTTTCCTCTTTGGTTAAAACCGGCCTGATTATAGCCTGTGTAATCTTCCTTCCCCTGAAGACTTTGATGCTTTCCTCCCTGCTGGTATCGGTAACACTGATATAAGGGAGCGATAAAGTAGAGAGAACCAACACGGCTGTGTGCTGTTGGATGTATGTTAAAAGCAGCAGCGCTGCCAGCTACATGAAAGAGTTACCCAGGCTGTACAGCATCAAAATGGTAGGAGATTTTTAATAAAGATTATTTAGAAAGTTGCCTGCTTTCGATTTATTCGGAAACAAGTGTGCATTAAAAAAAAATCAGTGCAAAGGTACGCTATAGGCTTTAAAGGGGTATTCTCATCTTCCCTTTTCATACTTACCTTGCTTGAGCGCGACGTTCACTTCCTGGATTCTTCTCCCGGCCGGGCCGCGTTTGCGCAGAGGACTGAAGATTTTCTCCCGGCCGGGCCGTGCAATGTCCTGAACGCGCACGTCGCTGCGCATGCGCCATGGTGACTTATTCCTGGCCTGTATAGTACAGAGCCGGCGTGCACTTTCGCGGCTCTATACTATACTGGCCAGGAAGAAGTCATCATGGCTCATGCGCGGCGGCGTGCGCGTTCAGGACATTGCGCGGCCTGGCCGGGAGAGAATCTTCAGTCTTCTGCGCAAGCGCGGCCTGGCGGGATACGACAGGAGAGGTGGCCGTAACCAGGGGAGACTAAAGACAACATCAGGTAAGAGGGGACTTATTTTCTAAAAAAGGGTGGGAATTGGGTAATAACATGTATGTAGAAAAATGATCACTGTCAAATCATTAACAGATTTAACAGTGATCATTAAGATGAGAATACCCCTTTAATGCTACAGGACAGGATTCTGTATCCCTGACAGGTAGTGGCAGATGAAAAGAATAACATTGATTATCTCGTGGGGGTACATAAGCACTACAAGCAGCAGCGCACAGAGGCAAACACTAGAAACATGACCAAACCTGAAAACCAGAAGCTCTTTGCGCACATATTTGGTCAAAAGTGTGTCTGGCCCATCTACCACATAGGCTAGCAGTTATGGGGGCATTGGGGCTATCGCCTCTGGCATCACTGTGGATAACACCTGAGGGGGTCAGTATTGCTTGGATTTCTTGGGGAACTATGGCTGTGAGTTACGGAGACAGCAGATGAAACTTATGGGGCATTGGTTGGCACTTACATGGCGTTGTCGCTCACAATCTCTATTGGGGAGACTGTGGATAGCACAAGGGGCCCACAATTGTAAGATTAGTAGGAGTGGTGTGGCTGGCACTAACTATGGTTGGCAGCTATTAGGGCAATCCCAGACACTTGACTAAATGTACAAAGCCTCCTACACACGAACGTGTGCGCCCCATGGCCGTGCTGCGGCCCGCAAATTGCAGGCCGCAATGCACAAACACCGACCGTGGGGCAGCCGCAGCGGATTGCAGACCCATTCACTTTAATAGGTCCGCAATCTGCCCGTTCCGCAAAAAGATAGGACATGTTCTATCTTTTTGCGTAACGGAAGTACGTGACGAAACCCCACGGAAGCACTTTGTAGTACTTCCGTAGGGTTCCGTTCCGCACCATTCCGCATCTCCGGATTTGTGAACCCATTGAAGTGAATGGGTCCGCATCACGGAACGGCGCCCGTGTATTGTTGATCCGCAATACAGCAACGGGCAGTAGGCCTAAAGGCCTCACTCTGGCACTTATGGTAAAGGGGCACAATGAGGGCACTGGGACTGTGACTTGTGGTGTTATTGCTATACTGTAATGATACTGACATGCAAAAAATTTGTTCCAACGTACATCTTAGGCCTCATTAAGGACTGTCCTTGTTGCCCCTAGCAACCAATCAAACCTCAGCTTTCATTTCTTTAAAGGGGTTGTCCGGGTTCAGAGCTGAACCCGGACATACCTCCATTTTCACCCCGGCAGCCCCCCTGAGTTGAGCATCCGAGCAGTTCATGCTCCAATGCTCTCCTTTGCCCTGCGCTAAATCGCGCAGGGCAAAGGCGTTTTTTGGAGATCTGGTGACGTACCGGGGCTCTCCATGGGGCTGCCAGGTGACGTCACCGGCACTGATGGGCGGGATTTAACGCTGCCCTAGCCAGTAAAACGGCTAGGGCAGCACTAAAGCCTGCCCATCAGAGCCGGTGACGTCACCAAACACACTGCCGGGCGGAAGTTGCCGCCCGGCAGTGTGTTATTGAAAACAAAGATGCTCCGATGCTAGCCTCAGGGGGGCTGCCTGGGTGAAAATAAGGGTATGTCCGGGTTCAGCTCTGAACCCGGACAATCCCTTTAACTGCTCTGGAAAAATGAAAGCTGCTTTCTGATTGGTTGCTATGGGCTATGACTGGTAGATAACTTTGATGAATGAGAACCCATTCCTCAAGGGGTAGGTACGCCTATGTTATTATTTATTGTGTGTAATCCCCTAATATTATATATGATAAGCATTTATATGTTTAGGTCAGGCTGTTTTCCAATCTAGGTACAAAATGGGACATGCGGGTAAATTTGCAACTTTCCAACGCCATAAATCTGGTGTAGAAGATTGATCCATTCACCCCACAGCATTCACCCGAGCAGTCGTTAATCTTTGGCGACACCAGAAACTGTTCTCATTTGGTGCGACGGTGCTGGGACTCCTAACACTGTTAAGAGTCATGCTAACTTGGTTATTTCATAATGAATTTCATTTTAAAGAGTATTTCCATTTGGGGCATTTATGACATATCCATAGGATGATGCCCCCAAAGTGTAAAGACAGCAAGTCACGCATGTGTGGCCACCCTTCATTCACTGCTATGGAACTTCAGAAAATAGCTGAGCTCTGGTTTGGCTATTTTATGGAGTCCCCTAGTGGTAAATGGAGAGGTGGTCGCGCTTGAGATGCTTGTTCTCGCTATTTTTGGAACTCCCATAGCAATGAATGGAGACGACGCCACACCTGCGCAATGTGCTCGCCTTTTACTTCGGACCACTTCTCTGGACATATGAGCAGGTCCCAATAAGGCATCTATGGCACATCCTATCAATATATACCATATATGTCCCAGATGGGAGTACCCCTTTAACCTCCTCCCTGAGAAAATCATGCATACACACCGGAAACCATAGAACGCAAAATAAAGTCACAGAATAAAGACACAGAAAACATGAATTGGGTAAAAAATTGCCAAATTGTTTATTTAAAATATTAAAAAAGGCAAACCCCTGACTCACGGAGAGTCACCCTACAGCACTCAGGAGAGGAAAACCCCCTGTGGAGGCAACCTCTAGGGAACCATGGCTGGAAGGCTGCCCTTCCCTTGGGCTTAGAGGGTAATGCCACTATGTGGCTGCCACATAAATATTAAGGAGGGGAGGTGCAGCAGCCTGGCTGATCTGGTTGGCTAGGCGGATGTCCCTTTCCTCCCATTGGGCGATGGGCTTCCTGCTAGAACCTCCAAATTTCGTCAAGGTGCGGTGGGCGGGGGTAGTCAAGCTCAAGGTCCTCAGGCCATCAAGTACGGCACCAAATATGGCCGCTCGCCCGCTTTTTACAAGGGTTCTTCACTTATGACACACGTGCTTGTGATGTCATAGGTGTCTATGACTAATGTTCTGAAGGGTTAACCCTTTAGCAACTGTCAATGTGGCTTGCTGCAGAGGCCCTTAACCCCTTCCTGACAGCACTTTGTCAATATACTCCAGTTTGGATAACTGCCATATATTTATGGTTCCCTGGCGATCGCAGGGTTTTCTCCTTCGGGGGAGCATGTTCGTTCTGTTACTGACAGCCACTAGTCCAGGTGCTGAAACCGAGTACCCAGACCATTGGCTCTTAGTTAACCCCTTCCAGACCGCACCATGTAAATGAAGATACTAACAGCATGGTGTGGTCAGCTTTATATGTGACCCTCGATCCTATCCTGGGACCGCGCTTCAGTATGGCTTAGCCATGAAACAGACACTGGCATCATGACTTTCCCCAAGCAGCAGGCGGTTACAGTCACCATTGGGCAGAAAGCTTGATGGTTACATTGTTATTATAAGCTTGCCGGTTATTATAAGCTTTTCCGTTTACGTTCCATTTTTTGCTTTCCGTATGCGGAACCATTCATTTCAATGGATCTGCAAAAAAAAACGGAAGGTACTCGGTATGCCTTCCGTTTCCATAGTTCCGTTCTGTTCAAAGATAGAACATGTCCTATTATTGTCTGCATAACGGTCAAGATAGTACTGTTCTATCAGGGGCCAGCTGTTCCGTTCCGCAAAAAATGGAATGCACATGGACGTCATCAGTATTTTTTGCGTACCGCAAAATACTGAAAAAGCCATACAGTCGTGTGCAAGAGGCCTTTCACTGAAGCACATGGCCCTATAAATTATAAATCTCACCCTGAGAGCACGTGGTTGCAGTTTCTGACAACTCACACTAACAAGATGTGGCGGGGCACGTGGATCAGCGCTGTCTTGTCAGGTCCAGGCTATGGAGGCCATTAGACACTCTCTTCCCTCCTCCCAACTGTCATCTTCCCCTCAACTGCCACTTACTGTCTTCTCTCCTTGACTGAGCCTAGACATCTAACTGATCGCCAGCCACATCCCTGATTGGTGCTGATTGGTCCTTTACACATCAGACAAAATAAGACAGGTGCCAGAGGACAGACATGACTGCCGGGCTCCCTCTGCACTCATAGGAACACCGACTCTTACACTGAAACTGTGGATGAAATAATTTAAAGGGGCAGCACCACCCCTTTACAAGCTGCAGTATGGTGGCAACTTCAAGACCACTGCACAGTCCACTCCACTTTTTTTAATCCAGGCTGAAAACAGCTAATCGGTGGGGTGCCGGGTCTCCACTAGGTGCCACCTGCCTGATAAACCACTGGCCTAGCCGGTATTACCGGTAATCTGCTGGGAAAAATGGCAACCCTACATGTAGTTCATCCATTATATATAAGGTTAGGGTGACTGCTTTCATAACCCCCCAAAGGAGGACACCATACCCGGGACAGTGGGGCACGATACAACACACAGAATGGAAAGCATACTCTATATACCAGTGTCAAGAGAGATTACAGGTAGGTATAAAAGGAGAGTACTACAACTCCCAGTATATTGAGGCTGATATAAGGAGATAGGAGAGCATATTACAGGGAAGAGGTATAAGAGGAGAGAACTACAACTCCCAGCATGTCCAGGCTGTTATTATGGGGTATCAGAGGAAGGGAGGGGGTATAAGAGGAGAGACCTAGAGCTCCCAGCATGTTGAGGCCTCATGCACACAACTGTTTTTTGGGTCCGCATCCGAGCCGCAGTTTTTTCGGCTTGGGTGCGGACCCATTCACTTCAATGGGGCCGCAAAAGATGCAGACAGCACTCCGTGTGCTGTCCACATCCGTTGCTCCGTTCCGTGGCCCCGCAAAAAAAAAAAAAAGGCATGTCCTATTCTTGTCCGTTTAGCGGACAAGAATAGGCATTTCTACAATGGGCCGCCCGTTCCGGACGGAACGGTCGTGTTCCGGACGGAACGGTCGTGTTCATGAGGCCTGAGGCTGATATACTGTGATATCAGAGGACATTACAGGGAGGGGGTACAAGAGTAGAGGACTACATTTCCCAGCATGTCCAGGCTGTTATATGATATCAGACGATATTACAAAAGTGAGGTTGAGGAGAATATTTCAGGGAGGGTGTAAGAGAGGGCGACAATCAGTGTCGGACTGGGGTGCCTAGGGGCCCACCAGTAACATTTATTCTAGGGGGTACTACACAGATACATGCAAATATTACCCGTTCAGACAGTGGCAGACAGCAGCAAGACTCCACAAGGTGATTAATTATAAGGGTCCCTGCAGCGACTTCAAGAAGCAGGTGCCTAGTTAACGAGGATACTGGCTGGCATGCCTCGGTGTCTAGAAGTCATCTCAGCCCCCCAATACATCTATAATAATAAACTGGTTGAGATGCTGTATGCTGCCTATCTACATGTAGTGAAGTCAGTCTACTGTGCCATGTGTGCAGGGGATGGAGAACTAGGACCCAGCTCGGGGACCATGGGGGATTCTCCTGTACCCCTGTGGGCCAGTCTGAGCCTGACCGTGACAAAGAATCAGATGACTGTGTCAGAGCACCTACAAAACAGGTCTTGTGGGGTGTTCATTGTAAGTAGGAGTTAGTATCTCCTAACAAGTGGTCCCATAAAGAATAACTGGTGACAGAGTCATAGGCGTCCAAGGCTCACCAATACAAATAAGAAGCAAAGATTAACCCTTTTGGCCCAATCCAGCAGAAGAGCCATTGTAACACATGATGAAAAAAATGACTGTCAGAAACATTACTTCAGACAAGTAAATCCCTTCATGGCAGCGGTATTCCCTAATGGCAGTGTACTTTTTCAAGAATGGACAGGGCATGCTGGGAGTGGTAGTTCTCTTCTCATATCCCCTCCTGTAATTTCCTCTGATAACACATAATAACAGTCTGGACATGCTGGGGGTTTAGTTCTCTCCTCTTTTTCCTCCTCCCTGTAATCCATAATATTAGCCTATATATGCTGAGAGTTGTAGTTTTCTTCCTTGTAAGGTCCAATAGCAAACTCTTGTAGGCAGCGAGGAGGGGAGCTAAATATGACAAGTAGATGCCAAGTTTGGTTAGAAAAGCAATGATTTAACTTATAGATTTCTAGTTTCATTTGGCTGACGCTGGTATATAGATGGTTTTCTTACTGTGTGTTGTATCGTCGCGCACTGTCCTGGGTGTGATATCCTCCTTTTGGGGGTGTAACGTCCTCTTTTGTGGGATTATAAAAGTGGCCACCCTATTGTCAGTACACAGACAGTAATAATGATTACTGTACTTATGCCAAGGCGAGGCCCAGGCCGTAATGAATGTCTGTCATCCATTATAGCCCAGGCCTCATTCCCCGGCATGATACAGTCACATTACCTGCTGGACGGAGTAGAAGAGCGTATAGGCTGAGGATCATCTGCATGACAGCTGCTGGGGGGGGCAGGATCTGCTCCACTCATCGCAAGAACGGGGCTAGATGAGTATTACTGATTTTTATTTTATTTACACCACTGGGGACATTCACTTACAGTCAGGTCCATAAATATTGGGACATCGCCACAATTCTAACATTTTTGGCTCTATACACCACCACAATGGATTTGAAATGAAACGAACAAGATGCGCGTTAACTGCAGACTGTCAGCTTTAGGCCTCATTCACACGACCGTAGTTATGGTCTGCACCCGAGCCGCAGTTTTTGTGGCTCGGATGCGGACCAATTTATATCAATGGGGCCACAAAAGATGCTGTCCGCATCCGTTGCTCCATTCTGAGGCCCCGCAAAAAAAATATAGCATGTCCTATTCTTGTCCACGCTTTAGACAAGAATAGGAATGTCTACAATGGGCCGCACGTTCCGTTCCGCAAATTGCGGAAGGCACACGGGCGGCTTCTGTTTTTTGCGGATTCGCGGTTTGCCAGTCAGGGAGCATAATTCTCCTTCCAACAGCGTGTAATGTGCCTCAGCAAATCCTACTCTACTACATATATTATGCTACCACACCTGCACCACTGAACTAGTAATTAGGTGTCATTTTAAATAATCTACCCAAGTTTTTTATATGGATGAGACTCTGTAAGATGCCTATTCGCATGTATTGCAGTCAATCTACTGTGTCATGTGTCACTTGTTGCAAGGGGTGGGCGACTGGGGGTCCACCCTTCCTCAGGGACCCACCGAGGGATTCACCTGTTCCCCTGAGGGCCAGTCCAAGTCTGATGGGATATAATATAACCTAAGTAAAATCCTCCATCCAAAGGGGTATAGCAAATGCGCATTTCAGCAGCCGCCTACAGAGAAACCAAGGAGATAAATCTAAGGGCCAATTCACGTGGCCTCTTTTGACACCGGCGGCTGCGCAGAATCTGCCTCCCATTGTTTTCAGTGGGAGATTGTGCTCCTATATGTGCAGCCATGTCTGCGCCAAGAAAGCACACGTCCTTTCTTGGCGCAGTGTCCAGACGGATGCTGCAGCGGGTGTCCATTTGCAGTTTAGCTGAATTCAGTAGAGCTAAACCACAAGTAGATCCACAGCATTCAAATTGAAAAAAACGTGGCGATTTTTGCAGCGTATTATGCCTTTGCAAATTCCACCATGTGAACTAGCCCTCAGTTGGGAGGGCCTGATTTGGACAAGTTTTATGTTTATATACTCATGTTGGGATATTTTTCCTTATTTAGGGTACTTTCACACTAGCGTTATTCTTTTCCGGCATAGAATTCCGTCAAAAAGGCTCTATGGCAGAAAAGAACTGATTAGGCATATCCCAATGCATTCTGAACGGAGAGTAATCTGTTCAGTTTCCATCAGTATGCCTGCCGTTCAGTCACTGTCAGGCGTTTTGCGGTATTATGTCCGTCCAAAATGCCTGATCAGTCGCCGGCATTAATTCCCATTGACTTGTATTAGTGCCGGATCTGGCATTGCAAAACAACTGAAGGACGGATCCGTCCTTCCGGTCTGCGCATGCGCAGAGTGGGAAAACGATGAAAAAGACTGCAAGACGGATCCGTCCATCCGCATCACAAGCGGAGAGACGGATCCGTTCTTGCAATGCATTTGTAGACGGATCCGCACCCGGATCCGTCTACAAATGCTGTCAGTTGTCACACTGATCGGCGGATCCGGCAGGCAGCTTCGACGACGGAACTGCCTGGCGGATCACACTAACGCTAGTGTGAAAATAGCCCTAGTTATTTATTTATTGTATTACTCGTTTTATAGCTCCACTTTTTTTTTATCCCTTTATGTCACCAACTTATTTGCAATTTTTGTATTTGAAAAATAGAAATGTCGTTTTTTACCTTCCACATAACTATCAAGGTGTTGGACCCCAATGTAGCCTGCAGTGTGCACTGGTGAGTTCCAGATGAGGTTACATATGTACACACAGTTTTCTCCTCTCCGACATGTTTACTGTTTAGTCACAGGGAGGAGACGGCCAATGATAATCTAAGTGACCCAACCAGTCAGGGAGCATAATTCTCCTTCCAGCAGCGTGTAATGTGCCTCAGCAAATCCTACTCTACTACATACATTATGCTACCACACCTGCACCACTGAACTAGTAATTAGGTGTCACTTAACATGATATAAGGAGCTTTTCCTCCAAAACTCAAAAGTTGTCAACTTGTAGCAGCCATAATATAAAGGGTTGGATTTTTTTTTTTTATATATATATATCTTACCAACTGGTAAAATAATTTTAAAAATTATCTTTTTTTTGTGCACAACCTTGGAACCAGTGCTGCCACTGTGTCCGCTTCTCTGGGCGACAACCATTGACATATTGTTGTAGCTGCAGCGATGATTTCCCAAATATCACTGCAGACAATCCCTGGCCTCAGCGGTCTTAAGGCATACACCAGTGAGGATAACGACTGGCTGCAGCAGTATACGGAACATCGCCTCTGCAGCCAAAGCAATATTACACTGGTTGCAGAATAAAAAAAGAAGAGGTGGATCAAAGGGGCTGCAGGAAGGTTTTTTATTCATTTACCAGACTTTCTAGCACTCGTAAAATAAAATAAAAAAGTCCCCTTTAATCAAATGTTTTCTCTAATTTGATGTCAACTTTTCATATCACCAGGTCAGGTTTTAAAAGAGCTTTTCCATCATTAAAGATCATATTCATTGTGTAAATCCTACAAAAAAAATTAAAGGGGTTATCCAAGACTAAAAAATTCTCCCCATAGGCCGGGCCCTTCACACTGAATCTACTTACCTGGCTCCTCACTCCCTGTGCCGCTCCTGGTCCCCGCACCGCCGCTGCTGCTTCTCCCTGTGCACGGATGAAAACATCCGGTGTCGGGGAAGTGGGGGGGGGGGGGGGGAACAGCCAATGGCAGGCGGGGACGAGCCTCCCTAGCGTCACTCGTGAGCTGTGGATAATTTAAAAAAAATCCACTTGCTTGTTCATCTTGTTATACTATCGCTGGAGGCAGGCTCCTTTTTCATGGGCCACCCTGTAGAACAATGGTACAACTTATGGGGGAAAAAATCTCAGATAACCCTTAAAAAGTTACATTTCAGATAAAACACATACACTGTGGAGTTATGCCTAGTGCAGGGGCTTAAGGGGCATGTATGGTATGGGGATTCTACCTTTGGTGTCCTCTGAATCCCTGTGGACAAGGCAGTGTATTCGTTTTAGGCTATGTTCTGCATAAGGCCTCATGCACACGACCGTTGTTGTGTTCCGTTCCGCAAAATGGGGTTCCGTTGTTCCGTGATCCATTTCCGTGTGTCTTCCTTTATTTTTGGAGGATCACCAGACATGAAGGAAAGTAAAAAAAAGTCTAAGTCAAGTTTGCCATGCAAATGATAGGAAAAAAAAACGACGCGGATGACAATCTTGCTTGCCTCCGCGTTTTTTCACGGTCCCATTGACTTGAATGGGTCCGCGAACTGTTTTCCGTGAAAAAAATAGGACAGGTTATATTTTTTTGACGGACTGGAACCACGGATCACGGACGCGGATGACAAACGGTGCATTAGCCGAGTTTTCAAAGGATCCATTAAAAGTCAATGGGTCCGCAGAAAATCATGAAAAACGGAACAACGGACACGGAATAATACAACGGTCGTGTGCATGAGGCCTTAGAGCCATAAAGCTTCATGGTCCATATAATTAACATACATGGATCGATCCTTGGCCATAACAAGTGTCAATCAATGACACCATGGGAGACACAAACAGTATGGGAACCAGCAAGACTGTTCGGTCACTGTACAGCTTGCATGTGGTAAGCAGTACATAGAAAGCCATAGAAAAGTTTCTTATATGCTTAGGGCTTGTTCACATCTGCGCCGCAGGCTCCTTTTGGGGCATCCGTTGCAGATTCCGTCAGTAACAGTGGAGAGAAAAACCCGGCATGCAGGACATTTTCCTCTGGTAATAAAGCAGGTTTCTGAATGGAAACCGAACAGGCCCCTAACAGACCCTATTCGGGTCAGCTACATGCCTAAAATAATCCCTATAGGAAGATGCATTGTGATATGATGCACATATCTACTGGTAAAGTGGTCTTATCAGACAGCAGTGTCCAGCATGCATGGTGCCTTGGAGAACAACTTGTTGGCATAACAAATTTTTGCAGCGTACCGTTATAAATAGAAGCCCTCTCCTTATCTGACCACCTCAGATATCAAGGCCTTGCTCCTGACGTTCCCTCTGACACTTAAACCCATACTTATGACTGCCTAAATATATGAAACAATTAGCTATCAGACTTGGATACTGCCAGCTGGTGACTGGAAAACGCAGTTGGATCTGCTGTAGCATCCGACAATGTTTAATACCCAACAGAAAAGAAGTTCCCCGTAAGTCTAAAGTACATCTCGACAAAGCAGTCAACGAAAAGTTTCATCAGAATTTGCTTGGGCACATCATTTAGTTATCTCATGGTGGTGTGACATGTTCAAAGTGCCAAGCTGCAATATTAGCAGTCAGGTGATATGCCATCCGTTGTGATGTAAGATTTCAATTTTTAGGAGGAAATTTTTTAGAGAAATTCATATAGAATATCTTAGACAAATAATAAAGTTAATGTATACCACTTTAAATCTAAGCACATGAGAAACATACTTTCGTTCATTTGTCCATCCCCTTTCATATACCCAATTAAAGTATATGGACATCATGGGGGGTGGTCACCCACTTAGGACCCCCTCTATTATACAGTCTGAGGAGCTGCTAACATACAGTGGCTTTTCTCTGCAAGTCTTGTGTGGTCCATCCATGTATTATGTGGTCAGCCATTTATCTAAATGCCTAGTATGTTCTACTACATTCTGCCTGCCGTGGCCATCACAGGGTTCATGTATGACCACCAGCCGCTTCCCCCAGTAATAACAGCCGATCACCATTTTTTTCCATCAAATTATCTTGATTTGAACCCCCAATGACATGGCCACAAAATAGATAATGACTCATGTTGTGGTCAGTGATTGTCTGCTACAGACATGCAACGTACCGTGTGCTGGATAGCATATCATCACAAAGATGACCAAAGGACCACAGTGGCTGGTGACATTGGAAAGTTAGGTATATTGGAATATAGTAGGAATTTTTTTTGTCCCCTTTTTACACAATTTTTATGGAATGGGAAACAAAACAGTATCATTTTAGTGCCCAGCCAGTACTATAGTATAGCGAAGCCTTCACTGGATGATGTCTGTCCTTCTCTGAACAATGAGCCCTCAGGTTCTGCTGGGACCTGTAGTTCCATGATGCCTACACCGATCTATGATTTTGGACTGTCAGCAGCAGGAGGTGCCAGGACTGATGCTTGGCAGTACCACATGCAGCTCTACATACAAAACCTCCTAAAGAACATATCAGGGAGCAGCATGAATGAGGAGCCCCTAGTATAACGGTACTGCCAGCCATGCTGACCAGAGTCCTGGCAGCTATAGATGAACTAGCATTTCCCACCTGCTCTGAATCATGTTGGTCAGTTTCCCCTACAGGTCCATATCAGTCCATGTCAGGTTTGGGCATTGCTATTTAAGCAATACTCTGCTAGATTCTTTGAAGTGGCTTCCAAGGTGGAGCTCCAAGCCTGAGTGTAAAGTGTCCACTGTGAGCCCCCTTCCTCTGCTGTCTGTCCATGGGGGGAAAGTTATGCTGTCCATGAGAGTGCTAGGAGCCCTGCACAATGAGAGCCGCCGCCTGTGTGCTGGGAGCCCAAGTGCCACTCCTATGTAGGGCATGTGTGATGGCCCCCGCCTCTCCCCTCCCTGCAGGAAGTCTTGTGGAGGAATGAAGCAGAGCAGATCGGCAACTTACTGGAAGTTTTACTGCTAGAAAAACAAGGACGAAGAGTCGGGAAAAGTGCCTGGACTGAGGAGGGGAGGCTGAGCAGTATGGTGGGGCACTGAGGGATGGACCTGCAGCCATGGATCCTGGGGCTCTGTGCCCTGCTCCTGCAGGGGGGTCTCTGCAGAGAAGGTGAGCCATGGGTAGGGTGTCCTGGATCAGGAGAAGCGCTGGCTTAGGCCCCGCTGACTAGGGCTCCTGGGAGCTGCTGGTTGTGGTTTGCTGTGATTTTATTTTGGTTGTGTAGATGATGAGATTTATGGAAGAGTGGAGTACTGACGATCAGGAGGTTGCTGATGAGATCTTATGAGGAAGAACGAGATCATATGTTGTATATACTGGTGATCAGGGGGTTAAGGAGCTCTAAAAAGGAAGCGTGCAGGTAGATACTGGAGATCAGGGGGTTAATGACATCTAATACAGAAGAATACTGTTATGTATTGTATATACTGACGGTCTGGAGGTCACTGATGAGATCTAATCAGGAAGAACGAGATCATATATTGTATACACTGGCAATCAGGAGGTTAATGAGATCTAATAAGGAAGAGTGCAATCATATGTTGTATATACTGGTGATCAGGGGGTTAATGAGATCTACTAAGGAAGAGTGTGGTCATATGTTGTATATACTGGTGATCAGGGGGTTAATGAGATCTAATAAGGAAGAGTGAATCCTGAAGATCAAGGGGATGTTGATGAAATAAGGAAGAGTGTGGCTGTATAATGTAAATATTGACAATCAAGGGGTTACTGATGAGATCTAAGGATACAATGTAACAAATTCATAAATACATATGGAGTGTACATTATAAGGACAGATCCAGGGGCAGATCCAACAGAAGACAGGTGAGCTCCTTCAAAGAAAGTACTGCAGTGATGTTGATAGGTACAGTGCCTTGCAAAAGTATTCACCCCCATTGACTTTTTTCGTATTTTGTTACATTACAGCCTTAAGTTCAATGTTTTGTTAATCTGAATTCTATGTGATGGATCAGAACACGATAGTCTAAGTTGGTGAAGTGAAATGAGAAAAATATATAAATAAAACTATTGTTTAGAAATAGAAAACAGAAAATTGGCATGTGCGTATGTATTCACTAGGGATCGACCGATATTGATTTTTTAGGGCCGATACCGATACCGATAATTTGTGAACTTTCAGGCCGATAGCCGATAATTTATACCGATATTCTGGGAATTTTCATTTTTGAGAAAAAAAAAAATTCCTACACAAATCTGCTGAAAATTAATATGTTTATTGTTAATGTGTATTTTTTTTGTTTATTGTTAATGTGTATTTTTTTTTTATAAATCTTTTTCATTTATACTTAATATTTTTGTGTTTTTTCTTTTACTAACTTTTAACCCCCTTAGGGACTAGAACCTTTGTCCTATTCACCCTGATAGATCTCTATCAGGGTGAATAGGATCTCACACTGTCCCTGCTGCTCTGTGCATAGTGCACACAGCAGCATGGAGCTGAACATGGCAGCCAGGGCTTCAATAGTGTCCTGGCTGCCATGGTAACCGATCGGAGCCCCAGGCTTACACAGCTGGGGCTCCGATCGGAGGAGCAGGGGAGAGGGGATCCTGTGGCCACTGCCACCAATGAGTAATACTGGGTGGGGGGGGGGGGGGGGCGCACTGCGCCACCAATGTTTTTACTATTGGCCGGGATTGGGATGGGGGTGGGGGGCGCACTGCGCCACCAATGATTAATACTGGGGGACTTGGGGGGGCGCACTGCGCCACCAATGAAGATAAGTCTCTCGATCATTCATATACAGGAGGCGGGAGCTGGCTGCAGAATCACATAGCCGGCTCCCGACCTCTATCAGCGGCACCTGAGGAGTTAACTACCGCGGCACCTGAGGAGTTAACTACCGCGGACCGCAGCTATTGCTCATAGAGGTCGGGAGCCGGCTATGTGATTCTGCAGCCAGCTCCCGCCTCCTGTATATGAATGAATGAGAGGCTTATCTTCATTGGTGGCGCAGCGGCCACAGCCCCTCCCCTCCTCTTATGTTCTATCCCCTCATTGGCGGCAGCGGCAGCAGCAGCACAGGGGGAGGAGACACTGCTTCCTTCTCCCCTGTGCTGCGGAGGGAACACAGAGAGCGCTGAGAGCAGCGCGTTCTGTGTTCCCAAAACGTTATCGGTATATCGGCAAAATAGATGCCGATACCGATAACGTTCAAAATCCTCAATATCGGCCGATAATATCGGCCAAACCGATAATCGGTCGATCCCTAGTATTCACCCCCTTTGTTAGGAAGCCCATAAAAAGCTCTGGTGCAACCAATTACCTTCATAAGTCACATAATTAGTGAAATGATGTCCACCTGTGTGCGCAATCTAAGTGTCACATGATCTGTCATTACATATATACACCTTTTTTGAAAGGCCCCAAAGGCTGCAACACCTAAGCAAGAGGCATCACTAACCAAACAATGCTATGAAGACCAAGGAACTCTCCAAACAAGTAAGGGACAATGTTGTTGAGAAGTAAAAGTCAGGGTTAGGTTATAAAAAAAATATCCAAATCTTTGATGATCCCCAGAAGCACCATCAAATCTATCATAACCAAATGGAAAGAACATGGCACAACAGCAAACCTAAAACACAAAAAAAAAAACATAGGGACACACATACAAAAAATATGAAACTTTATTAGGTAATTAATAATAACAAATAATTACAACACATGATTCAAGACAAATATCTAAAACAAGTAAAGCTTTAATGCAGGTAGTGCTGCAAGAAGTATCTCACCTGCTGACTGACAAGGTATAAGATCCCAATATCTAATCTTGCTCAACACAAGGGCAAATAAGCAATAACATAAGGTACTAATAGGAGACCATCAGTGGATATAAAAGCTGCAGGCAGATGAAAGGGAAGAGAGACAGAAAATACCTGGGAAATGGTACAATACTGGGATCCAACCTTCAGTCAGCTGTGAGCGCACCCCAACGCACGTTTCGCTCCGCTTCAAGAAAATCTGTGGTCAGACTTAAAGATTGCTGTTCACAAGCACAAACCATCCAACTTGAAGGAGCTGGAGCAGTTTTATAAGGAGGAATGGGCAAAAATCCCAGAGGTAAAATGTGGCAAGCTCATAGGGCTTTCTCCAAAGCGACCTGGAGCTGTGATTGCCGCAAAAGATAGCTCTACAAAGTATTGACTTTAGGGGGGTGAATAGTTCTGCACATTGACTTTTTCTGTTATTTTGTCTTATTTGTTGTTTGCTTCACAATAAATAAAAAAACTAACATCTTCAAAGTTGTGGGCATGTTCTGTAATTTAAACAATGCAAATCCTCAAACAATACATGTTAATTCCAGGTTGTGAGGCACAAAAATACGAAAAAAGGGGGTGAATACTTTTGTAAGGCACTGTATATTAGGAGGAACTGACTGATGTGACATATCTGGTGGTTGGAAGGAGGTGACATGTTTAGCCCAAGGTATTTTCAGTGAGGAAGCTGGGTATTCATTGTGATGAACATGCTTAATGCAACCTAAAAAGTAGTCAGATTTGTGAATTATGACTCTTTCACACAGTCAGTGTTTGATCAGTGATTTTGAGCAAAAATCAGGTACAGGTCAACAATACAGAACAGGTGCAAATCTTTCCATTATACCCTATTTTTGTATAGGCACTGCTTCTGGTTTTGGCTCACAATCACTGATGGAAATCACTGATCAAACACTGACCAAACACTGACTGTGTGAAAGCAGCCTTAGGAGGAAAGTGTAGATCTTCTTATAACATGTGATGACATTAAAGCCTCCTTATTATAGCTGTGTATTAGGCTTTTTTTCACACTAGTGTTCAGGAAATCCGGCAGGCTGTTTCAGCAGGGAACAGCCGGCCGGGTCTGTCTGGATCCAGCATTGCCAGAAGCTATATGAATGCTGTCCACCCCTTAACTATCATGGGGTCCAGACCAGCAGCAACCCGGCAAATATGCTGAGAACCAGCCGGACAATTACTGCTGCGTGAGGACGGAGGAGAGGTTTTCTTATGATCAGTCTTTGTCCAGGTGTCGCTTAACAGCAGAACAATGTACTACAACTACAGAGTCTACTAAATTCTTCTGAAGGTCTTTTGCAGTCAAGCGGGGGTTCTGATTTGCCATTGCAGCAATCCTACGAGCAGATGTCAAATGTTTCTTGGTCTTCCAACCCTTCTCTTGATCTCCATTGTTCCTGTTAACTGCTATTTCTTAATTACATTTCAAACTGAGGAAGTAGCATCCTGAAAATGCTTTGCTATCTTCTCATAGCCTCCTCCTTGGTGGGCCTCAACCATTTTCATTTTCAGAGTGTTAGGCAGCTGCTTAGAAGAACCCATGGCTGCTGTTTTTGGGACAAGGTTAGAGGAGTCTGGGGTACTTATAATGCTTGGAAATTTGCATCTGGCCTTTCCTAACGATAATTGGGAACAAGCCTCAACCCTAACTGGCTATTTAAAGTCTGAGACCTCGGTCAAAGTTATCTGAGCAATCAAATCTCATTATGGGTTCCCATACTTTTGCAAGGTACTCCTTTTCTATTTTAACTCTAAAATTGTACAAAACCAAAATAATACACTGCTATTGCTTACAATTTTGAAAAGTGTTTTTCATCAGTTCATCTTCAACTTGCTTAACTGTTCACAGTAGCAGTAACCAGGGGTGCCCAAACTTTTGCATGCCACTGTATGTGCACCCAGCCTTAGAAATAACTGGGGTGTTAATATTAAAAGTAAGGATGTCCAAAAATGTTATTCTGCTGACCTTTAGTTATATCTGTTCCTAGGAAACATGGGTGATATCAGGGGGCTGGCATTCAGCTTTCCTAGGAATCTGTATAGAAAATCATTCTAGTCATGAAGTGATACAGGAAAGTAAATTAATTAATGTAATGTAATGTTACGTTAGTAGACAATTTACTATACAGTCTGAGCCCATTAAAGTACCAGCTTCTAAAAAGATGAACCTGACCCATGAGGTCCAATTGATGACAGACCCATCTGAAGCTGACAGTGGGACACATCACTTGATGCCCTAGCTAGCTTCTTGGTACCTAAGGATTTACCCCACTAGCCCTAACCCTACCTAGCTACACTACTGGCCCCCCCAAATCATTCTCTCTGGTGGTCTCAGGGTACTCCAGTCCAGTTCTTTACCCATTTGAGCTGTAATGTCAAGATACAGAATACCAGATATCAGTGTGCAAGAAGGAGGTGAGAGGTTGGAATCCTAATTATGTATTTGGGGAATGTCAAGCCTGGTGCATGTGTTATAGGTGCATTAGGTTTACTTTCTGTAATGGGGTCTTGTGTGTCCCCAAACAACTGCCTTTGCTGACACACTTCAGTGCACGCTGAGACTGAAAGTAAATTGTTCAGGATCCTCCTTCACTGCAGCTCAATTAATTACAGGCTCTTCTGTGGACATCCTTGCAAGACATAAACACGCCAGGCTCTACCCTGCTGCACGCACCGCCATCCTGGATTTATAAGGCTCCAGCTTACTACTCCAGTCTGTAATGAGCTGATGGTTATAAATGCAGATTACATCATTTGATGATTATTACTTATTCGAACATAAGTCTAAAGCTGCCATACACTACAGTAGTTTTCTTGGCTAACTGGTATGCCTACCGGCGTTCCCATAAGTATGTGAGATCAATCAGTAGCTGCTGAACACCCCTGGAGCCAAGAATTGCATAGGTCAAAATTCATCCTAGGCTACTTTGACACTTGCGTCAGAGTGATCCGGCAAGCAGTTCCGTCGCCAACGTATGCCAACTGATGGCATTTGTAAGACTGATCAGTCAGAAAAATGCATTGAAATGCCGGATCCGTCTTTCTGATGTCATCCGGCAAAAACGGATCCGGCATTTATTTTTTTCACCTTTTTTTCGGTCTACGCATGCGCAAACCGGAAGGACGGATCCAGCATTCTGATATTTTGAACTAATACATTCCTATAGAAAAAAATGCCGGCATTCAGGCAAGTCTTCAGTTTTTTGGGCCGGAGATAAAACCGTAGCATGCTGCGGTTTTATCTTTTGCCTGATCAGTCAAAAAGACTGAACTGAAGACATCCTGATGCATCCTGAACGGATTACTCTCCATTCAGAATGCATGGGGATAAAACTGATCAGTTCTTTTCCGGTATAGAGCCCCTAGTACAGAACTCTATGCCGGAAGAGAAAAACGCTAGTGTGAAAGTACCCTTACCCAACAAGAGATTTTTAGACACTAAGGCCTCTTTCAGACGGGCGTTGCGGTAAAATGTGCGGGTGCGTTGCGGGAACACGCACGATTTTTCCGCACGAGTGCCAAACATTGTAATGCGTTTGGCACTCGCGTGAGAAAAATCGCGCATGTTTGGTAACCAAACCCGAACTTCTTCACAGAAGTTCGGGCTTGGGATCGGTGTTCTGTAGATTGTATTATTTTCCCTTATAACATGGTTATAAGGGAAAATAATAGCATTCTGAATACAAAATGCATAGTAAAACAGCGCTAGAGGGGTTAAAAATTAAAAATAAAAATTTAACTCACCTTAGTCCACTTGATCGCGTAGCCCGGCATCTCCTTCTGTCTTCATCTTAGCTCTGTGGAGCAATAGGACCTGTGGTGACGTCACTCCGGTCATCACATGATCCATCACCATGGTAAAAGATCATGTGATGGATCATGTGATGACCGGAGTGACGGCACCACAGGTCCTGTTGCTGCACAGAGCTCAGATGAAGACAGAAGAGATGCCGGCTACGCGATCAAGTGGACTAAGGTGAGTTAAATTATTTTTTATATTTTTTTAACCCCTCCAACACACATTGTCCGCATCCGTATGTCCGTTCCGCAAATAGATAGAACATGTCCAAATCTTAGTTGCAAAATTCAGACCTCAGATCCATTGAAGTCAATGGGTCTGCAAAAAACGTCCTCCGCGTTTTGCGGATCTGTGTTTTATGGACTGCAAAACAGATATGGTCATGTGAATGAGGCACAACAGAAAAGACGACAAACAAAATGCTTTCTGGACTACCTGGGGCTCTTCCTCAGCTTCACGTAGAGACCTACAGTAGGTAGTCTCGAAAGCTTGCTATTTATCATCATTTTTTTATTTGGTATCACCAACTGAAGATTAAAATTTCTATCTATTTTTTAACATGGTGCAAAGATTTTTACTTTCTGAAAAATTGTAGCGATCAGCAGCACACCAAAACACAAGTGGAAAGCTTAGCTGTGTACTTACTCCGTTGGTGCAGGCGGTGTCAGGCTGCTGCCCATGAGACCCAAGAAACTGCCAAAAATTTGTTAGAAACCCATCACACTTCCAATTTTGCATAGTAGAAAGCTGTGCCATTTTATTCACTGATTCATGTGATGTTTCCACCCAATGTGGGTTGAAAAAGAAATTCTGGGATTGAAACATTGCATGATTTGGTGAATAAAACTACATAAAATTGGATGTGTGCTGTGGTTTATTATAAACTCAGTTACTTTTACTACCATCAACACAGTAGCTCTGGTGAGAGGGGTTTTCAGATCCCCAGTATAGGTCATCAGTATGCAATTGGTGGGGGTTCGACTCACCATGGCTTCTTCAAACAGCTGATCGTTGAGGGTGCTGGGAGGCAGACCCCCATTGATGAGATACTGATTACCTATCTGGAAGATAGGTAAGGGTGGGTTCACATCACGTTTTTCCCATTTTAACGTATACAAAAAAACGTATACAGTGGCATCCGTTCACCATAGAGTTCCATTGAAAAAAAAAAGTATCCTTTTTTTTTTATTACCGGACTCTGCAGGATACAAGAACGTTGTGTGCTGCGTTTTTGTATCCTTTTTTTTCCTAACATATACATCTAACGGAGATATAAAATGTGATGTGAACCCCCCCTAAGGCTACTTTCACACTAGCGTTCGGAGCGGATCCGTCTGATGTTTCATCAGACGGATCCGCTCCGATAATGCAGACGTTCGCATCCGTTCAGAACGGATGCGTCTGCATTAAAACTTAGAAAATTTTCTAAGTGTGAAAGTTGTCTGAGCGGATCCGTTCAGACTTTACATTGAAAGTCAATGGGGAACGGATCCGCTTGAAGATTGAGCCATATTGTGTCATCTTCAAGCGGATCCGTCCCCATTGACTTCCATTGTAAGTCTGGACGGATCCGCTCGCCTCCGCACGGCCAGGCGGACACCCGAACGCTGCAAGCAGCGTTCAGGTGTCCGCTCACTGAGCGGAGCGGAGGCTGAACGCTGGCAGGCGGATGCATTCTCAGCGGATCCGCCTCCACTGAGAATGCATTGGGGCCAGACGGATGCGTTCGGGGCCGCTCGTTAGCCCCTTCAAACGGTGCGCACGAGCGGACACCCGAACGCTAGTGTGAAAGTAGCCTAATCAGTATAAAACACTCAGACAACCCCTTTCCGTTTACCGTTTGAGATCTGTTCAGGGTTCTCACAAGCGGGACAAAACGGATCAGTTTTGCCCTAATGCATTCTGAATGGAGAAGGATCCGCTCAGAATGCATCAGTTTGCCTCCGATCAGTCTCCATTCCGCTCTGGAGGCACCGAAACGCTGCCTGCAGCGTTTTGCTGCCGCTTGACGCAACTGAGCCAAACGGATCCATCCTGGCACACAATGTAAGTCAATGGGGACGGATCCGTTTTCTCTGGCACAATAGAAAATAGATCCGTCTCCCATTGATTTTCAATGGAGTTCATGACGGATCCTCCTTGGCTAGTCTACAGATAATACAAACGGATCCGTTCATGACGGATGCATGCGGTTGTATTATTGTAACGGATTAGTTTTTGCAGATCCATGACGATCCGCCCAAAATGCGAGTGTGAAAGTAGCCTAATAGCAGAGGCATAGCTGGGGGAGAGCCTGGTCGAGCATGTGCCGAAGTGATGGGGAGCCAGCAAGCTGCTCTGCTTATGTCAGGGTATTTAGACGTGGGGATAAAATGAACTAAATCTTTGCCCAGTGTAGGAAAGCCTAGCTACACCATTTTTATGCCCCACGTTTTGGGCAAAAATGTTGGAAAAATGGACCGTGAAGTTTTCCAGTTGTTCTCTGAAAGTCCTGCTGTTACTATCCTGTGATTTGCTTCTGCATAATGTCATGCAGACTCCAGTAAAGCTGATGTGTTGCAGTTAAATAATTGCTAAATCATCACTGCTTCTTCTCCTAATCTGCGAGGATTCTCACGTGAACGTAGAGCAGTGGCATTAATGGGGGGAAGAAGATGGTTGGCAATATTTGAATGACATTTGGACTCGTCCATATGCACTGCATGGAGTTTTGGATAAACTGTTTGTTGTACACCCACAAAATCTAGATGTCATAGAGGCCACTAATCCCTGCAGCAGCTGCTCCTGTCTGCAACGACTTAAGACATCAGATTCCTTCAAGTCAAGATACTGTATGTACACTTGGTGCAAATATATGACCCCCATATGCAATGTGTGCCCGTCATATACATTTGCCGTAGTACCCAAATTAACATTGAGCATTATTAGTCATTAAAGGGAACCTGTCACCGGGATTTTGTGTATAGAGCTGAGGACATGGGTTGCTAGATGGCCGCTAGCACATCCGCAATACCCAGTCCCCATAGCTCTGTGTGCTTTTATTGTGTAAAAATAAACGATTTGATACATATGCAAATTAACCTGAGATGAGTCCTGTACGTGAGAGGAGTCAGGGACGGGACTCATCTCAGGTTAATTTGCATATGTATCAAATCGTTTTTTTACGCAATAAAAGCACACAGAGCTATGGGGACTGGGTATTCAGGATGTGCTAGCGGCCATCTAGCAACCCATGTCCTCAGTTCTATACACAAAATCCTGGTGAAAGGTTCCCTTTAACATCAGAATTTGAAAGTGTATGTGAAGGTCTAATTCGGGGAAGGGCATTGCAATTATAAGCAGTTCCTTCATTTTATGTTAATATCATAGTGGCCTTACATGCTGGATCTAATTTTTACAGTCCCACGGTATTCCTCATCAGTTACATCACAATTCCCCACTATCGATGACAGTCATACTGCCCCCAGTACCAGCCACAATGCCCCCAGTGTATGCAATGATCTGCACAATTATCTGCCCGTCTAATATAAGCTTCACAGCACTCCGGTGAGCATGGTGTTTCCCTTCCATTGTTTGCACAGACACAATGGTTTCTCCAGCGCCCACTATAACTGCTGTCCATGGGACAGTGAAGGATATAGAGGACTAGAAGAACCATATCAAAGATAAATATTAGATCCCTTTCAGGAAACTCTTGAAATTACTACACTCCAGAACGTCTGCAAAAGGCTTTTGTCCCTATGCAGTTTTGCCAAGTGCATCTGGGGAGACCTGAGACGACATCCTTGCACAGGTTCTTATCATCCATTAAAATGGAGAACTTGGACAAACCTGAAATGGTCGCCATCTCATCAGTGGTCTCAGAACAAGTTAGCAAATTACAATTGCCTTTACCTAGGGCCTACACACACCAACAGTCAACCGTGATACCAAGATCAATAAATGAGTGATGGTACGAAAGATGCATTTATTGAATAGGAATAATTCCAAATATGCAGCTTCTCCACCTTTTTCTTATGTGAATACTTCTATTCCATGAACTGAAATGTTATTTTTACACACCTCCAGGAAAGTGTTTTGTGAGCCTTCTACAACACCAGAACTTCAGCAGCCTCCTTCCTTGACCAATGTAAACTTCATTCCTCTGCAAATTCCTGCATATTTTTCCATAAATGTAGGCATTTGGGGAGTAATTTAGGAACACTGGCACATAAATTGCTGTGTGTTCATCATTGATTTGGAAATATACTGAAATATACTTGTAGTATTGATAAAGTATTCAAGATGTTTGTGCAACTAAAGGCCTTCAAATCACATTGAAGTCATTGGTTCCATGAGACTTTGTGAGTTGCTATGTCATGATTATTAGTTCAGGACTATGGTTGCCTTCTCTGTATGCTGCATATTTTGGCCTTGTACCCAAAGAAATGCCGATATTTAAATAAATCCAGTCACTAATGAACAAAGTCTGATAAATGTTGCATCAGTGATGATGCCAGAGGCAACACCACCAGGGCCATAAACATCATGCATTATATTTCCACCTCTTTTAGCCCAGCTTTCCTCCTCTCAGCAGATAACACATTTGACTGACTAGAGTAGAGATTACTCACTCAGATCCTCCATAAACATAGACCCCAGCGTGCTACAGTGGATATGTTGTCTCTACTCTCAGGCTTCTACAGCTATTAGTGTTAGGCCTCATGCACACAACCATATGTATTTTCTCGTCTGAAAATCAAGGATCCACAAATATTGGCTTTGTGGCAATTTCCATGTGCCTCATTGTCAAAATACCTGTTTTTGTCCGCAAAAAAAAGGACATGTTTTGCGGGACAGACATGCGATCATACAGATGAGGACAGCACACAGCGTGCTGTCCTCATTTATTGCGGCCCCATTGAAATGAATGGTATTTTGCTTTTGAAAGTTGTGATGTTCCAGTGCTGCGGCTCCTGCCTCTGCCGTTTCTGGTTCCCGCCAGACTGGTGTGAATGCGTGCCATTCCTATTCTCATAAGACAAGGCATGTCACTGCAGAGTTGCAGAAGTCACATGCCGTTCTTGGAGCTGCTGAGACCAGTAATTGGCTGTGGCAGTCGTGTGAATTGGAAATGCACATTCCGATCCAGTGTAGACCAAAAATGGTTGGAAAGGAGAACAGCAGGGCTTGCATAAGTTGAGTGATGATTATTTTTTTTTGGACAACTCATTTAACTTTCATAAATCAGAGAACCAGGGCTTGTAAGGCTGTTTTTAATTTTTTCTTAAAAAAGGGTTATCGATCACCTAACTGATCCCCTGACGCTCCACTTCCACTACATCATGGTCCTCACTGGTCTCTTCTTCTTGGTCCCTCTTGACATACAGTTCTCTCATCCTGATCAGCTTCCTTCTCTATCTGGTGGTTACTCACCATGTTGAAGTACTTAGTACAAACCGGATTCCAAAAAAGTTGGGACACTAAACAAATTGTGAATAAAAACTGAATGCAATGATGTGGAGATGGAAAATGTCAATATTTTATTTGTAATAGAACGTAGATGACAGACCAAAGGTTTAATTCGAGTAAATGTATCATTTTAAAGGAAAAATACGTTGATTCCAATTTTCACGGTGTCAACAAATCCCAAAAAAGTTGGGACAAGTAGCAATAAGAGGCTGGAAAAAGTAAATTTGAGCATAACGAAGAGCTGGAAGACCAATTAACACTAATTAGGTCAATTGGCAACATGATTGGGTATAAAAAGAGCTTCTCAGAGTGGCAGTGTCTCTCAGAAGCCAAGATGGGTAGAGGATCACCAATTCCCACAATGTTGCGCAGAAAGATAGTGGAGCAATATCAGAAAGGTGTTACCCAGCGAAAAATTGCAAAGACTTTGCATCTATCATCATCAACTGTGCATAACATCATCCGAAGATTCAGAGAATCTGGAACAATCTTTGTGCGTAAGGGTCAAGGCCGTAAAACCATACTGGATGCCCGTGATCTCCGGGCCCTTAAACGACACTGCACCACAAACAGGAATGCTACTGTAAAGGAAATCACAGAATGGGCTCAGGAATACTTCCAGAAACCATTGTCAGTGAACACAATCCACCGTGCCATCCGCCGTTGCCAGCTGAAACTCTACAGTGCAAAGAAGAAGCCATTTCTAAGCAAGATCCACAAGCTCAGGCGTTTTCACTGGGCCAGGGATCATTTAAAATGGAGTGTGGCAAAATGGAAGACTATTCTGTGGTCAGACGAGTCACGATTCAAAGTTATTTTTGGAAATCTGGGACGCCATGTCATCCGGACCAAAGAGGACAAGGACAACCCAAGTTGTTATCAACGCTCAGTTCAGAAGCCTGCATCTCTGATGGTATGGGGTTGCATTAGTGCGTGTGGCATGGGCAGCTTGCATGTCTGGAAAGGCACCATCAATGCAGAAAAATATATTCAGGTTCTAGAACAACATATGCTCCCATCCAGACGTCATCTCTTTCAGGGAAGACCCTGCATTTTTCAACAAGATAATGCCAGACCACATTCTGCATCAATCACAACATCATGGCTGCGTAGGAGAAGGATCCGGGTACTGAAATGGCCAGTCTGCAGTCCAGATCTTTCACCTATAGAGAACATTTGGCGCATCATAAAGAGGAAGGTGCAACAAAGAAGGCCCAAGACGATTGAACAGTTAGAGGCCTGTATTAGACAAGAATGGGAGAGCATTCCTATTTCTAAACTTGAGAAACTGGTCTCCTCGGTCCCCAGACGTCTGTTGAGTGTTGTAAGAAGAAGGGGAGATGCCACACAGTGGTGAAAATGGCCTTGTCCCAACTTTTTGGGGATTTGTTGACACCATGAAATTCTGATTCAACATATTTTTCCTTTAAAATGGTACATTTTCTCAGTTTAAACTTTTGTTCCGTGATTTATGTTCTATTCTGAATAAAATATTAGAAGTTGGCACCTCCACATCATTGCATTCAGTTTTTATTCACGATTTGTATAGTGTCCCAACTTTTTTGGAATCCGGTTTGTAGTTCATTTAACCTCTCATTTTTAGTGTTTGGAGCTGATAGCATTGTTTGTTATTTAGGCACCTGAATGGAGGTCTTCTACTGCATGTAGTGCCATTATTGTTATTTTGAAGAGGAACTGAAGTTGTCTTTACTTGAGTAGTTGATGACTCCTAAAGGGCTTCTCCCGGACTAAAAATATCCTTAGAACAGACTTCTTATATCAGAGAGGAACTGTCTCCTGGCATGCCAACAGATCCGCTAATTAAATGGCGGAACTGGAAGTCAGACCCACCAAGCTGATACTGATGGCCTGTACAACGATTAGGCCATCAATTTTGTAGTTCCGGAAAACCCAACATCCACAGTTTAAAGGGGTTGTCCGAGTGTTCATTATTGATGCCCTATCATCTGGATAGGTCATCAGTATGTTATTGGTGGGGCTCTAATTCCTGGCACACCCTGTTGTTCAGCTGTCTGAAGGGGCTGTGGCACTCTATTGGATAGTGGTTGTGCTTTGTATTGCATCTGAGCCCCATTTACTTGAATGGGACTGAGCTGCGCCTAGACCATGAACAAATGAACATGGTATCACTGGCCCTGGAAGGGGTCGCGGAGAGCTCTCTTTAAACAGCTGATCAGCAGAGGTGAATCGGACCCACCACGATCAGGTACTGATGATCTATCCTGAAGATAGCTGATCTGTATAAAGACTCAGACAACCCCTTGAAGCATGTCCTAAAAGCACATCTTTTTAGGCGATCTACCACACTCCCTAATCTGTCATCTTTCTTTTAGCCTTCTTCTACATTATTCCTCAGAATAATGCCCCACATTCCTTGCACCTGAATGCAGTCTATATGCCCTGCTCCTTCTTGGGGCCATGCGCATTGCACTGCTTACACTGGCCACTCTCCTGCTCTGTTATGTTCTCCTCCTGGCTGTGCTGGTCCTGCTCGCTAGTGCTAGCTGCAGGCTGTTGCCTGCACATTCTGAGTAAGACCCTTGTCTTGTACTATAGGGCATGTGCACTGGCCCCTTTAAGAGGCTGAGAGCATCTAAATTCTTCCCCAGCCAAAGGTTGATCATCACTGGGTACTTAAGGCACTTTCTTCAGTGAGAGGGTGCCTGAGCTTTATGTTTCTAGTGCTTAGTATTCCAACAAAAGGTGTTATATTCAGTCTTCCAGTGTACTGAACTCCTGTCTGACAACTGACTCTGACTTCTAGCTGCCAGCCTTGTTCTTAGCCTGTTTCGTGGATAGTCTTACTACCACTTGCCCAGATTTTAGACTTGTCTCAGAGATATGCTTGTATGCTGCCTACCCTGACTTTAACTTGTCTACAGACAACACATATTGCCTGACCCCCTGGTGCTTCACACCGGATCTGTGATCCCAGTGGGCATGTGCCAACCACACTGGGACTGACACTTGGTCAGTAATTTGCATCAGTATTTGGTCAGTATTTGTAAGCCAAAATCAGGAGTGGAACCTACAGTGAAAATGTATAATGTGCCTCCTCTGTGTTTTGGATCTACTCCTGGTTTTGGCGTACTATTTCTGATCAAATACTGACCGTGTGAAAGAGGCCTATCTCAAGAGGTACCGGCCTGGCAGCTGCCCAGTAGCGAAGTCCAGATCCGCATACAGGGGTTAAAGGGTGAATACTGGGAGACTGCCAGGATAACCCCCCCAAACTGGTTGGTTGGTACAGTGGGTCCACACCCACTGCCCGTCACAGTATAAAAGATGTCTGGACCGCTGCATTTTTACCTCTTATATCACATATAATTTTCATAGATAATAAACTCTTCTCTGAGGGGGGTTATCATTCTTTTTGTTTGAATTTTTATTAGCTTGTTACTAATGTCTGGTTTCGTAATGTCTGACTTTGCCTGTATATGTATCCTCTGAATTGCAAAGTTGGCGCTACATAAAGATTATTATTATCCTTATTATTATTAGCAGTAGTATAATATACCCCTTCAGCACTTTACAATAGGATATTTTGTAAGGCAGATAATTTGCTCCTAGTCTTGTAAAATATAAGAGTGAAACTGGATCGCACATCCTCAATACTATGCTTTTATCTAATAACTGCTTCTCAGCATAATTTGGTAGGCAGTGGGACCCAGCAGCCGAACAACGCCCCCGCTGTCTGGCAGAGCCACCCTGGCACTGGGCCCCACCAACCCACCAGCACAGCACCAGAGCAACAATGGCCACTGCACAGCACTGCACCATGTGAACAGTTGTCAAAGCTCCCCATATCACAAGCTCTCAGGAACTCCAACTGAGAGGTAGGAATTTATACACCATTAGGCCGAATGCACACGACCGTGTTCCGCGGCCGTGAGCGGTCCGTGGTATCCCGACCTGGCATCGTGCTAAGAGCAGGAGCGCACGGCGTCATTGGTTGCTATGACGCCATGCGCTTCATGCCGCCGCTGCACTACAGTAAAACAATGTTATGATCTATACGAGTGTATTACTGTAGTGCAGCGGCAGCATGAAGCGCACGGCGTCATAGCAACCAATGACGCCGTGCTCTCCTGCTCTCAGCACGATGCCAGGTCGGGATACCACGGACCGCTCACGGCCGCGGAACATGGTCGTGTGCATTCGGCCTTATGCAGACTCCTGCTAATTAAAAGTACCTGGGCCGAATGGGGAGGAGCGCTGATACCAGAGGGGGAAAAAGAATAAATTCTACAGGACATGTAAAATATGAGAATGAAACTGGATCGCACATCCTCAATACTATGCTTTTATCTAATAACTGCTTCTCAGCAAAATTAAAGAGGAGCTTTCACCTGAAAATGAAAGTTAAACTAAAGATATAGCCATACTTGCATGCCCCCGGTATTGCTTATTCAGTCATTCATTTTTCCATCAGTGCCCCCGTTTGTCCGCGCTGCCCCCCGGAATATTTGCCGCCTTGTATGCTAATGAGCCATTCGGCTCAACTGGGCGGGCCTTCAAAAGTTCTCCCGGCCGTGTCATTCTTCTCCCTGACACGGAGCACATCCAATCAGCGCGCTCCGCTCTTAGCCAGGGAGAAGACGCTGCAGTTCTCGTGAGATGGCGCCGGCTCCGGATAGATGAAATCGCTCCAGTTCTCGCGAATCTCGCGAGAAGTGGAGCGTCTTCTCCCTGGCTAAGAGCGGAGCATGCGGATTGGATGCGCTCTGTGCCAGGGAGAAGAATGACACGTGCGGGAGAACTTTTGAAGGCCTGCCCAGTTTAGCCGAATAGCTCATTAGCATACAAGGCGGCAAATATTCCGGGGGGGCAGCACGGACAAACGGGGGCACTCATTGAAAAATGAACAACTGAATAAGCAATACCGGGGGCATGTAAGTAAGGTTATATCTTTAGTTTAACTTTCATTTTCAGGTGAAAGCTCCTCTTTAACATCGCTTCTCAGCGCAATTTATACTATACCTACCCCTATGTTGCATACTGTAGGTTCCCACTCGAGGAGGCAACCTTGTCGTGGTGAGTGGGCCTATGCTTTTTGATCTAATTATATACTAATGCCTCATGTACAGCATGCAGCATAGGGGTAGGTATACTATAAATTGCGCTGAGAAGCGATGTAAATTATGCCGAGAAGCAGTTATTAGATTAAAGCATAGTATTGAGGATGTGCGATCCAGTTTCACTCTTTTATATTTTACAAAATCTGCTCCTAGTTTTTTGCATATGTCTAAAAACAAAAATTCCAAATTAGATTTTGTATCCAGTCTCGGCATATGTTAGCATAGTAGCAAAATAAGTAGACCCTTGTACTAGAATATTTTGGGGTCATAGAGAAGCTACGAACCCCCTTTTACGTGACAACCATTGTGCTGGTTTGTTCTTTGCTTCCAGTATGGTAGCTAATATTTCTATGCTGTAGATAACAGCCTGTTAGACTTTGAGCGCAGATATAGACATGATATCTTAGTCCACAGTTCCTGGAAATGGCAAGACTTTGTTTTATATAAAAAAAAATTGTTAACGGGATTTTCAGTATCAGGTGCTGTCACCTCTCCTGACATGTCTGTGTTAGTAACTACTTGCATTCCCCAAGTAATACCAATTGTGGAGCATCTTTTCATATGACACAATATTGTGCTGTTCCTCTATTAAACCTCATTCACACGTCAGTGTTTCATGGACATGTGCTGTACGGACAGCACACTTCCCTATCCGTTATAATGTGTGTATTCAGACATCAGTGTTTTCAGCACGGATGCATGCTCTATTTTGTCGTGTTCACTGATGCATCACGTTCATTATAGTCTATGGGTCTGTGAAAACCACGGATGCCATCCGTGTTTCGCAGATCATTAAGAAGAGATGCTTTACAAATTATTTTTCAGCTGTTCAGTGTCAGTGAAACACGGATGCAACACGTACAGCAAAAAACTGACCCAACACGGATCCTTCACGGACAGCTTCACGGATGCATCACTGACCACCTGCTCATGGATTTGAGCATGGACACGGACGTGTGAATGAGGCTTAATTCTTACTAGGAGGTCATAAATGAATTTCCAGCAGTCTGCAATACAGGTCCAACTGGCTGTTACCAGTCGGGGGCGTGTCCCTGCACAGTCTGGCAGCACTCATTGAATAGTGCCAGACTGTGCAGGGACACACCCCAATCTGGTAACATCCAGATGGACCTTTATGACAGACTGCTGGCAATTCATTGATAAACTCCTAGTAGGAATAATAGGGATGACACAAGTATGATACGGTGCCGCAGAACTGTTATTACATAAGAAATGCAAGTAGTTACTAAAACAGACACGTCTGGAAAAACAATAGGACCTCTTAAATCACTGTATAATAAAAAGTTCTGCAGTTTTCTGTTTCTCGCCACTTACAGAATCTCTGCTTGCTGGCAGTAAATGGAAACATTTTTGTTTCCATCCGGATGGGGTTATACAGGTATAGAAAAACATGACTGCTTTCTTGTCAATGCGTTGCTACTAGGGATGAGCGTGTCCCCTTCTGCATAACAGAAACCAGACGGATCCGTTATGCGGCCCATAGACTTCTATTATGACGGAATGCTTCTAAATTTTCCCTAAAGTGGGGAAAATTGGCTTCTACCTCACAGGGTTTTTTTTTTTTTGCCTTCCTCTGGATCAGTGCTTCTCAAATAGTGGGGCGCGCTCCCCAGGGGGGGCGCCAGGCTCCGTAAAGGGGGGCTCGTTCAGGGCCGGCCTTTGGGGTGTGCGGGCTGTGCGGCCGCACAGGGCGCCATAGCAACAGGGGCGCCGGGCGGCCGACAGCTCGCAGTGTAATATGCGGCAGGGAGATGAGCGCTTCCATTGTGGAAGCGCTCATCTCCCGTATGATCAGAGGCCGGCGCAGGCGCTGGACGCGATGTACGTAGCGGGGGCCGGGGGAGGGACTGGGAGGAGGAGCTGGGGGCCGGCAATAGCGGTGGGGCGGTGCGGTCACTGTACTATAGCCCCGCCCCACCGCTCCCTCCGGTATACTAATATAAAATGTATTATTGAATTAAAAGTTATTAAACATGCCCCCCTCACTCCTAATAGTACCGTATATCCGAATTTCTTCTGTATAATGCCGGCAGGCAGGCCGGGCGGCCGGCGCGTCCCTCAGTGATGTCACGTGCCTGCGCCGCCTGCTTTATGAATGAAGCAGGCGGCGCAGACAAGTGACGTCACTGAGGGACGCGCCGGCCGCCCGACCTGCCTGCCGGCATTATACAGAAGAAATTCGGATATACGGTACTATTAGGAGTGAGGGGGGCATGTTTAATAACTTTAAACGGCGGCGGCGGGCACACGGAATCTGTGGATGGCACAGTTATGGGGTGGGGGTCTGTGGATGGCACTGTTATGGGCTGGGGGGGCACTGTGGATGGCACTGTTATGGGGTGGGGGGTCTGTGGATGGCACATATATAACAGTGCCAGCCACAGATCCCCCTGTAACAGTGCCAGCCACAGATCCCCCCCCCATAAGTGTCCGTCCTCCACAGATCCCACCATAAGTGTCCGTCATCCACAGATCCCCCCATAAGTGTCCGTCATCCACAGATCCCCCCCATAAGTGTCCGTCATCCACAGATCCCCCCATAAGTGTGTGTCCGATCCACATTTCTTTCTTTTTTTATTCTCTTATACGTTAATAAGGATACAGTGTTATGCAGAGGTGTACTTATAACAATTTTATAGACAAATGATACTATTTACAGTCGCGCGGGGGGCGCGAAATGTTTTCTTCTTCCTGGGGGGGGGGGGCATGACAGAAAATAATTGAGAAGCACTGCTCTGGATCAACTTGCAGGATAACAGGCCGAATTGGATGGACAAATGTCTTTTTTCGGCCTTATATACTATGTTATGCATTCCGTCATAAAATTCCGTTATGGCCCATGGCAACGGAATCCATCACGGAATTGTAATAAAACCCAAATCCCGAACTCGAACTTGTAGAACACAAAATCGCTCATCCCTAGTTGCCACCTTTGTCCCCTGGAGGCCACCAAATGTTAGACTGTATATTAGAGGGTGTGCTAAAATGTGAAATGATTCAGAAACCTATAAAAACCTTTGTTTACCCGATAACACTATTATTATGGAATAGAGACATACCCATATTATTTTCTGGTGTTTGGCTGTAACAAAAATAACCTTATTTTATTTCCTCGAATGGAAGCGAACAATAGGCCACACAATGCTTGACTGTTGAACCATCGCATATTTGTAAGAATTCATGCACAAAGAAAACAATGTTACGACATACAATGACCTTTTCATGAGCAGGTGAACACAGAGGAGCTAAAATACATGTGAAACCTTATTGTTCTCCATGGGACTGTCACCTGTCGGTGTGTCCTATAGAATGTGAAATGTGTGGACCACAACTGCCTTTGGAGAAACTACCTGGCGAAGGAGACGTTGTAGTTTTAACAAATAAAGTATACTATTATCATGATATCCTGGCGGTCCCTTAACATCTGCAGCAGCACCAATCCTCTGATTAAGCCTAAATCTACCCCTAAATGTGAGATTGTGGCACCCAATACCAACCACAGGCATAGAAGTCTGGATATATGGAGGTATTGTGCACAGTATTAACCTTTTTGGCTGCCATTTTTCTAGTAATCAACTTTTAAAGTTTTAAAGTTAAAAGTGATATAAATGTGTTAAAAGATTACATACATGGCGCTGATTGAGACTGGTGTACCAAAACTAAGGGGTAGTGGTGGTCTATAGTACCCAAACCTCTTTGGGGCGCTTCACAGATCCAAAATATTACCCCCATGACAACACCTGCCCCTTTTTACCATGGTAAAAGTACTATTCATAATGTCCTCATAAGGCCTCATGCACACGAATTGCGGATCCACAAAACACGGAAGCCACCCGTGTGCCTTCTGCAATTTGCAGAACGGAAAAGGCAGCCCATTGTAGAAATGCCTATTCTTGTCCGCAAAACAGACAAGAATAGGTCAGGTTATATTTTTTTTGTGGGGCCACGGAACGGAGCAACGGATGCGGACAGCACACGGAGTGCTGTCCGCATCTTTTGCGGCCCCATTGAAGTGAATGGGTCCGCATCCGAGCCGCAAAAACTGCGGCTCGGGTGCGGACCAGAACAACGGTCTTGTGCATGAGGTCTGAGGATGAGTGAATGAGCAGTGAGTGCTGGGCAGCAGGCCTCAAAACAATGGCAGTACCATATTATAGTGCCCCAATAAGGGCGCTTTCACATCTGCAGCATGCCTGATCCATCACAGATGCCGGCTGTTGCATGCAACGTTTTTTGTCCAGCCAAAACCCAGCATTAATACCGTAAAGGGGCCAGATCCCTGCTGGAACCTATTATTGTCATTGGAGATCTGGCAATGCCGGATCTGATGAAATCCAGAACAGATCCGATGCCGAATATGCGAATGTACCCTAACACTGCTATGCCACAATATTCCATGGCAGTTTCATGTCAAAGTGCAACATAACAGTACCATGCTACAGTTCTTCAGTTAGTAAACAGGTCGGCGACATAGGGCAGGGTTGGCAGCTGTGACCTTGATGGCTGTCTTAATCTTGTGTCTCCGTCTTGGCAATCTAGGTGTAACGGATATAGAAGTATTACATTTGGTTTTCAGTACTTCGGGTTTTCCCGCGCTGAACTTCATGCTTAGTGACAGGTGAGACGGCAGTTAGCTATTAAACAGATAGCATCAGTAACAGTAATTCTCTTGGTTGGTGAGAGAGCAGTTAAAGAGCAGAGCTTGATTACTGGACCTTGCTACCTTCTGCTTGCAGAACAGTAGACTGAACTGGATGGACTTATGTCTTTTTTCAGCCTTACAAGCAATGTTACTATGTGATTCAGTAGAGCGCCAGTATGAACGGTTTATGTAGCACATCTTCCAATCTGTACAGGAATCTTAGGTCTCTCCTTTTGTGCTTATTTTGAAGCCTAATGCCACGTGAACGTTGCTTTTTTACAGATGCATGTGCAGAATTGATGAGAACATCCTCCATCTCATGCCTTAGTCAGTAGGTGCAGAAAACAAAGTATCTAGAGGAGAATACGGTGCTTCACAAAGACACCAAAAGATGGCACACAGAGTACCTGTGGGTCCGTATTACAAAATCTGTAGGGATTCTGTGGCCACCATACAGGTTCCATGCATGCAGCCTTGCCAGGAGCATGACTTCTTACTAGGAGCTCCATGTACTGCCCTTGTGCAAGAATAATATATGAGCCTTCCAAACGCTCAATCATAGAGCACCCTTCTCTATCAATCCACCTGTAATTGTGAGCCATGCAATTCACTGAGGCACTTACATGCAGTGGCATAACTACAACTGACTGGGCCCCACAGCTTCCCCTGCTTTTACTATAGCTACGCTCCTGCTTACATGCACCCTAAAAGATAATAAATAGCTACCAGTTGCTTTAAGGTAGCATTGGGCTTCCTTTCCTGAGCCCTTGTGCAGCTGCACAGGTTGCACCTATGGTATTTCCACCCCTGATGGACATGGCCTTGCCATGTGGATGACCCCTTGTCTCAAACATTTCATATTACCTTTTCATAGATTTCTTATTCGCATCTAACTTTCCAGATTAAACCTTTCAGATTAATGTACATGTAATAGATGAATGGCACGAATCCTCCAGGGCAAGAGCTCATACTTTTTAGAAGGTCACCTCTCTGGCTCATAGAGATGGTTCTGTGCAGGAAACCATCTTCTGTGATGCTCATACACCCTAACAGTCATCATGGGACAACCCTGCAAAAGTAAAGTTTGGGTTCTTGATACCTTAAAATATAACCCCACAAAATGCAGCCCTTAATATCTTGATTATGCCCAACAAATTTTGGGGTCAGTTGAAAGCCTACATTGGTTCCACTAACTGTCTGGATCATCATATTCCTTTAGATGGTGGTACTATCGTGACAGAAGAACTAGGTAAGATTGGAACAGACTTCTGCTGTGGCCAAGTACTACAAATTTGACTACAATTCCTCAGTGACGCTAACCCTACAAAAATTGAGTCTTCAATTAATTAGCAACAGTACTGGCTCCCCTTAGTTATTGGCATTAGTCGACCCATTCTCTTTTGTTCATTTCTGTACAGTCTGCAGACCTTTTCTCAGTTGCCTTCTGTATGGTAGCGGATGGAGTTAAAGTTAAACTCGCATGTTAGCAGTGGTCTGTATTTGGCTGTACACTCTTAACGTGTCCTCGGGGCAGCCACTTGCTCAGACACTGTGTGGCATATTGCCATCTATTCAAGTGTGCCAACCAGATTCGGATGTCTGAAGCAAAAGGGAGGGGGGATGTTATAGTGTCTGCTTTGGAAGTAGCAAGAACTGATTCTCTTAAATCAAAGTAGATCGCAATTCTGCAACATCAGGAAGAAAATGCATGCTGATATAAAAGTATTTTGAATAATGGAATTCATTGTATATGCTCAATCAGTTTACTTGGAGCTAGGGACATCACTGAGGCATGGCATATTTGCTCCTGTTGAAGACTATTGATTGGTTCTGCCTTCAATATAATCTTAATTTATTTGTTTTCACATACTTTTGGAGGTAGGTGTGTAGCTAGGTGTCGGCAGGCATGATTCCCAAATGCAGGGTATTTAAACTGAACAGCCTGTGTGAATTTTATACGTATTTTTTTTAATAAAATGGGTGGATGGTTTTCTGGATATACTTTTTTTAAGTCATTCCATGTTTTCTACTTCCTGTCCAGAGTCTTTAACTTCCTCTTTGTTTGGACTTTTAGCACAACAAACAATTCTTCAGTTGGAGCATTACTGTGACCAGAGTCCCCCCCCCCCCCAATTAGAACATCACATATTCCACTAATCAATTCTATGCTCTTCAGTATGAGAATAGAGTTGTCAAACTGTCCTCCCATCTTCACACCTACTAATATAATGAGGATTACTCTGCGGTTTACATATTCCCCCTGACGGCATCAATAAACAAATCATGGATTACCTATCTGCGTAGGGAAATTTTTGACCGCTATAGGAGCACAAAATGTTGTATTTAATTTTCTATGGCACAGCACTGCTGAAATGAAAAAGAAAAACTAAAAAATTAGTTTTGCTAAATGTTGCGTTCTACAAATTTAAGATCAGATTTATTAAACTGGTGCAAAAGAAAACTGGATTAGCTGCCCATAGCAACCAATCGTATTCCACCTTTCATTTTTCAGAGCCCCTTTGGAAAATGAAAGGATCAATCTGATTGGCTGCTATGGGGAACTAAGCCAGTTTTTCTTTGCACCAGTTTTGAGAAATCTTTCCCACTGAGTGTAGAAAAATACCCTTTTCTGATGGAAGTGCACCATTAGGCCTCATGCACACGACCGTTGTGTGCATCCGCGTCCGTTCCGTCATTTTTCACAGTTTAGTGGAGGTCCCATTAATTTCTATGGAGCTGTGAAAAAAAAATGATAGTCCTCAGTTTTTTCTCCGCGTCCGTGATTCCAGTCCATCAAAAAAATATAACCTGTCCTATTGTCAGTGGAAAACAGAGGACGGACCCATTCAAGTCAGACATAAAAAAGGAAGACACAAGGAAACACAACTGAAGCAAAATCGGACTCGGACCACTGAAGCCAAATCACTGACAGTGAAAAAACACTGTCGTGTGCATGAGGCCTTAAGGAGCATTGCCCACACCCCATCCCAGAATTTCAGGAAAGAGAGCCCCTAAACTACTGTTCCTAAACATATCGCAGCTATATTACAATCGAGATATACAGCTGCTCATAGTAAGAAATGCAGCATGTTGCTTTAAAGCTTCAGAGCTCTGCAATGCGATTTACAGTGAAGGGGTGAGAAGTGGCCTTGCCCTCCCCTCCTCTAGTACAAAGCGGCCATTGTGTGCTCTCTTTTCTCCCATCCCTTTCTTCCAGTCCCAGATTCCCCCACAACCTCCTCACCACAATCTGTAGTAGTAGAAAAATGTATCGAGAAAGCTAGCAATGCCTTCTGGATCTGTAATTAATTCTGTGGAATGTAGGCTGCTACGATTTCACTTTTAGATTTTTTGTGTAGTCTGTCACTTTAATCCAGCCATTGTACTGGGATTTGAAAGAAAATTTCCACTCGGAATACATTTATAAATATAAATTTATTTAGTAGGAAATTAAGGTCAAAATTATGATCTTATGTTTTCTATTCTTTCATCTATCACCATATTTAAAGGGCATCTGTCAGCAGCTTTGTAGCTATGATACTGGTTGACCTGTTGCACGTGCTCTTGGCAGCTGAAGGCATCTCTGTTGGTCCCATGTTCATATTTGTCCACATTGCTGAGAAAAATGATGTTTTAATATATACAAATGAGCCTCTAGGAGCAATGGGGGCGTTGCCCTTACACCTTGAGGCTCTGCTCTCTCTGCAACTGCCACACCCTCCCTGCTTTGATTGAGAGGGCCAGGCAGTGAAAACATCATAGCGTCTGGCCCTGTCAAAGTGCAGAGGGAGCAGCCGTTGCAGAGAGAGCAGAGCCTCTAGGTGTAATGGCAACGCCTCTATTGCTCCTAGAGGCTCCTCTGCATATATTAAAAAATCTTTTTTCCCAGCAATGTGGACACATATGAACATGGAACCATCGCAGATGCCTTCAACTGCCAAGCGCACATGCAACAGGTCAGCCAGTTTCATAGGTACAAATCTGCTGACAGATGCCCTTTAACTTTATAAAATGCATCATTTTTGTATTGGCTTTCAGTAATATTAACATGCTGAGAGGCGGCCGGAACAAAACTACGACATGTCTGGAGCGGTAGTCTGGGGGCACGTTTGCACTAGCGGCAGCACGGATCCGACAGGCTTTTCACCCGCCGGGGTTCCTTGCAGGAGTTTTTCAAGAGCAGGTCATATAGCTCATTTTACCGCCCCTTTTCACTTTTGGAAGGGGAAGGGGCCACAATAATGACTGGAGCTATACCTTGCTCTTCCACCATCCACAGTGACCACTAATTGAACCTCCCATCTTATCCCATAGCTGCTAAGTCTCATAGAAGATTCCATACCTGCTACGCTGGTAGTTACGCTCATGTGCATAAGTTGGTTTGTAATCTACCATTACATTATCTTCCCCAGATATTTACTTTTAGCCAGCACTATACACCTTTACCTTTACCATACCTTTTCTTTTCTCATTCACCCTCACCTTATAACAGAAGCCATGATGCAAAATTGAGTCTGTCATACGATAGGTACCATTAAAGCCTGACGGACCCTATTGTATTGTTTTGAAGTACAGTACTTCATGGTTCTTTTGGGAATAATATTACTGCATGCGCTATTCTTGTTAAATCTGACAGTATTTGTGATGGAGGCTCAGAAAATAGCCTCCAACACAAATGTGAATAGACAGCTGAACCATAACTGAGCCTGAAATATCTTCTATCCTGTTATCTGAGAGTATAGAGGGAAGTTTTAGACCCTGCATGTGGAATGGTAAAATGATTTATAAAGTAATCGCAGTGAATTGGGAAGCTTTAAGAAAAAGTCTGAAATTGAAGGATTCCAAGTGAAAAGCAGATTTTTATTCTGGAATAATACTTCCAGTGCTTTTGGTTTTAGTACTACCTTCTGAAAACTGGGTTTCTTTTGCAGAATGAAGCCACCACCAGTTTCAAAGGGCTGAAAGTTAAGGTTTTAAGTGGTTGAAGATGGCAGAGTTTTCGAATAAGCCGAAAATTTTCGTCTAATGTCAGATTTGACCCCTGCTGCAGGGTGGTGGACTGGTCATGGGAATACAGATGATAGGGAAAGATAAGAGGGAGATGTTTTCTAGTAATATAGTAGCCAATTGTGAAGAGTAGGACTGATCATAGCAGATAATTTACTTTATGGTGAAGATACATTGTTAGGCTCAGTCTTCACAAATTCTGCTGAGAATATATGTAAATGGTAATAGTGAGCTGGTGCCACCATGCTGCAAAGTAAGTATCTTTAGCCATCAGTTTTCCTATGAAATTTGGATTGCCAAATCGCTAGTCTGTTGCTAACTGCAAGGATTGTCTGGGGCCTATGTCAGGGGTCATCAAGTCCTATTTAATTCCTATTCGTATGTCAGTCACTTAATATAGAGACTGTCTGATGAGTAATTGTCATAATACTTCAAAGGGAATGTTGTGTGGTTGTGATTCATAGTTTTTTTTCTCTGACCAAGGCTTCAAGTGAGGCTAGTCTGTAATGAGTGAAGCAGCTGGCTTAAGACTTTTGTGGAATTAGTCATAGACTTTCTATAGAGAAAACTGACCATACAACAGACACTGCCCTCTGCATGGTAATTCAAGGTAAATGTATTATCTAGAACCTTGGTGTGCTAGGTGGGATCACTTTGGTCCAGGGCATAGCTATAGGGTGCATAGAGTTTGCCACTGCACATGGGACCTGAAGCCTAAGGGCTCTTTCACACGAGCGGATGCTGTGCGAGTAATCCGCTGCGTGAAAGAGAGCCAGGCCCCGCTCCGGACAGCAGAGACACTGAGCATTAACATGATTGTGACCTTTTTACTACAAAATCACAGTGAGATAAAGTTGTCACCGTGATTTTGTAGTAAAAAGATCACAGAGAGGCACGGAGCATTATCAATCATGTTAACGCTCTGTGTCTCTGCTGTCCGGAGCGGGGTTTGGAACTCTTTCACGCAGCGGATTACTTGCACGGCATTCGCTCGTGTGAAAGAGCCCTAATGGTGCTCAAAATGCTTAGAAGACTAGGACTATGAAAAAAAAACATATTTGTTGGGCCTGTTACAGATTTTGTGTCAGAGGCCTAGGAGCTTCACATACTTACTTAATGGCCCTCTGATTGCGATAACATGTGCCAAAACTCTAATATCTGTGGGGACGGCCAGGCCTTGCCTGATGTTGGAGTAAGATAGACATCTTGGACTGTCTAGTAGCTGCTCATCTCCTTCAGACATGTACCTTTTTAGATGGATGAGCAAATCTCAGGAGCTATGCAGTAATTGTGCTAGACATCTGTTACTGGCCTTACTTGATTGTTTTCTATTGATGTCTATGAGATTTCTTATTGCTGGCCCTCAAAATTTACATTGACTGCTAGAGGGGTCTGTGGTGTTGTGCCCATCACTATATTACATAGTTACATAGGTTGACACAGGTCCATCAAGTTCAACTTTTAAAATGGTGGCAGAAATGAATATCTCATTTCTGCTTAAAGACATTTCGCCAAACTGTATTAGCTGATTGTGGACCTGCACTCTTGACCCTCAAAGAGGTTGTTCGGCTTAGAAGATGACAACCCCATTGCATCTAATCTGTGGTCCATTAAAAACACATAAACACACATTATTTCCAGGGTCCTGCTTCACCAGCTCCACTGTCTGGTTCCCACTCGCTTCTGGTCCCCACAGGACAGCAGTGTAAGCTCCTAGGCTAGACAACAAATAAGGGTATTGTAGTGGATGCATGGAATAGCCTTCCTGCAGAAGTGGTAGCAGCAAATACAGTGAAGGAGTTTAAGCATGCATGGGATAGGCATAAGGCCATCCTTAATATAAGATAGGGCCAGGTGCAATCCATAGTACTCAGTATATTGGGCAGACTAGATGGGCCAAATGGTTCTTATCTGCCGACATATTCTAGGTTTCTATGTATGGCCACACATTCAAGTTTCAAAATCAGGAGTAAACTCAAAAAAGAGAAATAGCATCTGTAATTTATACTTTCTCTCCTTTTATGAAACACTCCTGATGTTAGCTTCCACAACTGCATCAAGAAGCTTGAAACATTTGCCTCTAACCTTAAAGTCCTTGTTCATGACCTGCCAATTCCAAGCGCCATTTGGTGATATAGGATGTCTGAAGGTATGACCACAAGTGGCAGTCATCTTACGGTTGCAACGTGGCCGTGCTGCCTTCAGGTACTGCGTGGCCACACAGACCACAGTGTGCTCTAATTAAGATAATGATGTCCACACGTTTAGTCTGTCTGCATTGTTAATGGCTGCGCGACACTTGACTACAGCCCGGCTGCATCAAAACCGCGACATGACTCTGCTGTGTGGTTGTACCCCAATTCAGTTCATTTGCAATTATCAGGAGGGGTTTGAAGAAACAATCATTCTTTCAAACGTCTCTTCTCATAGAATGACATTGTTTGTCGGCAGCACATATCCTGTTTATATGAGGAAATGTTATGCCAATTAACAAATTATTTTCACATCTGCATAAAAGATGCTATTAATGACAAACATTTTACCATTTGTCATTTCCATCGATTGGGGATGGACAATCATAGAAATGTCTGTTCGGCAGACCACTGGCCAATGTAACAGAGCCTTTAGTAGTGGCAGTAACCTGTTTGCATGAGCACATTTCACCAATTCCCTCAAATGGAATCCAACCCCTATAATCACCCCCCAATGCCTGGGCCCCTCGTATACAATATACTTACCTGCTCCCCGGCACCCGCGTTACTCTGGATCCCTGCACGGCCGCTGCTGCATCTCCCCGTAGCTTGGATCAAAACATCCAGCAATGGGGGAGCAGCCAACAGCAGTCTGTGATAGCATCGCGGGTGACGCTAGGGAGGCTGCTTCCCCCTTCGCCAGATGTTTTGATGTGAGCGACAGGGAGATGCAGCAGTGGCTGTGCAGGGTTCCAGAGCAGCGGGGATGCCGGGGAGCAGGTAAGTATAATTTATACGAGGCATTTGGGATGGGGGGGGGGGTCATTATAGGGGCTGGATTACCCCTCTAATGCAGGATACTTACTGATCAACCCATCGGCCATTTTAAATGGGCATTCTTACAGTTGCTGAAGTCTTAATTACAAATTTCTTCATCTCCAAAGTTATATTTTGGCCATTTATGAGATAAGGAGGTAAGTTGGGTTTATAGAAAGCACATGTCTTGCACAGAAAGATGATATCATTCCCAAAAGTCTTTGTATAGCTTCACAGCTCATTTATCAGCAAATTAGGATTCAGTATTGCACCGATGGCCATGTAATTCCAGCTTAAATTTGGTGGAAGCCACCATTTGTTTGAATAGTGCAAATTTTTCTACTAAAGGTGTTGTCCAGGATTAGAAAAGCATGGTTGCTTTCTTTTAAAAACTGTGCCATACCTGTCTATGGGTTGCGTATAGCAGGTCAGCTTAACTGAGGTAAACGGGACTGAGCTGCAATACCACATACAACCTGTGGACAGGTGTGGAGCTGTTTCTAGCAGCAGTGTTTTTCTGATCCTGGACAATCTTTTTAACAAGTAATGAAGTAATGGCTCATGTAGACAAGTAGATAATCGTTCAGGCGAATGAGGACATGAGCACAACCAGCACAACGCTAATGATAACATTTACATGCACGGAGTATCGCGTACAAATTTGTTGACTGATCGTTGACTGTTCAGACAGGTCCAGGAGAAAGGTCACACGATGCACATTTACATTACCACAATTCATTAATGACAAAGGATACTTTTTTTTTTTTTTAAAACTAACGTTTTTAGTAAAATCGTTCAGTTGCTGAATGCATTCACATTACATATTTATGGTCCACCATGAATTGTTAGCGTTTGAATCGTAACGATTATCTAATTCGTCTACATGAACGTTAACTTATACGAAATCTACGGCTATATGGCTCCTCTGCAATCGTTGACTATTTTTTTCGAGGGGTTTGACTGCATTCCAGTTACTCCTAGCAGAACTCCCATCCACACAACCTAGGTTATATTCCGGCCAGTTAACCAACCTTTCATCGACTTGACACTTGTTTTTACTACATATCACTGCTTGAAAATCTGAGAAAGTGCCATTTGTGGGATTTTATTGTCTTCTAGCTAGCAAAGCAAGGTACTGTATCCACCAAGACAATCAGTCCGTTTTTCTGGTGTACTTCAGAATAAAGGTCATGTGCAACTATTTTCCCACTTAGAATAGGTAGGTGTGCACTAACATTACAGCTTTAGAAATTCTCATGTTTCAGGTGAGACTGAAACTGACATTCAGATGGCAGGACAAGCGTGACGCTACATAGGCGCTGCTTATCTGTTACAAGCTGGCGCAGACGACCTTTGCCACAACTTCATTCTCCCGTGCCAACGATTGATTGACTGATGTGTGGTCCTTCTCGCTTTTAGGCTAGGGTGTGAAGCGAATCTCAGACAAGTCACGAAAACCAAAAACATTTGTACAACTTGTTGGGGGTCATTCATTAACTGATAGAGTTGCAGATTTTGTTGCACGCTATTTTGCGGCAAAATCTGTGACTTTTCCCCACTCACACCACTTTTCCGACTTTTCAAAGGGGGTGTGGCATGGGTGGGGAAGCAGGTGGGCCAGCAGGCCCATCCCATTCATCATTTTCCACGCCAGTTTTTGGCGTCGAAAATGGCTTAAATTTACGCCAGCAAGAGCTGGGGTAGAGTTAAATCTGTCACAGTAAAGTACAGAGTTAAGTCTGCACCTCCACATAGCTTTGGCGCTTCCTCCTGCAGGACAGTCAGACACTGGATGGAATCCTATAAGGACCCGTTCACATGGCGGCTTATGCCACCAGAATTTTGGCAGCGATACAGTTCGTACAGCCAGAAATATATGGCCATTACTTAGAAAGGGTTGGACAACCTCTTTAAGAACATCTTCCATGTATTTACGGTATATGTACTGTAGCAGTAGTCCCAAGTAATCGTTGTCGGAATGAAGTGAGGCAAAAACAAATCCCTGTGTCTGACTGGTATTATGGGTATGGCTCATAGTCCGTCAGTGCCGTAATTAAATAACTATTCAGAGTCTTAAAACACTCTTATTCACATAACTGTTATGATGCTGTAGTAATAAATATTATGCTTTTTTAAAACAAATTCTGTTCCTCAGAGGCCCTCTTATGACAAATATAATAAAAAAAATAAAACGTGTAAATTGTGAAGTGCCTCAGTCCGCAAGGAGTGCAGAATACAGCCAGGCCTGTCTTTTCATCCATACTGCGTAGGCCTGATCTCAGAAGGCCGTTGCTAGGAGACCCCTCCACAGACATGCAGGAAATGTCTGCTCAGAGCAGCTGCATTAAGCCCCCCACTCCTACTAACATGTACTCAATGCCTTGAGGGGCTTAAACTCCCCAAGAGGGTATGGGAAGGTTATGGATCCCAGTGGGAGATTAAAGTGGAGGTCACGCGTCTATTTCTGATCTGTGATGTTGTGGAAGGAAACTATAGTATTGTTTAATGCTTATTATTATGCCGCCCCCCCCCCTAAAAATAAATTATGCTGTGTTCTATGGCTAAAGGTTTTGATTGGTGGGTGTCTGAGTGTTGAGACCCCTACTGATCACTAAAACGAGGTGACAGAAGCGCTCAAGTAGCACAACCTATCTTCTCGCTGCAGGAGACGGAATCGAGATGGGGCCACAGACTTTCTGTTGAGCTATCGACACTAAGCTAAAAGTAATCATGGCCGGCAGGACCCAAAACTCCATGGCACCTAGAAGATGGACCTCAGCACATATTTATGGCATAATGCCTCATGCACACGACCGTATGTATTTTGCGGTCCGCAAAAAACAGATCCGCAAAAAATACGGATAACATCCGTGTGCATTCCGTATTTTGCGGAACGGAACAGTTGGCCCCTAATAGAACAGTACTATCCTCGTCCGTAATGCGGAAAATGATAGGACATGTTCTACTTTTTTACGTAACGAAATACGGACATACAGAAACGGAAAGCACATGGAGTACCTTCAGTTTTTTTTGCTGACCCATTGAAATGAATGGTTCTGTATAGGGTCCGCAAAAAAACGGAATGGACACAGAAAGAAAATACGTTTGTGTGCATGATCCCTAAGGCCTCTTGCACATGGCTGTTGTGGGTCTGTTCTGTGCATTGGGGACCGCAATTTGTGATCCCCAATGCACGGGCAGCGTCCGTGCGGCGTCCGGGACGGATCGAGAGCCATTCAAGTTCTATTTTTTTGCGGTGCAGAGGCACGGACAGAAACACCACAGAAGCACTCTGTAGTGCTTATGTGGGGTTCCGATCTGCACTTCCGTTCCTCATTCAAGTGAATGGGTCTGCATCCGTGATGCGGAGTGCACATGGGCGTGCACCGCATGTATTGCGGACCTGCCGTATGTGGGCTGCAATTCGGCCACGGGAACACAACGTTCGTGTGCAAGAGGCCTAACTCAGAGAGAAGGAGGCCTATGCTTATTTTTAAATTAAACATGGTCCACAAATTATCCCTTTTTGGTGGCAGATGCCTTCTTCTCTGTCTTCTGACCTGTAAAATGGTGGGCAGCATTTTGAGAGCTTTGTCCAAATTGAATCACAACAGATTTGGATTCTGCTAGATTCTGAATATTTGGGAAATACGATGGGAATAACGATTTATTTAGAATCGATTCTCTCATCTCTAAATAGTGACGACCCAAATAGTGGAACTTTTTGAAAGGATCCAAAACACATTGGCCCAGAGATACTAATGTGTCTGTGCCTAAAATCTGTCTAGAAGTTGTCCCAGATTGATGGAAATTACAGCAACCAGGGTCTCTACACTTTTGTTTCCTGACTGTGCTTCAAATGGGCAGGGAGTATTGGAAAGGGGGCAGAGCTTAATTGGAAAGGGGCATGGCCTAAGAGGCTCCCTTTTGGGCCAAAATTGAGCCACATAAAATTCCGTTTTAAAGTAAGCCAACCAATAGTTGGTATCTCTGCACCACATTTATCATCCAGCCTGAGCCCCTGTGATAAATGTGGGACCGGTCTAGACATCCCGTCTAAGCTTACACCATCTTTAGCAGGGATCAGCAACCTTTTAGGCACTCGAGCTGTTGTGAAACTACAGTTCCCAGCATGCTCCATTCACTTCTATAGGAGTTCTGAGAAGAGCAGAGAGAGAATAGATGCTGGGAGTTGTAGTTTCGCAATAGCTGCAGTGACGGATGTTGCCTACACCTGATCTTTAGGATTAGTAAATCTGGGCCATTGTGATGATATCCCTACTATTTAAAACTAAGATTAATATTACCCTATAGGGTTATTCCTATCTTTGCTTTTCATTGCCAAGATCGGAATAACCCTCGTATGCGGCGGCCAGGGGACAAGTTGCCAATCTGATTCGTTCATACCAGATTTCTTGGCGCTGATGTCATTCCTTCTTGAGTGCTGCCATTGTAATTTTCACAGTGCCATATTATGCCACATAACAGCGAGTTGATTTCAGAACGGCCTTTTGTTGCTGTGGATCAAGGGCGTGGACCCTGCCCGTTTACTACTGTTGGGCAGTGCTGTGTGTGGCACTATTGCTGGCACTCTCGCCCCATGTATACAGTTGTCTGCATCTACAAGGAAGTTAATAAAGCTCCCATCGGACAGGGAGTGGCTCAGCCTTTTAAACTTGGAAACCGGTTTTACCAATATAGTGTGACAAGTTAAAATGAGGACTCAATTATAAACATGAGCTCACACATGTCCAAATTTCCTGACGCTGCCTCAAGCTCCCTGTCGCCATTACAGTAGGAGAAAGTACGTTTTTGTTTAGACGTTGCTATCATTTTGCTAATTGTATACTGGCAAATTAATTGTATATTGTATTATGTATTTGCTGTCTTTTTGAATGTCCCTTTCCATAGCTGGTATCTCCTATTGTGTATATGTTGGAACACCTTAAGCCATATGGGTTTACACTTATATTGGGGAATAGTATATAGTTTGGGTTATCACTTCCCCTATCCATCAAAGGTACAAAAAAAAGGAATAGGTCTGGGCGCAGAAAGAAGGGAAACATTAGCTGGGACCAAAATACCTGTTGTCAATAATTATATGCATTGCCAGCCCTTTTAATCAATGTGAGATGCAGGGATGTATCATAGAAGGTGAAGAGTTAACAGCTTCACCCGGCCCTAGTGTCTAAGGGGGCCCAAAGGCTACTTGAACAGACAACAGATTTTGCATTGGGGCCCAGAAGTTACACATCTCGTGAAAAATGATATGGGATCTCCACGTGGCGACCAGGGGCATAGCTAAAGGCTCATGGGCAGAGGTCGCACTACATTTTTTCCAGAAGAGTAAAAATACTCCTCTGACCATTTTTGAGGAGTATATATAGGCCTACACTTGCTCACATCTGTGTTGGAGGCTCTGTTGCAGATTCTGTCAAAAAGGCCAGGCAAGAAAGCCTTATATGAAGGACCTTTTTTGTCTGGTAAAAAAACAGATCTCGAATGGAAACTGAACGGTCTCCATCATAGTCGGCGGAGTCTGTTCAGCTTCTTCCCTGTCAGCTAGGCTGGGTTCACAACACGTTTTTTTTCATACATTTAATGTACACACAAAAAACTTATATATGTTACCAGACGCCTGAGACAGACGCCATACTGTGGCATCTGTCACCATAGTTGCATTGTAAAAAAAAAATATACGTTAGCCTACATGTTTTTTGCTGGACTTTGCAGGATGGAAAAACGTGGTACACTAGGCTTTCCCATCCTGCAGAGTTCTGCAAAAAAAAGAAAGTATACTTTAATTATTATTTTTTTTTTACAATGGATCTCCATGTTGCTGGATGCCACAGTATGGAGTCTGTTGTGCGTATGACAAAAACCCACTTCTGTTATTTTCATTCTTCTGCTCCATTGGATGAGCAGAACAACAGAAATAAATAGCGCTGGTGTGAACGGGGCCTAAGAGGACGGTATGCAGGGGGACCATTACTGGTCTAACATCAGGCAATTCTAGCCAAGTGATAAAGTACAGTCCAATATAGTGGATCTTCCCTGTACTTTACCACTTGGCTATAATAGCCTGCCTGCATTCACTGCACGCTGCGCCACATACATCACATGCTGCGCCGCATACATGTGTGTGATGTATACATGTGTGTGATGTATGTATACATGTGTGTGATGTATGTATACATGTGTGTGATGTATACATGTGTGTGATGTATGTAGTGCAGTGTGATGTATACATGTGTGTGATGTATGTATACATGTGTGTGATGTGTGATGTATACATGTGTGTGATGTATACATGTGTGTGATGTATGTAGTACAGTGTGATGTATACATGTGAGTAATGTATGTAGTGCAGTGTGATGTATACATGTGTGTAATGTATGTGATGATCACACACTGCACTACATACATTACACACATCGATACATTACACCCTGCGCTGTCACCTTCTTCTACAGGTCCATCTTGATGTCTGCGCTGTAGGCTTCAGCTCCCCAGCCGCCATGCCTCTTGGAGTCCTTGCGCAGCGCGCCCGGCACTCCTTGCTTTAGCCACCCCCAGGAGCCAGCCCCTCCCCCTTCCAGCTCCCGCCGGCTTCCCCTGCTGCAGGACGCTGTATCGCTCCGGCACCCGCCCAAACTAACCAATAGCAAAGCTCCTTGCTGTCCAGAGCTTTGCTACTGGTTATTGCAGTCACAGCGTGCCCTGCGCTGATGAACAGCAGGGAAAAATTGAAGGCGTATTGGTACGCCTTAGACTTTTTCCAGGGAGTAAAATGGCCTGAACAAGCGTCTATGACGTTATTGCGACCTCTGCTCATGGGCCCTTGTGCAAGAGTTCAGCTTGGGCCCCCTTCCATGAGTGCTTTGTGGCCAGGGGCAGGGAAGCACATAGCCTTCGTGCTGCCTGAGGCAAAAATTGAAACGGCACCCCCCATGCCAAATTCTTGACCTAACACCTTCCCTACAGCCAAAGGTGTAATTTGACCAGCATGCACTTTCTATGATACCGGTGTCTTCTTATGTGACACAAGGGTCTTTGGGCCCCCTCAGACACCTGGGCCCGGTAGCGACTGCTACCTCTGCACCCCCTATATATGCCCCTGGTGGAGACCCAAAGTGGTCACCCATGAGCTGTGTCTTCTGTTACTAAGCAGCAGCTCAAAACTGTTTGTACTTGAGTTTCTCCTTTAAATGTTATAACCTCTATTCAGTATATGTCATACTATGTAGACAGCTTATAGCGAGTGTTACTGATGCATGATGAAATCTGAATAGTGAGAGGATTGTAGAATAGGGTGACGTAGGGTAAAAGAATCTTGTTTTGCACCCTCCGAATATTTGTTCACTCAAGAGTGGAAAAAGCAGTTTGGTTAAAAATTGAAAGAGCCCCAGGCAAATGAAATAAGAGGTGTGACACATACACACTGTGGTGCCTCGTAGCACGACAAACAGAGTTCATAGTGCTCCATGTCTTCCTGTAGCACCATGTACATAGCATAGTGTAAATGCCTCAAATGTTTAGTTTAGCATACAATACCCATAACCCTGTTTTTGGAAGTTCATATTTAGGAGAAAAGGCGTGTTTCTCTGAATGTTAGAGAAGTTATCGAACATTTTCAAATATTCTTCTAGGGAGTTCTGATTTAATGGAGGTACTCTGTACAGGATCCTCAATCAACTGCAAATAGTGTATTTGTCTCTGGAGGACCCAACATGTTGATACCTTACACAGCCAGCTCATTGACTTCACTGGAACCTGTGTAATACTTAGTTTCACCCAATGGTGGTGCTGCAGGGAAACTGAACACCTGCTTCCTGGCTCCCCTAGAGATTACAGCTGATCGATGGAGGCTGCTGAAGTAGGACAACCTTTGATCAGCTTATTGTCAGAAGACCTTGTGAATAATCAAAGATTGTCCTTTTAAATAGTAATTGTCACAGTCTCTAAGAGACTGGCTGCATGTGATGTGATCTGACAGCCTCTCTGGTTTCACTTGCTTCTGTGTTGTTGCTGGGTATGACCACACATCTGGTCTCAGGTGTAGCTTCAGTGGTCATTCCAACTCCTCTATTTATTTTGGCCACACTGGTAATGCTATGCGGTTGATAGCTCCTTTTGGATGTTGGACGTGCTGGTGTTGGTTCTCCTCTGACTTCCTGCTCATCCGCATACTTCAGAGTTTCTTTCCTTTATTTCTTGCTTGTTGTTTTTCCCTACCTTTTGGTATTAGGCCTGAGGGAGTCTCCTGTTCCTTCAGCTGGGAAGGAACAGGTCATCTCTTGTCCTGACACTATTTCCAGGGCACTTTAGGGTCAGATAGGGCCCTACCTTCCAGCGTGTGAACATTCCTACCATCAAGGTCTGTTCATATTTATAGTAGTCAACTCTCTGTTTAGGGTTTCACTAGGTGGTGACCTTTGCCCTTTCCTTAGTTTCCAGGCCTAGTACCTTTTCCCTTCCCTCATGTGGTCGGTGTGGAGTTATCTACCCACACCGTGCTGTGATAGTACTTGCAATAAATGTAGGTTTTTAATTGTTCTGGGGCCTCAGCAAAAAATAAATAAATGCCACAATCTGCTTATACAAAATAGATCCATGTTAGCAGAGAAATCTGATCTGTTTGGTGGCCTCCTGATTGTCCCCCTGTGGTAGATAGTGGGGAAAACGAGGATTGGGCTTTTGTATTTCAACTAGGGTTGTCCCGATACCGATACTAGTATCGGTATCGGGACCGATTCCGAGTTTTCTCGGCGGTACTCAGCCGCCGATACCCCGCCCCGATACATAAATAGAATACTATGGGCGTAACTATGGGCGGGGCCCCGCCGCTCACCGAAGTATTTATAAACGTGAATCCTTATCCTGTTGTTAAGTTGAACTAACGCTGCCCTCTCCCATGTTCCCATGTCCCCCCTGTATCCCCACAGCACTTACTTAAGCTTCCATAGCAGGCAGAGCGGACGGCACCAGTAACGTCACTCACTGACGTAGAGCGCCTGCTCCGCCCACTTTATGAGTGAAGCAGGCGGAGCAGGCGCGCGACGTCAGTGAGTGACGTTACTGGTGCCGTCCGCTCTGCCTGCTATGGAAGCTTAAGTAAGTGCTGTGGGGATACAGGGGAACATGAGAGAGGGCAGCGTTAGTTCAACTTAACAACAGGATAAGGATTCACGTTTATAAATACTTCGGTGAGCGGCGGGGCCCGGTGTATTGGGGGACACTGTTATGAGGGGGATCTGTGGATGACATATAGCAGTGTCAGCCACAGATCCTCCCCATAACAGTTCCATCCACAGATCCCCTATAACAGCACCATCCACAGATCCCCCACCAAATAACAATGCCATCCTCAGATCCCCCCACCCCATAACAATGCCATCCACAGATATCCCACCCCATAGCAGTACCATCCACAGATCCCCCATAACAGTGCCATCCACAGATCCCCCATAACAGTGCCATCCACAGATCCCCCATAACAGTGCCATCCACAGATCCCCATAACAGTGCCATCCACAGATCCCCATAACAGTGCCATCCACAGATCCCCCATAACAGCACCATCCACAGATCCCCATAACAGCGCCATCCACAGATCCCCCATAACAGTGCCATCCACAGATCCCCCATAACAGTGCCATCCACAGATCCCCCATAACAGTGCCATCCACAGATCCCCCATAACAGTGCCATCCACAGATCCCCCATAACAGTGCCATCCACAGATCCCCATAACAGTGCCATCCACAGATCCCCCATAACAGTGCCATCCACAGATCCCCCATAACAGTGCCATCCACAGATCCCCATAACAGTGCCATCCACAGATCCCCCACATGACAGTGCGTCATCCACAGATCCACAGATCCCCCAAAACGGTCACATGACATTTAAAAAAAGTATCGGTATTCGGTATCGGTGACTACTTGAAAAAAAGTATCGGTACTTGTACTCGGTCCTAAAAAAGTGGTATCGGGACAACCCTAATTTCAACATGTCTGAGCCCCTTTGTTTTGTCATGTGAGATGCAGGGATGTATCTATAGCGGTGGAGAGTAAGCAGCTTTACTCAGCCCTAATGTCTTGAAGGGTCCCAAAGACTATAAACAGACAGCAGATTTTGCATTGTGGCACAGAAGTTGCACCTCCTGTCTCCCTGTGGCAGATATTAGGTAAAATGAGGACCGGGCTTTTGTATTTCAACATGTCTAAGCCTTTCTTGTACCAGAAGATAAGAGACAGCCGGTGGTATCTCGCAGTAGCATGGATTACCAAGAGAAATACTGCTCCTAGGGCAGTAGGTTTGAGGCTATGTAAGTAAAGAGATGACTTATCTAATGCCATATGGTACACGGCTTTGAGAATTCGTCTCTGTTCTCATCACACCATACCTTTCAATCAGACATACCGGTATATTTTGGGATTATTGCCCGATGTACAGTATATCTCTGACAGAAAACTTTGACGTAAGCCACCTTACAGCCTCATGTAGCCCAATGACTTTCATTGTAAAACGTATAACGTGGTAGTTATTTTTAATTTTCCATGTGAGTATCTATATTTAAACAAAAACTATAAATCCTGTATTTTTGCACTGGCCACTTGGCGCTATGTCTAAGGCTCCATTCACACATCCGTGGTGTGTTGCGGACCCGCAAATTGCGGATACGCAACACACCCGCCCGGCACCCCTATAGAAATGCCTATTCTTGTTCACAAGCTGCGGACAAGAATAGGACATGTTCTATCTTTTGCGGAGCTGCAGACCTGAAGATCGGGGCCGCGCTCCGCAAATGCGGATGCTGACAGCACACTGTGTGCTGTCCGCATCCATTCCGTCCCCATAGAAAATGAATGGGGCCGCACCCGTTCCGCAAAATTGCGGAACAGATGCAGACCCATTTGCGGACGTGTGAATGGAGCCTTAGTCTGTACAGATCACTTTACTACTTTAGTTGTGGTCTCATTATATCACTTCTGTGTACAGACAACACAGGATCCACCATTCACCACAGGTGATATCACAGCTTATCTACTATCTCCTGACCTCTACACAGGTCACAGAGCAGGCCTAGAAAACTCTCCCTGAGAAGTCAATGAGGTCCCCTCCTGACCATTGTGTCTATGGACCACAGGACTTTTTTTTAATGCTCTCTAGATCATGTTAAGAACAGATCAGGCAAGATGGCCGCCCCCATAATCATGTTCAGGAAACAGAATAAATACATTTACAATCAGAAAATGAAAACAGATTAGTAAAAAGGAGATCTGTTGCTATCTGGTTTTAACTGGTAGATAACATTTTTGGTGATACATTTCCTTTAAATGTATTGAGGATGGATAAGCGTCTCAGAAGATATGTGGCATCACAGTGCTGCCGTTTCAGATTACATCTTAGGTCACATAGTTTTAGTGCCTGGGATACAGCAAATAGTCATGCATGAAACGCACTGGCCACTGATTTCAATTGGAACTCTGTAATGCTTCACTACGCCTGTGGTGGTGCTGCCGGGAAATTGAGAATTTGCTGCCTGGTTCCTCCACAGGTGATCACTGGGGGTCACAGCAGTAGGACACCATATGATCTTGTCATTGTTTGAGAGCCCTTCTAATAAAAAACAATTGGCCAAAGTGGAACACCCTTTACGGTTCTTAAAGGGAACCTGTCATCAACTTTGTGCTGAGCTCACTGAGGGCAGCATAAAATAGTGACAGAAATGCTGATTTCAGCGGTGTCTCACTTGTGAGCTAAAAGTCAGTGGTTGCTGAGAACCAGCATCATAATCATTGCAGCCCAGGCCTTGAAAAGAGTCAAATGTACCTGAGAAGAGTCATGGTTATTCATAATCTCCTGCACTCTCACCCATCTGCTGATGATTGGCAGCTCTCTCCCTAGAGAGAAAGGGAGAAAACTAGGTAGAAGACTGTCAGTCATCAGCAGGTGGGCAGGGAGAGCAGGAATTCATGAATAACCAGGACTCTTCTCAGGTGGCCGGGACTCTTTTCCAGGCCCAGTCAGCAATGATTGCGATGTTGGTTCTCGTGAACTTCTTACTTTTAACTTTTAAATGACAGACCGCTGAAATCAACTCTCCTGTCTCTACTTTATGTTGCCGTTAGTATGGGCAGCACAAAGTTGATGACAGGTTCCCTTTAAAGGGAATGTGTCATCAGAAAACGACCTATTGTTTAAATAACGTTTTTATGTTTAACATTTTTAGAGTTTTTGATTTTTAGTTAATTTTAATTTTCCATGTCAATATCTATATTTAAACAAAAACCATAATATCCTGCAGTTTTCGCATTGGCCACTTAGCTTAATATTAGGCACTATAATGGAAAAAGGTTACAGCCAGCTCACCTTCCGATCCTGTGTAACGGTGCACGGGGCGGACTCAAGCCAGTCCAGCGGTAAGTAGACAAAGTGGAAAAATGCTCCGGCACCAAAGGACGTTTTGTGCAAAAAATCCCGGTCTTTATTAAATTCTTCACCAAAATGCAGGTACAGACAGCAACAGTGACACAGGAACCCACTGCTCCCCACGATCTACGCGTTTCGAACGGTGTCGTTCTTACTCATTATCTGATCATGAGTAAGAACGACACCGTTCGAAATGCGTAGATCGTGGGGAGCAGTGGACACCGTTCGAAATGCGTAGATCGTGGGGAGCAGTGGGTTCCTGTGTCACTGTTGCTGTCTGTACCTGCATTTTGGTGAAGAATTTAATAAAGACCGGGATTTTTTGCACAAAACGTCCTTTGGTGCCGGAGCATTTTTCCACTTTGTCTACTAATATTAGGCACCACTTCTTGGTCTGTACTGATCACTTTACTGCAGTTATCTTCTTATCTGTCATTCTAATCCTGCCTGTAATGATAACCTCTGGGTATAGATAAGACAGGGCCCACCATTCACAATAGGTGATTGTCCAAAGCGTATCTATTCTTTCCATGTACAATCATCTCTACACAGGTCATAGAGCATGCCCAGAAAACTCTCCCATAGAAGCCAATGAGGTCCCCTCCTGACCATTCTGTCAGGAAATACTGTAGAATTAAAAAAAAAATCTGTAATCAGAAAATAGAAACAGATTAGAAAAAAAAAAATGTGTCACTATCTGGTTTTAAAGGGGTTGTTTCACCAGGCAGCCCTGCTGAGTACAGCGTCTGGGCGTTTCATGCTCCGAGGCTCCCCTTGCCCTGCACTGCATCGCACAGGACAAGGGCTGTATTGTTTATATTTTACACTGTTAGGCGGAGGCTTCCACCTAGCAGTGTTCCCGGTATATATCGTGCCTTTCAAGGGCTTTTTCAGCAGATCCAGTGAGGTCACCGGGCTCACTGCTAGGGGGAAGCCTCCGCCTAGCATTCCCATAGTTATACCTGGTACGACACTGGATCTGCTGAAAAAGCCCTTGCCCTGCACGATTCAGCGCAGGGCAAGGGAGAGCATCAGAGCATAAAATTCTCTGATGCTTAACTCAGAGGGGCTGCCTAGGTGAAGAAGGGGATGTGTCTGGGTTTATCTCTGAACCCAGACAACCCCTTTAACTAGCAGATAAAACTTTTGGTGACATATATCCTTTAAGATCCAACAGACCCCAAAAGTCATATATTGATAATAGAATGGCTGTCCACCAGAGGACTTGTTGCTGCCTCTTACTATAGATCACGTTTTGTGTTTATTCACCATATGGTGTTATAGCCAGACTGATTTCTTGCTTTCAGTGAGTCCATATGGCTCATGTTTGTTCTTCATCCAGTTCAGGATGTCTCATTTCTATAAACTTATTTCTGGCGTAGACAACATCCAGGTTCCAGTGAAGGGGGTCAGAGATCCCTAAAGAAACATTATGCTGGTGTCTTGGCAGTAATACAGGAAGACAGAGGGAAGTTGTTGGGAAAAAAGTCAAACAGATGTCATATAGGTCACTAAAGATATTTCCGGGAGAAAGCCTCAGTTTCCTCTGTGCTGGACACGAGCTGATACATGGAGGAAAAGGCCAGATTTGATTAATCCCTCAGTAGAAAAAAAAAAATCTGAGAAATGTTGATTAGATAGAGATATATATATATATATATATATATATATAGTGTGTGTATATATATATATATATATATATATATATATACAATGCTCAAAAAAATAAAGGGAACACTTAAACAACACAATTTAACTCCAAGTCAATCACACTTCTGTGAAATCAACCTGTCCACTTAGGAAGCAACACTGAGTGACAATCAATTTCACATGCTGTTGTGCAAATGGGATAGACAACAGGTGGAAATTATAGGCAATTAGCAAGACACCCCCAATAAAGGAGACCTCAGACCACTTCTCAGTTCCTATGCTTCCTGGCTGATGTTTTGGTCACTTTTGAATGCTGGCGGTGCTTTCACTCTAGTGGTAGCATGAGACGGAGTCTACAACCCACACAAGTGGCTCAGGTAGTGCATCTTATCCAGGATGGCACATCAATGCGAGCTGTGGCAAGAAGGTTTGCTGTGTCTGTCAGCGTAGTGTCCAGAGCATGGAGGCGCTACCAGGAGACAGGCCAGTACATCAGGAGACGTGGAGGAGGCCGTAGGAGGGCAACAACCCAGCAGCAGGACCGCTACCTCCGCCTTTGTGCAAGGAGGAACAGGAGGAGCACTGCCAGAGCCCTGCAAAATGACCTCCAGCAGGCCACAAATGTGCATGTGTCTGCTCAAACGGTCAGAAACAGACTCCATGAGGGTGATATGAGGGCCCGACGTCCACAGGTGGGGGTTGTGCTTACAGCCCAACACCGTGCAGGACGTTTGGCATTTGCCAGAGAACACCAAGATTGGCAAATTCGCCACTGGCGCCCTGTGCTCTTCACAGATGAAAGCAGGTTTACACTGAGCACATGTGACAGACGTGACAGAGTCTTGAGATGCCGTGGAGAACGTTCTGCTGCCTGCAACATCCGCCAGCATGACAGGTTTGGCATTGGGTCAGTAATGGTGTGGGGTGGCATTTCTTTGGAGGGCCGCACAGCCCTCCATGTGCTCGCCAGAGGTAGCCTGACTGCCATTAGGTACCGAGATGAGATCCTCAGACCCCTTGTGAGACCATATGCTGGTGCGGTTGGCCCTGGGTTCCTCCTAATGCAAGACAAAGCTAGACCTCATGTGGCTGGAGTGTGTCAGCAGTTCCTGCAAGAGGAAGGCATTGATGCTATGGACTGGCCCGCCCCGTCCCCAGACCTGAATCCAATTGAGCACATCTGGGACATCATGTCTCGCTCTATCCACCAACGTCACGTTGCACCACAGACTGTCCAGGAGTTGGCAGATGCTTTAGTCCAGGTCTGGGAGGAGATCCCTCAGGAGACCGTCCGCCACCTCATCAGGAGCATGCACAGGCGTTGTAGGGAGGTCATACAGGCACGTGGAGGCCACACACACTACTGAGCCTCATTTTGACTTGTTTTAAGGACATTACATCAAAGTTGGATCAGCCTGTAGTGTGTTTTTCCACTTTAATTTTGAGTGTGACTCCAAATCCAGACCTCCATGGGTTGAAAAATTTGATTTCCATTTTTTTATTTTTGTGTGATTTTGTTGTCAGCACATTCAACTATGTAAAGAACAAAGTATTTCAGAAGAATATTTAATTAATTCAGATCTAGGATGTGTTATTTTTGTGTTCCCTTTATTTTTTTGAGCAGTGTATGTGTATATATATATATATATATATATATGTTTAACTTCTGTCATGGGAAAAATGTTTGAAGGACTCTCAAGGGACTATATACAGGAGTATGTGACTCTAAATAATATTATTAGTGATAACCAACATGGGTTTACTAAGGACAGAAGTTGTCAGACTAACCTGATTTGTTTTTATGAGGAAGTGAGTAGAAGCCTGAACAGAGGGGCGGCTGTAAAAAAAGAGAAAGATAGTCCGGCTCAATTCAGGTGAAGTAATGTTGACTTTATTCCAGCGATTAAAACTTCCGTATAACAAGTGTACAATTACGCGTTTCAGACCTCTCAAGTATATGGGTCCTTCCTCATAACAAACATGAATATGAAATGGGAGCACCTCCAGATATATCCCGTACTAACCCCAAGTTAATGGGTATCACCTGGGAGGAGGAGACAACGGGAGGCGGTCTCATGCCCACTTAAATTGGTTAAAATACCTACAAGCCAAGAAATGAAAAATAAAGAGAAAAAGCTGAGGTATAGATTCTAACACAAAAAAAATGGTGATAAATGGAATCAAATGTTCACAAATCATCAAGGTAGGGATATATACAAATAGAAAACAGCAGTATACAACCACATTTAGTATTGCAAGATGAGATCATGTATTTAATCCCTGTGGTTGACGGGATCCCAGTAGGAAGATCCAGAAGGCCTCTCTGTTGAGAAGTTTCTATGCCTTTCTATGCCTTTTACTTTAAGACTAGAAACATCTCCCGCATGTGAGATTGCAAAATGTAGGCTGGCTGCAGAGACATTACGGTCTCTGTAATGCGGCACGTCAGATATATGTTTGCGTATCCGATTCTTTAATGGTTTAACAGTACAGCCTACATATTGCAGGGAGCATATTTCACATGTGATAAGATAAACTACATGTCTGGTATTACAATTAATATAAGACTGTATTTTATACTCTTTTTTTATTTATTAGTGGTAGATCGGAAGGTTTTTTCAATGGTAGTGTATTCACAGCAGATACATTTTTTGTGTCCGCATTTGAAACTACCCTTATAGTGAAGCCATGTGGCTTGTGATGTTTTTCTGTCTGAAAAGAAACTCTGACTGATTAGATTACCAATGGTGGGTGCTCTCCTTGCCACACATCTCATTCCATCAGACACAATTTCAGACCAATTGCCATCAAAATTTAGGATATGAAGATACTTTTTCATAATCCTACAGATGGCAGGAAATTCTTGGCTATATTGAGTGACAAAATAGGTGGCATGTTTTTTATTGTCAGTACTCTCAGGTTGTCTGTGTTTTAAAGGGGATTTGGGGAAAACTAAAGAGTGTCTGTTCATGTCAGAAACGTTTTTTTTTTGGCCCGCTCTATGCTGTTGCGTGGATATGCCCTACGCAATAGTCTGTTACTTATATTAGAGGCTTCCTTCTCAAAGACCTCTTGATCAGAACAATTGCGACGGGCACAGATTAATTCTCCCTTATTGCGAAGGGTATATTGCTAATGGTATGGGGAGGGTCACATGACTGGGCTAGTAATGTAGTGTTCCCAGCAAGTTGTTTCCGATAAGTGGATGTATTAACCTTGTGGGTGGAAATATTCCCCCTCAGGCACAAATCCAAAAACTGAATTTCAACATCATCAAAATGAAAAACAAATTGTATGCAATCCACACAGGAATTAAAGTGTGTAATGAGTTCTGGTATGGATGCCATCCCACACCAGACCACACCATCAATAGGTAGTCGATATAACGTCCATACCAGAGTAGACGGTCCAAAAAAGGGGAGGTGTCGATGAGGAGAAAGTGACCCTCCCACCATGCCATAAAGATGTTGGCAATGAGGGAGAGAACTTAGCCCCCATCGACACCCCTGACACCTGCAAATAAAAAGTGTCATCAAATAAGAAGTAGTTGTGCCTGAGAAGGAAATCCACCACCAGAACAGCATATTCTCTGAGTTCCATTGTGTAATCACTATAGTGGTCAAAAAACCAACATAGTGATATAATTTCCAAATTGTGGGGAATGTTAGTGTAAAGGGACGTAATGTCCGCTGTAATCCATGAATATCCCTCCCTCCATTCAAAATCAGAAAAAACCTGGAGTACAGATCTTGTATCTTTTAAAAAAACGGGAATTTAAAAAAACGGGAATTAATGGCACTAGGGGTTGTAAAAGGGAATCCACCCACTCAGAAAAACGTTCAGAAAATGAACCTATTCCAGCCACGATGGGTCTGAGAGGTGGAGGGAACACATTTTTGTGGACTTTAGGCAGCGCATGGAAAATGGGAGCTGTCGGGTGCTCCACAAAAATGTACTCCTTTTCTCTAGTACTGAGGCAACCAGAAGATAGCCCTGACTCCAAAATGTTCCTTATTTCAGATTGGAAGGACAAGAGGGGGTCGCTGGACAGGCGGGTGTAGACCTTAGTGTCACATAACATAGTGGTCACTAAATATTTGTATAATCCCCTGTCCAGAACGACCACAGACCCACCCTTGTCAGCCTCCCTGATTATGATGTCTTCTCTACCCCCTAAGTCCCGGAGGGCAGTTTTCTCTGCTGGAGTCATGTTAGATTGACCCCGTACCCTGGTGGTATCATATAAATGACATAAATTCTTTTCCACCAATTCCTGGTATTTATCCAGTGCTGCCGACCGGGACTGAATGGGATAGAAGTCCCTATTATGCGTTCTAAAGTGTGGGGAAGAATTCACATGACCCCCTTCATTTTGTGAGGCAATTTGAAGGGAGTTACAGTGGACCATTTCAATAAAACTCATCGCATTACTATGCAGTGTTAATACAACATTATCATTACCAAGATCATTATGATTGTTGTGCATGGGTGCGAATGAAGGAGCTGTGCTGATCGGCCCTTCTGTCATGTCGGAGTCAGATGTTATTCGTGGGAGTGAGGAGGCAATGCAATCGGGTGCACCTTCAGGAGATTCCTCCTGGAAGTGCTTCCTTAGTGTGAGGTTCCGGGCAAATCTGTTCACATCCAGTATGGTGCGGTAAAGATCGAAGTAAAGCGTGGGTGAGAATGATAGTCCCTTTTGAAGAACTTTTACCTGTTCCGATGTGATAATGGATGCCGACATATTGAGAACTTGAATGTCCTTGAATATCTTGAACTTGAATATCTCCTCTGCCGGGATGGATAGCAGTGGTTTCTTCCTGTGCCGCTGACCTGCCCTTCGTTTTTTGATTCCCTTTTATGCTGGGCCGTAGATGTTGCGTGGAGATTCAAATTTTTCTCCATACTGTTGGTGGGGAGGTCAGTGGCTTCAGGTGAGGACTCCATTGAATCCCGTTCCATGGAGCTGAATGATACTCTGGTTCTCGTTTTTGTCTTGAGAGGGATCTCTGTAGGATGGAGCGTGGTGTATTAGTACTAGCTTCAGCCCAGGTGTAAACTGTATTGTTGCTGTAATCAAGTAGGTCCCTGTTGAATTTATTTTTGAGGGGCGGCTGTGGATGTAGTGTTTCTCGATTTTGCAAAGGCTTTTGATACGGTCCCTCAGACGTTTAATAGGTAAAGTAAGTTCTATAGGCTTGGAAAGTATAGTGTTGCGGTCCCTCCAGTGACAGAGGTTAGAAGATCTGAGAGACTGGCTGCACGTTAGGTTATCTGACAGCCTATCTGTTTTCACTTGTTGAAGTGTTGTTGGTAATGACCACACCTCTTGTCTCAGGTGTAGCTTGTGGTCATTACTGCTCCTCTATTTAGTCTGGACTCACACTTCATACCATGCGGTTGATATTCTCTGCCTAGATTTGGAAGAGCTGGTGTGTGATCCTCATCTGAGTTCCTGCTTATCCATTTTCTATTGAAGATAAGTGTACTTCTCTTGGTATTTTGTTGCTCCTATTTGCTTGTTGTATACTAGACCTCATGGAGACGCTGGTTCGTTTATCTGGGAAGGAACCAGTAGTCTCAGACCCTGTCACTAATCCTAGGGCTTTTCAGGGTTACTAGGGCCTAGGTTTACGGTGTATGAATATTACGTAATATTCAGGGTCTATTCATACTGACAGGAGTCAGGGCTAGGTTTAGGGTTTCCTTAGGTGGTCACCATTTCCCTCTCCCTAGCCTTGAGGCCTAGTTCCTGGTCATTTTCCTTCTGTTATAATTCTGGTGTTCCTCCCCTCCCCCTACACTGTGACATTATCAACCGCCGAAAAGCCGCCATTTTGTTTGTGTCAGTGCAGCGATGGATACGATTTCTGCACTGGTCAGACAACTGCAGGGGCTGTCTTTGGAGGTAGCTGACCTCCACACGATTGTCTCACAGATCCAGAGACCACAGACGTCTGGTTCCGGCAGCAGGAACCAGGCCTGCCTTGAACCTAAGGTCGCTCTCCCGGACAGATTTTCCGGGGAAAGTGACAACTTTATTCGGTTCGGGGAGTCGTGCAAATTATATTTTAGACTGCGTCCTAACTCTTCTGGGGACGAGAGTCAAAGAGTGGGTATAATCAGTTTGTTACTTAAAGGGGACGCTCAATCTTAGGCTTTTTCATTGCTGACCGGATCACAGTCCCTTCGGTCGGCAGATGAATTTTTCAGAGCTCTAGGTCTTATCTACGATGACCCAGATCGGATCTCCCTGGCCGAGACTAAGTTGTGTGGCTTACGGCAGGGAGAGCGTTCTGTGGAGACCGATTATTTTAAATTTAGGAGATGGGCTACGGATATGGAGTGGAATGATCCAGCTCTCCGTAGTCAATTCTATCAAGGGTTATCCGAGAGCCTGAAGGACGCGTTGGTGTTTCATGAATATCCTGAGTCATTGGAAGCGGCCTTATCCCTCACTGTACGTATTGATAGACGCCTGAGGGAGAGATCTAAGGTTCCTCACTCTTAGGATGTACTATCATATAAGGTGGCGGCCTCCTCCGACACTTTGGGTAGAGAGACACATGTCTGGTGACGAACCAATGCAGCTGGGAGGAGCTACTCCTGGTGGGGAATCTGAGAATTTACTTTTGTCATTTGCTGGTAGTACTCAGGTTCTCCTGTCTGCCGAGGTGACGCTAGATTCCAAAACTGTGGGAATTGAAGTGTTTATTGACAGTGTGGCAGGGGTTAAAGGGGTTGTCCGGGTTCAGAGCTGAACCCGGACATACCTCCATTTTCACCCAGGCAGCCCCCCTGACTTGAGCATCGGAGCAGTTCATGTGGGTTCCAGCGGCCGACGTTAATGCTATTCGCCTTGTGAAAGCCTTTCACAGCGCCCATCTGGATCAGGTCGCTCCTGGGTATCCGGAGTTCAGCCGTAGAAGGGGGGGGGGGGGGGGGTTACTGTCACTGTCCCTCCAGTGGCAGAGGTTACAAGATCTGAGAGACTGGCTGCACGTTAGGTCATCTGACAGCCTATCTGTTTTCACTTGTTGCAGCGTTGTTGTTGGTAATGACCACACCTTTTGTCTCAGGTGTAGCTTTTGGTCATTACTGCTCCTCTATTTAGCCTGGACTCACACTTCATACCATGCGGTTGATATTCTCTGCCTTGAGTTGAAAGAGCTGGTGTGTGGTCCTCACCTGAGTTCCTGCTCATCCATTTTGTGTTGAAAATAAGTGTACTTCTCTTGGTAATTTGTTGCTCCCATTTGCTTGTTGTTTACTAGGCCTCAGGAAAACGCTGGTTCGTTCATCTGGGAAGGAACCAGTAGCCTCAGACCCTGTCACTAATCCTAGGGCTTTTCAGGTTTACTAGGGCCTCGGCTTCTGGTGTATGAATATTCCCACCTTCAGGGTCTATTCATACTGACAGGAGTCAGGGCTAGGTTTAGGGTTTCCTTAGGTGGTCACCATTTCCCTCTCCCTAGCCTTGATGCTTAGTTCTTGGTCATTTTCCTTCTGTTGTCATTCTGGTGTTCCTCCCCTCCCCCTAAACTGTGACATATAGTTTGTAATTGGATTAAAAATTGGTTGAAGAACCGCGTCCAGAGAGTTGTGGTCAATGATTCCTATTCAGAATGGTCCCGGGTTATAAGTGGTGTAACCCAAGGTATACTAAGTGTACTAAGCTATGTAGTACTGTACAGTCTATGGAAGATGTCTATAAACTTCAAGCTGAATTGAACATTCGGAGTAATTGGGCATCAACTTGGCAAATGAGGTTCAATGTGGATAAATGTAAAGTTATGCATCTGGGTAGTAATAATCACTGTGCATCATATGTCCTAGGTGATATAACACTGGGAGAGTCACTTATAGAGAAGGATTTGGGTGTTCTTGTAGATGGTAGATTAAATAACAGCACACAATGTCAATCAGCTGCTTCTAAGGCCACCAGGATATTGTCATGCATTTAACGAGGCATGGACTCGCGGGGATGTAATATTACCACTTTACAAAGCGTTGGTGCGGCCTCATATGGAATATGCAGTTCAGTTCTGGCCACCAGTCCATAGAAAGGATGCTCTGCAGCTGGAAAAAGTACAGAGGAGATTGACTAAACTGATAGGGGGCATGGAGGGTCTTAGTTATGAAGAAAGATGAAAATAATTAAAGTTATTTAGTCTTGAGAAGAGACGTCTAAGGGGTGTGAGGGGTAGCTTTCTTTCAGGTGATCATCTTTACAAATACCTTCGCAGACAACAGGTTTTCATGTCCCAACTCGTGCTTTATTGCGACACAAGCAGAAACAAATGATACAAAACAAAATTAAAGCCTGCCCGGCTAGGCACTACCTAAACACAGTATATCCCTGACTCACCTAAGTCACTGTTCACACACACGTGAACCCATGCGGCTTTCCCCAGCCTAATGTCCATGAGCCTCCTGGCTATTACCACACCGGTGTCTTTTGGGGGATTGTGGTCTAGTCGTCTGCCCGATGCTGACCATGCGACCCTTATCCCTAAGTGTCGAGGGACCCCCAAACCTCAGGCTAATCCTAGCCTCGTGATCTCGTGCTCCCAGCTCAGACCACACACAGAACCACTCCAGGCTTCTGTACAACACAAGACACACCCCTCTCACTTTGAGGACAGCTTTAGGCCGAATGCACACGGCCGTGTTTCACGGCCGTGAGCGGTCTGTGGTAACACGGCCTGGATTCCTGCTGAGAGCAGGAGCGCACGGCGTCATTGGTTGCTATGACGCCGTGCGCTTCATGCCGCCTCTGCACTACAGTAATACACTCGTACGAATCTAGGCCGTGTTACCACGGACCGCTCACGGCCGTGAAACATGGCTGTGTGCATTCGGCCTTATGCTCCGTTGATTGTGGCACCTGTTGCTGCCTCAGGTCTGATCACTGATGGGAAAGAGATGGATAAGGGCTCGTTCACACGAACGTGTGCTGCCCGTTGCCGTATTGCGGACCGCATTTGCGGATGCGCAATACACGGGCACCATTCCGTGGCCATTCTGCATCACAGATGCGGACCCATTCACTTCAATGGGTCCGTAAATCCGGAGATGCGGAACGGAACACTAAGGAAGCACTACGGAGTGCATTCTGGGGTTCCATTCCGTGCTTCCGCACCGCAAAAAGATAGAACTTGCTCTATCTTTTTGCGCAACGGAAGGATCGTGGACCCATTCGAGTGAATGGGTCTGCGATCCCATGCGCCTGCCTCACGGACGGTGGCCGTGCATTGCGGACCGCAATTTGCGGACCACAGCTCGGGCTTCACATGTTCGTGTGAACGAGCCCTTATCCTGCCATTCCTCTCTCCTAACAGCCATGAGGCCTGTCACTGCCTCACAGGGAGGACATGATTAACCTATACAAATATATAAATGGGCCATACAAAAAAATACGGGGAAAAACTGTTCCATGTAAAATGCCCTAAATAGACAAGGAGGCACTGCCTCCGACTAAAGAAGAAAAAGTTCAGTCTCCAGAAGCGTCAAAGCTTCTTTACTGTAAGAACTGTGAATCTGTGGAATAGACTTCTTCAGGACAAGGTGACAGCAGGAACAGGGGACAGTTTAAAAAAAGGTTTAGATGAATCCTTAAAAGTAAATGACATTAAGGCCTCATGCACATGACCATTGTGTGTTTTGCGGTCCGCAAATTGCAGATCCGCAAAACACGGACAGCTATTGATATAACTGCCTATTCTTGTCCGCAAAACGGGCAAGAATAGAATATGTTTTTTTTTTTTGCGGACCATGGAAGTGCTGTCTGCATCCTTTGCGGCCCCATTGAAGTGAATGGGTCCGCTTCCAAGCCGCAAAAACTGCGGCTCAGACCAAAACAACGGTTGTGTGCATGAGGCCTAATGCTTATGAAAATGTGTAGAAATCTGAGTCTCACTTCCTTCTGGGATTTCCCGTATTAACTACATTATGTAACTATGTAACTAATATACGGTATATATGCACAAAATCACCTGCAACTTACGTTGCCATTTGTGCTCCAGCCTTACCACGTGACTTTCCTATAGCTACTGATATTCTTACCAGTCCTCTTTAAAGGGCATCTGTCAGTAGATTTGTACCTATAAAACTGGCTGACCTGTAACATGTGCGCTTGGCAGCTGAATGATGTACATATGTGCCCGTATTGCTGAGAAAAATGATCTTTTAATATATGTAAAAGAGCCTCTAGGAGCAATGGGGGTGTTGCCGTTACACCTAGAGGCTCCGCTCTCTCTGCATCTACACACTCTGCATCTCTGCACTTTGTCTGACTTTATGAGAAGTCATGGCCAGGCGTGATCAAGTTTACACTACCTGGTCCTGTCAGAGGGTGCAGCAGTCGCAGAGAGAGCGGAGCCTCTAGGTGTAATGGCAACTCCCCCGTTGCTCCTAGAGGCTCATTTGCATATATTAAAACATCATTTTTCTCAGCATTGCGGGCACATATGAACATGAGACCAACACAGATGCCTTCAGCTGCCAAGTGCACATGTACCAGGTCAGCCAGTTTCATAGGTACAAATCTGCTGACATACGCCATTTAGGCCTCCTGCACACGACCGTTGTGTGCACCCGTGGCCGTTGTGCCGTTTTCCGTTTTTTTTCGCGGACCCATTGACTTTCAATGGGTCCGTGGAAAAAACGGAAAATGCACCGTTTTGCAGCTGCATCCGTGATCCGTGTTTCCTGGCCGTGAAAAAAATATGACCTGTCCTATTTTTTTCACGGCCAACGGTTCACGGACCCATTCAAGTCAATGGGTCCGTGAAAGAACACGGATGCACACAAGATTGGCATCCGTGTCCGTGATCCGTGGCCGTAGGTTAGTTTTTATACAGACGGATCCGAAGATCCGTCTGCATAAAAGCTTTTTCAAAGCTGAGTTTTCACTTCGTGAAAACTCAGAACCGACAGTATATTCTAACACAGAAGCGTTCCCATGGTGATGGGGACGCTTCTAGTTAGAATACACTACAAACTGTGTACAAGACTGCCCCCTGCTGCCTGGCAGCCCTGATCTCTTACAGGGGGCCGTGATCAGCACAATTAACCCCTTTAGGTGCGGCACCTGAAGGGGTTAATTGTGCTGATCATGGCCCCCTGTAAGAGATCAGGGCTGCCAGGCAGCAGGGGGCAGACCCTCCCCCCCCCCCCCCAGTTTGAATATCATTGGTGGCCAGTGCGCCCCCCCCCTCTATTGTAATAATAGGTTGGTGGCCAGTGCGCCCCCCCCCTCCCTCTATTGTAAAAATTCGTTGGTGGCACAGTGTGCGCCCCCCCCCCCACTCCCTCCCTCTATTGTAATAATTCGTTGGTGGCACAGTGTGCGCCCCCCATCGGCCCCCCCTCCCTCTATAGCATTAACAACATTGGTGGTCAGTGTGCGGCCTCCCATCTCCCCCCCCCCCCCCCATCATTGGTGGCAGCGGAGTTCCGATCAGAGTCCCAGTTTAATCGCTGGGGCTCCGATCGGTAACCATGGCAACGAGGACGCTACTACAGTCCTGGTTGCCATGGTTACTTAGCAATAGTACAATAGTAGAAGATTCATACTTACCGGCTGCTGCGCTGTTCGTGTCCGGCCGGGAGCTCCACCTACTGGTAAGTGACAGGTCTATGCGGCGCATTGCTAAATGAACTGTCACTTCCCAGTAGGAGGAGCTCCCGGCCGGACACTAACATCGCAGCTCCCAGGTAAGTATGAATCTTTTACTATTGTACTATTGCTAGTAACCCGCTGCCACCAATGATCGGGGGGGGGGGGGGGGGAGGGGGGGGGGGAGATGAGAGGCCGCACACTGGCCACCAATGTTGTTAATGCTATAGAGGGAGGGGGGGCCAATGGGGGGCGCACACTGTGCCACCAACGAAATATTACAATAGAGGGAGGAAGGGAGGGGGGGACACACTGGCCACCAATAATATTCAAACTGGGGAGGGGGGGGGGTCTGCCCCCTGCTGCCTGGCAGCCCTGATCTCTTACAGGGGGATATGATAGTACAATTAACCCTTCAGGTGCGGCACCTGAGGGGTTAATTGTGCTGATCACAGCCCCATGTAAGAGATCAGATGCTGCTAGGCAGCAGGGGGCAGTCATGTACACAGTTTGTAGTATATTCTAACTAGAAGCGTCCCCATCACCATGGGAACGCCTCTGTGTTAGAATATACTGTCGGAAATGAGGTTTCACGATCTAACTCATATCCGACAGTATATTCTAACATAGAGGCGTTCCCATGGTGATGGGGACGCTTCAAGTTAAAATATACCATCGGATTGGAGAAAACTCCGATCCGATGGTATAAAAGGGACTCCAGACTTTACATTGAAAGTCAATGGGGACGGATCCGTTTGAAATGGCACCATATTGTGTCAACGTCAAACGGATCCGTCCCCATTGACTTGCATTGTAATTCAGGACGGATCCGTTTGGCTCAGCACGGCCAGGCGGACACCAAAACGACTTTTTTTTCATGTCCGTGGATCCTCCAAAAATCAAGGAAGACCCACGGACGAAAAAACGGTCACGGATCACGGAAAAACGGGACCCTTTTTTGCGGACCGCAAAAAAATACGTTCGTGTGCAGGAGGCCTTAAAGAGGACCTGTCACCTCTCCTGGCATGTCTTTTAGTAACTACTTGCATTATGCCTACCAGAAATTATGAATGAATTGACAGCAGTCTGGGGGTGTCCCTGCGCAGTATGACACTATCCAATCAGCGCTGTCAGTATCAGATTGTCCAGGGATACCCCTCCCATCTGGAAACAACTATCTGGACCTTCATTACAAACGGCTAGCAATTCATTCAGAACTTCTAGCAGGAATAATAAAGGGATGGCATAACATACAGTCATAGAGGGGTGCAGGTAGCTACTAAAACAGACATGGAGATGTCAGCAGAGGTTTCAGGTCCAATTTAAAGTCGCTGTGTGGTTCAAGTCTAAATAAATGAAAAAGCAATCAGAGTTTGTATAGGCAGGGGCGTAACTATAGGGGAAGCAGGGGAAGCGGCTGCTTTGGGGCCCTGACCCAGAAGGGGCCCATCCAGGAGGAGGAGGACTAAAAGAGTTTGTCAGGGCCCCCTCAACAGTATTTACACAATGAAATTCTATACAGTGACAGTAAAGACAGTAGTGTATAAAACGGATGGAACAGCTGCCGGGCCTGGTCTGAGAGAGCGATCTTTACTAGCCACAGGAATGGGGGCGGCATGAAAGGAAGGGGTTGCGAAAAAATTACTGTGGGGCCCAGTCATTTCTAGCTACGCCACTGTGTATAGGTATAAAATAGTTACAGCGATCTTGGCGGTCAGCCAGATCCCAGTGTAGTGAATTGGGGAGGGGGCTTGAAAGCTCTGACTATTATCTTTTCACACTGTGTTCATATCCTGTAAACTCTCAAGGTCCTTTCTAGTAGTTGTTGTAAAAGTGAACACTGAGCAGACAAAACCAATAATCACATGCAGAGTGCAAGGAACTGAGAGTACAATACCATGGTCATCTTCCAGGGTACATGCCTTACCTATAGATATAACCACTGGGCTATTAGCAGCTGCCGCCTTCATATGAGCTTACAGTAGTAGATAAAGAGGTGACTGCACATCTATAGTCATCATTCCATTGTAATGAATGGAGACTTGACTCCAATATCCCCCCTCTCCCCCCAAATGAGCTCTTTACCGCTTGTCACCTTCCTGTGGCGGCTCCATTTCCACTTGTATTAGACAGTACGATCCCGCGGGTGATTGTCAGGAGGGAAGCGCTCCTTCCCGGCAATCGCGTGCTCATTAGCGGAGGAGACTGCTGCTATTACATTCAGCGATTTACTCCACAGTATAGGAAGAAGCGAACATTATGCCGTCACTGATCCCATACTGAATCACTGTTTGCTGGCGGCAAATCGTGATTAGACAGCATGATCTGCCACCTGCAAACAATGATTTTTAAACCTGTTAAAAAGATTCCAAATGGCAGATGCATTTGCTCGTTCATCGGGTAATCGGCAGCAGTATTAGGCCTCTTGCACACGGCTGTTGTGTGCCCGTGGCCTTATAGCGGCCCGCATACGGCGGGTCTGCAATACACGGGCACCGGCCAGTGTGTACTCCGCATCATGGATGCGGAGCCATTCACTTGAATGAGTCCGCAATCACGGAGGTGCGGAACGGAAGCACGGATCGGAACCCCGCGGAAGCACTACGGAGTGCTTACATGATGTTCCTGTCCGTGCCTCCGCACCGCAAAAAAAATAGAACTTGTTCTATTTTTTTGCGGTGTGGACGGACCCACAATGGCCGTGTGCAAGAGGCCTTACACTACCAGATCATCGCTAATGAGCATTCATACAAACGCTTGTTAGCGATGATCTGGCAAACCATCTGCCGGTCTAATCCAGGGTTTACTTGGATATTTGCATTATGTCAGATTGTCTCTGATAATAAACAGTTGTGTTCCTCACATGTGACATCTGGAATGACCATCCTTTGTTCTGTTTTACAGTTTGCACTGGAACGGACATGAAACTGCTTCATCCCTACAGCCATGAGAACCATTACCAGACTTTACGGACCCTCTACCAGGATTGTCAGGTTATCCAAGGAAACTTAGAGATCACCTACCTGAAGGAGAGCGATGATGTGTCTTTTCTGAAGGCAAGTTTTACTGGTCTTTCATATAGTATAACTAGATCTTCATTGCACACCGATTATTACTGTTAGGCCTTATCCACATGAACATAATGTATGTCTGTGTGCTGTTCATGTGTATAACACACTGCACATAGGCTCAGAAGAAAATGCTGCTATTCACACCTCCACGTAGAGAAACTCAAGACAAGAACTATTCTGGTCTGTGTCTCACTGAACATAGACCTGGAGACCATTGGAGACAATTGTCTCCAATGGTCACCAGATCCATGTCCTACGTCGACATAAAGACCTCAAGTCACCAGTGTTGTAGCCGCAACATGGAAAATTTTTAATACGTGAAAGTGAAAAATAAACTAAACTTTTACACGTGGAGTCAACATATATGAAGGCCATGTTTATAGGCTGTAACATATAAATATATGGTCCCAAATTTTTTTGTGTCTGCGCCTACAGTTTTCTAAAAGTGGTGCAAATTGCTACATTTTGGTGCAACTAGGGTTTCTACACCTTTTGACTTGTTAAAATACTTTACTAGGGCTTATTAGAATGGGTGGAGCTTCACTGAAAAGTGGATAGTTTTAAGATGTGCCCCTTTGCTCCAAATATAAGCCAAATTGTAATGTAAAATTTTGCCTCAAAGTAAGCCAACGAATAGTTGGTATAGAGTTGGATAAAATTGTCCGTCCCTGCATCACATTTATCTGCCTGCCTAAATTTACACCTTTTACAGGCTTAGTAAATCTGGGCCATTGTGTTTACAGTTTGTTACAGGTGCACATATGTTGAAGTCATATTTCCATGGGTTGAGGTCATGTTTACGGGTTGCTACATGTGCATAGATATCGAAATCTGATCACGATCACAATGTTACATGTGCACAACTCTGCCCCTCGCAAAAAAAGACATAAGTCTGAACTGTGGTCATAAACTACATTTATTGGTTCAGTCACCGAGTTCATGGTCACAGGTTAATAAACAAAGTCTGTTGACAATTTACAAATTGCCTGCTTTTTCTGGTCTAGAGCAGGGTTCCTCAACTCCGGTCCTCAGGGCCCACCTGCCGGTCATGTTTTCAGGATTTCCTTAGTATTGAGCAGGTGATATAATTAGTGTCAGTGCATCAGGACTTATCACAGGTATTTATTCATTCTGGGGGATATTCTCAAATCGTGACCGGTAGGTGGGCCTTGAGGACTGGAGTTGAGGAACACTGGTCTAGAGCACAAACACCAGACAACATCTCACCTTAAATTAGGTAATAAGGAGGACTCCAAAGGTTTGCATGGGCTTCCTGTGCAGCATGGGCCACCACGGCTAATGTAAGGAGTACATGGTACCTACAAGGCTGTTAGGCATAAGTTTTGCCATTGTCATAATTCTGAATTAAAGCAATTTGCGGCCCCATGGGAGCATATACAAAGGCATGTTGACCATCACCGCAATAGAACATGGCAGCTCTGTGTATAACATAACTCATGTTCCCACTTTAGGACATTAAGGAAGTGAAGGGCTATGTTTTAATAGCACATAATCTGCTGAGCTATATCCCCTTGGAGAAACTGCGCATTGTTCGTGGAAACCAACTCTTTCAGGATAAGTATGCCCTAGCAGTGCTGTCCAACTCACAGTCTGGAGGAACAGCTGGTCTGCAGGAACTGCGGATGAGGAGTCTCACAGGTGAGCCTAGGAACTGATGCTATATCCAGTTACTGTGGATACTATGGGGGGAAATTCCGCCCAATTTTTTTTTATCTTTTCATCTCCATATTATGACTCCCGATAACTTTTTATAATTACGTCTAAGGAGCTGTGTGAGGGCAATTTTTTTTGTGGGGACGTCTGTAGTTTTCAGTGATACAATTTTGGGGTGTGTATGGCTTTTTGATCACTTTCATTTATTAAGTTTCCTGGGGGAGGTGAAGTGACAACAAAATGGCAAATCGACCAATTAGATTTTTTTTTCTTCAAAAACAGCGTTCACCATATATACATTTATATTTAAAAAATTTGGGTGTTATGGGACGCAGAGGTGCAAATTTTAAATTTTTTATTTTTAGTATGGGAAATGGTGGGTGATTTAAATTTTTTTTTTTTTTATATTTTTAAAAACAATTTTTAAACTTTCTGTTTTACTTTGTTAACCCCCCCTTCCCAAAAAAAACAAAAAAAAACAAAACATGCAATCTCCCATAAACTACTGTGATTTAATACAGTAGTTTATGGGAAATTCAGTATGTTCTTATAGGGCACTGCCATCTGCAGACTTCAATGAGAATATACCTATGATAGGCTTGGTAGTAGGGGTAGGCGATATGCAATATAAATTTGTGGCACGATATGGATTTTGTGCATATCGCCTATATCGCCGGACCGCGATATGATCGCGCTCTCGGCGCGCAGCATGTTCTCCTGAGCCGGCACAGTGGAGAAGGAGGGAGTCCCTCCCCACTGTGCGCGGCTGCCGCTGACCACCAATGAGAACAGAGTAGGAGGAGGAGGGGAGGGACTGTGGCCACTGCGCCACCAATAATTGTGCCGACCATATCCCGGCCCCTATGACTGCACGCTGCGATCCGCCGCAATTAACCCCTCAGTTGAGGGGTTAATCACGCAGATCACAGCGTCCTGTCAGAGGTCGGGTGCCGGGAATGTTCTTCAGTCTCTGCAGTGGTGGCAGGGGGCAGTTCCGATTGGAGTCCCAGCAGTGTAATGCTGGGGCTCCGATCGGTTACCATGGCACCAGGAGTCACGCTACTGAAGTCCTGGCTGCCATGGTATGTTAGTGAGCAGCATTATACTCACGTGTGCCGTGGCCGCCGGTTGCTCCTTCTGTCTGTGCGGCGCATTGCTAATGCTTATAGCATTAGCAATGCGCCGCACAGACCTATAAGAGGAAGGAGCGCCCGGCGGCCACGGCGCACGTGAGTATAATGCTGCTCACTAACATACCATGGCAGCAGCCAGGACTTCAGTAGCGTGACTCCTGGCTGCCATGGTAACCGATCTGAGCCCCAGCATTACACTGCTGGGACTCCGATCGGAACTGCCCACTGCCACCAATGATGGGGGGGGGGGGGAGGGGGACCCTGTGGCCACTGCCACCAATGATTAATACTGGGGAGGGAGGGGGGGTGGGTTTGAGTTACCAGAGGGGGCTGATAAGAGGGAGAGGCTGGGGGGCTGATCAGAGGCTGGGCGGTGGATCAGGGGCTGGGGGGCACCTGAGAGTCTGGGGGGTCCCTGAGAGGCTGGGGGGCGGATCAGAGGCTGGGGGACACATGAGAGGCTGGGGGGCACATGAGAGGCTGGCTGCCATGGTCAGCTCCCTGCTGTTGTGTGCACAAAGCACAGGGCAGCAGGGAGTGTAAAGTCCTATTCACCCTAATAGAGCTCTATTAGGGTGAATATGACAAGGGTTCTAGCCCTTAAGGAGGCTAATAGTTATTAAAGGGAACCTGTCACCGGGATTTTGAGTATAGAGCTGAGGACATGGGTTGCTAGATGGCCACTAGCACATCCGCAATACCCAGTATTGCTATGGGGATAGCTCTGTGTGCTTTTATTGTGTATAAAAAGCGATTTGATACATATGCAAATTAACCTGAGATGAGTCAGAGCTTGAAAATATGACTCTTCTCTGGTCACACAAGTAAGATATGACTCTTTTATGTTAATTTGCATATGTATCAATTCGGGTTTTTTACACAATAAAGGCACAGAGAGCTATGGGGACTGGGTATTGCGGATGTGCTAGCGGCCATCTAGCAACCCATGTCCTTAGCTCTATACCCAAAATCTAGATGACAGGTTCCCTTTAAATAAAAAGTAAAAAAAAAAAAAAGTTTAAACCCCCCCCAATATAGAAAACAATATATTGCGATATATATCGCATATCGCACATGCTTAAAATTATATTGCAATATAGATTTTAGGCCATATCGCCCACCCCTACTTGGTAGCCTCCAGAAGGCTCCAGCCTATCACCACCAATGAACAGCTTCCCCAATCTCAGTGCGGGGAAGCCGTTTGGGCCCCAGGAGTGCAAACAGCAGATGTCATTACGGGGTTAAGGGTACAGTCAGTGGGGAAATAGTGTCACAAAAAACACCATAACAAACAAATCCAAAAGTTTTGTAGAAAAAAAAAAAACTTGTGCATAACTTTTTATTGAGGACCCAGCACAGGGGTTGTAGTTGATGAATGTGTTTGTAAAGTGACTAAATGGCATGTACTAAAGAATTCTTTGTTGATATTCTGAACCATTTTCTATATTTCATAAGGTATACCCCCTTGTTGGCCAAGACTTTTGTGCTGTCTACATGGAGGTCCGGTCAATCAAATGGTTGCAGATGGATGGTCATGTGGCCAGGCAAATCAGTCTTCCCCTTTCAAATACATGCTGTGTCACATGACCCCCCACAGAAGATGTGCCCAAAAATGAGACATGGCTTATGAAACATAGGAAACTGCAAAAAATATGAACAAAGACTATATATAAGTGCCATATAGTCATCATACATACACATTGGTCAACAGTAGCCAGAGAGTGCCCATCCGCCTTAGGCTACTTTCACACCTGCGTTTAGGTCGGATCCTGTCATGGTCTTACCTGCTTGCTGCTCTCCTTCGTTTGACATGTGCTGGCGGCCATCTTGGTTTTCTGGGTTTCTTGTAGCCTTCCACCCTGCGGCTCCTCCTTCCCCTGGGAGGAGCTGGATGCCTAGCTCATATATATAGGAGGTCTGTGGCTTCAGTTCCTTGCTTGGTCCTCTTGTGTTCACATGCTTCTAAGACTGCTGCTGCTTCTGGTTCCTGATCCTGGCTTCGTCTGACTACCCTGCTGGTTCCTGATCCTGGCTTCGTCTGACTACCCTGCTGGTTCCTGATCCTGGCTTCGTCTGACTACCCTGCTGGTTCCTGATCCTGGCTTCGTCTGACTACCCTTCTGGTTCCTGACCTCTGGCTTCGCAAAGACTCTGCTCGGTTTCACCATCCGTTTGGACTTTTGCTTTACAGCTTTATTTTCAATAAAGCCTTCTTATTTTCACTTATCTCTTGTTGTACGTCTGGTTCATGGTTCCGTGACATTAGGACCAAGCCATGAATTCTGACGGTACAGGGCCATCCTCGCTACCCGCGCTGGTTGCCAGACTTGATCAGCAGGATCACCTGTTGGGTCGGTTCGCTGTGGCGTTGCAAACCCTGCTTGAACGCACGGCTCATTTCGCTCCCGTTGCCGATGGGTCGGTTGTCGCTCCTGGGCTCGCTCCTACTGCCGCTCCGGTTGTTGCGCCAGAGTCTACCCCGACACCTGTTGTTGCGCCTGCGGTGTTTCGGGGTATGACCGGTTCTGCCCCTCTTCCACAGCGCTTTGGGGGAGAGCCAACTCAGTGCCGAGGTTTCCTTAACCAGGTGGGCATTTATTTCGAGTTGCTGCCACATGCCTTTCCTACTGAGAGATCAAAGGTGGGCTTCTTGATCTCGCTGCTCTCGGACAAGGCCTTGGCCTGGGCCAGCCCTTTATGGGAGAACAACAATCCGGTGGTTGCCGAGTTTTCCGGTTTTGTTGCTTCTCTTCGGAAGGTATTCGATGTGCCGGCTCGTGCTGCCTCTGCTGCGAAGCTCCTTATGTCCATCAGACAGGGTTCACGATCCGTAGCTGAATACGCCATTGAGTTTCGTACCCTGGCAGCAGAGGTGGGCTGGAATAATGAGGCTCTGGTCGCTGCTTTCTCTCATGGTCTCTCAGATGCCTTGAAGGATGAGGTTGCAGCTAAGGACCTACCAGTTGAGCTCGAGTCTCTTATTTCTTTCCTGATTTTGATTGACACCAGACTCAGGGAGAGACCTTCCTTTAAGGAGAACCTGCAGAGGTCTTCTAACAGATTGGTGCCTACGTTTGCTGTCCCACCCGTGCCTCCCTCTCCTCCCACGCCTCCTGGGGATGACTTGTCTGGGGGTGAACCCATGCAGCTGGGGTTTGCTCGCCTGTCCGAGGGGGAGAGGGCACTCCGGAGACGCGAGGGCCGATGCATGTACTGTGGTCTCGGTGGGCATTTTCGGTTGGCATGTCCGAACCGTCCGGGAAACGCTCGTACCCTGAGATCCTGTCGGGGGCAGATCTTGGGTGGAGTCTCCTCGTCCCCGGTTTCCCGTGTTGACAAACCACTGATCACTGTTGTCCTCTCCTGGGTCGGGGGCTCGGTGACGACCCAGGCGTTGGTGGACTCTGGTGCTGGTGGTTTGTTCATTGATAGTGTGTTCGCTGCCGCCAATTCCATTCCTCTGCAGGCTCGAGGTTCCCCACTGGCTCTTGAGGCGATAGACGGCAGACCCCTTCTGCCGCCACACGTGACTCATGAGACCCTTCCAGTGGGGATAGCCATTGGTGCCGTTCACAGAGAGTCGGTCTGCCTCCAGGTTATTTCGTCTCCACACTACTCGGTGGTCTTGGGGTACCCCTGGCTCCAGAAGCATAATCCGACTTTCGATTGGAGATCGGTCGAGATCCTCTCGTGGTCACCGCAGTGTGGGGCTAGTTGCATCCATGGGTCTGTCAAGTTGCTGTGTACTTCCTCGGACTCTCTGTTGCCTCCTGAATACGAGGAGTACCGGGATGTATTCGATAAGGTGCGCGCGGTTGCCCTACCTCCGCACCGCCCATACGATTGTGCCATAGAGTTACAATCTGGTGCCGTTCCTCCTCGTGGCAAAGTCTATCCACTGTCGGTAGTGGAGAATGAGGCCATGGAGGAGTACGTGAGGGAGGCGCTTTCACGCGGACACATTCGCAAATCTTCGTCCCCGGCAGGGGCTGGATTTTTCTTTGTGAAAAAGAAGGGCGGTGAGTTGAGGCCTTGCATCGATTACAGGGGTCTCAATCGCATCACGATCAAGAACGCTTACCCGATACCCTTGATTTCCGAGCTGTTCGATCGCCTTAAAGGGGCCACGGTCTTTACCAAACTCGACCTGAGGGCGGCATATAACCTGGTAAGGATCAAGGCGGGCGATGAGTGGAAGACCGAGTTTAACACCAGGACCGGTCATTACGAATCCTTGGTTATGCCCTTTGGGTTGTGCAATGCGCCCGCAGTCTTTCAGGAATTCATCAACGATGTTTTCCGTGACCTGTTGCAGCAGTGTGTGGTAGTCTATTTGGATGACATCTTGGTATATTCTGAATCCATGGAGGCCCACATTCTGGATGTCAGACGAGTGTTGCAACGGTTACGAGAGAACAAGCTGTTCGGTAAGCTTGAGAAATGCGAATTTCACCGATCCCAGGTAACCTTCTTAGGTTACATCATTTCCGCTGAGGGGTTCTCCATGGATCCTGAGAAGGTTTCGGCTGTCTTACAGTGGCCCCAGTCCAGTGGTCTTCGTTCCCTGCAGCGCTTTTTGGGCTTCGCCAATTATTATCGGAAGTTCATCAGGGACTTTTCCATGCTGGCCAAGCCTCTCACGGATCTGACCAGGAAGGGCAGTAATTCCCAGGTCTGGCCGCTCGAGGCCATCCGAGCTTTTGAGGCCCTAAAGTCCGCCTTTGTGTCGGCTCCGATTCTGTCGCATCCCAACCCTGGGTTGCCCTTTGTCCTCGAGGTGGACGCGTCTGAGACGGGAGTAGGCGCCCTTCTGTCTCAGCGTAGAACACCAGAGGGTCCTCTGCTTCCTTGTGGGTTTTACTCCCGGAAACTGTCTTCCGCGGAGTGCAACTATCAGATTGGTGACAGGGAGTTATTGGCCATCGTGCAGGCCCTTAAAGAATGGAGGCACTTGCTCGAGGGTTCGGTGGTTCCGGTTCTCATCCTGACGGACCACAAGAATCTGACCTACCTTTCTGAGGCCAAGAGATTGACACCACGTCAGGCCAGATGGGCTCTGTTCTTGTCTCGTTTTAATTACGTGGTCTCCTACCTACCCGGTTCCAAGAACATCAGGGCGGATGCCTTATCACGGCAGTACTCCGAGCTGTCCAGGGAGGAGTCGATTCCGACTTCGGTCATACCTCCGAATCAGATCCTGGCCGCCATTCGCACCAGCCTGACCTCTCCCCTTGGTGAGCAGATTTTGGCGGCTCAATTTGGTGCTCCCTCTGGGAGACCCAACGGCAGATGTTTTGTGCCTGAGGAGTTGCGCACTCGGTTGTTGCGAACCTACCATAACTCCAAGACCGCGGGGCATCCTGGAAAGAATCAGCTGTCCTGGGCTGTTTCACGTCTGTTCTGGTGGCCTTCCCTACGTTCCGACATCGCCGCATATGTAGCGGCATGCTCCGTTTGTGCCCAGAGTAAGTCCCCTCGGCACCTTCCGTTGGGCCTTCTGCAACCCATAGCCACCGGGGAGCGCCCATGGTCACACCTGGGGATGGATTTCATTGTGGACCTCCCTGCATCCCGAGGCCATACGGTCATTCTCATGATTGTGGATCGGTTTTCCAAAATGTGCCACTGTGTTCCTCTCAAGAAGTTACCCTCTGCACAAGAGTTGGCCACGATTTTTGCCAGGGAGGTCTTCCGGTTGCACGGTTTGCCTAAGGAGATTGTGTCGGATCGGGGGAGTCAGTTTGTGTCCAGGTTCTGGCGCGCCTTTTGCTCCCAGTTGGGGATTCATCTCTCCTTCTCCTCGGCCTACCACCCTCAGTCCAATGGGGCCGCAGAACGATCCAATCAGGCCTTGGAGCAATTCCTTCGTTGCTATGTCTCCGATCACCAAGACAATTGGGTTGACCTCCTGCCTTGGGCTGAGTTTGCCAGGAACACGGCGGTGAACTCTTCCTCTGGGACGTCTCCCTTCATGGCCAATTATGGGTTCCAACCTGCCGTGTTACCGGAGGTATTCTCTCCCCAGGATATTCCGGCTGTGGAGGATCACCTTTCCGTCCTACGTGCTTCTTGGGTACAGATCCAGAAGTCCCTTGAGGTCTCTGCGCAGCGCCAGAGACTCCAGGCTGATCGCAGACGAGCGCCTGCTCCTTCCTACCAGGTCGGAGACCGTGTATGGTTGTCCACCCGCAACCTCAACCTTCGAGTGCCCACTCCCAAGCTGGCGCCTCGCTTTGTTGGTCCCTTCCGAGTGCTTCGCAGGGTAAACCCGGTAGCCTATGCCCTTGCGCTTCCTCCTGGCATGCGGATCTCCAACGTGTTTCATGTCTCCCTGTTGAAGCCACTGGTGTGTAATCGTTTCACTTCCTCGGTTCCTCGGCCTCGTCCGGTCCAAGTGGGCAATCGTGAGGAATATGAGGTGAGCAATATCCTGGACTCACGCCTGGTCCGCGGTCGGTTGCAGTTTTTGGTCCATTGGCGTGGTTATGGTCCAGAGGAGCGTTCCTGGGTTCCCTCCGCAGATGTCCATGCTCCTGCCTTGCTCCGAGCCTTCCACGCACGCTTCCCTCAGAAACCGTTTTGTGCTCCGCGGAGGAGGGGCCCTTGAGGGGGAGGTACTGTCATGGTCTTACCTGCTTGCTGCTCTCCTTCGTTTGACATGTGCTGGCGGCCATCTTGGTTTTCTGGGTTTCTTGTAGCCTTCCACCCTGCGGCTCCTCCTTCCCCTGGGAGGAGCTGGATGCCTAGCTCATATATATAGGAGGTCTGTGGCTTCAGTTCCTTGCTTGGTCCTCTTGTGTTCACATGCTTCTAAGACTGCTGCTGCTTCTGGTTCCTGATCCTGGCTTCGTCTGACTACCCTGCTGGTTCCTGATCCTGGCTTCGTCTGACTACCCTGCTGGTTCCTGATCCTGGCTTCGTCTGACTACCCTGCTGGTTCCTGATCCTGGCTTCGTCTGACTACCCTTCTGGTTCCTGACCTCTGGCTTCGCAAAGACTCTGCTCGGTTTCACCATCCGTTTGGACTTTTGCTTTACAGCTTTATTTTCAATAAAGCCTTCTTATTTTCACTTATCTCTTGTTGTACGTCTGGTTCATGGTTCCGTGACAGATCCGTCTGGTATGTGCCCAGACGGATCCGCACCTATAATGCAAACGCTTAGATCCGTTCAGAACGGATCCGTTTGCATTACCATGAACAAAAAAAAAAAAAATTACATTGAAAGTCAATGGGGGACGGATCCGTTTGAAAATTGAGCCATACTGTGTCAACTTCAAACGGATCCGTCCCCATTGACTTACATTGTACGTCTGGACGGATCCGTTTGCCTCCGCACGGCCAGGCGGACACCCGAACGCTGCAAGCTGCGTTCAGGTGTCCGCCTGCTGAGCGGAGCGGAGGACAAACGGAGCCAGACTGATGCATTCTGAGCGGATCCGCATCCATTCAGAATGCATTAGGGCTGGACGGATCCGTTCGGGGCCGCTTGTGAGCCCCTTCAAACGGAACTCACAAGCGGAGCCCCGAACGCTAGTGTGAAAGTAGCCTTAATACATTCCATGTACTGTCCATTGATTTCAATGAAAACTGTGTAAAGCTTCATTTTTCCTGTGTGTGGTGGTGCTGCTGCTGCAAGGGAAATGTTCCCTCACAGATTACATCTGATTATCAAGGGTCCGAGCATTAGGAAACGCTGTGATCAGCTTAAAGGGAGTCTTTCACGCAGATTCACCCTATTAACCTAATAACAGTGTTATGTCCACGGCATCCCCCTATTAAAACTGTGCTTACCGTTAGTTCCTTGCTAGCATCGTTGTGCAGAAAAACACTTTTAATCCGTATGCAAATGAGGCTGTGAAGGTGCCCAGGGGCGGCGTTACAACGGCCGGTGCCCAGGCCCCTGGGTCATTTTCATACGAAGCCACTCCCCCTCCGCCGCGTCTGCCCACCCTTAGTCTCTGCTCTAACCTCCCTCCTCCCGTCCGTAATCCCGCGCATGCGCCGATGAACGAGCACAGTCGGGCTGGGGCATCGCAGTTTACCATGCGTTATCGCGTTCATCGGCGCATGCGCGGGATTACGGACGGGAGGAGGGAGGTTAGAGCAGAGACTAAGGGCGGGCAGACGCGGCGGAGGGGGAGTGGCTTTGTATGAAAATGACCCAGGGGCCTGGGCACCGGCCGTTGTAACGCCGCCCCTGGGCACCTTCACAGCCTCATTTGCATACGGATTAAAAGTGTTTTTCTGCACAACGATGCTAGCAGGGAACTAACGGTAAGCACAGTTTTAATAGGGGGGATGCAGTGGACATAACACTGTTATTAGGTTAATAGGGTGAATCTGCGTGAAAGACTCCCTTTAACATTGGTTAGATATTGTCAAAAGCAGGTGCACCCTTTAAGATACACCAAACTGGAGGCTTTAATTTATCATATCTGTAAGGTTTACTCATATGTAGCATTTTCTAATGCTTTTTTTTTTTTTTTACTTATTCCCTTGCTTCTCTCTACAGATATCCTAAAAGGGGGGGTGATCATACAGAATAATACCCAACTTTGCTTTCATGAAAGCATCAAATGGGAGGACGTCATGATTCAAAGCGACCGTTTCCATAAAGACGTGGTTCTACAGAGTGGAAGCCGTCTATGTAAGCAAACTCGTTTGGCATATAGGTTTAAAGGTGACAGATATCTGCTCAGAGTGGGGACACCCATTTTCAGGGGGTCAATCAATATATAAACAGTGATTTGCAGCTGGGTCTCATGGTTAGGCCTCAGGCACACGACCGTTGTTGGGTTGCGTGTCCGTTGTTCCGTTTTCCGTGATTTTCTGCGGACCCATTGACTTTCAATGGGTCCGTTGAAAACTCGGAAAATGCACCGTTTGTCATCCGCGTCCGTGATCAGTGTTTCCAGTCCGTGAAAAAAATAGGACCTGTCCTATTTTTTTCACGGACAACGGTTCACGGACCCATTTAAGTCAAAGGGTCCGTGAAAAAACACGGAGGCACACAAGATTGTCATCCGCGTCCGTGATCCGTATCCGTTTTTTTCCTATCATTTTCAAGGCAAACTTGACTTAGATTTTTTTTTCACTTTTCATGTCTGGTGATCCTCCAAAAATCAAGGAAGACACACGGACAAAAAAACGGAAACGGATCACGGAACAACGGAACCCCGTTTTGTGGACCGTGAAAAAATACTGTCGTGTGCATGAGGCCTAACGGGAACTAGTTCTATTGCTGAGGCTGCTTATTGTGGACAATCACTAATGTCCAGATCACTAAACACTTGTGTCACCTGAGACGGTTCTCATAAAAGTGGTTTGGGGTAAAAGTTTGTGGGCCACTAGACATGTCTTGATTGATGGACTATTGTTGGGATAGACAATAGTGCAGCACATCCATAAGACCACTCTGTTACCTATGCAGGTATTTCAGCCATACATCCAGAAGTGGTAATAGCAGAGGCCCTTTAGTGTTCTTATTCAGCAAGAAGAGAGAAGTTAGTAGGTGACTCTCCTTTCTTTCTTCTCTTGTAAGGTCCTCCTTGCTCAAGCAGCTGCGGATCCTTGTCCTCAGGAACAGCGGGATCATGCTGGGGAGAGGGCGAGGAGAACTGTCAGATTTGTGAGTACCTAGTATGATTTGTATTACTATGATCAAACAGAGTAAAGAAATTGAAACATCTACTGAAATTGCAAATTCAGGTACCCTTTCTTAGTGTCGAAATTTTTTTGGTTCAGAGCAAGAGAGAAAGCAAGAAGGTTGTATCTCTCATTGATAACTTTAAAAAAGATGTGTAGGTTGCCAGGACATACACGCACATGGAACAGGAGGGGGCAGATGCGGACTGGGAATTTAAAGTGGTCCTGGAAAAACTGAAATTTACAGAAAATGGTGCACTACAATGGTAAATGCAATTGACAATATATGGCTAAACTCTCACTCTGATATTAAAATGAGACTTTCGCCAATATATTCTTATATCAAGAACATACCGGAGCCCACGCAACCCGTCAAGGTCTCTCATAATGGCACGGGACCTAACGCTAACCTACCTGTGCCGTATGGGCAATTACAGATAGGGGATTAAAGTCCGACACACAGCGAACAGCTCCCAGTTACCTCCAGCGTGAAATCACACATAGAATGGGAGGAGGGAGGAGGCTGTGAGTCCCACCTATCACTAACTCATGTGACGCAGGCCGCACATGTGCACCTGAATGTTACCCATAGATCAAAATCAAGGTACATTCAAAACTGGAGTTGCCACACCTCCAGGCGTGCATGTACAAACAGAATAACAGAATAAAGTGGTCTTAAAAGGCAGAAGCTCAAAACACTATATGCTGTTGCACATTTCTAGCCGGGGGAGCAAATCCTGTACATGTGATCCGTTGCTAACAGCAATCCCCAGCAGAAATGCATACAATGGAGGATGCCCTCAGCGGACCACATGTACCACAAAGACATCCTACACAGGATAGCCAAATGTGCGGATGTGATTGGCTATATAAAACAGAAATTAACAGAAAATTGTGCACTACAATGGCAAATGCAATTGACAATATATGGCTAAACCCTCACACTGATATTAAAAATGAGACTTTCTTTTTTTATATAGCCAATCACATCCGCACATTTGGAGGATGTCTTTATGGTTCATGTGGTCCGCTGCGGGCATCCTCCATTGTATGCATTTTTGCTGGGAATTGCTGTTAGCAACGGATCACATGTGCAGGATTTGCTCCCCCGGTTAGAAATGCGTGACGGCATATGGGGTTTTGAGCATTTTCTTCCTTTTAAGACCTCTTTATTCTGTTATTCTGTTTGGCCCTGGAAAAAAACTGAAAGTAGCCCTTTGTTGTAGGCGAGTCCAAACTGAAAGAAGGTGGGATAATAAAAGTAGGCAGGGACTACAGAAGTAGGCTCCTAGCATATGGGGGGCTTGGGGTGGCCCCCTGGGCATTGGCCCACCGAGACATTTCCCTGTAGGACAGTCTACCCCTGGGAGGGGGGACCTTGGACCCATATTTAGACATTGGCATCATTGACATCAGTATCAGTATAGCAACATGAAGATTCCTGCACCTTTTAGGAAAACTTAAAGGGGTTGTCTGATTTCAACAAATAGCATTTATTATGTAGAGAAAGTTAAGGCACTTACTAATGTATTGTTATCCATATTGCCTTCTTTGCTGGCTGGATTAATTTCTCCATCACATTGTACACTGCTCGATTCCGATACTCGGAACTGTCTGCTCCCGGTGACCGCATGTGTTTCAGAGCGGCTCGCGATGCAGGCACAGGTAAGGACTTACCTCTGCATCGCCGGACTTGGGAGTGAAGATGGCAGATCGCATGCGTTCGTCGGCGAACACTGCGAACTGGCCATCACTGGTTACGACTGCCCTGCAATCCAGCAGTGGTGGCCGTTCTGAGGTCAAAAGAGATTTTGTAATATTAAAATCCACTATGAAGGCTTTTCTTTACCCAAAGTTTAAAGAGAATGGTTGTATATCCTGAAACGAAAGATCAAACTATTTTATAATTGTGATATAAAATTGCTGCGGCGGCCTTGGATTGTGACCTCCTCTCTGTTTTTTATGCCAGTGACCAGCATTATCTGCCAGAGCGGCTGCCAGAGATGTAAAGGGAAACATTCCAGTGACTGTTGTCATGAACAGTGCGCGGCCGGATGTACTGGACCTAAGAACACCGACTGTCTGGTGAGAGCACAGCGCAATTGTTGCGTGTCTGTATTTACCTTCATTATTTTTGGATATTTTTCTTTTTGTGCTAACATTAAAATGTTTCCAAAAATATAATAGCATAAAGCTGATCCAAAATCGAATGGATTATGTATAATATTAGCCATGATTTGTTGCATGGGGCTATTCCACAACTGTTGAGTAAAGAGCCAATAGTAGGGGTGGAATGATTATTTAGGTAATGTAGCAGGGCCCAGAGCACTGGGGAGGCCCACAGCCCTCCACCTTAAAACCGCACCCCATATCATTATAGGGAAGGGGCCCAGAACTGATTTTAAATGATAAAAAATATATCGGGGGAGTTAAGAGGCCAAAGACCATTTATTTCCAAGGGTCCCATACATTTCTCAATGTGTTTTGGCTAATAAGATTTGAAGTGAATTCTGCATTCATGTTTCCTCTGATCTTTAAAGAAGGCTTCTCACTAATTTTCCCCCCATGTACTCCCTCCTGCTCTCTTTGCAACTATCGCGCCCTCTCCACTTTGATTGACAGGGCCAGGCAGGGAAAACGTCATCTCTTTGGTCCTGACTGCTAAGGTCAATCAAAGTGCAGAGGGCTCCACAGTTGCAGAGGGAACAGATCCTCTAGGTGTAATGGCAACGCCCCCGTTGCTCCTAGAGGCTCATTTGCATATATAGAAACTTAATTTTTCTCAGCAATGCGGGCACATATGAACATGAGACCAACACAGATGCCTTCAGCTGCCAAGTGCACATCCAACAAGTCAGTCAGTTTGTAGGTACAAAGCTGCTGACAGATGCCCTTTGATTTTGGACAGCTCCTTTGACAAATGAAAGGTGGAATCTGATTGGTTGCTATGGGCAACTAAGCCAGTTCTACTTTACACCATTTTTTTTTTACTACCATACGACCTAAATATATATATTTTTTCCTCCAGGCATGTCTTAATTTCAACAACAGCGGCATTTGTGAGATGCACTGCCCTCCTCTCACCATATACAACCCTCTGACCTTTCAGACCGTAATTAATGTCAACGGAAGATACACTTTTGGAGCAACCTGTCTCGTCAAATGTCCTTGTAAGATGGCTTTACTGATTCTTGTTATTATCAGCAGCACCCCGACTATACAGTTCATTATTCCCGTTTGGAAATTGTGTTACAATACGTGACTGCAGAAACACCTCAACATTTTGTGAAATCGATTTCAATATCTATAGAAACTGAAATGCTGGAATACAAATGATTGGATGCAACAACATAACATATGACTTCATTTTTGTCACGTAGACAACTACTTAGCCACTGACGTTGGTTCCTGCACTCTGCTTTGCCCACATGAAACTCAAGAGGTCCTAGCAGGAGATATGCAGAAGTGTGAAAAATGTGACAAGTGCACCAAAGGTAATTGACGGATGTTTTCTTAGCCATATCAAAACTCAAGACGATGTCTTCATGCATATTGCTGTCTTAGTGCTTCTTGTTACACCTGTTCATGATATAGTGTGAAGGCCAGGGCTGGAGTATGTGGACACCTACGGCAACATTGAGGGAAGAGTTTACATTTCTACAGCCAATGAAGCCATTGTCTAAGCGGCTTAGAATGCTGTATGACACGACCGTACATACGTTTATGGGCGTTGCATGTACAGACGTAGCATGCCTGTTTGGCAGTGCCCAATGTGCATGTTACTGGGTGAATCTGGACACTACCATATTTTCAAGTTGTAACTGTACATCCATTTGCAACCTGCAGAAAAAAGATAGAAGATGTCCTATTTTTCTCCATTTTACGCACACGAATAAGACATTTTTACAGGAGGTAGAAAAAATGGAGGCATGCACATTGTATGGGGGACCCATACAGTCATGTGCATGAAGCCTTAATTTCAGGAACCAAGGGTAGTAGAGTTTTCTGCATGAACACGTAAGAAATACAAACTCCATGTGCAGCTGAACAGGATCTGTGCACATGGCAACGCCTTCATAATGCTATACTGACTCTTCTTTCCCACCTTACTTCCAACCTTTACTTTAATTTTAGCCCTCAAGACAAAATAAAGCTAGATAGAAAACCAATGGACCTCATGTGGTTCGTCAAATGCCATTTAGATCTGTCTTAAGACCGGTCTGGCAGAGCATTTTGGCTACTGTTATGAGTGTAAGCCACAACACAGATGTGAATAGAACCTTACTGAGCCAAGACTATTCCTAATAATGTAAAGTGTACATGCTCTTTATAGACATTTAGGGGGAGATTTATCAAACTGGTGTAAGGTAGAACTGGCTTAGTTGCCCAGAGCAACCAATCAGATTCCACCTTTCATTTTCCAAAGGAGCTGTGAAAAATGAAAGGTGGAATCTGAATGGTTGCTATGGGCAACTAAGCCAGTTCTGCTTTACACCAGTTTGATAAATCTCCCCCATAGTCCACATAGAAACAATAAAAAGAAGAAAATGGTTGGCACTTCCAATGTCATTCAGGTACTCAATGATAGGAAGGTCTCACACATACAATGTCTTAAATCACCATGGCACTCAGATAATAGTTGTAACGCAAAGCAGAATTTTATTGATAAACCAGCTGAAAAAATGTTGTGGTGTTAAACAGGCAGGAAGTGCTCAAACCCATATGCAGTTATGCACATACAGTACAGACCAAAAGTTTGGACACACCTTCTCATTCAAAGAGTTTTCTTTATTTTCATGACTATGAAAATTGTAGATTCACACTGAAGGCATCAAAACTATGAATTAACACATGTGGAATCATATACATAACAAACAAGTGTGAAACAACTGAAAATATGTCATATTCTAGGTTCTTCAAAGGAGCCACCTTTTGCTTTGATTACTGCTTTGCACACTCTTGCCATTCTCTTGATGAGCTTCGAGAGGTAGTCCCCTGAAATGGTTTTCACTTCACAGGTGTGCCCTGTCAGGTTTAATAAGTGGGATTTCTTGCCTTATTAATGGGGTTAGGACCATCAGTTGCGTTGAGGAGAAGTCAGGTGGATACATAGCTGATAGTCCTACTGAATAGACTGTTAGCTGCTTTTTTCTTGCCATAATACAAATTCTAAGTAAAGAAAAACGAGTGGCCATCATTACTTTAAGAAATGAAGGTCAGTCAGTCAGCCGAAAAATTGGGAAAACTTTGAAAGTAAGGGCTATTTGACCATGAAGGAGAGTGATGGGGTGCTGCGCCAGATGACCTGGCCTCCACAGTCACCGGACCTGAACCCAATCGAGATGGTTTGGGGTGAGCTGGACGGCAGAGTGAAGGCAAAAGGGCCAACAAGTGCTAAGCATCTCTGGGAACTCCTTCAAGACTGTTGGAAGACCATTTCAGGGGATTACCTCTTGAAGCTCATCAAGAGAATGCCAAGAGTGTGCAAAGCAGTAATCAAAGCAAAAGGTGGCTACTTTGAAGAACCTAGAATATGACATATTTTCAGTTGTTTCACACTTGTTTGTTATGTATATAATTCCACATGTGTTAATTCATAGTTTTGATGCCTTCATAGTCATGAAAATAAAGAAAACTCTTTGAATGAGAAGGTGTGTCCACACTTTTGGTCTGTACTGTATATACAGGGGAGCAAATCCTGCACTTGTAGCCCGGTGCTAATGGCGATCCCCAGCAAAAATGCATACATTGGAGGATGCCTGCAACGAACCACAAGTACCACAATAGACATCCTACACAAGATAGCAATTACGCTCCTGTAATTTGCCCACTGGCTCCTGGTATTGTCCATATGGCACAGGTAGGTGAGTGTTAGGTCTCGAGCTACTTGAGAAACCTTGGCGCGGTGCTTGGGCTCAGACATGTCCTACACAGTAGGATAGGTTGGCTAATCTCTCAATTTTAACATCAGTATGAGGGTTTAGTACGACTGCAGAGTGCACCTGTCTTTGCAAATGTTATTAGAATTTTATTGATCCATCCAGTTACATAAATGCTGTGGTGACTTAAGACATGGAACCAATAGTCTTATCATCAGCACCAATATCTGTACAGATATATAATATATTATATAAGCAAGTCCTGCAGAAGTGACAGGTGCCTAGTACAGCCACTAGTCTCTAGTATAACAAAGCTATAATAAGAAATCCCATTTAGAAGTGCATGGTTTTATCTGGATCTTTGTTCTCCTTCAGTTTGCTATGGTCTTGGAATGGACTTCCTGAAGACGACTCCATTTATTAATTCTGCCAATATCCAGAATTTTCGAGGATGCAAAAAAATTGTTGGGAACCTGGTATTCCTTCCTGAATCCTTCCAGAGGTTTGTAACAGTACTTTTGATGAGGGATCCCAAGTACTTATTATGTTGTCCTATACTTTGTAGGCAGTCTCTAAATGTCTCACATTTGGGTTATAAAACCAGGTGCAGAATAATGAAAATAAAGTGCTGGATCCGGCATAATGGAAAAGAATGGCATGGGACAGAGCCTACTGACTTGTAATAAAGTCCACTGAGTTTCCGTCAGAAAGTCTGGAATTTCATCTGCTATATTTGATGGATTCTCTGATGGACTCCCACAACAGATTTGAATCAGCCCTTAGCTACTCTTCAGCTTATCCACTGATATGGTGCATCCATAGTGGCTAAACAATTACATCTGGGTCTTGAAAACCTAGTGGTTGATTTTGGAAAAATAATAACAGTCAAACTCCAATGTAGCTCAATATAAACTAGTCCGCAATCATAATCCAAATTTTACCATATGTTCTATTGGAGTGTGGGTCTTTATCATGATACAGTGACCTGGAAGTCACTCAATAGGCCTATCCATAATATGCATTAAATCTCAATCTTTTTTAATTTGAAATGTATCCTATCTAGTTTAATGGCACAGGTAGCTATAGATATGGGTTATACAGTATATGGGGTTGTACATATAGAAGGCTTAAATGGGTTGTCTGGCCTTGGACCTGACAACCCCTTTGGTCCAGACCTGTGCCCGTGAACATATAAAAAGGAAGACACACCTTCCGCGGTCCTCCTGCTGTTCTATTTCCGGAATCTTCTGGTTCGCTTAGGACTAGGAAGTGGTTGGGTTCCGTGACTGCTGCTGGCAATCTCAGGCTCCAGCATCCACAGAGACTTTAACGGTACATCACTGCTGTGACGTGGAGCAGTGGTGGGATCACAGACAGGTGATTCGTCCATTTTTTATGTTCAGGGGCTTTAGGAGCACACAGCTGGACCAAAGGGGTTGCCGAGTCCTAGGCCATCCAATTGCTCATTTACCGATGATTGGTTCAGTGGCAGTCAAACAAACATAAGTCAGTTACTAGGGCAGGATGACATGGACATGGGAGGTAAGTGGGGGCTGGGGTAGTTTACGAACAGTTCCAGTCCTGCTTTGGATAGAGTGGAGAATCCCATCTAGAATATTGTATAGAGCAGAATTGCACTCCTGCCAAAGAATGTCCATTTCAATTAACAGATTACATTGATGTTACAGGACTTCAGATAACACCACTCAGCTGACTGTGGAGGACTTGGAAGTCTTCAGGACCCTTGAGGAAATTATAGGTACCTGATTTGAATTTGGTTTTTATGGGACTTCTAGGAGGCAAGAGATTTCAATGACTGGAATTGCATTAACTGTACAGAATATCGCAGACCAGAAAAAAAAAAATCTAATTAAATTTAGCAACATTTTTATCCGGGTTCCCTTAGTAATAGTTCTTCTTTAGGACTTGTGCACATGGTTTTACGATTTACTACAAATGGCAATTTATAAGAAGCCAGAATACGGCACCTCTTCTCCAACATTGTGCCCTCCTGTGCGCCAATTATTATTATTTCTATTATGTGTGATAAGCTGGAAATCTATATCCGTGAAGTTGTTCCTTCATGCTGTCTTTTATGATGCAGGCTATATATACATTGACATGTGGTCTGATGAGCTGAATAGTCTTCAAGTGTTTGAGAACTTGCGTCTCATTCGGGGCAGGCTGCTATATAAGTAAGTATATTACATTGAATTCTGAACAAATGTATGCGTTACTGAGGGGATTCCAGTTTACATTGGCACAGTTAGTAAACTGGTTCATTCCTCCTCCTGTTCCAAAACTTTGCAACATTAGCAGGTAGCAGGTAGGGGGAAACAGCCTAGATATTAAGTAGACCTTTTGTTCTACAGGGTAGGTATGGTATTGGGGAAGTAATACAAATGCCAGCTCTCTTGTCCATTGATTAAGGTTGTTGAGTTGTTAGCTAGCACCAGCATAGGGGCCGAAGTTTGACTTTTAGCTATGGGATTGCCACACTGTATGAATGAATACTATATTTAATAATAGGACTGCAGAACTTTCCACTAGTCACAGTTCATAATGTAAGCAAAACTGTCTCCTGTATATCCAATCAGATGCTTCTTCCTTTATATAGACACTTTTCCAGAAAACTACACTGCTCAAAAAAATAAAGGGAACACAAAAATAACACATCCTAGATCTGAGTTAATTAAATATTCTTCTGAAATACTTTGTTCTTTACATAGTTGAATGTGCTGACAACAAAATCACACAAAAATTAAAAAATGGAAATCAAATTTTTCAACCCATGGAGGTCTGGATTTGGAGTCACCCTCAAAATTAAAGTGGAAAAACACACTACAGGCTGATCCAACTTTGATGTAATGTCCTTAAAACAAATCAAAATGAGGCTCAGTAGTGTGTGTGGCCTCCACGTGCCTGTATGACCTCCCTACAACGCCTGTGCATGCTCCTGATGAGGTGGCGGACGGTCTCCTGAGGGATCTCCTCCCAGACCTGGACTAAAGCATCTGCCAACTCCTGGACAGTCTGTGGTGCAACGTGACGTTGGTGGATAGAGCGAGACATGATGTCCCAGATGTGCTCAATTGGATTCAGTTCTGGGGAACGGGCGGGCCAGTCCATAGCATCAATGCCTTCGTCTTGCAGGAACTGCTGACACACTCCAGCCACATGAGGTCTAGCATTGTCTTGCATTAGGAGGAACCCAGGGCCAACCGCACCAGCATATGGTCTCACAAGGGGTCTGAGGATCTCATCTCGGTACCTAATGGCAGTCAGGCTACCTCTGGCGAGCACATGGAGGGCTGTGCGGCCCTCCAAAGAAATGCCACCCCACACCATTACTGACCCAATGCCAAACCGGTCATGCTAGAGGATGTTGCAGGCAGCAGAACGTTCTCCACGGCGTCTCCAGACTCTGTCACGTCTGTCACATGTGCTCAGTGTGAACCTGCTTTTATCTGTGAAGAGCACAGGGCGCCAGTGGCGAATTTGCCAATCTTGGTGTTCTCTGGTAAATGCCAAACGTCCTGCACAGTGTTGGGCTGTAAGCACAACCCCCACCTGTGGACGTCGGGCCCTCATATCACCCTCATGGAGTCTGTTTCTGACCCTTTGAGCAGACACATGCACATTTGTGGCCTGTTGGAGGTCATTTTGCAGGGCTCTGGCAGTGCTCCTCCTGTTCCTCCTTGCACTAAGGCGGAGGTAGCGGTCCTGCTGCTGGGTTGTTGCCCTCCTACGGCCTCCTTCACGTCTCCTGATGTACTGGCCTGTCTCCTAGTAGCGCCTCCATGCTCTGGACACTACGCTGACAGACACAGCAAACCTTCTTGCCACAGCTCGCATTGATGTGCCATCCTGGATAAGCTGCACTACCTGAGCCACTTGTGTGGGTTGTAGACTCCGTCTCATGCTACCACTAGAATGAAAGCACCGCCAGCATTCAAAAGTGACCAAAACATCAGCCAGGAAGCATAGGAACTGAGAAGTGGCCTGTGGTCACCACCTGCAGAACCACTCCTTTATTGGGGGTGTCTTGCTAATTGCCTATAATTTCCACCTGTTGTCTATCCCATTTGCACAACAGCATGTGAAATTGATTGTCACTCAGTGTTGCTTCCTAAGTGGACAGTTTGATTTCACAGAAATGTGATTGACTTGGAGTTACATTGTGTTGTTTAAGTGTTCCCTTTATTTTTTTGAGCAGTGTACTTCCTTCAGTACAATACAACATCACGGGTCTTCTCAAGGTGCAATACACTGTACTAAATAGTGCACATTATCAAATATTACATCTTGAACTCCTTTGCAGTGGAGCATATTCTCTGGTCATCCGCAATCTTTCCATCTCGTCTCTCGGATTGCGGTCTTTGAAAGAAATCAGCAGTGGAATTGTACTGATAGAGGGGAACTCTAACCTCTGCTTCTTGGACACAGTCCCATGGACAAAAATATTCAGGAATTCCAGACAGACTATTCTGCAGACCGGCAATGAGCCACAAACTACGTGTGGTAAGTAGTGATACAGACAAGAGGACCAATTAACTAAAGTGGCCCAGGCCACGGTTGTCTTTCACATGCTCAACATTCAATGTAGGTCCCTCCTACATTGCTTCTAACATTATGGTGCTTGTGGTCAACCAGAGATACGTAGTGTGGTACCTATGATCTTGAGTGGCACCATATCTTTGTAAATATTGATGTAATATTTTCTTGTATTTTTTTAGAGGAAGAGGGCCATGTATGTTTTCATCTTTGTGCCAATGCGGAGTGCTGGGGCAGTGAAGCATCCCAGTGTATGCAGTGTGATGGTTTGGTACGTGGGCTTGACTGTGTGGATTCTTGCAATGTTGAGGAGGGGTGAGTACTGATGTTCAGGATCACTCTGAAATGATATCTAATAAACCATTTAATATATCAACTGTTTCTCTTTTCAGGGATCCAAGAGAAATTATCAATGGAAGCCAATGTATAGCATGTCACCCAGAGTGCATGCCTCGGAATGCATCGAATACATGCTTTGGCCCAGTGGGTGCATCCTATTTCATATATTACATACATTTCACAGTATAATGGATGCTCTTAGACATCATAACTTAAGACCTTCCTTTTTTTTCTTGCAGTTAGCAGATCAGTGTGTGCAATGTGCACATTACAAAGATGGGGCCACTTGTGTTAATCAGTGTCCAAGTGGGAAAAAAGTTGACTCCTACGTGCCCATTTGGAAGTATGCAGATAAAGATGGCATCTGCCAGCTGTGTCCTGTTAACTGCTCCCATTCGTAAGTGAAGCATTTGTCTACATTCACAATGGCTGCAGGAAAAACATGTACGATTCATTTATAGATTTGGGGTAATGATCTTGAGTGTGGTTTCATCCTAAAGATGGTATGACAGGTCCAAAAGAGCAGTAGAACAGAACTCTGCATTCTGGCTCAAAGAGGGAGGTCACACTCTGCAATGTCTATATTCACTATTCAAGCATATGAACAGGGTGTGATTCATGGACCCCAAGAATTTCATGGGAAAATAATTTCAGGTACAGTGGGAAAATGTTGCCTTTGCATCCATGTGAAGCATTAGCAAATCCAATAAGGCTGCAAGTGAATAGAAATCCTTGTTAGAACTGTTTCTGTTATCAGCAGTTAAACAAGTTGAGAAAACAAAGATAAAAAGTTGGCAGCTTGTCCACAGCTTTATGTACTTAAAAGGGTTGCATGAGATTGGAAAAAAAAAGGCCTGTTTTCCAGAAATAGCGCCATTCTATGGGCTGCGTACAGTATCACGGCTTAGCCAAATTATATTCTATAAACAAAGAATATCTAAATAGAGAAGTGCAATTATTCCTTATGTTGAGGGAGAGTGCTCTTCATTCTTACACTGTGGACATAATATGATAATCAATATATTTATTAAAACTTATGCAACGGAGGAGTGGAGCAGTTTCTAATAGCAACCAGTCCTACTGCAGATCTGTAACTGGATAAAGTTATCTGATAGGTTGCTAAGAGCGACTGCTCCTTTGCGGTTTTGATGTATCTCCTACAAAGTCTCTGAACAATGGTCACTTTTGTGACAAAAATGTCTGTATGTCATGACAGGTGTGATAAACAAGACGAGAAGGGGTGCCCCATCATTGTGAATAATAGGTGAGTGCCTGTGTAGTGTATGATTTAGCGGATTTTCCTTGGGTCCATGTGTGTTACGTTTTTTACTATTACTTTCCTCTACAGTCAAACCTATATGATAGTGGCAGTGGTAGGCAGCGTCTTACTCCTGGTCACATGTGCAGTGGTCCTTGTGTTGTACATCAGACGAAGGAAGCAGTTGAAGAAGAAACACACCTTAAAGCGCATACTTCAGGAACATGAGGTGAGAGGGGTTAGGTCACGGCGTGAAATGATGAAAGTGAGTGTTAGACGAGGCTTTCTTCTCACTCACTTTACTCTTCATCTAGTTGGTGGAACCTTTGACTCCCAGTGGAGCAATGCCTAACCAGGCTCAGATGAGGATCCTCAAGGAAACAGAGTTGAAGAAGATGAAGATTTTGGGGTCCGGTGCATTCGGCACTGTGTATAAGGTAGGGACATTTATTTTGATAGGACAACAATTGTGACCTATTCTTGGAACATGGATCTCTATCTCACATGATATATGTTTCAGGGCATATGGATCCCAGATGGAGAGAATGTAAAAATCCAGGTGGCAATCAAGGTATTGCGAGAGAACACATCTCCAAAAGCAAACAAGGAAATCCTGGATGTGAGTACTACAAAATTGTATATATGTAGGGCCGCATGTAGAATGATGTATTACACCTTATTTCTACTGCAAAACTAAAGCAGATAACTTAAAGGAGAACTAAATCTAAGTATAAGAATTGTTACACACAGTGTTTTGGGAAATCTGCCATATCAGTTTTTGATGCCGTTTTTTTAGCTAAAGCCAGAAATGGATCCACCAGGAAGGCTATATGTCCATCCTTTATATTTTCTATTCCGTGAGAATCCACCTACCTCTGGCTTTAGCAAAAAAATAGAAAACTACCTGAAAAACTCTCAGTGTAAATTTCCAGGGCTCACATACGCTGCTGTGGTCAATCACTGGCTTTGGCACTGACATGTCCCCAAATAGTACACGACCCAGCAGTAAAGTGCCAACTCAGTAAACCTTAGCTTATCTTGCACAGTTAGTACAGTGGTCATATTAATGCATTTCCTCACTGTGTTTCAGATCTTCACAGATTTCTATTTACTGTCAGTAAACGAGAATTTATCTAATGCCCTGTTCCTACGTTCATAACCTGTAGAAGAAGAAATCTGTATGGAAAGATGAAGGACCTGTCACCACAAAATGCAATCTGCAGGCAGTATGGTATAGAACAGGAGATGAGCTGAGCAGATTGATATATAGTTTTATGGGAAAAGATTCAGTATAATTGTAATTTATACATTTAAGTCTCTGCTTTTTCTATACTCAAGACCACACCTCCATGTACATCTATCAGTGACTGACAGCTATCTCTGTATACACATGTACATGGAGAATGCTGTCATTAATAACAACTCCCCGTGTACAACTGAAGTCAGAAAAAGCAGATATTTAATGGGATTCTCCAGGATTTTCATATTGATGGTCTATCCTCAGGATAAGGCATCAATATGACACCCGGCACACACACCAATCAACCGTTTGAGAAAGCTGTGGCAATTACTGGAGCTCCGGTGAGCACTGCAGCCTCCTTACAGCTTTTATAAGCACAGGGATGTCTGTTAGATTGCGGCTGTGCTTGGTATTACAGCTCAGCCCCATTTACTTGAATGGGCCTGAGCTGCACCTAGGCCACGTGCCTGATAAAGCACTCACGGAGCTCCACAGCCTCTTTATACAGCTGATCGGCGGTGAGAGCCAGAATAATTTGATATTGATGACATATACTGAGGATAGGCCATCAATATCCCAGACAACCCCTTCACGAAACGATATATCAATCTGCTCAGCTCCTCCTGCTCTATATCATGCGGCCTGTAGATTGCACTGCATTTTGTGGTGACAGGTTGAGACAGCATGTTCACGATTGTCTCAGATTCTGCAAGAAAAAGACAGAGATTATCCCTATTTAATAATAATGGGCTTAATCAACTTGCAGATCCTCCATTTCAGAAATGCCAGTTTCAGCCTTGGATTCTTGCTTTGGATTCTTCAGTTGCAGAGTCTATTCACCAATATAGAAGCAAAGCATCAGGGCAATGGAGAGATTAGTGCTTCTGGTTTGTTTAGCTCAGAGAGGTTGTCGAAGCTGGAGACAATTGGTGCAAACTCTCAGCTGTGTAGAGTGTTGGGTCAATTTATTTTCAGCCTTTTAGTGTATAAAAGTCATTTATATTAAAGAGTTGTACAACTGAAGAAAGTTAAGGATGTACAAAATCAGATGACAAATTCAACTCTGATATATCTGTATGTAAATGCATAACATACTGTAGCAGCATATAAACCATAAGACATTGCTCTGTTACTTCTTCCAGGAAGCATATGTGATGGCAGGGGTGGCTAGTCCGTACGTGTGCCGTCTGCTGGGGATCTGTCTGACCACCACAGTACAACTGGTTACTCAGCTCATGCCATATGGCTGTCTGCTGGAATATGCACGAGAAAATAAGGATCGTATTCACTCAAGAGATCTTCTCAACTGGTGTGTCCAAATTGCCAAGGTATGCTATTATCTACTAGCCAGAGCCGGCATTACCACCAGCAAGGTTAGGCGAATGGCAAGGCCCACTGGAGGGGACAATGCTCAGCCTAAGGGCTCATGCACACCAACGTATTTTCTTTCCGTGTTCATTCTGTTTTTTTTACGGACCGTATACGGAACCATTACATTCAATGGGTCAGCAAAAAAAACGGAAGGTACTCCGTGTGCATTCCGTTTCCGTATGTCAGTATTTCCGTTCCGCAAAAAAATAGAACATGTCCTATTATTGTCCGCTTTACAGACAAGAATAGTACTGTTCTATTTGGGGCCAGCTGTTCCCTTCGGCAAAATACGGAATGTACACGGACGTCATCCGCATTTTTTGCGGACCGCAAAATACATACGTTCGTGTGCATGAGCGCTTACTTATGATCTGCTGTATGGGAGGCAGAAACACTAACAGTGAGCTATAAGTGTGCTGTAAGCTGCACTGTTGTCTATGAAAGCATTTTCTCTACCTAAAAACTACAGTAATATTCTTCACAGGTTTACTGGTAAATACAAATACTGTATATTGCTATATGGCAGTATATTATAGGTAGAAAAAAGATTTGACATTTCTGTGGATGGCAAAATGGTACTTAAAAAACTACAGCTTGTATCACACAAAACAAGACCTTATACAGCTGTGTCGATGTAAAAATAAAGTTATGGCCATTAGTGTGGGAAAGATAGAAAAATTAAAATCTTATGGTTATCGAAACAAGCGCTGCACTAACATTTACGTCACCTATGACTTCCGTGCTCCTATGGTGGGCTTTCTTTGGAGGTAGAAATGGGAGGAAATATATTTGTAAGGGCTCATGTATTTTGCGGTCCGCGAAACATGGATCCGCAAAAAATACGGATGACGTCCATGTGACATTTTTTTGCGGATACATTGTAACAATGCCTATCCTTGTCCGCAAAACAGACAAGAATAGGACATGTTTTATTTTTTGGCGGAACAGACATGTGGACATACAGAAACGGAATAAACACGGAGTAACTTCCGTTTTTTTGCAGACCCATTGAAATTAATGGTTCCGCATACGGTCCGTAAAAAAAAAAACTGAACGGCCACAGAAAGTAAATACGTTCATGTGCATAAGCCCTAACTCTTAGACCTCATGCACACGACTCTATGTATTTTGCGGTCTGCAAACCGTATTTTTTGCAGACTCATTAAAATGAATAGGCTAGTGACCACATTTTGTGGGCCGGAATAGGACATGTTCTATAATTTTTGGAACGGAGATATGGATGCGGACAGTACACGGACAGTATCCATATTTTGGGGTTCCGCAGTTTGCAGACCACAAAATACATACTTTTAAGTGCATGAGGCCTTACAAAAAAAAACACATAATAAAAGGCAAAAGTGATGACAAAAACATCACTGGAGCCATTAATGATGTATACTGGGTGGATGACAGACCTGGAGGCATAAGGAGACCACTGTGACACGTAAATCTGGAGCCAGCCCTGCTCTAAACTGAACATGTACAGGTCCCATGCCATCGTCTTCATCTAAAATACACTAATGTGCCACTGACTGTTACATTTGTTTGCTAATCTAAGGGGATGACATATCTAGAGGACATCCGCTTAGTGCACAGGGATCTGGCTGCAAGGAATGTTCTGGTGAGAAACCCAACTCATGTAAAGATCACAGACTTCGGACTTGCAAGATTACTGGATGTGGATGAAACAGAATATCATGCAGATGGAGGAAAGGTAACAAGCTGCAATGTCTAATATCTTCATAAAACATGTTCTAGACTTACAGCCATCACTTACAAACTCTACACACTGCAGACTGTAAGCTCAGAGAACGGCTGTGCTGATCAACATACCAAGAAAATGAGGCATCACAGGGCCCTTTTTGTCATGATCATTGAAGGTCCCAGCAATCTGATCCTCACCGATCTAATAACTATCCCTTATCCTGTGAATAGGGAATAACTTAACCACTTCCCATTTACTATAAACGTCCTTGGGCAGTCGGTTTTTCTCTGAATGGACATTCTGGAATGTCTTTTCAGAGATGGCATCTGCACGCTAATCGTGCAGCTGCCGAGCGGGGGGCCTGCTGTCAGTGACAGCAGGACACCCCAGAGAGAAGGCAGGGACAGTTTCTGTATTTCCCTGCCTTCTAGATCGCTATGCCACTTCCTGTCCCGGCCTGGTGGTCATGTGACAGCCGAGGCTGGGGGAGTGCTGAAGCTGACGGGTCTTCCATAGACCACGATCAGCCCTGCACTGAGGCTGTACAGCGCAGTATTATGCTGTACAGACTCTCTGGGGGGTGTATTTCCCCTGTAACTGGGGCTACTATGTCAATAGTAAAAAAAAAAAAATGAAGTTAAATGTCCCCCAGAGGTCTTGTATGACCTTATAGGGGACACAAAGTGTAAAATAAAAAAGTTTCACATTTAAAAAATAAAAATTCCACCCAAATCCATTATTTAAAAAATGTTAAATAGAATAAAAAACTAAAATAGACATATTTGGTATCACTGCGTCCGCAACGACCAGCTCTATAATATCATATGATCTACCCCATCAGGTAAACACTGTAAAACAAAAGTAAACATTACGCCAAAACAGATTTTTTAGCTCACCTCCCAAAAAACATAATGTATGAAAAAAATATGGCTCTAAGAAAATTGCAATACAAAAACATGATTTATTTTCTAAAAATGCTTTTATTGTGTAAAACAAATAAAAAATAGACATATTTTGTATTGCAGCGTCCGTAACAATTGGCTCTATAAAAATATCACATGATCTACCCCATCAAGTGAACGGTGTAAAAAAAAAAATATGCCAAAACTGCTTTTTTTTTGTCACCTCACCTCACAAAAAACATAGTATCAATCAATCAATCAATAAATCAAAAAGTGGTATGTACTCTAAAAAGGTAGCAATGATAACGTCACCTTGTCCCGCAAAAAAACAAAAACAAGCCCTCACACAAGACTATAGCCAGTAAAATGAAAAAAATATGGCTGTAAGAAAATGCCAATGCAAAAACATTCATTTTTTTTCTAAAAATGTTTTTATTGTGTAAAACGTAAAAAAAAAATAATACTTGGTATTGACGCGTCCGTAATGACCGGATCTATAAAAATATCACATGATCTACCCCATTAAGTAAACGATATAAAAAAATAATATCGAAAAATGACACCAAACAGTTTTTGTGTGACTTCACCTCCCAAAAAATTTGATAAAAAGCAACCAGAAAGCCAAATGTACCCCAAAATGGTGCTAATAAAAACTACAGCTTTTCCCGCACAAAATAAGCCCTCACGCAGGTCATTCAACAAATTTTTTAAAAAAGTTATCGCTCTTAAAAACCCTGACAGAAAACTCCATGTTAGAAACTCCAGATGCCGCTCCCTCCCATCTGAGCCCTGGCGTATACCCAAATAACAGTTTACGATCACAGTTGGGGTGTTACTGTATTCAGGAGAAAGTGGGTAGCAAATTGTGGGGGATATTCTCCTGTTATCTTTTGTGAAAAAGAAAGTTTTAGCCTAAAGCACTATTTTCTTGTAAAATAAAATAAAAATATTTTTTCATTTTCACACCCAAGTATTAAAAATTCTATGAAACACCTGTTGAGTGAAGTGCTTGCTACACTCCTTAAAAATTCCATGGGTGGTGTAGTTTACAAAATGTCACTTTATGGGGGTTTTGATTGTGGGGTTACCTCAGGGCCTCTTTAAATGCAACATGGTGCCCAAAGACCATTCCAGAAAAATTTTGCCCTCCTTGCCTTCTGTGCCCTGTCATGTGCCCAAACAGCGGTATACGACAACATATGGGGTGTTTATGCAAACTGCAGAATCAGGGTAATAAATATTGAGGTTTGTTTTGTTGTTAACCCTTGCTGTGTTCAAGGAAAAAATTTATCAAAATGGAAAATCTGCAAAAAAGTGAAATTTTGAAATTTCACCTCTTTTTAGCTTTAATTCCAATGGAATACCTAAAGGGTTAACAACATTTCTAAAACCAGTTTTGAATAGTTTGAGGGGTGTCGTTTCTAAAATGGGGTCATTTATGGGTTGGTTCTATTATGTAAGCCCCACAAAGTGACTTCAGAACTGAACTGGTCCTTAAAAAAGTTGATTTTGGAAATTTTCCAAAAAATTTCAAAAATTGTTTCAAAAATTCTGAACCTTTTAACATCCTAAAAGAATAAAATTATATTACTAAAATAATGCCAACATAAAGTAGACATATGGGGAATGTTAATTAATGAATATTTTATGAGGCATCACTATCTGTCTTAAAAGCAGAGAGATTCAAATTTGGAAAACTGTGAATTTTTTCAAATTTTCGTTAACTTTTGGATTTCTTTTTATAAATAAAGGTAAAACATATTGACTCAAATTTACCATTAACACGAAGTACAATGTGTCACAAGAAAACAGTCTCTGAATGGCTTGGATAAGTAAAAACATTCTAAAGTTATTACCACATAATGTGGCACATGTCAGATTTGCAAAATTAGCCCTGGTCAGGAAGGGGGTAAATGGCCCGGTCTGGAAGTGGTTAACCAGTACACACCTTTAAAATCAGCAATGGGCTCAAACATTTCTGCATCTTGTTCTCTAGGTTCCCATTAAATGGATGGCTTTGGAATCTATTCTGCATCGGAAGTTCACCCATCAGAGTGATGTATGGAGCTATGGTGAGCAGTGCTATCTTAAATGATATTCGTGAGCATTAAGCTGGCCATACCCTTTAGATAGCTGTGGGCCGAATGCTTATTTGGCCGTTATTCATTCTAACCCTTTACACGCTCCCATCTAACAGCCGATTGTCGGGAAGGAAGTGTTCCTTCCCGACAGTCAGCAGCTCGTTCACTGAAGGAGACCAGTGCATTTACATGCAGCGATGTCCTTCACAGCATACGGACGAGGGATTGCTATTGCGATTGCTTGTGCCCATGCAGCAGCACTATTTTTGGGCAGCAGATCGCTGTTTAGACAGTACGATCTGCTGCCTAGAAACGATAATTGATGTGCCTGCACGAATGACAGGATCACCCAACAAACAAGCGTTTTGCTTGTTCATCGGGTGATCGGAGGCACATTTAGATTAGCAGATTGTCGGGAATGAGCGTTCGCCAGGAACGATAATCTGCCCAAATATCGGGCGTGTAAATCCACCTTTAGCTGCTGCCAGATACCTCCTGAGCCAAACACCTCTTGTTGAAATTCAAAAGCACAAGCCTTCTTTTCCCCGACACCTGCCATCAGAAGAGCTCGGTAGGGGCGGACTGGGGATTTAAAGTGGCCCCATGTTGTAGGCAGGACCAAATTGACAGAACAGTGCAACACAATATGTGGCCCCAGCAGATCCAAATACCACAGTGCAGCACAATATACTGCCCCAGCAGATAATCAACTAGTTTAAAAGTAGCATCAATTAAATTACTTGATAAACCATGGCCTAAGTGCATTACTTTACATTTATCAACATTAACATTCATCTGCCATGCTCCTGCTTATGCTGCCAGTTTACCTAGGTCTTTTTGTAATATGTTGCAAACAAGCTGAGTTTTAAAGATAATGTGTCATCAGAAAATGGCATATTGTTTAGATTACATTTTTTATGTTGAAGATATTTTTTCTTAGATTTTTGTTTTAATTATCCATGTCACTATATATATATATATATATATATATATATATATACAGTATCTCACAAAAGTGAGTACACCCCTCACATTTTTGTCAATATTTATTCTATCTTTTCCTTGGACAACACTGAAGATCTGACACTTTGATACAATGTAAAGTAGTCAATGTACAGCTTGTATAACAGTAAACATTTGGTGTGCCCTCAAAATAACTCAACACACAGCCATTAATGTCTAAACCACTGGCAACAAAAGTGAGTAGACCCCCAAGTGAAAATGGCCAAATTGTGCCCAATTATCCATTTTCCCTCCCCAGTGTCCTGTCACTCATTAGCGTTACAAGGTCTCAGGTGTGAATGGGGAGCAGATGTGCTAAATTTGGTGTTCTCACACTCTCTCATACTGGTCACTGGAAGTTCAACATGGCACCTCATGGCAAAGAACTCTCTGAGGATCTAAAAAAGAGAATTGTTGCTCTACAAGAAGATTGCCAACACCATGAAACTGAGCTGCAGCATGGTGGCCAAGACTATACACTGCGTGCAGAATTATTAGGCAAATGAGTATTTTGACCACATCATCCTCTTTATGCATGTTGTCTTACTCCAAGCTGTATAGGCTCGAAAGCCTACTACCAATTAAGCATATTAGGTGATGTGCATCTCTGTAATGAGAAGGGGTGTGGTCTAATGACATCAACACCCTATATTAGGTGTGCATAATTATTAGGCAACTTCCTTTTCTTTGGCAAAATGGGTCAAAAGAAGGACTTGACAGGCTCAGAAAAGTCAAAAATAGTGAGATATCTTGCAGAGGGATGCAGCACTCTTAAAATTGCAAAGCTTCTGAAGCGTGATCATCGAACAATCAAGCGTTTCATTCAAAATAGTCAACAGGGTCGCAAGAAGCGTGTGGAAAAACCAAGGCGCAAAATAACTGCCCATGAACTGAGAAAAGTCAAGCGTGCAGCTGCCAAGATGCCACTTGCCACCAGTTTGGCCATATTTCAGAGCTGCAACATCACTGGAGTGCCCAAAAGCACAAGGTGTGCAATACTCAGAGACATGGCCAAGGTAAGAAAGGCTAAAAGACGACCACCACTGAACAAGACACACAAGCTGAAACGTCAAGACTGGGCCAAGAAATATCTCAAGACTGATTTTTCTAAGGTTTTATGGACTGATAAAATGAGAGTGAGTCTTGATGGGCCAGATGGATGGGCCCGTGGCTGGATTGGTAAAGGGCAGAGAGCTCCAGTCCGACTCAGACGCCAGCAAGGTGGAGGTGGAGTACTGGTTTGGGCTGGTATCATCAAAGATTAGCTTGTGGGGCCTTTTCGGGTTGAGGATGGAGTCAAGCTCAACTCCCAGTCCTACTGCCAGTTTCTGGAAGACACCTTCTTCAAGCAGTGGTACAGGAAGAAGTCTGCATCCTTCAAGAAAAACATGATTTTCATGCAGGACAATGCTCCATCACACGCGTCCAAGTACTCCACAGCGTGGCTGGCAAGAAAGGGTATAAAAGAAGAAAATCTAATGACATGGCCTCCTTGTTCACCTGATCTGAACCCCATTGAGATACTGTGGTCCATCATCAAATGTGAGATTTACAAGGAGGGAAAACAGTACACCTCTCTGAACAGTGTCTGGGAGGCTGTGGTTGCTGCTGCACGCAATGTTGATGGTGAACAGATCAAAACACTGACAGAATCCATGGATGGCAGGCTTTTGAGTGTCCTTGCAAAGAAAGGTGGCTATATTGGTCACTGATTTGTTTTTGTTTTGTTTTTGAATGTCAGAAATGTATATTTGTGAATGTTGAGATGTTATATTGGTTTCACTGGTAAAAATAAATAATTGAAATGGGTATATATTAGTTTTTTGTTAAGTTGCCTAATAATTATGCACAGTAATAGTCACCTGCACACACAGATATCCCCCTAAAATAGCTAAAACTAAAAACAAACTAAAAACTACTTCCAAAAATATTCAGCTTTGATATTAATGAGTTTTTGGGGTTCATTGAGAACATGGTTGTTGTTCAATAATAAAATTAATTTTTAAAAAATACAACTTGCCTAATAATTCTGCACTCCCTGTACAACGGTTTAACAAGACAGGTTCCACTCAGAACAGGCCTTGCCATGGTCGACCAAAGAAGTTGAGTGCACAAGCTCAGCGTCATATCCAGAGATTGTCTTTTCAAAATAGACATATTAGTGCTGCCAGCATTGCTGCAGGGGTTAAAGGGGTGGGGGGTCAGCCAGTCAGTGCTCAGACCATACACCACACACGGCATCAAATTGGTCTGTTATCCCAGAATGAAGCCTCTTCTAAAGATGAAAGCCCACAAACTGTTTGCTGAAGACAAGCAGACTAAGGACATGGATTACTGGAACCATGTCTATGGTCTGATGAGACCAAGAAAAAAATTATTTGGTTCAGATGGTGTCAAGCGTGTGTGGCGGTAACCAGGTGAGGAGTACAAAGACAAGTGTGTCTTGCCTACAGTCAAGCATAATCGCGGGAGTGTCAAGGTTTGGTGCTGCATGGGTGCTGCCAGCTGTGGGGAACTACAGTTCAATGGGGGAACCATGAATGCCAACATGTACTGTGACATACTGAAGCAGAGCATGATCCCCTCCCTTCGGAAACTGGGCTGCAGGGCAGTATTCCAACATGATAACGACCCGAAACACACCTCCAAGACGACCACTGCCTTGCTAAAGACACTGAGGGTAAAGGTGCTGGACTGGCCAAGCATGTCTCCAGACCTAAACCCTATTGAGAATCTGTGGGGCATCCTCAAATGGAAGGTGGAGGAATGCAAGGTCTCTAACATCCACCAGCTCTGTGATGTTGTCATGGAGGAGTGGAAGAGGATTCCAGAGGCAACTCCATGCCTAAGAGAGTTAAGGCAGTGCTTGAAAATAATGGTGACACACAAAATATTCACATTTGGACACAATTTGGCCATTTTCACTCAGGGTTGTGCTCACTTTTGTTGCCAGAGCTTTAGACATTAATGGCTGTGTGTTGAGTTATTTTGAGGGCACACCAAATTTACACTGTTATACAAGCTGTACACTGACTACTTTATATTGTATCAAAGTGTCAGATCTTCAGTGTTGTCCAAGGAAAATATAGAATAAATATTTACAAAAATGTGAGGGGTGCACCCACTTTTGTGAGATACTGTATATGTAGTTTTAAATTTCGTACTAGCCACTAGGTTTAATAACATGTTGAAACATCCTGTTCTGTACAGATACCTTTCAGTAGCCCTAGCATTATCATCACAGTCGGGATTCGAATGACAGATAGTACCTCTATATATAGGTAACACAGGATCCACCATTCACAATAGGTGATGTCCCAGCTTATCTACTCTTTCCTGACCTCTGTACAGGTTACAGAACATGCCTCCAAAAAATTTCCCATAGAAGTCAATGAGGCCTCTCCAGTCTTTTATGGTCCATCTGGCTGCTCTCAAAGAACAGGAAGTCTTGTCATATTGGACCCCTGCCGATCTGATATTGATGACCTATCCTGCACTGCTCCCATTCACTTCAGTGAGAGCAGCGCTGCAGTAACCAGCTTCCTCCACTACACATTGCAACATCACCAACATCCAAATTTCCTCCTACTTCCTCAAAAAATATCAAGCGTCTGTTCATTTTCTGTTATAGGAGTTACTGTGTGGGAGCTAATGACCTTTGGAGCTAAACCTTATGATGGGATCCCTGCTCGAGAGATTCCAGATCTATTAGAGAAAGGGGAAAGACTCCCTCAACCTCCTGTATGCACCATTGATGTGTATATGATCATGGTGAAGTGTAAGTAATGGCAGTCTCCAACTTGCCGATCCATTACAAAAAATTGTTACTAATATTGTATTTCAATTTTGACAACTTGTGTTCTTACCAGGCTGGATGATAGACTCAGAGTTCCGGCCCAAGTTTCGGGAGCTAGTCACTGAGTTTTCACGCATGGCTCGAGATCCAAGTCGCTTTGTGGTCATTGAGGTATATATCTAGCGTTAGAACATATTGCAAGGTTACTTTGTATCATCCAGAGCCCTCTAACCTTCAGTGATTTGCAGGATGAAGAGCTCATGTCCCAGTCCAGCCCTTTGACTACTCAGTTCTACAGCGATTTATTGCAAGATGCAGCCATGGAGGATTTGGTGGATGCTGAGGAGTATCTAGTTCCTCACCAGGGATTTTTTGGATGTGATGAGAGTGCAGTAGAACATCGTAGTCGAATGTCATCTACACAGGTATAAGTCCGCTTTTCACTTACTATCATATTAGGTAGCTCCATAAAAGTATACTGGTCCCTCCTTTATGGTTCAGCTACTGATTATCTTAATTCTATATTATTGTCTAAATTGATTTTTCACAGTATAGTTGATCAGTTTTAGCTTTGTTTAGGGGGCAGCCCAATTAAAAGAACAATCAGCATGTTAGATTTCAACATACGCCTGTTCCCCTGGGAGATAAATACTGGCAGTGGTGCTGGGCAGCAGCTTATCCCCATCTGCCTGTGGCCAGATGTTCAACTATCTAATGTATATGTCCAACCAAAGCCATAACTGGAGGTTATGCTCCCATTTTGCATGAGCTGAATTTAAAGATCTGAAACATTTTCTACATACAAAAAAGACCCATTTCTCTCAAATATTGTTCACAAATCTGTCTAAATCTGTGTTAGTGAGCGCTTCTCCTTTGCCGAGATAATCCATCCCACCTCACAGGTGTGGCATATATAGGTGCTAATTAGACAGCATGAATATTGCACAGGTGTGCCTTAGACTTCCCACAATAAAAGACCACTCTGAAATGTGCAGTTTGATCACACAGCTCAATGCCACTGATGTCGCAACGTTTGAAGGAGCTTGCAATTGGCATGCTGACTGCAGGAATGTCTACCAGAGCTGCTGCCCGTGCAATGAATATTCATTTCTCTACCATAAGCCGTCTTCAAAGGCGTTTCAGAGAATTTGGCAGTACATCCAACAGGCCTCACAACTGCAGACCACGTATAACCACACCAGCCCAGGACCTCCACATCCGGCATGTTCACCTCCATGATCGTCTGAGACCAGCCACCCAGACAACTGCAGCAACAATCGGTTTGCATAACCAAAGAATTTCTGCACAAACTGTCAGAAACCGTCTTAGGGAAGCTCATCTGCATGCTCGTCGTCCTCATCGGGGTCTGGACCTGACTGCAGTTCGTCGTCATAACTGACTTGAGTGGGCAAATGCTCACATTCGATGGCGTCTGGCACGTTGGAGAGGTGTTCTGTTCACGGATGAGTCCCGGTTTTCACTGTTCAGGGCAGACAGCGTGTGTGGCGTTGTGTGGGTGAGCGGTTTGCTGACATGAACGTTGTGGATCGAGTGGCCCATGGTGGCGGTGGGGCTATGGTATGGGCAGGAGTATGTTATGGACAACAAGCACAGGTGCATTTTATTGATGGCATTCTGAATGCACAGAGATATCGTGACGAGATCCTGAGGCCCATTGTTGTGCCATTCATCCACGACCATCACCTCATGTTGCAGCATGATAATGCACGGCCCCATATTGCAAGGATCTGTACACAATTCCTGGAAGCTGAAAACATCCCAGTTCTTGCATGACCAGCATACTCACCGGACATGTCACCCAATGAGCATGTTGGAATGCTCTGGATCGGCGTATACTACAGCGTGTTCCAGTTCCTGCCAATATTCTGCAACTTCGCACAGCTATTGAAGAGGAGTGGACCAAGATTCTGCAGGAGGCAAATGGTGGCAGATACTGGCTGGTTTTCCGACCGCCCCTCCCCCTTCAATTGAGAGTAATGGGTCTGTTGTGTATGTAGAAAATTTTTCAGATCTTTGAGTTCAGCTCATGCAAAATGGTAGCAAAACCGAAAGTGTTGTTTTTATATTTTTGTTCAGTATGTATGTATGTGTATATATATATATATATATATATATATATATGATCGGCTAAGAAGTTTTAGCAGTAATAAATTTTCACTGGCAACAATAGGGGACACATAGGGGATTCCAAAAGTGGACAATACCTTTAAGTATAGGGGTCTAGTATATAACGCTGTGTAAGTGCCACAATTGATAAAACTAAGTTTCTTCACTGGATATTCCAACCTTTTCTCAACAGAGTCAAGCAGAGACACGGATAGACCAGATCTTAATGGATGAAACTGGCCATGTGGAACCACTTTTGTCGCTAACTTTATCACAAAAGTCAGATGCCAGCGAGTCTGATGATCTAAGTGAAGGAGATTATGTGTTTGATCCACCACATCCCAAGGAAAATAGTCTTAAACGCAGGTATTGTAAGGATCCTACATTGCTTGGAGGAAAAGACACAGTGGATGGAAGGGGGCTGGAGATAGATGGCTTCATAGCCCCAGGATCACCTACATATCCTCCAGGTACTAAAAGTATAGTAGCTACTGAATGTCTACAGCATCTTTCAGGGCTATTGTTCACTCAGAATTTTTTTTTCAAGTTTCTATTCCAGACAACACCAGCACTTCATTAAAATGGTTTACAGGATTAGAAAAAGGATCCACATTTTCCTCATATCATAAATATTGCCTCCTCTGTCCTTGGGATTTGTTTGGAATTGCACCATATGAACCTTCAAGTAAATGGGTATGAGGTGAAATACCACACACATCCTCTGTACATAGGTGGCACAGTTTTTTTTTTCTAATCCTGGAAGGCCCTTTAAAGGGGTTATCCAATTTCTGAAACAGACCCCCCCATGTGCTGGACCCCTCACAGGTAAGGTATTGGCTTCTCCCCTGACACCAGATGTTTTCATCCGTGTACAGGGAGAAGCAGCAGCGGCGGTGCGGGGACCAGGACCGGAGCGGAGTAAGTATATTACCTGTGAGGGGCCCGGCCCATGGGGGGGGGCTGTTACAGAAATTGGATAACCCCTTTAAAGGGTTTCTATCACTTCATATCACATATTTAGGTGTCAGACACTAGCGATCCGCTAGTGTCTGCTCTAACAAACCATCCTAATATGATAGGTTTTGGGGCAGCCGTTTTGCTAAAATAACAACTTATATCTATATGCTAATGAGCCTCTAGGTGCTATGGGGGCGTCATTAGCACCTAGAGGCTCCGTCTACCTTCCTAAACTGTCGCCGCCCAGCGCGTCCCTCCAGCCCGCCCATCTCCTGCTGAATGCGATCCTCTCCGTGCGCGTCTCTGTTCTGCGCATGCGCAGTGAATGTCTGACCGCTTCCCTGCTCAGACATCTCCACTGCGCCTGCGCCGATGACATCATAGTGCTCCGAGGAACAGGCGCAGTGGAGATGTCTGAGCAGGGAAGCGGTCAGACATTCACTGCGCATGCGCAGAACAGAGACGCGCACGGAGAGGATCGCATTCAGCAGGAGATGGGCGGGTTGGAGGGACGCGCTAGGCGGCGACAGTTTAGGAAGGTAGACGGAGCCTCTAGGTGCTAATGACGCCCCCATAGCACCTAGAGGCTCATTAGCATAAAGATATAAGTTGTTATTTTAGCAAAACGGCTGCCCCAAAACCTATCATATTAGGATGGTTTGTTAGAGCAGACACTAGCGGATCGCTAGTGTCTGACACCTAAATATGTGATATGAAGTGATAGAAACCCTTTAAAGTTAAAGTTATACCTAAATGTTGCTGCATCCAAAAAATATCAGAATCACAATGTCTTGCTCAGTTCTTCAGGCCCTAGAGTTCCACAATCATACAGTAAGGGCTCATGCACATGGTCGTAGTTTTGGTCCGCATCCGATCTGCATTTTTTGCAGATCAATGCGGACCCATTCATCTCAATAAGGTTGTGTCGGTAGCGGGCACCTGGATTTCTGCAAGCCACATTCAAGTGAAAGGAGCTGATTTTCAGTTGTAGAAATTTTCTGCAACAAAATCTGGCGCGTGTAAAGGCACTCTAGCGGCTGTTTCAAAAGAGCGTGTCCTGTGCGGGAATCACACTGTCTGTGTGAGCGTGATTCCCTGTTATGGGCAGTATTCGATTCTCTAGAGCGACGTGGCATTATACTGATTTATAATGCTGTATGTCTCTGCATGAACTTACTGCTACAGAATTATACTGACAGCATTGTTTCAGTATGATTCTGTAACAGAAAAGTCAGACACACAGAATTATAAATCCGTTTAATGCCCTGTGCTCCTGAGAAATGAGCAATGTCCATAATGGGGAATCATGCTCACATGGCGAGTGATTCCTGCACAGGACACGCCTGTCTGAAACAGCCCTAAAGACACTTTTACACAGTCTGTGATGTCTGTCAGTGATTGTGAGCCAGAACCAGGTGTGGGTCAAAAACACAGAACAAGTGGAAATCTTTCCATTGTACCTTATCTCTGTGTAGCCTCCACTACTGCTTTTGGTTCACAGTCACTGATGGAAATCACTGAACATACACTGAGCAAACATTGACTATGTTAAAGTGGCCTAACGGAAAGAATGCTGCACTTCTTCTTATGATGCAAATCAAGTAAACTATTATTGACTGAACACTGCAACATTTCAACGCATCTGAGTTTTCTCCATTACCTATATAGTGTGCCTAAATCCCTAATTAATTAATAAATTGCCAATTTATTCCAAAGTGTCACTAATCTTTCAACAAACTTTGCATTAATCAGTACTACAGTGTGTACATGAAGAAAAACATATTTCCAGCCATTATATCACTTATATCTGGCATTTTTTAGCAGTTTTCCTCTGTGCATAGTGAATGTCCAGTTTGCAGTTCTCTCAGACATGGCAAGTAGAGACGAACTGCCATCTACTGCACACAGAAAGTAGAGGAGAATTTGCTTACTAACCTTATCTTATGCAATCATAAGCAGCCCCAGGATCATGGAGGACATTACTGAGAGGTACACTTTTCTCTAGAACGGAGCCTGCAAAGTGCAGAAGAGCGGATTGCAGCCAATCTCCTTTCATTTTTATAGGAGTGCCAAAAATAGCCGTGCTCAGCCATTTCCATCAGCCCCATAGAAGTGAATGGAGCCATGGCCACTCTTCCGCAGTGCACTTCCCATTCATTTTTATGGAACCTCGGAAAACAGTCGAGCACTCCCATAGAAATGAATGGAGGGCAACCACGCATGCATGGTCTGCTCTCCTTCACTTTGCGAGCTCCGTTGTAGAGTTAGGTGCAGGTCCCATGTGATAACTGCACCTATCAGACATTGGTGAATATGCTAGCGGGGTAATTTATTTAAATACAGCAGGTGCTGTGTTTCCTGACCGGATTATTTGAAGATCGGCCATAGAGGTCACAGTGTGTCCCCCTGCATAGACCCCCAACAATCAGTGGTAAAGCTTGATAATTAGGGTTCAGTTTCACTCTAGCATCATCACAGGGGAAAATAATCATTGCACAGTGCCCATCCAAGTCAATAGGTTGTCTGTGAAATGCAGGAGAGGACGTCTAGAGCAAGAGTGTAACCGGTCTTCACTCTGACCAAGAGATGGGGATCCTGAACTGAATATCTATATATAAAAAAATAGTGGTAGGTTGTGGTGGCTCACTAGCAAGTAGTTAAGGTATGGTGCTGCAAGCTCATATAGAGGGAATCACCCCACCCTCTCTTAAAGGCAAATGTAGTAATAGGAAAATGAGCGAGCACTCATACACTTGGCAACCAGATTGACATGTGCAGAAAATATTTATTAAATCCCCATAAAATACAAGTAATAAAATTTATAAGAACAATGTAGCAATAATATACAACATTACAGTCACATATATTGTGGTAGATATGATCGACACTATATTCATATGACTCAATAGTGTCGATAAATTCAATAGTATATATCTCACCAAAAAACTTCAAGTATATGCTGTTATTTGGGAAGAGGGAGTATTATCTTCTAGCGCTCTATCCCAATTTGGGAAACTGAATGTCACTGAAAATGTTGTAGGTGTATTCACTGGGAGTGAAATATGTTCATAAAGTGTCCACAGGAATCCTGATAATGTGAAAAGTCTCTTATAGCATATCCTTTTAAGCTCGATATGAGTTTTGGATTGAAGAAAACTTTAAATTGATGTTTGGCTTACCGTCTAGCGTCTGCTGTCTCCCTATTGCTTCAATGGAGCTTTAAATATTTGCCGGCTTATTCAGTCGCTCCATACAGCAAGCTGGTTTAAATTTCGCGGGAGTTCCAAAGATCGCAGGAGTTACCACTCTGTTCCGCAATTTCCTTTGGTGCAGCTTTCAACGATAAGAATAGTTAATCCTTTACTGTAGAGATTTTCTTCTGTATGGCCATACAGTATTATCGGAGGCTTTTCAATGCAGGTACATCACTTGTTTCACCATACGCGTTACGGGTAGATTCACTCTTCACTTGACCACTGAGGAAGGGAGAGTGAATATACCCGTAACGCGTATGGTGAAACAAGTGATGTACCTGCATTGAAAAGCCTCCGATAATACTGTATGGCCATACAGAAGAAAATCTCTACAGTAAAGGATTAACTATTCTTATCGTTGAAAGCTGCACCAAAGGAAATTGCGGAACAGAGTGGTAACTCCTGCGATCTTTGGAACTCCCGCGAAATTTAAACCAGCTTGCTGTATGGAGCGACTGAATAAGCCGGCAAATATTTAAAGCTCCATTGAAGCAATAGGGAGACAGCAGACGCTAGACGGTAAGCCAAACATCAATTTAAAGTTTTCTTAAATCCAAAGCTCATATCGAGCTTAAAAGGATATGCTATAAGAGACTTTTCACATTATCAGGATTCCTGTGGACACTTTATGAACATATTTCACTCCCAGTGAATACACCTACAACATTTTCAGTGACATTCAGTTTCCCAAATTGGGATAGAGCGCTAGAAGATAATACTCCCTCTTCCCAAATAACAGCATATACTTGAAGTTTTTTGGTGAGATATATACTATTGAATTTATCGACACTATTGAGTCATATGAATATAGTGTCGATCATATCTACCACAATATATGTGACTGTAATGTTGTATATAAAAAAATGTGCTTGTATCGACTTAATCTTTGTTAATCTTTTACTCTGATTGCAGAATACGTGAACCAAAGAGAACCAAGCAGAAGTCACTCCCCAGTGAAGACACCAAGAACATCCGTGTCTACTCTGGAGCGGCAGAAGGGACAGCTGTGCTGGAATGGTATGATAAGGGATCCAAGGAGTCCGGTACCAATGAGTGCTGTGGAAAATCCAGACTATCTTCCTCCTCCAGGAATGCACTTGCCAAACTCTTTCCCTCAAGCCTTTGACAATCCGTATTACTGGAATCATGAACTCAAAGCAGAAAGTGAACCTAACCCTACACAGAACGGATTTACCACACCAACTGCAGAAAACCCAGAATATCTGTGGCTAGATGAGGCTATGAAAAGGCCGCGGGATGTGACTGCATAAATTAGCTAGTATTATGTAACCCAGTTAAAGGCAGCTGTTTTTTAAAGAGACATCATCGAAAAAGGCATACAATACAGCACCTGCTGTGGTCTACACAATCATGGCTGACATATATGCATTGGACTGATGAACTGCCGATGGCTTTTTGGACAGATGAGAACGTTTCAGCTATTCTTGGGTTGATGGAACCCCACTGTTGGGTTTTCTCTATAATCTAACATTGTGTACTTTACGCTACATATAGCGCCTAACCTGGAGATGGAGCAGAAACTGAGAGCTTTGTTAATGCAAAGCAACTAACTTTAAGAAATGAACCGTGAATGCACAAGAGAAACTTACCAAATGAATATATTCAAATGAACTAAATCTGGTAGATGTTTAAGAAGTTCAGGGATGTACATCTACATTAATTCTTTTTACCAAATCTTAATTTTGTGTATTCCTACAGGTGCATGATGGAGGTAGGCATCTGTAGTAAGCTAATGGTTGTTAACCTGGATCGTCCTTGTAAGTAGACAGAGCTCATACAAGTCTTTGTGTGGCCTTGGTTAGCAGAATTATTCAGTATTTCTGCTAGAAGAAAGGTCCAGAGCAGCACCCTACTGTCCATTACTCATGGACTAAACCAATAGTGCCAATATAGCTCATCTAAACAATCGATGCATTGTTATCAATGATCAGAATATCTCATTACAGCCCTTAAACCTCATGTCTGTGGCCACAATTACATACCCATGGAGGTCTTGTCTCATGGGGTTTCATGTGAAATCCAATAGAGGAAAATCAATGTTGCATTGAGTCTGAGAGAACACGGTGCTTCATCAAGGTCCCATATGGCAACACAAAGAGAACTGGGGTTGTCCCATCATGGACAATGGGGGCATATCGCTAAAATATGCCTCCATTGTCTTATAGATGCGTGTCCCACCTATATCGAGAACGGGGCCCCACAAGTGAAGGAGGGCGCACTGCGCATGTGCAACCGCCCTCCATTCGTTTTCTATAGGGCCAGTGAAAATTTCCGTCCCATAGAAATGAATGAGAAAGGGGGGCCGCGCATGCACAGTACGCTCCCATTCACTTCTATAGGGAGCCGGCTTGATGGTGGCCGGACTAGAGTCCTCCAGCCACCACCTTGCAGGGCTCCGTTCTCGATATAGGTGTGGGTCCCAGCGGTGGGACTCACACCTATGAGACAATGGGGGCATATCCTAGCGATATGCCCCCATTGTCCATGATGAGACAACCCCTTTAATAGTCTGAGATATGGATTCACAGCATCTCTATGTAAAGGGCTTTGTCAAGTTAAGACTGGATGTAAGGTATATATAGATGACCAATAAGGACTCTCTCACACAAGAATGGTTTCTTTTTAATAAGATCAAATTATTTACTTAGTAGTACAAGATAATAAAATATTAAAGGGAATTGAGGGGTCAAATATGTTATGCAATCCTTCTAAGGAAGGAGAGTGTTTGGGGCAGCTGGCCATATAGTCACTGTTACCAGTGATCTGTATGTAGGGAAATACAGGGGAGACATGCTTTGCATCCCCTTCCTGTCCCACAGTTATCAATCATTATTATAACGTGATGTGTTTTCACGGCAACCTGCTCCAATGGAGCACAGTGTTGTAAACCACTAGTGCCAAGGAACTGATTATTTGAGTTTCCTGTCACTCTACTGGAACATGTCGGTGATGACATCTTCTAGAGAAGATGTCTATTAACATAGGTATAAACCTACACTACAATGTGCGTTTAACTAATTTTGCAGCTTCCTCACTGCAGCATGCTTACTAGATGTCCAAGGATTGCCCAGGACATCTAGACAAGAAGAATGGTAAGAAAAAAGCAGCAAATGTCACCTTTTTCTGTATGGAAACTGATAGTAGGACGCCAGGATAATGTCTCATTCACACGTCAGTGTTCAGTCAGTGATTTTGAGCCAAAACCAGGTGTGGTTCTAAACACAGAACAGGAGCAGACATTTCCCTTATACCTTATGTCTGAGGCTCCACTCCTGGTTTTGGCTCACAATCACTGATGGAAATCATTGACCAAAACACTGAAGTGTGAATGAGGCTTAAAGAGGACCTTTCATGGGTTTATGTGTTAGAAACTGGTATGCTTACCAGATAGCGTGGCCCCTACAGATGCCAGAATTATTTTTTTCTTCTAAAATATTCCTCCATTCCGGTGCTGTGTTCCCCGCTGCTTTTCACGCCCAGTATGTTAATTTAGAGTATCAGTACAGGGAGGAGGAGACAACCGGATTTCTCAATGGACGTCTCTTCTCCCTGGCTGTAGCGCGGTCCAATCGCAGCAGGAGAGCGTCACAGAGAATAAACTGCTCACCTTCTCCCTGGTTGTGACACTCTCCACTGCGAATGGACCATGCTACGGCCAGGAAGAAGGAGACGCCCATTGAGAAATCCGGTCGTCTCCTCCTCCCTGTAACGATACTCTACATTAACATACTGGGCACGAAAAACAGAGGGGGACACGGTGCCAGGAGGGGTATTTTAGAAAAAAAAAAGTGCTGGCATCTGTAGGGGCTGCCCTATCTGGTAAGCATACCAGTTTATAACACATAAACCCATGAAAGGTCCTCTTTAAGGTTGTTTCTATGACCTGCATTATACAAATGGTTCATAATACACTGCCTGTCCAAAAAAAAAGTCGCCACCTGGATTTAACTAAGCAAATAGTTATGAACTAATATAAGGCAAGCAGCAGGCAAATAGTTATGAGCCTCCTATTGGATAATTACTGCATGGGCGATTATCTTTCAGCTGGCAACAAGTTATTTAACCCCCAACTGGTGCAATGAGTTGCTTCTCATTTCTTAAACAACCATGTCGAAAGACACATCTCGTGGTCGTGGAAAAGGTGTTAGTCTGTTTGAGAAGGGTCAAATCATTGGCATGCATCAAGCAGAGAAAACATCTAAGGAGATTGCAGAAACTACTAAAATTGGGTTAAGAACTGTCCAATGCATTATTAAAAACTGGAAGGATAGTGGGGACCCATCGTATTCGAGGAAGAAATGTGGCGGGAAAAAAATCCTGAATGATCGTGATCAGCGATCACTTAAACATTTGGTGAAATCAAATCGAAGAAAAACAACAGTAGAACTCAGGGCTATGTTTAATAGTAAAAGTAAGAGCATTTCCACATGCACAATGCGAAGGGAACTCAAGGGATTGGGACTGAACAGCCGTGTAGTTGTAAGAAAACCACTAATCAGTGAGGCAAACCAGAAAAAAAAGGCTTTAATTTGCTAGGGAGCATAAAGATTGGACTCTGGAGCAATGGAAGAAGGTCATGTGGTCTGATGAGTCCAGATTTACCCTGCTCCAGAGTGATGGGCGCATCAGGGTAAGAAGAGAGGCAGATGAAGTGATGCACCCATCATGCCTAGTGCCTACTGTACAAGTCTGTGGGGACAGTGCTATGATCTGGGGTTGCTGCAGTTGGTCAGGTCTAGGTTCAGCAACAGTATGTGCTCCAAGAATGAGGTCAGCCGACTACCTGAACATACTGAATGACCAGGTTATTCCATCAATGGATTTGTTCTTCCCTGATGGCACGGGCATATTCCAAGATGACAATGCCAGGATTCATCGGGCTCTAATTGTGAAAGAGTGGTTCAGGGAGCATGAGACATCATTGTGACCTTTTTTTTTTTGGGTGGCGACTTTCTTTTTGGATAGGCAGTGTATATATTGTTAGGATTTTTAGTACACACTGGCAATAGAAATTCCTTTGGAGCAATTTTTAAAAAGGTTCTTCACTATCTAGACCACTTTAGCGTGATCAGTGCTTGCATCAGTATTGGTAAGCCAAAAACAGGAGTGACTTCAAAAAATAAAAAGAGGTAGCAATCTTTCCATTATAGTTTTTCTCTGTAGCTTTCACTCCTGGTTTTGGCTTACAAATACGGATACAAAAAAACTGACTAAAATATTGTGGTGTACAAATAGCCTATGGTTGGTTTCCAACACAGAGTTTTTATGAAAAACATTGTGCTTTTGTGGCATTTTTTTCTTGCCCAAAAATGCTGCTGCCATATCTTACACAAAGATCTGTAGTTATAGGGTTTGTTCCATCTCTCTGTTACTAAAGCAATATGGGATTAAGAGGAGACCACCTGGTGGCCAGGAAACCGCAGAGTGGGCCAGCACTGTATCAGTGGATGGGACTGCTCTGCTGTTTCCCGGCCACTGGTGGTCGGCACATAGTCCCATCTTGCCTTTAAGGGAGTTGTCCAACCCCCACAGCAATTTTAGTTATGGCCTTGACAAATCTCAGGCTAAAAAACAAAGCCACTTACCTAGCACTGCAGCCTTCTCACTATTTTTACCATGCACCACATATTCATAGTCACGGCTGCGCAGGATATTGCAGTTCTGTCCCGTTCAAGTGAATAATGTGAACCCAGAAAGCCCTGTAATTGAGTTATCAAGCAAATCAGTTGCTAGGGATTATGAAAGGTTGTAGCTGTGAGGTATTGGATCTCTAGCGATCCGTCTGTTTCTATGCTGACAACAAAGGGGAAATTCATCTCATGTCCTGTCTCAGCTTTGCAGTATTAATCAGATTTTCCAGAGGTTGTGAACTATACCTTTGCACGGGTTATCCTATGTGTGTTACTAGCAGTCTGCTGTGTAGTGAGGTTCACGGATCTTGTCTTTGCCTTTAAAAAAAAAAATTGTATTACAACTGTGAGTATAGCTTAGTCAAAAGTGACAACTGACCCTGGTTAAAAGAGTTGCCCAGGATTAGAAAAAGATGTCTACTTTTTTTTTCTAGAAAAAGTGCCATATCTGTCCTTGATTTGTGTCTGGTATTACAGTTCAGCGCCATTGCATTACGCAGAGCTGAAGCACACCACACAACCCGTACACAGATGTAGCGCTGTTTCTAGAAGAAAGCAGCCATGCTTTTCTAACCCTATACAGCCCCTTTAATAACAATATACCACTAGATCAGCAGAATTTGGTAAACAGGCCTGGTCATTACCACTCTCTGAGCATTACCACAGCCATACTTGAGATCCATGATCCCTTTTATATATATTTTTTATTTTTTTTTCCAAAATCAGAATGGTTCCTGACTTTGGGAAAGAAACAGCCTGTAATGTAGTCACCAGCTTCTTATTCCAGCCCATCTCAATGACTCTGCCCATTGCACTATAAACTCTGGGCATAGCACCACATTTACCCACGATCACTGTAAATTTAACCCTGCTGCAAAATACCATGGGATGTTTTTCAGAGTTTTACTATGTGACGTTTGCTATTGTTTTCTATGAAGTTTGTATATTTTAGATTTTATATTTAGAGAATGTGTTTTTTTATAAGTCTATGTTTTGCTTTTTACAAAAGTTATTTTCCTCACAATGGCACATTTGTAATTTCACAATGGGTGGCAAATCTAAACCTGTTCCTACCGTATTGTAAATTCTTTTAAAACACTAAAGAGACATATTCCTCAATGCTATGTAATCATGGCTTTTCCTCTTACCTTGGTTGTATCGCACTTCTCATCAGGAAATCTTGAATTGTACCTGTCATTTTAAAATATTTCATTTTGACTTGAAAATAAGCTCTTCCCTACTAAGCCAAGGAGACGCAGAAAGCCTTCTAGCAATCAGGGATGATTCCTGTTAGGCTGGGTTCACACTGAGTTTCAACTCCGCAAGGGCTTTCTGTTGGGGGGTTCTACGTCTGAATAACCGAAAACAATACTCAGATGTATACTGTGATGGGTACACTCACTTTAAGGGTTCTTTCACACGAGTGGATGCCGTGCGGCTAATCCGCTGCGTGAAAGAGTGCCAAGCCCCGCTCCGGACAGCAGAGACACGGAGCAGTAACATGACTGATAATGCTCCGTGCCTCTCTGCGATCTTTTTACTACAAAATCACAGTGAGATAAAGTTGTCACCGTGATTTTGTAGTAAAAAGGTCACAGAGCATTATCAGTCATGTTAATGCTCCGTGTCTCTGCTGTCCGGAACGGGGCTTGGCACTCTTTCACGCAGCGGATTCCATGCACGGCATCCGCTCGTGTGAAAGAGCCCTAATAGGTCAGTTGGAGTTAAACGCATTCATCTTTGGACTCCATGTGATTTGCTTTCCTTTTGTTTGCTGACAGAACAGTACGGTCTACCAGGTTATTCTGTCCGGGAAATAAATAAACAGCAATTCAAACTAAGGCTACTTTCACACTCGCGTTTTGGCTTTCCGTTTGTGTGTTTTTGGTCATTGTCATGCTGAAATGTCCACTGGTGCCCAAGGCCAAGTTTCTCTGCAGACTGCCTGATGTTGTCGTTGAGAATCCTCATGTATTGCTCTTTTTTCATGGTGCCGTTTACTGTGATTAGGTTCCCTGGTCCATTGGCGAAAACACCCCCAAAGCATTAGGTTCCCACCACGTTTGAAAGCTTCTCCTTTTTTACACCAAATGAAGGAAACATCATTGTGACCAAACAATTCAATTTTTGTTTCATCTGACCATAACACAGAAGACCAGAAGTCGTCTTCTTTGTCCAGATGAGCTTTTGCAAAGGTCAAGTGAGCTTTTGTGTGCCTTATCTGTAGAAGTGGCGTCCTCTTTGGTGTGCAGTGTCCGTTGGATTGTCTGCCTTGAGACATTGCCACCAGCAGAGCCCAGATTCACCAGGATGGCCTTGGTGGTGATCCTTGGATTCTTTTTCACCTCTCTAACTATCCTCCTGGCCAGCACAGGAGTCACTTTTGGCTTCCGATCACGTCCTCTGAGATTTTCCACAGGGCGGAACATCTTGTATTTTTTACTCAAATGTAAATAAAAGCTGAGAAATGTTTTTTTTCCCCACAATAATGCCTCTTGTACATCGTCTTATTATCTTTTGGGAGACACCCATGTCATTTCCCGTCAAAAAATTACTTGCTGGTTGAATAAAAGTAACTAAGTCAAAATTTGCCAGGGGTATGAATAATTATGGGCAGCACTGTATATTATTGTAACGGATCCGTTTTTGCAGATCCATGACGGATTCGCCCAAAACACGAGTGTGAAAGTAGCCTAAGTCCTAAGAAGAACCCTTTGAACTCTGTCTGAGCCATTAAAGGGAATGTACCAGTTGAAGTATACGTTTGAATATCGTATTTGGGTAATCAGATGTTACACCCCTAATGGAAATTCCTAAAAAGCATTGTGAACAGTGCTCGATTTTATTTTTATTAGTTTTGACAAGGTTTCAGACGAGTATGTCCATTGTGTGGGAGGATGATTTCCCTTTATGGACACTGCTTCTTTGACAGGACCGCACAGCATTATAATGATTTATAAGACTGTTTGTCTCTAATCCTCTATTGGATTACGCTGATGATATTATGCCAGTACAATTCAGTAGATGCAATGGAGAGACAACGGGCAGAGACACACAGCCTTATAAATCACTATAATGTTGTGCGGTTCTTTGAAAGGAGCAGTGTCCACAAATGGAAATCACACCTCAACACACAGCGTATCTCCCAAAGTGTATGTGCTTGTCCAAAACTATCCTAAAAGGGATTTCTGGGATTTTAATATTGATGGCCTGTCCTCAGGAAAAATAGGCACAGAGTTTAAAATCACAGCATGTCAGCTATTTTGCAGGTTTTCGCTGTGGATTTCTACATGAATCTGTGGTGGAAAAATCTGCCCTATGTGCGGATAGATACCTTTAAGGAGATATTCAGGTTTTTACAAAATCTCGCTAATCAGCTGGATTTACATATCTGATCCTTTGTTGCTGCTGAAGATAAGCCTCTGCCATGCTGGCGCAGGATCTTGTGCCCGTGTCCTTAGGGATGTGAACACTTTGGACTTTCCATATTACCGCTGCTCGCAGAATATCAGTGGTGCTTACAGTAGCAGTAAAGGGGATGAGATTTAAAAAAAAAAATAATGTATATGGATGATCTGCAGCAGATTTCATCCTTTGCAATGCAGAGGGTGAAAACCGCGACCAGCCCACACCATATCCACGAAAACATCCACAACAAAATCCACACCATTTAGTGCAGATTTTCCTGCTGTGGATATGTCTCGCCATACTCTCAGGGTATGTGGTATACAACTTACTTAAAAGGAAGGGAATTGCTAACATTCGGGTCTAAAACCACGGGACACCGGGTGGAATAACAGAGGAACAGCACAGTGCTGTTTTTTTAAAGAAAAAATGCTACAACATATTTAATAAAACAGGCACATTAGGAGAGCTAGCACGTGATGTGGACGATCTATGGACAAAGATCGGTCCATGTCGCACATCTTGAGGAGAACTGAATCTAATCTGTAAAAAATACGTATATCCTCATATATTAGTGGTACTATTATATTGCACTGGAATTAGTCCATCCATAAAACAAACAGTATACTACTACCACCACCATTTTCATCATCAAAATAGAGGTAAACACAAAATGAAGAATCACATTTGTTATTTTATTTTCTCCATTTATTGGCATAAACATTTTACAAAGTGGGGAACTGAGGTTAGAATACAAGGTCCGCCCAACCCAAAGAAAAAGCACCACTCCTGCCCATGGGTTGTGTCTGGTATTGCAACCTTTACACATTTCAGGGAATGAGGTTGAGCTAAAATTCTATTGATTCACGGTACTATAAAGTGAAGGCGATATACGTCTCTAGCATAGCTAATAGGGTCACGGTGAGCAGAAAAGTTCACAAATAAAACAAAAAAAAAGGGGGAATGTATATTAAAAGCCCACAAGCAAAGTAGAGCGAATATTTTAACGAACTCTTGATGGCAGTCTGCCGCCATTAGCCATCAAGCGTTCGTTAATATATTCGCTCTACTTTACTTGTGGGCTTTTAATATACATTCCCCCTTTTTTTTGTTATTTGTGAACTTAATAAAGTATATTCTTTAAACGCCCCTCCTCACCGTGACACTATGAGCTGCACTGCTAGACATAAACAATAGTTACAACCTCATACAACCCCTTTGGATGCACTTGCCATATTCTGTAGGCTGCATAGTGGATACCGTAGTGGAGCTGCACTTGTCCAGGAATATAAATGGGGTCCATCCAGGTACGTACACTTTACAAAGCCACATGTTGTGTTCTATATAGGCTGAGGACTTCACCTTGTACCCAGGTTATGTGGTGGGTGCAGACACCAAACAAGGCAGTCAGATATCGGCGTGGTAGCAGACTTATCTCCACAGGGGCCATACAGGGACATCAATATTGGGCGCAGTGTGAATCACAAGTATGCTCCCACCAGACATAGGACTGGACATTTTGTTTGAGGGACACATGCTTAGAGCTCTTACAAGATGACACAGGGTGCTTGGCTGTTGGTGATCTTCTCCACTGCTTCTCCATTTATGGCTTTACGGATGGCCTCTATCAACTGAAGAAAATGGATTAATACAATGTTACTCCCTGTGAATTATTGTTCTCTGATCAACCATTTCAGTCGAAAGAGCGGCTGTTCTGCAATGGGATTTATTCTATGCCACCAGAGTTTTGCTCTAGAAATACTTACGTCTTTTTCATAGGGGAATCCACCAAGTTCCAGCTTGGAGAAGACTAGTTTTCCATTTATTTCAATCTCAAATGCTCCTGAAACCAAAAACAGATCAGATTAGAAGTGATGCCAGGTGGATGACCCCTGCCACAGCTATCTGTGGTGTAAAAGAGTGGTCTCCAATCTGTTACCTGGCATAAAGCTACAACACCCAGAGTGCCCCGACATCTCCATTTCCTCAGGGCATGCTGGAAGTTGTAGTTTTGCACCAGCTAGTGAGATACACACATGAAATTTGCAATGGCAGTTTTTTTACTGTGGAAACTAGCTTTTTCAGGTGCTTTTTGCAAACAGTGGCCCAGGTTTACTAATCCTATATATCAGGGATTAGCAACCTCCGGCACTCCAGCTGTTCTGAAACTACAACTCGCAGAATCCCCCTTTCACTTCTGTGAGATTTACATGAACATCCAAGTACATGTGCATGCTGGGAGTTGTAGTGTCACGGCTGACCCCTGCTATAGATGGTGTAAGCTTAGACAGACAGTCTAGACCTGCACCAGATTTTTCACATGGGTTCAGGCTGTGTGATGAATCTGGGGCATGGATAGAAACTTTTCTCGGACTCAATACAAATAGTGGTTGGCTCCAGAATTGTGGCGCAATATGGCGTATCTCTGACCCGCCACTTTCCAGCAATGTTCTGCTCCTCGGCGAATAAACAAAAATAAATATAAGCGGCTCACCACCTGGACTGTTTTGGATAAGATGCTCTATCTTCGCCAAAAAAAAAAAAAAAAAAAACGGAAAATAATTATTATAGATAGGCATTTTTCATGAGGAACCACCCAGAAGTATAAACGTCTATTAAGATATTTTATATTATACGTTCCTAAACAAAATATACTTCTAACTTAAAATCATAAAAATAAAATACAATAGAAACATCATATGAAAAACCAACGAAGTCAATAGGATTCTTGCTATATCAACATCCTGTATGGCTGTATATATATCTGCTAATATGTAATTGTCACCTATAGTGTGACTGTTGATAATATATAACTGTCACTTAGGGAGCATTCACTCGACCGTATAAATGGATCCGCATCCGTTCCGCAAATTTGCGGAACAGGTGCGGACCCATTCATTTCAATGGGGCCGCAAAAGTCTGCAATGTCCGCATCCATTGTTCCGTTCCATGGCCCCGCAAAAAAGATAGAGCATGTCCTATTCTTGAGCGCTCCACGGACAATACTGGTACAACCTTACGAATAATCCAGCAATCTAAGCACAATCTGCTGCAGCACATGGGACGCCGAGCTAAAGCGGCGAGCCCATAAGTCATCGAGATTCAGAGAGTGCTACTACAGTACAGACAGCGCCCGTACACAGCCGAGGGAGACTGAGGTAAAGGGTAAGCGGTACCATTACCACGTGGGATGCCACGGTATACAAGTATCCACCAACAGTGAGTGCATGAACCCCATCGAGGATAGATTATTAAAGAGGAAACAATAATAACTCAAATACGGAAAAAAAAATCTGAAAATAATATAAGGGGAACTGTCGACATAAGTGTTATAAAGATCAATTATCTCTTAATAATGAACAAATATTAATCATCATCGAACAAATCTATATGTATGTGCACCAGCACATCTAGGAATGTGGACTATATGAATTGAAACAACATCAATACGTTTGAGCACAAAACTATAAGGTTTTTTTGGGCTTCAATATATACTGCACTTATACTATATAAGTGACAGTTATATATTACCAACAGTCACACTATAGGTGACAATTACATATTATTAGCAGATATATATACAGCCATACAGGATGTTGATATAGCAAGAATCCTATTGACTTCGTTGGTTTTTCATATGAAGTTTCTATTGTATTTTATTTTTATGATTTTAAGTTAGAAGTATATTTTGTTTAGGAACGTATATTATTAAATATCTTAATAGACGTTTATGCTTCTGGGTAGGGTTGTTTCGGGTATTGAACTTTCCATACCCAGTCGATACTTTTGTCCCGGTATCAATACCGACACTGGGATTTGCCTTTTATCGATACTAGGCTGTGCTGCTGCATAGCCCAGTATCAGAGAACATGAGCGCACTGCTGTCAGCGTGGCCATGTTCTCTCAGCAGCACGGCGAGAAGGAGGCAGTCTCTCCTTCCCCCTGTGCTGCTGCTGCCACCAATGAGAGCGCGAAGAAGGGGAGGGGCTGTGGCCACTGCGCCACCAATGATAATTAACGTTTAATACACAAATACAGCTGGCGGCAGAAACACATTGCTGGCATCCGACCTCTGACAGTGTGCTGCGATCCGCGGCAATTAACCCCTCTCGTGGCGCAACCCCCGTCCCCATTTTTAAAAACATTGGTGGTGCAGTGCGTCCTCTGTCCCCAGTATTAAAAACATTGGTGGCGCAGTGCCTCCACAGTATTAAAATTGTTGGTGGCAGTGGCCACAGGGTCCCCTCACTTCCTCTCATTGGTGGGAGTTCTGATCGGAGCCCCAGCAGTGTAATCCTGGGGCTCCGATCGGTTACCGAGGCAGCCAGGACGCTACTGAAGCCCTGGCTGCCATAGTAAGCTCCCTGCTGCTGTGTGCACAGAGCACAGGGCAGCAGGGAGAGTGTGAAGTCCTATTCACCCTGATAGAGCTCTATTAGGGTGAATAGGACAAGGGATTAAAAGATCCCAGGTTCTGGCCCCTAAGGGGAAATAGTTATTAAATAAACTGTAAAAAAAAAGTTTAAAAAAAATACACCAAAATAGTATAAATCACCCCCTTTCTCATTTTTACATATAAAATATATAAACAATAAATAAATAAAATATTACATATCACCACGTCTGAAAAGTCCAAAATATAAAAAAAATCCCTCTTATGCACTGTAAAAGAAAAAAAGAATAGAAAAATGCGCGATTTGCCATTATTATTTTTTTTTGTCACCTTGTCCCCCCCAAAAATAGAATCGGACTGTTCTATTATGGGCCGGACGTTCCATTTTTTCGCGTGGTATTGAGTATCGCAATACTTTTTTATGGTATCGAAACCGAATCAAAATTTGAGTATCGAAACAACCCTACTTCTGGGTGGTTCCTCATGAAGAGTGCCTATCTATAATAATTATTTTCCAATGTTCTGGCCCTTGTCAAGCATGTAGAAAAAAGTGTAGAAACCCTAGTTGCGCCAAGTTGCACCTCTTTTTAGACAGATTTTTGGCTCAGATAGATTGGTTAATCTTGGCCAGTCTGTTTGCCAATTATAATTTTCTTTAGGCCTCATGCACACGACCGTTGTTTTTTTAAGGTCCGCAAAAACGGGGTCCGTGATCCGTGACCGTTTTTTCGTCCGTGGGTCTTCTTTGATTTTTGGAGGATCCACGGACATGAAAAAAAAGTAGTTTTGGTGTCCGCATGGCCGTGCGGAGCCAAACAGATCTGTCCTGAATTACAATGCAAGTCAATGGGGACGGATCCGTTTGACGTTGACACAATATGGTGCAATTGCAAACGGATCCGTCCCACATTGACTTTCAATGTAAAGTCAGGAGTCCCTTTTATACCATCGGATCGGAGTTTTCTCCAATCCAATGGTATATTTTAACTTGAAGCGTCCCCATCACCATGGGAACGCCTCTATGTTAGAATATACCATCGGATTTGAGTTAGATCGTGAAACTCAGATCCGACAGTATATTCTAACACAGAGGCGTTCCTATGGTGATGGGGACGCTTCAGGTTAGAATATAATAAAAGAACTGTGTACATGACTGCCCCCTGTCAGCGGACCCCCCCCCCCTGTATTTAACTCATCGGTGACCAGTGTGGCCGGCCCCCCCTCCCTCCCCTGTAGTACTGTAGATTCATTGGTGGCCAGTGGCCCCCCCCCTCCCTCCCCCTTCTAATTAAAATCTCCCCCCCTATCATTGGTGGCAGCGGAGAGTACCGATCGGAGTCCCAGTTTAATCGATGGGGCTCCGATCGGTAACCATGGCAACCAGGACGCTACTGCAGTCCTGGTTGCCATGGTTACTTAGCAATTTTTAGAAGCATTATACTTACCTGCGAGCTGCGATGTCTGTGACCGGCCGGGCGCTCCTCCTACTGGTAAGTGAAAGGTCTGTGCGGCGCATTGCTTATAGCACAGACCTGTCACCTACCAATAGGAGGAGCGCCCGGCCGGTCCCAGACATCGCAGCTCGCAGGTAAGTATAATTCTTCGAAAAATTGCCACCAATGAATTTAAAACTGGGGGAGGGGGGCCCCCTCCTGCCTGGCAGCACATGATCTCTTACAGGGGGCTATGATACGCACAATTAACCCCTCAGGTGCAGCACCTGAGGGGTTAATTGTGCGGATCACAGTCCCCTGTAAGAGATCGGGTGCTGCCAGGCAGCAGGGGGCAGTCATGTACACAGTTCAAAGTATATTCTAACTAGAAGCGTCCCCATCACTATGGGAACGCCTCTGTGTTAGAATATACTGTCGGATCTGCTCTGAAAAAGCTTTTATGCAGACGGATCTGCGGATCCGTCCATGTGAAAGTAGCCTACGGCCACGGACGCGGATGCCAATCTTGTGTGCATCCGTGTTTTTTCACGGACCCATTGACTTGAATGGGTCCGTGAACCGTTGTCCGTCCAAAAAATAGGACAGGTCATATTTTTTTGACGGACAGGAAACACGGAACACGGATCACGGATGCCGCCTGAAAAACGGTGCATTTTCCGATTTTTCCACGGACCCATTGAAAGTCAATGGGTTCGCGAACAAAAACGGAACAACGGCCGCGGATGCACACAACGGTCGTGTGCATGAGGCCTTATAATGTATTTTTCCTTGTAGAGAAGTTGACATGAAAATGTCTGAAATAATGCTAATAGCTACAACATGCTGCGTTTTTTGAAAGAGGACAGAAAGACAAAAAATATCACCTAATGAACAAAAAACACTATTAGCAAAAAAATGTGTGTCTCCTGCGTTTCATATTTCTTACAGTCTTTCAGCTAACACCTGGAGCTGGGGTTTTACTGGAAAAAAACGCAGTTACAAGAAATGCCACTAAAAACCTGTGTGTGAAAGCATGCTTACACCCCTGAACTCTGTCTGGCATTTTTTAACACAAAAAACCCCCCACCGGAATAAGCTATTTTTTTTGTTTCCTTTTTCTGGGCCACTTACATTTGTTGTCTTTTTTCATACCATTTTTGCACACGTGCTACACAGGTCTTCATATGCCCTGTGCTGCTGGAGGATATGGAGTGGAGACCTAGTCATAAATTAGGTGCATCCCCTGGCAGTCTGTGCACCTAAATTGAAATCTACGCCAGCTCCAAGCTCCTGTAGATTTCAGTAAACTGGCATAAAAGAAGACAAATGTGCCAGGACTGCTGGCACCCGCACCCACCCTCATCACCCCCTTCTCGGAAAGTGGTGAGGATGGTGTACAAAACGCCACTTGCTACTAAATTTAGCCGCAGTGGCATTTAAAAACGTGCAAACATAGGATTTGTGCCTTTTTTTTCACCAGAAAACAGGTGTAGGGAAATGATAAATCTCGCCCAGCGTCTTACCACTGGCAAAAAAAATTGCCACTAAAAACGCAAGTGCAGAAAAACGCCAGCAAAAACGTATGTACGATTCCACCCTCAAGAAGAAATAAGTTCTTACCAGTACCGCCAGGACGGGAGTCAATGCTGACATCAGGAAACTCCTCCAGCACAGCGCTTTTTAGCTCCTCGTAGTGAGACTTAAACCCACAGGGCTCACTGAATGGAACAGAGTCACGGCATTACTGATAGCAGTCATTAGAAAGATTAGAAAAACATGGCCGCTTTATTTTAAAGACAGGAAGCTGCTTACCTGATGGTGGTACTTAAAGGGCATCTGTCAGCAGATTTGTACCTATGGAAATGGCTGACCTGTTACATGTGCACTTGGCAGCTGAAGGCATCTGTGTTGGTCCCATGTTCATATGTGCCCGCATTGCTGAGAAAAATGAAGTTTTAATATATGCAAATGATCCTCCAGGAGCAACGGGGGCGTTGCTGTTACACCTAAAGGCTCCGCTCTCTCTGCAACTGCCGCACCCTCTCCACTTTGATTGACAAGGCCAGACAGTGTAAACACCGTCATGCCTGCCTTGTCCTCTCAATCAAAGTGCAGAGAGAGCAGAGCCTTTAGGTGTAATGGCAACTCCCCCGTTGCTCCTAGAGGCTCATTTGCATATATTAATACATCATTTTTCTCAGCAATGCGGGCACATATGAGCATGGGACCAACACAGATGCCCTCAGCTGCCAAGTCAGCCAGTTTCATAGGTACAAGTAGCAAAACAGCTCATGGAGTAGGTGACTTGTGAAGAGCCAGAATAGGACGCTGCTCCCTTCCTGTTGTTGATCTTACTTGGACCCCCACACGCGATGCTGTAACCAAAAGGAAAAAAAGGATGGACAGGGGCAGATGTGTCTGAGGAAGAAGGTTTAACCCCATTCACACACATCACGGAAGTTCTTTTATCCATGGGGGAGATTTATCAAACTGGTGTAAAGGACTAGTGGCTTAGTTGCCCATAGAAACCATTCAGATTACACCTTTCATTTACCAAAGGAGCTCTGGAAAATGAAAGGTGGAACCTTATTGGTTGCTATAAGCAACTAAGCTACTTTACACCAGTTTTGATAAATCTCCTCCATGTGTTTTATCCATAAATCATAATTTTTTAACTCTTAAAGAACATCGTCCATCAGTTTTTTCTTTTAGTTCCATCACCACAGGTCCTGTGTGATATTGCAGCTCAGCACTATTCACTTCAAGTCAGCTGAGCTGCAATACCAGACACAACCCATGCACAGGTGTGGCGCTGTTGCTGAAAGTAACCAGCTATGTTTTTCTAATCCTATGCAATTCCTGTAAAAAAGACCTCCCCTAGGGTAGGGGCAATATCTGACCTGCTAACCTCCCCTCCCTGATGCAGCACCTTGTACATTGGAGAGTGCCAGATCCTCCCTGTACATTTCTTGGTGATATGTCCATTTAAAGGGGTTGTCTAGGATTAGAAAAGAAGGGTCTGTCTTCTTCTTTTCCCCCAGAACACTGCCCCTAATGTCCGCGGGCTGGTGTTGTAGATTTCATATGGATGAGCTGCAATACCTGACAAATCCTATGGACAGGAGTGGAGCTGTTTCTTGGGGAAAAGGAGACTCTTGTAATCTTTTCTCATCCAAGACAACTGCCTTATCGTAAGGCTATGAAACCCGGCATAGACAAACAGCAGCTGTTATGGAACTACAGGTCCCACAATTCCGAGGGGCACCGATGCCTCCTGCAGCTCCACAATCAATAATCTGATAATAATCAAGTATAATAACTGGCACAGCGGCCAGTCCTCACCAGTACTCCACCACAATGCTAACACTCATCTCGTTCCTTCAGCCTCCGAGCAAAAAAAAAAAAAATGCTCCAAAGCGTCCTCACAATAATTTACTTCCGGTGAGGTTTTCATCTACTTCCGCCCTCACTGCCAAATCATTCTGTTAAAGCGAGAACTTGACTGTCCCTGCTGGCCGTCCTGATATTGCAGCCAGCTGCAGGTAATTTGCACTGCACATAGAGAAACTGTAGCAGACGTTCATGTGATTATAGAGTGTTATATGAATTGATGTTATTACTGTAGATTTAATATAGTCACTGTGATGTCACTTAAAGCATGTGCACCTCACCACCTGAACATCACATCCATTTGTATGCTGAACACCTAGTTCCAGAACCATGACATACAGATGCTTCTAGTTGCTACTGCTGCAATCAGCCATTAGTGAGGATGGGAGCTGCTGGTTATGGGCATACCTTAGTGTCATTCAGGACTGGTGGCGGGCATACCTTAGTGCTGTCAGGGACTGGTAGTGGGCATACCTTAGTGCTGTCGGGGACTGGTGGTGTGCATACCTTAGTGCTGTCGGGGACTGGTAGTGGGCATACCTTAGTGCTGTCGGGGACTGGTGGTGGGCATACCTTAGTGCTGTCGGGGACTGGTGGTGGGCATACCTTAGTGCTGTCGGGGACTGGTGGTGTGCATACCTTAGTGCTGTCAGGGACTGGTAGTGGGCATACCTTAGTGCTGTCGGGGACTGGTGGTGGGCATACATTAGTGCTGTCGGGGACTGGTGGTGTGCATACCTTAGTGCTGTCGGGGACTGGTGGTGGGCATACCTTAGTGCTGTCGGGGACTGGTAGTGGGCATACCTTAGTGCTGTCGGGGACTGGTGGTGGGCATACCTTGGTGCTGTTGGGGATTGTTGGTGGGCATACCTTAGTGCTGTCAGGGACTGGTGGTGGGCATACCTTAGTGCTGTCAGGGACTCGTGGTGGGCATACCTTAGTGCTGTCTGGGACTGGTAGTCGGCATACCTTAGTGCTGTCGTGAAAACTGGTAGTGGGCGTACTTTAGTGCTGTTGAGGACTGGTGGCCGGCATACCTTAGTGCTGTCTGGAACTGGTAGTCGGCATACCTTAGTGCTATCAAGGACTGGTAGTGGGCATACCTTAGTGCTGTCGGGGACTGGTAGTTGGCATACTTTAGTGCTGTCGGGGACTGGTAGTTGGCATACTTTAGTGCTGTCGGGGACTGGTAGTGGGCATACCTTAGTGCTGTCGGGGACTGGTGGTGGGCATACCTTAGTGCTGTTGGGGACTGGTGGTGGGCATACCTTGGTGCTGTTGGGGACTGGTGGTGGGGATACCTCAGTGCTCTTGGGGACTGGTGGCGGACATACATTAGTGTTGTTAGGGACTGATGGCGGGCATACCTTAGTGCTGTCAGGGACTGCTGGTGGGCATACATTGGTGCTGTTGGGGACTGGTGGCAGGCGTAGATTAGTACGGTCAGGGACTGGTGGTGGGCATACCTTAGTGCGGTCGGGGACTGGTGGCGGGCATACCTTAGTGTGGCCGGGGACTGGTGGCGGGCATACCTTAGTGCGGTCGGGGACTGGTGGCTGGCATACCTTAGTGCTGTTAGAGGCTGGTGGCGGACATACCTTAGTGCTGTTGGAGACTGGTTGTGGGCATAACTTGGTGTGATCGAACACTGGTGGTGGGCATACCTTAGTGCTGTTGGGGACTGGTAGTGGGCATACCTTGGTGCTGTTGGGCACTGGTGGTGGGTATACCTTGGTGTTGTTGGTGCAGGCACTCCTAATAGGCTTACCTTAATGTGGTCAGGCCTGATGACCTTAGTGTCTGGTACTGCTGGACCACCCTGGCCACGAACTATAAGGCAAGCACTTTTAAGCAAGATTTTTTTCTTGCTGCAAAGTGCCTTTTATAGTCCCAAAAAATCCAGTGTGTCTATATATTGATTAAAGATCAATGGGTGGTTGGCTCTCACCTAGTGGCTATGACGGGTGCTACTAGCTCACAAATCGGGTGCCCGACCCCAAAGTGATATAAATAGTGGAAAAAGAGGGGAGTGAGCACTCACAACACTTGGACCATAGGGTATAAGGATATGTTTATTATAATAGGACCTGCTGCGTCCAATAAATGAATAACAATCGCACATAACATACACTAAAATACAATAAAAAATAATTGGTACCAATGTATAAAAGTATACTGATAACGGGGTGGGAACTCTAATGCCACAATCCTTAAACAATCCGTGTACAAGAATGTCTCTTTAGAGCACCTGATTCTTAACAGTGAAGATCACTTGCAGTGAGAACACTATTATAAGCCGCTGCTGCTAGGATTAACAGTTCAGGTTCCTTCCTGGACTGTGATACACGATAGCGGGAACGCAGTATCAGGAACCAGGTAGGAACCTGAATTGTTAATCCTAGCAGCAGCGGCTTATAATTCACCGTTCTGGGCGGTTATATTAAATAGCTGGAAGAGGACAATCTTTGGGGGGACGCATTGTGCTACAGTGCTGGAACTATTTATTATCTGTATGCACTAGGAAATAAACCATCACTTGGAGTCACCTAATACAGGTATCTCTGGGACACTTTCATTTGCGGTTTACGGCACCACAAGTATCAATAGTGTTTTCACTGCAAGTGATCTTCACTGTTAAAGGGATTCTGTCACCTCTCATAACCCAAATTCGGATTTTAAACCAGTCATGCTCCACAGCTTACCTTGAATCGGCTGTGCTGTTCTATATTGTAATCCGTCCAGTAGTTTTAAAGAAAAACAACTTTTATAATTATGCAAATTAACCCTGAAGGTGCCCAGAGGGGCGTTATGTTCCCCTTTGTGTGCCCAGTACCGCCCCTCTTACAGTGCCCAAAACGCCTTCCTCCAGAATCCCTAACCGCCCACAGCGTCTCATCCCTCCCCCCCCCTCCCTGATGGCCGAGCGAAGTCTCGCGCAGACGCAGTACCCACTGAGGGCTGCGCCAGTGCGATTTGCTGGAGACTGAGGGCATACAAATCTGCTGACTGATGCGCCTTGTCATAAATGCCTCTTCCAGCGGTGCAGGCCCCATCAAGACCGGTGTAGCACACACCATAGTGTCTACTGCCATATACACATAGGAAACATCTCTATCACTGTAGAAGGTGTTGAAGAATTTTTATTAGTTATCATTATATCAGATTTAAATCATAGTACAAGTTATTATATTATCTGCAGAATATTTGTGATAACTTGTTAAAAATGCAGAACCTTCATATATAATCTGGTAATTTAGCACATTTCTCTTTTCTGTGTACTGATTCACATGGCAGATCGCTATTGCACATGTCAAACTCAAGTATTTTGTTGAGCCACTTATGCTCAATAATAAGATCTCACCTAAGTGTCCCTGAGACTTAAAAGGGTGTCCCCACTTCTGACGCTTATGGCATATCCACGTCTTGCTCAGCCCTTTCCATAAGTCCTATAGACTGTAATAGGGAGAGTCACACACTTCTCTTCCTATAGGCAGGCACACCCGACCACCTTGGCTTGTCTAAGGCCCCTTGCAGACGAGCGTGTGTCACGCTGTGAGTGCGCAGCGCAGCTCCCAGCCTGACCTCCCAGCCCTGACCTCCAAGGGGGTCACATAGCGTTATATTGATTTATGATGCTATGTAACCCTTAGGGCTGTTTCACACGAGCGGATGCCGTGCGTGACATCCACTCCGTGAATGACAGCCAAGACCCGATGCAGACTGCAGAAGCACGGAGCATTAACATGACTGATAATTCTCTGTGCCTCTCTGTGATCTCTTTACTACGAAATCACAGTGAGATAAAGTTGTCTCTGTGATTTCGTAGTAAAGAGATCACAGAGAGGCACGGAGCATTATCAATCATGTTAATGCTCCGTGCTTCTGCAGTCTGCATCGGGTCTTGGCACTCTTTCACGGAGCGGATGCCACGCACGGCATCCGTTCATGTGAAACAGCCCTTACAGTTCTGGAATGTATTAGATAACACTGACATAATGCTGTTAGATTACTCGCATAAGTCTCGCGCATGCGCAGTACGCTGCTGAAACCTAGCTAACAGCGGCAGCCGAAGACAGGATCGCGCCTTACCAAGAAGCGCACATGCGCGAGACTTATGCGATCCCGGCCGCACTGCAGGCTGTCAATTTAACAAAAGAGTAGCGCCGCGGCCTTCTCACTGTTTACTGCCGGCCCACTGACGTCACGACTAGTATCAACTAGCGTGGGCGGGGCAAAGCTCCATTCAAGTGAACAGAGCTTAGCCCCGCCCACGCTAGTTGATACTAGTCGTGACGTCAGTGGGCCGGCAGTAAACAGTGAGAAGGCCGCGGAGCTGCTGGAGCGCCGCTGCCTTCTCAAACAGCTGATCGGCGGGGGTCCCGGGTGTTGGACCCCCGCCGATCAGAAGCTGATGATCTATCCAGAGGATAGATCATCAGTTAAATGAAAGTGCAGAACCCCTTTAAGGGGCAAGCTTACCTTGACTTGAAGCAAGGAAGCTGCTGCCCCCTTGACTTCAATCTGACCGGCAAGATAGCGCTGATAGCGCTTAAAACATAGTTTTTTGAATCTATGGAGCATCAGACTACCGGATCAAACATATGATTATTAACAGACTGGGGGCTACAATGAGGTAAAACTGCCGGTTTTAGGGTACTTTCACACTAACGTTTTTCTTTTCCAGCATAGAGTTCCGTCCTAGGGGCTCAATAGCGGAAAAGAACTGATCAGTTTTATCCTAATACACTCTAAATGCAGAGCATTCCGATCAGGATGCATCAGTTCAGTCCCTCTTACGTTTTTTGGCTGGAGAAAATACCGCAGCATGCTGCAGTTTTCTCTCCGGCCCAAAATCCTGAACACTTGCCAGATTGCCAAATCCAGCGTTAATTTCTTTTGAAATGCATTAATGCCGGATCCGGCCCTAAGTGTTCCAGCAAAACTGATCAGTTCTTTCCGTCCGCGCATGCGCAGACCATTAAATCTGTGAAAAAAGTAAATTCCGGATCCGTTTTTCCAGATGACAACCGTAAAGATGGATCCGGTATTGCAATGCATTTGTGAGACAGATTCACATCCGGATCCGTCTCACAAATGCATCCCTTTGCATCCAGATATGTCCGGCGACGGAACTGCCTGCCGGAATTCTCTGCTGCAAGTGTAAATATAACCTTATATGCGTTTTTGAGGTGACAGGTTCCCTTTAACAATTCACACTTCCTACATCAGGTGCGTACATAGAAATCACTGGGCCCTATAGCAAGAATGTAAATTGGGCCTCCATGCCCCATTCATAGCCCCTCCTACTACCAGTTCCTGGCCAGTATATACAGCAGTGTACTGGTATGAGGTTTAAATTACAGTTCATACCTTACATATCAGTACACTGCTGTATATATAGTATATATCTTAACACACTGCATCTATTATACCTGGTACCTCACATGTCAGTACACTGCTGTATATACTACAGTTAGGTCCATATATATTTGGACAGAGACAAAATTTTTCTAATTTTTGTACTGTACATTACCACAATGGATTTTGAACAAAACAATTCAGATGCATTTGAAGTTCACACTTTCAGCTTATATTCAGTGGGCTGAACAAAATGATTGCATAAAAATGTTAGGAACTAAAGCATTTTTTAAACTCAATCCCTTTATTTCAGGGGCTCAAAAGTTATTGGACAAATTAAATAGTTGTTAATAAAATGTTAATTTCTAATACTTGGATGAAAACCCTTTGTTGGCAATGACTGCCTGAAGTCTTGAACTCATGGACATCACCAGACGCTGTGTTTCCTCCTTTTTAATGCTCTGCCAGGACTTTACTGCAGCGGTTTTCAGTTGCTGTTTGTTTGTGGGCCTTTCTGTCTGGAGTTTAGTCTTTAACAAGTGAAATGCTCTATTGGGTTCAGAGCAGGGGACTGACTTGGCCATTCAAGAATATTCCACTTCTTTGCTTTAATAAACTCCTGGGTTGCTTTGGCTTTATGTTTTGGGTCATTGTCCATCTGTATAATGTAACGCCGACCAATCAGTTTGGCTGGATTTGAGCACACAGTATGTCTCTGAAAACCCCAGAATTCATCCGGCTGCTTCTGTCCTAGGTCACTTCATCAATAAACACTAGGGACCCAGTGCCACTGGCAGCCATGCATGCCCAAGCCATCACACTGCCTCCGCCGTGTTTTACAGATGATGTGGTATGCTTTGGATCATGAGCTGTACCATGTCTTCGCCATACTTTTTTCTTTCCATCATTCTGGTAGAGGTTGATCTTGGTTTCATTTGTCCAAAGAATGTTCTTCCAGAAGCGTGCTGATTTTTTAAGATGTTTTTCAGCAAAGTCCAATCTGCCCATGCAACAGATGATCAGCCCCCATGCCACAGATGATCAGCCCCCCATGTTAATAAGACCCCAATAAGACTTCAGATCAGACCCACAATAAGACGTCAGCTCAGACCCCAATGTGAATGACCCCCATGCCACAGATGATCAGCCCCCATGCCTCAGATGATCAGGTGCCCATGTCACAGATGATCAGCCCCCCATGCCACAGATGAGACCCCCCATGCCTCAGAGCAAATACAATAAAAAAAAAACACTTACCTCTCGTGCTCTGGACTTGGTCAGCTGTGCTTTCATAATAGAAGCACTCATTAGTATTCGCCCCATAAGATTTACTGATATATATAGCAGTGTACTGATGTGTAAGGTACATGAGGTAATAGTGGTTGTTTCTACAGTACTATATATATATATATATATATATATATATATGTGTGAGATATGAGTAAACAATAGAGAATGGGGTGAAAATGAAGAGAAAGGGAATGACAGAGCTGGACATTAATAAGTGTAATTAAGCGGTGGTGCTTTTTTCTCACTATGGGCCCCGTTTCGCACACAGGCCCAATAGCAGCTGCGTGGTCTGCCTCTATCAGAGGTACACCACTGTCCTACATGTATTTTTATATAGTTAATAGCATAGGGATAATGGGCCCAAGTCTTCTTCTCTAACAGGAACCCCTGGACAAAAGAATGGAAAAAGTGTCCCAACAAAGGAACATCCGGACATGACAAAAATCAACTCTGTGTTATCTGCATTAGAAAAAGCTATGTGACCACTAGAAACATCCACAAACACCCCGATTCTCATAGGTGAGTCCATAAGTTTAAGAGTTGATAGGTCACATCCATAGTATACATTGTCTTCTTGTTTACGCACCACAAAAAAACCATTGTTGATGCTCAGATTATGAGGTCCCTTTCGTGGCACTGTATCTTTCACTATGCCAAGTATCCAGTTGCTCTTATGGCTAACATCCACTTCCCAGTAATGTTGACCACTCTGAAACCCAGGCAATCCTAGTACATAAAGCCCTGGGTAGAAGAAGGTTGTGGTGCTTCTATGTTGAGGGAAGGACGTGTATCTCACCTGTTTAAGATTTTGTGATAGGAATAGATTAGGGTTAGCACTGTTGGGGTCGAAGCATAGTGATTTTGCCATTGGTTTTAGAATATGCCGTATTCCTCGCCATTCCTGGACCTGGAAAGGTGATAAGTAACTCTTTAGAGGTACATCAAATTTGGACATCTCCTCTAACTGATCTCTGACTATCTTCAAATGTTCCATGGTCTGAATTACTGTTGGTCCTTTTTCTAGTTTCACTAGAAAATCAGTGATGGTGGAGGACAACCCTAGCAATGTCTGGACCCTAGCCTCCAAATCCTTAATAGATGTTTCTAATGTATTTTCCTGTTTGGCAATACATGTTCCTTCCTCCTTTACAAGATACTGGTGGAGGTGATGAAAGGATTCTTTAAGCCTTTCCCTGTGGAGATCTCCAATGAAGCGCCTTGTCTGCAATTTTTTCTCATAGTCTTGAAACAGTTTCCATGCTACCTGCTGCAAGTATGTTCGTTTGTTATAAAGTTGGGTCTCTTCATCTTCTTGAAGTACAAGGCTTGATGAACTCTATGGAGAGGAAATAAGACAAGTTTTTAGCTTGTTCACAGACATTATAGTCAAGACACTATAAAGACCTTGATGTGAAGTACCGTACTATTAAAAGATGAATCAAGTGTGTGGCATTATACACTGAAGATGTTAAATTAAAGATGAGATATCAGGGGACGCCATCAGTCAGAATTTCCATCTCAAATCATCTAAAAAATTATCTTTATATGTTGAAGTTGGCTTAGTCAGTGGGTTGTGTTTTTAAATCCTGGTGGCTCTCATTGCTAGCTCATAGAGGGAGGTCCTGGACAGGACCTTCCACTCCCATAACATACATATGCCCTAATAGGGCTTATGAAAATTGGTAGTCTTCATGGGACATCTAGCAAAATGGGATCATCTTATTATCTGTGACTTAAAGGGCATCTGTTAGAATATTTGTAGCTATGAAACTGGCTGACCTGTTACATGTGCGCTTGACAGCTGAAGGCATTTTTGTTGGTCCCATGTTCATATGTGCCTGCATTGCTTCATATATGCAAAGAGCCTCCTAGAGGCTCTGTTCTCTCTGCCGCATTCTAAGCACTTTGATTGACAGGGCCAGGTGTGATGATGATTTCACTGCACCAGTTGCAGAGAGAGCAGAGCCTGTAAGAGTAATGGCAATGCCCCTGTTGCTCCTAGTGGCTCATTTGCATATATATATATTTTTTTCCAGCAATGCGGACACATATGAACATGTAACCAACACAGATGCCTTCAGCTGCCAAGTGCGCCTGCAAAATGTATATCAGCGTCATAGATACAAATCTGCTGACAGATGCCTTTTAACACCCTCAGTAAACATAGTTCCACCTCCTTGACCCAGCCTTGACCACTATTTGCACGGAAGGTGGCTGATCTATCAAACAGATTCAGTAGTAGGAAAGGTAAACCTATATGCAGATATTCAACAGTATTAAAGGGGTTGTCTCATTATACACAGCTCATTTCCATGTTTACGACCCCCATGCCATCCATCAGTGGTGGTCGTGTTTGCACGCTATAGAAAAATGTGCCAGCCTCTCTGGTGACCGAGACCGTGCGATTGCACATAGGCTGGTGCTTTTTTCTGCAAGCACGACCACCACTGATGAAATGTAGGGTGGTCGTAACCATGGAAACGAGCAGTGTATAATGTGATGGAAAAATGAATCCAGGCATCAAAGGAGGCAATATGGATAATCACAATACATTAGTAAGTGGCTTGTATTAAAGAGGTTGTCAGAGTTATTTTTTTGTTCTTTGTATGTTTCTAACTAATCAAATGTAACAGCTTTACCATGCACTTACTGCATCTGTAGTTGCTCCTTTCTCAGATTTCACTGAGGGTCACATGACCTGTGATGTCAGCTTCTCTCCCTGCTCTGATGTTTCGTGCACAAGCCTGAGAGAGCAGATATGTATCTGTACACGAGACGTCACTGTTCTGGCCACACCTCTCCGCTCTGCCGTCTGCTGCTGCTGTCTGCCCTGTGTCTCCCTCCCACTGCATACTTCAGGAAAGATTAACCCCTTCAGGAGCACAGACTCAGGGCTGAAGGCTTTACTGAGTAGCTGCAGGCAGTGAGGAGACAAATGCTGAGCACATGAGCTCACATACTAGAGGAGTTCTGCACAAGAACAGGTAGGGAGAAGATCATGTGTGTACCAGCAGTGTCATTGTACAGCTGGGACTTGTAGTCCTACACCTACAACATGCTGCAGAGTTTCCCAGCAGGCAGACATGTCACTTAGGGCAGCACTTACACTCACCTAAAGAATTATTAGGAACACCTGTTCTATTTCTCATTAATGCAATTATCTAGTCAACCAATTACATGGCAGTTGCTTCAATGCATTTAGGGGTGTGGTCCTGGTCAAGACAATCTCCTGAACTCCAAACTGAATGTCAGAATGGGAAAGAAAGGTGATTTAAGCAATTTTGAGCGTGGCATGGTTGTTGGTGCCAGACGGGCCGGTCTGAGTATTTCACAATCTGCTCAGTTACTGGGATTTTCACGCACAACCATTTCTAGGGTTTACAAAGAATGGTGTGAAAAGGGAAAAACATCCAGTATGCGGCAGTCCTGTGGGCAAAAATGCCTTGTGGATGCTAGAGGTCAGAGGAGAATGGGCCGACTGATTCAAGCTGATAGAAGAGCAACGTTGACTGAAATAACCACTCGTTACAACCGAGGTATGCAGCAAAGCATTTGTGAAGCCACAACACGCACAACCTTGAGGCGGATGGGCTACAACAGCAGAAGACCCCACCGGGTACCACTCATCTCCACTACAAATAGGAAAAAGAGGCTACAATTTGCACGAGCTCACCAAAATTGGACTGTTGAAGACTGGAAAAATGTTGTCTGGTCTGATGAGTCTCGATTTCTGTTGAGACATTCAAATGGTAGAGTCCGAATTTGGCGTAAACAGAATGAGAACATGTATCCATCCTCTGATGGCTACTTCCAGCAGGATAATGCACCATGTCACAAAGCTCGAATCATTTCAAATTGGTTTCTTGAACATGACAATGAGTTCACTGTACTAAAATGGCCCCCACAGTCACCAGATCTCAACCCAATAGAGCATCTTTGGGATGTGGTGGAACGGGAGCTTCGTGCCCTGGATGTGCATCCCTCAAATCTCCATCAACTGCAAGATGCTATCCTATCAATATGGGCCAACATTTCTAAAGAATGCTATCAGCACCTTGTTGAATCAATGCCACGTAGAATTAAGGCAGTTCTGAAGGCAAAAGGGGGTCCATCACCGTATTAGTATGGTGTTCTTAATAATTCTTTAAGTGAGTGTATATTCACTCCCTCTGCAGAGCAGGGGGAGGGGCAGAGATTGTTGTTATTGCAGGTAAACATAGATCCAAGAAGAGAACCAGGGAAATGAGAAAATAATATTATATATATTTTTTTTATCTAAATCTTGCTTAGCTCAGTTATATATTGCTGCCCATCAGACTTACAGTGCTATATTTTTTTTTTTCATAACTCGGACAACCCCTTTAACTTCCTCTACGTGCTAAATGCCATTTGCTGAAATGAGACAACCCCTTTAAAGGGATTCTGTCACCAGGTTTCACCCCTGTCAGCTAAACATATGCTGATGTTCATGGCCTCATCAGGATTCCTAATGTGGGCTTCTAAATGTGATCCGTAGCCTTATTTTGCTAAAAAACAGGTTTTACTAACCTGTCACTCAAAGAAATAAGGTGCCCAAGGGGATGTCAAGGGATGCAAGGTGCCGGCCGCACCCACCGCCGTTCGTGCCCAGCGCCGCCTTTCCAGACTTCTGCACCGCCTCCTAATCCTCTGTGCCGCCTCTCGCTCTCCCTTCTCCCCCCTCCTCCTGCTGTAAGATATCGCGCGTGCGCACAGGGCTCTGAGAGGCTGGCGCCAGAGTGCAGGTCATACATGGGTTGAGCCAAGTGCCGGCTCATGCACACTTCGCTTTAAGAAGCCAAATCGAGAAGTCCGCACTGGCACATCAGGCAGAGCCCTGTGCGCACGCGCGAGATCTTACAGCAGAGGGGGAGGGAGAGTGGGAGAGCGAGAGGCGGCACAGAGGATTAGGAGGCGGTGCAGAAGTCTGGAAAGGCGGCGCTGGGCACGAACGGCGGTGGGTGCGGCTGGCACCTTGCATCCCTTGACATCCCCTTGGGCACCTTATTTCATTGAGTGACAGGTTAGTAAAACCAGTTTTTTAGCAAAATAAGGCTACGGATCACATTTAGAAGCCCACATTAGGAATCCTGATGAGGCCCTGACTATCAGCATATGTTTAGCTGACAGGGGTGAAACCTGGTGACAGAATCCCTTTAAGACCCAAGTGTAACTTGAAGCTACTGAGTCCAATGCAAAATCTGTAACTAGGGCGACACCTCCTATGTGCTACTGCAAATACTCTTGTCCTCTTCTTCTTCTTCTGTGAAAGAGGGTTCTTTGGGTCACCTCAGGCATCAGTGCACGAGTAAGACTGCTAACTCTACATTTCCTAAAGCTGCACCCCAATACTCAGCAAGCATCTAGTAACAGGCAATACCTTAGCATCTTCCTCCTGCTGTGAATTATCTTGTGCACCTGTCTGAAATGGTGCAATGCTTGCATCTTCATCTTCATTTGTCACACTGCATACTGTGTGGAATTTGCTTTCGGCCTGAAATATACATAACATTTAGTATTACACTTAGAAATTCATATTTGATAACATCTCACCATTTAAACTGTGTGGATTCATAATTAATACACGGCTCATATCATTAAAGGAGGGTCTCTCTTGATAATAAACTAATGCTGGGACCCCAGTGATCAGCTGTAATCTGTGAGTGAACCCACATTCAGTTTCCCTGCAGCACCTTCCAGGGGAAATGAAGCATTGCACAATTTCTATTGAAACGAATGGCTTGTCTGTGTAATGCATGGACCTACTTGATCCTCCAGAGCGAGAGGTCCTCATTGTAGCTGCTCTCCACTCTAATGGGTAAACCCGTAAACAATAATCCTAGATGGATGTCCATCGACAACCTTAGAGCCCTGTTTGTCCATGATTAATGTGTTAAAACTAGCATAATGCTGCCTGGATTTAGCTTAGTTTGGAACATTGCCTGGTGAGCTATTTAAAACCAGTTATGGTGACCTGCCAAGTCACAAGATACTACAGTCTGATATTCTGTGCCAGACGGGTTCACACAGACACACTGTTCATGGGGGATGTCTGAAACTGAATTGTGTTTTAATAAAAAGTTACACAACTTTCTAATATACATTGGATTTCAGTTTCTTATTATTTTCAAGATCTGGTGGCATTGAAATGAAAAATTTGTGTTTACATAAGTGTTTGTTACAATGGGGCATATATACTATTGTAAATTAGGCAGAATTCTGGTGCTTATGTCTTACACCACATTTATTAAGGATTTTAGACCCTGAGATGACCAGGAATGTTGGTAGGTGTGGCTTAGCAGGGAATGGGCGTGGCTTAATATGTAACCCTGTGCTGAAAATTTTTACCCCAATTGTGGTGCAAAGTAAGCCGACTGATAGGCGTTATAAACTTAAACTAGAAAGTCTAAAGGTGCTCCAGATTTATCATCCTTTACAACTACGTATCAACTGACCTCACAGTACATGTCAACGTTTACTATTTTAGAAAACTAACTGATGGTCACTAGGGACCTAAATACGTCTTTGGATCATGTACTGTTTTTTAATTAAAACTTCACTTTTATTATTTTATTTAATACACATTGTCATTTCTTATCTCTATATATATATATATATACATTGACACTCCATAGACAATTTAAAACTATCAGTGGTGCGGGCTGGCTCTATCTTATTGTTTATATTTTCTACTTTTTATTGCCACAGTTATTTCTGGCCTATTTTTTCTGGCATTACTTTTATTGTCGCCTGTATAGCTGTTTGTACGCTCCTATTAATGAGGTTCACTACCTTTATGTAGGGGTCAGTGGTGTAGTCTTTACCATATTTCGCTGTTATCACTACTACTGCTGCTGCTATACACCTATTAATTCTTTTCAACTGGTATTACTAGCCTGTATTGTGTTTGCTGCCACCTATGTAGCTATACATCCGCTCGTATGTTTTTAGAGCTCCCCCACTACCACTGTTTAAAACTTCACACTCAGGCACCCTGCATCCCGACATGTTCTGCTGGGTAACAAGCATCTTCAGGGGATAGTGCAGGTGTGAGTGTTGGGGTCGGAGACCATCTCTTAAAGACTCGAGTCTTATAGTAAAGACTACACCACTGACCCCTACATGAAGGTAGTGAACCTCATTAATAGGAGCGTACAAACAGCTATACAGGTAGGCCAGAAATAACTGTGGCAATAAACAGTAGAAAATATAAACAATAAGATAGAGCCAGCCCGCACCACTGATAGTTTTAAATTGTCTATGGAGTGTTAATGTATATATAGAGATAAGAAATGACAATGTGTATTAAATAAAATAATAAAAGTGAAGTTTTAATTAAAAAACAGTACATGATCCAAAGACCTATTTAGGTCCCTAGTGACCATCAGTTAGTTTTCTAAGATTTATCATCCAGCATCAGCCACTGGAGTGGTTTACACTGTCTAAATCTTAAAGGGCATCTGTCAGCAGATTTGTACCTATGACACTGGCTGACCTGTTCCATGTGCGCTTGGCAGCTGAAGGCGTCTGTGTTGGTTCCATGTTCATTATGTGCCCGCATTGCTGAGAAAAATTATGGTTTAATATACGGTGCCTTAAAAAAGTATTCATACCCCTTGAACTTTTCCACATTTTTTCACGTTACACCCACAAACTTAAATTTATTTTATTGGGATTTTAGGTGATAGACCAACACAAAGTAGTAAGTATGTGTGAAGTGAAAGGAAAATGATACATGGTTTTCAAAAGTTTTAATAAATAAAAATCTGAAAAGTGTAGGGTGCATTTGTATTCAGCCTCCTGTTCTCTGATAACCCTACCTAACTAAAATCCATTGTGACCAATTGCCTTCAGAAGACACCTAATTAATAAATAGAGTCCATCTGTATGTAATTTATTCTCAGTATAACTACATCTGTTTTGTTAAGGCCTCAGAGGTTTGTTAGAGAATATTAGTAGTCAAACAGCATCATGAAAACCAAAGAACACACCAAGTTGTGGAGGTGTGTAAAGCAGGGTTAGGTAATAAAAAAAAAAAAAGCTCTGAACGTCTTACGTAGCACTGATCAATCCATCATCCGAAAATGGGAGGAGTATGGCACTACTGCAAACCTACCAAGACATGGCTGTCCACCTAAAATGACAGCCCAGGCAAGGAGAGCACTAATTAGAGAAGCTGCCGAGAGGCCTATGGTCACTCTGGAGGAGCTGCAGAGTTCCACAGCTCAGGTGGGAGAATCTGTCCACAGGACAACTATTAGTCGTTTACTCCACAAATCTGGCCTTTATGGAACAGTGGCAAGAAGGCCTTTTTTGAAAGAAAGCTATAAGAAGTTCCATTTGCAGTTTGCCACAAGCCATGTAGGGGACACAGCAAACGTGGAAGAAGGTGCTCTGGTCAGATAAGACCAATGTTTAACTTTTTGGCCTAAATGCAAAATGCTATGTGGGGCGGGAACCGTGCATATCAACCTGAACACACTAACCCCACCATGAAACATGGTGGTGGCACCATCAGCTGTGGGGATGCTTTTCTTCAGCAAAGACTGGGAAGCTGGTCAGAGTTGATAGGAAGATAGATACAGCTAAATACAGGGCAATCCTGGAGGAAAACCTGGTAGAGGCTGCAAAAGACTTGAGACTGGGGCAGAGGTTCACCTTCTAGCAGGACAACGACCCTAAACATACAGCCAGAGCTACAATGGAATGGTTTAGATCAAAGTATATTCATATGTTAGAATCAAATTCAGGCCTAAATCCCATTGAGAATCTGTGGCAAGACTTGAAAATGGCTGTTCACAGACGCTCTCCATCCAGTCTGACTGAGCTTGAGCTATTTTGCAAAGAAGAATGGGCAGAAATTTCAGCCTCTAGATGTGAAAAGCTGGTAGAGATGTACCCCAAAAGACTTGCATCTGTAATTACAGTGAAAGGTGGTCCTACAAGGTATTGACTCAGGCGGGCTGAATACAAAGGCACACCACACTTTTCAGATTTTTATATATTAAAAATGTTAAAAAACGGTTATTTTCTATTCACTTCACACATACTTGCTACTTAGTGTTGGTCTGTCACATAAAATCCCAATAGTTTGTGGTAAATGTGGAAACATTCAAGGCGTATAAATACTTTCTGAAGGCACTGGATGTAAATGAGCCTCTAGATGCAACGGGGGCATTGTCGTTACACCTAGAGGCTTCGCTTTCTCTGTAACTGCAGCACCCTTTCTACTTTGATTGACAGGGCCAGGCATGATTACCTTTTCACTTCCTGGCCCTGTCAATCAGAGGGCGCAGCAGCTGCAGAGAGAGCAGAGCCTCTAAGTGTAACAGCAATGCCCCCATTGCTCCTAGAAACTCATCTGCATATATTAAAACATTTTTTTCAGCATTGCAGGCTCATATGAACATGGGACCAACACAGAAGCCTACAGCTGCCAAGCGCACATGTAACAGATCAGCCAGTGTCATAGGTACAAATCTGCTGACAGATGCCCTTCAACCATTATTAGCAAATCGGCCCCAGTGTATCCAGTCTAGGCAGTCCTCTGAGTTTAACACATGAGCAGCATTAATCTTGTTTCTGGTTTGGACTCCAGGCTGCCAGGTTTTACCTATTCTGTTACATTGTAACCGTAGTAGTAACCGTAGTAGTAACAGTAGTAGTAATAGTAGGAGTAGATCTGATAAAATCAAAAGAATGATGACAACAGCAGGAGATCAATGTGCTGATTTTGTTATAGGCAGAAACCTAGCTGCTCATGAGAATGTTTGAGCAGAACGGGGCAATATAAGGGGGTATAGAATAAACTGTTTCAGTGGAATATTCATAGCAGTAGAAGATAAGTAACAGAACCATACAGTGCTCATACTACATGATACTGCTAATACAGTTCCTAAATAACATCATAGTTGGTACAATTACTTAAATGGAATGTGGCATTAGATCACACCTTATTGTTTAAATCATTTTTTTGTATGATAAACATTTTTTTAAATAATTTTTGGTGGTTCTTTTTAATTTCACATATCACTCTTTTTTAAAAAAACATCCTAAAATCCTGAAATTTTTGCACTGGCCACTAAACCTAATAATAGGCGCCACTTGTTGGCAGGATTAGAATGACAGGTGGCACCTCTATATATCGGTAAGGCTAGTTTCACACCAGTGGCAGGGGACTCCGGCAGGTGAACAGCCTGTCGGATCCGTCCTGCCACTAGTTCACGTGTGCCCCGGGACTGCCGCTCCGTCCTGGGGCAGTACTTTTAGTCTGGCTGCCTCTCGGCATGCGCTGTCGTGCTGCTGCCAGAACTCAGCCCCCCGCCCCCATTATAGTCAATGGGGACGGAGCGCCTGTCCAGGGGCACACGTGAACTAGCGGCAGGACGGATATGACAGGCTGTTCACCCACCGGAACAGCCTGCCAGAGTCTCTTGCCGCTAGTGTGAAAGTATCCTAACACAGGATCCACAAGTCACAATAGGTGATATCACAGCTTATCTTCTCCCTCCTGACCTCTGCACAGGTCACAGATCATGCCTAGAAAACTCTCCCCTAGAAGTCAACGAGTCTCCTCCAGTCCACTGTGTCTATGGCCTGTGGTGGCTGCTGTAAAGCAATTCTCTAAATGTTGTTAACAGCCCAGGCAAGATGGCTGCCCACATAATCATGCTCAGGAAATAAAAAATATGTATAATCATAATATAAAAACAGATTAGCAAAAAGGGTGTATGCCACGATCTGGTTTTAAATGGAAGAAAAAAAATATATAGTTGACAGAATCCTTTTAAAGGGGTATTCCAGTTTCATAATATTGATGACCTATCCTCAGATACTGTAATTATACTGCATTACCACCGCAATGTAGACGATGTGCAGATGAACATAGAAGAGGAACCAGCTGCACTGGCGCCACAGCCCCTTCAAACAGCTTATCGGTGGGGGTGCCGAGAGTTGGATCTTCACCCATCTAAAAAGGATACATCATCAGTTTCATGAAACAAGAATACCCCTTTAAGCTTAGGTCCTGATGGGGGAAAGGATGATGGAGGCCACAACAGGTAAAGTGCCTTAGGGATGTGTTTACATGGCTGCAGCAGTGACGTAGCCATATGTATCTCGTAATGTATAGTGATGAGGCCAGCGGTAGCAGCAGCAGTGAGAACTGGTGCAGTAGTGATGAGGCAGGTGATAAAATCTGTTATACCAGCCACAATATAGAACAAACCTCATATTATAAGCTTGATCATTTTCAGTTTTTTTTTTAAAGGGAACCTGTCACCGGGATTTTGTGTATAGAGCTGAGGACATGGGCTGCTAGATGGCCACTAGCACATCCACAATACCCAGTCCCCATAGCTCTGTGTGCTTTTATTGTGTAAAAAATGATTTGATACATATGCAAATTACCCTGAGATGAGTCCTGTCCCTGAGATGAGTCAAGTACAGGACTCATTTCAGGAAATTTGCATATGTATCAAATCGTTTTTTTTACACAATTAAAGCACACAGAGCTATGGGGACTGGGTATTGCAGATGTGCTAGCGGCCATCTAGCAACCCATGTCCTCAGCTCTATACACAAAATCCCGGTGACAGGTTCCCTTTAAATAATTGTTGTGATATGACCTGTATATTTTTTCTTTTAACCCCTGTAAGAATATTTTTAGGATTACTGGTAGAAATTCTGGCATGACATGGCAAAGAAATGACAAACCACAAATTATGGTCTAATAAATAATTTATCTAAAATGAAGGTTACTTGGTATACAGTACACGTTGAGTAGTCCACCTCTCCTTTACAATCACAACGAAGAACACAAAATAGGAGAATATACATTTAACGAATCGTAATCACCAATGCCACACACCCCTTATTTGCAGGCCTTGACCCTAGTTGATAAAGGTCCCTTTATTTGAACAATTCAGCAGGCGATTGTCGGGAAAGAAGTGTTCCTTCCTGGCAATCATCTGCTCATCAGTGAAGGAGACCGCTGCATTTATATGGGACGATCTCCTTTACAGTATGAGGAGGAGCGATCTCTAAAGCCATCGCTCATACTCATACAGACTCGTTGTTTTCTGGCAGCAGTGGCTGTTTAGACATCACAATCTGCTACCGGCAAACGATGATTTAGGTGCCTTCACAAGCAAGCCTATTACCCAATGAATGAGCTTTTCACTAGTTCATCGGTTAATTGGCGGCACCTTTTTACTGCCAGAGCTCGTTAGCGATTATCTGGCAAATTCTCTGCCAATGTAAAGGGGCCTTAAGGATAAATGGTATACCTCTCCTTCAGGTATTAGAGAGCCTGGATGAAGCACAATTGTGACTAGCAGAAAGTCTCTTGGGTTCCTGGCTTCTTGGTGATGGTTCAGGATCACAGGTCCAGTATGCCATCGCCTGACACCATTTCTGTTAGTTAATATGGCCCGCAGGCATTTCACAGCTGATGATGCATATGAAATGCTATATTGAAAAGAAAAACAGTCCAGCTTCACTGAAAATACTTGAGGCTTTATTGAATCCCGTGCAGATAAAAACCAACATACAGCAATGCAAGAAATCGACCGGTTTCGTATCACTATAGGTGCGGATCCTTAGTCATGATGTGCACATCATGACTAAGGATCCGCACCTATAGTGATCCGAAACCGGTCGATTTCTTGCATTGCTGTATGTTGGTTTTTATCTGCACGGGATTCAATAAAGCCTCAAGTATTTTCAGTGAAGCTGGACCGTTTTTCTTTTTTCATTTGGGATTTGTTGTGCGCCAAGGTTCAGGGCGAGGTCCGAGCTCCTGGCTTCCTGTGGATGAGCGTGACACTCTCCAGTGTTGTTTATATGAAATGCTATGCTCTGACACTGCCAGTGAAGGTGGAGTAAAGAGACTGTGTCTCCCCCCATCAGCACTGCTCAGTTGCAGGTCCTGCTCTGCCCAAGCTGACATGGATAGCTGTGGACAATTATGGCCGCCAAGTGCTTGATTTTACATTCTCCCCAGGCCTTAAATTTAACACCATAGGGTTTGAGGCCATCGATTATTTTCCCTTTTTTTGGGGGGGGCAGACCAACATTTATGCTGTTCAGTTCATCTATTAGAATCCTGGTTCTTTCTATGCCAAAGGCCAAAATTGAACCTACACAAATGCAGCAGAGCTGTGCAAATTTTTGAGCATATTTTTGCGTTTTGGCATCATAAAAAAGCCAAATATTCACAATGATTGGTAACCGGATATATTATATAGCCCCCTACTCTACCACACTCTTATGAGCCCAACATGTTTTGAAGCTATCCTTCAATTTCTCCACTTCTTGGATAACAGCTGCTGCCCACATCCAGAAGACCTAAATTTCGATCATTATTGTAGTACCTTTTCCCAATTTTATACACCCCAGAAAAATATTGTGTTGGATGAATCTCTAGTTAGTTTTAAGGGGAGGCTCAAATGTAGACATTATCTCCCAATTAAAAGTGCCCGGAACGGTATTAACCCTTTCCTGATGCAGCTATTTTCTGTTTTTGCTATTTCTTTTTTCGTTCCCTGCCCTCCCAGAGCCATAAATTTTTTAATTTTTCTGTATGAGGGCTTGTTTTTTGCAGGACAGGTTGCAATTCCAAATAGGGTGGATTTAAAAAAAATGCAATTGGGAAGTAATGTGATAAAAAAAAAAAAAATCCGTTACGCCATTCACTGTATGGGATTTTTTAAATATTTTAATGGTACAGACGTTTTTACATGCAGCGATACCCTTGATGTTATTTTTTTTGTTGTTGTTGTTCATTTATTTTTATTTTGATCTTGAGGAAAGGGGTGTGATTTGAATTTATTCATATTTTTCTAAACTTTTTTTTACTTGCAATAATCAGGACAAATTTCTTTAAAGACCTGACATCTGCTGTACATGTACGACGTATGTTGGGAAAGGGTTAAACGCTATAAGATCTGTGAAAGTGCAGCCAGGTATACCGTCTCTGAATCTATGACGGGAAGGATGCTAAAATGTAACCCCCAGAATACCCCTCATTCCTAGTCGTTAGTGGCAAGATTAGATGGGATCTTATACAATTCTACTGGGCAAGGGTTATCACTTATTTATAGACAACTTCTATAATAGTGCTTTTTTGCTTAAAGTCCTTCCGTCTAGAGCTGCTGTAGCCTGTAGCATGATTTTGAAGAATCAGAGGGACCTCCCCAAAACTTTGCTGTCACAAACAATAGGATTGCGAAAGAGCAGGGCTGTCTGCAGCTAACATCTGATGCTTGTAAGATATAGGGATAAGAGAGGCATGCTGATCTTAACCACAATATCTGATGGCGGGTCCACAACCCAATCCACCAAACCTGTGTGTGTTCAGGAATCTAACAAATGAAAAAAATGCAGCGTGTTTGCAAAATCCACCAGTGCGAAACATTCCCCACAAACCTGGCCTGTGCATTAAAAACAGTTTTAAAATGTATCACATATCCTTGAATTTTTTACACTTTTTTACTCTATATCCTCCCCTTCTGTCACACATACTGGCCATAAAAAATATTTTTTAGTTGCTCTTCACAAACTAAAAGATCTCGCTATACGCGTAGATGAATTCCTTAAGGATACAGTTTCCAAAATGGAGTCATTTCTTGGAGGGTCTTTTTTTAAATTTCACCTGAGAGCCAGTGCTGTGTAAATGACCAAGTTATGCCTCAATTTTGTATGGTGCTCTTTCACACCTGAGTCTTGTGATGGTTCCAGGCAATAGATTAGGGCCACATATAGGGTGTTTCTAAAATCAGGACACAGCATAATGGTTATTGCTCATTCACACGAACGTATTTTGCGTATACGGTCCGTATACGAACAATTCATTTCAATGGGTCCGCAAAAGATGCGGACAGCATTCTGTGTGCTGTCCACATCTGTTGCTCCATTCCGTGGCCCAGCAAAAAGTTTGAGTCTTGTCCTATTCTTGTCTGTTTTGCGGATAAGAATAAGCATTTCTATAATAGGCCTCCTGTTCCGTTCCGCAAATTGCGGAAGGCAGACGGGCTCAATCCGTGTTTTGCAGATCCACAATTTGCGGACCGCAAAAAATGGCACGCAAAAAAAGTCAGAGTGCTGACTTTCATAGTAGCATCAACTGCGCACAACATATTGGGTACTGCAATGGCATATCTGTGGAAAAATTGCAATATTCATTTTTCACCATCAGCTGCGCATTCAAAATGATCACTACACCCCTAGAAAATTTCATTGAGTGGAGGTTTTCTAAATGGAGTCACTTTTATGGGGTTTTCTTTCTAGGGGTACTTCATAGTCTCTTCAAATGCGACAATGAACTCGAAAAACATTCCATCAAAATCTGCCCTTCAAAAAGGATATGAAGCTCTTTCCCTTCTGAGCCCTGCCGTGTGCCCATAAAGAGGTTTACGACCGTATCTGGGGTGTTTCTGTAAACTGCAGAATCAGGGTAATCAATATTGAGATTTGTTTTGATTGCTGTTAACCCTTGCTGCGTTACAGGAAAAAATGGATTAAAATGGAAAATCTTTACAAAAAATGAAAGTTTTAAATTTCACCTCCATTTTGCTTTAATTCCTGTGAAACACATAAAGGGTTAATAAAGTTTCTAAAAATCTGTTTTGAATAATTTGAGGGGTGTAGTTTCTAAAATGAGGTAATTTATGGGTAATTTCTATTATGTAAGCCCCTCAAAGTCACTTCATAACTTAATTGGTCATTAAAAAAGTTGGTTTTGAAAATTTTCTTGAAAATGTGAAAAATTGTTTCTAAAAGTCTAAGCTTTCTAACATCCTAAAATTATAATGACATTTATAAAATGATGCCAACATAAACTTAACATATAGTGAATGTTAATAGCTTTTGTGAGATATCACAATCTGTCTTAAAAGCAGATAAATTCAGATTTATAATTGCACATTTTTTAAAAATTTCGGTAAATTATGGATTTTTTTAAAATAGATATAACATATCAACCCAAATTACACTAACATAAAGTATAATATGTAATGAAAAAACATTCTCAGAATCATTTGGATAAGTAAAAGCACTCCAAAGTTATTACCGTATAAAGTGGCACATGTCAGTTTTGAAAAATGGGGCTTCGACATTTGGTCCGAACTGGCTTCTGCTGGAAGGGTTTAATATCAAATTCAGGGCGTATTCTATAAGATTATCTAAGTAACCACAAACTGAAATAGGACACTGCCCATCCCTCATTGTTGTCATAGCTGAGTTGCTGTTCAAAGGTCTAAGCAACCAGGAGTGCCTCATGCCATCTATAGATATACTTTTTATGCACAGAGAGGTAAAACCAAGTAGATTCTTATTATTTGTCATATGTCAGGGAGTTTAAAGGGAATCTGTCAGCTCTAAAACACCCCCTGAACTAGAGTAAGAAGTGTATAGAGTAAGTAATGCTGAGTCCAATTATGTATTTTTTATCTTCTGTGCTCCCACAAACCAGCAGTAAAATGCATTGACAGGACTCCTCTTTTAGTCCTCTCCATTATGTGCGCTTCATTCTCTGGGTCAGTACGATTACAACAATACCATGTGTAGTTTTTTTTTGTTTTAATACCACCGTATGGAATAAATATATATAATATATTTTAATAGTATGGCATTTTCAGACGCAGCAAAGTATTTTTTTTTTAGTCTAGAGAAGGGGGTTTAAATGTTTATTTTTTTATGTTTTAAAAAAAAAATGTTTTTTTAAACATTTTTTTAAACTTTTTATAGCCCATCTAGGAGGCTACAAAATACAGTACTCAGATTGATGACAACTTGTACTGTATTCCCATTTAATGACAGTATAAGTTTATTTTGCCGATATCCTATGTTGACCTGCTGGCCAACATAGGAACTGCAATTCTAATACACTGGGTCTCTTCAGAGAGACTCAGCATATTAGACTGAATGACTGGCATCCCTATCATCACATGGGGATGCCGGTCTTAACCTGGAAGTGTGCGCTTCCAGGCTTTTCGCTATTTAGATGCCATGGCCGCACTTTACCACGGCATCTAAAGGCTAAAATGACTGCAATCGGCATTATTGCCATATTGCCAGTCGCTGACACTACCCGTGGGCCTCTGCTGTTTGAAACAGCAGAGACCTGCCAGCTGGGAGCCTAGGAGTTAAAGAGCTTCTACAAAATTATATTAATATGAATACATTTTGAACTCTTAGGACTATATTCATAAGAGACTAAGCAGTATCCATTGTATAATGCTGACGGTCCTTGCCTGTCGCCATCTCATCTCCCTGGCAGGAACAGCCACCAGAGTCTTCGTTATCTTGCCAGCTCCATGCTTCATGCCTCTTCTGGCCATTCCCGCCTCCTGCCTTCTAGTGCCTGGTCTATTACAAGGCATGGTGTACGTTCTCCCCGGCTCTTAACAGGCCAGCGTGCACATGGCCTAGCCAATGGCTGCTTCCCATGGTGTATTTGAGATTCTTAGCTTCCCTAGTTCTTGCAAAGGTGTTTTGTGTCCTAAAAATTTCTACACCTGACCTCTGCCTGTTTACGGTGTTGATCCTGTTCTGTCCATCTCTGACCTCTTCCTGTTTACTGTGTTGATCCTGTTCAGTCCATCCCTGACCTCTTTCTGTTCATCGTATTGACCTGGGCTACCTGCCCTGTCCTATTGCTTGTTTACCATATTGAACCTCTGACCTCGGCTTGTCCACTGAGCACGATTTTTCCTGTTTCCTTTGTACCACACACCAGTGTCTCTTGACCCACCTGGGTCAACGGTCATTGAACAGAGATTTCTCCAAAAAATAGTGTCATTGTGGTTTCCCGGCAGTAAAGACCATATACCTGTATATGAGTGAAAAGGTGAAAACCAAGGAACCACTTAACTAACACTCTTAGGAGTAGCCCTAAGTCAAATCCGACCACACCCTCTCTGTTACAGCTTGCTAAGGCCGGCGCCACCAAGTTCAGAATACAGAATCTATTCAAAGAGCTGACTACTCAGTAGAGTGGCCAAGAGCAACTACTACAGTACATGAATATCATCTTTGCACGTCTGGAGTCAGTGACTGTCTCTGCTTCAGCTCAGTATCCTCAAGCCGCAACTCCTGCACTGCAGCCACCACCAGTCTGGGAGTAATAGATTTCCCCTACCACATGCCCAAGACATGCCATGGCTTCCTGAACCAGTTCACTATGCAATTCAAACTGCAGGTCCACAAGTTCCCTATAAATGATGATGCCAAAGTGGCTTTCATGGTGTTCCTCCTGTCCAGAAAAGCTTTGGATCTGGCCACTGGGAATGTGGAGATTCCCTGACTACTAATCTGCTCAAATTCCTGTCTACCTGGTTGGACAACTGCCACAGCATCATCTTGGCTATGTCTCTGCCATGACCCTGGTATTGATTGAGCCACCAGGCAAGTTCTGCATTGAGGGGGTCTCAATGCCACTCTCGCTGTGTGGCTATAGTTCATCCTGATGCTTCAAATGCTTCATACCCTCCATGGACTTCCTCAAGCCTATGCCAGTTATGTCTAGGTTTTTGACAAGAAGGAAACTCTGCCTCCTTATAGACCACATTACTTTACCTTTTGCCTGGCACTACTCTTCTACATGGTCTTGTGTATTCTCTGTCCCTTTGAGAGAGTGACACCATGTCAGAGTACATTAAGGAGAATCTGGATGGAGTATTTATCCATAAATCTTCCTCCAATGCTGGTACTTTCTAACAGGATCCACAGGGCAAAGCTGTTCACCAAACTGGATCCCTGAGGTGCAGGGTGATAAGTGGAAGATGACCTCTAACACTTGAGAGGGCCATTGCAAGTGCCTTGTCATGCCCTTCGGTCTTAGTATTGCTACAGCAGTGTTCCAGGAGATTTTCAACAATGAGATCTGCTCTATGTCTGCATGATGGTATATCTAGATAACATCATGATATACTTGCCTGACTTGATGTCTCACCAGAAACATGTCCACACTGTCTTACAATGGTAATGTGAGAACAGACTCTATGCTACATTTGAAACGTTTTCACTTTTCACTTATGGATATGTGATCACAGACCAAAGCATACAGATGGTGTCACCACCAGCTCTCTGAGAAGGTCTGGCAGACGTTCTTCTGTACCTCTTGCATGATGTTCTTTGTTTTGGTTTCACTTTGTCATCTCCTTTCCTTCTCCCAGCTGTCATGTATTTAAACTAATTGCCTCCCTTTATATTCCCTCCCATACTGCCTCACTTTGCGGTTTATACTACTTCCTGGATTGAAGTGTTCACTGCTGGAGACTTCTGTTACTGCTTGTTCAGATAAGTCCTTTCATGTATTGTGTTTCATTGCTGGCTTGATTTTAGGTGACCCTGACTCCCCCCGTATTTAGTGCAGGGAGCCGGTGGTCGTGTCCCCTCACTATTATAGGATTTTCAGGTGTCACACAGTCTAGGTATGAGGGCATGCAATCGTCTACCTCTGAGAACCTTGTATGTGCTTAGCAGTCAGGGTGAGCTCTTAGGGTTTTATAGGGGTCACCTTTATGCTCCTTAGTTTGGGATCAAGCCAGTCGGATGTTTATCCATAACTTCCAGCTATCTGCAACATCATCCGTGACAGATGGATCCTGAAAAACAATCTATAGTTCTAGACTGGCATCGTCCACAGGGCCTGAGAGACATCCATAGGTTTCTAGGTTTTGTCAACGATTACCAGCGGTTCATTCCACATTTCTCCATACTCGCTGCACCTCTCTCTGCTCTCCCTAGAAAAGGGGTAAACCCAAAGTTTGGTCATGTGAAAGGGAATCTGTCACGTCATTTTCATCTATATAACTAACAGCATTGCCCCACAGAAGATTGCAAATGCATTGCAAACATACCTGTGTGCACTTTGTATTTTTAGTCCAGAAAAAAGTGCTTTCATTCTGCTGGAAAATAAATTGACTTACCTACAGACTACCGAACATCTGAATTCTTGCCAAGCCATGTGGTCTTTCTTTTCTGCCTATTTCATCTTCCTTCTCCACTTTTTTCCCACAGATAAAAACATCAAGCCACACAATATGTTCCTTCCCCTACTACATTTGAGTTATTGTGCTAGGCTTCTCCTAATATTCCAGGGCACTTATCCACTTAGCCTTCTAAAGACTCAATAGCAGGATCTAGGGATTCAGCATTCTCTACAAAAATGACAATGCTATACCATAATCTTGAAAGGTAATCATTAGGTGACCCTTGCTGAGTCTTCTATTACAATTTTTTCTAGAACTTACTTGGTTCCAAACATGATTAATAACTTCTTCCCAACATCCTCCCCTCTTTGCTTTACGGGGTGTTGTGAACTGGGCTCCACATTACATATACGTTGAACTTGTCTTAAACTAGCCTAATTCTGGTCTCATATTGCCTTCCTTATCTGGAGGGTCATCGCTGTCTCGTTTCCTAGAAAGCCTCTGTTGGCAGGTAACACATCTGTTTGTTCTAACCAAATTCATTCTCCCAGTATATTTGTATGGCTGCTTGCATCCATGTCATGGCTAAATAAAAATCTTCCTCTTTATCAGTGGATATAATTCATGACCTCTGGGAAAATTCATGCTATCTAGACAGATGGAGGACTTGGAAACCTGTCAGCCTTGAATATCATATTTGAATATTAATGTCTTACAGACATATACGGTAGTACATTTCAGTCACTTTCTAACAAATCTTGAAAAAGACCTGTATCTCCCATGGATTCCAAGATCTCCTCACTCATTGCTCAAATTGCTCTGCTAGATTTTCTTTAGGCAGGAAAGTCAGGGGATGTGTCCTGTGTGCTTTAAATCTCTCCATGTCACAGCTCGGGGAATGTCCTTTCTGCTTCAGCTTTCTCCCTATCACAGCTCAAGCGGCATGACCTTCCTCAGGGGCATGTCCTTTCTGCTTTATCTCTTTCCCTGTAATTGTCACAGCTTCTAACAGTATATGTGGCAGTTGAAGTATGGAGATGATCATGTGTAACCACATCAGTAGGTGGACATGCACATTCATATACAGATTAATTACTAGAGAGTTCCATTATATTTCACAACTGGAGCATTTTTGTAACAGAAAGTAAATTACAATATTCATTAGTTTTTTATGCAGAATTATAATAACATTTAAAGGTGGCACAACCCCTTCAATGGGGTGGGGGGGGGGGGGGGCAGTACATAGAGTATTGGAGTCCTGGATAATCTGGTGTTTATTATGGGGCTTATATATGGTTCTGTTAACTTGGTATTGCTGTTTTCATTGTTGAACCCCTGCAAGGGGTTTTCATATTCCATAAAACTTGTGAAACTAAAAACATCAAATTGGATGCTGTCTGTCAATCTTTTGATCCGACAGACCAAGTTACTGTGCCTCAACATATTATTGACCCTGCTCAGATTGTGTCCGTTGCTTCGATTCTGGTTAAGGTCATCTCTTCAGGAAAAACTTTTGTCCCTATGGTCAAGCAGAGATGAAGTCTTACCTAATATAAATCTAAATTGGCTGGGCATCCTAAAGTCGGTAAGAATTAATTTGCCATCAGTAATGATGGCCTACACTTTAAGGCTCCATTCACACATCCGCAAATGGGTCCGCATCAGTTCCGCAATTTGCGGAGCGCGGCCCCGATCTTCAGGTCCGCAGCTCCGCAAAAGATAGAACATGTCCTATTCTTGTCCGCAGCTTGCGGACAAGAATAGACATTCCTATAGGGGTGCCGGGCGGGTGTGTTGCGGATCCGCAATTTGCGGGTCCGCAACACACCACGGACGTGTGAATGGAGCCTTAGAATATATTGCCTCTTGTACCAAATGCACACAAAATAAATCCCCCCCCCCACCCCGGCAAAGACCTGCAGGTCTTCTTCTTCCTCTGCTCGTACTAGATTACCCAAGGCAACATATTGGTATAGACTTCATAACAGATGCCTCCATCCTCCGGTTGTACTGTGATCTGGTTGGTCATAGATCTTTTCTCCAAGATAGCTCATTTCTTTCCCCTGATGGATCTCCCTACAGCTGTTCAAGTTGGCAAATTATTTATTGACCATATATGATAATGTATTTTACTAAGGATGCTTATCTGGAATGTTTCCATGTCTCTGTCCATTAACATGCTGTAGGGAAAGAAAGAGCTGAACCATTTTCACCTATCTTGATCTATTATGTGCAAAAATTCTGTTCTGTTCCTTTACGAAAATAATGTTTTCACTACAACTTATGTAGCAATTTAAATATATTATCACTGAATTTTTACAAATATAGTGGCTTTCGTAACACAGGTAAAACCTAGTCAGCCATGCAGTAACATGACATGAAATAGAATTTACTATTACATTTGGATCTTACTGCATACTGGATTTTTGCATTCAGTAGTATGCAGCAAGTTCTAGTTGTAGCAGCAGGATGCCAATATGATGTCATTGATGATGTCATCCTTCTTATCATAAAAATGGAGATCCAACTTTCATTAAGATACTGTATAGCAGGAACGGAGTTTAGACCTAAAATCTGGAAGCTGAACACTCATTTTAAGGCCTCATGCACACGACTGTATGTATTTTGCGGTCCACAAAACACTGATCTACAAACGATACGTAGGATGTCCGTGTGCATTCTGTATTTTGCGGAACTGAACAGCTGGCCCCTAACAGAACAGTCCTGTCCTTGTCCATAATGAGGACAATAATAGGACATGTTCTATTTTTTTGCAAAACGGACATAGGGACATACAGAAACGGAATGCTCACGGAGTAACTTCCATTTTATTTTGCGGACCCGTTGAAATTAATAGTTCTGCATACGGTCCACAAAAAAAGACAGAACGGACATGGAAAGAAAATAAGTTTGTGTGCATGAGGCTTAAACCTGGCCTTGTATAGACCGCAGATCTGGTAAACACAGCATTCAGATCATGTGATTTCCTCTAAAACATGTCAATTAAGGATCCTTAAATCCCCCCCAATTTAGAGAAATAGAATAAAGAAGAATCAAGAACCATAAAAAAAAATTTTATTGCCCAGTTAGAAATTATAGTAACAAGAATGTAGTTATCTTCTAATCTCAGTAATCAATAAGAAGGCCAGAATCTACCTGTGACCAACCTTAGTCAATGATCATTATATCTCACTAAAACTGTCTAAAGAACCCACACATGAAGTTTATTTAGCTAGACACATATAGTTAGTGGGCACCAATCGTCCTCTCTCATAGGCACTCCAGGACTAAAAAAAGGAAGCAATGTCTCCTTAACAAAACAGAGAGACATTTGATAAATAATGTCTGTGGTGTTGGCATCATAAAAGACCAGGTGACTTCTAAATAAATCCAAGCACACTCCAATCCTCACTGGAGACAAGTTAGATCTTAGCCTTTCACAAGTGTTTGCAATTCCATAATATACATTGTCTCCTTGTTTACGTAGAACCCAATAGCCATTTGATGAATTCAACTCCCATGTTCCCTTGCGCTCCACAGACTCCTTCACAATGCCTATGATCCAACTACTTTTATTGCCCACATTTACTTCCCAGTAGTGCCGACCAGACCTAAATCCTGGTGTCCCCAAAACATATAACCCTGGCTCAAAACATTGTGAGGTTGCTTTTTTTGTTTGGAGAACTGGCTCAAATCTCACTTGTTTGAAGTCTGGGGATAAGGCAAGATTTGGATGAGCACTTTGCGGATCAAACTGTATCAATTCTGGTACTGGTTTTAGCATATGCATCATCTGTCTTGAAATTCTGAGCTGCACAGGAGACTCACTTATATCCAGTGTCTCCTCAGGTGTTTCCAGTGTCTTCAACTTCTCTTCAATGTCTTTTAGTTGGTCCTTTGTTTTGGTGATTGTGATTTGCTCCAAAAGGTGCACCAGTTGTAAGGTTTTCTTCTCCAAATTTTTCATGTCTTGGTCTTCTTGTTTCTTACTCTCGACCAACTTCATCTCTTCCTCTGTATCCAGTAATCTATGGCAGTCACGGTAATTTTTATTGAGATTTGACCGGTATAGTGCATGGTTCTTTTGCACAACGTTAATGTTGTTGTGAATATCACTGATTTTTTGCCATGACACCATCTGCATATGGATAAGTTGGAGTCTGATATCACTTTTCGATGGTTTGGGTACCTCTGATTTTGACTGCATGATGTCAACCTTGAATCTTGTTGAATTAGTAAGCGCATCACTCTTGGTCTACACAGAGAAGGACACAATATCCTGTTAGGAACCTTGATTTTACCTTTAGAAACTTGAGGTGTCATCTAAGCTTTTTAGCAAGGCCCTATGACCATGCAGGTCATTTTTAATAATACATTTTATGCCTTTTCAAACAAATTCAATGTATATAGGATCAATTTGATACTACCTTGTTAATGCCATGGGGCTGTACTTCAAGAACCTTACAGTTATTTCCAGTAAATCCAAACTCCTTGAACCTAGATCCACGTATCCATATGCCATTTGATCAGATTCACTATTCATGTTGAAAAAAAATGTGTTTTGGACAGTATAGTTTATTAACTTAAAGTGTAACTTCACCCAAAAATTAAAATGTGACTGTTTTCCTGAATCCTTGTTTTGCTTTGGACTACAATTTCTGTTACCCAGTCACATAGAAAATCCTCACTTTCTTGAATTCTGTCATGTTCTACAAGCCATTTTTTTTAAACAATTTTTGCGGTATCACAGGGGGCAGTATCCTGCTGAAAGCATCCACTGCCAATACCTTTGCCCTGAAGAGGTGTACTTGGTCTGCAACATTGTTTAGGTTGTTTGTATGTCGAAGTAACAGCCACATGAAGGCCAGGACACAAGGTTTCTCAACAGAACACTACTTAGAGCATCACACTGTCACCACCGACTTTCTTTCCCTAGTGCATCCTAGTGCCATCTCAGTGCATACACAACTGACTAACCACATGATGTAAAATGTAATTCATTAGACCAACCCACCTTCGTCCATTTATCCATGGTCCACTTCTGATGCACACATACCAGTATGTAGGTGCTTTTGGCAGTGGACAGGGGTCAGCATGGGCACTGGCCAGTCTGTGGCTACACAGCCTAATACACAGCAAGCTGTGATGCACAGTGTGTTCTGGTACCTTTCCCGAATACTGAACGGGACGACGCAGGCGCGAGATTTCCACGGCAGACAGGGCCGGCAAGAGGAGACCAGCGCTGCCTCGCCCTGTCAATCAAGTGTAGCAGGGCGTGGCCAGAGGTGGGAGAACGAGCCTCTAGGAGCAGGAGCAACGCCCCCCTGCTCCTAGAGGCTCATTTGCATATTATAAAAGTAATTTTTTCTAAATAACGGCGGCACGTAGTGAGATGGCACTAATATAGTTATGTTCAGCTGACATTAGTTCATCACTAATGTCAGCCAGGTTAATAACCATTTTCCTGCTGACAGAAACCCTTTAAAGTCTTAAAGTGCCCATGACGCTTTTGTCCTTACTTGGACCACTTTCAGTAGGTATTAACTCCTACATACTAATGACACCCCCACAAGATCTGCTGTTTTGGGGATGCTCCAACCCCTTAGTCTTGCCATTGCTATTTTGGCATAGTGACTCAGATCATGTGCCCTTTTTTCTGTTCATTTACTGTCTAAAATATCCCCTGGGCAGGTGATAATCTATTCCATGTTATTCACTTCACCTGTCTATGGCTGATTGTATATATACATAATAAAGCAGGAGAAGAATTATTTTATGTACACTATAAAACCAAGTAAAATATGAGTAACATAAGGACCGATACCTCATGCTCTTGCTGTCGAACTTCAGGATGAATGTCCCCTGTGGAGTTCATGGCACTAAGCTTTTGGTTATCCGCCATAACAGCTTTACCTTCTTCAACATCTGAAAAAATTTAGAACACGCTATATAAAATACACAGTTTTATATATGCACTGAGCACTGCCTGTAATTCTGGACCACTGGTACGTTCACCTTGAAATTAAAGCTTTGGGCAAATTCACAAAATGGCAAACACATTACAACTGGTACCTGATGAAGGATTCTCATAAAATACAGCTTGTACATTGACAAGTGGTATCTATTTGCATTCAATGAAAATAATTTGTATATATGCCACTGTCCAGTTTCAACTATGGTAAATTCTGGTAAACTGGCTTTTGGCTAATAAAACAAGCACATATCTGTAAACTGTCAAATTCTTCCAAGGCTACTTTTACACCAGCGTTTTTGCTGGATCCATCATGGATCAGCAAAAACGCTTCCGTCGTAATAATACAACTGTCTGCATATGTTATGAATGGATCGGCTTGTATTATCTTTAACATAGCAATGACAATCCTTTATGGATGCCATTAAAAGTCAATGGGGGACGGATCCGTTTTCTATTGTGTCAGATCCGTCTTGCTCCGCACCACATCGTGGACAGAAAAACACTGCTTGCAGTGTTATTCTGTCCGCGATGGGAATACAACCAAACAGAACGGAATGCATTCTGGTGCATTCTGTTCAGTTCAGTTCCGTTTTGATGGATCTCAATAGTGAAAAGGGAAAGCGCAGATGTGAAAGTAGCCTAATCTAGTCATCTGCAACCTGTAGCTCTCCAGTTGCTGCAAAACAGAAACTTTCAGCATATCCTGACAACTCTGTTAAGGCACAACTATAATCAGTGCCCAGTCTTCTGCTGCTGCTCTGTCTGTATTCTATGTTTTATACTGCAGATCTTCTTGTTCAGATTGGCTGCTGTGTCTAATCACTCAGCATTGATGTCAGTTCATGGAAATATAAAAATGTGATCATCAGGTTAATGTGATATATATTGAGGAAAATGAGCCTCAATAAGGAGAGATCCTGGAGATCTGATTTAAAGTATATCTTGACATTTGTACTCTTAATACATGCATGAATAGAAGAAGGCATTTGCATTTCTTAGGGGAAGCCCATACCTGCAGTCATTTCTGTATTTAGTAAGGCCCTGGCAGTGTCTGACCATGTCTATTTGTTAAACAGAATACTGGAATTCTTGCCGCAGGTGTGGATTTACCATAAGTAAGATTTCATAACTGATATTAAACATACCATTTCATGTCCAGTTGCTTTAGGTTTCCATTCCTCCAGCATATAAAGCCACCGTGGCAGCTGCACCTAGAAAGCAGTTCCTGGCCGCCTCCAGATGACTTATATATGCAAATCTCCAACACTGCCGTCCAATACAGATTAGTTTCACTTTCATGAAATGGTTGTTTGCTGAGTTTCGTTTCTGCCTTACTGCTCAAAGGTCTGATGAGGAGTGTAGCAGCCTGCTAAAGCCACCTTCTCCACACACTGTCCTCCATTCCTGAGTATCATCATCACTTCCTGTAGGAGGAACATTAACTTCTATATCACTGGGAGGAAGCAGAGTGTGGCAGGCCCAGCACTGTGAAGTGCGTTTTGCGCTGTGGCATTAGATGAATTCTGATATCTCTGACTTTTTAGTCTAACCTGTCTATTGCTCTGCAATTCCTCTACTGCCGTTGTATGGCAACAGTGGGTTTAAAGAGCACACCAAATGCTTGAGATAACTTCTTTATTAACTTCAACTTTTCTTCATATATAACACTGCCGCCTCTGCAGCAGATAGTCCATGTACATAACACGTTGAAAAGATATCACAAAATGGCGGTATGCATAAGATTGTGGTTCAACTGTTCAATCTTGTCATTCAACATAAAATGGTGGATATATTTCACTCTTCAGTATCTGTACTCTCACTTTAAGTTATTTAAGCACTAATAGTCTAACTAATAGTTCTACTTGCTGAATTTGGTCGCAATTTGCAGTATGCAGTTAGCAGTAACTATTTGCAGATTGGTTGAGTATGATCTGGTATGGTTGTATGCAATTTGGATTGCAATAAGGAATTTGGATTGTGAACTTTGCAGTTTGCATGGAGGCAAATGACACCACTCCTCCTCAACCATATGTGATTAAGATAAATAAAAACACTGACAACTTTTTCTTAATGGAATAGAAATGGCCGAAGTGCTTTATTAAGGGTAACCAAAATTAAAACCAATAAATAATTTAATAAATTAATTAATAATTAAAACCATAAACCATAACAATAAATACCAATTTAAAACCATCCATATAGACCAAGATCCACTCAGCATCAGCTGAGAGATACAGCCCCTCTAATAAAGCACAGCGACAGATAGCACAAAATTAACGGAGGGAGGGCGGGCCCTGTCCAGATCCGCGACGACTGCCCTGAGGTAGCGGCGAACCTGTGAATATAAAGGGGACAAATTTCCCGCCTTGCGGGCAGGGACAAATCACAGAGCTGGAAATCTCCCCCAGCAACAGGGCAGCAACCAATTAGAAGCTCCGCTTCAGTTGCCATCCAGAATTTCCAACATAAACAGAACCAGCTCCAACCTGATTCAGCTTCTTGAGGTAAATTTACCAGAAAAATAAGAGCGGGAAAGAGAAAGAAGGGAAGGGGGGGTAGAGAACACAAACTGCCTAGTAACTCTGCCATAAAATATGGGGGTCATTGCCCCCATGTGTCCCCCAAGCTAATCGCTCTAGTGGGCCCTTACATGGAGGCAAATGACACCACTCCTCCTCAACCATATGTGATTAAGATAAATAAAAACACTGACAACTTTTTCTTAATGGAATAGAAATGGCCGAAGTGCTTTATTAAGGGTAACCAAAATTAAAACCAATAAATAATTTAATTAATTAATAATTAAAACCATAAACCATAACAATAAATACCAATTTAAAACGATCCATATAGACCAAGATCCACTCAGCATCAGCTGAGCGATACAGCCCCACAAGCCACGCCTAGCATAGGCGAGGCCCCCCAAAGCACCGCAGCCATTTCTCAATTATATTCTGAAGACCCAAATTGAAAACATAAATTCCTACATCAGAAAGATGGACATTGTCCGATCTGTAGAGCCCAGGCACGAAGCCCTCCAGGTCTACATGTCTATAACTGAACCAACCCACCAAAGGAAGAAATTTCTCTAATGCCCTATTCACCCGTCTGCGTATTTTCTCAAGAAAAATACCTTCCTTACCTGACCATATGAGACGAGGGACTATTTCAGAAAAAACCAGAGTAGTATATGGAAGGATACATTGCAACAAGGACAAATCCCTCTTCATAACCCATAATAATTCACAAGTTTTCAATCTCCCTATGTCATTACCACCCAGGTGAAGCACAAGAAGATTGGGAACCGGCCATTTTAATAAAAGTTTACGGATTTCCGACAATATACACTTCCAACCCAACCCTCTAACACCCCAGCAAAAAACATGCAGGTCAGCCGAATCAAACGATAAGTTCTCAGAATATATTCTCTTCTCAGCTCGCTTCTGAGCCCAAAAAATAAAGGAGTGGCCCACAATCCAGACCACAATATGACTACCTGTGAAAACAGAAAATTATTCAGACTGGTAAAATTTAAATCTGGCCTAACATATAACTTAACTCGATGAGAGTCCCACCGCCCAATTCTCCTGACAATTGACTCATCCAACCCGACCCGCGCCACTTCTGTAGCGGCACCAATCCTGAAAGAATGAGAAGATATCTTACAAGAACCAAGATCCAATAAAAACAAACATTTCTTTAATACAGAACTAAATTGGAATCTAGTGAGCGGAGAGCAAGCCTTATGCACTAAAAATGGGCCGCTCAAAGCCGAACGAACCTCCAACCAAGACCTTACCACCCTAACTGGACATAAATCCGAACCTTCCCAAGTATTTAATCTAATTAATCTACCTCTCCCATATTGATCAGTTTTTGACCTCCTAAGAAAAATTTCCACTACATCACCCTTCAAAGACACATCAGAGAAGTCCAAACCAGAACAAACTCTACGGCTGACCGCAACTAACTCGCTGATCCTTAAAGCTGCAAAAAAATGCTAAAACAAAAGCAGTACGGAAAAGCAAAGACTCAAAACTATCAAAACAAACTTTAGCGTATTACATAGAGCCCCCAATAAAGGAATAGAAATTGGCCTCCTACTATCTATGTTCGGCAGGCCTCTCCTATAACCCTTAAGCATCTGTTTAACCTGAAAATGAGATGACAATGGCTGGTTACCATATAATTTCTGAAAAAAGGAAACCCCCGACACTATCCTAGCGACCGACGAAGGGGCCAAGTTCCTTTTAAATAAACTAGCAACAAAAAGCAACCCATAACTTAAATCATTCACATTAACACTACCCGCAACCGAATTAACAAAATTCAACCAATCATGCCATGCAGCAGCATACGCCGCCCATGTTCTTGGGGCCAAAGAGTGCTTAATAGAATCACATATTAGTCCCATATCAAATCCCATAAGTGACGAGGGCACGGACTCCCCTCCAACTCCGCTTCTGGAGCTACTTCCCGAAACTCCAAAAACAGAAAACGAGATAATGCATCAGCTAAAACATTTGATGAACCCACTACATACTTAGCTTTAATGCATATATTATACTGCATACAAAAAAGAATTAAATGCCTCAACAGTTTAACTACTACATCACATTTTGAAGAAAGAGTATTGATAGCAAAACAAACCCCTTTATTATCTGAATGTAATAATATCCTTTTATTCTTATAATCACATCCCCATAACACAATTGCTACAATCACTGGAAAAAGTTCCAACAGAACAATATTTCTTGTGAGACCATTGCGCACCCATCATGACGGCCACTTCTCTGCAGACCATTTACCATTCCAAAATGCCCCATAGCCACAGCTTCCAGCTGCGTCCGTAAACAGGCCCAAGGCATCTGATTCCACAAATTCTTCCTGCCAACAACTAGAACCATTGAAGTCCTGTAAAAATTCAAGCCAAATGGACATATCTTCCTTCAAACATTTCGTCAATCTAATATGAGAACTTGGAGACACTAAACCCCTAGTAGAAAAATAAAGACGTCTACAAAAAACCCTTCCTATAGGAATAACTCTACTAGCAAAATTCAAATACCCTAACAACGACTGCATTTCCTTTAAACTACATTTCTTCTTTCTCAACAAAGAAATTAACAATGACCTGATTTTGACTATCTTCTCAGCCGGCAGCCTAAATACCATATTCTCAACATCAATAACAATCCCCAAAAATTCCAAACATAAACAAGGAAGAACGGTTTTCTCTGCTGCTACAGGAATGCCAAAACAAGAACAAATGTCTAAAAATCTAACTAACAAATCCGAACACAGGTTAGAGTCAGGAAATCCAATAAACAAGAAATCATCTAAATAGTGTAAAACACCCCCCCCCCCCCCCTTTAATATCAAACTCAAAAACCCACTGAATAAATGACGAAAAGGCTTCAAAATAATAACAAGACAAAGAAAAACCCATTGGGAGACATTTATCAATATTAAAAATAACCATCAAAATGAAAACCTAACGAATTAAAACCTGATGGCAAAACTGGCAATAAACGAAAAGCTGACTTAATGTCCGCCTTTGCTAATAATGCTCCCTTACCAAAAGACCGTAACAACGCCAACGCATTATCAAAAGAAGCATAAACCACTGAACTTTTGACTTATCCACCATGTCGTTCAAAGAGATTTTTTCAGGATACGACAGGTGATGGATAATCCTAAAATCACAAGGCTCTTTCTTTGGCACAACGCCCAAAGGAGAAAGCCTAAAGTTCCCAAAAGGAGGCTCTAAAAAAGGACCAGCAATTATATCCAAATCAAGCTCTTTCTGCAACTTATTCCTAACTACCTCTTTATGTAAAGATACTGATTTCAGATTCTCCACCCAGCAGCAACCAACACCCAAGAACTGTGGCACTTCAAAACCATACTGAAACCCTTTAAAAAGCAACTCAGCTTTCTGACGATCTGGATAATGGACGAGCCACGGTCGCATTTCTGCTAACCTCACAGGACTCAATGCTTTTAGAAACAAGCTCCCTGGTATTTGGTTGCTGCTGGCCAGACTGGGAGTTCCTTTTGAAACAACGAGACATGGGGTGGGTACCTCCACAAAAGGAACACTCATGTTTAAAACGACTTTTTTAAACATGACCATTTACAAGTGGCCTCGTTAAAGGCAAAACACACCCCTTTTCTCATACTGGTTTGTGAAGGATTAGATGACTTAACTGGAACTGATTTCTGGGGCAACATCAAATTCACCCACAGACCAATATCCTTCACCCCCCATCTAAGAGACGGGTGCACCGCCAGCTTTTTACAGAATGTCTCGTCATACTGGAACCACGCCATTCCGCCAAAATTCCGGTATGCCTCTATAAATATGTCCAGATGTTGAAAGAGACCTGAACAAAGCTCAGGATGTTTCTCACCCAGTACTGCAGAATAAATACAAAAGGCTTGCAGCCAATTATTAAAAGACCTGGGGAGAAAATGCTTTCTTTCTTCATCCACTCTTCATCCACTCTATCTTCCTTTCTAACAACCTGATCTTTGGCAGACGGCAATAATGACATTAACTCCACATATTCCATTCGCCAAACACGTACTTTGATATTACTACTCAAATGAAAACCAAGCGGTGAAACCTCACAAGCTAAAGCTTCCTTAAAACAAATCTCCTTCACACCAACACCTTTTTCAACATTAGGTAAAACACTGCCACACTCAACACTAGGCAGCTTGACCTGATCAGGCTTAGAGCTCCAGACATCTGAAGCTGAATTAACCTTTCGCCTGCCAGTAGCTTCCACTAGCAGCTTAACCAGACCAGCAACCAACGCTGAATCAGACACAGACAAAACATTGAGAATCTCACCAACAGGGTGTCCCTCCTGGATTGGACCAGAGGCTGCAGCTGACTGTTGTGGAGATCTTCTTGAGGGGCCTGTAGACAGCTCAACCAAAGGAGGTGGGAGCCTCTCAACAGGCAGCCCTAAATCTTCTTGCTGAAAACCCTGTGAAGCGCAAGCCTGCGCTGATAATCTTCCACTGGCAGCTTGCTGATGACATCCCTCCGGCACCGCCGCTTGCTGATGACGTCGCTCCGGCACCGCCGCTTGCTGATGACGTGGCTCTGGAATCGTCGCTTGCTGATGATGCTGCCCCCTGCTGGTGCTGGAACCTGCTGTACAGAGCGGAACTCCGCTTTGTCCTCTTGACTCGCCGCTCTTGGAGGACCTCCGGCTCCGGCCGGAGGCCACATTATCTTCCCTGCTGCTGCGCCGGCGCCCAGCCTCCGGAGGGGGAGGAGTATAAGCGCTCCTGGCTTTACGAGCTCTTTTGCGAGGCAGAGCAGACAACTCCTCCCCCCGGCACTCGGTAACTGATGGCTCCTCCGCACACAGCTCCGGGATGGCTCCTCTGTCTTCTGGCTTCTTTCCTTCCTCAGCCGACAACAGGAGCAGCGGCGACGTCGTCCTCTGAGGTGATGGCGGCGGCAGAAGAGACGGCGACATCAACAGGCAGGTCTTCAGCCATTCCTCCCCGCCGGCAGACTCCGCGCTCACGATCAGCTGGCGCAGCAAATCCTCCATCCTGGTCCGGCGCTGTCCAGATCCGCGACGACTGCCCTGAGGTAGCGGCGAACCTAGGAATATAAAGGGGACAAATTTCCCGCCTTGCGGGCAGGAACAAATCACAGAGCTGGAAATCTCCCGCAGCAACCAATTAGAAGCTCCGCTTCAGTTGCCATCCAGAATTTCCAACATAAACAGAACCAGCTCCAACCGGATTCAGCTTCTTGAGGTAAATTTACCTGAAAAATAAGAGCGGGAAAAAGAAAGAAGCGAAGGGGGGGGGGGGGTAGAGAACACAAACTGCCTAGTAACTCTGCCATAAAATATGGAGGTCATTTCCCCCATGTGTCCCCCAAGCTAATCGCTCTGGTGGGCCCTTACAATTGGTGGAACTGTAAGTAAACACACATATAACTGGTTCAGTATACAGTTCTAATCGCTATATTAACAGTAGGAACATTATATAACTGTTTTAAATACCTATTTTGGCCTCTCTGCTTCCATAAAACACAGCTCTTAGTGGCGTTAATGTTTGTTCAGCTTCTCTCCTCTGGTGTAATGATTCTAGCAGCTCCTGCTAGGGGAATTTCCCACACAGGCTGTGTGTGAGGCTGACTGTGATTGGTCAAAACTCTTGCTGGGTTTGAGGCTGGCTATGATCGGTTAAGAATCCTGCCCAGCAACAACAGTTTAACTCTATGCTTTCTGTTGTTTCTGCTGTGTCATTGAGCTTACCTTACATTATATAATGAATCTTAAAGGCATATTATCTTTTCTGCTTCTGTGAACAGTATAACAGTTTTATGACATCCAAACATGAAGTCACTGTAAATAACTCTACTTTTGTCTTTAACACACAAACATAGGAACTGTATTAAGGTTATTGGCAGGTTTAGCTGTATAAACATATAAGCTATATTAGCAACCTAGGACAGGTCTTAGCTGGCCAGCTACATGGGTTTATATCTAATGGAAAAGCTGGATCACTGTATAAAGCAGCTGATCTGACTCAGTTTTTCAGTTTCTAAAGAGTTTTCCTATTCACAATGTATGCATGACTATGTCCACAAACATTTTCTTCTAATATTGTTACTTTCAAACGTACACAATACTGGTAGTCCTTGACCATTCTCCCAGGCTCATTATCACGGTCATGTATTCATGCTTGGAGTGGACAAAGCAGTTATGTGACCATTCATTCATCTTTACATGGACAAACCTCATTTGTGCTCAGATTATATACATAAGTTAAAGAGAATTGTAAATTTTTGGGACGCCGGCAGTATTAATGGGAAAAATATATCTGTATGTGAATACATTGTACAGTAATTATTTTTGGAAATTGTGAAATCTTTTTTAAACTACCCACTGAAGAAGGGTCTCCAGTCAGTTATCGTATTAAATGGTGCCCCTTCAACTGAATGGCCAATATAATGCAATGCATAGTCACACTGAGTACTTCAGAATGGGCAGCTGCTCTTTGCAGAGGCGCTCTGCTCTTGCCAACAGGGATGGAACTTCCCGAGCAGGAACTTTTTGCCCTGGAAGATTGTAGCAATGTTAAAGGGGTTCTCTGAGCTTTTAATATTGATGACCTATCGTCAGGATAGGTTATCAATATCAGATCAGTTGGGGTCTGACACCCGACACCCCCGCTGATCATCTATTTGAAGGGAAGGTGCGCAGTGTGCACGTGCCGTCTCCCTTCTCTCTTCCTGCTCACTGCTGCTTTGCCATAGACAGAGATGGGAGACAGCACGTACACACTGCGTTCACCTTCCCTTCATACAGCTGATCGGCAGGGGTGCCTGGTGTCGGATCCCCGCCAATCTGATATTGATGAGCTATCCTGAGCCCGGAGAGCCCCCTTTAAGTTATAGTATTTTTACGTGCTTCACAGAAGTATTATTTGTGTACTACGTAGCAGTGCTATTTTGACACTGTATGGCACTGTTATGTGGGCATTGTATTGTACAATAATTTACATGTAGAATATAGTATCTTAATCATAGTATCTTCAGACAGGGCCACACTTAAAGGACTATTTAATTTTCCCCACCATTTAAAGTGTGTTTAGCTTATAAATGGCAGATCCTTACATGGTCCTCCCTGTCTTCGCAAAATCCCAGAGCATTGTGAGCAGTGAAGGATGGCAATTTCCCTGTCACGGAACCATGAACCAGACGTACAACAAGAGATAAGTGAAAATAAGAAGGCTTTATTGAAAATAAAGCTGTAAAGCAAAAGTCCAAACGGATGGTGAAACCGAGCAGAGTCTTTGCGAAGCCAGAGGTCAGGAACCAGAAGGGTAGTCAGACGAAGCCAGGATCAGGAACCAGCAGGGTAGTCAGACGAAGCCAGGATCAGGAACCAGCAGGGTAGTCAGACGAAGCCAGGATCAGGAACCAGAAGCAGCAGCAGTCTTAGAAGCATGTGAACACAAGAGGACCAAGCAAGGAACTGAAGCCACAGACCTCCTATATATATGAGCTAGGCATCCAGCTCCTCCCAGGGGAAGGAGGAGCCGCAGGGTGGAAGGCTACAAGAAACCCAGAAACCAAGATGGCCGCCAGCACATGTCAAACAAAGGAGAGCAGCAAGCAGGTAAGACCATGACAGTACCTCCCCCTCAAGGGCCCCTCCTCCGCGGAGCACAAAACGGTTTCTGAGGGAAGCGTGCGTGGAAGGCTCGGAGCAAGGCAGGAGCATGGACATCTGCGGAGGGAACCCAGGAACGCTCCTCTGGACCATAACCACGCCAATGGACCAAAAACTGCAACCGACCGCGGACCAGGCGTGAGTCCAGGATATTGCTCACCTCATATTCCTCACGATTGCCCACTTGGACCGGACGAGGCCGAGGAACCGAGGAAGTGAAACGATTACACACCAGTGGCTTCAACAGGGAGACATGAAACACGTTGGAGATCCGCATGCCAGGAGGAAGCGCAAGGGCATAGGCTACCGGGTTTACCCTGCGAAGCACTCGGAAGGGACCAACAAAGCGAGGCGCCAGCTTGGGAGTGGGCACTCGAAGGTTGAGGTTGCGGGTGGACAACCATACACGGTCTCCGACCTGGTAGGAAGGAGCAGGCGCTCGTCTGCGATCAGCCTGGAGTCTCTGGCGCTGCGCAGAGACCTCAAGGGACTTCTGGATCTGTACCCAAGAAGCACGTAGGACGGAAAGGTGATCCTCCACAGCCGGAATATCCTGGGGAGAGAATACCTCCGGTAACACGGCAGGTTGGAACCCATAATTGGCCATGAAGGGAGACGTCCCAGAGGAAGAGTTCACCGCCGTGTTCCTGGCAAACTCAGCCCAAGGCAGGAGGTCAACCCAATTGTCTTGGTGATCGGAGACATAGCAACGAAGGAATTGCTCCAAGGCCTGATTGGATCGTTCTGCGGCCCCATTGGACTGAGGGTGGTAGGCCGAGGAGAAGGAGAGATGAATCCCCAACTGGGAGCAAAAGGCGCGCCAGAACCTGGACACAAACTGACTCCCCCGATCCGACACAATCTCCTTAGGCAAACCGTGCAACCGGAAGACCTCCCTGGCAAAAATCTTGGCCAACTCTTGTGCAGAGGGTAACTTCTTGAGAGGAACACAGTGGCACATTTTGGAAAACCGATCCACAATCATGAGAATGACCGTATGGCCTCGGGATGCAGGGAGGTCCACAATGAAATCCATCCCCAGGTGTGACCATGGGCGCTCCCCGGTGGCTATGGGTTGCAGAAGGCCCAACGGAAGGTGCCGAGGGGACTTACTCTGGGCACAAACGGAGCATGCCGCTACATATGCGGCGATGTCGGAACGTAGGGAAGGCCACCAGAACAGACGTGAAACAGCCCAGGACAGCTGATTCTTTCCAGGATGCCCCGCGGTCTTGGAGTTATGGTAGGTTCGCAACAACCGAGTGCGCAACTCCTCAGGCACAAAACATCTGCCGTTGGGTCTCCCAGAGGGAGCACCAGATTGAGCCGCCAAAATCTGCTCACCCAGGGGAGAGGTCAGGCTGGTGCGAATGGCGGCCAGGATCTGATTCGGAGGTATGACCGAAGTCGGAATCGACTCCTCCCTGGACAGCTCGGAGTACTGCCGTGATAAGGCATCCGCCCTGATGTTCTTGGAACCGGGTAGGTAGGAGACCACGTAATTAAAACGAGACAAGAACAGAGCCCATCTGGCCTGACGTGGTGTCAGTCTCTTGGCCTCAGAAAGGTAGGTCAGATTCTTGTGGTCCGTCAGGATGAGAACCGGAACCACCGAACCCTCGAGCAAGTGCCTCCATTCTTTAAGGGCCTGCACGATGGCCAATAACTCCCTGTCACCAATCTGATAGTTGCACTCCGCGGAAGACAGTTTCCGGGAGTAAAACCCACAAGGAAGCAGAGGACCCTCTGGTGTTCTACGCTGAGACAGAAGGGCGCCTACTCCCGTCTCAGACGCGTCCACCTCGAGGACAAAGGGCAACCCAGGGTTGGGATGCGACAGAATCGGAGCCGACACAAAGGCGGACTTTAGGGCCTCAAAAGCTCGGATGGCCTCGAGCGGCCAGACCTGGGAATTACTGCCCTTCCTGGTCAGATCCGTGAGAGGCTTGGCCAGCATGGAAAAGTCCCTGATGAACTTCCGATAATAATTGGCGAAGCCCAAAAAGCGCTGCAGGGAACGAAGACCACTGGGCTGGGGCCACTGTAAGACAGCCGAAACCTTCTCAGGATCCATGGAGAACCCCTCAGCGGAAATGATGTAACCTAAGAAGGTTACCTGGGATCGGTGAAATTCGCATTTCTCAAGCTTACCGAACAGCTTGTTCTCTCGTAACCGTTGCAACACTCGTCTGACATCCAGAATGTGGGCCTCCATGGATTCAGAATATACCAAGATGTCATCCAAATAGACTACCACACACTGCTGCAACAGGTCACGGAAAACATCGTTGAGGAATTCCTGAAAGACTGCGGGCGCATTGCACAACCCAAAGGGCATAACCAAGGATTCGTAATGACCGGTCCTGGTGTTAAACGCGGTCTTCCACTCATCGCCCGCCTTGATCCTTACCAGGTTATATGCCGCCCTCAGGTCGAGTTTGGTAAAGACCGTGGCCCCTTTAAGGCGATCGAACAGCTCGGAAATCAAGGGTATCGGGTAAGCGTTCTTGATCGTGATGCGATTGAGACCCCTGTAATCGATGCAAGGCCTCAACTCACCGCCCTTCTTTTTCACAAAGAAAAATCCAGCCCCTGCCGGGGACGAAGATTTGCGAATGTGTCCGCGTGAAAGCGCCTCCCTCACGTACTCCTCCATGGCCTCATTCTCCGCTACCGACAGTGGATAGACTTTGCCACGAGGAGGAACGGCACCAGATTGTAACTCTATGGCACAATCGTATGGGCGGTGCGGAGGTAGGGCAACCGCGCGCACCTTATCGAATACATCCCGGTACTCCTCGTATTCAGGAGGCAACAGAGAGTCCGAGGAAGTACACAGCAACTTGACAGACCCATGGATGCAACTAGCCCCACACTGCGGTGACCACGAGAGGATCTCGACCGATCTCCAATCGAAAGTCGGATTATGCTTCTGGAGCCAGGGGTACCCCAAGACCACCGAGTAGTGTGGAGACGAAATAACCTGGAGGCAGACCGACTCTCTGTGAACGGCACCAATGGCTATCCCCACTGGAAGGGTCTCATGAGTCACGTGTGGCGGCAGAAGGGGTCTGCCGTCTATCGCCTCAAGAGCCAGTGGGGAACCTCGAGCCTGCAGAGGAATGGAATTGGCGGCAGCGAACACACTATCAATGAACAAACCACCAGCACCAGAGTCCACCAACGCCTGGGTCGTCACCGAGCCCCCGACCCAGGAGAGGACAACAGTGATCAGTGGTTTGTCAACACGGGAAACCGGGGACGAGGAGACTCCACCCAAGATCTGCCCCCGACAGGATCTCAGGGTACGAGCGTTTCCCGGACGGTTCGGACATGCCAACCGAAAATGCCCACCGAGACCACAGTACATGCATCGGCCCTCGCGTCTCCGGAGTGCCCTCTCCCCCTCGGACAGGCGAGCAAACCCCAGCTGCATGGGTTCACCCCCAGACAAGTCATCCCCAGGAGGCGTGGGAGGAGAGGGAGGCACGGGTGGGACAGCAAACGTAGGCACCAATCTGTTAGAAGACCTCTGCAGGTTCTCCTTAAAGGAAGGTCTCTCCCTGAGTCTGGTGTCAATCAAAATCAGGAAAGAAATAAGAGACTCGAGCTCAACTGGTAGGTCCTTAGCTGCAACCTCATCCTTCAAGGCATCCGAGAGACCATGAGAGAAAGCAGCGACCAGAGCCTCATTATTCCAGCCCACCTCTGCTGCCAGGGTACGAAACTCAATGGCGTATTCAGCTACGGATCGTGAACCCTGTCTGATGGACATAAGGAGCTTCGCAGCAGAGGCAGCACGAGCCGGCACATCGAATACCTTCCGAAGAGAAGCAACAAAACCGGAAAACTCGGCAACCACCGGATTGTTGTTCTCCCATAAAGGGCTGGCCCAGGCCAAGGCCTTGTCCGAGAGCAGCGAGATCAAGAAGCCCACCTTTGATCTCTCAGTAGGAAAGGCATGTGGCAGCAACTCGAAATAAATGCCCACCTGGTTAAGGAAACCTCGGCACTGAGTTGGCTCTCCCCCAAAGCGCTGTGGAAGAGGGGCAGAACCGGTCATACCCCGAAACACCGCAGGCGCAACAACAGGTGTCGGGGTAGACTCTGGCGCAACAACCGGAGCGGCAGTAGGAGCGAGCCCAGGAGCGACAACCGACCCATCGGCAACGGGAGCGAAATGAGCCGTGCGTTCAAGCAGGGTTTGCAACGCCACAGCGAACCGACCCAACAGGTGATCCTGCTGATCAAGTCTGGCAACCAGCGTGGGTAGCGAAGATGGCCCTGTACCGTCAGAATTCATGGCTTGGTCCTAATGTCACGGAACCATGAACCAGACGTACAACAAGAGATAAGTGAAAATAAGAAGGCTTTATTGAAAATAAAGCTGTAAAGCAAAAGTCCAAACGGATGGTGAAACCGAGCAGAGTCTTTGCGAAGCCAGAGGTCAGGAACCAGAAGGGTAGTCAGACGAAGCCAGGATCAGGAACCAGCAGGGTAGTCAGACGAAGCCAGGATCAGGAACCAGCAGGGTAGTCAGACGAAGCCAGGATCAGGAACCAGCAGGGTAGTCAGACGAAGCCAGGATCAGGAACCAGAAGCAGCAGCAGTCTTAGAAGCATGTGAACACAAGAGGACCAAGCAAGGAACTGAAGCCACAGACCTCCTATATATATGAGCTAGGCATCCAGCTCCTCCCAGGGGAAGGAGGAGCCGCAGGGTGGAAGGCTACAAGAAACCCAGAAACCAAGATGGCCGCCAGCACATGTCAAACGAAGGAGAGCAGCAAGCAGGTAAGACCATGACATTCCCCATCTGCAGCGGCTCTGTTAAAAAAAATTTGCAGAAATGAAAAGCCTAGTGAAAGCCTAAGACATCACATATCACAGCTGCCCCATGGCTACTTATCAGATCAAATATTTTAAACCTGAATTTTTCATTGACTTTTGGTAGCTTCCTAGCAAACACCAAAGATGCGCATTGTCGGGATCACAATTTAGATTCAGGACGGGAGCTTCTAGGGTCACCCAGATTTTAACATCAACTTCCCACTCTCCTATTTTGAGCCACAGGGTTACACTAAGGCCCCTTTCACACGAGCAAGTTTTCAGCGTGGGTGCAATGCGTGACATGAATGCATAGCACCCGCACTGAATCCGGACCCGTTCATTTCAATGGGTCTGTGTATATGAGCATCAGTTTTGCGTTGCGTGAAAAATGCAGCATGTTCTATATTCTGCGTTTTTCACGCAGCCCTGGCTCCATAGAAGTGAATGGGGCTTCAGTGAAAAATGCATTGTATCCAGAAGCAAGTGCGGGTGCGATGCGTTTTCACTGATGGTTGCTAGGAGATGTTGTTTGTAAACCTTCAGTTTTTTATCACGTGCATGAAAAACTCATCAAAACGCATTGCACTCGCGCGGAAATAAATGAACAACGGAGCGCAATCGCAGACAAAACTGACTGAACTTGCTTGCAAAATGGTGCGAGTTTGACAACGCACCCTGAATGCTTTCGGACCTAATCAGTCACGCTCGTGTGACATCCACATTTAAGGCCTGTATTAGGGCTCTTTCACACTTGCGTTATTGTCTTCCGGCATAGAGTTCCGTCGTCGGGACTCTATGCCGGAAGAATACTGATCAGGATTATCCTAATGCATTCTGAATGGAGAGTAATCCGTTCAGGATGCATCAGGATGTCTTCAGTTCCGGTACGGAACGTTTTTTGGCCGGAGAAAATACCGCAGCATGCTGCGCTTTTTGCTCCGGCCAAAAATCCTGAAGACTTGCCGCAAGGCCGGATCCGGGATCAATGCCCATTGAAAGGCATTGATCCGGATCCGGCCTTAAGCTAAACGTCGTTTCGGCGCATTGCCGGACCCGACGTTTAGCTTTTTCTGAATAGTTACCATGGCTACCGGGACGCTAAAGTCCTGACAGCCATGGTAAGTGTAGCGGGGAGCAGGGGAGCAGCATACTTACCGTCCGTGCGGCTCCCCGGGCGCTCCAGAGTGACGTCAGGGCGCCCCAAGCGCATGGATCACGTGATCACATGGATCACGTCATCCATGCGCATGGGGCGCTCTGACGTCATTCTGGAGCGCCCGGGGAGCCGCACGGACTGTAAGTATACCGCTCCCCCGCTCCCCGCTCCTACTATGGCAACCAGGACTTTAATAGCGTCCTGGGTGCCATAGTAACACTGAAAGCATTTGGAAGACGGTTCCGTCTTCAAATGCTTTCAGTACACTTGCGTTGTTACGGATCCGGCAGGCACCTCCGGCAACGGAAGTGCATGCCGGATCCCAACAACGCAAGTGTGAAAGAGGCCTTACACTAACAGATTATCTGACCAATATCTGTCCAATCAGACCAATAGTTAGTGTATATAACAAAAGATCTGTGTATGTAATTGGCCATCTGACCAATGATTGGTCAGAAAATCTGCCAGATAATCTGTTGGTGTAAGGCTACATGCACACGAACGTATTTTGTTTCCGTGTCCGTTTAGTTTTTTTTGCAGATAGGATGTGGACCCATTCATTTCTATGGAGCTGTTAAAAAATGCGGATAGTCAACCATTTGTTTTCCGCGTCCGTAGTCCTTAGTTCCATTCCGCAAAAAAATTTGAGCATGTCCTATTCTTGTCCGTTTTGTGGACAAGGATAGGCATATACAATGGATCCGCAAAAAAAAAACGGATGCTATAGTGACATCATCCGTTTTTTTTTTTTTTTTTTGCAGATCCGCACTTTGCGGACCGCAAAACACATGCGGTCGTGTTCATGTAGCCTAATACAGGCCTAAATTATATTAGCTGCCACTACTTGTCGTATTAGGTGGACAAGACATCTTGAACTAGGGAACTCACTATTACCCACTCAAACCCACTATGCTCTCTTGCATTTACAGGGTTAATACACAAATATATGTAACGTTTCTTCTAAGGTTGTGGAATTGTTTACAACAAAAGAAGGCTCTTATTAAAGTGAAATGTTAATATCCACAGGTATACTGCATACAAAAATACAGTTATCAAAATGTAAAAATACAATGCAAAAAATAAGTTTAAAATTAAAAAGGATAAAAGAAACGGAACTTAATACGTTACAAGATATTAGAAGTCCAGGGGGTAGCATGAAAGTCGGCCACATCATCAAATGAGTTTTCCCCCAAAGGAATGACTATGTGCTAAAGGGACACACACCTTAAAGGGGTTGTCCGAGTTCAGAGCTGAACCCGGACATACCTCCATTTTCACCCAGTCAGCCCCCCTGACTTGAGCATCGGAGCAGTTCATGCTCCGATGCTCTCCTTTGCCCTGCACTACATTGCGCAGAGAAAAGGCATTTCAAGAGTTCCGGTGACGTACCGAGCTCTCCATGGGGCTGACAGGAAGCCCGGTGATGTCACTGGCGCTAATGGGCGGGCTTTAGCGCTGCCCTAGCCAGTAAACGGCTAGGACAGCGCTAAAGCACGGCCATAAGAGTGGAAGCTTCCGCCCAGCAGTGTGTTATTGTAAACAAAAGAGCCTGTACCCTGCGCGATTTAGCACAGGGCAAGGGAGCGCATCGGAGCATGAGATGCTCCGATGCCAACATCAGGGGTGCTGCCTTGGTGAAAATAAGGGTATGTCCAGGTTCAGCTCTGAACCCGTACAACCCCTTTAAGAAGGTCTACAGATTCCACCACTAGCCCCCCTTCCTCTGATGCCATGGAGAGGCTAGTGTGTATGCTAATAGCCTTTTTACGACCGCATTTTATGAGGTCAGTTTAACCAGATAAGGCTTATATTAGATGTGCAGATGAAGCAGGCAATTGCCGACAATCACCTGCTGTTTAGCGGAGGAGACCGCTGCTATTACATGCAGCGATCTCCTCCTCAGTATGGGGAGGAGTGATTGCTTATGCTATCGCTCGTCCCCATACTAAATCACTGTTTGCTGGCAGCAGATCGTGATTACACAGCACGATCTGCCGCTGGCGAACAAGGATATTTAAACCTGCTGAAATATTCTAATCACTCGATAAACAAGCAGGTTTATCATGGCTGCAGTATTACACTGCCAGATCATCGCTAATGAACGTTTATACGAACGCTTGTTAGTGATGATCTGCACAATTATCTGAGCATGTAATAGAGGCCAAATAGTTTTTCCTGAGCTCAGCTACGGCTTAGGGAAAAACATTGTTCACCCCAAGCACAGCTTGGGCAGAGGGGGGAGAGGGGAGGGCTGCTTTAGCTGCTTATACAGGGAGTGCAGAATTATTAGGCAAGTTGTATTTTTGAGGATTAATTTTATTATTGAACAACAACCATGTTCTCAATGAACCCAAAAAACTCATTAATATCAAAGCTGAATATTTTTGGAAGTAGTTTTTAGTTTGTTTTTAGTTTTAGCTATTTTAGAGGGATATCTGTGTGTGCAGGTAACTTTTACTGTGCATAATTATTAGGCAACTTAACAAAAAACAAATATATACCCATTTCAATTATTTATTTTTACCAGTGAAACCAATATAACATCTCAACATTCACAAATATACATTTCTGACATTCAAAAACAAAACAAAAACAAATCAGTGACCAATATAGCCACCTTTCTTTGCAAGGACACTCAAAAGCCTGCCATCCATGGATTCTGTCAGTGTTTTGATCTGTTCACCATCAACATTGCGTGCAGCAGCAACCACAGCCTCCCAGACACTGTTCAGAGAGGTGTACTGTTTTCCCTCCTTGTAAATCTCACATTTGATGATGGACCACAGGTTCTCAATGGGGTTCAGATCAGGTGAACAAGGAGGCCATGTCATTAGATTTTCTTCTTTTATACCCTTTCTTGCCAGCCACGCTGTGGAGTACTTGGACGCGTGTGATGGAGCATTGTCCTGCATGAAAATCATGTTTTTCTTGAAGGATGCAGACTTCTTCCTGTACCACTGCTTGAAGAAGGTGTCTTCCAGAAACTGGCAGTAGGACTGGGAGTTGAGCTTGACTCCATCCTCAACCCGAAAAGGCCCCACAAGCTCATCTTTGATGATACCAGCCCAAACCAGTACTCCACCTCCACCTTGCTGGCGTCTGAGTCGGACTGGAGCTCTCTGCCCTTTACCAATCCAGCCACGGGCCCATCCATCTGGCCCATCAAGACTCACTCTCATTTCATCAGTCCATAAAACCTTAGAAAAATCAGTCTTGAGATATTTCTTGGCCCAGTCTTGACGTTTCAGCTTGTGTGTCTTGTTCAGTGGTGGTCGTCTTTCAGCCTTTCTTACCTTGGCCATGTCTCTGAGTATTGCACACCTTGTGCTTTTGGGCACTCCAGTGATGTTGCAGCTCTGAAATATGGCCAAACTGGTGGCAAGTGGCATCTTGGCAGCTGCACGCTTGACTTTTCTCAGTTCATGGGCAGTTATTTTGCGCCTTGGTTTTTCTACACGCTTCTTGCGACCCTGTTGACTATTTTGAATGAAACGCTTGATTGTTCGATGATCACGCTTCAGAAGCTTTGCAATTTTAAGAGTGCTGCATCCCTCTGCAAGATATCTCACTATTTTAGACTTTTCTGAGCCTGTCAAGTCCTTCTTTTGACCCATTTTGCCAAAGGAAAGGAAGTTGCCTAATAATTATGCACACCTGATATAGGGTGTTGATGTCATTAGACCACACCCCTTCTCATTACAGAAATGCGCATCACCTAATATGCTTAATTGGTAGTAGGCTTTCGAGCCTATACAGCTTGGAGTAAGACAACATGCATAAAGAGGATGATGTGGTCAAAATACTCATTTGCCTAATAATTCTGCACGCAGTGTATCTCTAGAGTGGTAGCAGCTAGAGATATGGCATTCCAATTTTTCACACAAGACCAGTTTCGCAGCATTAACACAACATCAGTCTGGAGGAGGAGAGGGGAATTTGGGGAGTTGACAGCCTGCAGGAGGGGGGAAAAATTATCATTGTACTGAACCACAAAATAAAGTTATGTTATTTACACCATAAAATAATGCTAAAATTACAGTTTTTTAAATCTTTCTCCATAAAAATAAAATACAAGTTATTTCATACACTACGAGGGTTATTTATTATCCTGATATACACCTATATTAGGCATATTTCAGGTGCAGATTGCACCTCTTCATAACGTCGGCAGATCCAGCACCAGATATAGGGGGGTTATTAATGAAATATATACCCCATAATGGTCCCTAAAAAAGCTACAACTAATCCCACAAAATAATTTTTTTTATAATAAAACATTTAAAAAGTTATGGCTGTTGAAACACACAGAGGGGAAATGTTACTGGTCCTTAAGGCTAAAATTAGTTATGCACTAAGGGGTTAAAAATGCAATTGTGTCCCCTGAGTTGTACGCATACAAGATTTACTTCAGACACATTAAAAATCTACAATAAAAAAGTGACATTTTTGGGAGGGTTTTTCCAATGTTAATGTGACTGTTAGGAGGTTAATACAATTTTTGGCTCAAAATCTCTCCCCCAAGGCCTGTTTCACACGTACATTGTTGTTTTCCGGTATTGAGATCCGGCAGAGTATCTTAATATCAGAAAAAAACATTTCCGTTTAGTCCTCATGCATTCTGAATGGAAAGAGATCAATTTAGGATGCACCAGGGTGTCTTCCGTTCTGTCAGCATTCCGTTTTGTGTCCGGTCAAAAAACTGAAAAAAACTGTACAATGTAAGTCAATGGTGTTGGATCCGTTTTTTAGGAGCGTAAAAAACTGATCCATCACCCATTGACTTTCAATGTATGTCGTGTTGGAGTCCGTTTTTTCCCATTTTGATTTTATACAACTGCATCCTAACAGTACGGATGCATCCTGATGTGCAAAATCAAAACTGATCCGTTTAAGTCTGGTATTGAGATCCTCTGCCAGATCTTAATACCGGAATTAAGAACGCAAGTGTGAAAATAGCCTAATATATAGTTTCTTGTGGACATCATAGCAACTTCATCCAACCCATCATAATGTTCCACACACGTGCATATCAAACATGGAGGGGTTAGAGGCAGTACTTGATGAGTTCCTTAACTACTACATCTTACACCCATGATTAAGCTAACGTTAACACAGGTGATGCCAGTAAAAGTCCAACATGAGTAGCACACTGGCAAGTTATGGATTATGTCCAGTATTTCTTTGATACATTTTTTTTATTAGTGTGGGTTTTTACACATGAACCCCTTCTGCAGGTTAAGGTGTCCTCAGCCTGACTTTTCGAACGGCTCCACCAGATCTAGGGGGTTTTGAGGAAACCCCAATGCCAGGATAGGTTTTATGACTAGGTATTGGGTATGACAGGTATTCTCCTCTGTGTGAAGTTGTTCTGCTTCTCTGGTTTTGTTTAGACAGATCTTGTGTTCTGGTTTTGGGAATAAGACAATCATGATTTTATGACCAGCCTCAAGAATGTCAGAGGGGAAGTTCTACTATGCTATCTAAAAAAACATTTTGATATTTATAAAACCACACCCATGGTGTGTATAGATTCATCTTGATGCAGCAGAATTGCTGATAGTGCCAGTGCCAGCAGTATCTACAACCATGCTGGAGAATATGTCCTTAGTGATGAGGCAACTGTACAGAACCCTTTCCTATATAGATTCCTCAATCACTTTTCTTCTACACTCTATTCATGTCCCATTGTAAAGTCATAAGAACAACTAAACTGCTGACACAATTTACAGCGACTCTTCGTTTTCTGTCCATTGACCAATTTTTTTACCCATGTGCAAACACTGTCCCTTAGTACCTGCATCTGTAACTAAAGCTGTTTCATCTCTGTCTCTCTCAACACAGATTTCAGCACTGAACTGAGGGTAAGTGTTACGCAGCAGGGGTGGACCCACTATGTCACTTGAACAGATTTGGCTTGATGCTGTATTCACTCTTTAACCCCTATACAGGGATCTGGACTTCCAGGCTGCTAAGTCTAAGTAGCCTCTGTTCAAGTGACCTTTGACCCACAGGAAGCAAGAGACATCGGTGCGGAACATGGAGGAGTCAGGCAAAACTGTAAGGGACAGGCCGAGGTCAGAGTAGGCAGAGTATGTGCAATCTGATAAACCGTTTGAGGTCAGGGTGGGCAGCTCAGGGTCTGAATGGGGATCAGGCAGAGGTAAGGTCAGGCAGTTAAGGGTCAAATCCGAGAAACAGGCAGAAGTCAGTACACAGGTAGACAAACATAGAACAGAACACCTTTTGAGGACATCAGTGGACTATAACCTTTTGCTCAGGCACCTTCCCATAGGGGAAGGTGCCCTAAGTACCCCAAGGTGGACAACCATTGGCTGGTGCAGGTTAGGGTGTTCACATTGGCCCTTCAAGAGATGGGGGAGTGTGCGCCCTATGGGCAGAGGGAAAGAGGCAAGTACAAGTGCCTGCTTGGAAGTACAGAGGCACTCTGGGGGTTGGGCCCACTGGAAGGAGGAGAGAGACCTTGGGGTCTGCTCCACCGGGAGTGTCAAAGCAGGTAGATGATGCAGCGGCTGTGCCCACTGAAGCAAGGACCACCAACATAACAGTGAATAATCAGTGCAGGGTTGGAGAAGAAGTAGCTGACAAGTGGTGAAAGGCATTTTCTATGTTAAGGTATATTACAAAGTTTTTTTATCTTTGCTTGTACTACTGATCTATGCAAGCTTTGATAAAATGTCTGTGCCCATTTAACGTTTATAGTAAATTATTGGAACGGTTTCATATAAAGCATTTTGGTTTGTGGTATCTTTTGGGTCAGTGTTGTTTTTCTTTTGAAAATATGCCATGGTCTGGTATGATGTTTTTCTCCACTTTTTCCCAGAGGCTACTTTATAATGTGGTGGACATATGATAGTGTTTTTTAACTGACTTTGTAGGTGCACTCAGCTGTCACACCAAGTTACTTTATACAGTTTTCATAAATGGGCCACCAACACAATGATGTAGAGAGGCAAGAGACACCCAGAATGACTAAAGAAGAATTTAGGTCTACACAGAGAGGAGGCACCCAATATTTTACTTGTGTTTACCTCTGTAGGGAATTATGTAACAGGGCAACAATATCAGATGATTTATCAGCAATTAATACAGTATTGTGAAGGTCTTTATCTCAATATGCATGACACAGTACCTTACTGCACGATTGGCCTGTATGAACACATTTCAATTGCCTTATACTTACAAATACAGTTTTAATAGTAGTGCATGAACACAACAGAAACAGGCACATACAGCAATCCCTGAAAAACATAGGCATAGTATTGCATATACTGAAAATCACAGAACATGAAATCAATTCCCCCGATCTCGCTTTTCTCAGAGTAGAAACACAATACGGTAGTTCAACACACACAGGGGCATTGTGGGTATTCACAGTCACTGTAGTAGCAAATGGGGTTTAATTCTGAAAGTAGTTAGAATTGTAGCATGTGTATTAAAGGGGTTGTGTCATCTCATATACAGTATTTGGTGGCATATGACTAGGAGTCCCACCTCTCGAACCCACTCCTATCTCCAGAATAGACCCCCCAAAGTAAATGAGAGTACACCGTGCAAGAGCGGCTACCCTCTCAGTTCTATGGGAGTACCAAAAATAGGCAAACATTGGCTTGGCTTTTTCCGGCAGTCCCATAGAGGTGAATGGAGAGGTCGGCCGTACACACATGGTGCGCTCTCTATTCACTTCTATGGGAGTTCTCATAGAAATTAATGGAACGTACATGCTTATGCACGCTGCACTCTCATTAATTTTAGGGGGCCTGTTCATACTTTCGACCTCAGCAGTGCTTAGCTCATGAAGGAAGTCATGTGCCGTGAGTGGGCTTGGTGGGTATCTAAGGTGTGCCATAAGCGGTGTACATACATATCACTCATTGCTGTTTTGGGTAAACGGGGTGATTTATCAGAGTTGAAAAAGAGATGATTACTGGCTTTTGGGCAAAGGGTGGCAGTATCTTTAAAACTGCTCAGTTTGTCAACTGTTCGCCTGCTGCTCTAGTGAAAGTGTATTATGAGTGGACAAATGGCACCATTGTGAATAAACAAGAAGGAAAATGCGGAACACCACTTGGCACTGATGTGAGAGGTGAATGTCGGCTATGAAGGTGAGCGAAGATGGATCAACAGGCTACAGTGGAGCAACCACCAAAATGAACCAGGAGGCTAATGTATGTCTAAAACAACTGTTCACCTAATCTTACTGCATATGGTGCTCCAAAGCAGATTAATGGTCACTGTGCAGCTAATTCCTGAGGAGCTGCTGTACAGGGTTGACGTGGTAGTGGCTCTGATGAAGTGTTGTGTCACAGTGAACTTTCTCAGGCCATTGCTCCCTGGGGATAGGTGCAGTGGAATCATAGTACTGAAGAATGAGAAGAAGTTAGACATAACAAAGTCTTTTTACTAAGTGCAACATAGAACTTGAAGAACATACGGTAGCAGCAGACTTTAGTGCAGTTCTTCTCTGGCCCCAGCAAGGATATTGAATGGGAGTCCCATACTGCCAAGAACACAGGAGGGTGGAAAAAAATATAGGACTTAATAGAGAAAACAAACAGGGGCCAGTACCATGTATCTCACCCCCCTGATGCTCCTAGGTCTTCCAGCTTGGGGACTGGAACTCTGCCTCCACTTCTACAAGGTTAATGAAGGGGATCCTCGTAGGGTTCCCGATGTTTGTACTCACAGCTGGCAGTAGACTTGAAAACTGAGGACCTCCAGTTGCCATCAACAGTAATGCAGACTCGGTGGCTGTAAGGCACCAGCGTCTTCTAGCTCCAGAAATGACAGCTGGGGCTTGCACTTGTAGTCTCTCTGGCTCCAGTGGTGTGGCAAACAGGCCTCAGGATCCAACCAGGCCAGGTATTCCTGATGAAACTGCTGTTGCTCCTCCACATGGTAACCACTGGGTTAATGTTGATCACAGTGGTCATGGATGGCGGCTCTGGAAATCTCAGTATTAACGGCTTTGGTTTTGGCGGTAGCCCATAACATGAGAGTCCCATCGGTGGACTCCCACAGACCTTGCAGTGAAGATGTCAGATGCCAAACTTGAGGTAGACGTGCCGAAACCAGTGTCTTATCTAAGTGCGTCATACTGGAGGCAAACAAGCCCCGAGGTCCCAGCATTGAGGTTAATTCTACTTTATTTCTTTGGTTCAGCTGATGGCAGATGACCGGTAATTGACTAGGATCTCTTCATTTGCCTTGTCATCTAGCAGGAGGCCGAAACCTCTCTCCACTTAGAACCACTTCATGGTCCCCACACTCTGCTCCAGAATGGAGTCCCTGGGTCTTAGATGATGCAGCACGCAGATGATCCAGCAGCTATGTCTTGCACCACAGGGGATCTTGCAGACCTTCCTTCTCTGAGGATGCAGGGCTGCAGCCATGGCCTATCGCAGGGGAGATGCGAGGCCTTGGTCCTCCTCAGCTGGGTGACGGAATGAGAGCTATAGCCACAACCACCACAATGATCGGTGGGTTGCGAGAAAGTTGCTAGCGTCTGGATCCAAACTTGGGTCACCCACACTTCTCCAGCTGGTTCAGGTGGTTCAGGATCATTGACAAAAAAATCACAGAAAAAACAAAGATAAAAACATCCTGCAAGGTGGTCTCAGGTCAGGCAGGTCCTACGCTAAACCTACCTAAGCCATTGGGCTTCTATGTTCAGGAGCGCAGATGCCGCACATATGGTGTGCTGCTCCTAGTCACCTCCATGTGCATCAAGCAACCGATGGGAGGAGGAGCAAGCACACCTATATGTACCACCTAATCAAGGCGCTCTATTGGATAGGAAGGGCAAAAGTGCAAAGGAATGCTACTCCCAAGATAAAATAGAAGCGCATTCACACTTGAAGGTGCCACTCCCTCAAGCATATAATGCATAGACAAAAAAATCACAGAAAAAACAAAGATAAAAACATCCTGCACGGTATGATATATAAATGTGCGGATGTCCCTGGCCATATTATTGAAGAAAATCACAGAAATAAGATAATAATGCACTTAGTAAAGTAGATGCAAGTATTATATATGGACAAAGTCCTCACTCTGGTATGATAAAATCTGAGACACTTAGCCAGTATATTTTGATCAAAACACATCTGTGCCCACCTACCAAGCGCCAAGGTGGTCCAGGTCAGGCGGGTCTTACGCTAAACCTACCTAAGCTGTTGGGCTTCTATTTTCAGGAGCGCAGACGCCGCACATATGGTGTTCTGCTCCTAGTCACCTCCATGTGCATCAAGCAACCGATGCATCTGCGCTCCTGAACATAGAAGCCCAACGGCTTAGGTAGGTTTAGCGTAGGACCCGCCTGACCTGAGACCACCTTGGCGCTTGGTAGGTGGGCACAGATATGTTTCAGAGTCCAGAGTGAGGGTCATGTGACGTGGCCAGCGTCACATGACCGACAGATCGACCAGTCGAGCACCGAGTGATTAGCTCGGCGCTCAAGGCAGACCTAGGAGCAGGGAGCCTCCCAGCTAGCAAAGCCGCCCTTGGAACGAGGTCAAACACAGATCCTCGCTCCCGAAGCTAAGCAGCAGGTATGCGGCTGATGGGAGACCGAGTGTGCCTTCGACACCCCATTACAGTTTGGTTTTGTGTCTCATGTTAGCTCTCGTTGGAATGGAAAAGAACTGTACAAGAAAGATGGTTTGCATCTTTCTCTCAAGGGAACGAATGTCCTCAGTGAACAGTTCAAAGTATTTGCTAAGGGGGGGCGGAGCCAACGGAGCATGGTGAAGGACGCTTGAATCTGGAGCTCCTCACCACACCACCTGGCTTCTTAGCTACAACAGCGTTTATTACTGCCAAATCATGGGCAAGCTCAGCAAGGAGAGAGGGAAGGAAGTGGAGGCTACCCCGAGGGTCAAGAAATCGCATGGCGACATGAATAAATTCTTCCAGAAGAAGTTGTCCCTCACGGCCGAGCGCAGCAAAATGGCGCCGGCTGATTACAGCGACGCGGCGCATGAAGAGGAAGACTCTGATGGCGCGAGTTCCTGCGCTCACTCCGAACCTCAAGACCGGGAGAACCCGATGCCTATAACCAGGTCCTTCTTGAAACATACTCTGGCGCAAGCCCTTTCACCAGTTATGAAGGAACTGGCCGATATAAAAGCTGAAGTGACTCACGTGGGGCAAAGAGTTGAGGCCTTAGAGGAATCACAAGCAGTGATCATCCAACACAGCAAAGGCATGCAATCTCAGATGCAAGTGCTACGTACACAGGTAAATAATGCATACCTGTATCTTGAGGACCAAGAAAATAGGGGTCGTCGGAAGAATGTGCGACTGAGAGGGATCCCGGAGACGGTCTCTTCTGAAGATATGATGGAAGCGGTCCGCCGTGTTTTTGCCACGCTGCTGGGACCAGACCGCGCGGCAGCCATTATAATAGAAAGGGCTCACAGAGCTCTGCGTCCAAAGCCTCCAGCGGGCGATCCTCCTCGGGAGACCATATGCGCCTTACTTAACCCCTTAAGGACCGGGCTCATTTTCACCTTAAGGACCAGGCCATTTTTTGGAAATCTGACCATTGTCACTTTAAGTGCTAATAACTTTAAAACGCTTTGACTTATCCAGGCCGTTCTGAGATTGTTTTTTCGTCACATATTGTACTTCATGACACTGGTAAAATGAAGTCAAAAAAATTATTTTTTTTTGCACAAAAAAATACCTAATTTACCAAAAATTTGGAAAAATTTGCAAATTTCAAAGTTTCAGTTTCTCTACTTCTGTAATACATAGTAATACCCCAAAAAATTGTGATGACTTTACATTCCCCATATGTCTACTTCATGTTTGAATTGTTTTGGGAATGATATTTTATTTTTTGGGGATGTTATAAGGCTTAGAAGTTTAGAAGCAAATCTTGAAATTTTTCAGAAATTTACAAAAACTCAATTTTTAGGGACCAGTTCAGGTCTGAAGTCGATTTGCGAGGCTTACATAATAGAAACCACCCAAAAATGACCCCATCTAAGAAACTACACCCCTCAAGGTATTCAAAACTGATTTTGCATACATTATTAACCCTTTAGGTGTTGCACAAGAGTTATTGGCAAATGGGGAGGAAATTTGAGAATTTAATTTTTTTGTCTAATTTTTCATTTTAACACATTTTTTCCACTAACAAAGCAAGGGTTAACAGCCAAACAAGATTGTATCTTTATTGCCCTGACTCTGCCGTTTACAGAAACACCCCATATGTGGCCGTAAACTACTGTACGGGCACACAGTAGGGCGTAGAGTGAAAGGTGCGCCGTTTTGTTTTTGGAGGGCTGATTTTTATGGACTGGTTTTTTGACACCATGTCCCATTTGAAGCCCCCTGATGCACCCCTAGAGGAGAAACTCCCTAAAAGTGACCCCATCTAAGAAACTACACCCCTCAAGGTATTCAAAACTGATTTTACATACGTCGTTAACCCTTTAGGTGTTGCACAAGAGTTATTGGCAAATGGGGATGAAATTTGAGAATTTCATTTTTTTGCCTAATTTTCAATTTTAACCCATTTTTTCCACTAACAAAGCAAGGGTTAACAGCCAAACAAGACTGTATCTTTATTGCCCTGACTCTGCTGTTTACATAAACACCCCATATGTGGCCGTAAACTACTGTACGGCCACACAGCGGGGCGCAGAGTGAAAGGTGCGCCGTTTGGTTTTTGGAAGGCTGATTTTGCTGGACTGTTTTTTTGACACCATGTCCCATTTGAAGCCCCCCTGATGCACCCCTAGAGTAGAAACTCCATAAAAGTGACCCCATCTAAGAAACTACACCCTTCAAGGTATTCAAAACTGATTTTACAAACGTTGTTAACCCTTTAGGTGTTGCACAAGATTTAATGGAAAATAGAGACACAATTTCAAAATTTCAAATTTTTGGCAGATTTTCCATTTTAATATTTTTTTTCCAGTTACAAAGCAAGGGTTAACAGCCAAACAAAACTCATTATTTATGGCCCTGATTCTGTAGTTTACAGAAACACCCCATATGTGTTCATAAACCGCTGTACGGGCACACGGCAGGGCGCAGAAGGAAAGGAATGCCATACGGTTTTTGGAAGGCAGGTTTTGCTGGACTGTTTTTTTGACACCATGTCCCATTTGAAGCCCCCCTGATGCACCCCTAGAGTGGAAACTCCAAAAAAGTGACTCCATTTTAGAAACTACGGGATAGGGTGGCAGTTTTGTTGGTACTAGTTTAGGGTACATATGATTTTTGGTTGCTCTATATTACACTTTTTGTGCAGCAAGGTAACAAGAAATAGCTTTTTTGGCACGTTTTTTTTTTTTGTTATTTACAACATTCATCTGACAGGTTAGATCATGTGGTAATTTTATAGAGCAGGTTGTCACGGATGCGGCGGTACCTAATATGTATACATTTTTTTTATTTATGTAAGTTTTATACAATAACTTCATTTTTAAAACCAAAAAAATGTTTTAGTGTCTCCATAGTCTAAGAGCCATAGTTTTTTCAGTTTTTGGGCGATTATCTTGAGTAGGGTCTCATTTTTTGCGGGATGAGATGACGGTTTGATTGGCACTATTTTGGGGTGCATATGACTTTTTGATCGCTTGCTATTACACTTTTTGTGACATAAGATGGCAAAAAATGGCTTTTTTTTACACTGTTTTTATTTTTATTTTTTTACGGTGGTCATCTGAGGGGTTAGGTCATGTGATATTTTTATAGAGCCGGTCGATACGGACGCGGCGATATCTAATATGTATATTTTTTTTTTATTTATGTAAGTTTTACACAATGATTTCATTTTTGAAACAAAAAAATCATGTTTTAGTGTTTCCATAGTCTAAGAGCCATAGTTTTTTCAGCTTTTGGGCGATTATCTTGAGTAGGGTCTCATTTTTTGCGGGATGAGATGACGGTTTGATTGGTACTATTTTGGCGTACATGCGACTTTTTTGATCACTTTTATTACCTTTTTTGGGAAGTAAGGTGGGCAAAATTTCAATTTTCTCATAGTTTTTATTTTTTTATTTTTATGGCGTTCACCGTGCGGGGAAAGTAACATGACCATTTTATAGATCAGGTCGTTACGGACGCGGCGATACCTAATATGTGTAGTTTATTTTATTTTTTTAATTTTTATTCAGTGATAAATGTTATTTTTTTTTATCTTAACTTTTTTCACTTTTTTTTACATTTTTTTGACCCAGACCCGCTTGGTTCTTGAAGATCCAGTGGGTCTGATGTCTGTATAATACAGTACAGTACAATATATATTGTTCTGTACTGTATTTTACTTACACTGAACAGAGCTATGCTTTCAGCATAGATCTGTTCAGCACCATGGACAGCAGGACGCCTGAGCAGGCGTCCTGTTGCCATGGGAACCCTCCCCGTCTGCTCAGAACTTCGCAGACGGGGAAGGGTAAGCACAGGGCTGAGGGGGGCTCTCTGGGGGCTCTCTCCCTCTCCATCGGGGGGCTGCAAAGGCACCGCAGCCCCCCGATGGAGAGGGAGGGAGCTCCCTGACCGATGACAGTTAACTTTTTCCATACAGCGGTCCGTACGGACCGCGGTATGGAAAGGGTTAAACGGCTGACATCTGCACAGATGTCAGCCGTTTATACCAGGGTGCCAGCAATGTGCTGGCACCCTGGTATACCCACTAGAAGCCAACGATCATTCATGGGGAGGCGGGCGGGGGATCGCGATCCCGCCTGCCGCACCGCCCGCCTCCCGCAACGCCCCCACCGCATGCGACACCCCCCCCGCACCACCCGCCGGCATCAAATCATGCAGGGGTGCAGGGGGGGGTGAAAAATATAGATTTTAGCCACTCTAAAGTTTCTGATCGCCGCGGTCAGGGACCGCGGGGATCAGAAACTGCAAAAAGCGCAGCAAACCGCAGGTCTGAATTGACCTGCGGTTTGCTGCGATCGCCGACACGGGGGGGTCACATCACCCCCCCTGGCGTTGTCACAGGATGCCGGCTGAAGGATTTCAGCCGAAATCCCGTTCCGTTTAACCCCTCGGGCGCCGGAATACAGATTTTAAGTCAGGACGTACCGGTACGTCCTGTGTCCTTAAGGACTCGGGAAATAGGGCGTACCGGTACGTCCTATGTCCTTAAGGGGTTAATTTTCTGGACACTGCAGAAGTTCTAAGAGCGGCGAGAGAAAAGGAGGAAGTTCTTCTTGAGAACAGCAAGATCCTGCTATTTCAGGACTTAGCCGCAAGCACCCTTGCTAAACGCAGGGCTTTGAGACCGCTGACGGCGGAATTGAGAGCGAGGAAGCACCCCTTGAGGTGGCTGTTTCCATTTGGTCTCACCACCACCATAAATGGTCGACAGTTTCTGGTGAAACATCCAGACTATTTGCAAAAGATCTGGGAGGCTTTGGATATCGCACCGATGGAAATAACACCTTGGTTGCCGGTGGCGGATTCTGACGAACTCCCCAAGTTAACTGCTCCCTCTCCATGGAACCGAGCGGGGAAGTTCAAATCCCCTAAGAAGAGAGCTGGTCCTGCGGACTGAGATTCCTCACGTGAGACATTCACAACTTTGCCTAACCCTTTACTTTTTAGGGCTATATGAAGGGACTGGAAATCCTAGTTATTTACTGTTTGATTGCTGATGCCTATGTATGTATGTTTATGACAATGACATCCTGGGTCAGGGGACACAGTGCCATTATAAGATGAGGTTGTCCGCACAGTTTATTGTTAATGCTCCACATATAGTGTGTTTATAGAGATGGACAAGATAATAACTATATCACCCTAGCAAGGGATAATGAACCCAGAAACAGACCCGCAGATATATATATACACAGGTATCGATCCCTTCGTGAACCCTCTTAGCATCGGGCAGGTTATATGCTGTCCAAGCCAGGGAGGTGGTGCTCCGGATGAGATCGTGGCTCTCACCAATAAGTTACCTCCCCCACATACATCACCATGTATGTCATTTCTGTTGTCTACGATAGTAGGTTTGCGGCTTACCTCATCTTCTATGAGGGGCCGATGTTAGTATTAGTTCACCATTTGTTCCCCCCTGTGGTCAGTCCAGGAATGGATGTTAATGCTCCGTGTGTACCTGATTCGACTCACATATGGCTAAAGTCACGGTAGTGACACTGAATGTGAATGGGATGAACACGCCACAAAAACGCAGCCAGATATATCACATGCTCAGAAAAGAAAAAGCTGACATCACGTTTCTGCAAGAAACACACTTTAGGCATTTACATGTCCCCAATATGGTAAACAAGCACTTTAACAACTGGCATCATGCTACCTATACGTCAGCAGCCAGGGGAGTTTCTATAGGGATCAACAGCAATATTCCCTTGGTAGTGCTAGATAAAAGAATAGATCCTGAGGGCAGATATTTGTTCATTAAAGGGAGAGTCTTGAATTCCATTGTTACGCTCGCTACCTTGTATGCCCCTAATGTTAAACAGGTATCATGGGTGGTCCAGACATTAGAAGCTCTTAGGACATTTGCCGAGGGGACCCTCATTGCAGGGGGGGATCTCAATCTGGCTTTAGATTTTTCAAAAGATTCCACGTCATGCTTCTGTCCCCAAGAAACAGATTCGTAGGATTCAAATTAGCCTAGCGGGTTTGGGAATTTCTGACATTTGGAGGATACTCCATCCGAGTGATAAAGATTATACTTATTTTTCCCAAGTCCACAGATCCTATCAACGATTGGACTATCTGTTTATATCTAATACGGCCTTACTGTCTGTAACTAGTGCTTCGATTGGCAATATTACTGTTTCGGACCATGCCCCTGTCAGTTTCTGTTTTAGGCTTCAGGACATTCCACCTAAAGCTTGGTCTTGGAGGCTTAACACTACGCTTATAGATGATATGGTTAATAGGGACCTCATTAAAGATAAAATACTAGAATATTTCAAAGTTAATGATACTCCTGAAATCTCAAAGACTATATTGTGGGAAGCCCATAAAACAGTTGTGAGAGGGGAATTGATTAGTATGGGAACTAGGGTAAAAAAAATTAAGAGCAAAGAAAGTAGAAATACTCTTACTACAAATCTCCGAACTGGAAAGAAAACAGTCCAATATGTCAGAAGAAGCTCAAAATAATTTGAATCTATTACGTTCTCAATTAAAGGATGTGCTCAATGTTAAATCTGCCAGGGCTTTGCAAAAGTTAAGGTTTAAATATTATTCACATGGAGACAAGGGCTCTAAACTAGTGTCTGCTCTTTTGAAGGCCCAGAGAAATAAAACCTTTATTAGCGCGGTAAAGACTAAAACGGGTAATAGAACGACTACGACCCCTGCCATTGCAGAGGAATTTTGTAAATTCTATACCTCGTTGTACAACCTAGAGGATGCCCCTAGAAATGCACCTCATCACATGCAAGATCACATTGATAAGTTTCTTCAATCTATAAAAATGCCTACCCTCTCTGAAGCTGGGAAAGCCAGCCTATTAACGCCCTTTACTATACAGGAGATAGAAACAACTCTCCACACTATCCCGTCGGGCAAAAGTCCGGGACCTGACGGATTCCCAATTGCTTATTATAAAAAGTTCAAAGAGATACTGTTGCCTCACTTTGCTAATTTATGCAACTCTCTGATGTCGGGTTCTTCTCTCACTCCCCAGGCCCAACTGGCTCATATAACTATTTTGCATAAAGAAGGGAAAGACCCAGAGGAATGCGGTAGTTATCGACCCATTTCCTTGCTCAACACGGATCTGAAGTGGTGGGCGAAGCTATTGAGTCAACGCATTTCCAAATTGCTTCCTGATCTAATAGGAGAAGAACAGGTGGGTTTTGTGCCGGGGAGGGAGGGAAGACACAACATCAGTAGAGTACTACACTCCATATTCGTAGCTAAGGAAAAAAAGATCCAGCTACTGCTCCTAGGGACGGATGCTGAAAAGGCGTTCGACAGAGTTAATTGGCTTTTCATGAAAGCCTGCCTGATTGCGTTTGGTTTTCCTCTGCAGGTCATTGATGCTATATTTTCATTATACTCAGCCCCTTCGGCCAAAGTGTTGGTTAATGGAACTCTGTCGGACGCCTTTCAGATAAAAAATGGAACTAGGCAGGGATGCCTGCTTTCCCCAACCCTGTTTGTTTTGACTTTGGAGACTCTCCTATTGAAATTTAGACAATCCCCCATTATTGAAGGATTGAGAATTGAAGGTGTACATCATAAGATGGCGGCATTTGCTGACGACCTTCTTTTGATGATTACGAACCCAGAGGAAGCTTTGCCTCATGTCCTGGGAATTTTTGAACAGTTTGGAGATGTATCTAATTTCAAGATAAATATGGATAAATCTGAAGCCTTAGGTATTTCATTGGATCCTGCCAAAAAGAAGCAGTTAGAAGCTTTGACCCCCTTTAGATGGCCCTCTGAAGCTATAAAATATCTAGGGATCATGGTGCTGGCTAATCCAGCTCTCCTTTTCAGGCTTAATTATACCCCCTTACTAAATAAAATAAAAGCTTTCCTTTCTAAACCCTCATTACCCAATCTTTCTTGGTTAGGGAGAAAAAATGTACTGACGACATATGTCCTACCTCAGGTTATGTACACTTTTAGGTCTCTTCCAATCACGGTCCCAAAGTCATTCCTGAACAAACTGAGAACATTCATGGGTAGGTTTCTCTGGGCCGACAAGAGAGCCAGACTGTCTAATGCACTCTTAACCAGGCGCCGGAAACAAGGGGGTATATCCCTTCCGGATCTCTCTATGTACATTCAGGCTATTCACTTGGAGAGGTGGCTGACTCTTTCTAGGACGCAACCTATTCCCCTACATATTTCTCTAGAAAAGGCTCTTCTGGGAGTGAATCAAGAACACCTCCTATGGAGACATAGTAACAAGATTCCCAATAGACAGGTAGTCTTAAGCGACATCACGAGGTGTACAATTGTGCACTGTAATGCTACCTCAGCTCTTAATATGGGTCAAGACTGCCTTTCACCCATGGTGCCTCTTCAGCTACTCCCACAAATGCTCTCAACCACATCAAGTAAACGACCCAAGATTTGGGGATTTGTTCATGATCTCAGATTAGGGAACTTAGTGAAAATTGGCCCGAACTCTGAAATATTACACGACCCTAACTGGTAACTCTGTGGTTGAGATAGATATGATTCAGAAATGGGACTTTGGGAGTACCTGTGCCAGGTTTTTGAGATCTTCGCTATTGCAGATCCTACCTGGTTGGAAAATGATGTCCTTCTCCCTTCCACCCCCCCCAAAATGCCTCTCTTTGATATATAGACAATTACTGTCTGGTAGAGATAAGCAGACCCCAGCTTATTTGAGGGAGTGGGAGAGAGAACTGAATATCACATTGAATGACCTAGATAAGGCCTCTTTCACACTTGCGTTGTCCGGATCCGGCGTGTACTCCACTTGCCGGAATTACACGCCGGATCCGGAAAAACGCAAGTGTACTGAAAGCATTTGAAGACGGAACCGTCTTCCAAATGCGTTCAGTGTTACTATGGCACCCAGGACGCTATTAAAGTCCTGGTTGCCATAGTAGGAGCGGGGAGCGGGGGAGCAGTATACTTACAGTCCGTGCGGCTCCCGGGGCGCTCCAGAGTGACGTCAGAGCGCCCCATGCGCATGGATGACGTGATCCATGTGATCACATGATCCATGCGCTTGGGGCGCCCTGATGTCACTCTGGAGCGCCCCGGGAGCCGCACAGACGGTAAGTACACTGCTCCCCTGCTCCCCACTACACTTTACCATGGCTGCCAGGACTTTAGCGTCCCGGCAGCCATGGTAACCACTCTGAAAAAGCTAAATGTCGGCTCCGGCAATGCGCCGAAATGGCATTTAGCTTAAGGCCGGATCCGGATCAATGCCTTTCAATGGGCATTAATTCCGGATCCGGCCTTGCGGCAAGTGTTCCGGATTTTTGGCCGGAGCAAAAAGCGCAGCATGCTGCGGTATTTTCTCCGGCCAAAAAACGTTCCGTTCCGGAACTGAAGACATCCTGATGCATCCTGAACGGATTTCTCTCCATTCAGAATGCATTAGGATAATCCTGATCAGGATTCTTCCGGCATAGAGCCCCGACGACGGAACTCTATGCCGGAAGACAAGAACGCAAGTGTGAAAGAGCCCTAAGGCATTTGTGCTATCTCATTCCCATGGATTCTCAAGGTGTGTGCGGGTCCAAGAGAACTCGGTGAAGATACTGACTAGGTGGTATCGTACGCCGGAATTTCTTCACAAAATTAACTTAATTCCTTCAAATGAATGCTGGAGATGTTCCAATGTGGTAGGGGTAGGTAGCATCTCGCACATTTGGTGGGCTTGCCAGTCACTGAGACATTTCTGGCATGAAATTGAAACTACTATTAATAAGGTATGCCATGTCAATATTGTTCTCACTGGCCCATTGGTCCTATTATGGCGTCCAGAGAAAAACTTTAGACCAAATAAATCCTCGCTAGCTACTCACATGATTACAGCTGCAAAACTCCTTATTCCCATTAAATGGAGGGAGGTAGACCCGCCAACCTTGGCAATGTGGTATGAGAAAATGAATTTAATATGTCGGATGGAGGAGTTGGCGGGGTGGGAAAATAATAATAGGAAATTGTTCCTTAGAACCTGGCAGCCCTGGCTCGTGCATATGGAGGAGAAGTATGCTCAGGGCAAAGGTTAACACCATCCCCAATATTGTGGTATAGTAGATATTACGTGTTTCATCCATTCACGTCCCTTATACTTCAGAGGTATAGGTACTGTGGTGATAGCATGAGGATTTAATACTTGACATCCTGACTGACTTTTTCCCCCTTTGTCCTTTTGTTCAATGGTTTTTATGTATTTTCTTTTACACTGCCTGGAGTAGGTGGAGGCGATGACTAGGGGGGGGGGGGGGGGGTGTCCCCCAGCCAATCCTATATTTTGGCCTCAGGATAAAATAGCATGAATGGAAGAGGAAGTTGACTCTGGCCTTATAGGCTAATATATGACATTTCTTACTTGTGGCTGGAGAGGACTTACCCTACTGGTTGACCCTCTCTCTGCTTCGTATGAAGATCAAATTGAGGTAATAATGTTGAATTTGTCGTCTTTAATATCTGATGCACTTATTTGAACATTGTATGTCTTTATGCGGAAAAATGTTATAAATAAAGATTTTCCAAAAAAAAGTATTTGCTAAGGAGCATTTAAACTAGGAAAGGGGGGCAAAAGAGTGATAATTCAGCAGTCCGACTGCCCCCCGGGACAATGCCAGAAGATGCTAGTAGCACATAGGTTAAGAAATGACAAGCTCAGAGTCTTGTCTACAAATGCTCGCAGTTTAGGGAATAAGATCAATGAACTTGAGTCTATAATGGCATCTCAGAATCTAGATTTAGTGGCTGTTACTGAGACATGGTTCAATGGGAGTAATGACTCTGGGATATAACAATACCAGGGTTCTCTCTATATAGGAAAGACAGAGAAGGCAAGAAAGGGGAGGGGTGGCCCTGTATGTGAAAGATAGCATAAAATCTAATTTAACACAAGTTAGCAAGACCAATTTAGAGTCAGTTTGGGTTACCTTGCAGCTTGATAATCATAACTCATGTTGGTGTGATATATAGACCACCTAGCCAAGTCAAAGAATTAGATGATCTACTAGTTGAGGAAATAGCTAAAATGACATTGAACGGGGAAGTTATCATTATGGGAGACTTTAATCTTCCTGATGTAAACTGGAAAACCAAAATAGCTAGTTCTGCCAGGAGTACAGATATTCTAAATTCCCTACTGGGATTATCTCTACAGCAAGTAGTTGAGGAGCCAACCTGGAAGGAGGCCATTTTAGATTTAGTATTCACAAATGGGAATTTGGTATCTGATATTACTGTAGGGGAAAGCTTGGGATCTAGTGATCACCAGTCAGTGTGGTTTACTATACTGAGTGACACCACACAAAAACAAAAGTTTTAGATTTTAGAAAAACTGACTTTTCTAAAATTAGATTAGTGGTATACGAGTCCCTATCAGATTGGAACAGTTTCAATGGAGTCCAGGAGAAATGGGACTACTTAAAAGTGGCACTATTGAAGGCAACAGATAATTGCATTAGGCTTGTCAGTAAAAGCAAAAAAAGTAAGAGACCACTGTGGTACTCAGCAGAAGTGGCCAAAATCATTAAAAACAAAAAGATAGCATTTAGTAATAATATAAAAAAAACGAGGATGACAGGCAAATTTATAAGATTAGGCAGAGAGGCCAAACAAGAATGCACCTGAATGCATAAGAATGCACCAAAATTTTTTTTTGGATGTGTGTAAGGAGGACCGGAAGCCGCATTACACAACTGCGCAGCCGAGGCGCGATGCCTCAGAGCCCAAGAAGCGTCCACCGTTCAGGGGAGCGAGCCGTGACACTTAAGGACGGAACGGTAAGGCATTTGCAGACCGAATTCATCGTGCAATTGCCCCTCGGAGGCCGCCAATCCTTTCCGTGGAACCTCTGGATGACAAAAAAAGGGGGTTCCGTAGGCCGGAAGGGACTGGAGGCTGCCAATAATGACGTAGCTCCCTGCCTTAGGGCGTGAAGGAGAGGGACAGTGAAGGAAGGACAATTCCTACATTGAAGTGGAAGACAGAGACCACCTTCGAGAGAAAAAAGGAATGGCCCAGAGAACCGCCTTATTCTTGTGAAGACCCAGGAAGGGTTCTCTGCAAGAGAGCACCCCTAACTCGAAACACCCGTCTGATGGATGAGAGCCACAAGAAAAAAACTACCTTCTAGGACAGAAGCCGGAGAGAGATCTCTCCCCAAGGGCTCAAAGGGATAAGACTGGAACTCTGAGAGAACTATATTCAGATCCCAAGGCGGTACGGAGGAACCGTATGTGCCACTCCCTGAAAGAAGGTTTCCATGGGCAACAGGGGAGGCCACGCCGTCAACCAAGACCCTAAATGCCGATGTAAGACCGGACCCTAAAGGAAGGTCGTCTCTGAGTGGCAGTGACAAGAGACATCTCCTAGAAGGAGAATGAGATCGGCATACCACGTGCGACGGGGCCAATCCGGAGCGACTAGGATTTGTCGGAATGCCCTCCATCTGATCCTCCGTAGAACCCTGGGTAGGAGAGAAGAAACACGTAAGGAGGGAGAAACTCCAACCAATGAGATGTCAGGGCATCCATGTCATATGTTTCCGGAACTCCTGCTCGGGAGAGAAGATGGGAAGCTTTCGTGTAGTATACCGTTAGCACACCCAGACCAATAGAAGGAGTCCCTAAAGAAGGAGGGAGGTGGAAAGGAGGGAGGTGGAGGGCGCCACAGCCCACCAGTTGGGACCGGAGCGTGCCTGGAATGGAAGGCCACTAAAAGAATACTCCGTGCAGATGCAGATGAGGGAGGTAGTAACATAGGAACTACCAAGGCATGTGGGGTGTCTATGAATCATGATCCAGAGGAGGCAAGGGACAGGGGAAGAATAGGCTAGGTCCAAGCCCATTTCCCGTAGAGACTGGCGCTATACAGAAAAAGCCAAGGAATTCAGTTGTAGAAGAGTCCATCACCTGACGAAAAAACTAAACAGACCCCAAGTATGTAGTGGTATGCAATACAGCTCCCACAGTAATAGCCAGTGCTCGCCCCGTCAGCGCAAAAAACTGAGAGGGAGGCCTGAGACTATCCGTAGAAGCCACGTACCATACTGCCCCAGTTTAAGTAGAGCAACCTTAAGAACTCTACCTGGAAAGGCGCTGAACGGGAGCAACTGCCAAGCTGGCGCCAGGGTAGGGCCCCTACCTGAGGGGATGTCCCACTGCAGCGACCACGAACTCAAGCATTAGCGAAAGGCTGCACCTGTGGAGGAAAACACGCTGTAGCTGCTACCAGAGCGCCAGCATAGCCACTTTCCCAGAGAAGGAGGAGTGGTGGATAGAGAATACGGTCAGTGAAGCACTCGACTCGTTGGAACGTACTCACCATATATGTGCAATGGTGTACGCACTACCACTAATGCGGACAATATCATGACCGACTGGAACAATGAAGACCCATGGAGATGGGAGTCTCTAGGACACAAGTGATGCTAGTAAACCCCCTGAGAAGACAGAGAAGTTATAATCATAGCCAAAACCAGTACCAAAAAGAACACAATGAGCATAGCCACAGTATCCACTGGCGGCACTCATATAGCACTAGAGTAAGAGTACCGGGCACCCTTGAGTACCGACTGTTGAATTGCCGTATCTGAAGATATTCAGTTATTCCCCCGCTAGTGGATCACTTGCGAAAGGGAGTAAGGCAGGCAGGAAGCAAAGTAATGTGTAACACTCCGGCTATGGGAGGATAGCGCGACAGTCGGACCGTATCCAAAGGTGGTGCAATTACCCTACCTATGTAAGGTGGAATGCGTACGGAGTACTTAAGCCAGTGGTAGGGAAAATATCCCACCTATAAAGGAGGGTTAATGCCCACGGCGAGAACTAGTGCATATGGCGAGTCCTGTACCCTGTGGGAGTGCAATTAGCACCTAAGTAAGGGGGTAATGCATACAGCACGCCTTGTAACCAGTGATAATGTCATCCTGCCACCTGTGGAAGGAGCTATTGAATACGGCAGGTACTGAACCCAGTGGAGATGCAATTCCACCACCTACAGAAGGGGGAATGTATACATCCGGTACCGAACAAGTGTTATTGTACTTAGTCAACCTATGACAGGGGACAATGTATAAGGTCAGTACAGTATCCCAAAGTAGTGCAATTACTCCGCCTAAGGAAGAGGGTAATGCCTACGACAAGTGCTGCTGGCCACCGTAGACGCAATCTTAGGAGATTGCTTCAGATTCATGTCAGGGTCTGAATCAGTGATTCTCCTCCCCCCCCCTCGGACGGACCCGCTCCTGTGAGAGAGGGTGCGCCTGAGCGTGACCCGGGGAGGAAGGGAGGGGGTGCGGAGATGTTCGAGGAGAAGATGACCTGCTGTGGTCCGCTAGCGCGCAGGTCTGCCCCTCAGAATCTCGCCCCTGGCAGATGCGGACTGCGCAGGAGGGGGCTTAGCAACCAAACCACCCAGAGGGTGGCATGGGAACAAAGGTCCTGTATAAAATTGCGCCGGTTGAGAATCATCAACCAAACTACCCGAGAGGGTGGATTGGGAACAGGGGTCCTGTATAAAATTGCGCCGGCAGAGAATTATGAACCAAACGACCCCAGAGGGTGGATTGGGAAGTTCCAGTTGCCTCCCACTGGAATTGCGCAGGTGGGGAATCATCAACCAAATGACCCAGGAGGGTGGATTGGGAATCCAGAGGTTCTCCACTGTATGGCGCAGGTGGAGAATTATCAACCAAACGGCCCCGGAGGACGGATTGGGAATCCTGCAGAGATCCTACGCTGAATTTCGCAGGTGGAGAATTAGCAACCAAACAACCTGGAAGGTGGGTTTGGAATGCTTCAGCTGTCCTCCACGTGATGTACGAAGGTGGAGAATTATCAACCAAACTACCCCGGAGGGTGGATCGGGAATTCCAGAGGTTCTCCGCTATATTGAGCAGGTGGAATTATCAACCAAAACGGCCCCGGAGGACGGATTGGGATCCTGCAGTGGTCCGTCACTGGATTGCGCAGGTGGAAAATCATCAACCAAAACGACCCGGAGGACGGATTGGGGTCCTGCAGAGAATTATCAACCAAACGGCCCCAGAGGACGAATTGGGATCCTGCAGTGGTCCTTCACTGGATTGCGCAGGTGGAGAATCATCAACCAAACGGCCCCGGAGGACGAATTGGGATCCTGCAGTGGTCCTTCACTGGATTGCGCAGGTGGAGAAATATCAACCAAACGACCTGGAGGATGGATTGGGAATACTTCAACTGTCCTCCACAGGATTTACGAAGGTGGAGAATTATCAACCAAATGGCCCTGGAGGGCGGATTGGGAATATGAGAGATCCTCCCTATCCGAGATAGGACATGGCCCAGTGTGGTACCACACAGACAGGTTGGTCCCGCGGTAGTGAGGGCTGAGGAGGGGGACCCGTATGGCGCACATTTATTTATTTATTTATTTATTTATTTATTTTAAATACGATGCCGGCCTCAAGCGCACAAGAGGCAGGAAAGGGTTAAAATCCTCTGCATTACCAGCGTGCATCCCCAGATATGCCGGCCTAAAAAGGTGGCTGGGCATGAAAGGGTTAAGGACATTTTTAGGACCGGGGCGGGCTCAGCATGCTTCTGGGGGAGGGGGAGCAGGGCGGGAAGAATTCGCGCCAGAGTGCCCCCCCCCCCAGGGGACGAAGTTTTCAGGCCGCAAAGTGGCGAACCGAGCCCCTGCGCACAGCCGATTAGGGCATTGCTAGCCCCTGCATCGGCCGGCCGCAGAGACCAGAGCAGCACGAAAAACGGACGGGGACTGCACCCGCGGGCCGGGCGGACACCAGTGCGGGCTGGACAAACAACATCGCTGCCGGTACACCGAACGCATGGCCGTTAACCCCCTCCAGAGCGGCGCACCGGCGTCCGCTCCCGAAAGGGGTGGTAATGTGTTTGGTGCCGCTCAGGAAGATTCCTGTGGGGTTGGAAGCGGCGTCTCCATCCCGTGGGCAGGCGGACACAGTGCGGGTGGGCAAATAACATCGTGGCAGGCACCGATGCGGTGCCGGCCGAATCGCATGGCGGTTAACCCCCTCCAGAGCGGCGCGCCCGGCGTCCGCTCCAAAAGGGGTGCATAATGGCGGAAGATGACGGCCCCAGGAAGAGATCGAGGGCCTTCTGAGCTCCCTTCTCAGCATGTTCCTGCAATTTGGAGAGCCGAAGCACGATGCCCGTATTAACCCCTTATGTGCAGTTGTCCCGCCTGGAGGACAACAATGAGCACCTGTGCCAGGGGTTAGAACTAGAGGGGGAGTGAGGTGCTGGGCTTGCTAAAAACCCTGTGCCTGTAGAATCCATTGCCACCAAGAGGGAGGGAGGGAGTGAGGGAGGGAGGGAGAAGACCAGACGACCCAGGAGGGTTGACCCATGTCAGAATGGACATACTTATCTAGTCCCGTGTACTCACCTCATTTTCTGACTTGCCACCATCTTCACCTCTCCTCTGGTCCAGCAGGGTCACCCCTTCAGCTACTGGCACCGTAGTGGCAGGACGCTGGAAAAGGGGGGCTTGGATGGGTGACCCCTTGGCTGGCGGGATGCAGGGGAGCGAGGCTGCCCTGGTCCACCTTGTCTTCTGTGGGGGAGGCAGCAGTGCGGGTAACCGGCAATGGCACAACTCGACCCCGGGAGAACAGGGAGGCGAGGCATCCACTGTTGTCCCATCTGAAAAAGAAGGAAAAAAATAAACTAAAATAAAAAATCTTCAGGAGATTCCCTGCAGAGCAGGGAGGTCTTGCCTCCTATTGACACTAGAAAAAACTGAAGCTCTCTCTCCAGGCTGGAGGGGGTATAGCTGTCAGGGGAGGAGCTAACAGCTTTTACTAGTGTCAACGCCTCCTAGAGGACATAGCTATACCACGGTTCCTGTGTCCCCCAATGAATATGGGTGAGAAATAATAGATGGCGGAGGTGCAGTAGTCATCGCTTATCTAGACTTTAGTAAGGCTTTTGATACTGTCCCAAATAGAAGGCTTATCAATAAATTGCAGTCTTTGTGCTTGGACCCCCATATTGTTGAATGGATTAGGCAGTGGCTGAGGGACAGACAACAGAGGGTTGTAGTCAATGGAGTATATTCAGACCATGGTCTTGTTACCAGTGGGGTACCTCAGGGATCTGTTCTGGGACCCATATTGTTTAATATCTTTATCAGCGAAATTGCAGAAGGCCTCGATGGTAAGGTGTGTCTTTTTGCTGATGACACAAAGATTTGTAACAGCGTTGATGTTCCTGGAGGGATACACCGAATGGAAAAGGAAAAGTCATAGAGCAGCAGGAAATGCTAGCAGAATGCTTGGGTGTATAGGGAGAGGCATTACCAGTAGAAAGAGGGAGGTGCTTATGCCGCTCTACAGAGCACTAGTGAGACCTCATTTGGAGTATTGTGCGCAGTACTGGAGACCATATCTCCAGAAGGATATTGATACTTTGGAGAAAGTACAGAGAAGAACTACTAAACTAGTACATGGATTGCAGGAAAAAACTTACCAGGAAATATTAAAGGACCTTAACATGTATAGCTTGGAAGAAAGACGAGACAGAGGGGATATGATAGAAACTTTTAAAAACATAAAGGGAATCAACAAGGTAAAAGAGGAGAGAATATTTAAAAGAAGAAAAACTGCTACAATAGGACATCGTTTTAAATTAGAGGGGCAAAGGTTTAAAAGTAATATCAGGAAGTATTACTTTACTGAGAGAGTAGTGGATACATGGAATAGCCTTCCTGCAGAAGTGGCAGCTGCAAATACAATGAAGGAGTTTAAGCATGCATGGGATAGGCATAAGGCCATCCTTCATATAAGATAGGGCCAGGGGCTATTCATAGTATTCAGTATATTGGGCAGACTAGATGGGCCAAATGGTTCTTATTTGCTGACACATTCTATGTTTCTATGTTTCTATACACAGGAACCTAAAGTCCTAACTCACCCTGTAGGACCCTGGTACTTATGTCAGGACAAGAGACAACTTGTTTCTCCAAACGGTAGAATGAACAGGAGTCTCCCTCAGGCCTAAACACAAATGACAGGGAACAGAGCAACACAAGAAAACCCAAACAATAAACAAAAGGGGAAGAAGACACTTAACTTCAAATGGCTATGGAAGCACAGGAACTCCGCTGAGATCCAAACACCAGCAATCCACAATAAGACTGAAGCTATAAACCACACAGCATGGTTGGAGAAGCCACAATAAATAGGGAAGGTAAAATGACTACATGAGCAACACCTGAGGCAAGGGGTGTAGCCATTACCAGAAACAACACAGCCACAAATTGATCCACAAGGAACCTGTCAGATCAAACCACGTGTTGCCAGTCTCACTGATCTCCTGGCACGGGAACATTTACATAGTTTGGTCAGATTTCTATTTTCAACATGAATATTCTCCCCAGAATTCTATATTTTGTTCAAACTATGCCCATTCATATCCCATGTCTATATTTTCAGAATCTACTGTCCCCCCTTACACGGTTTATTTGGGCAGGGAAATCCCCATCCCCGCTCAGTTTTATTTAAACCTAATCAAGGAGGCCTTGGTCTACCCAATTTAATTTCTTATCTTTGTGCTTCACATCTCTTAGGGTGGTAGACTAGTGCTGTCACCACTCACATAAGCAGTGGGTGATAATGGAGCAATCTTCCCTGCCCACCCCGTCATCAGCAATCCCCTGGCTTGGAGATCATATACGTCTAGCGGCTCGTACTCACCCCACGATATTCCCAACACTTCACCCGGTGGCATCATTTTTTACTCTACCTGATGTCTCCCCTTTCCCATCTCCAATGTTCCCTCTACTGGGTAACCCTATGTTTCCTTCAGGCTTGGAACAAAGATCGTTCCTGTGTTGGATAGCAGCTAATAAATTTAGAGCCCATCATTTTATCTCTTTAGGCTGTGGGCTCACAACATACTCCCTCACACATATCAGAACTTAGCAGACTTAGCATTCGACTTAGCAGACACAACAATTACGACTTTTTCTAACTTCACTTCCCCAAGCCTCAACGTACATAAGAGATAAAACTGCCTTCGAATGTAATGCAACAGGGATTTGAGGTATGCTCTCTCCCAAATTTATCGTCTTTTTAACTCCCCAACTAATCGGTCATCCCCCTCTTACATACTCAATTGGGAAAGAGAATTGGGAATCTCCATCACACCAGAACAGAAAGACCATCTCTTCACACTGACGTATATGACAATTGCTAGCAGAATTCAGGATGGGCTTTAAGGTACTCTCCAGGTGGTATAGGGTGCCCTCTAAACTTCACTCACTCTTTCCAACTACCCCCCTATTATGTTGGCGGTGCGGAGGGGATCGAGGGACAATTTTTCATATCTTTTGGGAGTGTCCTGTTCTTGCCAACTATTTGCCAGAGGTATGGCGCATATCCTCTAAATTCACTTCTCACGTTCTCTCTAAAACACCTGCCTTTTTTCTGCTTCATCATAGGAGATCCCTTTATCCACCTATAGGAAGCCTCTAATATGTCATATGTATCCCCTGACTGTGGGAACAGACATCTGCCCCCACAACAGCTCTCTAGTTTCAAAAAATCGAGGAGATCATGAGAATGGAGAAACTTACTGCATCTATGAGGGGCAGACAAGCCAAGTTTCATAAAACATGGCAACATTGGATTTTATTCCAGGGCTCTCCTGAGTATAAGTCTCTGTTAGCAGCATAGACCTGGAGCCCTTCCCCACCTTTTTTTTTTCTTCTCCTCCTGCACCCCCTTCTTCTCCCTTTACTCTTCTTCCTTGTCTTCTATAGTTTTTCTAGTCTATGTCCCCTTCTCCATTCATAGCCTTTATTAGGCTTTATTTTATATGGTTTTACAACATTTGATTGACCTATTCCAGGAAATGGGTATTGATGTGTAACCAATATGCCTATTCAGTGACACTTGTGTATTTACTTATGCTTACAAATGAGAACTTAATGTTCAACTTATTTACATTGTTTTCTGAAACTTGAATAAAGAATTTACAAAAAGCAAAGATTAAGGTGAGAGACATCAGACCCACAAATGCAGACAAGCTGAAGGCCACTATCAAAGCAACCTGGGCTTCCATAACACTCCATCAGTGCCACAGGCGGATCGCCTCCATGCCACACCACATTGATTCAGTAATTCATGCAAAAGGAGTCCCGACCAAGTATTGAGTGCATATACTTAACAGACTTTTCACTAGGCCAACATTTTTGTATTAAAAATCATTTTCTAATTGGTCTTCTATTATGTCCTAATTTTCTCAGATACTAACTTTTGGGTTTTCATTAGCTCTAATATAATCCTCAACATTGAAAGAAAGAAATGCTTGAAATAAATCACTCTGTGTTTTATGAATCTATCTAACATATGAATTTCACTTTTTGAATTGATTAAATTAACTGTTCAATGATATTCTAATTTATTGAGATGTACCTGTATTTATAGGTAAGCTAATAAGCTAGTTAGTCAGCAGCAGGACAGCAACACTGTTGGGTGTAACCCCTGCAGTGAAGAGCCTGAGGAGAGATTTACTGAACTAATCTCCTATACACACATACACACAAGACACATAGAGAGTGGAGTGGCAGACACAGGCCACCTCTTCCTCCTCTCTTCTTTGGTCTGGAGTCTTGTAAACATACCTTTACATTGTACAAGCCATAAGAACAGATGGGGAAATAATAGAAGTAACACATCCGGAATATTGGTTACAACAAACGGATACAGCATCTCTGTTCATACAAGCTGAAGCCTTAGTCAGAGGCCAAATCGAAAAAAATTACTGGCAGAGTCAGCCACTCATACTCCAGCAGAGGGAGACACTTTACCTTGGACAGATTGTTTTGCTTAACACCCCTTATGAAGTCTCCTAAAGCATGTTCAGGCTTAAGGGTATATTAGACTGCCAGATTTTATGCCCGATGTTCCTATGAACGCTTGTTACTGATCATCGGGCAGTCTCATACTGCCTCTAAATGCCCGATAAATGAGCAAATGCTTGTTCATTGGGCAGTCCAGATCTTTCAACACTCTACTGTACTGCATGGGGATGAGCGATGGCATAGGGATCGCTCCTCCCCATGGCACAGAAGACATTGCTGCATGTAATAGCAGCAGTGTCCTCTGCTAGCTGCCTGCTGATTGCCAGGAGGGAACGCTTCCCTCCCGACAATTGCTAGCAGTATCTGTATGTCTAGTACACCCTTTAGTTTGGGCTTTAGACACAGACGGAGGATGGACTTGACTCAGAAGTGGCTTCAGGACTCCAGCTGCCTTCTTGATGAATACATTAAACTATAACAAGATCATATAAAAAAAAAAAAGGCAAGATCGCACACACCAAAAATTATTAAATCACAAATTTTATTAATATCCAAAACATGATCACAATTTTTTTTTTTGTGATCATGTTTTGGATATAATTAAAATTTGTGATTTAATCGTGATTTTTGGTGTGAGCCATCTTACTTTTTTTCATGTGGTCCTTGTTATGGCTTAATCAATGTATGCGTTTGTGTGCATGGGCAACACCTTTTTGTTTTTTTAACTTGTTTTGTGGCGCTCACTTTTTGTGATACATTAGCCTTCTTGATGAAGACATGTGTACAACAAACATACAGGTGGATCTTGCGGATGTTGGGCTTCAGGTGAATTCCTGACAGGCTGCATAGTAGTCAGGCATCGAGAACGACAAGAAGAACCCTAATGAAGAATCTGCCCAGAGTTCCAGTCGAGAACTGGATTGTTTAGACAGAGCCAAGACAGTCCCAGCAGAAGTGGACAGGTAGACATAGGCAGAACATACAGGAAAATTCTCTCAGAATGGGACGCACCCACATGAAGCTCCAAGATCTCAGTGAGGTACTAGATGGTTTCAGAAAAAGCCTTTTCCTTGACGCAGGTCACCACCAAGCGTTTCTTCAGATGCTGAACGGGTATACAGTATTAGTTCACCAAGGCCTGAGGCAGGAATCTTTCTGTCGAGCCAGCCTATGAAGGCCGGAATGGTAAACAGCGTACCACCGTAGGACAGAGATACTGGCAAGATCAAATTTGATGAGAGCTGGTCATCACCCAAGGCCATCTTCCTTTAGTACCTAGGCTTAGAAGTCCTGCCTTGCGAGGATAAGTGCAGATATAATGTCTCTTAGTAGGACAATACAGAGGTCACTAGAGCGCCTGCATTCACACTCTTCTTCAGATAATTTGACGCTATCCTTTGCATGGGGTCCTAAACTGAAGTAGAAAATGGATGAGTCACAGATCTCTGGAATGTTGGCACCAACTGAAGAGATTCTCTCTCATGAACTACTTTGGCATATTCTTGGAACTGGAGATCAATACGGTAGTGAGAGAGATTGAACTCTACAGGGTAGATATCACGGCCCACCATTTCATCCTTAATACGGGCTGAGAGGCCCTCCCAGAACGCTGCCACAAGAGCCTTATTGTTCCAGACTAACTCAGAGGACAGATTGCAAAAATGTATGGCTTACTGGTCTACTTTGAGGTTGCCCTGGTGAAGTTGCAGAGGAGTGGAGTTGGCAGAAGAGGAATGGCCTGGTTCAGCAAAGACTCGGCGGAAAGTGATTAGGATCTCTTGCAGATTACTTGTCAGTGGATAGCCTTTCTCCCATAACGGATCGTTCATAAAGCCACAACACTGGGGGGCAGTGACAGACATAAAGCATTGCATCCAGAGGCAGCTGTGGCTATAGCAGTGGTTAAAGGGGTTATCCAACGTAGCTCCTGATCCCCGTACGTCTGCCGCTGCATCTCCTGACATGGCAGCCAATAGCAGGCCTAGATGGGGGCGAGCCTCCCTAGCATCGCAGGTGGCACTAGGGAGGCTCGTCCAGGTGACGCTATGGACACTCGTTCCCATCGCGGCTTTCTATTAGAGAAGCAGCGGAGGACATGTGAGGATCAGGAACTACGCGGGTGTCGAGGAGTAAGGTAAATATAACCTATATAAGGTGCCCAGGCATTTGGGGGTCATTATAGGAGTTGGATAACCCCTTTAAGGTGTTCAGGCAGGTGGACATGCTGTGTATGAAAGCCAGCAGTCATTCATGGTGGTCACGCTGTAGAGCCACCTCCTGACAAAGCTGAATGTGGATCCACTGTGACAACCACACAGGAGTGGTAGGCTGCTGACCCAAGGGGATCAGGGACACCAAAGCAAAGGAACCAGGCTAACTCATAGTCAAGAACAGACTGTGGTCAAAGACAACTGTCAGTATACCGACAAGTAAACAGATTATACCTCAGATAGCAAGGTAAAGCAGACTAGCAGGACCTGTGTTGATCAGGCAAGGAGTGAGAGAGACAAGCAGGTATTTATAGGGGAGCTGATGAGCTAGTTAGTCAGCAGTTGGACAGCAACACACAGAGCAAGGGTGTAAACTCTGCAGTGATGAACCTGAGGTGAGATACACTGAACTAAGCTTCTGTTCACACATACCCACTGGACACATAGCAAGTGGAGTGGCACACACAGGCCAACAGCGTAAGGCTACTTTCACACCAGCTGTTTTTGCGGATCCGTCATGGATCTGCAAAAACGCTTCGGTTACAATAATACAACCTCATGCATCCGTCATGAACGTATCCGGTTGTAGTATGTCTTCTATAGCCATGACGGATCCGTCTTGAACATCATTGAAAGTCAGTGGGGGACAGATCCATTTTCTATTGTGCCAGATTGGGTCAGAGAAAACCCAGTTTGGCTCCGCTTCGTCAGGAGGACAGCAAAACGCTGCAGGCAGCGTTTTGGTGTCCGCCTCCAGAGCAGAATGGAGACGGAACGGAGGCAAACTGATGCATTCTGAGCGGATCCTTATCCATTCAGAATGCATTAGGGCAAAACTGATCCGTTTTGGACCGCTTGTGAGAGCCCCGAATGGATCTAACAAACGGAAAATAAAAACTCTAGTGTGAAAGTAGCCTAACAATTCTTATTCTTTAAAGGGCTTCTCGAGGGATTATGAAAAATTCAAGCATTCCTCTGACTTGTTAAAAGAAAGATCAATTCATTAATACATTGCTGTCCCTCGCTCCACTGATGCCACCATGCCCTCTGCACTTGCACAGGCTGTAAGTTCTTCCAGGTCCTGGTGACAGACTGCAAGCTCTTCCGGGTGACCGGATGTTGCGCTTCTTTTCTAGTTCAGCTGCATTTATACTATGAGCAGTAAAAACATAAGCAGATCCTTACACATAACAGTCAGAAATTGCCGCTGGAAACTGTAAAGCTATAAAGCAGTTTCTATGAGGAGGTCAGGAGCGTTGTCATGGTCATATTATCCATTCTGGGGGGCACTAATGGAGGCATTATTAATTCTGGGGGGAAATAATGGGGGTACTATTAATTCTGGGGGGCACTAATGGAGGCATTACTAATACTGGTGGCACTAATGGGGAGCATTATCCATTCTGGGTGGGGCACTAATGGAGGCATTAATATTACTGGAGGGCAATAATGGGGGCACTATTAATACTGGGAGCCATATTATGACATAGCAACTTAAAGGGTTTTGCCATCACATACAATGGGGGCATATCGCTAGGTTATCCCCCATTGTTTGATAGGTGCGGGTCCCACCTCTGGGACCTGCACCTACAAGTATGGAAGTGGGGAAATGAATGGAGGGCGCGGAAAATAGTCGAGCGCTGGCTCGGCTTTTTCCGTCTGACCCATAGTAATGAATGGGAGCAGGGGCCGCGCGGGGTGCTCCCATTCACTTGTATGGGAGCAGCGGGGAGCAACGCTTGGTGGTGGTCCTCCAGCCGACCCAGGGCCGGACTGGCCATAGGGCAGACCGGGCATTCGCCCGGTGGGCCGGGCCGCCTCAGGGCTGGGGACGGATCCCCCCCAGGAAATAATGTGGGGGCCGGGGGGGACAGGTTTGGTCAAGTGTGTGCGGCGGCGGCGGGGCAGGCACTGAGATGAGCGCTTCCATTGTGGAAGCGAAGCGCTCATCTCCATAGTGATCTGTTTGTATCGCCGTCCTCAGGACAGCGATACAAACAGAAGGCTGTGCGGAGGAGCAGGGCAGGGAGGTGTGTCCCTTTCCTGTTCCTCTGATAGGCTGCTGGCACTACTAGGCCGGTAGCCTATCAGAGGCCATCTGAGCCGTACAGCGCTGGAGTCGGGACACAGGCCGGAAGAGGCCTGCATCGCATCGCTCCAAAGAGGTAAGTATAAGTGTTATATTTTTTTTTAACTGTATACAATACTTTGTTTTTTTACTGGCACATAATGGGGGGGGGGGCCCTGTTATTACTGGCACATAATGGGGGCTGCCCTGGTATTACTGGCACATAATGAGGGCCGCCCTGGTATTACTGGCACATGATTGGGGGGGGGGCCCTGGTATTACTGGCACATGATTGGGGGGCCCTGGTATTACTGGCACATGATTGGGGGGGCCCTGGTATTACTGGCACATGATTGGGGGGGCCCTGGTATTACTGGCACATGATTGGGGGGGCCCTGGTATTACTGGCACATGATTGGGGGGGGGGGCTGTTATTACTGGCACATGATTGGGGGGGGCTGTTATTACTGGCACATGATTGGGGGGGCTGTTATTACTGGCACATGATTGGGGGGGCTGTGATTACTGGCACATGATTGGGGGGGCTGTTATTACTGGCACGTGATTGGGGGGCTGTTATTACTGGCTGATGAGAGGCGCTGGGGGGGCTGATGAGAGGCGCTGGGGGGGCTGATGAGAGGCACTGGGGGGCTGATGAGAGGCACTGGGGGCTGCTATGAGGCATGGGGCTCTTATCTGAGGTCTGATTGGGGGTCATTCATATTGGGGTCTGAGCTGAGGTGTGATCTGAGGTCTTATTAACATTGGGGATCTTATTGGGGCTGTTAGCTGAGGTCTGATTAACATTGGGGGTCTGATTGGTGGTCTGACCTGAGGTGTAATGAAAATTTTTTTTTTCTTATTGTCCCCCTCTAAAACCTAGGTGCGTCTTATGGGCCAGTGTGTCTAATAAGGCAAAAAATACAGTACTTGCTTGCTCCAGCCGACCTCCCCTGCCCTTTGCGAACACCGCGCGCTGTGACATCACGCGGAGGCACTTGGGTGAGTTCCCACACTTTTTTTCCCAGGACTTGACCCCTGGTTAGCCTGATTGTGTTCGGCCGGGCACGGTCGCTATACCCGGGCACGGCCGCTATTCCATTTCCCGGGCACGGCCGTTATGCCCGATGCACATGTTGAGTTAGCTCCTCCCTCTCATTGCCCTGCTCAGAGGCCGAGCAGGCAGATGTAAACGAGCGTTGGTCATCTGAGCAGGCTGATGCATACTGCACTAGTACCTGACAGATCGGCACTCGTTTATATCTGTCTGCTCTGCCTCTGATAACATTTTATTACCTGTATGCTAGCTCCACATTCTGCAAGCATCCACCTGAGTGTCAGCATTCTCTGCTACCAACAAAGCTTTCAATTTGGAAAGGAAATTGCGTATCACAGCAGACTTCCCAGCCAATAGAGTATTGTCTTTGACAGACCAGGAAAAAGCTGTCAGTGAGGTGGTGTTGTGGTTCGCCTGTGTACGGAATTGGTGGTATTTGCCAGAGTTGCTGGAGAACTGTGAGTGCTATTTCGGGGGCACTGACCTGTACAGGGTGTGGAGGATGGGGAGGTTGAGATCCACTGAGGATATTATAAGACTTTTCTGTAGCTTCCTATATTGTTGCAAGGTCTGTATGTTGGTTGTTGCAAAGCTTGTGTGTTGGCTGAAGCCTTCCTATGTGGTGGCTGGCCCTGCCCCTCAATTGTTCTTCCGGTTTTGGCTCCGCCCCTAGACTGCAAGGGGGTGGAGGCCTGTTGGGGGTCATGTGATTGGGCTGCTGAGTCAAAAATGCCCGGGCCTATTTTTTGTCCCAGTCAGGCCCTGGTGGGACCCGCACCTATCAGACAATGGTGGCATATCCTAGCGCTATGCCCCCATTGTATGTCATGGGAATACCCCTTTAACACTCTGTGTTAAGCCACGCCCGACAACCACACCACCTTTGGGGTGTGGCTTAACTTGACCGGTATTTTTTGTTGGGAAAGGTGGCAACCCTAGTTCTAAGCCACTCTCCAGTATTTGCCTCAACTCTGGTCTCCGTGTTCTCATCTCTCTCTCTTGATGTTACTGTCCTTGACAACTCTTCTCTCAGGTCTCTCCACAATCTCTGAAGACTCTCCTCTCATAACTCCTCCTGAACGTTGTAATATATTCATTCTATGTACATAACAAGAGCTTTGCGAATGATAGCCCCTGCAGTTTAATAGACGACAATTAGTGACGACATTTCCTTCCCTTCCATCCTGCTCCTTATTCATAAGTGAGCGCTTTCCTTCAGACAGATAACTGTGAGGTCCAACCTCAGATACATATTAAACATAGTAACGTGAAAAATAAGTTATACAGAACAAACTAGGGAATCTTTGCAGAAGGCAAACCAGGCTTTGACTGATTTCCTCCTGCATAAGGCCCAGCAAAGGCTTTTTTTTAGGGGACAAAAATATTTCTCTGAATCAGGTCGCCCAGGGAAAATGTTGGCTAGAATAATCGCTAATCAGAAGGCAAACCTTGCTTGCGGATGCTTGCGACTTTCACGCAGCCCCATTCACTTCTATGGGGCCTGCGTTGCGTGAAAAACGCACAATATAGAGCATGCTGCGATTTTCACGCAATGCACCAGTGATGCGTGAAAATCACTGCTCATGTGCACAGCCCCATAGAAATGAATGGGTCCGGATTCAGTGCGGGTGCAATGCGTTCACCTCACGCATTGCACCCGCGTGGAAAACTCGCCCGTGTGAAAGAGGCCTTATTCCTAATAAAGGTACTCATTATAACTTGCATCGTCTGTATGCCAACATGCAGTCCTCCCGGGGGGTCTCTCGCTCCATCCTGTGATTAGATGCCTCTAAGGCCTTTGACAGGGTGGAGTGGAGATTCCTCTGGAGGGTGCTAGAGAAGATGGGATTTGGCACTAGGTTCATTAATATGGTGAAGCTATTGTATAAATCCCCAAAGGCCAGATTGAATATCAATATCAAAAAGCTTTTTTTTTTTGGAGAGAGGCACGCATCAAGGGTGCCCACTCTCCCCATTGCTATTTGATATCTATATCGAGCCCCTTGCTATTAGGATTAGGCAGGACCCTGGGATTGAAGGGTTTGGGACGCTGGGAACAGAAGACCCTATTTCTTTACATGCCGATATTTTGTTTTATATACAACAGACCAATACTACACTAACCAGGGTTATTCGAGTTGTTGAAGTTTCCGGGCTTGATATCAATTGGTCTAAAACTACTCTTCTCCTTATAGATAGATTAGAACCTCCGACTGAGGAATTGTTTAGCAATTTGAGGATCGCCGAGTCTCTAGAATATTTGGGGATTACTATCTCTTCTAAAGTCGAAGACTTTTTACAGCTTAATTTGACCCCAGCAATAACTAGATTGAGATCGAAAATAAAGACATGGCTCCAACTTCCGTTATCTAGAGCAGATAGAATTTATTTGGTGAAGATGGTGATTTTGCCTCAAATACTTTATATTCTCAGAAACTCCCCAGTCTGGATCGAGGATAGATTCTTTAAGCTGATTGAGAGAATCATTAAAGGGGTTCTGCACTTTCATTTAACTGATGATCTATCCTATGGATAGATCATCAGCTTCTGATCGGCGGGGATCCGACACCTGGGACCCCCGCCGATCAGCTGTTTGAGAAGGCAGCGGCGCTCCAGCAGCGCCGCGGCCTTCTCACTGTTTGCTGCCGGCCCACTGACATCACGACTAGTATCAACTAGCGTGGGCGGGGCTAAGCTCCATTCAGTGAACAGAGCTTAGCCCCACCCACGCTAGTTGATACTAGTCGTGACGTCAGTGGGCCGGCAGCCCGGCGGTAAACAGTGAGAAGGCCGCGGCGCTATAGGAGCGCCGCTGCCTTCTCAAACAGCTCATTGGCGGGGGTCCCGGGTGTCGGACCCCTGCCGATCAGAAGCTGATGATCTATCCAGAGGATAGATCATCAGTTAAATGAAAGTGCAGAACCCCTTTAATGATTTACTCTGGGGGGGAAAGCGAGTAAGGCTTAAATTGAAGTACTTTTTTTAAACCGATGGAACAGGGGGGATTAAATCTTCCCTATTTCAAGGGTTACTTTATAGCATCACAGCTATGGCTGTATTATGAATGGGAGAAGAGCCCACTTTGTAGAACTCTGGTGAAGAATTCTGTACATGATAATATTTTTGCTTTACTGGAATTCTGTCAACTAATTAGGCCCCAACAGGAATATAGAGTTGCTGCGAGGTTATTTACCAAGTCTTGGAATACTATTAGAAATTGGTTTGGAATAAAGGGATCACTCTGTTGTACTCCCCTCTGGCACAATTACTATCTACAGGCCTTAGATGAGTTGGCTGGGGATCAATATTGGAAAAGGAATAATATCTGTTATCTTGCACAGGTTGTTGGTAATGGGTACATTTTTTATTTTTCGGATTTAATACAAAGGGAAAATTTACTTAATATATCCTGGTTTCAGTATTTTCAGTTAGGTTTGGCACTTTGCAGCATAAAAGATAAAAATAAGTTATGCAAATACTAGAACAGGCTGCAATGTATACTACAGCCATGTTTACCCCTCTTACATGTCGCAGGAAAGACCATTGTACAAACTGGATTCCAAAAAAGTTGGGACACTATAGAAATCGTGAATAAAAACTGAATGCAATGATGTGGAGGTGCCAACTTCTAATATTTTATTCAGAATAGAACATAAATAACGGAACAAAAGTTTAAACTGAGAAAATGTACCATTTTAAGGGGAAAATATGTTGAATCAGAATTTCATGGTGTCAACAAATCCCCAAAAAGTTGGGACAAGGCCATTTTCACCACTGTGTGGCATCTCCCCTTCTTCTTACAACACTCAACAGATGTCTGGGGACCGAGGAGACCAGTTTCTCAAGTTTAGAAATAGGAATGCTCTCCCATTCTTGTCTAATACAGGCCTCTAACTGTTCAATCGTCTTGGGCCTTCTTTGTTGCACCTTCCTCTTTATGATGCGCCAAATGTTCTCTATAGGTGAAAGATCTGGACTGCAGACTGGCCATTTCAGTACCCGGATCCTTCTCCTACGCAGCCATGATGTTGTGATTGATGCAGAATGTGGTCTGGCATTATCTTGTTGAAAAATGCAGGGTCTTCCCTGAAAGAGATGACGTCTGGATGGGAGCATATGTTGTTCTAGAACCTGAATATATTTTTCTGCATTGATGGTGCCTTTCCAGACATGCAAGCTGCCCATGCCACACGCACTCATGCAACCCCATACCATCAGAGATGCAGGCTTCTGAACTGAGTGTTGATAACAACTTGGGTTGTCCTTGTCCTCTTTGGTCCGGATGACATGGCGTCCCAGATTTCCAAAAAGAACTTCGAATCATGACTCGTCTGACCACAGAACAGTCTTTCATTTTGCCACCCTTACGCACAGAGATTGTTCCAGATTCTCTGAATCTTCGGATGATGTTATGCACAGTTGATGATGATAAATGCAAAGTCTTTGCAATTTTTCGCTGGGTAACACCTTTCTGATATTGCTCCACTATCTTTCTGCGCAACATTGTGGGAATTGGTGATCCTCTACCCATCTTGGCTTCTGAGAGACACTGCCACTCTGAGAAGCTCTTTTTATACCCAATCATGTTGCCAATTTACCTAATTAGTGTTAATTGGTCTTCCAGCTCTTCGTTATGCTCAAATTTACTTTTTCCAGCCTCTTATTGCTACTTGTCCCAACTTTTTGGGGATTTGTCGACACCGTGAAAATTGGAATCAACGTATTTTTCCTTTAAAATGATACATTTACTCGGATTAAACGTTTGATCTGTCATCTACGTTCTATTACAAATAAAATATTGACATTTGCCATCTCCACATCATTGCATTCATTTTTTATTCACAATTTGTTTAGGGTCCCAACTTTTTTGGAATCCGGTTTGTATGTTAAAAATATTGTAACCTGAGGCTATTGTGACTTAAAGGGCCTCTTGTATAGTCTGCCACAAATGTGGGCATGTTGGAAGTTTTTATACAGCACAATAGCGCCATCTTGGGGTAATTTGGTGGTATGCTCTGATGACATCATGATATATCCTGGTTTAACATACAGTATATCTGTATACAAAGAAAAGTGAACAGAGGCTTCTTTTGCGACAATGTGAGATCTGTAACAGGGCCATTAAAATACTGATGTCTTCTTATGTAGCACTGATTTTTGGTCCACTTCAGGCACCAGGAAATGGCTACCTCTGCATTGCCTGTAATTTCACCTCTACTCAGAAACATTAAAGGGAATCTGTCACCAGAATCATCACCATTAAACTAAAACTATTGTCTTGTAGCACTTACTAACTCCTTTCCAGATGTGCATTTCTTTCCTGCTTGGTTTCTTTCTTGAAAAAATCCACTTTATTCCTTATGCAAATGAGCCAGTAAGGTGCCTGGAGGGGCGTTATTTTTGTTCAAAGGTGCCCAGGAACACACCAATTGAGTGCCCAGGCCCGCCCTCCAGCAGAGCCCAAGCACGCCTCTCCTCGGCTCATACTCTACGCCCCCCAGCAGCTCCGTTGTCGTCGTCCCCCCCTCTCCCCACTACATCACTAACAGCAGATAACCCGCCCCCCCTTGCCTTCAGTGTCACTGACAAATCTCGCAGCGCTTTTTCTCTTCCAGCAGAGGATGAAACCGTTATTGGGCTCGGCGCATGCCCAATAAAACATTGGAGGCTAATTCCCTCAGTTGAACCAGAAGAGTGGAGGCGCAGGCAGTGTTCGGAACTGACGGCATCAGCCTCAAATGTTTCACTGGGCATGAGCCCAGTGACGGTTTCATCCTCTGCTGGAAGAGCGCGGCGAGATTTGTCAGTGACACTGAAGGCAAGGGTGGGTGGGGTTCTCTGCTGTTAGTGATATAGTGTGGGGGGGGCAACGGCACTGTTGGGGGGGGTAGAGTATGAGCCGAGGAGAGGTGGGCCTGGGCACTTGATGGGGGCCTTCCTGGGCACCTTTGAACAAAAATAACGCCCCTCTGGGCACCTTACTGGCTCATTTGCATAAATAATAAAGTGGATTTTTTCAAGATAGAAACCGAGCAGCAAGGGAAGAAAAGCACATCTGGAAAGGAGGTAGTAAGTGCTGCAAGGCAATAGTTTTAGTTTAATGGTGATGATTCTTGTGACAGATTCCCTTTAAAATGGGTTTTCCCACAAATTGACAGATTGAATGGTGTGCATGTATGACCACTGCTCCATTGTGATTTGTGGATAGTGTTGTTCGTAGGGAAACCATTTGAAAGGGAACGTGTTTAGGGTCCCAAACCTGACCATAGCAAACCCATCCCATAGCAAATCCACCCTGCAGAGAGTAGTAAATGAAACTCAAACTTACTAGAGAAAGGGTCCAGGACTCTTCTCTAATGGCGTTACGCATATGTGCCTTATGTGCAGTACACTCACAGTGAAGTGAGGTGTATCATACCTTAAGCAAACCTCCCATCCATCCCAGATTTGGTTGAACAGTCCAGGATTTCAGTGGCTGTTCCGCGGTCCAGGAACGGCTGAGGGATGTCCTACTCTCAGCTGATTGTAATGTTGGAGCAGGGAGCCGTCCACTCCCCGCTTCACCATTCACCTCAGCTGCTGGCGCTCCCCAGCAGCAGCACAATATACTGTCACACACGGTGCTGCTGGTCTGTGTAGAAGGAGCAGTGCCGGCCGGGAATCAACCTCTGCTCCTCCTACACAGCAGCGTGTTGTGTAACAGTATCCAACCTCCTGCCACTGGGGAGCGTTGGCAGCTGAGCTGTGATCATCAGAGGAACCAGATGAGTTTTTACTTCCTGTGAAGGGGACACATCTTGGCATATCTACTGTGAAGGGGGCACATTTCTTGGTATAACTACTGTGAGCGGGCACATATATAGGCATAACTATTGTGAGGGGTCACATATGGGGGCATAACTACTGTGAAGGGGTACATCTGGGAGCAGCCTTCAGCAGTCCTTGTTCCTAGATTGAATAAGAAATCTACTGCAGCTCTGAGTTGCCATAGATTTAATTCTTCATTTACACCAAGATTTATTTACACTGGCCCAGCCCTTGCCACATCACTCCCTACCTTTGTCACGACCCCTTTTCAGAAAGTGGCAAGAGCGGGTCGAAACACCACTTGCACCTATATTTAGGCACAATGGCGTAAAAGTTGGGTGTGCAACTATTTATGCCAGAAAACTGGCAAAGGAGGAATGATAAATTCCCACCAGTATGTGCAGCGAGTCCCTGAGGAGCCAGTAGGTAGTGGTAGTGCCCCGACTAGAGGATCTGTCACAATGGTTCCCTCAGGCCGTCGCTCCCTTGGGTCAGTGCAGTGGGTCCCTCAGGACACTCCCTGTAGTTGCTCCTGCCTGATGGTAGCTTGATGTGCCCTTGAGGTTAGTCAATGCATGGGTGCCTGTCAGGAAGTGTAGTAGAGCAATGCAATGGCCAGCGTGTGGTGTAGTAGGAGTCAGTTACTGAGCCAGGTTCATTAAAACAACTGTCCTTCTTTAATGCAATACATCCAACAAAAGTCTGTACACAGTGCAAATCCTTTTCTCAGATGTCTGTGCATGCCTGTTAAAAGCAATGGCCCTCTGGTTACACTCTGTTGCTAAAGTATCTCTCTTTCTCCGTATTTTATTAATACGGCTTGCAATTCGCATGATGACATGCAGGTCCAATGATATGGCCAAGTCGTTCCCGAGATATATAGACTAAACTTGTTACCCCTCCACAGCAGCAGGGTCTGTAAAGATTTACGCAGTTTACCTTGCTGACTGACTCCTCGATTAGCCATGTGCAACGTCCGACAGCGGCAAAGGGTCCCTTTAAGAAATATTCGTGACGCCAGTTGCAGTGAAGCAACAACGGGACAGAGTCCCTTTAAGAAATGGTGTTGGTGGTGGTACCCAGGTGTAGGAATGGTCGAGTGGTATAAGGTGGCCTTCAATGTCCTTTACTGTTTTGTATGTGTCTTCTGCAGCAGCAAATAAGGGGTAGTTGAATTGGGGAAATAAAAGAAATAACTTGAGTCCAGACCTCTTGATGAAGTTCAATAACAGCTTTACTTGGCATAAAAGTTTCTCCAAACGGGTTACAGACTTTGTCTTGGTTCCAGCAGGCTTTAGCATTAACTGTGGCAGGCAAACTCGTCTCTGCTACATACACTGCTCAAAAAAATAAAGGGAACACTTAAACAACACAATGTAACTCCAAGTCAATCACACTTCTGTGAAATCAAACTGTCCACTTAGGAAGCACCACTGAGTGACAATCAATTTCACATGCTGTTGTGCAAATGGGATAGAAAACAGGTGGAAATTATAGGCAATTAGCAAGACACCCCCAATAAAGAAGTGGTTCTGCAGGTGGTGACCACAGACCATTTCTCAGTTCCTATGCTTCCTGGCTGATGTTTTGGTCACTTTTGAATGCTGGCGGTGCTTTCACTCTAGTGGTAGCATGAGACGGAGTCTACAACCCACACAAGTGGCTCAGGTAGTGCAGCATTGATGGCACATCAATGCGAGCTGTGGCAAGAAGGTTTGCTGTGTCTGTCAGTGTAGTGTCCAGAGCATGGAGGCGCTACCAGGAGACAGGCCAGTACATCAGGAGACGTGGAGGAGGCCGTAGGAGGGCAACAACCTAGCAGCAGGACCGCTACCTCCGCCTTTGTGCAAGGAGGAACAGGAGGAGCACTGCCAGAGCCCTGCAAAATGACCTCCAGCAGGCCACAAATGTGCATGTGTCTGCTCAAACGGTCAGAAACAGACTCCATGAGGGTGATATGAGGGCCCGACGTCCACACCGTGTAGGATGTTTGGCATTTGCCAGAGAACACCAAGATTGGCAAATTCCCCACTGGCGCCCTGTGCTCTTCACAGATGAAAGCAGGTTCACACTGAGCACATGTGACAGACGTGACAGAGTCTGGAGACGCCGTGGAGAACGTTCTGCTGCCTGCAACATCCTCCAGCATGACCGGTTTGGCATTGGGTCAGTAATGGTGTGGGGTGGCATTTCTTTTGAGGGCCGCACAGCCCACCATGTGCTCGCCAGAGGTAGCCTGACTGCCATTAGGTACTGAGATGAGATCCTCAGACCCCTTGTGAGACCATATGCTGGTGCGGTTGGCCATGGGTTCCTCCTAATGCAAGACAATGCTAGACCTCATGTGGCTGGAGTGTGTCAGCAGTTCCTGCAAGACGAAGGCATTGATGCTATGGACTGGCCCGCCCGTTCCCCAGACCTGAATCCAATTGAGCACATCTGGGACATCATGTCTCGCTCTATCCACCAATGTCACGTTGCACCACAGACTGTCCAGGAGTTGGCAGATGCTTTAGTCCAGGTCTGGGAGGAGATCCCTCAGGAGACCGTCTGCCACCTCATCAGGAGCATGCACAGGCGTTGTAGGGAGGTCATACAGGCACGTGGAGGCCACACACACACTACTGAGCCTCATTTTGATTTGTTTTAAGGACATTACATCAAAGTTGGATCAGCCTGTAGTGTGTTTTTCCACTTTAATTTTGAGTGTGACTCCAAATCCAGACCTCCATGGGATGAAAAATTAGATTTCCATTTTTTTTTATTTTTGTGTGATTTTGTTGTCAGCACATTCAACTATGTAAAGAACAAAATATTTCAGAAGGATATTTAATTAACTCAGATCTAGGATGTGTTATTTTTGTGTTCCCTTTATTTTTTTGAGCAGTGTATGTTGCTCTTCTGACTCTGCTGTACTAACAGGCTGGCTGGATGACTCAGCTTCTTCTTTATGCTGTACCTCACTTTGTAGTCTGGTCTGTCTCTAGGTTTGTCCAGGGAAAACTCCTCCTGGCTTCTGAGGCTTTAAGCTGTGGCCTCTATATCCAGCAGAGCTGAAGGTGCTCTAGCTGGGTTGTTGGGCTTAGCTGGGGCACGTCCAACGGCGACGTGCCCAGCCCTTGCTTCCTTCCCCTAGCAGGGGGTAAGCTAGACTGACCTCTAAATAACTAGTCCCCTCCCCTCCTTAGAGGTAGAGTTAGAATGGAAAGAAGGGTTCCATTCTCTGTAACTGTAGCTCTGCCATGCTTGCTACCACCTACTGGTGAACCAGGCACATCACATTTGAACATAAACAGTTGCAACATAGGAAATGCACAGTGTTTGGATCTGAAATAAATACACAGATGACATGATATTGGACCATTAGAGATAGTAGCAAAGTGCAAAGGTGGTAATGACACTCTGGGGTGTTACACATGCAGATTCCCCAATCTTGTCTCTCCTTCTCTCTTGCTGTAGCAACAGCAGAGGATTCGACGGAGATCCATTAGTCTTCAGATTCTTGAAGCTCGAGGCCTGAGGAGTGGAGCACATAACTTCTCCTCTCTACCCCCTTCATGCTCTCCCTCTAACTAACTAGAACTCTCTGCAACTTGGGGTGAAGCCAGCCCACACCGTATGCTCCCTAAGAGGGTTGGGTAGGGATAATTAACCCTACCTGTGCCTACACCATGCACAGATATTCTGAGTACACATTAATTAGTGTTGAATCACAGTACATTACCAAACAATTAAAAATATCCCCCTTACTGGGTTATTGCACATATCTACAGCATAAATCATTGCGCTTACACAAGGGTAATCTGCACCTTTTACCCCCCCCCCCCACCTTCCTATACAATAGCCCTAGATAGATGATGTGATAACCAGTTTAAATACAGCTATATTGTTGTTCATAATGGTAGCACAACCAAGAAAAATGCAGCAATTTCTGTATGGATTGCAGTTCAGCAGACAAGAACTCACTGCATTATAGTGATCTATGATTTGTGAGTTCCAGCCCAACCACTTGTCTACTGCCCTGTACACAGGGCCTCATGTGACCACAGTCAAGACGACCCACGGTCGGGCTGAAATTTACAGTATCTTAGATCACTATGATGCAGTGAGTTTGAATCAGACAACATGCAGTCGGTCAATGAAATGTGGCCGACACACAGACCGCACAAGTTTACCTGAAACTGACCCTATCTGATACGAGTCCACTAGGTGTTACTTATCTTAACAAGTCAAAGTGTCCTGCGTTTTCAGCAGTAGACCCTCCCATATCCCTCTCATCTTTTGTTGAGTGATAGTTGAGAGTGGTCTTTGGATTCATACGATGTTCTATCCAGGGGACCACCACAGTTGTCACTCATGGTCAGAGGTTCCCCATTACTAAAGGTCCTCTTATACATGTTCATTGGTGCTCATTTCAAGGACCTTATTGTACGGCTTGATGCAAAGTGAAGGGGGGTGGACAATCTTTTGTCCCCCTTTGCACAAGGCAATGTCCTTCCAACAAAAGCTGGTTTTGGGGTGCTGCATAAAAAATGCAATCACCCGACAAGTAGCGTAGCCAGTTATCGGGAACGAGCTTTCGTAAGAGTGTTTGTTCCCAATAACTGGCCTGATCCTCTTTTTCTCATTGGTGGTTTTTTTCTATACACTGAGTTCCTGGAGAAGCTATAATAGACTTGTGTTTATACACAGCAGCTAATCAGAGGAGACTAAACCAATCATGAGATAGGAGGTGTGTCTCAGACTACCTCTGACTCCCTGTAAGTACTGTAGCTACACTATAGTCACTGATCACAACTAATGGAGCGGAGCTAAATGCAGCCGGGCAGCTAGCACTTCTCTAGGTACTGACCTGCATATTATTTTTGAGCTTTTATCTGGAGGGTCCCTTTTAAACTTCTACTAATATGAATATCAAAATAGGTGTCTTTAACCCCTTCCCGACCAGGTCTTTAAAGATGGCGCCCGCTCCTGCCCGCTGCGGGCGCCATAGCCGTGGGTGGCCACCTGCTTCTTATAGCAGACACCCGCGGCTAATGTCTGCAACCGGCAGTAATGCCAATCGCAGACATTTAACTCCTGACCACAGCATCTGCGCGCGCTGAATATCGAAAGCACGCGCTTCCGCTGGTGCTCCGGCTCCCCCGTGCGGCAATCGGAGGAGCCGGAGCGTGTATGCAGCAGCTCGTGTCTTTATAAATGACACGAGGCTGCTGCATAGTATTTCCTATGGAGCCCTTGCCTGTAATAGGGCTCCATAGGAAACTAGTAAAATCATCATAGATCCAATGCAAGTTCAAAAAATCACCCCCCTTTTCCCAAAATAAAAGAGCTAAAAAAATAATTTAAATACACATCATGGGTGTCGCAATGTGCGAAAACGCCCATAGTATAAAAATATTTAAATATATTCCCTATACGGCAAACAGCAAAACGGAAAAAAGCGTCCAAATGGCCGATTCTCAGTTTTTGGTCACTTCATTTTCTACAAATTTTTTTAATAAAAAGTGATAAAAAAAAAGTCATACACACCCCACAATGGTATCAATGAAAAGTTCAGATCACCCCGCAAAAAATTTGCGCCCATACAGCTCTGTACACATAATTACAAAAAAGTTATAGGGGTCAAAATATGGCGACAAAAAAATAAAACAGATTTTTTCCCACTTAATTTTTTTATCACTATCAAAACGCAAGAAAAACTATATATATAAGGTATCGCCAGATTCGTACTGACCTGTAGAATAAAAGTAACCAGTCAGTTTTATCATACATCGAACGTTCGTAAATACAAAACCCATAAAACTGTGGTGGAATTGCTTTTTCTTTTGCAATTTCACCCCATTTGGAAAAAAAAATCCGCTTCCCACTACATCATATGCAAAATTAAATGGTGGCGTTGGAAAGTACAACTTGTCCCACAGAAATCAAGCCCTCATATGGCTATGTGAACCCAAAAAATAAAAAAGTTATGGCTCTTGGAAGGCAGGGAGCGCAAAACGAAAACGCAAAAAAAACCAAAAAAAACTCAGGGTTGAAAGGGTTAAACAGGTTTCCATGTCTGGTGCTGTTAATAGCATGAAAAGTGCAGGTTTGCAGCTCCTCAGTGTAGTTTGCTATATCGAGTCACAGGGGTGGCTGCTGCTGGGCAGATCAGGCGGCACAATACTGTACTGTATGATATCAGACCGTTTGTTAATGCATATAGATATGGTATAAAGCTCAGCCGTGCAAGGTTTATCACCACCGCAGGGATAATTTACACTCTGTGACAGGTTTACAATTGAACTTATCTTTTTTACCTAGTCCTTTCACTTAAAGAAAGTATCAGATACCTGTATCGCCTTGTGCCGCCTGGAGTAATGGCTGACACCAATGTGTGTAAGTGTGCAATACTCCATTAATTCTATACCACAATTCACCGGCAGCTGTGCAAACAATGCGTATCACTTTTCCTGGCGGTAGGACACAATTACATTTAGTTTTGCTCTTTTGTTGAATGCAAGGTCTATTGTTACACAGGTAGGAAATAAGAGAGGCCCTAGACTGGAGGCCCTGCCAGAAATCCCCGGCCTGAATGTACACCATTGTAAGGATGAAATATTACATTGCTGACAACTGCCCAGACCGGGTCAGTTTATTACGTTCTTTTATTAAAATTGAATAGAAACACAAGATCGCAGGAAATTGGAAGAAAGCATGAACTCCAGTAAGGCTTCCAACTGGGAGGGACAAGGGTGACCCAAATAAAGAGGCCTAGGAGATCATCCTTATATGCCAGAACCCTCACTGCATACATAGCCTGTTCTCATAGACTTTATATTAACCTCCTCATACAGAAACCAGACCTTCCCTCCATGTGAATTAGGCCTCATGCACACGACAGTATTTTTTCACGGTCCGCAAAACGGGGTTCCGTTGGTCCATGATCCGTGACCGTTTTTTCGTCCGTGGGTCTTCCTTGATTTTTGGAGGATCCACGGACATGCGGCGCATTGCCTATAGCACAGACCTGTCACTTACCAGTAGGAGGAGCGCCCGGCCGGTCACAGACATCGCAGCTCGCAGGTAAGTATAATGCTTCTAAAAATTGCTAAGTTACCATGGCAACCAGGACTGCAGTAGCGTCCTGGTTGCCATGGTTACCGATCAGAGCCCCAGCGATTAAACTGGGACTCCGATCGGAACTCTCCACTGCCACCAATGATGGGGGAACGTGATTTTAACTAGGGGGGGGGGGGAGAGGTGAGGCCGCACTGGCCACCAATGATGGGGGATTCGGAACGTGATTTTAACTAGGGGGGGGGAGATGTGAGGCCGCACTGGCCACCAATGATGGGGGATTCGGAACGTGATTTTAACTAGGGGGGGGGAGATGTGAGGCCGCACTGGCCACTAATGATGGGGGAATGTGATTTTAACTGGGGGGGGGGAGATGTGAGGCCGCACTGGCCACCAATGATGGGGGAACGTGATTTTAACTGGGGGGGGAGATGTGAGGCCGCACTGGCCACCAATGATGGGGGATTCGGAACGTGATTTTAACTAGGGGGGGGGGGAGATGTGAGGCCGCACTAGCCACCAATGAATATAATATTGGGGAGGGAGCGGGTATGCCCTCTCCTGCTTGGCAGCACCTGATCTCTTACAGGGGGCTATGATACGCACAATTAACCCTTTAGGTGCGGCACCTGAGGGGTTAATTGTACGGATCACAGCCCCCTGTAAAAGATCGGGTGCTGCCAGGCAGCAGGGGGCAGTCATGTACAAAGTTCTTAGTATATTCTAACTTGAAGCGTCCCCATCACTATGGGAACGCCTCTGTGTTAGAATATACTGTTGGATATGAGTTTTCATGAAGTGAAAACTCATATCTGAAAAAGCTTTTATGCAGACGGATCTGTGATCCGTCTGTGTGAAAGTTGCCAACGGCCACGGATCACGGACGCGGATGCCAATCTTGTGCGCATCCGTGTTTTTTCACGGACCCATTGACTTGAATGGGTCCGTGAACCGTTGTCCGTCAAAAAAATAGGACAGGTCCTATTTTTTTGATGGCCAGGAAACACGGATCACGGCCGCGGATGAACAACGATGCATTTTCCGAGTTTTCAATGGGTCCGCAGAAAATCACGGAAAACGGAACAACGGCCACGGATGCACACAACGGTCATGTGCATGAGGCCTTACTCTGCATTAGCTTCAGACAGCTCAGTACTGCAGACTGAAGTTTATGATATGGACCCCTTCTGACCTTAAAGTGGTTTTCCGAATTGATCATCAATATCTGATCGGTGGGGGTCTGACTCCCGACCCACCCACTGATCGGCTGTTTCAAAAGGCTTCCTAGGTCTTTGATGCCACATTCATTGGTCACATGGCATGTATGCAGCTCAGTCCCATTCAACTTTCAGCTCAGTCCCATTCAGGACCTGGGCTGCAATACACAGTACAGCCACTAAACAATGTATGGCGCTGTGCTTGATATGCTGCGAGGAGGCCGCAGCGATCAGTGGAGCACCGTGGCCTCTTCAAACAGCTGATCAGTGGGGGGTACAAGGAGTCAGGCCACCACCGATCTGATATTCATGACCTTTTCTGAGTACAGGCCATAAATATTGAACTCCTGAAAAACTCCTTTAAAGGGCATCTGTCAGCAGATTTCTACCTATGACACTGGCTGACCTGTTGCATGTGCACTTGGCAGCTGAAGGCATCTGTGCTGGTCCCATGTTCATATGTGCCCGCATTTCTGAGAAAAATTATGTTTTAAAAAATGCTAATTAGCTGCTAGGAACAATGAGGGCATGGCTGTTACACCTAGAGGCTCTGCTCTCTTTGAAACGGCCGCTGGCTCTCCACTTTGATTGACCAACACAGATGTCTTCAGCTGCCAAGTGCAAATGCAGCAGGTACGCCAGTTTCATAGGTACAAATCTGCTGACAGATGCCCTTTAAAGAAAACTTCCAAAATTAGGCCACAAGGACCATGGAGAAACTTTGAAAAAGTTCAAGGGCACGGTACTGTTGCACAGAGTTGTACTAATAGGGCACAGAGATACCAGTTGAAACCAGACCCCATTGCCTGAGGGAACCCAAAGTCCCTCTGCCACATAAGAAGATACTAGTTTTAGGTAGAGGGCCTGATTAAAGATTTTGTTTTGATGCCCATGGGTTTCCTGTTAAACCTCCGATACTGCAATGAAGCATATCTAGATTTTCCTTATCCTTGGATCTAATACCCTGACCAAGGCAAATTGTCAGGTGCCATCACTGGCACCCAACACTCCAGACTACATGTCCCACAATCATCCCTAGCTACACCCCTGCATGTGCATGCCATTCATTCTAACTTACTGTCTATTGTAGATTACCAGAACATCTTCCAGAGCCATGGCTCCAATGGGTTGGTATTGGTACTGAAGGCCCTGCTAAGCTGCCTGGCACCATAGGCATTCTGCAGGTAACCTACGCTCCCTTTCATAAAACTGCAGTAGATAAGACATGGATCTATAAAGTCTGAAGATAAGGACACGAGCACTTTGTACTGTACTGTACTGAACAATCGCAGCTCAGATGGCTCACAACTTTGCAGGGGTTAATGTTAAGATCAGTGCTACAGGGCAAGCAGTGTGCCCAAGAGCTTGCATTCTAATCCTATATCTGCTTTAGTTGTTAAGGCCAAATATTGTGAAGGGCGACTTAGTCTCCACGTGGAGAGCAGAATATTTTGGACTGTCTGGACTCTGTCTGCTATCACTATGTGTGTGATTTGTGTCAACAACTGAGCCTCCTCGTCACTGCAGAGTCCCAGGCGTATACAGGCTGGAGAGACGGAGATAGGACGCTGTCAGATTTCTGGGTACAGCACCTGGACAAGCTCAAAGTCTTGGTGATGCTTGGATACAGTGTCTGGAACCTCTAGGACTACTGACACAGCAACTTATTGCTTCCTGTCGTCACGAGTTGACAAAGACATGGAAAGCGAACGTACACAAGCCTAATCTTCTTTTAATTTATTTGGCTGCCAGTCAGAGTGGTGCAGAGTGCCCCATGGTTTTGGGCGAGGAGAGGAGAACTTCTCACCCAGTTGGGTGGCAGAGGAACAGAAGGCTTTGTTGGAGGAATGTCCTGGAACAATTATTGTGTTGTTTTCAGAAGAGGAATGGAAAAAAAAGAGTTTCGAATGAGAAGAGAGTGTGTGAGTTACTCATTGAGAATAAGGTAAGAAATGACATGGGCATGCGGCTTACATGACACGTGGGGAAGGGGCGCTCTGCCTGCCACAACTTCCCAAAACTTTCCACTCCTGCAGTGCATTTCACAAAGCAGCCACATTGTAGCTGAGCAAACAAGGCAGCTCTGAGTTTGCAGAGCTTTGTAGCATACAACTGTAGCAGAGCTGAGTTTGTCAAATATACCATTTCCCATTCAGCACAACTCATAATTATATTATAATCTGTTATCGGTTGTTTTACATAGGACTGCATTATTCTAAAGTGTTTCTGTCGCAGGACAGTTCTCTTTAAAGGGAGTCTGTCACCTACCTGATCGGTTTTAAACAGATCACATTGTTCAGTGGGGCACAAAGACATGACACAGATATTACCTGTGTTCAGTTTTTCAGATGCTTCAAATCGCCCAAAAAGTTGTTTTTATCATATGCTAATGAGCCGTCGCAAGTGCCATGGGGCAGAGAATTTTCTGAAAGTGCCCAAGGTACCCCGCCTCACTCTTGCTTAACTGCGCCCCTCAGTAAGCTTAGGCCAGCCCTGTGGCTCTGTGACATCATATTTCCTTTTAGGCCACTGTGGGCAGAGGCACAGAGATATGCAGTGCGCATGCGCCAGTTACTGCAGTGAAAACCGGTCAGGTAGGTGACATACTCCCTGTAAACTAAGAAATCTGTTAGATGCTACTGCACCCACTCAACAGCCCTCCAGACTCCCATTAATGGGCCTTTTCAAAGGCATGCGTTCTACCCTCTCGACTGATTGGCCATGAGGTATCACATGGCAGACTTACAATTCTTAAGGGGGGGATGTTAATAAATGTTTAAATAGATCTGACTTATTATTTTTAAAGAGGTATTCCAGCTGCACATGCTGTAAAAAAAAATAACAGGACTTATACTCATCTCGCCAACCACCCCCCGCTGCTACCATTTTAGATGGTGCCGGGGTCCACACTTCACTACACTTCCTTCTCCTGTCTCGACACGGCAGGAAGTGGCTGGGATTGCTGCTCATCCAATCTCTGGCTGTGGTGGGTCATCTCTGCAGCCAGTGATTGGTTGACTTACATTGACAGCCATTTCCTGCCATGTTGAGCCAGAAACAGGAAATGGAGGACAGCGTGGACCTCGGCACCATCCAAATGGCAGCGGCAGGGAATGGACGAGGTCAGTAAGTTTTGTTAACTTTTTTTTACAGTATGTGCAGGCCAGGAGAAAACTTTTTTTTTGCGTTTGGATGCCCCTTGCAGTGTACAAATGGTGGAGTCCTAAAGAGTTGACTGAAAATTTGAAATATTTGTGTTCCCCATGAAATAACATTACTGGAGCATCTTAACATTCTGTATTGTGCTATTTCTCTCCCATTCCTTCTAGAAATGTAGGACTACATTTACAACTGGATGTTGCCATTCCCATTGTTCCTACACAATCTGTACAATGAGTGCTGATAGTGTCAGACTGTATAGAGCCACTGTGGTCAATTTATTCATATATTTCAAGGAGGAATAACAGGGGGGCGTGGCTAGCCTGGGATGGGAGCGGCCTCTTGTCTGCTGTGCTCCTGTGCACTCTCGGATGTTTATCCTGAAATTTCTGAATCCCCTCGCTGGAAAAGTACTTACCCTGCTCCTGACCTCTTAAGGATCTGGTACCGGGCAGGAACAATACCTCCTCGCCACGACTAAGAAAAATCAGACGAAAGGTGCTGATAAGGACATCCAAGATGGCGCCGGAGCGGCAACTCCTGGGCGCCTGGGCAACAGTAGGCCGCAGCAAAGTTAGAAAAATATGCCTGCTCGACTTCAACACTAGCTGCAAAAGGAGCTCACAAGAAGCAGCTGCCTCCACAAGATGAGTCCGGCCTGAACAGAGGCCATATGAAGCCCCAATAGATACAGCGTCTTGCAGACACGTGGTGCAGAAGTGGATTCGGGGGCCCAGGAATCAAACTCAGAGAAGCCAACCCTTAAAGATGTAATGCTGTCACCAAATGTGGCAAATCACTGAACACTCTTACAGTACAGGTGGGAGCAATAAAAGAGTACATTACCATTGTTAGACACGACTTAAAGAAACTCGCTGAATGCACAACAGCCCTGGAAGATCGCATGGGGGATGTGGAGGACGCCATACAACCACTCAAAAGAGATGTAGTGGAACATGCACGAAGGTTGGACTCTATGGCAGCCAAGCAAGATGACTTAGAAAACCGGCTACGCCAGAACAATGTGCGGATGGTAGGGGTGCCCGAGAAGGTAGAGGGGCGAACCCCACGGAATTCTTTGAAGCATGGCTGAAGGAAAAGTTTGGAGTGAAGACTTTGACCCCACTATTTGCTGTTGAAAGAGCCCACAGAGTCCCAACTCGCTCATTACCACCGGGCGCCCCACTACGGCCTGTGCTAATGAAGATATTACACTATAGAGATCTAGACATTATTCTTAGAAAAGCCAGAGACTTGCCTGAATTCTCCATCAATGGTCACAAGGTATCGCTCTTTCCCGATTATTCCCTAGAGGTACAGAAAAGAAGAGCGATATTTCTGGGCGTAAAGCGCCGCTTGAGGGCGCTCAACATCCCATATTCCATGCTGTACCCAGCAAAACTTAGGGTGGTTACCCTAGGTTCCACCAACTTTTTTGAAGAATCGAATGAGGCAATGAGATGGCTGGATCGGCATGAACGCCAGTTGAGAGAAGACAGGAACTGGGAGGATTAAATAAACACTCACATCCAAGCACAAGTACCATGATAACACACAATGAGACTGAGTGTATGTGGGCATGATTGCACAGGAGGGTCGTTGTGTAGGATTAACATGGCATGCTTACAGGGTTATGTAAAGGGAGAGTATGGATATAACAGACTGCAGCGGGGAGTATATAGGAATGGATGGCCTTGTTCAAAGGCTTGCCAAGAGACATGCAGGGAGCCGAGGCGTAGACGGCTTCATTAATCGTGGTTATATATAAGCATTGTTCTGTTTTTAATACTGTTTTGTTGACATCTGTATAAGGAGCGCCACCCTCTTACTGGTGGGCGCTATTTGGTCCCACAGACGTACAACTAGGTGCCTTAGTGGGGGCCTGCTGGGAAGATCAGCACTTTAAATTGCCTTTCTAGATGCACGGTTTAGGGACATTATTGGTTTACAACCTGGGGGACTTCAACTATGAGATATGAGGTTTTGAGAAGTAGAATAATAGTTTGTGCTATAACCCGAGAGCATGACGTATACCTGCCACTGACTCTGTGGAGTTACACAAGGGGTTTATTTATGTTACTATGGGATGAATATGGCTAGTTCACTGAGGCTTTTGAGCTTGAATCTCAGGGGGTTAAAGGGGTATTCCCACTTCGCCTTTTTATACTTACCTGCTGCCAGCTCGCCGTTCACTTCCTGGATTCTGGCTGGGGGCGGGCTTCATCTTGACTGAAGTCTTCTCCCGGCCGGGCCGCGTGCTGGACTGAACGCGCACGCCGCCGCGCATGCGCCATGATTACTTATTTCTGGCCAGTATAGTACAGAAAAGGCGTGCGCGTTTGCAGCTCTGTACTATTCTGGCCGGGAAGAAGTCACCATCGCGCATGCGCGGCATCGTGCGCGTTCAGGACAGCGAGCGGCCCGGCCGGGAGAAAAGGAGGAGTCTTCTGCGCAAGCGCAGCCACCGGGATTCTGGAGAAGAGCGGTGGCCGTAACCAGGGGAGACCGAATCACAACAATGAGGTAAGTGGGGGTGAATTTTATCCTAAACGCTGGGAATTTGTTAATCAAGTATATTTACAAAAATGATCACTGTCAAATCATTAACAGATTTAACAGTGATCTTTATGATGGGAATACCCCTTTAAAGGAAGCCAATAAAAGGAGGGCTATTATGGATAGTATGAAACAATACCAACCTCTGATGTGTTGCCTTCAAGAAACACACTTAATGGAGGACCAGACCCACTTACTCGCTCCCAAGTGAGCAGGGCACTGCTATCATGCCACCTACTCTGCCTATGCAAGAGGAGTAAGTGTCCTTATCCATAGGAACATAGCATTTGAATGTACAGGTGAAACTTGAAAAATTAGAATATCGTGCAAAGTTCATTTATTTCAGTGATGCAACTTAAAAGGTGAAACTAACATACGAGATAGACTCATTACATACAAAGCGAGATATTCCAAGCCTTTATTTGCTATAATTTGGATGATTATGGCTTACAGTTTATGAAAACACCAAAGTCACAATTTTGAGGTCTCCCTTGCTCAGGGGGTATGGATTAATTAGCTGACTAGAGTGTGACACTTTGAGCCTAGAATATGGAACCTTTTCACAAAATTCTAATTTTAAAGTTGCATTAATGCAATTCCTTTTAAGTTGCATTACTGAAATAAATGAACGTTTGTACAATATTCAAATTTTTCGAGTTTCACCTGTATATCTAAAAAGATAGATGAGGAGGGGCGATATATATGTCTGCAAGGCAAAATATTTACGATCCCCTGTATTAACGTAGGCATCTATATCCCGCCGCCATATTCACCACTGGTGATTAGGAAGGTTTTTTCTTTTCTGGCTGAGTCACCAGTCATCCCGGTAATATTACGTGGGGCTTTAGATAAATTCTGCCCTAATATCCAACCAACACCTGGGGAAATTACCCCATTTGGGAGATTATTGCAGGAGGCCCTCCTGCTGGATAATTGGAGGTTTAAGTACCCGCAGATAAAACAATACTCCTGCTATTCTAGTACTTATGGGACACTATGCAGGATAGACTTAATACTAGGCAACACTGCGATTTGACAACTAATTCAGGACATACAATATCTTCCCTGTAGAATATCAGACCATTCCCCTGTGCTTGTCACGGCCAACTTCCTTCCTCCTATATTGCGCGGATGCATGGTGTGGAAATTAGGCTACTTTCACATTAGTGTTTTTTGTGGATCCGTCATGGATATGCAAAAACACTTCCGTTACAATAATACAACCACATGCATCCGTCATGAACGGATCCGGTTGTAATATGTCTTCTATAGCCATGACGGATCCGTCATGAACACCATTGAAAGTCAATGGGGGACGGACCTGTTTTATATTATGTCAGAGAAAACAGATCCGTCCCCATTGACTTACATTGTGTGTCAGGACGGATCCGTCTTGCTCCGCACCACATCGGGAGCGTTTTCTGTCTGTGATGGGGACGCAACCAAACTGTCACGAATAATGGGGAGGGGAGGGACACCAGAAAGACAACAAAAGGGAGAAGACAAATAACTAGGCCTCAAGGCTAGGGAGAAGGAAAAGGTCACCTCCTAGAAAACCCCTAGATCTGGCCCTGACTCCTGTCAGTATGTATAGACCCTGAAGGTGGGAAAATACATATGTCAGAACCTAAACCCTAGGACCCCTGAGATGCCCTAGAGGTAGTGAAAGGGAATGAGACTACTGGGTTCTTCCCAGGTGAATGAACCAGCGTCTCCCTGAGACCTAGTAACAACAAGCACAAGGGAACAACCAAATACAAAGAGCAGTACAACTTATCTTATAGAAAATGGATGAGCAGGAACACAGGTAAGGTCCACACACCAGCTCTTCCAAATCAAAGCAGAGAATATCAACCACATGGTATGAAGTGTGAAACCAAACTAAATAGGGAAGCAGTAATGACCGCCAGCTGCACCTGACAAGGTGTGGTCATTACCAAACAACATTACTGAGAATCAAGAGACTGTCAGTTAACCTTACGTGCAGTCAGTCTCTCTGATCTTCTAACTTCACAGAAGGTACCGTGACACAAACGGAACGGAAGGCATTTTGGTGCACTCCATTTCGTTCATTTAAGTTTGACAATGAATGGGGACAAAACTGAAGCGGATCTCAATAGCGGAATTGAAAATGCAGATGTGAAAGTAGCCTTAATGTGCTGGCGGATGTGGCAGATATAGGAGACAAACTGAAGGAGTTCTTTACGCATAATCTCCCCTCAGCACCCCAGCTTGTAGTTTTCAGGTTTTCAGGCTTTTCAGCACCTTCAGGCTTTCCTACGGGGGGTACTAATTGCAGAGGAAAATAAAAAAGGAAATGAGACTAGGGCAAAAGTAAAAGGCCTCCTACTAGATGTAGAGAGGGCTGAAGCCAGGTATATTGTAAACCCATCTATTGAACAAGAGGAAAAATGGCGAGGAGCACAAGAGAGGCTGAATGAACACTTGCTACTGAACGCAAGAAATAAACGTTTCTTTCAGAAAGAGAAAGGGCCGGTAGATTACTGGCTATGGTTTCTAAGGCTCAGCAACAATCAGCCTATATAGCTGCTGTCTGCAACCCTGAAGGAGAACTGTGTACTCATACGCATACTTGAGATTATGAACTTGTTTTATTCCTTTAGTCTAAAACTTCTGCATCTGAAGTGGAGACCCAGGCGTTTCTTGACCCGCTGAGACTTCATACCCTTACTACGGAACAGAGAAATATACTAGATGCCCCTATTATTCTAAAAGAAATGGAGGAGGCGGTGGTAGTATGTCTAATAATGCCCCGGGGGGAGACGGAGATATATAAAACCTATTTCTCAATCCTTTTACCCCATTTACTAGAGGTTTATAATGAGGCCAAAAAGCAGGGTATATTACCAACCTCCATGAATGAAGCCATAGTGGTGGTGCTCGCTAAACCGGGTAAAGATGTCCTAGCAGCGGAGTTCTATAGACCCATATCCCTACTCCAGGTAGATGTTAAAATATTAGCGAAAGTACTGGCAAATCACTTTAACTCAGTAGTAACGTCACTTATTCACACTGATCAGGCTGGCTTTATGCCGAACATGTCCACAGCAGTAAATATCTGGTGATTATATTTAAATATTTAGGCTAACCAGGTCCACTCCTTGAATACGGCGGTTGCATCCCTTGATGCGGCAAAAGCATTTGACAGCGTGGAATGGCGATACTTGTGGACAGTGATGGGAAAGATGGGTTTTGGACCTGAGTTTATTAAATGGATACAACTACTCTATGCCTGTCCCACGGCCCGAATACGGGTGAATGGAAGACTCTCAAACTCCTTTCCCTTGCACAGGGAGACTAGACAGGGATGTCCTCTATCGCCGCTACTATTTGCGGTGCCGGTGGAACCTCTGGCGGTGGTGCTTAGAACAGCAGCAGTAAGAGGCTTCCAATATGGGTCCTTATCCGAAAAGGTTGCTTTATACATAGGTGATGTACTACTGTTTTTGGATTAATGGGCTTCTTCTCTTCCAGAGGCCATGTCGATACTAAACCACTTTGGTAAGCTGTCTGGCTTGGTCATTAACTGGACAAAGTCGGTATTGATGCTATTGTCTAATAGTACAAACAGTGACATTAACCCCGCTGCAGGGCTACAGGTAGTCACATCTATTAAATACCGGGAAATTCAGGTGTCGGCCAGAACCCAGGGGAGTTGAATCTTGTCCCTTTGCTGGATAAATTTAAACGCAAGGTACAGACCTGGACCAGATTGCCCCTCACTATAGTCGGCCGCACAAATCTATTGATTTTCATGCCCCAGCTTCTGTATGTATTGCATAATGCCCTGATTTGGATACCACTCCTATTTTTCTATAACATACATGCGATCTTCAGGGGTCTTATTTGGAAGGGGGAATCCTGTGTATAAAACTCACAATGCCGCATAGGCTGAAAACGCAGGGGGGACTCACGTTACCCGATCCATGGATATATTATTTGGCAGCCCAACTACAACACCTTTGGGGATGGCGAGATGGGGATAAGGTCAACACGACTGGACGGATTGTACGGCATCTCCTCAATGGCAGATGCCTAATGTCAGCCCTGGAGGATGGAACTTTCTATACACGGGGTAGTTTGCGCACCATACATCTAGTATGGTGGAAGGCTAAAGAACTGGCTGGAATTACAGGGTATACAGGACATACCTCAATATGGCCTAATCATATGTATCGGGAACTAGATAAAGTGTCAAATGTGCAGGCATGGGAGGTATACGGGCTCAGACGTATCACCCAACTATTTGCTAATGGTACTCTCAAGGCATTTACTCAGCTACAACAGGAATTTTGCCCACCTAAGACATTATTTTATTTATACCTGCAAGTAAGACATGCCATACATTTCCAACAGAAACTGGCTGCTTTAACACCTGTGGCGAAACACACCATCATAGACCTCACTGCCACACATGGAGACACTAGTGGTGTAATCTCACTCCATTATAGTAGTCTTATGGAAATGCAATATAAGAAACATCCCATGCAGCTACATATATGAGAAATGGAAGCTAGACATTGCAGACTTGACCGAGCAGATGTGGGAGAAAGTGTTTTTTTTTTTTGTTTTTTTTTGGCGATTGTCTTAGGTAGTGGCTCATTTTTTGTGGGATGAGGTGACAGTTAGATTGGTACTATTTTGGGGGACATACACCTTTTTGATCGCTTGGTGTTGCACTTTTAATGATGTAAGGTGACAAAAAAATGTTTTTTTTAGCACAGTTTTATTTTTTTATTTTTTTTACGGTGTTCACCTGAGGGGTTAGGTCATGTGATATTTTTTATAGTGCCTGTCGATACGGACGCGGTGATACCTAATATGTCTACTTTTTTTTTTTTTTTCCTATTTCTTTACATTTTTTTTAACTTTATTTTACTTTTACTTTTTTTTTTTTTTACTTTGTTTTCTCTCAATTTTTTGTCCCACTATGGGATTTTAACATTTCAGGGTCTGATCCCTGTTTCAATACAGCACAATACATTTGTATTGTGCTGTATTGAACTGTCAGTGTCATACACTGTAAGACGCTAACAGTTGCCTAGGAGGCGCAGCCTGGGGGCTGGATCTCCTGGGTTTCCGTAGCTGGCAGTCCTGATGCCTGTTCAAGGCATCTGGGCTGCCATAGCAACCATCGGGTCCCTGTCACCGCAGCACAGGGACCCGATGGGGATGTACAAGCTATTGCAAACCCCCTGTATGCCGTGGTCAGCGTGACAGCGACATACAGGGAGTTAATCCGCCGGCATCTGTGTTTTCACTGGAGTATGGATTCCCCTTGGGTAACAATGAGCACTGTATAGGCTGTAGCATCAATCCTCCTCTAAAGCCTGGCATACGTGGGCTATGTCAGGCATTAGCAGAGCGGAGACAAGCAGGAGAACGATGTCTTATGTGAGTTCCTGCCCTAAGCTCGCTCCACTCAGCTAATAGCCTGCACCAGTGTTGTATTCAGGCTATTAGGAGAGCGGCCTGTACAGTGCTGAGTGCGGCCACAGGGTAATCTGTACTCCAATCTACAGGGAGTATGAACTCTAAAGCACAATAGGCATCTGGACTTGTTAATTTTTTCACAATGATAATTTAAAAAAAATATTTAATGTGTGTTACAAAAATGATTTTAACATATTTAGAATAGGATTTTTTTTATTTATTTATCTTTATTTTTATTTTAGAAAATCATAAAATTAGTACATAGACCAATATCAATCACATCAGTGTATATAATATAGCAGTATATAATATATCAATCACACCAGTATATATAATATAGCAGTGATAAACATCCTTATAACCCTCCCCCCCCCCCCCCCCCCATTGGCTGTCTTTCCCCTCAGATCAATCAAGTACAACATACAATAAATACATTAGTTATTTCTACGTTGCTCTGCGTGCAACTCTCCGATTCCTTTCAATATCCTCATATATATTTTAATTTGTTGAAGGTATAGACCCCACTCCCTTGACGAGGGCTGGGAGACAGAACCCCAGTACTTGACCAATATAGCTTTCGCTACCATCAATTCTCTCATCCAGATCCGTCTAACCTGGGAAGGGGGGCTTCCGTTTCTGAACCATAATCTCCAAAGATCACTATCAAGATCCCCGGGTTATAGTTCATTGAGGATTCCTTTTGTAGGGCAGAAAAAACCTCATCCCAATATTTTCTTATTTTGCTGCAACTCCAAAGCAAATGGACAAAGTTCGCATTAACATATCCACATTTAGGGCAACAACAGTCCCGGTCCCTATTTTGGGGGAACTTTCCTTGGGTTTTGGGCATATAGTACAGTCTATGGAGGATCTTAAATTAAATTAATCTATGAGCACTGGAAACTGTCGCCTTCCTCACGTTCCTATAGATAGTGGGCCACTGTAAAGGAGGGCAATTCAGCTCTTGCTCCCATTTACTTGGGCTTTTAAAAGGTGTTACAGTTGCCAGTGCCATTCGGAGTTTAGCATATAATCTAGATATTTTCACCTTCTCATCCTTCTGAGCGTCACAGTAATCAAAGAATATATTCTCTCGTGGAAAAATACGACCCCTGTTCCTAGAGGCTTCAAATATATGTTTCAATTGTGCATACATAAATAAATCTAATGGTGAACTATCAGTAAAACCAAATTCCGAAAGTGATTTAAAACGACCTAAATGAAAAAGGTGAGACACCCTATTGATGCCATTTCGTGACCAATACCCAAAGTCTGTAATTTTGAAGAATTCCTCCAGCCCGCCGTTCCCCCACAGAGGGGTGAAAACAAACGGACCGGGGACTTTAAGGATCTCCTTCAGCCTGTTCCACACCCTCTGTATTGAGCAAGGGATCAGCAAGGACTTCCTCATTCCCATAGACCCAGTTTCCAAACATGCAAAAATATTCTCTATTGGCTTGTCGATGACTTTATTCAAATACCGTGAAAGTAAACTCTCTTTCCAATTACAACACCGCTGAATCTGTGCACAAAAATAATAACCTTGAAAAAAGGGTAGTGACAGCCCACCGTCTGCCTCCGACAACCATAGATATCTTTGCTTTATACGCACCCTCTTCCTGCCCCAAATTAAGTAATTGATCAAGGTCTCCAATCTATGAAAGAAGATATCATCAATCCAAATAGGGGAAGCACACATCGGGAACAAAACTATAGGCAAAATAATCATCCTGATCAGTGCAATTCGATCTGTCTGTGCCAGTATCAATTTCCGCCAAGCGCCAACTTTGGTCCTAACTTTATTCAAAACTGGGGCCAGATTAAGCTTATAAAACCTACTTATAGGAACCCCGATCTTAATCCCCAAGTAATCCAAGGTATCGTTATGAGCCAGGACACGGACTCGGCTCCCTACATCTACAGCTTTCCATTTCAGCGGGAGGAGCGATGACTTTGTCCAGTTGATCATATAGCCTGATAATTTACCATAATATTCTATTACCTCTATAACATAGGGGAGGATTTTCCAACCCTGGTCCAGAAACAGAATCACATCGTCTGCATATAGGCTTATTTTATCGCTCACTCCCGCCACCCCGAAGCCATCTATACAGTTCTCTAAACGGATCCGACAAGCCAACGGTTCAATAAAAAGAGCGAAGAGGAGGGGAGACAGGGGACAACCCTGTCTCATCCCTCTCCGCATCATAACAGGAGAAGAACTAATGCCATTGATATTGATATATGCAACCGGCTGTTCATATAGCATTTGAGTCATTTCCAAAAACAGCTTCCCAAGGCCAAAATAAGACATCGTAGCCCACAGAAAAGGCCACTCCATCCTGTCAAACGCCTATTTAGAATAGGATTTAATAAAGTTTAATTCAAAGTTTATGTGCACCTTAAAGGGGTTGTCTCACTTCAGCAAACGGCATTTATCATGTAGAGAAAGTTAATACAAGGCAGTCACTAATGTACTGTGATTGTCCATATTGCCTCCTTTGCTGGCTGGATTCATTTTTCCATCACATTATACACTGCTCATTTCCAGGAGTTACCACCACCCTGCAATTCAGCAGTAGTGTCCGTGCTTGCATGCTATAGGGAAAAGTGCTGGTCTATGTAAAATCCTGCTGTCCTGGCCACCAGACAGGCCAACGCTTTTCCTTGTAGTGTGCAAGCACAGCTGCTGCTGCATTGCAGGGTGATTGTAATTCTTGGATATGAGCAGTGTATAATGTGACGGAAAAATGAATCAAGCCAGCAGATGAGGCAATATGGACAATCACAATACCTTGTATTAAGTGCCTTGTATTAACTTTCTCTACATGATAAATTCCATTTGCTGAAGCGAGACAACCCCTTTAAGGTTAAATACTAAAATTCTGGCTGCCTTCAGCCACCACTAGAGTGAGCTTAAGAGCTTACTATATATTGTTTACAGTATGCTCCCCCTAGTGGTGACTGAAAATGGCCAGAATTTTATCATTTAGTCGCCATACAGATAATTTGAAGCTCTCTATCAGGGAAACTGAGCACTGCATGCTATAAAGATATGTAAAAAAAATTGATCAGTACAGAATCTTGAACATAAAAAGAGACATGATCTTAAAAGGAGAATATTCACTTTAAATTATCATCAGGCACTACATTAATGTTTCCATTGGACCTAAGGTCACTACCCTATTGTATCTGAGGTAAATATGATCAATATTCTGAGATGGCGGTGTGTGGTAAGGCAGTAATCACAATGTAGAATTTTCCTTTAAAGGAGAATGGTGATGGACGGGTAAGCTGTGAGGCCATAGAGTGTGATGTGAATGAAGACAGCTTGGAAGATGGTAAGTACCTCAAAGTTCTTCTTATTTCCACACCTTTAAGGATAATTACATTAGATGGACCATGCTTTACCTGTGATTGTACCTACCTAACCCATCAATGTAGCTGCTGCAAAAAAAGAAAGCTAAAACAACTAACTAGCCTGTCTGTTGTGACCTGTCTTGAAGCATGTCTTAAAGAGGTTGTCCGGTTTCAGGAGGATACCGGACAACCCTTGGAATCTGTCTGCAATAAAGAACTGGTAAGTATTTACCTGACAAATCCTGCTCTGCCGCTTCTGTTCTCCTGGTAAACAGATCCTGTTCAGGAGAACCTAAGCAACAGCGTGGGATCTGTCATGTAACCGGACATAAAACTGATACTCTGTACTATACCTAGTGCAGGTGCACCAAGCCCTGGAAGGAAGTAGAGTAGAGGACGAGAGTGGTGCTAGTGGCAATGATGGCGGTAGAAGTCCTCCACAATGCTCTCTGGGCCTAGTAGTGATGGGAGTGCAGCGACCGCGTCCACAGAGGCAACACGTGAGATACGGTGGGCCGAGGGGGGTAGTAGTAGTTGTTTTAATCACGGTTAGCACCTGGGTCGGAGTGCAGTGATGGGGAAGACAGCACTAAATCCTCCGGGGCACTCTCTATTACAGATATCACCAGCCAGATGGTAGTCGAGGTGCCCTTGATGGCAGGGGCGTAACTACCATAGCGGCAGACCATGCTATGGGGCCCAGTTGGGATTGTCCCCTCTTCTGCTGGAGGTGAAAACTTGATCAGGACTCATCCCTCTAAAGGAATAACTTTTAGTAAACGAGACAGAGGAAAAAATGGCCCAAGGGTCATTGAAAGGGGTTTAGGCAGAAACCCTTCTGTCCTGTGTGGGGGTCTGATTAGATCATTGCTCTGGGGCCCTCACTTCTCTATGTATGCCACTGCTTGATGGTATAGGTGTTTCGAGTGCTTTGGAGTCTGGGACCCTGGTGTTCGTGACGCCAGCACCGTTAGGTGCAAAAGTTAGTGGTGGAAAAGATGAGGAGTCGCTTTTAGTAAAACAGTTGAACCTTTACTTAAATCACTTTTCATTTAAATGGCATAAAGATATGACTCAGATATTGGTTTAGCTGTAATCCTTGTAACAGGCTTGGCAATTCTGCTGGATTCTGCTGGATCTCTCTGCAGCGTTTGATACCGTTGACCATAAACTCCTCCTCACCATGCTCCACTCAATTGGCCTTAAGGACAGTGCTCTCTTGGTTCTCTTCCTATCTCTCTGGCCGCTCCTTTAGTATATCATTCACTGGCTCTTCTTCTTCTCCTCTTCCTCTTGATGTCGGTGTTCCTCAGGGCTCAGTACTAGGTCCTCTACTCTTCTCCCTCTATACAGCCCCCATCGGACAGACTATCAGTAAATTTGGCTTTCGATACCATCTCTATGCTGACAACACCCAACTATACACTTCATCCCCTGACATCACCCCTGCTTTACTCCAAAACACCAGTAATTGTCTGGAAGCTGTCTCTAATATCATGTCCTCTCTGTATCTAAAACTGAACCTGTCAAAAACTGAACTTCTTGTCTTTTCCCCATCTACTAACTCACCTAAACTTGATATTTCAATTTCGGTCTGTAGCACTATCATAACTCCTGTGCAACATGCCCGCTGTCTTGGGGCCACATTTGAGTCTGATCTTTCCTTTGTTCCCCATATTCAATCACTTGCACGCTCTTGTCGTCTGCACCTCAAGAATATCGCCAGAATCCGCCCTTTTCTTACGGTGGAAACGGCAAAAACTCTTGTTGTTGCCTTGATTCATTCTCGTCTTGACTACTACAATGCACTACTAATCGGTCTCCCTCTCACTAAACTCTCCCCCCTTCAGTCTGCAGCCAGGCTCATCTATCCATCCAACCGGTACACTGATGCTACTAGTCTGTGTCAGTCACTTCACTGATTGCCCATCCACCACAGAATACAGTTCAAACTTCTCACCCACAAAGCTCTCCACAGTGCTGCACCTCCATACATCTCCTCCCTCATCTACATCTACCACCCTACTCGTGCTCTCCGTTCTGTTAGCGACCTAAGACTAATAACCTCCATAATTCGTACCTCTCACTCCCGTCTTCAAGACTTTTCTCGAGCTGCACCTACTCTCTTGAATACTCTTACCCCGGAATACTAGGTCAATTCACAACTTCTCTACCTTCAAACGTGCCTTAAAAACACATCTTTTCAGGCAGGCTTATCAAGCTACCTAAACTGACTACTCCCCCCACCAACTCCTCTGGCCTAAACTCAATACTTTAGCAGTCCCAAACCCGAAGCAGATCGGCCGGCACCACTCCTGTCAGTTCAATAATGGCTCAAATCCTACTTATCACAATCAACTATTGTACCTTATGTGTCACCCCCAATTCCTCATAGATTGTAAGCTATTGCGAGCAGGGCCCTAGTGTTTCAGTTGCATATTAGCCAGTTAGTTTTTTTTCGTACATGAACCCTATGAATTTGTAAAGCGCTGCGGAGTATGGTGGCGCTATATAAATACATTTTATTATTATTATTATTATTATTATTATTAAATGTAACTTGAGGAGTTTTCATTCTGTCTATACTTTGTCCACACTTTAGCACTCAGGTACTGAATATAATAACTCTTACTGGTTAGTAGCAATCCACAGGGCGGCTCCCTAATGGCAGGCATCAGTCTTCTGCTCCATTCTTTGGAATGGATGTTCACTGAAGAATTACGGTCCACTATGTCCATAGAGGCATGTGGTAAAGGATAATTTTGCGCATTAATCATCCGGCTGTGTCCAGGTACTTTTAGGTTCCTCCTGGTCACTGGTGCTTGTGAAGTCCATTGGCAAATTTAGCTCTAACCTCCACTAGACTTTCTCTATATCAAACGTAGACTCACTGGTCTGTGCTGCAGTAATACTGTTCTCTATGCTCCCTTAGCTTGATCAGGGCCAAGGGGCTAAAAAAGTAGCTACATGGTGGACTAGGGCTGTTCTGCTCCTCCATTAACCTACTTCCTTCTACTAATCTATCCACAACCAACTCTCTACTCTACCTCCTCTTTATTAACATGCCCCAGACTATATATAGGATTGGTGCCAGCACCACCTAGGGGAGAATAGATATAATGACACTCTAACAGCCTGTTAATAGGAATTACAGCTACATACAGAAATACATTTGGTAAGCTTATACAAAAGTTTGAAGTGCCCACGACAATCACTGAGTGGGACACTGCAGGAGGGTGTACCCTGGTTCCCTCGAAGCACAACCTGGTTTTGGAGGTTGTCCTGGCTGGCGGTTCTGGGTGCTCTTGATGTTGGCGGGATTTAGGGTTGCAAAACAGGGTCCGCACAAAGTTGCAAAAGGCAGTGCAATACTGTGGCATTTCGAAAACTGTAAAATTGGCCTGGTAAGGAACGGGAGTATTAAAGGGGCTGACCACTTTCTGGCTACTGTTGACCAATGTGTAGGTAAGATGGCAATATTGATCTTGCTAATATAGCCTTTGTTGAACGAACACAGAGGGAGGAGGGGAAACGTATTAGGACTGGATAGGGGGATGGTCACACTTAGTGAGTCCCTAATCTGAGCCCCGACTACTGACGGTATGAAGAGACCTTGATGGTAGGAATGTTCATACACAGGAACCTAAGCCCTATCTCACCCTAACAGGGCCCTGGAGATAGTGTCAAGACAACGGATGGCCTGTTCCTTCCAAGCTGAAGAAACAGGAGATCCCCTCAGGCCTAATACTAAAAGGAAGGGGAAATACAACAAACAAGAAATAAAGGAAAGACACTTAACTCTGAAGTATGCAGACGAGCAGGAACTCAGAGGGGAACCAACACCAGCACTTCCAACATCCAAAAGGAGCTATCACCCGCATAGCATGCTGGGTGAGACCAGACTAAATAGAGGAGGAGGAATGACCACTTAAGCTACACCTGAGACCAGAGTTGTGGTCATCCCCAGCAACAACACGGAAAGTGAAACTAAAGAGGCTGTCAATCACGTGCAGCCAGTCTTCTCGATCTTCTAGTCCCTGTCACGGGCGGGACCGTGACAGTGCCGTTTGCTATATTTCAGAAGCCATGTCCCCTTGTTAGGCATAGATTTCCGCGTGGGTGCGATGCACTGAACGTCATCGATTTTCACGCACGGTTGCTAGGAGACGATTGGGATGGGGACCCGATCATTATTATTTTCCCTTATAACATGGTTATAAGGGAAAATAATAGCATTCTTAATACAAAATGCATAGTACAATAGGGCTGGATGGGTTAAAAAATAAATATATATAATTTAACTCACCTTAATCCACTTGTTCGCGCAGCCCGGCTTCTCTTCTGTCTTCATCTTTGCTGTGCAGTAGGAAAAGGACCTGTGGTGACGTCACTACGCTCATCACACGGTCCATCACATGGTCCATCACCATGGTAAAAGATCATGTGATAGACCATGTGATGGGCGCAGTGATGTCATCAAAGGTCCTATTCTTTAAAGAAGAAGACAGAAGAGAAGCCGGGCTGCGCGAACAAGTGGATTAAGGTGAGTTAAATTATTTTTTATTTCTTTTAACCCCTCCAGCCCTATTGTACTATGCATTCTGTATTAAGATTGCTATAATTTTTTCTTATAACCATGTTATAAGGGAAAATAATACAATCTACATAACACCTAACCCAAACCCGAACTTCTGTGAAGAAGTCCGGGTTTGGGTACCAAAAATGCTGATTTTTTTCACTCGCGTGCAAAACGCATTACAATATTTTGCACTCGTGCAGAAAAATCGCGCATTTTCCCGCGACGCACCCGCATCTTATCCGGGCCAAAAACATGACGCCCGTGTGAAAGAGGCCTATGGCCCCTTTCACGCGGGCGCGTTTTCCGCGCGGGTGCAATGCGTGAGGTGAGCGCATTGCACCCGCACTGAATCCTGACCCATTCATTTCTATGAGGCTGTGTACATGAGCAGTGATTTTCACGCATCACTTGTGCGTTGGGTGAAAATCGCAGCATGCTTTATTTTGTGCGTTTTTCATGCAACGCAGGCCCCATAGAAGTGAATGGGGCTGCGTGAAAATCGCAAGCATCCGCAAGCAAGTCCAAATGCGGTGCAATCTTCACGCACGGTTGCTAGGAGATGATCGGGATGGGGACCCAATCATTATTATTATAACATGGTTATAAGGGAAAATAATAGCATTCTTAATACAGAATGCATAGTACAATAGTGCTTGAGGGGTTAAAAAAAAATAAAACATTTTTTAACTCACCTTAATCCACTTGTTCGCGCAGCCCGGCTTCTCTTCTGTCTTCATCTTTGCTGTGCAGTAGGAAAAGGACTTGTGGTGACGTCACTACGCTCATCACATGGTCCGTCACATGATATATCACCATGGGGAAAAAGATCATGTGATGGACCATGTGATGAGCGCAGTGACGTCATCAAAGGTCCTATTCCTCAAAGAAGAAGACAGAAGAGAAGCCAGGCTGCACGAACAAGTGGCTTAAGGTCAGTTCAATTATTATTATCATTTTTTTAACCCCTCCAGCCCTATTGTACTAAGCATTCTGTATTAAGAATGCTATTATTTTCCCTTATAACCATGTCATAAGGGAAAATAAAATCTACACAACACCTAACCGAAACCTGAACTTCTGTGAAGAAGTCCGGGTTCGGGTCTGGGTACCAAACATGCCAATTCTTCTCACGCGCGTGCAAAACGGATTACAATGTTTTGCACTCGCGCAGAAAAATCGCGCATGTTCCCGCAACGCACCCGCATCTTTTCCCGCAACGCCAGTGTGAAACCAGCCTAAGAGTTTCTGATGCAGGGGCGGACTGGGAACTTAAATTGGCCGTGGAAAAAACTAAAAGTGGCCCCATGTTCCGATTGACAGAAGAGAGGGCAGCACATGTAGGCAGAAACAACATAAGTAGGTGTGGTCAGCAATAACTTAGTGCAGCACAAAATACTCCCAGCAGAACCAAATACCACAGTGCAGCACAAAATACTGCCACCCCTGCCCCAGTATTTAACAGCATCACCATCCGGCAATACAGTTTAATTCAAGAGAGCCCCTGAGGCCGTCGGCCAAGTGCATAGAGGTACCTGATGCTTCTAGCATTAATTAATGCTGAGAAGATAGGTTCTTTATGTACCTGGCAGGCGGCCCCCTGGGCATCTGTCCGCTGGCAAATCTCCCTGTAGGGTCTATGGCCAATCCGCCCCGTTCTGGTGTAATGTTCTCAGGAAGAGACTGGTACGATCTTCCTACCGTGAGCACGCCAAATAACCCTACTTTGAAGCTAATTTCTTCACTGAGCAGCACTTTTCTTTCATTTTCTCAATCTTTGACACTATATAAGAGGAAAAACATTATTGGGCACATTTATTAAAACTGGGGCAAGGGAGACATGGAGGGTTGCCCATGGCAACTAATCAGATTCCAGTTCTCATTTTTGAGAGGACCTTTTGTAAATAAAAGCAGTAATCTGATTGGTTGCAATAGGTCACTGCTCCACTTCCCTTGTACAGGTTTTGACAAAAGTCCTGGGTGTTCATGGTGGCTACTGTCCCAACACAGGTCTTCTCGTGCCCACAGGCTGCGTGTGCTATTACAGCTTAACCCATTGCATGTTAATTAAACTGTGTCGCAATACCAGACATCCTGTGGATAGATGTGGCGATGTTTCTAGAAGAAAGAGGCCATGTTTTTTTAAATCTGGAGAACCCTTTTAGCATTCCTGTGCTCTCTATCATCCATGAGCCACACGTCTGTCCTGTTTTTTCACTGTTACCCGTGCTGGGAGCGGCAGGTGAATTTGTCATTCTGAGGTGGTTATTAAGACGTCTCAATAAGATGAGTCACTGGTGCCTTCCATCACTGTTATTAGCATTACTTTTATTATGGTTATAGCTGTGTATCATCCTTGAAATGACTAAAAACATAACTACATGTGTAGATCTCTTATGGTGAGCGCACAATGTCAGGGACATAATGGGGCTGGTAAGTTGTATCTAAGCAGGTGCACAGATTGAAGCTCCTGGGCCCATGTGTCATTTATAATGGGGGCATCAGGACTGCCACCTCTACACAACCTATAACTATGCCCCTGTATCTAAAGCTGGCCATACACATTAGATAGAGGTTGGCTGATGGTTGGACAGCAGTTGAACAGACGATCATATGGTGAAAGTTCTGTTCGCAGACACGACCATTCACATTATAGTCCATATTGGCCGTTACAGTTGTTCAGATAGGTCATACATGTTCAATAAAATCGGGTGATGGACGAAAGATCTTTCAGGGAACGAACTTTCAAAGAAAGATCTTTCGTCCAACTGTCGGATGAATATATTAAACTTGGCTAACTTATTTTTATTTCACACGATATTGTGTGATTGATTATTGTTAAATTTCACCCGATGAACATTCATTTTGGTTTGAAACCTCCTGTTTCGATCAACTTTAGACTAATGTGTATGGCCACCTTAAGGCTCTGCTTAGGGCGGGTTCACATCAGCATTACAAATTCCTTTATTGTTTTCCGTTATAACAGAAAATAATGGACAGGACTTTCTTTTCCGTCCTGGATGACGGAAACCAGACGGATCCGTTATGTTTGCCCATAGACTTCTATTATGACAGATCAAAACAGAAATGCCTCTAAAGGTTTCCGTTTTGAATTCCGTCTTACAAATTCCATTATTCCATGTTATAACGCAAAGCAATAACGGAATTGCAAACGCTGATGTGAACCCGCCCTTACATTGACAATTTTTTCCAGTCCATTGTGGTCCCAGTGTTTTTGACGATAAGGATAACATAGTCTGCAGAACTACTCTTGCCATTAAAACAGAGAAACCCTGATGGAAACTAATAGATCCCAATATGATTCTGTGGGATCCATTAGAGTTCCTTGGGATCCATTTCAAATCAGATCTGTTACATTTGCTATTGACATTATTGTCTAACTCTGTACCAGTGATTGGTTGGCTTATCTTGAGAAAGAATTTTATGCTAGAACTGTGGAGTAATTTTGTCGCTAAATGTTGCATGCTAAGCCAGGCCCCTTTCGGTGAAATTCCACCCATTTCCGATAAACCACACTCCTAGGCGCAGATAATTTAAACCTCAATGCACCAGATTTTTTAGGTGCACTTACATTAGGCTAGGGCTACGCGACACATAGGGCCCAACTACACTGGGATTGCAGGAACAGGATAAAAGTTCAAATCAGGTTCCACTTTATTGTGGCACAAACAGCAGAAATAGATAGCCTTTACACTTTCGGCAACAAAAAAAACGTAAAACAAATCCTGCTCGTCTGAGCACTAACTAATACAGATAGTATCTGCCTCAGCTATAAATCACAGGGCATCAGGTTTTTTTTTTAGTCAGGACAGCAGCCAGCCTCCTGGACTTATCTCCAGACATCACTTCCCCCAGACTGACAGCCTGGGACAGTTTTTTTTAATTTCCTCTTAAAGAGGACCTTTCATCAGTTTTGACATAGGCTAATTATGGTATTACCTTGTAGGGCGGCCCCCACTGATGCCATGGGTGTATTTTTTTTTCTCCCTGGCTGTGAGCGGTCCGCTCTGATTGGATCGCGCTCACAGCCAGGGAGAAGGTGACGCCCACACCAGAAGACTGTGTTTCCTCCCCGTAGCAAGTTTGCTGCTCATTATAATACTGCTGCCAAATCATCGGGGGGAAGGGGGCATATCGGGGGGAAGGGGGGCATAGCGGGGGGGGGGGGGGTTGAAAAAAAAATACACCCATGGGGCCGCCCTACAAGCTAATACCATAATTAGCCTATGTCATAACTGATGAAAGGTCCTCTTTAATGGTCGCAGATGGCTACACCTGGAGATCCCTCAGGCTAGGGGAAAGCATGCCCTGGAATGGGGTGGACTGGGGAGGTCCCTCTACCAAGCCTACCTTCCCCAGTCCAATAAAATCCAGCCCATAAACTACTAAAGAAAATAGCTTCAGCAACTATATTCAGCACCATTCTGGATCTTACTTACCTCACCAAGTTGAGGAACCTGGGTGAGATATACACCCCTTCCAGGACTTTACCATAATACTTTCATGTTCACATTACCACAGAGATGACACATTTGACATAATTTACACCAGAAAACCAGCCCATCTGTGGCATAGATTTTATTTTCTGGCGCACAGATAACAGAAGATGCACCAAACGTTAAGAGTTATCACCTCTTAATAAATTTGGAAAACCTCAGGGATTGGCAGCACTACTTATCCCACATACTTGGGTACAGACCGGTAAACAGGCTTCAAGCCGGATGGTGCACGCAGATAGGGATCCTGGCTGGGGGTCCCGACTCTTCCAGAAACTTCAATAATCCGCAGCACTCGCCAGTAGTTGGTGAAAAATAGTGATTTATTCACTCAGACAGCCAGATTACAGCGACGTTTCGACCTTGGTTGGTCTTTATCTTGATAAAGACCAACCAAGGTCGAAACGTCGCCAGTGGCGGATCCAGAGCCTGGTCTCGGGAGGGGCACTTCCAGATTATTTTTTGTCCGCCACCACAAAACAATGGTGCTTATAGAACAGACTACACAGTGTAGAGATATACTGTATATTGTGTGGCACAGTGTAGGCTATATGTGTATAACAAACATATTCCACATGAAAACTTACAATTACTTGGCTTGGCCCTTGGGGATCTCGGACACCACTTCAACACTTGGCTAGGGGGGCTCGGCGGAGCTGATGTTGTGTTATCCTAATGAGAAAGATTTCATAATAAGGATTTGGAGAAGGGGCAGAGGGATAGCAGAGCAGGGAGAGGCTGGTGCTGCTACTAGGAGGTCATACCATGGGGGAGTAATAAAGCCCACCATAATGCCCCCCCAGTAGAAATAATTCTCCTTATAATGTGCAAAAAATACCCCCTTGTAATGCCCCAGGTGAGCTAATGTCCCCATAGTGCCCCCATAATGTGCCAGTATAAAATACCCTTATATAGTGCTCCCAGTAAATGCCCCCATAGTGCTCCACACCCTCCTTCCTCCTAGTGCCCCCCATAATGTACCAGTATAAAATGCTCCAGTAGATGCCCTCAGTGTCCCCCATAATTTGCAAGTATAAAATACCCATTCTTAGTGCCCCCCGTAGATGACCCCATAGTACTCCTATCCCCCCTTCCCCATAGTACCCACCATAATGTGTTCCAGTATAAAATTGTACTGTACAGAGCCACCCATATAAAATACCCCTTCTTTGTGGCCTCAGTAGATGCCCCTATAGTGCCCCCAATGATGTTCCAGTAACAAGAGCAACCCCCCCAATCATGTGCCAGTAATAACAGCCCCCCCCCATGTGCCAGTAATAACAGCCCCCATGTGCCAATGATAACAGCCCCCCATGTGCCAGTAATAACAGCCCCCATGTGCCAATGATAACAGCCCCCCATGTGCCAGTATTAATAACAGCCCCCCATGTGCCAGTATTAATAACAGCCCCCATGTGCCAGTATTAATAACAGCCCCCCATGTGCCAGTATTAATAACAGCCCCCCCATGTGCCAGTATTAATAACAGCCCCCCCATGTGCCAGTATTAATAACAGCCCCCCCATGTGCCAGTATTAATAACAGCCCACTCATGTGCCAGTATTAATAACAGCCCCCCCATGTGCCAGTATTAATAACAGCCCCCCCATGTGCCAGCAATAACAGCCCCCCATGTGCCAGCAATAACAGCCCCCCAATGTGCCAGCAATAACAGCCCCCCCATGTGCCAGCAATAACAGCCCCCCCCATGTGCCAGCAATAACAGCCCCCCCCATGTGCCAGCAATAGTATTGTATATATATAAAAAAAAAAAAAATATATATATATATATATATATATATATATAACATACTTACCTCCATGTCAGCGGTGCGATGCAGGTCTCTTCCGACCTGTGTCCCTCACTGTACGGCTCAGGCGGCGCGATGACGTCATCGCGCCGCCTGCGTCAGCCTCTGATAGGCTGCAGGCACTAGTGCCTGCAGCCTATCAGAGGAAGGGAAAGGAACACGCCTCTCCCTCCCCTGCCTCAGCACAGCCATCTGTATCGCTGTCCTGAGGACGGTGATACAGATGACTATGGAGATGAGCGCTTCCACAATGGAAGCGCTCATCTCCCTGTGCCCCGCCGCCACCAGCTCGGGGGAGGGCAATTGCCCCGTTGCCCCCCCTCCCTGGATCTGCCACTGAACGTCGCTGTAATCTAGCTGTCTGAGTGAATAAATCACCATTTTTCACCAACTACTGGCGAGTGCTGCGGATTATTGAAGTTTCTCTTAATAAATTTGGCGCATCTTATGCCAATAGACTCAAGTGTTTACGCAGTGTTCTCCTATAATTTCAAAACCATTTCCAGGAGAAAATGAATCTGAAGTAAGTTATACGGGTTCATCACTGTCCAGTTTTTGGACATGACTTGAAGCTATATCAGAAGATGGCGAGAATCCACCAGGTAATCGCTAATGAGCTTTCATAGGAATGCTTGTTAGAGATGATCTGCTGGTGGAAAGGTGCCGCAGATTACCCGATGAACGAGAGAAACGCTAGTTGGTCGGGTAATTGAATTGTTTGTGTAGCACCTAAATCATTGTTTGCCAGCAGCAGATTGTGCCGTGTAAACACTCTCTGCTGCCAGCAAACAAGTCTATATGGGGAAGAGTGATGGCGTTAGCGATCACTCCTCCTCATACTGTGGAGGGGATTTCTGCATGTAAATGCAACTTTCTCCTCCACTGATGAGCAAGCGATTGCCGGGAAGGAACGCTTCCTTCTCGACAATCGCCTGCTAAATTGTCCCGTCTAAAGGGACCTTTAGAGCAATTAACCTATTGTACTGATAACTTTCAGTGGCCTTTTAGATATTCCCGGCCTATCTTGGTTAACCTTTTCTAACAATCTTGTTTAACGGAATTACGTGCAGAAAATCCACAGCGTTTATAGAAGCGCACGTTTTGCACATCTGCTTTGTAATCGGTACAGTAATTTTTAATCCACATCATGTCAATTTATACAGCAGATTTTCAGCACAGATTTTTACCTTACAATGCAATCCATGATAAATCCGCCCCAATAAATCCGCCCTATGAGGCCATACCCGTTGGCTACCTGCACAGGGTGCGTGTTACACATGGATATTTGCGCAGAAACTTGTCCGTGCCTAAAATTGAACTGAGGTGCGGATTATGAAATTGACGCCATGTTGTGCGGATTTTCAGTGCAAATTTCTCCTTTTGCGGTGCAAAATCGCGACATAATTGGTAGAGCAATTCTGAAACCCACATAAAATACAGTGCTGTGTGCTTGTGGCCCTAGAGTCTGTGCTAGATATAAATGCAGCAGAGGCAAAGTTGTAAGTTGCAGCAACGCAGAATTTGTCATTTGGAGTAATTCACTGTCATATCACAGTGCGCCAAGTGTGACACATTTAGCACTGCTACATCTGCTTCATATACATGCACCTCTGATGGAGATTCTGTTTGGTACTTGGGATAGCAATGATGGACAGCATCTTGGTTGATATTATGATGGACAAGTCATTCTGGCCACTATAGGATATGCTGGACATCTCGTTTGGTATTTTTAACAGCCTGTGCCCTCCCTCATTTAACCCGTACCCTCCCATCTCTTAAGGAAACGTGCAGCTCAGCTACTAATTCCCTCCTAAGCAACAGACAGAGGAGGAGAGGCTTATACATGGGCATTGGAGCCAGTCCAAGAGTTCCCAGAGCTGCTAAGCAGAGAATGCACAGTATGTACACATATGACATCTACCTCCCTAATGGCTGCATTTGTGTGCTGCAGATTTATTTCCATGATTATTACACATACAGCAGAAAAGATAGCATTTAAGTACCCGGCAACATGTGCACGCCCAGACACCGGGCTGAGACAGCAGATCTGCGCTCTATACTGAGCCTGACAGCTAGACAGTTTCCACATAGGCTCCTGGTCTGGCCACTCCATAAGATGCCTCTGATTCATATTTCAAGAGGGCGGGAAAAGTGTTTCCAGGTGATGTCACCTGGTGGGCGTGCCCATGTAAATCAAGACAGGTAGATAAAGAGAGGAGGATAAACAGGAATTGCCAGTTCTCTACTCGGTGAAGAGGGCCCCCCTCACCGCCCCCCCTGGATCTCTGTACTGGTCATTGGTACAGGTAGGAAACTGTCATTTATCATATTCTTAGAAGACCCTTCTAAAAATGGAGCAGGGTCCGTGTGATTTAATATGTGTTTTGTGTGGAACTGGGTGTTAGCCTGGCGCTGTAGTAGAAGTAGAGCTGTATGTGTACAGGCTGCGGTAGAGGTGCTGTGTATATAGTCTGTATTCATTGGGGGGCTGGATATACTGGTTAGGATTGGAACATGCTACAGCTTGACAACTTGTATCTGTCCTGCTGCCAGGGAACTGCAAGCCCCAGCAACTCCGTCAAGCTGAGCTTTTAAGTCAACCAGTGAGTCGCAGGTGGCTGAGCATACAGCTTTACTGAGCGATACGAAGCGTAGCCTGGAGGATAGGCTGCAAGTCTAGTGCAGACAGGTATGGGTTAACAGCTGGATGTAAGTGTGCGATATACAGTAGGTAACGGTTGAGTGTACACGATAATGGTGTTGGAGTATATCTTATGGGTCATGTACGTAATGGACAATGTATCGGTGTAGTCTGTTTATGGGCCAGTGTGTGATGTAGGTAACGAGCAAGTTGAATGATATAGGTGCGGGTGGTCCGGCTGGCATCTTTTATTTAGCGTCGGGGGCATTTTGTGTTTCTGATTTAATGTCAGGTGATTTTTACCTCTTTGCTCTGATTCTGTTAATCTCCCGAGGTTAGTGTCGCCTGCCTTCTTGCTGGCTTTGCTTCCTTAAAGCTGCCACCGCTTTAGCTGCAGAGAAGGCTGTTCCTATATTTCCTGGAGTCATTGATAGTGTCCACAGCAGGAAAGCCCCGGTACATTGGAGATTGTGCTGGACCTCCACAGAAACACTTCCAAGCCTGTAAATTCCCGGAGCAGACTTGGCATACTTGACATTGCATCTGCTGCCCGACAAGAAGCAATCTTAAGTTGCCGGTGAGCTGCTGACATCATGAGTGGGGTTCAGCAGCCTTGCATAGTCATGGGTGATAGAGGAGCAAAGTAATGGGTTCACAGTGTTCCCCTTGCTTTTTTTAGATTGTTCATTATGACGTGTACCCCTCTCAGGTCTGAATAATCAGAACTTATTGCTGCAAGGAAAATGGAGAGAAACGTGCAACTTGCCAGTTTTTAAATAATTTATTTTGTTCACTTTACATTCCTTGGTGATGGGGAAGTAAAAGGGTCTATTGTATATTCCGGTTGAATCTGGAGCGGCCTGTTCTTTTGGGCCCCGCTTGGGTATTGGGAACCTGGGCAGATAAGTGTGTGACCACCTAAATGTACCCCTGCAATGTTGTGCTCCTAGATCTGACAGGGGGTATCTGTGGCTGTCACTATTTTTGACCCTGTTCAGACAGAATTTATTACTAGTAAGATTTGGCGCACATTCGCACCAAAAAGCTGCTGCCACCTGCGCTGGACCTGCCTCCCATTGTTTTCAGTGGGAAGCCATGCTGCTCCCTCCATGCTGCTCCCTTCATGTGGCCACCGTTTGTTGCTCCATTCAATGGGGCTAAACTGCGCAGTGTGCTCTTCATTCACTTCTATGGGATTTCCGAAAAGATCCGAGTGAGTGCACTCGCTATTTTCAGCACTCCCATAGAAGTGAATGGATGGTGGCTGTGCTTGCGCGGTGTGCATTTATTTGCTTTGGGGACCCTGTTCAGAGATGACAATATGCCACCAACCCCTTTACAGCCTGCAGATAACCCATACTTTTCAGGAATTGTACGGGTAATAAGAAAAGTTTTATTGGGTATTTTGCATGTCACTTTTCTCTAGATGGGAGGGGACATCTTTTCATTGGCCCCACATATATGTTAAAGGGGTTATCCAAGACATTTAATAGTTTTGGATAACCCCTTTAAATGGTCCTGGTGCAATATTCAATATTCATTTTTTTTCTCTAAATAGCCGTGTGATCCACATTTTTTTCTGCTGTTGTTTCCCAACAGAAAAGGAGATGTTTAAATGCCAGAAAAAATGCCAAGATCTATCATGCTGTGTTTTTCACAAGAAAAATGCTAGAGACCTCAAAAAATGCCATTTAATTAACAAAAACACCGGTACAAAAAAAAAATGCTTGTTTGCCCCAGTAACATATGGAGCTGACTTTTTTTATGCCAACCAAACTTGCCTGTTTCAGCAGGACCAGCTTACCAGTGCCAAATGTGGGGGAAGATTAGGATCGGGCAGTTAGGGAAACGCCATAAAGAACTGTGCTGTTTCGGTAGCTCTCATGTGCCGTAGTGGGAGCAACTGAAAAGAGCGAGTGCCAGGCCGCTACGCTGTTTCCCAGCCACCTGGTAGTCGGGACCTGCAAATATCTCCAATAATAAGCATTTCTGCTTTCCATATGCCTGGTAGATACCCTATATGGATGTTTTGCAGCATCCCACACTGATGACCTAACTGTAGAGCTAGTTATGGCTTAGGGATGATCTATGTACACACACAAATGATGGGATATATAAGTAAACAGGCCGTGATTCAGTAGGTCAGTCAGGATACTATTATCTCATTGAAACTTGTTGTTCCAGAAGTGATTAAACAGGACATGTAACCTGACATGCCTGTTTTAGTAACTACCTGCACCCCTCTTGTAATAACAATTCTGTAGCATCTCTTCTTATTGTTGTGCCATTCCTTTATTATTCCTGCTAGAAGTTATGATTGAATTGCTAGCAGTTTACAGTAAAGATCCAGGTGGGTGCTACCAGGTGAGGGCGTGCCCTTGCGCAGTCTGACACTGGCTGGACTGATTGGATAGTGTCAAACTGTGCAGGGACACCCCCTCTCCCAAACTGATAACATAGATCCGGACTTTCACTGCAGACTGCTAGTAATTCATAACTTGTTATTACATAGGGAATGCAAGTAGTTGCTAAAACAGACATGCCACGAGAAGTTACAGGGTTAGAGAAACATGACTACTTTAGAAAAGGTGCAACACCTATCCATGAAATGTGACCAACATTGCAGCTTAGCTCCATTGAGGTGAACACAGCTGAGCTGCAATACCACAGACAACCTGTAAACAGGTGAGGCACTGTGCTTTTGGATGGAAGCAGCCATGTTTTTCTAAACCTTCAATAAATGTATTAAATATACGCTGTAATGCTTGTCCTTGGCATATAGCGAATGTGTCAGAGTTGTAAGGCCTCATACACATAGTTTTTGAATGTGTTTTCTTAAAAGGCATCTGTCAACAGATTTGTACCTATAAAACTGGCTGACCTGTTACATGTGCACTTGGCAGGGTGTCCCTGCACAGTCTGACTTTATCCAATTAGTGCTGCCAGTGTCAGACTGTTCAGGCCCCCCACCCCCAACTGATAACACCCATCTAGACCTTATTCAGAACTTCTAGCAGGAATAATAAAGGGATGGCATAATATAGAATCAAAGTAATGTGCTGGCATAACATAGAGTCATAAGCATAGATGCTCCAGAATTGTTATTACATGGGGGATGCCAGTATTTGCTGGTTTACTTGTATTAACTTAGTTCTAGACAAAAGTGTTAGGTTTAGGCCTCATGCACACGGCCGTGCCGTTTTTGCGGTCCGCAAACCGCGGATCCGCAAAAAACAGAAGCCGCCCGTGTTGCCTCCCGCAATTTGTGGAACGGAACCGGCACCGGCAATATAAATGCCTATTCTTGTCTGCAAAGCGCGGACAAGAATAGCACATGTTATATTTTTTTTGCGGGGCCGCGGAACGGAGCCATGGATGCGGACAGCACACGGAGTGCTGGCCGTGTCTTTTGTGGCCCCATTGAAGTGAATGGGTCCGCATCCGAGCCGCCAAAACGGCGGCTCGGATGCGGACCCAAACAACGGTCGTGTGCATGACTCCTTAAAGATGCGCATAATTTAACAAACAAAATGCGACATCTGATGAATTTGGCTCTAAGTTCACCAACGCACAACTGATTTAAAATACAACCTCAATTCTTGTGTATAATGTGTAAAATTAATGTAAAAAACAGAACGCAATGCTTTGTAAAAGGCCCATATTTTATTCACAATAGACCATAGAACACATCAAATTTTGAAAGTGAGACATTTTACCATTTCATGAAAAAAAAAATTTACTCATTTAGAACTTGATGGTGGCAACGCAATTCAAAAAATTTGGGACAGGGGCAACAAAAGGCTGGAAAAGAAAGTGGTACTAAAAAAAAAACAGCTGGAGAAGCAATTTGTATGACGATGTATAAAAAGAGCATGTTGGGCCTTTCAGAAGCAAAGATGGACAGCAGTTCACCAATGTGCAACAAACTGCATCTAAAAATTGTGGAACAGTTTCAGAAAAATTATCCTCAACGTAAAATTGTGCAGACTTTGAATATCTCACCATCTACAGTATATAATATCAAAAGATTCAGAGAATCTAAAGAAATCCATGTGCACAAGGGACAAGGCCAACAGTCAATACTGGATGCTTATTATCTAGGGGCCCTCAGGCGGTACTGCATTAAAAACTGTTATAATTCTGTACTGGAAATCACTGCATGGGCCCAGGAACCAGTGGCGGATTACAATAGGGACGTTCGGGTCGGCAGCCGCGGGCCCAGCACCGCTAGGGGGCCCAACGCCGACCCGAACGCCCACATACTGCCGCGGGCCTGAGGCCTATGCGGTAGTGAAATCCCGGCGCAGACGGGCGTGATGACGTCATCATGCGCCTGTGCCGGGACACAGCACTGTGACGTGTGCACGCCTGCCTAATCCCGCCTTCCTCTGCGAGCAACTGACTGGCCCTGGACATAGGTGAGTATTTAGCTTTAAATTATTATTATCATTTTTTATTTCATGTGCCTACTATGGGGGACATGTGGGGGGTGGGGGACAAACAGTAGGACATATTAAGAGACATCGAGTACATGTGGGGGCTGTGTGGGGCCAAATTATGGGAGGGAATACTATGTGGGGGCAAATTACTATATGGGGCAGTGTGGGGGCAAATTACTATGTGGGGGCAGTGTGGGGGTAAATTATTATGGGAGGGACTACTATGTGGGGGCAAATTGCTATATGGGGCAGTGTGGGGGCAAATTACTATGTAGGGGAAATTACTGTGTGGGGGCAAACTACTATATGGGGGCAGTTTGGGGAAAATTACTGTGTGAGGGGAAATTACTATGGGTGGATTACTATGTGGGGCAGTGTAGTGGAAATTACTATATGGGGGTGTTGCTATTGCGGAGGCACTTTAGGGGCAATTCTATTATTTTTGGGGACACTATACAGGGATTATTGCCTGGAGCACAATATAGGGTGTTATTATTCCTGGGGGCACTCTAGAGGACATTATAGCTGTTGTGGACACTATAGGGACATTTGGGGTAATTTATCAAACTGGTGTAATGCAGAACTGGATTAGTTGCCCATAGCAGCCAATCAGATTCCACCTTTCATTTTTGACAGCTCTTTTAGAAATCCAGTTCTACTTTCCACCAGTTTGATAAATGACTCCAATTATGTCTATTATGGTCACTATTTTTTCAGCAGTATAGTACCTGGGGCATTGGGGAACACAACGGGCACAGTATTGCGGGTGGCAGCAGGATGACACTGTAGGGACACCAGGATGGGGAGGTTGATGGAAAAATTTTGAAATCTAACGTGTCTGTGTTACAAACTGTAGAGACGAGATGTGGCTGAAAGAATTTGCCATGGTGGTCTGGGTCAAATGGAGGAGAAGAGGAAAGAGAAGGTCTACATGATAGGAGATGTCACTGGATGTAAGAGGTATGTGGTGCTGTATTCTCCTCCATGTCTTTTTTTTTTTATTATAATTATATGTATTTTAAATTTGGCAACCCAATTTTTCAGTTTAGGACCCAATTTGGGGTATTTTTTTTTTGTCAGAAGATGTCATATGGCCTAGGAAGAGACTGTGGCGCTCATGAAGCACCGCAGCCTCTTCATACAAAAAAAAACTAAACTAAAATGGAGGGAGGGGCCCAAGTTGGGTAGACAGCCCAGGGCCTATCTTTAACTTAATCCGCCCCTGGCAGGAACCCTTCCAGAAATCATTGTCTGTGAATACAGTTGCAAGTGAAAGCTGTATAAAGAAGAAGCCATATGTCAACACGATCCAAAAACTCAGCTGTCATCCCTAGGCCAAAGCTAATTGAAAATGGACTGATGAAAAATGGAAAAAGGTGGGTGGACAAATGGATCAAAATTTTAAATTCTTATGTGAAACCATTGATGCTGTGTTCTGCGGACTCAAGAGGAGAAGGACCATCCAGCTTGTTATCAGTGCACAGTACAGATGCCTGCAACTCTTGTGTGAGGTTGCAATAGTGACTATGGCATGGTCATCTTATACATCTGGAAAGGCACTATCAATGCTGAACAGTATATAGAGGTTTTACAACAACATATGCTCCATCCAGACAACGTCCCTTTCAGGAAAGGCCTTGCATATTTCAGCAAGACAATGCTAAACCACATACCACATTCATCACAACAGCATAGCTTCACAGAAGAAGAGTCCGGGTGCTGAACTAGACTGCCTGCAGTCCAGACCTTTCACCTATAGAAGACATTTGGCGCAGCATGAAATGAAAAGGCAAAGGAGATCCAGGATCAACTAGAATCACACAGATAAGAATTGGACAACATTCCTCTCCCAAAACTCCAGCAATTGGTCTCCTCACCTTCTAGATGTTTACACACTGTAAAAGAATAGGGGATGCTACACAATGGTAGACATGGACCTGTCGCAACTTTTTTGAGATGTGTTGCTGCCATCAAGTTCTAAATTATTTTTTTTGTAAAATGTCTCACTTTCAACTTCTGATACGTGTTCTATGATCTATTGTGAATAAATATGGGTCTATGAAATTTGCAAATCAGTGCATCCTGGTTTTATTTACATTTTAGACAGTGTCCCTACTTTTTTGTTATTGGGGTTATGAAATAGACTGGTTGCTATTGATTTCCCGACTGACAACCCCATTGTAAAGTTATGATAGTTTGACAGTGGATCCCTGGCCACCACAATGTCGGAGACTGATGGCAACATGCAGGGTTGGACTGACTCCCCAGAGAACTAGAGGATCCTGAAGCCATATTGGGCCCCATAGGTGAAGGAGAAAAATGCCATTTGTAGCCAATCACTTGCTCGCTTGCCACAAGGGTCTATTTCTTTGATGCTAAACATGTTAGATATAGTTAATGATATAGTGTTTGGGCCCTGAGAATAATTTACTCAGTTGGGCCGAAGAAACCCCAGTCTGTCACTGGCGGCATGCAAGCTAAAGGAATTCTACAAACTCTGTCTTGTCAGATAACTCCGGCCATAGCTTTCAGACTACCAAAAAGGACAGTCTATTTTCTTATGAGAGCCACGTATTATATCTGCAGAATAGTTAGGCTGTGCAGTTGTTGCCATGCTTGGGACATTTCTGTGCCAGACGACATACAATATGTGCACCATGGGGCATGAGTTTACAAAAGAGCTATTAACCCCATGAATAGAAATGGCTCTATTGTGACAAAACCAGAGTTTGAGACAATGCATAGGACCTCTGTCCAATGCTGAGGAATACAGTCCTGATCAAAAGTTTAAGACCACTTGAAAAATGGCAAAAAATCATATTAGCATGGCTGGATCTTAACAAGGTTCCAAGTAGAGCTTCAACATGCAACAAGAAGAAATGGGAGTGAGACAAAAAAAATTTTGAGCATTCAATTTAATGAAAACAACGAATAAACTGAAGCAGGCTGTTTTTCAGCTGATCAAAAGTTTAGGACCACCCCACCAAAAAAAAACTAACCCCCCCCCAAAACAGAAATCCAACTTCTAAACATGAACTCAGTAATGAGTAGCTCCGCCGTTATTGTTTATCACTTCCAAAATTCGTTTCGGCATGCTTGATGCAAGCGTTTCCATGAGGTGAGTGGGAACATTTCTCCAAGTGGTGAAGACGGCCGCACGAAGGCCATCTACTGTCTGGAACTGTTGTCCATTTTTGTAAACTTCCCTTGCCATCCATCCCCAAAGGTTCTTAATTGGATTTAGATCAGGGGAACACGCAGGATGGGCCAAAAGAGTGATGTTATTCTCCTGGAAGAAGTCCCTTGTCCTGCGGGCATTGTGTACTGTAGCGTTGTCCTGTTGAAAAACCCAGTCGTTACCACACAGACGAGGGCCCTCAGTCATGAGGAATGCTCTCTGCAACATCTGGACATAGCCAGCGGCCGTTTGACGCCCCTGCACTTCCTGAAGCTCCATTGTTCCACTGAAGGAAAAAGCACCATAGACTATTATGGCGCCCCCTCCACTGTGGCGCGTAGAAAACATCTCAGGTGGGATCTGCTTGTCATGCCAGTAACGTTGGAAACCATCAGGACCATCAGAGAATAAAAATTTCTTCTACCTTTTGAATGTCCCATGTTTGGTGCTCTCTTGCAAAGTCCAAACGAGCAGTTCTGTGGCGTTCAAGGAGACGAGGTCGTTGAAGACGTTTTTTGTTTTTGAAGCCCTTCAGTCTCAGATGCCGTCTGATGGTTATGGGGCTGCAGTCAGCACCAGTATGGGCCTTAATTTGGGTCGAGGATCGTCCAGTGTCTTGATGGACAGCCAATTGGATCCTCCGGCTCAGTGCTGATGACATTTTTTTGGGTCTTCCACTTGACTTTTTTGTTCCATAACCCTCAGGATCATTTAAGAAATTCCAAATGACTGTCTTACTGCGTCCCACCTCAGCAGCGATGGCGCGCTGTGAGAGACCCTGCTTATGCCGTTCAACAACCCGACCACGTTCAAAAAGGTAGAGTTTTTTTGCCTTTGCCATCACAACGTGTGACTACCTGACAGAAAATGACAATGAATCCACATCTTTGCACAGATTTGGCCTTTTAAAGGCATGTGGTCCTAAAATTTGGATCAGCTGAAAAACAGCATGTTTCAGTTTAATCGTTATTTTCAATTAATTGAATGCTCAAAAAATGTTTTGTCTCACTCTCATTTCTTCTTGTTGCATGTTGAAGCTCTACTTGGAACCTTGTTAAGATCCAACAATGTAAAATAAGATTTTTTGCCATTTTTCAAGTGGTCTTAAACTTTTGATCAGAACTGTATGTCAGCGCTATACACTAACCTAAAGAATTATTAGGAACACCTGTTCTATTTCTCATTAATGCAATTATCTAGTCAACCAATCACATGGCAGTTGCTTCAATGCATTTAGGGGTGTGGTCCTGGTCAAGACAATCTCCTGAACTCCAAACTGAATGTCAGAATGGGAAAGAAAGGTGATTTGAGCAATTTTGAGCGTGGCATGGTTGTTGGTGCCAGACGGGCTGGTCTGAGTATTTCACAATCTGCTCAGTTACTGGGATTTTCACGCCCAACCATTTCTAGGGTTTACAAAGAATGGTGTGAAAAGGGAAAAACATCCAGTATGCGGCAGTCCTGTGGGCAAAAATGCCTTGTGGATGCTAGAGGTCAGAGGAGAATGGGCCGACTGATTCAAGCTGATAGAAGAGCAACGTTGACTGAAATAACCACTCGTTACAAGGTATGCAGCAAAGCATTTGTGAAGCCACAAGACGCACAACCTTGAGGCGGATGGGCTACAACAGCAGAAGACCCCACCGGGTACCACTCATCTCCACTACAAATAGGAAAAAGAGGCTACAATTTGCACGAGCTCACCAAAATTGGACTGTTGAAGACTGGAAAAATGTTGCCGGGTCTGATGAGTCTCGATTTCCGTTGAGACATTAAAATGGTAGAGTCCGAATTTGGCGTAAACAGAATGAGAACATGTATCCATCCTCTGATGGCTACTTCCAGCAGGATAATGCACCATGTCACAAAGCTCGAATTATTTCAAATTGGTTTCTTGAACATGACAATGAGTTCACTGTACTAAAATGGCCCCCACAGTCACCAGATCTCAACCCAATAGAGCATCTTTGGGATGTGGTGGAAAGGGAGCTTCGTGCCCTGGATTTGCATCCCTCAAATCTCCATCAACTGCAAGATGCTATCCTATCAATTTGGGCCAACATTTCTAAAGAATGCTATCAGCACCTTGTTGAATCAATGCCACGTAGAATTAAGGCAGTTCTGAAGGCAAAAGGGGGTCCAACATCGTATTAGGATGGTGTTCCTAATAATTCTTTAGGTGAGTGTATAAGCAACAGAAATAAACAAATAGAGTTTCCCCCCTCCCCCCTTACAATGCTGAGTGGAGGCAGGAGATGTGGCAGAAAACGAGTGCAGGGTGTGTAGAGACCAAGGCTTTTTTTCTCAGAGAAAAGGTGGTGGAACTCACCCCCCCTCCCCTGGCCACGCCCCTCCCCAACCCTAGGACCGCCCCTACCCGCCCCTAAGACCGCCCCCCTACCCACCCCTAGGACCGCCCCCTCTACCCAACCCTAGGACCGCAAGTAAAATTTGGGGGGGGGGGGGCTATAAAAGTCCAGCCCAGCAAAGAAACCCCCCAGATGGGGATGGCACTGGATCTGGGGATGGCACTGTTAATGGGGGGATCTGAGGATGGCACTGTTATGGGGTGGAGGATCTGGGGATGGCATCCACAGATCCCCCATCCTATAACAGTGCCATCCACAGACCCCCCTCCTCATCCTATAACAGTGCCATCCACAGACCCCCCCACCCCATAACAGTGCCATCCACAGACCCCCCCCCCACCCCATAACAGTGCCATCCACAGACCCCCCCCCCACCCCATAACAGTGCCATCCACAGACCCCCCCCCCACCCCATAACAGTGCCATCCACAGACCCCCCCACCCCATAACAGTGCCATCCACACACCCCCCCACCCCATAACAGTGCCATCCACAAACCCCCCCACCCCATAACAGTGCCATCCACAGACCCCCCACCCCATAACAGTGCCATCCAGAGACCCCCCCACCCCATAACAGTGCCATCCACAAACCCCCCCACCCCATAACAGTGCCATCCACAGACACCCCCACCCCATAACAGTGCCATCCATAGACCCCCCCACCCCATAACAGTGCCATTCACAGACCCCCCCACCCCATAACAGTGCCATCCATAGACCCCCCCCCACCCCATAACAGTGCCATCCATAGACCCCCCCCACCCCATAACAGTGCCATCCACAGACCCCCCCCCACCCCACCCCATAACAGTGCCATTCACAGACCCCCCACCCCATAACAGTGCCATCCATATACCCCCCCCCCCCCACCCCATAACAGTGTCATCCACAGACCCCCCCATTGCCGCTCCAGTACAGTTATACAATGTGTAATTAAATGAATAATGATTCCTGCTGCCCCTCAGTAGTATAACATTCAATGTATTGTACTCACAGCCGGCTACTGACATCGTAATGCAGGCGCCGGGCAGACGAGCGGCAGCGTCACTGACTGACGTCACGTGAGTACGCCGCCTACTTTATGAATGAAGCAGGCGGCCCAGGCAGGTGACGTCAGTCAGTGACGCTGCCGCTCGTCTGCCCGGCCGCCTGCATTACGATGTCAGTAGCCGGCTGTGAGTACAATACATTGAATGTTATACTACTGAGGGGCAGCAGGAATCATTATTCATTTAATTAAACATTTTATAAGTCTCTACTGGAGCTGCGGGGCCGGAGCACAGTGAACGCACCGGCCCCCAGCTCCTCCTCCCAGTCCCTCCCCGCTGATACATCGCAGCTTGCGATGTCAAAAGGTGGCGGAACGCCGTTCCGGTGCGTTCCGCCAAACAAAAAGCCCTGGTAGAGACTACTATCATTGCATACTGGAGTGTGAAAATGGACAAATACAATCCTTTGTTATTGTGAAGCAAACCAGCATTATGCAAATAATAAAAATACTAGCATCATGTGATTTCTGGGTAAAGTGAGTCTGGGTAAAACCTATGGCTTTGTGTTGCTTTTATTTAGTGTCAATTGGTAAATATATTTTGCCTGTTGCTTTTCAAGGCCAGTAGAGAAGTTTATGGGAAAAGAAATGTGAATCAGAAAAAAACAAAACAGAAAATAATATATAACGATAGGCTGCTCACCAGAATACGCATATAGTTATGTTATGTTTATGCCGAGTGCACTAGTGCCCCCTTCCCTTTGGAGCTAAAAACAATAAATAATGACTTAACCCCTTAAGAACCGGGCTCATTTTTACCTTAAGGACCAGGCCATTTTTTTGCAAATCTGCCCAGTGTCACTTTTAAACGCTTTTACTTATCCAGGCCATTCTGAGATTGTTTTTTTCGTCACATATTGTACTTCATGACACTGGTAAAATGGAGTCAAAAAAATTCATTTTTATTTATAAAAAAAATACCAAATTTACCCCAAATTTTGAAAAATTTCCAAGTTTCAATTTCTCTACTTCTATAATACATAGTAATACCTCCAAAAATAATTAATTTACATTCCCCATATGTCTACTTCATGTTTGGATAATTTTGTGAATGCCATTTTATTTTTTGGGGACGTTAGAATGCTGAGAAGTTTAGAATCAAATCTTGAAATTTTTCAGAAAATTTCTAAAACCCACTTTTTCAGGACCAGTTCAGGTCTGAAGTCACTTTGTGAGGCTTACATAATAGAAACCACCCAAAAATGACCACATTTTACAAACTACACCCCTCAAGGTATTCAAAACTGATTTTACAAACTTTGTTAACCGTTTAGGTGTTCCACAAGAATTAATGGAAAATAGAGATAAAATTTCACTTTTTTGGTAGATTTTCCATTTTAATAATTTTTTTTCAGTTACAAAGCAAGGGTTAACAACCAAACAAAACTCAATATTTATGGCTCTGATTCTGTAGTCTACAGAAACACCCCATATGTGGTCGTAAACTGCTGTACGGGCACACGGCAGGGCGCAGAAGGAAAGGAATGCCATATGGTTTTTGGAAGGCAGCTTATGCTGGACTGGTTTTATGACACTATGTCCCATTTGAAGCCCCCCTGATGGTCCAAACATGCCGATGAAAGGGACTACACCTTTTACTCTTATCCCCATAAATCAAATCAGAGGCTCGACTATCTCTTTTTACATGATAAATAGCCCCAAGTCATTGATTCTAATATTCGTAGTATCAATGTCTCAGACCATGCACCAGTCCTTATGTCATTACGGATACCTGAGTTGCAGAGCAGGGAGTGGACCTGGCAACTAAACCCTACTCTATTAGATACAGCCTCCCAGGTCCGCTCCATCTCAGAAGAAATTCAGACATTTTTCGACTTGAACGCTTCCACATCCGCCTCTCCTGCCTCCATATGTGAAGCTCATAAGGCTGTCCGGGGGAAATTTATTGCTTTGGGTTCGCACCTGAAGAAAAAATGATTAGCGCAGGTTGATTCCCTGTTGAAACAGATCGCGGCGTTAGAAAGTTCTCATAAGAAGTCTTTAGCTCAGTTGAACCTCAATAATCTCGTGAACTTGAGAAATGAGCTTAAAACCTTGCTAAATGTTAAAGCAGCCAATGCATATGCTAGACTCAGACATAAACAATACGCCCACGGCGATAAGGGTAGTAAGATTATGTCAGCCATGGTCAAAAAGAGGATAGAGCAATCACATATTAAAGAGATGAAGTCCCCAAAGGGCGATTTAGTTTCTTCCACCTCTGGCATTGCGGACATCTTCACTTCTTATTACCAATCCTTATATAATATTCGCTCGCAAGAATCGGGCAATGCTCTCCCTGAAAGTAAAATATTCATAGAAAACTTCCTTTCTACTCTAAATTTACCGGTACTAGGTAGTGCGGACACAGATCCACTAACTGTCCAGGTGACCATAGAAGAACTTCAGAAAGTTCTCCGTACTGTGCCAAATGGGAAGAGCCCAGGTCCAGACGGGTTACCTGCCTCTTACTATAAGAAATTTCTAGCGGTACTAGGTCCTCATGCAGCAACTTATTTTAACTCATTACTTGAAGGTACTCCCCCAGCGCACCAGGCATTAGAGGCACATATTGTTGTATTGCCTAAACCAGGCAAATATCCCGAGAGCCCATCTAGTTACAGGCCCATATTCACTTCTGAATGCGGACATTAAAGTATGGGTGAAATTGCTAGCTTTTAGAATTGCTCCCCTCCTTCCGGGCTTGATACACCCTGACCAGTCTGGATTTGTGGGGGTAGGGAGTGCAGGGATAGCACATTTAGAGTATGCCAAGCCATCGAATTCGCTTAAGCACGCAAATCTCAACTAACACTACTCAGCATTGATGCTGAGAAGGCGTTCGATAGAGTGGACTGGTGCTATATGGAAACCATTCTTCATAGATTCGGATTTCCGCCCCAGTTCATCAAGGCAGTGCTGTCCCTGTACACCTCCCCCCACACCAGGATCAGAGTTGGTGTGCTCTCTCAGCCCTTCTCTATCTCAAACGGTACCCGGCAGGGTTGCCCCCATTCACCCACGCCTTTTATCTTAGGGCTCGAGGCCTTATTGCAGGCAATTAGACAAAACACCCAAATCAGTGGTTTAGAAGTAGGATCACAGACACACAAAATTGCTGCGTTCGCGGACGATATGCTACTCCTGCTGTCGGAACCCGTCGGAGGCTTTCCCCGTAATTCTAGACCTTTTTGAGATGTTTGGGCAGATTTCCAACTTTAAAATCAATTTATCTAAATGTACGGCTATGAGCATTAAAATACATCCCAGTACTGTTTCAAAATTAGCTGAAACATATCAGTTTACATGGGCAGACTCACATAGAAATTACTTAGGGATAAATGTCCCGAGGAGTCTGAACCAAGCCTTCCAAATAAATTACCCTCCCCTCCTTTCCAAAATACAAAAACAACTAAAAGACCTTCAGATCCCCTATCTCTCCTGGATGGGCAGGAAAAATTTGGTTAAAACTTATGTCATGCCCAAGCTACTCTATTTAATGCAAACCGGAACATTTCCTGCTATCAGTGCGAAGAGTTTTTTCCTCCTTCATCTGGAAATCAGATAAACCACGCCTGGCCTACTCTATCCTAACCAGACCAAGACACCAAGGGGGTTTTGGGATGCCAGATGTTAAAAAATACTACCTGGTCATTCAATTGAGACTTCATTCAGAACTCGTGGGGCCCTCCCTAAAACCAGGTTGTTGCATCGCCAAGAAACTGCTCTCCCCCTCTTGCCTGGCATCCTTATGGAAGGTGCAGGCCACGAGGGGTCCTGACCCCCCCCCATTACTCGCCCCCATTTCAGGTGTCCTTAACTCTTGGGCCAAGTTGGCTCTGTAGCTTAATCTCCGCAGAAGCCCCTCCCCTTTTATGCCTATAAAACTTCTCCCGTATTATTTCCAACCTGATTACATGGACGCAGGGAGCATTTGGTCCTCCTTTAAAAATGCTAGTGTTGGGGATGTACTTAGGGGTTGGGTGGTTCCATCGTTGTTGGACCTCCAGACATCGTATCGAGCCTCAAACTGGTCTTACCTTCATTACACTCACTTTTCTAGTGTCTGCCAGCAGTATATAATTACTGCACAGAGGGACTACAAACCTTCCTAGTATGATGCCATTCGGGAATCTCAGGCCCCTCGGAGACGATTGATCTCACTTCTGTACAACAAAATACTTGATGCTGATGCAGAGGGTAAGCCCCATTTTATACAAGCGTGGGAGGAGGAATTGGGTCTCACTTTTTCAGCTGATGAACTCTCGAGGATCCTTAGGCATTCTCATGGGTCCTCGAGATGTATCAGGATACAAGCTACTTACACGCTGGTACCGCACCCCTGACAAATTGCATAAAATAGACCCTTTAACATCACCTACTTGTTGGAGATGCCATACCGAAATTGGCACGGCCTTCCACATATGGAGGTCCTGTAAAAATATTAGCCCCTTCTGGAAGTCTGTCTCCACGGCCATACAACAAATTTGTTCCGTAGACACTCCCATTACTCCTCCCATGGCTCTCCTCAATTTTAACAACACCCACTATCCCCTGCATACTGGATCCCTGATCTCGCACCTTTTGGCTGCCGCCAAATTGCTCCTTCCACTGAACTGGCTGTCGGTAAGCGCACCTACATTAGTGGGCTGGATCCAGGGGGTTCAAGAAATCTGCAGGATGGAGGAACTGACTAGTTGTGAGAGCCTCTCCCACGACAGATTCCTCGACATCTGGTCGCCATGGTTTACTTGGTCCAATGGTCACACTAATATTACACGCCTCACACAGTAACGCTCAAATAAGTATTTCTGAGGGGCTTGTCTCTTGGCGCTCCTTCAAACTCCCGCCCATGCCTATGCTTCCTGCACTCTCACTTTACCTGTCTGCTTCAGTAATTACTTCATCATAGGCTGTATTGTCATGTGGCTTTGCTCGATCATCTGTTATTCATACAATTTTATGACCCGCGGGCTTGTTGCCCTTGTTTATATTGTCAAACGTACCATGCGATATCTTTAAATAAACAAAGATTTGAAAGAAGCCCCCCTGACTCACCCCTAGAGTAGAAACTCCAAAAAAGTGACCCCATTTTAGAAACTAAGGGATAGGGTGGCAGTTTTTTTGGTACTATTTTAGGGTACATATTATTTTTGGTTGCTCTATATTACACTTTTTGTGAGGCAAGGTAACAAGAAATAGATGTTTTGGTACAGTTTTTATTTTTTGTTATTTACAACATTCATCTGACAGGTTAGATCATGTGGTATTTTTATAGAGCAGGTTGTCACGGACGCGACAATACCAAACACATTATGAAAGCCATAGTTTTATTAATTTTTTGGGCGACTGTCTTGTGTAGGGGCTCATTTTTTTCGGGATGAGATGATGGTTTCATTGGAACTATTTTAGGGTGCGTATGACTTTTTGATCGCTTGCTATAACACTTTTTGTGATGTAAGGTGACCAAAAAAAAAGGCTTTTTACACCGTTTTTATTTTTTACGGTATTCATCTGAGGGGTTAGGTCATGTGATATTTGTATAGAGCAGGATATTACGTACGCGGCGATACCTAATATGTATACTTATTTTTTTTTATTTAAGCCAGTTTTACACAATGATTTCATTTTTGAAACAAAAAAAATCATGTTAGTGTCTCCATAGTCTGAGAGCCATAGTTTTTTCAGCGATTTTCTTGGGTAAGGTATGATTTTTGCGGGATGAGATGACGATTTGATTGGTACTATTTTGGGGTGCGTATGACTTTTTGATTGCTTGCTTTTACACTTTTTGTGATGTAAGGTGCCTTTTTTACACCATTTTAATTTTTTTACGGTATTCACCTGAGGGGTTAGGTCATGTGATATTTTTATAGAGCAGGTTATTACGGATGCGGCGATACCTAATATGTATACTTTTTTTATTTATGTAAGTTTTGCACAATAACAGCTTTTTTAAAACAAAAAAAAGATGTTTTAGTGTCTCCATATTCTGAGCCATAGTTTTTTTTTTTTTTTTTTGGGCGATTGTCTTAGGTAGAGGCTCATTTTTTGCGGGATGAGGTGATGGTTAGATTGGTACTATTTTGGTGGGCAAACGCCTTTTTGATCGCTTGCTGTTGTACTTTTAGTGATGTAAGGTGACAAAAAAATGGTTTATTTAGCACAGTTTTTATTTTTTATTTTTTATGGTATTCATCTGAGGGGTTAGGTCATGTGATATTTTTATAGAGTCGATACGGATGCGGCGATACCTAATATGTCCATCGGGCTGCCTTTTTATGCCATCGGATCCCCATTACAGCAGCACGGGGACCCGATTGCCACTGCACTCTCCCCCCGAACCACCTGGAAACACCGCAAACCGCAGGTCTGAATTGACCTGCGGTTTGTGGCGATCGCCGATATGGGGGGTCCTCGGCATTGTCGCAGAATCCTGCTGAATGATTTCGTAAATGCACATGACGTACCGGTACGTCATGTGTCCTTAAGTACCAGGGCATCATGACGTACCGGTACGTCATGTGTCCCCAACAGGTTAAAAATGTAGGCTCTCAAGGCATAACTAAACTACCCAGAAAAATTTCTACAGCCTATCCCAAATGGGAAAGAAGAGGCAAAACCGAAATATTAATCATAAAAATATCAAAAAGACTTTATTAACCTCTTAACGACTGGGCCTATTTTTATTTTTGCTTTTTTTTCCCCCTCCCCATTTACCAATAGCCATAACTTTTTTTATTTTTCTGTTCACATAGCCATATGAGGGTTTATGTTTTTGCGGGACAAGATGCATCTTTTAACGGCACCATTTAATTTACTATGTCTTGTATTGGAAAACGGGAAAACATTATTTGTAGGGTAAAATAGAAAAAAACTAAAAAAGCTTTGAAAAATGACATGACGCCCTTATTTTGCAGCTCAATACAATTAAAAGTAAAAACCTTTGGAAATTTTTATTTTTATTTTCTTTGCATTGCCATTTTTTGACAACCATAACTTTTATATATTTTGGTCTACAGAGCTGTATGAGGACTTGTTTTTTGCAGAACGAACTGCAGTTTTTGTGGCATGTATGGCTTTCTGAACACTTTTATTCAATATAGAGGGACAGTTTAGGCTACTTTCACACTAGCGTTCGGGTGTCCGCTCGTGAGCTCCGTTTGAAGGGGCTCACGAGCGGCCCCGAACGCATCCGTCTGGCCCTAATGCATTCTCAGTGGAGGCGGATCCACTGAGAATGCATCCGCCTGCCAGCGTTCAGCCTCCGCTCCGCTCAGTGAGCGGACACCTGAACGCTGCTTGCAGCGTTCGGGTGTCCGCCTGGCCGTGCGGAGGCGAGCAGATCCGTCCAGACTTACAATGGAAGTCAATGGGGACGGATCCGCTTGAAGATGACACCATATGGCTCAATCTTCAAGCGGATCCGTCCACCATTGACTTTCAATGTAAAGTCTGAACGGATCCGCTCAGGCTACTTTCAGACTTAGAAATTTTTCTAAGTTATAATGCAGACGGATCCGTTCTGAACGGATGCAAACGTCTGCATTATAGGAGCGGATCCGTCTGATGAAACATCAGACGGATCCGCTCCGAACGCTAGTGTGAAAGTAGCCTTAGGGGGACTAAAGGTGGCAATAGTTCAGACATTTTAAAAACGCATCGATACGTAATGTTTTTTATTGTTTATATATTTTTATATGTAAAATTGGGAAAGGGGGGTGATTTAAACTTTTAATATTTTGGTGAGTTTTTTTACTTTTATTTTTAACTCTTTTTATTTCATAACTATTAGCGCCCTTAGGGGGTTAGAACCTGGGCTCTTTTGATCCCTTGTCCTATTCATTCTAATAGAGATCTATGAGGGTGAATAGGATTTTGACGCACTCCCTGCTGAGGTGTGTCTCCTGTACAGCTTAGCAGGGGAGGTTACTATGCTATGCCCTGGGAAGTCTCAGCAGGCCTCAGACTGTCATAGTAACTTATCGGAGCCCCAGAATTTCACAGCAGGAGAGCCAATTGGAATTCATAGGGAGCCACATCCCTCTGCCTTACCTCACAACTACCACGATCGCTGTTGATCGCAGCATTTGAGTGGTTAAATTACGTGGTTCGGTACAATCGCACGTACAGCATTATGGGTTTAAAGGGTTTCTGTCACTAGAATTTTCACTACTAAACTGGCTGACATTAGCGATGTGCTAATGTCAGCTGCACCTAACTATGCTATTCTTGTGATTATTCATGCCCCTGTTTACTGCAGAATTCCTACTTTAATAATATGCAAATTAGCCTCTAGGAGCAGGGGGGCGTTGCTCCTGCTCCTAGAGGCTCCGTTCTCCCACCTCATTACACGCCCTCCAAGGCTTGATTGACAGGGCCAGGCAGTGTTCGCATTCTCCTGCCGCCCCTGTGCGCTGAGGAAATCTTGCGCCGTTCAGTATTCGGCGCAGGCACGGTGAGGAAGCTGGCATCCAGCGAGCGTCCTTCCCTCACAGCCTTTTACTGTATGAAAGTGATGGCAATGTTATGTAGTGCTGTGTAACATGATTAAAACTATACCTTTGTCTAGTTAGTGATCTTTCAAAACGCCAGAAAAAGAACTTTGTGTGGTATGCAAATAAGGTCCAAAGTGCCCAGCAGGGCGTCACCAACAGTTCAAGGAGCCCAAGCACACCTCTTCCCAGTGCCCAAGAGCGCTTCTGCTATCGATCCCACAAGCACCTCTTCACTTGTTCCCAGAGCCAAAGACGGCCCATTCACTTGTTCCCAGTACCTCTCCTTCTAGTTCACCCCCTCTTTTGCTATGCCACATAATTCTTTTGAACATTGCATTCATTGTTAGCGCTTGCCTCGGCCAAATGTCACCCAAGCGCAAGGACTGCTGTGGGCATGGACTCACTGTAGATAGTGCACATGACCCGAGCCCTGTGACGGTGGGTATTGTGTCCAATACTCACCATCAATATAGAAAAAGTGGTGAACCCTTTTAAGTTAAACCTTTTTAAAGAACTTTTGATAATGTTATATTTAATTTTCCATGACAATCCTATATATAAAAAACATTAAATCCTGCAGTTTTTGCACTGGCCACTAAGCCTAAGATAAGAGCCATATGGCTGCTGTAAAGCGTATCTCTAGATGCTGTTAACAGCTCAAGCAAGATAGAAACCCCCATAATTGTGTTCAGGAAAATCTGCAATCAGCAAATAAAAACAGGTTACAAGGCTTCCTCTCTAGACACTACTCTCTCTCCTTCCTTTGGGCCAGAGGAGAGCATCGCTAGAAAGAGCACCTCCTGCTTACATGGTACGGAACTGATCAATGCGAATCATGAGTGTGGCTTCATCCTCCTACTGCGACAACCCATTTAATGACTTACCTGAGATATTAATCCATTAGTTGATTAAACCTGCTGTATGTAATGGGTTGACGGGACTTATAGTCCTACACCAGCTGGAGAAGCACAGATCTGTTAGGGTTATGCTCCCATTGTGTTGTGTAGCACAAAGCTGCAATACAAAAAAAAAAAAGTCCTAAATGTATTCTATTAACTGGAGCTGACGAGACATCCAGTAAATTACAGTTTCACAACTTTTAGAGCTACAGCAGTTTTCTGGCCTATTCTTAAATTCGCTTTTAGTTGGCAGGACATTCTACTACATGTAGTTCCACAACCACATGATGCAAGGTATGTTGCCAAAGCATGACACATAATGATTAACTCAGAAGCTGGTGTACCCGAACTGTGGCACAAAAAGCTAATCATTGGCTCTGAGTGTTAGAACGGAAGTCACATATTTTATGCTAATCAAAAACCTAGACATGATGTAAGACTCTTATCTGCAGCAAAAAACAATAGCAGCCGCACATCTGGGATTTGCTTTTGTAGATGAAGAATAGGCTTGGGTGGCAGTAAGTCTTTCAGATGGAAGCAACATGCGCACACATATCTAGGTGGCTGGTCAGGGTCCAGTGTCAGCACCAAGGAAACGTGGGCAGATGCCATGGCCCACTGGGCATATGTGGAATTAATTATCTCAGCAAGCATGACTTATGCTTTTCAAGTGGAGGTCCACTGTGATGTCGTTCAAGGGCCTAGATATGTCTGGAGTCAACTCTGGGCTGACATAATGCCAGGCAAACTAATACAGTTATCACCTCAGTGATATGTTACTTGGTCTTATTGAGCTTCTGGTTGGGTTCTGCTCCAGTGTAAGAATACATTGTCTATATTGTGTTCCCAAAAATAGCTGGAACAATGTCAGTGTTGTCTGCCAACATCTCTTCGGCTCGGAATCGGGGGCAGACAGTAGTTATAAAATAAAGAAAGCTAACAACGAAGGGGATTGTAGAATAGGCTGGTGATAAAAGTGCAGGCATATATACAGTTGCAAGAAAAAGTATGTGAACCCTTTGGAGTGATGTGGATTTCTGCACAAATTGGTCATAAAATGTGATCTGATCTTCATCTAAGTCACAACAATAGACAATCACAGTCTGCTTAAACTAATAACACACAAAGAATTAAATGTTACCATGTTTTTATTGAACACACCATGTAAATATTCACAGTGCAGGTGGAAAAAGTATGTGAACCCCTAGACTAATGACATCTCCAAGAGCTAATTTGGAGTGAGGTGTCAGCCAACTGGAGTCCAATCAATGAGATGATATTGGAGGTGTTGGTTACAGCTGCCCTGCCCTATAAGAAACACACACCAGTTCTGGGTTTGCTTTTCACAAGAAACATTGCCTGATGTGAATGATGCCTCACACAAAAGAGCTCTCAGAAGAGCTACGATTAAGAATTGTTGACTTGCATAAAGCTGGAAAGGGTTCTAAAAGTATCTCCAAAAGCCTTGCTGTTCATCAGTCCACGGTAAGACAAACTGTCTATAAATGGAGAAAGTTCAGCACTGCTGCTACTCTCCCTAGGAGTGGCCGTCCGGTAAAGATAACTGCAAGAGCACAGTGCAGACTGCTCAATGGGGTGAAGAAGAATCCTAAAGTGTCAGCTAAAGACTTACAAAAGTCTCTGGCATATGCTAACATCCCTGTTAGCGAATCTACGATACATAAAACACTAAACAAGAATGGATTTCATGGGAGGATACCACAGAGGAAGCCACTGCTGTCCAAAAAAATCATTGCTGCACGTTTACAGTTTGCACAAGAGCACCTGGATGTTCCACAGCAGTACTGGCAAAATATTCTGTGGACAGATGAAACCAAAGTTGAGTTGTTTGGAAGAAACACACAACACTATGTGTGGAGAAAAAGAGCCACAGCACACCAACATCAAAACCTCATCCCAACTGTGAAGTATGGTGGTGGGGGCATCCTGGTTTGGGGCTGCTTTGCAGCGTCAGGGCCTGGACGGATTGCTATCATCTAAGGAAAAATGAATTCCCAAGTTTATCAAGACATTTTGCAGGAGAACTTAAGGCCATCTGTCCACCAGCTGAAGCTCAACAGAAGATGGGTGTTGCAACAGGACAACGACCCAAAGCATAGAAGTAAATCAACAACAGAATGGCTTAAACAGAAGAAAATACGCCTTCTGGAGTGGCCCAGTCAGAGTCCTGACCCCAACCCGATTGAGATGCTGTGGCATGACCTCGAAAGCGATTCACACCAGACATCCCAAGAATATTGCTGAACGGAAACAGTTCTGTAAAGAGGAATGGTCAAGAATTACTCCTGACCATTGTGCACGTCTGATCTGCAACTACAGGAAACGTTTGAAGGTATTGCTGCCAAAGGAGGTTCAACCAGTTATTAAATCCAAGGGTTCAAATACTTTTTCCACCTGCACTGTGAATGTTTACATGGTGTGTTCAATAAAAACATGGTGACATTTAATTCTTTGTTTGCTATTAGTTTAAGCAGACTGTGATTGTCTATTGTTGAGACTTAGATGAAGATCAGATCACATTTTATGACCAATTTGTGCAGAAATCCATATCATTCCAAAGGGTTCACATACTTTTTCTTGCAACTGTAGGTTAGGCCTCATGCACACGGCCGTTGTTTTGATCCACATCCCAGTTTTGGCGGCTCGGATGCGGACCCATTCACTTCAATGGGGCCGCATAAGATGCGGACAGCACTCCGTGTGCTGTCCGCATCCGTTTCTCCGTTCCGTGGTCCGCAAAAAAAATATAACCTGTCCTATTCTTGTCTGCGTTTTGCAGACAAGAATAGGCAGTTACTGTATATTAATGGCTGTCCGTGCCGTTCCGTAAATTGCGGAACGCACACGGACGCCATCCGTGTTTTGCGGATCCACGGTTTGCGGACCGCAAAACACACAACGGTCATGTGCATGAGGCCTTATTGTGTTCATATCTCTAAATTAGTGGTGCATACTGGGTGGTTTTTAACGCTTTCTTTTCCATGTATGTATGAAATTGTGACAGTGTTTTCATTACTTGTGCCATCAACCGGGTATAAATGTGCTATAAAACAGCATGGATATTCTCCACTCCTGGACCTCTTGTCTTACTTCATGAATTTTCCCCCTGTTCTTGCTAGTCTACAGATAGTAGAAGAGACTAAATCCGAATAATCCTGTGGGATCAGACAAATATCTAATATGTATGGAGGCAGGGGTCAAGTCCTGGGAAAAAAAAGTGTGGGAACTCACCCAAGATCCACTGCCACCCCGATTCCCCCCCCCCCCAAAAATAAATAAATAAAAAATAAATAAACTAAAAAGAACTGATTTGGATTTGCGCTATATGTCTGTTCAGGCCTAATTCGTCTCTTTCATATTATAAGCTCCCCTTATATATAATTTACTTAAAGTTCTGAAGACTCAGGGTTGCTGGCTGGCTTGGCCTCAGGGGTGCTGGCAGGCTTGGCCTCAGGGGTGCTGGGTGGCTTAGCCTCAGGGGTGCTGGGTGGCTTGGCTTCAGAGTGCTGGCAGGCTTAGCCTCAGGGGTGCTGGCTGGCTTGGCCGGGCAGAAGGAGTGTGGGAGACTGTGAGGCCTTTTTTCTCCAAGCTGCTGTAGAAAAAAAATATTTTTCATTACACCTCAGGTCAGACCACCAATCAGACCCCCAATGTTAATCAGACCTCAGCTAACAGCCCCAATAAGATCCCCAATGTTAATACGACCCCAATAAGACCTCAGATCACACCTCAGCTCAGACCCCAATATGAATGACCCCCAATCAGACCTCAGATAAGAGCCCTATGCCTCATAGCAGCCCCCAGTGCCTCTCACCAGAGGCCCCCCAGTGCCTCTCACCAGAGGCCCCCCAGTGCCTCTCACCAGAGGCCCCCCAGTGCCTCTCACCAGAAAAATAAATATAAAAAACACTTACCCTCTCCTGCTCCTGGACGCCGCCGCTCCTCTCCTCCTACGCGATGATCCTGCTGTCAGCTGTGCTGTGAAGGCTGCGCATAGCATGATGTCACAGAGCGCCTCATGCCTGTGCGCAGCCCTGCACAGCTGACAGCCGAGGACCAGGAAGCGGTGAGTACAAAGCCTTTACTGCTTCCTGGTCCTTTTGCCCGGTGTTAAAGACGGGCGGCCCTGAAAGGGAACAGCGTTCCTGCTATGAAAAAAGTGCAGGAACGCCGTTCCCGCAGGACTCTAGCCCTGTATGGAGGCCTTCACACAACAGTTAGGTGGTGGTGGAGGATCAGGCATGTTAGAGTACAGGAGTTCTGGAGACAACCGAGTACAGTGCTCCGCCATTTCCGAAACTCCCATAGAGATGAATGGAACGGCAATACTCATGCCCAATCTGTTGTTCAGTTAACTTTGGGGGGGCCGCAAGGGGTACAGTGCGCCCGTTTTCATGATCCTGATCTAATAGTTATCCCATATCCTGTGGATAGGGGATAATGTCTCACAACCGGAATACCACTTTGAGGCTAATGATTAAAAGTGAAAAAAGTACAGGAGAACATTTAGAAAAAGCGTGCATGAAAATAGGCGTAGAACTCACATAGACTCCATGACAGGTCATTGTTAGCATTATACATAATCGGTGTTCTCACACTTGTCACATAAGCAACTTTCCAAAAATATGAAAAATATCTTCGTCAAATCAAAAGAAGAGGTGTGGGAACCTGACATTTGATGAATGTGTCAGAAGACAAGTTCATATTACAAGTCAGCAATCCTCTGTAGTTTTTAGGACATACCCTAACCCTAAGTTCACACTTGTGCGTTTTACAGCGCGTTCGAACGCGCTGTAAAACACATAACCGATGCAAACCAATGCTTCCCTATGGGACTGGTTCACATTTTCGCGTTTTACAGCGCGTTTGAACGCGCTGAAAAACGCCCGACGCATAAACAAGTTCTTGAGCTTCTTTGGGGCGTTTTGTCGCGCGTTTGCGGCCATAGGACACTGCTGTCAATCACACAAACGCGCGTGTTGACTATGGACAAAAACGCTCACAAAAACGTGCGACAAAAACACGCGTTAAACGCGCATATCAAATACGCTCAGGTCTGAACCCAGTGTAAGAAATCCTTATGCTGAATGTGGCATTTAGTAAGTAGTTTATGTGGAATGATTTATTGTTCTGGAACATTATAGGATCTAGACTAGAGCATCTAGTTAAAGGGGTTGTCCAAGTTATTTTTATTGATGACCTATCCTCAAGATAGGTTACCGATGTCCGCAGTGGTAAGCAGGTGTAATTACACCTAACCCGTCCCATTCATTTCAGTGCAACAGCTCATATCTATACAAGATGCCTCGATCCTATGAAGAGGAGGCAGCGTTGGCATGGCCCGCACCTTCTCTTCAACGGCTGATCGGTGGAGGTTTCGGAAACCCACCGATCTGATATTGATGATCCTGAAGACAGGTCATCAATAAAAATAACTTGGACAACCCCTTTAAGTCTGTAGGAGAGCTCCATGTTCACCTGAGCATACACATCAATAGCACAATGTGCCATTTTTTTAAGTAAATTTTTTGAGTTTTGGCGCAGACCCAAGAAAATGACAGTTTCATGTGTTTTACACAGGTTGAGGATAGGGATGAGCGAATCGACTTCAGATTAAACATCCGAAGTCGATTCACATAAACCTTTATTAGAATACTGTACGGAGCGAGCACTCCGTTTAGTATTAGAATGTATTGGCTCCTATGAGCCGAAGTTATTACTTCGCTAAGTCTCACGGGACTTGGGGTAATAACTTCAGAAATGAATTTCTACTGTAAAAAAAACATTTTACCAAACTCTGGTTACGGTTCCAATCTGGTATCTGATTGGCTGCTATGGGCAACTAAGCCAGTTCTACTTTACACCAGTTTGATAAATGAACCCATAAGTATATTGGATATATAAGTATATAGGGAATCCTTTATGATTAGATATACGCCACTTTTTGGCGTATATCTGTTGCAGATAGGTTTTTTATGGAAAAATCTGCGTCTTATGACCCGTCTACACCGCTCACGCCAGTGCCAAAAACGGTTGTGTGGGTGGACCAGCAGGCCCGTCTCTTATCATTTTCTATGTGTTTTTGGTGTAAAAAAATCTATTAAATCTACACCAAGGGAGCTGATGTAGATTTAAGTTTGGTGAATGCCAGCGGATCATGTGCCAAATGTAAATTACCATATTTTTTTCCCTATAAAATGCAAGTTTTTCCACCCAAAGTGAGGGAAAAATATCAGTGCGTCTTATGTGGGAATACTAATGCTTCCAAAATCTGAGGTCTGCTTGGTGGTCTAATTAACATTGGGGGTCTGGGTTAAGGTCTGATTAACATTGGGGATCTGATCTAAGATCTGATTAACATTGGGGGTCTGATTAAAAAATTTTTTTTTCTTATTTCCCTCCTCAAAAAACCTAGGGTCTTATGGGCAGGTGCGTCTTATAGGGCGACAAATACGTGCATTGTAAAACTAGGTTAGAATATGAATATACTCTTTTTTTTTTTTTATCACCATGTTTATACTAGTTGTGCGTGCACTTTGTATTGCTAGTTTCGCAGCCACGTGAGTATGTACGCTGTTTTCTTGCGTTTTGGAATGGGAATTCTTACATAAAAGCACAGCTGTGTGAAGAAGAATGTTCTGCCAGCCTGATAGCAGTCACTTTAGATGCTTTGTGTAACCTTTTCAGCTAATAGCCTGCAGCAGTATTGCACTTCCAGCACTGTTAATATACACCCCCATGTACTGACTGGGTGTTACAAGAGATGTGGAATGTCTCATTTGTAACATTCCCCATTGACATCCACTAAAGTTAGTGTTTTCTTAAAGGGGATGTCCAATATAATAAAAAAAATCTCTATAATTAAAAACCTCAACCTCTTCAATGTCTTAAAATTAAAATCCATAAAACCAGCATATAGTCACCTGTTACTCCTGCGCCATTTTCTATGGTGCTCCTGCAGTACTCCTGATGCTTAGACGACATTGACTCCAGCAGTCGCATAGCCCCAGTTGTTTGTGTGTGTACCTCCTGTTATTTGCTGCTGCATATTTTCTACAATGTGGCATCAAGAAGAAGTTATTTCCATGACACAAATTTTCTAGGCCAAGAACTGAGTCTGTGGTATGATAATTGTCTCTGCCTGCACAATTGTCAGGTGTCTACAACTAAGCTCCTCTCGATGTTGTAACCACGCCAAGAATCACCCTGTATATTCTTAGCCCAGTCTTGAAAACTGCGCAGCAAAAACCCTCAGCTGCATGTACCATGGGGTTCTCTTTTATAGAGCCACCATATATTGATAAAATGGCGATCCCCTGTTCACAGAGGTCACAGTTGGGCAAATCCTAGGAGATCTGGATGTCTCCTGCCACATGAAGCCCTGTGACTACAACTGCTATGGTTGATACAGGACCCACAGACTTAAAGGCCGCCTTGAACATAAATTCCTGCTGCCAGTATCAGGACAGTGTACGTAGCTGCATATACTGTACATCTCTCCCAGGCATGGGTATGTAGTTATCTTGGGAAGTGGTCTAGGCTTAGGATGCTGATAGTGCATGTGGTACCATCAGGGGTGTAGCTAGAACTGACTGGGTCCCACAGCAAATATTTATACCACCACCAACAACAACAACTTTTTTGCAACCCTCTCCTCTCGTGTAACCCCCACTCCGGTGTCTAGTCAAGATCTCTTTCGTAGACCAGCCCCAGACAAATCGCACATCTTTGGGGTTTATCAGGACCAGCGCTCTCTATGCCAGAATTGATATCCCCTGTGCTTCCAGAGAATGCGCCTAGTTCATGACGAAGTGCACAGCTTGTCATAAATTAGGCACATCCTCCTAAACACAACTAATCATACCACCATGGGTTAAATGGTTAGTACTGTTTCACGCAAATGGGTACCCAGGTCCTCAGACAAGTATAAACAGAAAATGATAGGTGACCTTAAATAATACTTAACTTTTATTAGTCTATTAAAATAGTAGCCCATTTTAATAAAAAAAATTGACAAACAGTGACGCACAACATTACGTAGACACATATGACTTCAAACTTTAAAAAAGGAGCGATATAGCCAGTGAGTAATTCATAGTCAGGATATACATAGGGGGAGGTGGGGATCCAAGTGCTGGGTCTCTTCCCATATAAAACCCTACTCAGCTTGGTCTAAATTTCAAAACCCAGGGGGCAAAATGCTCACGCTAAAGAGGACGACCCCACTGTGTCACTCCTGTCTACCTAGATGTCCCTCTTAGACCCTACATAGCGCCGATTGACTACCCATCTTCGTCAGGAGTGGGTGGCAAGAGAGGTACCCTAATGCTAATCAATTGACTTTCCCAAGTAACTCCCTCAACGCGTTTCGTTGGCCTGGGCCAACTCATCAGGGGATTCGCAGAAAACATGTTAGCACAAAAGAGGACTTAGCTTCTAAGTAGATCTGAAATCTTCATTCCATCGTGTAGGGGTTCAGTCTGTTTCACCATTCACTTTCCCCCATAGGAATAGCCTTCCACTTTTGGATACTGTGCCGTGTCCAGTCGGGCTTCCAGCTTGTGCATATGGCAACAGCGCCTGTCAGCCATTAAGGCCTATACACACAATCACATATATACAAACATTTACAGCCATATTTACACTTACACAAGTAGGAAGGCAGACCAGAAAACCTCCCCTTCCCTTCCTGTTGGTTCTGACAAAGAGAATCTTCCAGTCTGCAAGAAGGTTCTTCAGGAAAGTGAGGGGAAAGCAGAATGGTGGTATAGCATGCCTGGAGCTCTGTAGAACGGCCATAGCTGGTGGGAAGGGCCTCTGCTCAGGGCCTGCACTTGTTTCTTGACATGCGGTGCGCCTACAGGCTGTCTGATAGACACATCCTTTTACTGACCTGATTCTCCCAACATGCTCATATGAGGTCACCACGATCCACTTGTTCTCTCAAAGGTCCTGCAAACACTCTGTTACTGTTAGGACATTGTCTCATTGAAGGTGTGCTCCTGGGGGCCTGCCATGACAAAATCATTTAGTACTGCTCCTGGGCCCCTTCTGAGTTGGGGCCCCCCAAGTAGCCGCTTCCCATGCTTCCCTTATAGCTACTCCACTGGGAACCATGGTCCCAGCATGCTCTGATCTTTTGTCAGGCCATGCTGAGAGTTCTACTTTCACACAAGTTATTTTCATTGGGACTTGCCTAGTATGACTTCACCCTAAATTTTAAATGGATCTTGTGAATGCCATGGGGTGTCCATTCACTTTTCACTTTTGCTATGGGACCAAGCACTCTTGCCTGTTCAGCAAGCCATATGTGGCGGCAGTATTGAGATCTGTAGGAGCTATGGAAATAGCTACACACACCGTATATGTGGCTGTCCCTGGCTACATTGGCTTTATGAACGGCACAGCAGTCAAGTCGCCCTCATTCTCTGGAAAGGTGGGAGTTCCAAAGAGTGGGTGCATGTCCTTGCATTTGAATGGACACCATGTAAAGTTGTCAGGGACGTACCGAGACATATGGAATGGACGTTCCCACGACAGGTGGCAGGAGATCTGTGAGGCTGGCAACACGTGGTTTGATCTGACATGTTTTCCTTTTGGATCAAATGACGTCTGTGTTTCTGGTGCTTGCCACACCTTCTATCCCCAGGTGATGCTATTGTGGTCATTTAACCTTCCCTATTTATTGTTTCTCCCACAATGCTGTGCGGTTTATAGCTTCTGTTGGAGTTGTGGTTAGCTTGTGTTCGGTTCTCGGCTGAGTTCCTGGTGCTACCAAAGCTTCATTGAAGATAAGTGTTTACGTTCCCTTTTGTATGCTGTGTATTGTCTTTCCCTGATTGTCATTAGGCCTGAGAGAGACTCCTGTTCGTCCTTCCCTTTGGAGGAACAGGTTGACTCAGTACTGACAGGGTTCTATAGGGCGAGATAGGATTCTAGGTATCCGGTGTATGAACTTGTCTACCTTTGGGGCCTGTTCATACTGGTAGTCAGTCAGGACTGGAGTTAGGGTTTTCTCTAGGAGGCGTCCATTCTCCTTCCCTAGTTTCCAGGCCTTATTCCGGTATCCCCTTTCCCTCCTATGCTCGGTGTGGTGTTTTCCTCCCACACACGAGCGTGATAAAAGTTTTACTTCCACTGTGGTTTCTCTTTTCCCTTTAAAAGACCATTTTATGGAATTTCCACTAGGAATAGAACAGCCACCGTTGAATGTAATCAAGTATTTTACTGTAGGTTTCACAATGTGACATGACTTCTGGTCACGTCTACAGATATTATGTTACTAAAATATTGATGTTAAGCTTGTAGATACTGTACATATAATAAAGACAAAAAAAAGAATACAGCTTCACATATAATATGCGTATGCTTCATTTAACCATTCTATAAATATGTTGCAATATCTCATAGAAATTCAAGTTCTTAGTTATTGAATTAGTCACTAACCCCCCCTGCATACCATCTGGATTGCAACATTAGATTGTCCTGAAAAGGCTTATGACCTGCAAGTCTTCACTATTCAGCCATTATTAGGCAACATATACAGTCTACAATAATGTTGTCTGATGTGGCGATTGCTGGCCCTGCAGGATGCTGACTGGGAAGGGCAGTGTACGTGCCCTCTAGAATTGGCTCTCTTACAATCTGTAACCCAACTCTGACATGAGCGTCTACCTCTATTTGGAATGTATGTTGTGAAATCAAAGCTGTTGCAGCGTCATGCCAACAGCTAAATATATAGCCCAAGAAAGAGGGCATGGGGGCAGCGAGTTGCCTGTCTCCTGCAAAGCAGATGTCTTATGGTCAGACATACCAAGACCAGTAGTTCTTTATATCACATTGCTTCAGATATATTTCACATACACTTAAAGTGAAGCTCCATGTAGTATTCATATTGGCTTTATGTTTAGTGTGTGTGTGTGTGTGTGTGTGTGTGTAATTATATATATATATATATATATATATATATGTATATATATATATATATATACACACAGAATATATAGAAATACTTTTGCGGTTTTCACTTATTTTTTTGTTTGTTTTTACTGTGATCAACTTGGTAAACAATTCCTGTTGTCACATGGAAACTGTCAACAAGCTGGGTTGTTGATTAAAGGATTTATGCTGATGGCATATTTGTAGTCAGGAAGGTTTTAGTTTTTTTTTTTTTCCTAATATGAGGTAATTGACTACTATCAGCATTGTTGAATAATAGGTGGAACTTGATGATCTTTTTTTCAGATGTGTGTGTTTTTTCAGCCTTACTATGTTACAATGTTCTTGATGGTTTTTAAGGGTCATTGAGCTTTCACAAAACTTTTAATATGTCAAAGAAACGTATCAAAGGTTTTGATCAGTGAGAGTCTGAGTGCTGAGACCCTCACTGATCGCTAGAAAGAGGAGAGAGAAGCGCTCACATAGTGCGCTCTCACATCAGTGATCCTATCTAGCACTGCTGTGACTGAGATGTGGTGCATTTGGTGAGTTGGCAAAAGGTATGAGACAAATAGAAGAGAGAATAATTGCAGGATCAGACTATACAGGGTTTGTTTGTAGTCTGTAACCATGGAGACACGATTCTGCACAGGAGCTGTATATACAAAATGGTAGATATTTATAATAGATAGAGATACATATAAAGATATTTACAAAGCTGCAAGATTCATTGGAATCACTAACTGCTGCCGCATTGGTGGCAGGTGTCATGAGTGTTCTTTATTTTACAGTCAAATATTCAAAAAAAAAAGTCTATAAATTTAGGCCCATGATCATTAATAAGAAAGTTTTTGACTCCCAGGTCACATATTCTCCAACCGGAGTCTCTGTTCATTTTTATTCTCCTTCCAAATCAGACCACCATGATTACTTCTTTCAGCCACGAATTGTCTCTTCAGCGTTTGCTGCCTAGATGTCTTTGGTACCTCACTCTTTCAGCACATTTTAACTTAATGCCCACCATATACATAAACTTCCCATCCTCCTTCCCCTTTAACAGTACCATCCTACTGCTTCCCCAAATACTATGCCCGCTGCTGCTCCAGTGGCCTTAAAACTATAGTTACCACTAAAAATTTAGGGGATAATTTATCAAACAGAAATACGCCTAAATTAGGCATTTTTCTGGCGTAGATTGCAGTGTAAAGGTCCTTTGTGCCGCAATCTGCGACTACTCCCCACTCACGTCTAAAAAAAGTGGCCGTGGCGTGGAAGGGGACGGGCCGACTCATTTATCATTTTCTACGCCTGCTAGGAAGCTGTTTTAGATTTAGAAGTGGCGGAGGATCCACCGAAGTTATGTAGAGGCCCGCGCCTCTTCATAACTCCAGCGGATCCACCGCCAGGTATAGGGGTTATTAAGACCGACGTCTAAAACGCCCATCTTAATAACTGTGCCCCAAACAGTGGTAATATTACCCCACACACTTTGTGCCTGACATAGTAATAGTGCCTCCCTTCGTACCACACACTGTAATAGTGACCAGCTTAATGGTGCTCCCTGAGTTGAATCAACAAATAATTGTTCTCCCTACACAGTAATAGTGCCTTATTACAGCCTTCACACAGTAACAATGCTCTACTTTTTGTCCGCACACAGTAATAGTGCCCCAAAACCAGTAGTAGTGCCCCCATACAGTAATAATGCCCCATTGTGACTTTTCTTTTACAGTATTAGGGCCCCTTACTGGTCTCTTCACAGTATTAGTGCACCTTACTGGCCATACACAGTAATAATAGCCTCTTAGAAATAGTATCCCTTTAGTGCCCTCTTCAAAGTTATAGTGACCTCTTACTGCTGTTACAATAATGGTGCCACACACACAGATAAAATTGTCTCCATTCTCACAATAAATGGTGCAGCTGAGGCTGCAGGCCTCTTTAAGCCCGTGGACTGCTCATTTAGGGGCATTGCGCAAGTGGGCACAGTGAAGTCATTGCATCATTCACCACCTGCATAGAACCACGGAACATCATGGGCCAAAGGACTGAAGTGCTGACAGTGTACAGTATGTCATAGCAAAGAGCCAGTGGTTTCCTGCTCCACAATAGTGTTCAACTGTATCTGCATTCAGTTGAAGACTGTTTTACTGAACTTAAAGAGGTTTTCTGGGTGTTATACTGAATATAGGCCATCAATATCTGATCATTGGAGGTCAGACTCCTGGTACTCCATTTCTTGGAAGGAGCTGCTGCACTTGAGGGAGCATTATTGCTTCTTCCACTGCCTGTGACATAACAGTCACATGTGCTTCATGCAGCTCAGTCCCATACAAGAGAATAGGACTGAGCTGCAATACCAAACATACCCACCATATAATGTATGGTGCTGTGCTTGGTATACTATGAAGAAGTCTCAGCACTTGTATAGTGTTGTGGCCTGTGCAAACAACTGATTGGTGGAGGTTGCGGGAATTGGACCTCCACTAACCTAATATTGATGACCTATCCTGAGAATAGGTTATCGATATTTAACTCCAGGAAAACCTGTTTAAAGGGGCACTAGCTCTTGGGCCCATGGAAAGAGGGTTCCAACTCTCGCTGTTCCTATTACCTTTACTATTGGGTGTCAAGAACCTGTGCATGACTTCCCTCTCTAGAAGAACTACATTCTTACCAAGCAGGCTGGGGAATTGTTAATTTTTTAAAATTCTTTTTGCGCTTTGAGTGCAGTACGTGAAAAGCAAAAGTTGTTCTAGTTGCAGGTTCTTGGCCCCAGTGTCAGCTTCCAAAGGAATTGTCTTCTGCTGGAGCATTGGGGCCTATTAGTGTGTCAGAGCCTGAGCCTACCAAGAGAGTTTCTGTTGCTGTAGTGGGACAGTCCTACCCAGTGTGGTATTCATATACAGCTCTAGCAGGTCAATTTATGGATTTATGCAAAACAATGGAATACATTTAATGAGCAATGTAGTCAAAATCATATTCTGATATGACATAGATACATGTGAAAAGATTCAACTGGTAAAGTCCACGATCCTCAATGATTTCCAGAGTGAAAGCGCATTACACCCTTGGCAATACTCAGAGTTTACGTTTGACCCAACATTCTAAGCAAATGGCCAGTTTAAGTTTAAGATGCATATGGAGGAGAAGAAGAAAGAGCATGGTATTTGAAGAACAGTAGGGAGTGTAAGATGATTATAGAAGAAAAGCAAAGAATAATATAATAATATAATGGGGCCCACTGAGTGTCCAGCATGATTAGCGACATTTTGCCATGCCAAATTCCGCTGTGTGTAATGTGTAACAAAGGCTCCAACTGGAAACTCCACCTGTAGATGTGAACCTAGCCGATGGAGTGGGACAATGTGAAGGAAAATATTCAGTGTAAGTAGGGGGCATGTGAAAAAGACGATAAGCGGAAGCAATCAAAGATATGTTAGACAAAGGATCATGGAGGGAATGATATGCAATAAAAGGAAGTGTAGGAGGGAAATGAGCAGTGAGTATATTGCAATCTGTGAGTGTGATTCAACAGTCTGAATGGTGAACAGGATATAGGCCCAAAAGTTAGAAGTGCATGAATGCAGAGAATGTAGGTGTAAGAATGTATGAAGACTGCTCTCAAGGTAACAGCAAAGTGCAGCAGCTTCTCTAAGAAATGTACCTCTGAAGCACTGAGTCTTTCACCAAGAGGAATCTGCCTTTTCTGGAGATACAAGGCTCATAGAAGGTATTTTTCTTGGTCTGTCATAAAAAAAGAGTTTATACAGTAGATCAGATTACAGAATGTCTAATATTTGCTTTCATAGTAATTTTTAAAAAAAATCTAGTCCTTAAAGGGTTTCTGCACTTTGTTTAAACTGATGATCTATCCTCTGGATAAATCATCAGCATCTGATCGGCGGGGGTTGACCTCCGCCGATCAGTTGTTTGAGAAGGCAGCGGCGCTCCAGCAGCGCCGCGGCCTTCTCACTGTTTACCGCAGGCCCAGTGACATCACGACTAGTATCATTGGCCTGGGCGCGGCTAAGCTCTGTTCACTTGAATGGAGTTTAGCCCTGCCCAGGCCAGTTGATAGAAGTCGTGATGTCACTCGGCCAGCGGTAAACAGTGAGAAGGCCGCGGTGCTGCTGGAGCGCCGCTGCATTCTCAAACAGCTGATCGGCGGGGGTCCCGGGTGTCGGACCCCCGCCGATCAGATGCTGATGATCTATCCAGAGGATAGATCATCAGTTTAAACAAAGTGCAGAACCCCTTTAAGATTAGAAAAGACAAGGATGGCATTTTTATGGGGACAATAATACTTGTTATCTACAATAGCAGACTTATGTGTACTGCAAAGTGGTGCAGCAATATTCTCCAAGAATCTCCAACTCTTGGACAGGGGCATATCTATAGGGGATGCAGAAGTAGGAGATGCACCCAGGCCTGGTGCCTGAGGGTGCCCAAAAGTCCTTATGCCACATAAGGACAACAGTACATGGCACATGCATATTTTGCATTGGGCCCAGAAATGACACCCTCATCTTAAAAGAGCCTGTTTAAAAGCAGTTCTGCATCTCCTATTTGAGGGCAGCACTGGGTACAGAAGGAGATGCTAAGCTTGGGGATATACAGCTGTTTAAAAGCTGCTAGGACTAGGAATTCTCAGGGTCCTGCACCACTCCACCCATATACAGTGATTGACAGTGTCTCTTCTATCAGTTTGTAAGCAGGAAAAGCTTTCAATCACTGTGTGTGCAGGGGAAGCAGGACTCACAGGCTTTCTCTAAGTGTGTGGGATTTTTCTATGACTCACAGGCTGTCTCTAAGAGTGGATAGGGAAGCAGGAGTTCTGGTGGTTTATGGAATAAAAGCCGAAGAGAAGACAAAGCACCCTTTCAGTAAATGAACATATTGTTGCACGTCTATTGACATATGGCAATAGTAGCTATAAAATATTTCTGAGCAAATAAGTTATAGTGGTAACTATTGTGTATCAAGGGTGTTAAGTATATGCTTCAATAACAGCAGCTCACAGACTTTCATTACTAATGCTACAAAAAATGGGCAAGCCTAAGGATGTGCGTGACTTTGGTTAAATTGTGATGGCTAGGCGACTGGGTCTAAGCATGTCCAGAATGGCAGGTCTTGTGGGGTGTTCTTGATATGCAGTGGTCCAAGGAAGGAAAGAGTCATGGGTGCCCCAGTCCCACTGATGCATGTGGGAAACAGACACTAACCTGTCTGGTCCAATCCCACAGAAGAGATAATGTAGCATGTTGACCCAAGACCACCACCAAAAGTGCTTACAATGGACACATGAGCATCAAAACTGGATTATTGAGTAATGAAAATTTGATGAATCACACTTACCTTTTACATAATGTAGGTGGCTGGGAAATTGGGGAAGAGATGACACCAGGAAGCACCATGGAAAGAAGGAAAGACAATGGAGGCAATGTGATGCTCTGGCCAATTTTCTATTTTGCCTATGACAGCACCCCTGGAGAGACTGTCTCCACCTCCTCAGGACAGGAAACAGGAACCAGAACCGCCTTTTAAAAGGGGGATCATCCCCTCTACCTCCAGTTCTGTTTCCTGTCCTAAGTGGCAGGAGGGAATCGGATCCGCTGGAAATAAGACTAGATGGAGCTGCGGGGGCCCCGGCTATTGTTATAGTGTGAGGAGAGTTACCCTGTCCGGCATAAGACTCCTTTGGGAGCCACTGCAGAAGTCTGGGTTCCCTTCTCTCTCCCTACCACTTCCGTTCTCCTTTCCAGGTCCTGGGAAGGTTTTGGTATTTCTGGGCTCCTGCAAATCTCTGTGGCAGTGTTCGCATGTCCGGCCGCCGGCCAGCGTGCTAAATTCCCTTACTTCTGGGTTGGGGCGGTGGGAGGAAGCTGAGGCTGTGGATCAGAAGGGGAGGAAGTCGGCTTGCGATCGCCGAGGAGAAAAGCCCAGCCAGCTCACTGCCAGGCCGAGTGGTGTAGGTTGCCAGTTTTTCCTCCATTTTGGCTTGGTTTGCTGTGAGATATGGAGCAGGCTCAGCGTGTTGAAACCACTTAAACCACCAATGATTCATCGGTACCAAGGTGGGGTAAGAGGGGTTATAGCCCAGCATGTTTTTTTTTTTTTTTTTATAATAGTGCTCACTGAACATTATTTGAAGAGAAGACATGTTCCGAACACAGTCTCTTTATAAACTTTATCCTAAGTGGAAGCTTTCTGGTTTTCTATTTTTAAAATCAACAAGGATTGTACTCTCCTACTGCAAATTTCTCCTATCCAGTGTCAATGAATAGGCATGGCACTGGTCACCTTCTTTCCACATTGTCACCTTGGATGGTCTTCATGCTGAGCTCATACAGATTTTTTGTAGATCTTCCTAAATGGAACAAATCTGCTGTAATTTATGGCGAATTTTATAAACTTGTGACTTAGGCCTCTTTCACACGGGCGTTGCGGAAAAATGTGCGGGTGCGTTGCGGGAACACCCGCGATTTTTCCGCGCGAGTGCAAAACATTGTAATGCGTTTTTCACTCGCGTGAGAAAAATCGCACGTGTTTGGTACCCAAACCCGAACTTCTTCACAGAAGTTCGGGCTTGGGATCGGTGTTCTGTAAATAGTATTATTTTCCCTTATAACATGGTTATAAGGGAAAATAATAGCATTCTGAATACAGAATGCTAAGTAAAACAGGGCTGGAGGGGTTAAAAAAAATAAAAATCATTTAACTCACCTTAATCCACTTGCTCGCGATGCCCGGCATCTCCGTCTGACTCTTTTACTGTATAGGACCTGTGGAGAGCATTAACTACCATGGTAAAAGATCATGTGACGTACCATGTGATGACCGGAGTGACGTATTCCCAGGTCCTTAAACTATAGTTAATGCTCTCCACAGGTCCTATACAGTAAAAGAGTCAGACGGAGATGCCGGGCATCGCGAGCAAGTGGATTAAGGTGAGTTAAATGATTTTTATTTTTTTTAACCCCTCCAGCCCTGTTTTACTTAGCATTCTGTATTCAGAATGCTATTATTTTCCCTTATAACCATGTTATAAGGGAAAATAATAAGGTTCGGGTCTCCATCCCGATCGTCTCCTAGCAACCGTGCGTGAAAATCGCACCGCATCCGCACTTGCTTGCGGATGCTTGCGATTTTCACGCAACCCCATTCATTTCTATGGGGCCTGCGTTACGTGAAAAACGCACAAAGAGGAGCATGCTGCGATTTTCACGCAACGCAAAAGTGATGCGTGAAAATCACCGCTCGTGTGCACAGCCCCATAGAAATGAATGGGTCAGTATTCAGTGCGGGTGCAATGCGTTCACCTCCCGCATCGCATCCGCGCGGAATACTCGCTCGTGTGAAAGGGGCCTTATACAATTGATACATACTACATTCCAGATTGTAATGGCATGGGCATTTGTATTGTACTTCATCCAAGTCTATTCAGATTGAATCTGAATTTAATTTTAGTACATGTCTATATATAGTAGGAGTTAAAAGTTGGCACATTCTTGGCATACTTTACGTGTCCTATTGTGTTGGGAAAAAACAGCCTGCTGAGAATCGATTGTGTAGACTTGGTATATGCTACATTGTAAAACACCTAGAAAAGAAGTGACATTTTCTTGGTAACAAGGTGAGGTTACAGGATGGGGTTAGGCCTGGAGAACTCAAGGTGTGTGCCTACAGAATAGAGCAGTATATATCAGGCCTAGTCAAAGACCATAATGGGTGTGGAACACCAAAGAAGAACTCAGTGGCCTGGGGCCTGGCAGATTAAGGAGCCGTACAAGAACATATTTATCAGTAAACCATATGCATTTCCATGTCTCAATTTAATTGATATCATTTTGCCTGGGGGACAGTGACAAACTTATTTCAGGCCTGGGGCTAACTGATAAAGGTAAGAATATGATAAAGCATATCAGACATATAGGCTCATGGAATCATGACCTGTAAACCACTGCAGGACGTTGAAGCAAGAATATATCTAGAAGGCTGCAAAGAAAATAACAGAATTTGCTGTAAGAAAGCAAAACCGATCCAACGGTATTGCAGCGTTAAGCTTATGATTAAATCCAGCTTTACTTCTTTGTGTTAAGCTTTAGCCCTCCTTAATGCCCCCGTAACAAGACCCTAATGGAGACTGTTATCCCATTTCACCATGGGAAAGTGTACACAGGATTATAGAATGGCAGAAAGACGTGGAACAGACATTATTGAGTGCTGCACCTGTCAGGATGAATCTGCTGCAAGAATGGACCTAGTGCTGCAGGAGAAACACAAGTAAAGGGAATTTACATAACTACTGGGTGAAGGGGTGGCATTGAAATGGCACTGACTGCGTCACAGCACCCTCCCATTGCCTTCCCTATAGATAGACTTTGGATCAGTCGCTTCACTGATTGCTGCCTTCCCTACCTCCCTCTGCTGTCGCTTACAATATAACAAGAGGTCAATTCATGCATGAGGAATATCAAGTCAATTATTAACTCCTGCCACACACGTTGATAGACAAGAGAAGCCAAACCTAACAATTAACCCCTAGAAGGCAGTGATGCCAGCACATACGGGTTAAGCACCTAGTGGCCTTTATCTCTACTTTCTATTAGTAGCTGGTTAATCATTGATAGTCTCATAGTCCACATCTGTTAGGATTTGTGTGCGTGTGCGTATGTGTGTGTGTGTGTGTGTGTGTGTGTGTGCATGTGTGGCATAGAAAGGCTAAAACAAACAGCCTGGAGACTGCACACAGAACTCACTGAATGGCATATGAATCCGTCTCGCTGACATCACAACATAGACAGGATTCCAATATATTATGACAGGCCTACAATGACCGAAATGTTACTACCAACCAATGAGTGGCCATACATAGACGATACCAGACCTCATACAACGATTAAAATGAGGCCCCTTTCGGGTGCTGCTTGACACCCTCGCACTGCTTACTCTAGTCTAGTATATCTGACACTTCCATATTTGTTTCGATAATGTTACACATCCCTGTGAAGGTTCTCACCACCCATTCAAATCGGAACGAGTCAAACCTAGAATGGTTCCCTCTCCAGGGGCCCATAGCAGAGAAATAGGTCCTTGCGACAGACCCAGAAGTTTGTAGATATGTGTAAGGGTCCATTCAGACGTCCGTAGGTGTTTTGTGGTCCACAAATTGCGGATCCGCAAAACAAGGACACCGGCAATGTGCAGTCCGCATTTCACGATTGCCGGCGCTATAATAGAAAATGCCTTTGCGGACAAGAATAGGACATGTTCTACTTTTTTCGGGAACGGAGTTGAGGATCCGGAAATGCGGATGCGGACAGCACATAGTGTGCTGTCCGCATCCGTTCCGGCCCCATTGAAAATGAATGGGTCCGTACCCGTTCCGCAAAATTGCGGAACGGATCCGGACCCAAGTTGCGGACGTGTGAATGGACCCTTACTGTAACCTGTGACTCCATAGAACATAAACATGATAAATTTGGAAAAAGTAAGTAGTGCAGGTTGTGCCCATGAATGATGTAAGGAATATTTCAGCAAGAGTTTAATGCATACATTGGAATGGCATATGAGAAAAACTGCTACCTTGTGCACCACGCACCATGTGAAGTGGCACTGAATTAAATGTTTCTGTTCTTGATCTGCATCTATTGGGGATCTGGCTCCACTCTTTCTGTTTTGGCAGGATATCCCAATGCCAGGTCCACCACTGGCTGTATAGTCAGCAAATCCATTGACCGCTATTGCTGTTTTGACAGTTTTCGCAGAGCACTGTAGAATACTATCCCTACCTAGAAACTAGTTTTGAACGAATCGAAGTTCACAAAGTGGACTTCGATCCGAATTTCAGGAAAAATTTGATTCGCTACTATGCCGAATTTACTAAATTTTCCCTGAAATGGCGGTAAAAATAAAAATAATGATACTTACCTCACCCATGACGTGCCGCATGAGATTTCACACTGGATCTCCAAGCAAGATGGCCGTGGCGGCCTCTTTGCCATCAAATGGGTGAGCGAAGTATGATTTTTAATTATTTTTTTTTTAATATGCAAACAGTAAAATGCGTTAATATGGATCTCAGGTGCCGCGATCCGCAATGAACGAGGCATCTAAAGGGGTTCAATGACGGGGGGCGGCACAGTCGCCATTCCCTGTTATCGCACCCGCTATTTACAAAGAAATGCGCTTTGTGACAAAGTAATTGGTCACAAAGCGGATTTAAAAAAAAAATTTGGCAAAGCAGCCGAATAGAGTGTTACATAACTTTGCTCATCTCTACTGGAAACCATCAGTAAGTCGCTGTTGACAGGTGCCATTCCTCTTATGCATCTCTGTTTAGTACTTTGAGTGTATATTGATGAATGGGCTGAGTGCCTGATCACTTCGTTGCATTCATCAACAGCCTGTAAAGAATATTACTCTACTGTCTTAATTTAGCAGCCAACCTTTTACTAAGCATGCACTTCATACTGAGGAGACACAGTACAGAACATACCCAGAAGACTGTAATTGCCTGTCTGGTGGTAAAGAACATACCTAAGAGACTATATTTTCTTGGGATTCTGGGGAGGTATACTGGAGACACACAATGTAAATCTAGGCCTCCCTGAGGTGTTATTTCCTCCCATCAAAAAGAGCACCGTATGTAGGTGCTTTTATGCAGAAAATTATCCATGATATTTTATATTAGTGGCATGTACGATCAGGGGTGCACCACCAATGAGGCGAGGTGAGGCGATTGCCTCAGGCAGCACCAGGAAGGGGCAAGAGGGAGGCAGCGGAAGGGGGATTGTCTGTTTCTTCAGTATAGTATTGGGAAGCACAATGGGCACAGTATGTGGCGCTATATTACCCTGTATGTTTTGTAAGTCTGTATGTAATGTTTTCCAAGTATGTCTTTAACAATAGGGCTGGAGGGAAGGGGTTAGATTAAGAAATTGGCATTGGGGGGGGGGTTGGGGCGCCGTTTCAGTTTTCGCCTCAGACAGCAGAAAGGCACACGCCTGTGTACGATATTCTCTCTCTCTCTCTCTCTCTCTCTCTGGTAGCGCCCCCTGCTATTTTTTCCTGTGGCTGAATTTCTGATGCACCTTCTCCGTACTCTCTTCCTCCTCTCAGTGCCGGAGTGGTCATCTCATAGAGAAGCAGGTGAAGCAGCATAGACACCATTCATCCACTCATTCGTTAATTCATTCATTTAATTAATTCATTGGTTCATTCATTCATTTTATTTGTCCCTACGTCTGAATTCGCAATGAAGGAGGAAATTGGGAGCAAATTATATATTGTAGTGCTATTTATTTGTGGAATTGCTGGGGATGTGGTTGAGGGACTATTGTCTATGCAGGGCTGGAATGGGTTAAAAAGAACTGACTGCCATGCACTTCTGGGATATGCAGATGTTAAACATATTTTTTAAGAATTTTTGGTAATGTTATTTTTAATTTTTCATGTCAGTAAGCAACAAAAAACATAAACTCCTGCAGCTTTCGCTCTGGCCATGAAGCCTAATAATAGTTGCCACTTCTTGGACTGCATTGATCACTTTATTGCAGTTATATGATTATCTGTCATTCTAATCCTGCCTGTAATGATATCACCTCTGTGTATAGATAACACAGGATCCACCATTCACAACATGTGATTGTCCAAACTTATCTGCTTCCTCCTGACCTCTGCACAGGTCACAGAGCATGCCTAGAAAGCTCTCCTATAAAAGTCAGTGAGGTCCCCTCCTGACTATTCTGTCTATGGCCCATGTGGCTTCTGTAGTTCTCTAAATGCTGTACTCTTTGTTTTCCTGGCCGCCACAGTGACGTTCTGTGTACATGTCACAGGCAAGTGATTGGCTGCAGCAGTGACCTGAGTGCATGGAACAGCACTGTGCAGCCAGCCAGAACCGCAGGGGCGACACGTGAGGTGCACGGTGGGCCAATGAGAGAAATAGCAGTATAGTTCATCGGTTTACTCACGGTTAGCAGAAAGGCTCCCTAGGCTGGCAGCACAGTGTTAAGGAAGACAGCACGAAATCCTCTGGGGCACGCTCTGTGGTAGGGAAGCACCAGCCTAGATGGAGGTTGAGGTGCCCTTGATGACGGCGGTGTTTAGGGTGCTTGTGGCAGCTGGGTCCCTTGGTGGTATTTGTCGTGACGCCAATACCGTTTATGGTGGTACAACCAGTTGTAGTAGTATTGAAGAATGAGGTAGACAGTGGTAGGATACAACTCACAACTTTTACTGTAGCTGGTTTTAGTTGCGGCATATACATCCAGACAGAATACAGTTTCTTGATATTTATAGGAATTCTGTTGATCCACTGGTTTGGCTGGGTTCTGACTCAGGCTGTGGTTCTGTAGTACTCTTTTCGGCTATGCTTAGTCCTATAATTTCTGTATCTTCCAAGCCCTTGAACAGGTAGCTAATCTGTCTTCTATAATGTATGGTCAGGCTGCCTGTAGCTAGATTGTCCTCCACCATGTGCAAAGGTGCCCATTAAGCCTTAGGTAGTGGCTGTTATCACCGATGACTCTCTGCTTGGTTCACTTCTTCCAGGGACGCAACTCTATCTTCTGGTTGTAGGATGAAAGGAACTAAGAGGATCACAGGAGGAAAACGCTCTCCTGCTCCTCATACCTTGGCACTGCTACATTGCTGCTTCTGACTTCACCCACTACTCTGTGATGTGTAGTCTTCGCTTGACCAAACCAACTCTATTCTCCTCAACAACTTTTTTCACACTAGGCCTGACTAAGGTATTTATATGACCTAAGTGCTATCCCCATCTAGTGGTGGGATCTATAAATTACACTTAACCAGCCTATGAACAGGGATACAACAGGTGATGTAATGCAAAATGACATGCAACACAGTAATACAGTTTTACAGTAATTTTGCAGTTCCCACGTGTCCTGAGTGGGACGCTGCAACTGCTGCAGCCAAGAAGATTACATCAGCAGCAGGAAGACCGGAGCTCAGTGCTAGAAGAAGCAGGGGAGAAAACATTTGTTATTTTAGACCATTTCCAGGGGTAGCCCGAGTTTTTATATAGCTTGGGGAACTCCTTCAAGAAGATGTTATATACTGTAAAAGGTAGTCACAATGAAGACGTTCAGTGTCTGGAAGCCTTCTCTATACTGTACATGTAGACTTTGTAAAGGATATATATATATTTTTAAAAAAGCCAATTGTTACTTATCCTAGATAATAACCATGCAGCCTCTTCTCCCAGCCTCAGCTCTACCTTCAATCTAATAGACACTTCCATAAAACCCTATAATCAGGTGATTTATTGCTTTCCTTAAAAAGTTACAGTCAAGATTATGCCACCCATGCTATAGTAATATATGTCTATACAAGTCATTTATTATGGGAGGAGATACCACGGGTCTGTAAACATGCAGAGCTTGAGCTGTCCATCGATGCTGCCTTGAGGAAATGTGTAACTCATTACTTTCACACTCGCGTTTTGGTTTCCATTTGTGAGATCCGTTCAGGGCTCTCACAAGCGGTCCAAAATGGATCAGTTTTGCCCTAATGCATTCTGAATGGAAAAGGATCCGCGCAGAATGCATCAGTTTGCCTCCGTTCAGTCTCCATTCCGCTCTGGAGGCGGACAGCAAAACACTGCCTTCTGACAAAACTGAGCCAAACGGATCAGTTTTGCCCTAATGCATTCTGAATGGAAAAGGATCCGCTCAGAATGCATCAGTTTGCCTCCGTTCAGTCTCCATTCCGCTTTGGAGGTGGACACAAAACGTTGCTTGCAGCGTTTTGGTGTCCTTCTGACGAAACTGAGCCAAACGGATCCGTCCTGGCACACAATGTAAGTCAATGGGGACGGATCCGTTTTCACTGACACAATCTGGCACAATAGAAAACGGATCCGTCCTCCATTTACTTTCAATGGTGTTCAAGACGGATCCGTCTTGGCTATGTTACAGATAATACAAACGGATCCATTCTGAACAGATGCAGACAGTTGTATTATCTGAACGGATCCTTCTGTGCAGATCCATGACGGATCCGCACCAAACGCGAGTGTGAAAGTAGCCTTAGATAGTTGAAATTACTAGCTTTACAGGCATAAATGCTAGTATAGGGCCTGGCCGCAAAGAGCCCTCCATTCACTCTTAGGCTACTTTCACACTAGCGTTAATATTTTCCGGTATCGAGATCCGTCATAGGGTCTCAATACCGGAAAAAAACACGTCCATTTTGTCCCCATTCATTGTCAATGGGGACAAAACGTAACTGAACAGAACGGAGTGCTCCAAAATGCATTCTGTTCCATTCTCATACCGGAGAGCAAACAGCAGCATGCTGCGATTTGCTTTTCGTCATGGGATGCGGAGCAAAACGGATCCGTCATGACCCACAATGCAAGTCAATGACACACAATGACACTATCTGACACAATAGAAAACTGATCCGTCCCCCATTGACTTTTAATGGAGTTTATGCGGATCCATCTTGGCTATGTTAAAGATAACACAAACGGATCCGTTCATAACGGATGCAGATAGTTGCATTATGAGTAACAGAAGTGTTTTTGCTGATCCCTGCCAAACAACCCCTTTACGTGATGACAAGTTACCAGGGGTGATAAGGTACTTTCATTGTGCCCCTGGTGGACAGTGCCTCCTACAACATAATATGCATTATTGTATAGATATTTCCTATAGTATTTAATAAAGTTCTATAATAATAATGGAATAACAGCAGTTACCAAGAAAAAAGATTTCTGAAGTTCATATGATGGGACCAGTTACAGTTGCCAACAATGAATCATTCTTGTATAAATCAGGATGTTTTGGCACCTGGCAGAGGAAGACACACCCGTTCTTGTGGCTGTGTGGGGTGTTTTGTATACCTGGGGCAGTGGCACACCCTCCGAAGGCTCAGGCGACAAGTCTGTATTGTTCCTTTCAGACAGTATTATACAACAGATTTTCTTCCTTATTAACCCTTTGTTGGCCAGGCTATACAGGTATAATGGACACAGTCTAGGAGAATTCCAGTTCTGGGTTTAATGTGAAAGGGTGTGATTTATTGAGGAGAGGACACAATATGAGTACATGTACGGTATGTACTCACTGCTCTATATATACTCAGTCCTTGAGAACCTTCCTGGAGAATCCTTTCAATTGTGTCTAAGGATTTTGCCAGAAAACTTGCATGCTCAAGATTAGTATCTAACTTAAGTGGATATTCTGTTCGGGCATCTAAAGGAAATAAGTTGTCAAAATACAGCCCAGTATCTATGTTTACCTACGTTTGCTGAATTCTGCACCATGGAGATTCATTGGACAACTATTGGTCAGAAAATGTGAGGAAGACCTGTGACTCCTATGGAGAGTAGATGTTTGGCATACAGCTAAGGCCAGCATCGGCACCAGGAAAACCTGGGCAGATGCCAGGTCCCATTGGGCTTGGGGGATCTATGGTGTTGTGGGTAAATATGTTATACACTTGTCAGGCCAAAGATGGGTTTGACTTGGGACCCACTGTAGAAGGAGCAGATCAGGTTACCCCTTCTGCACACTTAAAGTGGTTGTCTTTAGGGGCAGTATCAGCAGCAACCAGCTATGTATAATCAGTGGTCACTCTCTTTTTTATTTTATCAGTAGCTTTTATCTCTGGGCAGGCTATATACTAAACTCTTTATGGCAGGCTGTAACTGAAACTACAGAGAGATTTTGTATGAATAGCTCTCCTCAAAAAGGAAGAAAACTTTTCATGATTACCTATATGTCAAGGTCTCACTCAAGGAGGCGTTTTACAACACAACTCAGGTATCTGAGACACCCAAATTACGGCATGCTCTGCAATGTTCAGTCTCCAGTAAATTATTTTTTGGGTTCTTTCTATTGGAAACATTGTACAAGATAGATTCATATGAACAGATTCTCCCGAATTTCTATTGCAAGTTTGTTACCAAAACAGACATAAGGAGAGGAAACAGGTTTAAGTACCTGTGACTTAAGGCCCTTTTACATGGGCTGATGAGTTGGGAATGAACATTTGTAGGAACATTCATTTGGCCAATCATCAATCCAAGTGAACACTGATACACAGGATATGTGTATTTGTTTAAATGTAGCTACATAATAACTGGAACTGTAGAAATAATGGGGTGACAGTATCCATGCTGGTGAAACTTGCTCACAAAATTTAGTTACATCCAGCATTAAAGGGTAACTGTAATGTTTTCATCAAAAAATAAATTTTATCATGTTACTGCTGCAGCAGCATTATGCATAAAGCAATCTTTAGTTTCTTCACATACCGCTGTTTTTCTTGAGTTTTTCCCTTAGTTACGACTGTTTAAACATTTGCAATATGAGGACCTCTGCCAGTCCAATGAGGCCAAAACTGCTTTCCCTCATTTCCCATACACACAGGGCCGGACTGGCCTGCCGAGATACCGGGAAATTTCCCGCAAGGCCGCGTCCCTGGTGGCAAGTGGGGGCGGCCGGCGGCAGGGCACAGCAGCAGGAGATGAGCGCTTCCATTGTGGAAGCACTCACATCCATAGTCATCTGTATTGCTGTCCTCAGGACGGCGATACAGATGTCTATGCTGCGGCAGGGGAGGGAGAGGTGTGTCCCCTCCTGTTCTTCTGATAGGCTGCCAGCACTAGGCCGGCAGCCTATCAGATGCCAGTGCATATATTTATAATATTTGGTCGAAAGGCTCATTAGGGGGAGTGGGGATTGTAACAGGACTGCCGTAGAATATCTAGAATAGCTGGTCAAGTAAAATGTTGCATGCAACAATCATTAAATTGGTGGCCAACAAAAAAGGGGCGGGTCAAAGGGCGTGGTAAAACACTGTCTGAGCATGCTGAGAGTTGTAGTTTTGCAACAGTTGGAGGCATCCTGGTTGGGAAAACACTGTGATAATATGAACAATGGGGGTTCTACAAAAGAGCTATCGTGGGGCAAAGTTCATATTCGTGTTTACACACGTGTTTTAAAATGAATGCTTTCTCCTATTATAAACTAGTAAATAATGACGCAAAGCTGTGGGGCTGGTATGCAACTTTTTCCAGGACTGGTTTTTATCCCCAGTCCGGCCCTGCATACACACTTGCTGTAGCCAGCAGCTCCCTGCCAGCCAATCAGATTGGATTACTGAGAGACACACGCCTCCTCACTCTGAAGCCTAATTCAGGCTTGCAATGTGGAAGACCGCCCCTCTGTCTTCTTCTGTTTATACTAAAAGGAAGACAGACGAGCCCTAACAACAACAGTCTTTTAAGGGAACAGTGGAATGGGACAGAGGACATTAATGAAAGCTGTTATTATAAGTTAATTACAGATCTTTTGACAATCATTGACAGACTAACTAAGGTATACGTGCCTAGCTCTAATAAACTAGTAAATAAATAAAAATATGACAGTTACCCTTTAATAACAGGAACTGCCTGAAGTTCTCCTTGGATCAGCCATTATAATTGATTCTCTGTTATAGGGTAAGCCTTTCTCAAATTTGACCTGGAACCCTATGATGCCACCTGCAGAAGTGAGGAAAAGCAGCTTGTCCTTTTTGTTTATTCAAGGCTTTCATTAAATCTTCAAGTATAAGTATAAAACCAGGTGTTAGTACAATCATGTAGAAGCAAACCAAACTTCCAGGGCTGCAAAAGAACATAGGTCCACATTACAGTGAGGTAACAATGACATAGCAAAACAAGATAATATAAAAGTGTTCAAGAAGAGTAACCACTTGTAAAAGGAGTCTGTCTCAAATGGATGATGTTGACGCACCTTGGAAGATAAATACAGAAATAAAATGTAAAATGAGGCAAGTGAAGAAAATACAGAATAAGAAAAGAGAGACAGAAGAGAGAAAGGGAAACGGAGGGGAGAGAAGTGTGGAGGCCCCAAAAAACCAATCTGATGGGGGAAAGGAGGAACCACTGTGCCACGTTATAATTATAGGCTAGGGAGTAGGCATGCCAGAATATAGATGGGGTGCCAAGCACATAAAATCAGATATTATCAAAATTATACTATCCTTGTTGGGATGATTCACATGAATGTTATTGGCCCGGGAAACATGGTCCATGTGTCGGCCGGATTTCCCTAACAGGCTACAACTCCCCTGACCCGAACTGACTACATCATAGTGTTTAATGATGGCCCTGTGATCAGATAGGATCGCACTGCAACATAAAACACTGTGATGCAGCCAGCTTGGGTCAGGGGAGCTGCAGTTGATCTGGGTGATGTAGCGATACATGGACTGTGTTCCTCAGCCCAAGCTAGGTCATATAAATCAACCATAGATCCCGAAAGCATACCCAAGACTCCCATTGAAGAGATTCCCCATTACCTGTAGTGTCTTCAGTGGTAACAATTATTATAGATGGCAAACCTAAAGTCTGTCATATCTGCATGCTATGTGCAGTTAAATGTAATCTACTGTAAGTAGCCTTTTTAGGCTCCAGGAGAGGTTGGCTACAGGGTACCTCTTAGGATTACTGATAGAAGGTGCATAAAAAGTAACTCCTCACAATGACTACTCTATGTCAAATATCTCCACTTCTGAGAAATTCAAGCCATAGGCACTATAAACCAGTAAATGTATCATACAAGCTACAGCATCTGGAATATAACTCATGTTCTGATTCAAGTTACTTTATTATATATTGAGAATGTTTGCATTGCATAATAATGCATGACAATGGCTTATCTTACACTTTAATCTATATGTTTCCTTATGGGCTACAATGAAGTGTTTCAGATAAGTAGCTGAAGTATCACTTTCTCATGCAATAGAAACCAGACATCAACTGAAAGGTTCTGGAACATCAAAGTAGCTCAAGTTGCCATCTGAAGCTTTATAGGTCTCCTTGACCCTAGTGACTTTACTTTTTAAAATTGACAAGCTGTATAGTACAGAGTTCCCATGGTCTTAATATTTAGTATATACTACAAGTTTCACTACATCATTCAGATTTCACAGCATATTTGGAGAGAAAATCTAAAAAATCATAAACTGTGATGTTGGAATGGTCACTGAATAATCTGAAATACTAAAACCTGAGTAGGACTGAGGAGCATTAATCTCATGCCTGTAAAGGGTACTAGAAATGTGGTGACATTCTTTAAGTATTATTGGCCTAACTTTGAACTATAGGACATTTCTCAGCTTGAGGGAAGTTCCAGTTTCTATAACTGTGCTGGGCTTTTCTACCATTCTTTTTTATCTCCAGATACTAACTTATAAGGATGCATACATCTTAGATTAATGTTGGCCGTAGACCCCAATTTCTGTAGGACCTGCTGATCTTCTAATGTGTATATGGTGTCCTGAGCCAATTATGCAGGTGTATGGCGGCATCAGCAATTACTAGGGATGTATGGGGATGCAGTACACCAGAATTAGGTACTTGCTAATTGTTTCTTGTGTATTGTTCTAATGTAGTGTATAACCCAGTATGGATCAGTCAGGGTTAACAATCCTGACTCCATCCCTGTGGGAAATACACTGACAAGCAAAAGGGTAACAATGTTTTGAACTTTTGACTTTCAGGCCCCATATCTCACCATCCACTACAGTTTCGAACGTGAGACTATCATCATTTTATAGACAATCATCTTGGCTATCTCATACATAACTTGGACTTGCAATTATTCAGCATATGATTAGTTATGCAGATTTTTTTATGTAAATGCATTGTTACTGTAACATAGTAGCATAGCATATAAGGCCGAAAAAATACATTTGTCCATCCTGTTATCCTGCAAGTTGATCCAGAGGAAGGCAAAAAAAAAAACTATGAGGTATAATTTTTCCCCACTTAAGGGGAAAAAAATTCCTTCCCGACTCCAACCAGGCAATCAGAATAACTCCCTGGATCAACGACCCATCTCTAGTAGCTATAGCCTGTAATATTATTACACACCATAAATACATCCAGGCCCCTCTTGAACTCTTTTAGTGAACTCCCCATCACCACTAGTGATGAGCGACAGGGGCTATATTTGAATTTGCGATATTTCGCGAATATTCGTCATATATTTGCGAATTCAAGATTATTTTCTTGATTTCGAAAAATCGGCAATGTAATATTCGTGTAATGCGCGCCAAATACAGGCGTGGGTCACTTTTGCTACATTTTCCAAGCTGCTAGAGGTTTCCTGAGACTGGAGAAAATGGTTGGCACGGCAGAACATAAAAAATTGCTTTATATGCAGTTAGAGTGCTCCAATATATTCGCGATTGCGCTAATCGGCACTATTCGTGAAACTTCACATTTTAGCAGGTCTGCATGTATGTATGGACAGCAGAACCTATCACACTACCTAACACACTGCACTACACTGCAACAGCTAGACTATATCAGGATATAACCTACACTGACTATCTCCCACTAACTATCTGTATTATATATATATATAAGCTATCAAACTATCTATCTAATGTAGTGTGGAAAGCACAAAGCACAGCAATGACCCTGCTGTCTCTCTCAGAACTTTAAAAAACTGTAGAAAAGTGCTGCTAGGGAGGTTATTTTATAGTAAGGGGTAGGCAACTTTCCTATTGGTTGCTAGGGATGTTGCTAAGCTCAGACAAAGACATTGCAGCTTTCTCATTGGCCCACAAGCAAGAAGGGAGGTTACTGATGAAAAAAAAATCTAGAATATTTGAAATTACGAATATATATCACTATGTTCTAAATATTTGTGAATTCTCGAAGTGCCTATATTCACGATTCGAATATTTGCGCCCAACACTAATCGCCACCTCCTCAGAGTTCCATAGTCTCACTGCTCTTACCGTAAAGAATCCTCTTCTATGTTTGTGTACAAACCTTCTTTCCTCCAGACGTAGAGGATGTCCTCTTGTCACAGTCCTGGGGATAAATAGATGATGGGATAGATCTCTGTACTGACCCCTGATATATTTATACATAGTTATTATATCTCCCCTCAGTCGTCTTTTTTCTAAAGTGAATAACCCTAATGTTGATAATCTTTCAGGGTACTGTAGTCCCCCCATTCCAGTTATTACTTTAGATGCCCTCTTCTGTACCACGTCCAGCTCTGCTATGTCTGCCTTGTTTACAGGAGCCCAGAACTGTACACAGTACTCCATGTGTGGTCTGACTAGTGATTTGTAAAGTGGTAGGACTATGTTCTCATCACGGGCATCTATGCCCCTTTTGATGTAACCCATTATCTTATTGGCCTTGGCAGCAGCTGCCTGACACATGTTTCTACAGCTTAGTTTGCTGTTCACTAAAATTCCTAGGTCGTTTCCATGTCAGTGTAAGGCTACTTTCACACTAGCGTTCAGAGCGGATCTGTCTGGGGTCTGCCCAGACGGATCCGCTCATATAATGCAGACTTGGGATCCGTTCAGAACGGATCCATCTGCATTATATTGTAGAAAAAAATCTAAGTGTGAAACTAGCTTCAGACGGATCCGTCCAGACTTTACATTGAAAGTCAATGGGGGACAGATCCGTTTGAAAATTGAGCCATATAGTGTCAAATTCAAACGGATCCGTCCCCATTGACTTACATTGTAAGTCTGGACGGATCCGTTTGCCTCCGCACGGCCAGGCGGGCACCCGAACGCTGCAAGCAGCGTTCAGGTGTCCGCTTGCTGAGCGGAGCGGAGGCTGAACGCTGCCAGACTGATGCATTCTGAGCGGATCCGCATCCACTCAGAATGCATTAGGGCAGTACGGATGCGTTCGGGGCCGCTTGTGAGCCCCTTCAAACGGAGCTCACAAGCGGAGCCCCGAACGCTAGTGTGAAAGTAGCCTTACCCAGTGTTTGACCATTTAGTATGTACGGGTGACTTGCATTATTCTTTTCCATGTGCATAACCTTACATTTGTCAGTGTTAAACCTCATCTGCTCAAGCCTCCAATCTATCCAGATCCCTCTGTAGTAGTATATTGTCCTCTTCAGTGTTAATTACTTTATACAGTTTAGTGTCATCTGCAAAAATTTATATTTTACTGTGCAAGCCTTCTACAAGATCATTAATAAATATATTGAAGAGAATAGAGCCCAATACTGACCCCTGAGGTACTCCACTAGTGACTATGACCCAATCTGAGTGTGTATCGTTAATAACCACCCTCTGTTTTCTATCACTGAGCCAGTTACTTACCCACATACAGATGTTTTCTCCCAGTCCAAGAATTCTCATTTTATATACTAACCTTTTATGCTGTACAGTGTAAAATGCTTTGGAGAAGTCCAGATATATGACATCCATTGATTCGCCGCTGTCAAGTCTAGAACTTACCTCCTCATAGAAACTGATTAAATTAGTTTGACATAACCGATCCCTCATAAAGCCATGCTGATATGGCGTTATTTGCTTATTATTTTGAGGTATTCCAAGATAGCATCTCTTAGAAAACCTTCAGTTTACCCACGACAGATGTTAAACTTACTGGCCTATAGTTTCCGGGCTCTGTTTTTGGACCCTTTTTATATATTGGCACTACATTTGCTATGCGCTAATCCTTTGGAACACTCCCTGTCAGTATAGAGTCCTTAAATATCAGAAATAAGGGTCCGGCTATGACATTAATTGACTTAATTCTCTTAGAATACGGGGGTGTATGCCATCTGGTCCTGGCGATTTGTCTATTTTAATCTTTTTAAGACCCCGCTTTACTTCTTCCTGGGTCAGACAGGGCACTTTTAATGGGGAATTAACTTTTACATTCTGCATTTCATCTGACAGCTTATTTTCTTCAGTGAATACAGTGGAGAAAAAATATATATTTAATAGCTGTGCTTTCTCCTCATCGCTCTCTGCAACTCCCCCCTCATTACACCTTCAGATTTATACTTTTTAGCATTTATATAATTGAAAAACATTTTAGGGTTAGTTTTGCTTTCTTTGGCAATTAATCTCTCGGTCTCTAGTTTGGCTGCTTTTATTTGTTTTTTACATATTCTATTTTTTTCCTTTTTAGTTACTTTAAATGCTTTCTTTTTGTCATTTATTGCTTTCTTTACAGTTCTATTTATCCACATAGGTTTTTTTCTTGTTCCTTAACCTTTTATTCCCATATCTCACAATTAGATTTAAGGATGCTTTTAAAAATATCCCATTTTGTGGCTGTATTTTTTATTTTTGAGGACTTTGTCCCAGTTAGTTAGGCCTATGGCCTCTCTTAGTTGGCTAAATTTAGCTTTTTTGAAGTTTGGTATTTTTGTTCCTCTTTGAAGAAACACTCTTTTGAATGATAATTGGAAGGTTATTACTTTATAGTCACTATTTCCCAGGTGTCCCCCGCCCTGCACATCTGTTGTTCTGTCAATTCTATTGGTTAATACTAAGTCCAGTTTGGCCGACCCTCTAGTCGAGTCCTGAACAAGTTGGGAGAGGTAATTGTCTTTGGTTATTGGCAAGAACCTGTTTCCTTTATGAGATATACAAGTTTCAGTTTCCCAGTCTATATCTGGGTAGTTGAAGTCCCCCATGATAACCACCTCATTATGATTTGCCGTCTCGTCTATCTCATTTAGTAGCAGATTTTCTGTGGACTCTGGTATATTAGGTGGTTTATAATAAACTCCTATTAGTAATTTATTATTGTTTTTGCCTCCATGTATTTCTACCCACAGTGACTCCACATGTTCATGTCCCTCATTTATATCTCCTAAAATTCTAAATTAAAATTTGTATTATTTTGTTAGTATTTTTTAAATCTACCTTTGGCTTTCAACATTGCCTGCCTGAATCCTTCCTGTATCTCGACGTATGCTTTAGGTCTTTGTCCTGCTGGAACACTATGTCATCCTTTTCATACCCATAGTACTCGAGTGTATGAAGTAACTCATCTTGTAGGATACTCAAATATAGCTCAGGATTGAGACCACCATTGATCCTGGTAAAGTATCCAACGCCTTTGGCTATTAAACAACCTCATATCATCAGGTTTCCTCCATTGACCTTGACAATTCCTTCAATTTCTCAATCCGTTAGCCCCCTTTTCCCTTGTTTCTTCCAGACCCATTTGCACTCATCAAACTCCAATCGTCTCATCTCTCCAAATCACCCGTTTCCAATCTTCTACTGTCCACCGTTTGTACTTTTTTGCAAACTCAAGCTGATGTTTCTTATAACAATATTGAAGTCGAGGCTTCTTCACCTTTTTTCAGGCCACTATTCCATGGAGCTTGCATGGATGTCTGTGATCTCACTATTACAAAGCATACGAGCCACCTCCACCACTGCAACCTTGTCACGACAGAACTGATAGACCTTCTGATAAGCCGACTTGTCGACTCCGATATTTTGCCTGGACATCTACCTCTTGTCTTTGGAATGGATGGACTTCATTTCGTATTCTTCCAACTGTCATGGCACTCATATGATGCAGTTTGGAAATTTTCTTGGCTGAGATAGTGCTATCGATGAGCTAGATGATGCTATTTCTCTTTTTTTGGGAAATCTTCTTCGTTTCTGCTCCTGGATTCCAACCAATGACTTTTCCCTTGGGAATCAACCTAATAACACACTGAGCTGTGCACACAGGAGCGCGCGTTCACAGGATCGCTAGGTAAACAAGTTGATCTACAGTCTGCCAGCGGCGATCATTTGCTGGCAAGCTGTAGATGCGATTTTTTTAACCCCAGAAAGGTATATCAGACGCTGTTTTGTTAACAGCGTCTGATATACCTGCTACCTGGTCCTCTGGTGGTCCCTTTTGTTTGGATTGACCACCAGAGGACACAGGCAGCTCTGTAAGTAGCACCAAGCACCACACTACACTACACCCCCACCCTGTCACTTGTTAACCCCTTATTAACCCCTGATCACCCCATATAGACTCCCTGATCACCCCCTGTCATTTATCACCCCCCTGTAAGGCTCCATTCAGACGTCCGTATGTGTTTTGCGGATCCGCGGATCCGCAAAACACGGACACCGGCAATGTGCTTTCCGCATTTTGCGGATCCGCACATTGCCAGAACTATATAGAAAATGCCTTTTCTTGTCCGCAATTGCTGACAAGAATAGGACATGTTCTATATTCCGGAAGTGCGGACCCGGAAGTGCAGATCCGCAATTCCGGATCCGAGCGGGACAAAGTCCGTCCCCATAGAAATGAATGGGTCCGCAATTCCGTTCCGCAAAATGCGGAACAGAATTGCGGACGTGTGGATGGGGCCTAAGGGTCCCTTATCACCGCCAGTTAGCCACTTGTTAGGTAGTTAGCGCCCACCGCACCGCAGTCACTGATTAGTCGCTGATTAGCGTCATCACTGTCGCTAATCAGCACTAGTACTATATAGTATCTGTAAGTGATCAAGACTGATCGCAATCAGATCTATATCAGTACATTAGGGTCACCTTAGGCTCTACAAAAAACGCAGTGTTCGCCCTATCAGGCCTGATCTTGTGCGCACACTTGAGTTCAGTCCGCCCCACCGCAGTGACAGAAATGTTTTTTTTCTGATCACTGCAAAAACACCGTAAACTCGCTGCGGCGCTCTAAAGATCTCTTTTGAGCTTTTTGGATCTTTATTAGCGATCGCAGCTTTTTTTTTTGCACATTTTTTAGCAGAGATTTTTTCATCCACATTGATCGATGCGAATGAAGAAATCTGTGCCGTTCATTTTTTCTTTCAGCCCAGAGGCTGAACGGCAAAAAAAAATCTGATTACCCGTATGCTCAATATAAGGCCTCATGCACACGACCGTGCCGCAAAAAACGGAAGGCACCCGTGTTGAACGTCCGCAATTTGCGGAACGGAAATCGCGGACAAGAATAGTACATGTTATATTTTTTTTAGCGGGGCCGGGGAAACGGAGCCACGGATGTGGACAGCACACGGAGTGCTGTCCGCATCTTTTGCGGCCCCATTGAAATGAATGGGTCTGCATCCGAGCCGCCAAAACGGTGGCTCGGATGCGGACCCAAACAACGGTCGTGTGCATGAGGCCTAAGGAGAATAGCAGAAACTCCTAATGCTGGCCATACATGTAATGATTGCGGAGACCCTCAAATGCCAGGGCAGTACAAACACCCCACAAATGACCCCATTTTGCAAAGAAGACACCCCAAGGTATTCGCTGAGGGGCATATTGAGTCCATGAAAGATTGAACTTTTTGTCACAAGTTAGCGGAAAGGGAGACTTTGTGAGGAAAAAAAATAAATAAATCATTTTCCGCTAACTTGTGCCAAAAAAAAAAAAATTCTAGGAACTCGCCATGCCACGGAATACCTTGGGGTGTCTTCTTTCCACAATGGGGTCACTTGTGGGGTATTTATACTGCCCTGGTATTTTAGGGGCCCTAAAGCATGAGAAGTAGTTTGGAATCCAAATGCGTAAAAAATGCCCTGTGAAACCCTAAAGGTACTCATTGGAATTTGGGCCCCTTTGTGCACCTAGGCTGCAAAAAAGTGTCACAAATGTGGTATCGCCGTACTCAGGAGAAGTAGGGCAATGTGTTTTGGGGTGTATTTTTACATATACCCATACTGTGTGTGAGAAATATCTCTGTAAATGACAACTTTTTAATTTTTTTTATACAAAGTTGTCAATTTACAGAGATATTTCTCTCACCCAGCATGGGTATATGTAAAAATACACCCCAAAACACATTGCCCTACTTTTCCTGAGTACGGCGATACCACATGTGTGACACTTTTTTGCAGCCTAGGTGCGTAAAGGGGCCGAAAGTCCAACGAGTACCTTTAGGCTTTACAGGGTTGCTCACAATTTAGCCCCGCCCAAAATGCCAGAACAGTAAACACACCCAACAAATGACCCCATTTCGGAAAGTAGACACCCCAAGGTATTCACTGAGGGGCATAGTGAGTCCGTGGGAGATTAAATTTTTTTTTGCCAGAAGTTAGCAGAAATGGAAACTTTATTATTTATTTATTTTTCTCAGAAAGTGTCATTTTCCGCTAACTTGTGAAAAAAAATTAAATCTTACATGAACTCACCATGCCCCTCCGTGAATACTTTGGGGTGTCTTCTTTCTAAAATGGGGTCATTTGGGGGGTATTTATACTATCCTGGCATTCTAGCACCTCAAGAAACATGACAGGTGCTCAGAAAGTCAGAGCTGCTTCAAAATGTGGAAATTCACATTTTTGTACCATAGTTTGTAAATGCTATAACTTTTGCGCAAACCAATAAATATACACTTATTGGATTTTTTTTTATCAAAGACATGCAGCACAATAAATTCTGACACAAACTTGTATAGAAATGTAATTATATTTGAACAATTTAGCCAGAGAAAGTTAAAAATACACTTTTTTTGAGAAAATTGCGGCCTATTTTGATTAATATCGGAAAAACGAAAAATCTTAGCAGAAATCAAATACCACCAAAAGAAAGCTGTATTTGTGAGAAGAAAAGGAGGTAAAATTCATTTGGGTGGTAAGTTGTATGACTGAGCAATAAACCGTGAAAGTAGTGTAGTGCAGAATTGTAAAAAGTTGTCTGGTCATTAAGGGGGTTTAAGCTAGGGGAGCTGAGGTGGTTAAACCTAGATTCAAATATCTGGGACACATTTTCAGTGCCGAAGATGTGAAACCAGATCCATGAAAAGTAGCCATAGTTCAGATCTGGCCAACTCCAACCAGTGTAAAGGAAGTAAGAAGTTTCCTTGGCTTTTCAAACTACTACAGAAGATTCATACCATACTTAGTACAAATTACTGAGCCTCTCCAAGAACTTCTGAAGGGCCATCCTAAGGTCTACCTGAATACCAAGATCCCTATTGAGTGGGGTGAAGAAACTGAGATTACCTTACAACTTTTCAAGAAGAAGCTCACAGAATTGCCAATACGTAGCTACCCTGATTGCAACCAGCCATTCCATCTGTATACACGCACAAGCATGTAAGGCCTAGGAGCTTTCCTATCGCAAGCTCAAGCTAGATAAGAGTCATTGCCTATGCTAGCTGATCCTTGAGAGAAGCAGAAAGGAATGACAAAAACTACAGCTCTTTCAAGTTAGAATTTCCTGCCTTATTCTGGGCTGTAACAGAAGATTTCAAGGACTGCCAGCTTCCACATCCTTCACCGTTTACACGGACAACAATCCATACTGCGTGAGTAGGAGCCTTAGAGCAAAGCTTCAAGATCATGTACTTTGACTTCATGATCATGTACCACACGGCAAATCCAATGAGAACACCTATACCTTGTCCAGATTGCCTATAAAAGAATACTCTATTCCATCAGATGACAACTGAGAAGAAGAATAAATGCCACCTTTCTACTCCAGATTCTCCCAGCAAAATACCAATCAATCCAAAAGCAAAACTCCAAAAGCGACAACTACCAGCCACAGTTCAATCCTGAACAGTCTTTGGAAAAAGGACTTTGGATCCAACTCCAGACTGAGAGCCATTGCAAGATTACTTCACAAGAGGAAGAATGCCAGAGGAAGAGCTGACCCAGAACTGATTCTCCTATGGTGGTAAACTTTTCATCCAGAAAGGCCTACTGCTTAGAAGAACCCTTGATGCTATCACTAATGAGCATTTAAATTAAGTCATGTTACCCTGCAGAGATGCAAAAATGGTCCTAGAAATATATCACAAGAGATTATGACATTTTGGCACTCAGAAAACTGAAGCTGCCATCATACATCTTTTCTACAGATCACGTCAAACTTGAATCAAGTCAGTCCATGTACATTCATGCAATGACCATCATTGACCTCTATACCAAATTTGTGGTTGCTGTACCTGTCAGGCTTAATAGCCAAAACCACAGCCTTATGGGAATATTTCCTGTTAGCCTACAGTTGTCCAGACAAGATTCTCAAAGCTCAAGGTTCAACATTTGAATCTCAATTTTTCCAGGAACTTTGTGCCTTGTATAGCTGCCAAAAATTAAGGACTAATGACTATCACCCTCAAGGTAATGGCCTATGCAAGAAGATGAACCAAACCTTGATCAGCATGCTGAAAGCAATACTACCTCAAAAGAGAAGTGACTGGCCAATGCTTTTACCAGAATCAGTATACCTCTACAATAACACCACTCATTGCTCCATGTCTGGATGTCAGGCAACATTATCTGCCGACGTAGCCCTTGATGGAGCCATACCATACACTGTGAATCCACTACCTCAAATAAAGTGGGTCAAGACACATCATTGTCAATAAGGCATAAGAGAAATTGTTGATTCCAGAATGGAGAAAGTCTATCAGAAAGGAAAACTGGACTACGACCAAAATGCTAGAGTTGAGCCACTGAAAGTGGGAGATTGAATCTGGCTCAAAAACAACCTTCCTTCTAGTAAGCTAGACAGTGGGAAACAGAGCCCTATCTTGTGACTGCCGCCTCATATCCAGATGTTTGTGAGATCACCCAGGAAGGCTGAGATACTTAAGTTGTGCACTGGAACAGATTATAGTTGTGATTAGTAGAACGTATTCCAGCACAGCTCCTGGAAGTGGAAAATTCACCAGAGCTAGCCAAGACACAGATGCCTGATTCAGTGCCAAAACAAGCTTCCGTCCCTAAGCCACTACAGTGGTTCCTGAGGACTCTGATTTGGTTCAAGGTTCCAGTTCCAACAAGCTCCATAGAATCTGCCAAACGGCTGATGCATGCTGTGGCTAAAGCATAGGCCACACCCCCCCCCCCCCTCAAGCCTGACATTTATGCCATACATTAGACTTTTATCACATATTCAATAGATATTTTACATATGTCCGGCACCCCTTTAACATGTTTGGCAGAAAACTCATGAAGCAAATGCTTAATTAAAGGGGTTGTCCAGGTTCAGAGCTGAACCAGGATATATCGCCTTCTTCACCCAGGCAGCCCCTCTGAGATGAGCATCGGAGCATTTCATGCTCCAATGCTCTCCCTTGCCCTGCGTCGAACCGCACCGGGCAAGGGCTTTTTCATTAGATCCAGTGACATACTGGGTCTCTGCTAGGCAAAGGCTACCAACTAGCAGTGTTCCCAGTGACGTCATCGTCACTAATGGGCGCATTTTAGCGCTGCCTTACCCTGTAAAATGACTAGGGCAGGGCTAAAGCACGCCCATTACTGACGGTACCGGGAACACTGCTAGACGGAAGCCTCCGACTAGGAGTGTAAATTTGTTAACAAAAAAGCACTTGCCCTGCACTATATCGTGCAGGGCAAGGGAGAGCATCGGAGCATGAAATGCTCAAATGCTCATCTCAGAGGGGCTGCCTTGGTGACGAAGGGGATATGTCCAGGTTCAGTTCTAAACCCGGACAACCCCTTTAATTGACTGCCCTGGCTCAAATAGCACTTGCTATCTATAGTGCATTATTCAGCACTGCTATGGTGCTCTGCTCAGTTGCACATTAAGGCAAATGATACAATTACTTGAGCCACTATGCAAATACGGTATTAGGAAAAACAAGCCCTGGAAATGGAGGGATGGCAGTCAAATGATTTTCCATGCAATCCGATTAAAGGTCTTAATCAGAGATGCTAGCAAGTTTAATAAGCCTTTCAGCGGGAAGTTACACACTCTTAATTGCTCCACATATCACAGATGCTTGCAGGGAATAAAGCGGCAGATGAGATTCTTGCGTGTTGTAAATTAAATATTTGCTTTAAAATATTTCAATAGCTTTTTATAAAAGGTCATGTTTAACAGAAGTTATGCATGGCAAGCTTTGCTCCACTGAGAGCGAGGAGCATGCCTAGCCCAGAATACCACACAAGGTTTAATTAACCAGACAAACAACACAATGGGCAGAGTGAAAAAGAATCCTACCTTGAGGACTATCACAAACTTACGGCAATGGGGACACTAGGAAAAACAAATGTGTAACCAAACATTTTATCTGCTAGTTACCAGACAGTGACACATATCCTTTTTTTTCTAATTTGTTTTTCTTTTCTGATTATAGATTTTTGTATTCTATCTCCTGAACATAATTATGGGGGCGGCCATCTTGCCTGAGCTGTTCTTAACAGCATTTAGAAAGCAATTGCTTTACGACAGCCACATGGGCCATAGACACAATGGTCTGGAGGAGACCACTTTGACTTCAATAGGAAAGTTTCCTGTGCAGAGGTGATTGGACAAGTGAAGAATAGATAAACTTTGACAATCGCCTGTTATAAATGGTGGATCCTGTCTTATTTGTCATTCTATTCATTCCTGTAATGATATCACCTCTGTGTATCGATAAGCAGCAGTGGCACCTATTATTAGGCTTAGTGGCCAGTGGGAAAACTGTAGGATTTTATGGTTTTTGTTTAAATATAGATAGTGACATGGAAAATTAAAAATAACATCAAAAATTCTTTAAAAATACGTTACATATTTTTTTTAAACAATAGGTCATTTTCTTATGACTCATTTCCTTTAAAGATGTAGATCTATATCCTTATCCAGAAATTGTACAGACATGCAAAGACTTCTTGGAGGTTTCTTCTTTCTCAGGTTTGGCTTGGATAAGGTTAAACAGGATTGACAACTGCAGACACTTAAAGTTCCTGCAAGAGGACCAAGACAGAAAAAAATGTAAACTGTCTCGTTTCCTTTGTGTGGGAACCATCGGAGCATTTGGGTCACATACCTGTATTAACCTCACTTGCTCTAAAAGCTTGACTTTTAAAAAATGCCATAGTGTTATCTCCATACAGTAAAGTTTTCTGTATTGTCGGAGAAGACATTCCAGCTGCATGCATAATATCTCTCCTTTTTTAACATAACTATTATTACAGGTTCAAGATGAAATGGGCCATGTTTGGCTAGATTGTTAGAGGGGTCATTATAAGACCCAAGATCTATGATGTTGTTAGGCTTAGGGGGGCCTGGATCTTTTGTCATGTGGCCCTTTGCCAGTTATCAACCCTCTTAACGCCAGACACATCCTTGGTGACACTAAACAACATTTCCTTAAGACCAGACTTTTTTTTGTACCTTGTCAACCTGTGTCCCAGATAATATAGGTAAAAAAAACATCCCTGTCAGAGTATCATACGAAAATGAAACAATTATATGGACTACTGTTTCCTGATCCTTTACTGCCAGGATATCTAGTGTATATACAGGGGATAGATAGATAGATATAGATATTTCAAGACTCCTTCAACTCGCATGGCAGCCTTGGGTAAAATGGATAGAAACCAACTGGAGATCACTGACAGGGTCAGGTTCCTACACAGTCATCTTGTCTGGCCCTGTCAATCAAGAAGGAGAGGTAGGGGCTGGAAGAGGAAGAGGAAGGATGTATAGAGTAGCTCAGGCCATCCCTTGGTGCACTGAACTGCTCCCTTGCATATGGATTTAAAGGGAACCTGTCACCAAGATTTTGTGTATAGAGCTGAGGACATGGGTTACTAGATGGTCTCTAGCAAATCCGCAATACCCAGTCCCCAAAGCTCTGTGTGCTTTTATTGTGTAAAAAAACCGATTTGATACATATGCAAATTAACCTGAGATGAGTCCTGTCCCTGACTCATCTCACATACAGGACTCATCCCAGGGACAGAACTCATCTCAGGTTAATTTGTATATGTTTTTTTTTACACAATAAAAGCACACAGAGCTATGGGGACTGGATATTGCGGATGTGCTAGCGGCAGGGCCGGCGCAACCATATAGGCGAACTAGGCGTTCGCCTAGGGCGCCGGCCTGCTGGGGGCGCCCTGGTGGGCTCCCCCTGACTGGGGCTGCAGCCCTGGGCGACAGGGCGAGCGGCTCTTGAGCCGCCCCCAGCGCCGTTACAGGGGGGCCAGGAGGTGGAGGTCCTTCCTAAATATGGCAGAGCAGGCATCTGCTTACCCTGATGGCAGGTGCCTGGTCTGCCAGTAAATTACCGGAGGAGAGGAGGCGGGCGGCAAGGGAGGCTGTTCTAGCAGCTCCCCACTCCTCCCTCGTGTGCCCCCTGTGATGCCGGAATATGACGTCATTCCGGCCTTGGCATACTAAACGGTGCGCTGGAGGACTTAGGAGCTGCACCACACTGGACCCCAGGGAAGTGAGTGTTTAAGTGTTTAACTGAGTGAGTGTCTGCCTGTGTATTTATGTCAGTGAGTGAGTGAGTGTATGTATGTCTGTCTGTCTTTCTGTCAGTAAATGTATGTGTGTCTGTCATTGAGTGTCTGTGTGTGTATGTCAGTGAGTGAGTGTATGTCAGTGAGTGTGGATGTCTGTCGGTCAGTGAGTGTCTGTGTCTGTCAGTGAGTATGTGTAAGTTTGTCTGTCAGTGAGTTTCCGTGTGTGTGTGTGTTTCAGTGGGTAGGTGTATGTCTGTCAGTGAGTGTATGTGTGTCTGTCAGTGAGTTTCTGTGTACGTCATTCAGTGAGTGTCTGAGTGCGTGTGTGTCTGTCAGTAAGTGCGTGTGTGTCTGTCAGTGAGTGCATGTGTGTCTGTCAGTGAGTGCATGTGTGTCTGTCAGTGAGTGCATGTGTGTCTGTCAGTGAGTGCATGTGTGTCTGTCAGTGAGTGCGTGTCTGTCTGTCAGTGAGTGCGTGTCTGTCTGTCAGTGAGTGCATGTGTGTCTGTCAGTGAGTGCATGTGTGTCTGTCTGTCAGTGAGTGCATGTGTGTCTGTCTGTCAGTGAGTGCATGTGTGTCTGTCTGTCAGTGAGTGCATGTGTGTCTGTCTGTCAGTGAGTGCATGTGTGTCTGTCTGTCAGTGAGTGCATGTGTGTCTGTCTGTCAGTGAGTGCATGTGTGTCTGTCTGTCAGTGAGTGCATGTGTGTCTGTCTGTCAGTGAGTGCATGTGTGTCTGTCTGTCAGTGAGTGACATGAGAGGGCGGCAAAATGGATCTTTGCCTAGGGCGGCAAAAATCCTTGCACCGGCCCTGGGTAGCGGCGATCTAGCAACCCATGGTCTCAGCTCTATACACAAAATCCCGGTGACAGGTTCCCTTTAAAGTACTTTTTCTCCAAATTGAAACAATAGATTGCTAAGTGAAAGGTTTCATGACTTTCAGCTGATCTAGCCCTACAAGGCACTATGCCTGGTGTAACAATGCATTTCCTGGTGACAGACTCCCTTTTAAAGTTGTTCCATGAAAAATATACTACATTTTTGAAAGCAGCACTTAAATCTCAATACTTTTTTAATTGCATGTAATTAAAAGTGTAATATAGCCACTAAATTAATAAAATCTATCTGTATAGTGCCACCTGCTGTTTGTTTTTTACCTTATTTCTTTGTCCACCTCACTGTTAGACGCAGCCAATTGTAAAACATATTTAGCAGAGCAATTGGAACAATAAATTGAGAGTTCTCTGGATCCATCTGAGGTACAGGGTTGGTTGTAGCTTTGTTATTAAGAAATTGTCACATACAAAATCTCTGATTTTCATTTTTACATTAATCGTGGGCTTCAATATTTAGAAAGAGGGTTAGAACTTTCTCACACTCCTCCCAGCTGACTCATGCAGCCTCAACTTCATACTTAACCCCATGGCTGGTGGAATTGGCTTTAGCTGGAGGTAAATAGCTATGTCCGGTGATGTGAAAGAATCCATCCTGTTCTATGTGCTATCTAAATAAAAGGGAATAATAACAATGATGGAGCATGCCTTAAGGTTTTGAGGATTACTTGTACTGGCTGTTCTACCTGTTCTTTTTATGTGTGAATAAAGCTATTATTTCTAGATGACAGTCCTGGAGTTCTCCAAATCAAACCAGGTTCCACTCCTTAAAGTGAAGCTGCACACACATAATACGTTTTTTACTAGGCTTACAGTATATTGCCAGTCATATCATTTTGCTTCCCACTCATTGCTGCAGTACACTCACAAAACAGTCTTGTTGCATAAGAGGGACTGACTGCTTGTTGACGGATGTGTGATGTCCACCCAAGGTCTCTCATTGGGGGCAGGGGCGGACTGGGAACTTAAAGTGGCCCTGGAAAAAATACTAAAAGTGGCCCCGTTTTGTAGTCTGGTCCAAATTGATGGAAGGCAAGGCCAGCAACACCATATTGTGGCACATTATACCACCCCCAAAGAGCCAAATACCACAGTCCATCACAAAATACTGCCGCCAGCAGCACAAAATACATCCCCAAAAACTTTCGCCTGTTGGCCATGAGGAGGGCTCAGGCGGCCCCCTGGGAAATTTCCCTGTAAGGTCTATGTCCAATCCGCCCCTGATTGAGGGCATTATTAATGGTTACTGAATCTAACAGTATGCCCCTCTCTCATGCTAAATGGGAGTGCAGACTTCATTCCTTAAATTAGTTGGCATCTAGTATCTCCTGTACGTCAGTAAAAGCATTAGTCATTGCTCAAATATTTCCATAAGCTCTTCTGCTCACAACCGTATGTAAATCTAATACAATATGGCATCCTGTATGGTTGTGCAAAATGCACCAATTAGCATCAGTTTGCCTGACATATCAATTACTGCTGTAAAAGCTTTCACTTTAAGGGTGCCGTCACAGGGATTTTCTGCTACTGAAAATCCGTCCCATTCCTCTAAATGGGGCTTGTACAAACCCACCTCATTCAAGTTAATGGAACGGATTTTCAGTCAGAAAATGTCTAACAAAAACTGTCGAGTAAAGCATTGCTGTAAGGTTAGAGACTATTTGCAGACATTCATGTCGTGTTGCTGAGGGAGACCAAAATGGCCAACATTTCTAATGTGAGGGCACCTAGATTTTGGTGTAAACTGTTGTAGAAAAATTATCTGCTCCGTTTTGCACTAAAATGATGCCAAAATTCTGCAATAAAATTCCGTTTCAAAGTATGCCAACCAAGAGTTAGACAAAAATACCTAGCCATAGACCAAAACTTGTTGGAACAGCCTAAGTCTAACCATTTACACTATTAGTAAATATGCCCCAATGTGTTCTTTTTGTTGTTGTGATAGAAATCAATTTGGTTGTCTTCAATTTCCATGAAGGTTGAATTCAACAAATTGCATTATTTTCTATGGTCAATCAGAATCCTATGTGACCACAGATAATCGACTGTCAACAGATCCTATAGACACCCATGTAATTCATACGGGTGGCTCATAGTGCCATAAGCAGCTGCAGATGAACTCAAGAGTTTTCCTTTAACTGCTTGTGGAAACACAAGTCCCAGCAGGACATGATGGGGATTGTAGTCTCCCCCACTTTGCAATACACATGTTGCAGGCCTAATAATTGTAAGCACCTTTGCGTGTTGTACTGAAGTATGATACAGTTACTCCCTACCACACCTTAAGCTGAGATATGCCATGTGCAGAGGCTGATGGCTGTGCTGAATGTGTTAATAATACAGGTATCAGAAAAGCCTGCCTCCCTCAGAGTTACATTTTAAACCCAGAAGGAGGAGCAAATAAGGTCGGGTGCAGGTCAGAGCGGGAAAGAAAATTGGCTGAAGAAGCAGAATCCATGCCAACAACAAAAGCCAAACAGCAACCTTACGGCTTAAAGACACAGCCCACATGGAAATTGTCCGTCTGTCACATCGCCACTCAGCACTGCATCCAGTTTCCTCTTAAAGGTCTATATCAATTTAAGCCCTGTTAACTGTCCCAATGTGAAAGGTGCAGGTAGGACCATGGGTCTGCTCTGCCAGCTGCTACCTGTCCATATGGTCCACTCCAAAACATATCTCTAGTATTAGCTTGTAGCGGCTACAAATTTGGTAATATATATTGGTTTATGAAATATTGTGTAGAACTTGGGGGCATGAGAACACTGAATATTTGGTGGACCGTCATCGGACCCAGAGGAAAAAATATATATTTTACCACCATTGATTTAATAATGGCATAGCAAATTATCGAGAACCAGAAACTGAGATAGTTTAGTGCTACTGGGCATTAGAAGATTATTAAACCTCTCTTTTTTTTCTCCTTCTAGGGGGCAGTATGGACTTGGAGGCCTTGGAGAGCAGTCACAGTCCGGCACCAGACAACCTGTATGAAAGGGAGGGACGCACAAGCCGTGGCCTGACACCACACAAGGGGCTCCCAGAAAAAGCTGACCTGCTGTCTTTAGATGTGAAACGGTCACAGCCGCTGTTAATACAGAGTGCAAGATGGGGGTAGGTTATTATAAGGTGTTGGAGTGGTGTCTGATGGTTTTCGACCATATTCCTATATTATCATACTAGAGGAAAGTTTTCAGGATGTATGTCACATGGAGGCCATGCAGTCTATGCTACCCAGAAAACTTCTTTCTGAATATTCTCTTTATTGTAGGAGATTACGAGATGAGGAGTCACGATCATCATCACTCCCTGACATCCCAAACCCATTCCCAGAACTCTGCAACTCTTCCCCAATCCTTAGCCCCACACCCAACAGCAGTTCTCCGCTGGAAGGGGGTCCTCATGTGAGTACCATACTGGTTCAGTCTATACATGGCTATTGACTGTTATCATCTCTTTGTTTTTACATGGACTAACTGCAAATGATTATTCTTTTTTTCTGTAAGAGCAGATGGTGAAAGTATACAGTGAGGATGGCACATGCCGATCACTAGAGGTGACAGCGGGAGCCACAGCACGGCATCTGTGTGATATGCTGGTAGAGAGGGCTCATTGCCTAAGTGATGAGAGCTGGTCCTTAGTGGAGCTTCACCCACATCTGGGGCTTGGTGAGTGGAACAGATATAATATATAAGAATCTTTAGTGATCTGTCAACCCACAGAGTTACAGTAAATTGTCTTTTCTAGGGTCGTGGCTTCTCAGCGATACTTGTCATGTAATTGTTGTTATATGCTCCTTATAGAAATAAGGTTAACCATTAAAGCGGACCTGTCGGGTGATTTCTGCTGCACTATCTGGGGGGCAGGATATTATAGAGGGAAAGAAGCTGAACTCTGATGTATAGGCTTATATGATTTGGGGCAGGATTTATGAGTAAAACACTAGGTAAATCTTGACCAGACTCCTAGGAGAGACACAGAGTCCCAATTACCCCACCCACTTGGGGTCCATTCACACATCCGCAATTCTATTCCGCATTTTGCGGAACGGAATCGCGGACCCACTAATTTCTATGGGGCCGCACGATGTGCTGCCCGGATCTGGGTCTGCGGATCCGCACTTCCGGGTACGCAATTCCGTTCCCCAAAAAAATAGAACATGTCCTATTCTTGTCCGCAATTGCGGACAAGATTAGCCATTTTCTATCAAGTGCCGGCGATGTGCGGTCCGCAAAATGCAGAACGCACATTGCCGGTGTCTGTGTTTTGCGGATCCGCAAAACACACACGGACGTGTGAATGGACCCTTAGAATGATTGACAGCTAAAGTATCAGTACGTGTACACAGAAGATTGTCAATCGCTGCATGTGTGGAGTAAGCAGGACTCTTACTGTCTGTACTAGGAGTCCTGTCAGGATTTACTCTACTTTTGTCCTAAAAATCCTGTTCCAAATTCTATAAAACTACATACCACAGAGTTCTGATTTTTATTCTCTATCCTATGCTGTTTTCAGGGCAGTGTAAACCGCCTGACAGGTTTTCTTTAAGGGCAAATGCACACACCCATGCCATACCACACATTTATCTGGAAACCCTGAGGGAACAGAGTCTGTATATTCCAATGCAGGTAGTATTACAGATGCATTCACGCATAAAATCATTCATTTTACAAGAGAATTAAGTGCTCCATGGAAGCAGCATATATTGGAATACATAACCTCCAATGATTAGAAATAAGGAAACATAGGACTTTATCTACCGTCTCACAGGCTTTGTACCTGTGGCTTTGCCATGAGCATGAGACCTAAGACAATGCAGAGAAGAATCTTTCTCTAGGCACCAGCATACTGAGTATTATTCAGTATTTTCAATATAATAATAGCCCTTCAGTAGAAGAAGATGAGAACTGATTCATGAATAGAATGTCAGAACTACAATGAAGAATGGCTTTTAGGCTGCATGTCCATCTGTGTCATGGCTTCCATTGATAACAGAAGCCTCACAGCTTTCTGGCTAACTAACAGAAGATGGGGACTATTGGAGGCCTATTTAGAGCCTATCGCAGACAGTAAAAAGAGGCTACATGAAGTAACTAAGACTCTGTGCATGCAGCCATATATTTTGCTTGCTTTTGGCAGGGAGCTGAATCTCCTTAAAGGGGTATTCCCATCACAGACAATGGGGGCATATCGCTAGGATATACCCCCATTGTCTGATAGGTGCGGGTCCTAGAGGTGAGACAATGAGAACGGAGCAGGGAAATAATCGGAGGGCGCACTGCGCATGCGCAGCCGCCCTCCATTTATTTCTATGGGGCTGCCAAAAATAGCCTGGCGCTCCCATTCACTTCTATGGGAGCAGTGGGGAGAAGTGCTTGGTGGTGGATGGACCCCGGGAAATCTGGGGTCCTCCAGCCACAGCTCTCCCCGCTCTGTTCTCGTTGTAGGTGTGGGTCCCAGAGGTGGGTAGCGATATGCTCCCATTGTCTGTGATGGGAATACCAGAGACCAGTCCTGTATGGAGTTTTAATGGAAATACTGCATGGTATGGAGACTTATTGTCAGTGCGCCATGGGAAATGAGTGTGCAAAGAGCTGTCTCCCAAGAGAGAGAACCATCTTGCCAGCGCCACCTCTTGGAAGTGGCTCCCTACGAGTCGAGACCTGACTTTTCAGGTATTGGGATTGACAAGGGAATATAACCAAACCAGTTACCCATAAGACAGAAACAGCTGTCTATGGATGGGTGGTTATATTCCCTTGTCAAATACCAAGGCTAGTTGGAAAGACAGATCTTGACTCATAGGGGACCACTTCCAATAGGTGGTGGTGCTGGTGGATGGTTTTGTTTATTGAGAAATACCTCTTTGCATATTACTTGCTTTAGGAAAGTATTTCCTGATCCCACAGTAGAGGATCAGATCCTTTCCTTGTCTGTTGACATGAGCCTTTATGATATAAATATATACGTTCTTGATCTATGAAAATCACTCCATCGACTCTTTGGCCAAACCAATGGCTTCCATTAGTGGTTGACACCCATCATTTATTAGCTGTGTAAAACAGAAAAGTATCTCAGAGTTGGCTACATGAAAATGTTCTCACTTGGTTTGTAGAAAGGTGCCTTGAAGATCACGAGTCTGTGGTGGAGGTGCAGGCTATGTGGCCTGCTGGAGGAGACAGCAAGTTCATTTTTCGCAAGAATTTTACCAAGTATGAATTGTTTCGGGGATCTCCAGTGAGTACAAAGGATCATATGTCTACAGTAAAACAGATTAATGGTTGTGGCAGGGCCTGTTCAGATAATTACACGTTCCTCTCTGTCCTGTCATTCAAATAAGTCCTGGTCAGACTCCTCTACATTGCTGAATGTTTTAAGCAACACTGATCACGAGGAGGGGGAACAGTACACGCTGAGTCTTCCGTAAATAACCCTAGTGGCAAAATACCATTATTAACTTATTTCAGCTTAACTGCATTGACTTACGCAAATATAGCACCACACATAGTAGCATGATCATCATTCACTGTAGTGGTATGTTCTCTGTGTGTTCACATGGGTTTCTTCCATTCAAAACATTCTCCAACCATTCTCCAAGACATGGTGGCAGCTACAGTGCAAAAGTTATTCTTTAAGGATGCATTCTCTGCAGGGTTTATTAGGTAGCCTAGTAAGGGACTGCCTGGGTGAAAAAGGGGAAATGTCCAGATTCAGCTCTGAACCCAGACAACCCTTTTAAAGGGAGTGTGTCACACCACTTTCACCAATATAACTAAAGCTGGGCACTTGGGAGCCGTTTTTCAGCAGAGTAAGCGCTCATGCACACGACCATATGTATTTTGCGGTCTGCAAAAAAAGGAACCACAAAAAATACGGATGACTTCCGTGTGCATTCCGTACTTTGTGGAACAGAACGGAACAGCTGGCCCCTAATAGAACCGTACTATGCTTGTTCGTAATGCGGACAATAATAGGACATGTACATACGGAAACAGAATGCACACAGAGTAACTTCAGTTTTTTTTGTGTGGACCCATTAAAATGAATGGTTCCGTATACGGTCCACAAAAAAAAAAAGTAACAGACACGGAAAGGAAATACGTTTGTGTGCATGAGCCCTAAAAGTGTTTTCCTGGACATCCAATACAGACAGAATGCACACACAGGTATGTTTGGAATGCATTTGAAATCTTCTGTGGGGCAGTGTTATATTGGTGAAAGTGAAGTGACAGGCTCCCTTTAAGGCCTTATGCACACGACCGATCCGTTTTTTGCGGTCCGCAAATTGCGGATCCGTAAAATGCAGAAGCCGCCCGTGTGCCTTTTGCAATTTGTGGAACGGAACAGGCGGCCCATTGTAGAAATGCCTATTCTTGTCCGCAAAATGGACAAGAATAGGACATGTTATATTTTTTTTGCAGGGCCAAGGAACGGAGCAACGGATGTGGACAGCACACGGAGTGCTGTCCGCATCTTTTGCGGCCCCATTGAAGTGAATGGGTCCGCACCCGAGCTGCAAAACCTGCGGCTCGGATGTGGACCAGAACAACGGTCGTGTGCATGCGGCCTAAAGCACTACAAGTGCTCCTTCTTATAACCTTATTAACATGACCCTTTATAGATCTCTTTAAAGCAATGTTCCTAACGTCAGTCCTCAGGGCCCACCTGCCGGTCATGTTTTCAGGATTTCCTTAGTATTGTGCAGGTGATATAATTAGTGTCCATGCATCTGGACTTCCCACAAGTATTCATTCTGTGGGATATACATGTACTGAAATCATCAACTGGAGTTAGGGCCCATTCAGACGGCCGTAGTGCTTTCCGTATCCGCAAAAGTCGGATACCGGCCATGTGCGTTCCCCATTTTGCGGACCGCACATGGCCACAACCATAATAGAAAATGCCTATTCTTGTCCGTGATTGCCGTAGTACCGTGTGCTGTCCGCATCTTTTGAGGGCTCATAGAAATGAATGGATCCGCAGACCTTCCACAAAATTGCGGAACGGGTGCGGATCCGTTCATACGGCCGTGTGAAGGAGCCCTTAAAGTGTAGTGTCATCATTGACTAACCAAAGATTGGTGGAGGCTCAAGGACAAAAAAAAAATAGGTTTCCCCACCAGTATTATCATCTTATATTGTGTAGATTAAGTAAGGCATGTATATTAGATATTTGGTGGCACTTCCTGCTGAGAATGTAGTTAGCATAGGGACGAGAGAATGGAGCTTCAAACTCTAGTGATAAATATTACAGGAGCATTATCAAACTCCCATGGCTTCCTCCTGGGAGTGTGTGGGAATGGTTGGAGAGGAATAGTTTGTGGAAGCCCTTAAAGGGAACCTGTCATGTTTTACGTAAAGCCTCATCTACCAGCAGCATGTTGTTGAGGAGATTGGCATATAGTTTTGTGTGAACTAGGGCTTGTGTTTCACCAATTTAAGTCTTTGTTCTATGCTTAGGAGTCCAGTGGGTGGTTCTATCAGTGATTGCCGACCGTCCCCATTTAGATACTCAGACTAAGGGCTCATTCACACGACCGTATGGCTTTTTCAGTGTTTTGCAGGCTGTTTTTAACGGATCAGTTTTTCTGTTTTTTGTTTTAGTAGTGTTTCTTGTTCCGTTCCGTTTTTCCGTATGGCATATACAATATACAGTAATTACATAGAAAAAGTTGGGCTGGGCATAAAATTTTAAATAGATGGTTCCGCAAAAACGGAATGGATAGGAAGACATACGGAGTACATTCCGTATGAGTTCAGTTTTTTTTTTTTGCAGAATCATTGACTTGAATGGAGCCACGGAACGTGATTCGCGGGCAATAATAGGACATGTTCTATCTTTGAACGGAAATACGGAAATGGAATGCATACGGAGTACATTCAGTTTTTTTTTTCAGAACCATTGAAATGAATGGTTCCGTATACGGACCGTATATGGAACGCAAAAAACGTTCGTGTGAACGAGCCCTAAGAAGGGTGCCAGAAATGTCTGAAAAAGGTCAAGTAGTTAAAACCAATCTTTTTATTAATAACATGTTAAAATCCACTATAGAATACTGCGATAAATACACTACTATGACTAAAACATGCTTAAAGGGAACCTGTCACCTGGATTTTGTGTATAGAGCTGAAGACATGGGTTGCTAGATGGCCTCTAGCACATCCGCAATATCCAGTCCCCATAGCTCTGTGTGCTGTTATTGTGTAAAAACCGATTTGATACATATGCAAATTAACCTGAGATGAGTCCTGTCCCTGAGATGATAAACCATTTAAAACACGAAAGAGGTTGATTTTAACATGTTCTGAATGAAGGAAGATTTTTTTTTTGGACATTTCTTGCACCGTCCATGCACACAGAGCTATATCTGCTGCTGGTGAGCTGGAATTCGCATTTTATTAGGGAGCATGCCAGTCACCCACTGGACACCTAAGTATAGAAAGAATAAACATGTATATTAAATACCTGTAGGTACATCAGGGAACTCTTCGTATTAGGAAGATAGGGGTTCTCAAACCCACCTCTTGCCTGGAGAAGGAGAACATATTCTTGAATTATGACTAAAAGTAGTCCTGTATTTTCTCTCACAGTATGCTTTATTCCCGGAGGACATGATTGCTGGAAATGTAGAATCTCACAAAGGACTGTCTCACTCAGAGCTTATACAGGTAGGTAACTGAGAAGTACCAACAAAGAGCTGACCTGCCATGTCCAGGACATCTAAGATGCTTAAAATTTGGTTCTCAGTTGTAGCTGATAGTGTGACAGTGTCCTGGACATTATGTACAGTGAGTGGACAGTTTAGAGACGGTTGAAGCAAGCATCAAGTTTAGGATTAGGATTACAGAGACTTGACAACTAATGCAAGTCTGGACTACTTATGGAAAGGTATCCAAGAGCCCTTTATACACATCACCTGGCTGAAATCTGATGATTTTTCTCCCTGACAGAACTTCCTCAACTCAGGCAGCTGGCCCGAGATCCAAGGCTATTTGCATATGAAGGAGAGCGGCCGAAAAGTATGGAAGCGCTTCTTTTGTTTCCTGCGCCGCTCTGGCCTGTATTACTCTGCAAAGGGGACGTCTAAGGTAATTATAAATTGTATGGAAAAATTAGCACACATGTGTGTGTGTGTGTGTGTATATATACTGAACAAAAATATAAACGCAACACTTTCGGTTTTGCTCCCATTTTGCATGAAGTTAATGATCTGCAGAAACCTATTATGTAGTAAACACACCTAGATTATATATATTATATATACACTGACCAAAAATATAAACGCAACATTTTCGATTTTGCTCTCATTTTGCATGAGCTGAACTCAAAGATCTGAAACATTTTCTACATACACAAAAGACCCATTACTCCCAAATATTGTTCACAAATCTGTCTAAATCTGTGTTAGTGAGCACTTCTACTATGCCAAGATAATCCATCCCACCTCACAGGTGTGGCATATCAAGGTGCTGATTAGACAGCATGAATATTGCACAGGTGTGCCTTAGACTACCCACAATAAAAGACCACTCTGAAATGTGCAGTTTGATCACACAGCACAATGCCAGAGATGTCGCAACATTTGAGGGAGCGTGCAATTGGCATGCTGACTGCAGGAATGCCTACCAGAGCTGCTGCCCGTGCAATGAATGTTCATTTCTCTACCATAAGCTGTCTCCAAAGGCGTTTCAGAGAATTTGGCAGTACATCCAACAGGCCTCACAATCACAGACCACGTGTAACCACACCAGCCCAGGACCTCCACATCCAGCATGTACACCTCCATGATCGTCTGAGACCAGCCACCCGGACAGCTGTAGTAACAATCAGTTTGCATAACCAAAGAATTTCTGCACAAACTGTCAGAAACCGTCTCAGGGAAGCACATCTGCATGCTCGTCGTCCTCATTGGGGTCTTGACCTGACTGCAGTTCATCGTCGTAACCGATTTGAGTGGGCAAATGCTCACATTCAATGGTGTCTGGCACGTTGGAGAGGCGTTCTGTTCACGGATGAGTCCCGGTTTTCACTGTTCAGGGCAGATGGCAGACAGTGTGTGTGGCGTCGTGTGGGTGAGCGGTTTGCTGACGTCAACGTTGTGGATCGAGTGGCCCATGGTGGCGGTGGGGTTATGGTATGGGCAGGCGTATGTTATGGACAACGAACACAGGTGCATATTATGATGGCATTTTGAATGCACAGAGATACCGTGACGAGATCCTGAGGCCCATTGTTGTGCCATTCATCCACGACCATCACCTCATGTTGCAGCATGATAATGCACGGCCCAATGTTGCAAGGATCTGTACACAATTCCTGGAGGCTGATAACATCCCAGTTCTTGCATGGCCAGCATACTCACCCATTGAACATGTTTGGGATGCTCTGGATCGGCGTATACGTCAGCGTGTTCCAGTTCCTGCCAATATTCTGCAACTTCGCACATTGAAGAAGAGTGGATCAATATTCCACAGGATACAATCAACAACCTGATCAACTCTATGCGATGGAGATGTGTGGCACTGCGTGAGGCAAATGGTGGCCACACCAGATACTGACTGGTTTTCTGACCCCCCACCACACACACACACCTGTGCAATATTCATGCTGTCTAATCAGCACCTTGATATGCCACACCTGTAAGGTAGGATGGATTATCTTGGCAAAGGAGAAGTGCTCACTAAGGCCTCATGCACACGACCGTTGTGTGCATCCGTGGCCGTTGTGCCGTTTTCCGTTTTTTTTCGCGGACCCATTGACTTTCAATGGGTCCGTGGAAAAATCGGAAAATGCACCGTTTTGCAGCCGAGACAGTGATCCGTGTATCCTGTCCGTCAAAAAAATATGACCTGTCCTATTTTTTTGACGGACAACGGTTCACGGACCCATTCAAGTCAATGGGTCCGTGAAAGAACACGGATGCACACAAGATTGGCGTCCGTGATCCGTGGCCGTAGGTTACTTTTATACAGACGGATCCGAAGATCCGTCTGCATAAAAGCTTTTTCAGAGCTGAGTTTTCACTTCGTGAAAACTCAGAACCGACAGTATATTCTAACACAGAGGCGTTCCCATGGTGATGGGGACGCTTCAGGTTAGAATATACTAAAAGAACTGTGTACATGACTGCTGCCTGGCAGGTGCTGCCAGGCAGCAGGGGGCAGCCTTCCCCCCTGTAGTTAACACATTGGTGGCCAGTGTGGCCGGCCCCCCCCTCCCTCCCCTGTAGTTAACTCATTGGTGGCCAGTGCGGCCGCCCCCCCCTCCCCTGTAGTTAACTCGTTGGTGGCCAGTGGGCCCCCCCTCCCTCCCCTGTAGTTAACTCGATGGTGGCCAGTGGGCCTTCTCCCCTCCCTCCCCCTCCTAATTAAAATCTCCCCCCTATCATTGGTGGCAGCGGAGAGTACCGATCGGAGTCCCAGTTTAATCGCTGGGGCTTCGATCGGTAACCATGGCAACCAGGACGCTACTGCAGTCCTGGTTGCCATGGTTACTTAGCAATTTGTAGAACCATTATACTTGCCTGCGAGCTGCGATGTCTGCGTCCGGCCGGGAGCTCCTCCTACTGGTAAGTGACAGGTCATGTCACTTACCAGTAGGAGGAGCTCCCGGCCGGACGCAGACATCGCAGCTCGCAGGTAAGTATAATTGTTCTACAAATTGCTAAGTAACCATGGCAACCGGGACTGCAGTAGCGTCCTGGCTGCCATGGTTACCGATCGGAGCCCCAGCGATTAAACTGGGACTCCGATCGGTACTCTCCGCTGCCACCAATGATAGGGGGGGAGATTTTAATTAGGAGGGAGAGGGCCCACTGGCGAGTTAACTACAGGGGAGGGAGGGGGGGCCCACTGGCCACCAACGAGTTAACTACAGGGGAGGGAGGGGGGCCCACTGGCCACCAATGAGTTAACTACAGGGGAGGGGGGGGGGCGGCCGCACTGGCCACCAATGAGTTAACTACAGGGGGGGGGCTGCCCCCTGCTGCCTGGAAGCACCTACCAGGCAGCAGGGGGCAGTCATGTACACAGTTCTTTTAGTATATTCTAACCTGAAGCGTCCCCATCACCATGGGAACGCCTCTGTGTTAGAATATACTGTCGGATTTGAGTTTCAAAATGTAACTCAAATCCGACGGTATATTCTAACATAGAGGCGTTCCCATGGTGATGGGGACGCTTCAAGTTATAATATACCATCGGATTGGAGAAAACTCATTAACTCCTGACTTTACATTGAAAGTCAATGGGGGACGGATCCTTTTGAAATTGCACCATATTGTGTCAACGTCAAACGGATCCGTCCCCATTGACTTGCATTGTAATTCAGGACGGATCCGTTTGGCTCCGCACGGCCAGGCGGACACCAAAACGACTTTTTTTTCATGTCCGTGGATCCTCCAAAAATCAAGGAAGACCCACGGACGAAAAAACGGTCACGGATCACGGAAAAACGGAACCCCGTTTTGCGGACCGCAAAAAAATTACGGTCGTGTGCATGAGGCCTAACACAGATTTAGACAGATTTGTGAACAATATTTGAGTAATGGGTGTTTTGTGTATGTAGAAAATGTTTCAGATCTTTGAGTTCAGCTCATGCAAAATGGGAGCAAAATTGAAAGTGTTGCGTTCATATTTTTGGTCAGTGTATATATAATATACAGTACAGACCAAAAGTTTGGACACACCTTCTCATTCAAAGAGTTTTCTTTATTTTCATGACTATGAAAATTGTAGATTCACACTGAAGGCATCAAAACTATGAATTAACACATGTGGTATTATATACATAACAAACAAGTGTGAAACAACTGAAAATGTCATATTCTAGGTTCTTCAAAGTAGCCACCTTTTGCTTTGATTGCTTCTTTGCACACTCTTGGCATTCTCTTGATGAGCTTCAAGAGGTAGTCACCTGAAATGGTTTTCACTTCACAGGTGTGCCCTGTCAGGTTTAATAAGTGGGATTTCTTGCCTTATAAATGGGGTTGGGACCATCAGTTGCGTTGAGGAGAAGTCAGGTTGATACACAGCTGATAGTCCTACTGAATAGACTGTTAGAATTTGTATTATGGCAAGAAAAATCAGCTAAGTAAAGAAAATGAATGGCCATCATTACTTTAAGAGATGAAGGTCAGTCAGTCAGCCGAAAAATTGGGAAAACTTTGAAAGTAAGGGCTATTTGACCATGAAGTAGAGTGATGGGGTGCTGCGCCAGATGACCTGGCCTCCACAGTCACCGGACCTGAACCCAATCGAGATGGTTTGGCGTGAGCTGGACCGCAGAGTGAAGGCAAAAGGGCCAACAAGTGCTAAGCATCTCTGGGAACTCCTTCAAGACTGTTGGAAGATCATTTCAGGTGACTACCTCTTGAAGCTCATCAAGAGAATGCCAAGAGTGTGCAAAGCAGTAATCAAAGCAAAAGGTGGCTACTTTGAAGAACCTAGAATATGACATTTTCAGTTGTTTCACACTTGTTTGTTATGTATATAATTCCACATGTGTTAATTCATAGTTTTGATGCCTTCATAGTCATGAAAATAAAGAAAACTCTTTGAATGAGAAGGTGTGTCCAAACTTTGGTCTGTACTGTATATAATCTAGGTGTGTTTACTACATAATAGGTTTCTGCAGATCATTAACTTCAAAGAAAGTTGGACCACACACAGTCCTTCCTGTGACTGTCAGCTCAACAAATATCTTTTTTTTTTATTCACCACAGCAATTAGCTGATTGCAGGGGCAGATTGGCCATAGACCTTAAAGGGAAATTTCCCGGTGAGCCGATGCCCATGGGGCCACCCAAGCCCACTTCTCTGCCACTGGTCAGGTACATAATGAGCTCTCAGCGGTAATTGACGCTGTGAGAATCACACATGCCCTCTGAATTCAACAGCTGCTGGACCACATTTAATCTAAGACCCCTGATCCATATCTTAATAGGAGACAACTGGAGGAGGAGGACAGAAAAGGGCATCTACTGATGGCCACAACAGAAGGGCATCTTTTGGGGCAATACTGTATATTGTGCTGCTCTGTGGTATATGGTTCTGCTAGGACAGGATTTTGCGCTATGGTATTGTCGGCCCTGCCTATTTGTGTTGCTCCGCCATATGTTATTTAGGACACCCCTACAACATGGGGCCACTTTTAGTTTTTTTTTGGTCCAGGGCCACTTTAAGTTCCCAGTCCACCCCTGGCTGATTGCCCAACTGCTGAAACACCTGATGATCAACTAATAATTTTAGGGCAAGTTGCCACACTGCCTCTGCAGGGAAAGTTAGTATCACATGCTGGCCTTTTAAACGTATTGGAGAACTTGAACTACATGATTGGACTGAGTCCACCAAAGTGGGAGCCTTCTGCCCTAACTGATAGAGTGGTCCTTGACCACTGAATGTTATTCAATGATGTTTATACTGTATGCTATAATAAATGTCTTCTTCAGACAACTCTTTTAACATTATTTGAACACTTTGACATTCAGGAACAACCTCACTAATACTGCGGTACATACAGTATGTGGACATCACACGCATCTTATCTTCTCCCCACCTCCTCACCACTGGCAAGGGTGAAAGACTTACCTGGGCCGTATGCTGACAGACAACATCTCCATTCACCTGAGGCTACTTTTATACTCGTATTTTGGCTTTCCGTTTGTGAGATCCGTCATGGGTTCTCACAAATGGTCCAAAACGGATCAGTTTTGCCCTAATGCATTCTGAATGGAAAAGGATCCGTTCAGAATGCATCAGTTTGCCGGCGATCAGTCTCCATTCCGCTCTGGAGGCGGACACCAAAATGCTGCCTGCCGCATTTTGCTGTCCGCTTGACGAAACTGAACCAAACATCCTGGCACACAATGTAAGTCAATGGCGAAGGATCCGTTTTCTCTGACAAAATAGAAAACTGATCCGTCTCCCATTGAGTTTCAATGGAGTTCATCACAGATCCGTCTTGGCTATGTTACAGATAATACAAACGGATCCATTCATGACGGTTGCATGCGGTTGTATTATTGTAACGGATCCGTTTTTGCAGATCCATGACCCAAAATGCGAGTGTGAAACCCCAGCAGGGTTCAGCAAAAACGTTTCTGTTATTGATAATACAACCATCTGCATTCATTGTGAACAGATCCGGTTGTATTATCTTTAACAATGCCAAGACGGATCCGTCATTAACTCCATTGAAAGTCAATGGGGGACGGATCCGGTTAATAGTGTCAGATTGTAACCGAGAAAACGGATCCGTCCCCATTGACTTGCATTGGGGATCCGTCTTGCTCTGCTTCCCAGGACGGAAAGCAAACCGCAGCATGCGGTTTGCTCTCCGGTCTGGGATCGCAACTAAACGGAACGGAATGCATTTTGGAACATTCCGTTCTGTTCAGTTAAGTTTTGTACCCATTGACAATGAATGAGGACAAAACTGAAGCGTTTTTTTCCAGTATTGAGCTCCTATGACGGAACTCAATACCGGAAAACTTGAACGCTAGCGTGAAAGTAGCCTAAATCCCTATCTTGTTTGAATGATCTTTTATGCCTATAAAAGTTGAATTTCCTGCAATACAATAAACTTAAGGCAGCCTTCAGCTCTTATATTCCAGGGGGCCTGCTGGATCGACATCTGACACAATTTGAGACACTAATAGCACTCACTTAGCCACCCTCCAAGGTTTTGTCTAGTCTTGTCTATCACCTTATACTTACTAAGTCAGTGGCAATAAAACAGGCGTATATCTCCCTATGGGAAAGAGACCTAGGGCTTGTCTTATCACCTGCAGAAGTTTCTTACATTTATAAATGTTCTTATGGGCCATCCATCCTATTCAAATCCAGGAAAATTCATACTAAATACTATCAAGATGGTACGTTAGACCGGTTAAAACCAACAAATGGTATCCCTCTGTCCTGGATACATGTTGGAGGTCTGGCTCAGGGAGGGGAACGTTTCTGCACACCTGGTGGTCCTGCCCTAAATTGGTATCATACTGGACTTCTGTTTTGGAGATCTCTAGGACTATTTGTCCCTATGAACACTGCCTTAGGGCCAACGGGGTGTGTTGAAGCGTTCCGCTCCTCTTTTAATTGTTAGCTGCGGCTAAAATCCTTATCCTGCCTCTATGGAGCACCACAAAATGTCCCACTATATCTCAATGGCTACTTAAAGTTGATAAATTGATATCACATTAAAGAAGTGGCTGCATTCGCCAATCGTACACATAGTACGACATGCTCCTTCCTTAATTATAGATCAATGGAAAGTCGCTCTTGATAGCCTTTTTCTATGTGAAAGACGAACCCTAACTGACTACATGCTACACCACTTTTCAACTGCTATTATATGGATTTTGATCTCGGGTTTATACCCCTAACCCCCCCCAAATATCTTTTACCTTGTTTACCTCATCCATACAATCTTTATCATCCTGTTCATTCACAACAAGTGTGTGAACTATTGAAAATATATATCTCCATAGCTTTATTGTCTTTTTTCCATCAGCTACATGTACAACCTCAGGTTCCTAGACTATATAACCTGCTACTACATTACTTTTTTCACTCCTAATAACAAGCTTTTATAAATACCACGCTTGTGATATCATTTGACGAATGTCACTTATTCCACGTTCCATTTTTGACTATTGTATACTTTTTATTTGTATATTGATTATTGTCTATTATTATCTATTGATTTGTCTCGAAAGTGATTACTGAAGTCTTCAATAAAAAGACAATTAAAAAAAACACAATTCTTTTAACAATCATTTTTTCCAATGAAATTCATAACTGTGATTGTCATGTATGGTCGCCTTGAAGCATTATTTTAGATTGCAGACTATTTGAGACATTGCTCTATACTTAGCTAGGCATATGTATGATCACAAGCATTTTCAAATGTTTCTAGAAGTGGGATTGGTACACTGCATAATGGCATTACCCATGTGCGATATGCATTTTCCAAGATGGGGTGGTATATTTGCATGATGATATGGCAACTAGCAGCACTGCCTATTAGATAGAGTATATAATGTGGAGCACTGAAGCAACTGCAGCTCAAATTACGCAATAGTAATATACATACAATTAATCCATAAATACATGTATATAGTCCTAATTATGACTAATGTATTACGTTCATTGGCTTTAGAATGATGAATGATGTTGATCTTTTTTCAACATTACCACCTCGATCAGCAAAAAAACAGGCTTACTAATCCCGAGCGCTTCATGCAGCCGCTGCTGTACAGTAATACACTGGTATGATCTATACGAGTGTATCACTGTACAGCATCGGCTGCATGAAGCGCACGGCGTCATAGCAACCAATAACGCCGTGCGCTCCTGCTGTCAGCAGGAATCCCGGCCGGGTTGCCACGGACCGCTCTCGGCCCAAGACAAAGAAGTAATAGACATGCAACAAAACTGTGCACTTTAAGACTAAATTACATGTGGTCTCCATCCAAGCATCAGATTAATTGTCACTGTTGTTCCGTTTATCTTCTTTCTCAGGACCCTCGCCACTTACAGTATTTAGCTGATGTGAATGAATCTAATACCTATTGCCTGACACAAGGAAAGAAGCTCTATAGCGCCCCCACAGAGTTTGGTTTCTGTTTGAAGGCAAGTGCAATGGAATTTATCAGGTTTCTTTTTTCCAAACGTTTTGTCCTCTCTTGGTCATATCATTTTTAATGTTATGGTATTTTCAGCCTTACAAGATGAGGAGCGGCACTAAAGGGCTGAAGATTTTGTGCAGTGATGATGAACAGTCTCGTACTTGCTGGCTTACTGCTATCCGTCTATTTAAGGTCAGCCTGAAAACCATGTCTTGTGGTATACATGAAAGATGTGCTGGGGTTGCCCACAAAGCCATGTCCTAGGGTTGTCCACAAAATCACATCCTGTAGTTTTTCAGAAAGCCATGTCTTGTAGTTTTACAGGAAGCCATGCCTTGTAGTTCTCCAGGGAGCCATGTTCGGTGGCTGTCCAGGAAGCCTTGTCTCGTGGCTGTCCGGGACGGCATGTTCCGTGGCTGTAGAGATAGCTATTTCCTGTGGTTGTCCAGGAAGCCACATATACCATGGCTGTGCAGGAAGCTATTCCCGATGATGTTTAACAAGCTTTGTGCAGATCCAAAATAGAATATGACCAATATATGCTGATTGTGACAGTATTGCGTCTTTAAACTGTTAAAAGATTATTCTCACCAACTTTTTCTCTTTTTTTTGAAGTATGGAGCACAGCTCTATAAAAACTACCAGCTCTCCAGGCGCAGTGCACACTCTTGGGCAGATCTAAAAAAACAGGTATTTTCGGAATTACTTGAAGATGGCAATGATGTTTACATGAACCGCTAGGTCATTGATGTGGTTGTAGATGTAGATGTGTGTAAATTATGCAGTTTAGATTTTTAGACTGCTTATTTATAATATCTAACATGAGTAATTTCATGTAGCCTTTTTGTCCTCTAATCAAGCTACTGCCGGCAATATAAAACATTGCCCATGTGCAGAGGCATACGTAGAGAAGACAAGACCCATAACCACTGTAAGAATGGGGTCAAACCTAAGCTTCCTGCCATCATAGAGATCAGGCTTTTGACTTTTCTGATGGACAGCCCATTTCTCTCCAGCCCCAAAGTAGACATAGGGCCAGATTTATCATTAGCTCAGGTCAGAATAATGGAGTGAAAAAGTCCCAAAAAAGTCCCAAACGCTAAAACTGCGCACAAATTTGCGACTTTTTTCTGCTCTGCACTATGCTCGCCAGTTTTCTGAGAGTGGGCGTGTTTTCTTATGTAAATGAATCTCTAGACAGATTTACTATTGGGACTATTTAAAAAGTCGCAAAAAAGTCGCAATTTCACTCCAGTGAGGACCATGCTTATCTTATGAGACTTTTTAATAGAACATGCAACTTTTTCATAAAAACGTGCGACTTTTTCATAAAGATGTGCGACTTTTGTAAAGCTGCTTACTGACGGATAAACTGCTACCGTCAAACCACATTTATTATAGTCTTAAAGGGCCGATCATAAATCTGACTTGGCTAAAACTGACTTTAGCCATATGTGAAAGTGGAGTGAGCTGTCAGTCATGATAAATCTGGCCCATAGTGTCTGCTTCTATTATCTGTACACAATTGATTACTAATGGACAGCTAACTGCCTTCAACAAAACCAGCCCACTCCTCTTCTGCCGATATCTTTACCATGATGATTGACTGCACATGGCACACATTACCGAGCAGGCTACATTCTGATATAATGAAGTGCTTAAAGCCTAAGCGAAATATGTAACAGCTTCTGGTTACACATCTGTTCAATAATGGAGCTGCGCCACTTTCTAACTCAGCACTTACACTACCGGTCAAATGATGAATACAACTGAGCACACAGGTCAAAGTCTACCACATTGATCCATAAGTCAGAAGTGCATGCTTCAAAGCAGAGAAAAGAAAAAAGAATGCGGCACTCACCCAAAAATACTCTTTGCGGCTTTATTCACATAAAAAGCTCAGCGCCATGTGGGCAAAACACAGCTAGAAAGCAACAGCCGTTTTGCGCTTGTTGCGCTTTTTCAAGCCATCAGTGACTGAATCGGCGTGGTTCATAAATACTCTCACACCTTGGTCACTGATTAAATGAATGACACATGTATGAAGACCAATCAGAAGACAAGGCAAACAAAAAAACACACAAACTACTAATACTATAAAAACACTGCTAGGTCGTTTTTATCATTAACCCCAGAGGGCCCATGGCTCCACTTTTTATAATCCAGGCTGCTTCTTTCTGGAGTAAAATACGACCTATCACCACCCCGTATTAGGGGCAGGACAACTTCAATCCCTGCACATTTTAAAACGTTACTGTTACCTCCATGTATTTCATGTATGTGATCAATCAATCTAGTAGCCCCAATTCTTGTCACTATAGATCTCCTATGTTCTCTGAATCTAATGGTTTCACCAATGTAGAACCTCCCACAGCGGCAGAAAATTGCATAAACTGCAAATTGCGTTTTGCAAGAGATAAATTGATTGACCCCGCACTCAGTACCTCTCTTTCTATGCATGTATTTACACATGGAGCAGTGACCGCATACAAAGTTACCTTTTAGGGGGCATTTTTCTAACCAATTTCCTTCTGGTGTTTGGAAATTACTCCTCACAATGACATCCCTAATTGTTTTACTTCTCCTAAAGCTGACTATAGGATTACATAGTGTTTTTTCTTTCAAGACATTATCCTGTGTTAAAATGTGCCAATTGTTAAGCATCGCACTCCTTATGGGGACAGCCATAGGGGAGTAGTCAAATGTGAACACTGCTCTATCCTTATTAGCTTCAGACCTAGGGTTAACCTCTTTGGGGGCTGAATGCATTTATATATGCTCTATCAATTACCTTGTCTGGATAGCCACGTTGCAAGAGACGCTTTTTTAGTATTTCTGGTTGCTCAAAATAGTCATCCTGATCTGACACAATTCTTTTGAGTCGCAAAAATTGGCCGTATGGTACAGATGACTTTACATGAGGTGGATGGAAGGAATCGTAGTGCAGTAGTGAATTCGTGGAGGTCGGTTTTCTATATATATTGGTGTGTCCCTAAAAAATGAGGGAATTCCCTTGAATAAGGGGCATAAAAGCCAATCAATATATTGGGAAAGAGGCTCAGTAACTGAGCCAATTCCTGTGATGACGGGGCGCCCAGGTGGGTCCACCAGTGACTTATGCACTTTTGGTATGCAATACCACACAGTATTACCACACAATGCAATAACATATAAATTACACTTTTAATTTCATTTGCAGACAAGTTACATAAGTATTATGCATTTTTGTACTTCCCGCCTTTTATGCAAATTGACATAAAAGATTCATATCTTACTTGTGTGACCAGAGAAGAGTCTTATTTTCAAGCTCTGACTCATCTCAGGTTAATTTGCATATGGATCAAATCGGTTTTTTTACACAAAAAAAGCACACAGAGCTATGGGGACTGGGTATTGCGGATGTGCTAGCGGCCATCTAGCAACCCATGTCCTCAGCTCTGTACCCAAAATCCAGGTGACAGGTTCCCTTTAAATCCCACACCTACAGCAGTATCCTCTACATATTACCAGAAGTACATGCTTCCATGCAGGCAGACAGAATAATGGTCTCTCTAAAAAAGTACATCATATCAAGTATTTCATGCAGGGGCGGACACAGACAGCAGAGGGCCCCTGTGCAAAGAATGTGCCTGGGCCCCCTGGGCCGGGTTTGGGTACCAAACATGCGTGATTTTTCTCACGCGAGTGCAAAACGCATTACAATGTTTTGCACTCGCGCGGAAAAATCGCGGGTGTTCCCACAACGCACCCGCACATTTTCCCGCAACGCCCGTGTGAAAGAGGCCTAAGGCTACTTTCACACTTGCGACACTACGCTCCGGCCACCTGATCCGACTGAAAATGCAAGGAATCGGCTGGACACAAACCGCAGCATGCGGTCCCGCTGATTCTCTGCATTTTTGTCATATTGTGGCCGGATCTCTGCCGTACCCCATTATAGTCAATGGGACCGGCGGGCATTCTGTCTGCATCCAGCAGTGCCAGATCCAGTGAATTCCAGCAGGCTGTTCTCTGCTGGTACAGCCCGCCAGGATCACTAACGCAGATGTGAAAGTAGCCTAATACAGCGCCTCATACCTCGTACATCCAGTGACTTCCCCTTTGATGTAGATGTTCTCTGTCCTCATCTTCTCCTTTCAGACCAGACCCCCCATGATGATTTTTCAGCCATCTCTTCTCTCTGCAGAGTTTGAAAGACAGACATCTTAGTTTCCCACTTTTCCATCATCCTCCCACCTTCTGAACACCCCATTCTGCCACCCCCAATACTGTGCCCGCTGTGCTCCCTATACAGGTTACACACAGATAGTTCCCTTTTAATAATTATTGGCACACAGTGTTTTAAAAAATAACTGTGCCCAGGAAATAGAGTCCCTGACACTAACAGTGTAAACATAATGTTCCCCAAAAATAATTGTGCTCAGCTGATATCGTGCCAGGGTGCCCCCTACAGTAATACTGCCCCCCAAAGTCCCACCTATAGAAATAATTATCTACCAGACAACCTGTAGTAGTAGTAATAGTGCCCCTACAGTAATAAAATCCCACTGTGTCCCAGAAGTAATAATGCTCCCATAGTGCTCATACTAGTATTCATGTTCTTTATAGTCCCTCAACTGTAATAATAATTCTCTTTATAATGTGTTACAGTAAAAATAAAAGTGTCCTGTTGTGTGGCAGTATAAAAAAATACCACCTCTTAGTGCCCACTGTAGAGCCAATGTCCCCATAGTACCCTCATAATGTGGGCCAATGCCCCTTACTGTGTGCCCAAAAAACCTTTTAGTGCCCCCAGTTGAGACAAGGTCCCCATAGTGCCCTATAATTTGCGCCAGTATAAAATACTTTATATCGTGCCCCAATAGTGCGGCTCCCCTTATCCCCATGGTGCCTGACAATGTGCTAGAATAAAATGCCCCCATAATATGTGCCAGTATAATTTCTCTATATAATGACCCCAATAGTGCTCCTCTCCTCTCTTCTCCATAGTGCCCCCCATGTGTGCCAGTATATAAGATAGGGTCCCCAGTAGATGCCCCCATAGTGCTCCCTCTTCTCCATAATGCCCCACATGTGTGCTAGTATATAAGATAGGGCCCTCAAAGTGCTCCTCCCCTCCATTGTGCCCCCCATGTCTGCCAGTACATAAGATAGGGTCCCCATAGTGCTCCTCCCTCTCTATAGTGCCCCCCATGTGTTTCAGTATATAAGATCGGACCCCCATATTGCTCCCCCCTCCATAGTGCCCCCCATGTGTCCCAGTACACAAGATAGGGCCCCCCATATAGCTCCTCCCCCTCCATAGTGTCCCCCATGTCTGCCAGTATATAATATAGGGCCCCCCATAGTGCCCCCATGTCTGCCAGTATATAAAACTGTTATTTTGCATATTACAGTATATAAAATAGGCAGCCCCCCATATGTCACTTGCTCAGATAGGCCCCCATATCTGTTGCTCAGTACCCCCCTATCAGATGCCCATTCACACCCCCATATCAGTTGCTCAGACCGCCCTCCCATATGCCAGTTGCCCAGGACCCCCCTGCCCATATCAGTTACTCAGGAGGAACCCCCCCCCCATATCAGTTGCTCAGACTGCCCTCCCAAATGCCAGTTGCCCAGGACCCCCCCCCCCATATCAGTTACTCAGGAGGAACCCCCCCAATATCAGTTGTTTATTTATTCATCCCCCCCATGTCAGTTGCCCAGGACACCCCCCCCCATATCAGTTACTCAGGAGGACCCCCCAATATCAGTTGTTTGTTTATTCAGCCCCCCATATGTCAGTTGCTCAGCCCCCCTCCAGAAATATACAGCACACCTCTCAGCACTGAGCGCTTTGAAATGCAGTTTGAACAGAGTCTGTACATTAAGTGGTTTCAGGCTGGAGAACCATAAATAAATATATAGGAATATAAGGAATAGCTGTATAGTACTTTGCAAGCGCTATAATAATAATAGCCTAATAAATGAATTAAAGTAAAAGTGTCAAAAACCAAGGTGTAGGGGTGTATTAGACAGGAGACGCTCGTTAACGATGATCAGGCAGTTTAATACTGCCGCCGATTGCCCGATGAACAAGCAAACACTTTATTGGGCCCTACAACATACTTTTTTGTACACTGGCTCCTTTAATATTGTCAGATTTGCACTTTCTACATATCATCAAAGTGCTGCCACCAAATGGCCAAGGTGTTTGACCACGCTGGAGACAAAGAGTACCGCTCAGGAGTACACGTGACAAGCAGGTGCACAGTGATTTGCCACTATTACAATATACATTTCTTATGGCAATTCCACATTAATTATGAAGTTTCCAAAAACATGGTTGGAAGAAAGCAATGTCCCTTTTAGTTTATAAAAGTCTGTCACGGACTATTTTGTTCTTCATAGCGCAGTGTATCTGATAGCACTTTGGTTCCCATGGATTTTTCGGGGTGTACCGGTCGCGTAATAGAAAATCCTCTTGAAGCATTTTCAGTGGCCCTTGAAGAGGCCCAGACCTGGAGGGTATGTATGATCTACCATGGTAAAGTTGTAATACAAATGTCTACTAATGTCTTTGTCTGCAGGTTAGAAAATTACATTCACTGTTTTATGCTAATATATGCATTATGTAAGAATAAAAGGTGAGCCAGAACTGCTTAAAGGTGTTTTCCAGGATTTTAATATTAATGGCCTATCCTCAAAATAGGCCATCTTTATCTGAACGGCGGGGGTCTGACATCCCACACTCCTGCCAATTAGCTGTTCTGCAGCATTGTGTGTACTGGACGGAGCTGATTACTGCAATACTGCTCCTATTAACATCCGTGGAAACAGCGCTGCAGTACTAGCTCTGTCCACTACACAGCAAATGGAGCTGTGTATCAATTCAGCCACTGAAACTATAGGGAACATCTTATCAGCAGACCTGCGGAATGTCAGACCCCCACCAATCAGATATTGATGGTCTATCCTGAGAACAGGCCATCAAAAATCCAGGAAAACCCCTTTAATGTAGGGCAATGACTGTGCACAACTGGTCCTAAAAAATGGTCATCAACATAAATCTAGATGCGTTCCCTTGTATATGTTTTTTTTTAGTTTTTTTTTGTGTTGCTTATGGATAGCTTTACTATTATTATTCCTTAAACCAAAATGATGGATATTCGGTCGAATTCCTGCCTAATAATAGGTACTATCACCTGGAATTCTTATTGACAAAAAAAAAAACGCACTAAGAAGGAGTTGTTGTACAATTGAAAGGAGGCTCCAGTACCTGCTGAGCCACCACTAGCCTGGATATAAAATGAGATGTGGTTGTTCATGGAGGCATACAGGTTCCATATGGCATCCTACAGCACATTGGCTAACAGATGTTGCAGATGGGCCTGTAGATCTTGCACACTTGTCGGTTGAACCACTGGGGATAAATCTGGTAACTGGGCAGGCCAAGGAAATATTGCATTTTTGGGGAGACATTCCTGCAAAACCCTTACTGTGTGTAGGTGAGCATTATCCTACTGAAGAATGCAACTTAGAAGCCCGGCCATGAGAGGCAATACGTGGGCACAGGATGTCTTGCAGGTATTGCTGAGTTGTGCTCCTCGTATCACTACCAGGAGTGACCAACTGTTTTTAACTCCATCAGTGTCTACGTATATATCAAATGATGTTTTTTTTCCCTACAGAAGAAAACAACTCACCGGTATAGTCTACCGACACCGTGCCAGACAACTCCGAGTAGTGCAGGTATGTTGAGTAGGATAAGAATATCATTGCCAATTGCAGTGTAAAAATGTATGGGGTCATTTATCAAACTGGTGTAAGGTAGAACTGGCTTAGTTGCCTATAGCAACCAATCAGATTCCAGTTCTACTTTACACCAGTTTGATAAATGACCCCAATAATGCCTGTGTGAGACCTAACTGAAAATCTTGGGACCCAACGCAAAATCTGTAGCAGGGACCCCACCTACCGTACCATGTGCTTTCTATAATACTGGTAGTGGCAAGTGACCCGACTGCCCTCCTTGCTACACCCCTTTCAAAACAGATACCAGGGTGAGTCAAAAATTATCCGCACTCTGACTGTAGAATTTATAAGGATCAACTTTCAGAAAAGACAGATACATAATTTTTCCATCTCCCTGCTTTTCAATGCACTTTCTCCATTTCCTCATAAAAAAATGATTTTGGCTGAGCTGCGAGCTACAAATGTACCACTGTCTTCAACTCTTCATCAATGTGAATCTTTGTCCTCGTAGGGCCACAAAATCCACTGTCATTCATCTACCCAACAGAATCTGTTCACCTGCACACTCAATGTTGTCATCAGTCGAGGACAGCGGCCCGGCTCCTTCTTCATGGCTGACACTTGTGCGACCTTCCTTGAACTTCTCTATCCATTTATACACACTTCATGACAAAACACTTTCTCTATATTGTGCTCAAACTTAAATATCGGCACGAGACACACCCTCAGACCACAAAAAAACTAATCACTGCACCCTGCTCTTCTTTCATGCAAATCACAAGTGGGGCAGCCATTGTTTCTCACACCACAGTCACAAATCAACTGGCGTAACACGTTCAAACCTGCACACGTTGTGGTCATTGGTTTATATATATATATATATATATATATATACACTGCTCAAAAAAATAAAGGGAACACAAAAATAACACATCCTAGATCTGAGTTAATTAAATATTCTTCTGAAATACTTTGTTCTTTACATAGTTGAATGTGCTGACAACAAAATCACACAAAAATAAAAAAATGGAAATCAAATTTTTTAACCCATGGAGGTCTGGATTTGGAGTCACACTCAAAATTAAAGTGGAAAAACACACTACAGGCTGATCCAACTTTGATGTAATGTCCTTAAAACAAGTCAAAATGAGGCTCAGTAGTGTGTGTGGCCTCCACGTGCCTGTATGACCTCCCACAACGTCTGTGCATGCTCCTGATGAGGTGGCGGACAGTCTCCTGAGGGATCTCCTCCCAGACCTGGACTAAAGCATCTGCCAACTCCTGGACAGTCTGTGGTGCAACGTGACGTTGGTGGATAGAGCGAGACATGATGTCCCAGATGTGCTCAATTGGATTCAGGTCTGGGGAACGGGCGGGCCAGTCCATAGCATCAATGCCTTCGTCTTGCAGGAACTGCTGACACACTCCAGCCACATGAGGTCTAGCATTGTCTTGCATTAGGAGGAACCCAGGGCCAACCGCACCAGCATATGGTCTCACAAGGGGTCTGAGGATCTCATCTCGGTACCTAATGGCAGTCAGGCTACCTCTGGCGAGCACATGGAGGGCTGTGCGGCCCTCCAAAGAAATGCCACCCCACACCATTACTGACCCAATGCCAAAACGGTCATGCTGGCATTGCTGGAGGATGTTGCAGGCAGCAGAACGTTCTCCACGGCGTCTCCAGACTGTCACGTCTGTCACATGTGCTCAGTGTGAACCTGCTTTCATCTGTGAAGAGCATAGGGGACCAGTGGCGAATTTGCCAATCTTGGTGTTCTCTGGCAAATGCCAAACGTCCTGCACGGTGTTGGGCTGTAAGCACAACCCCCACCTGTGGACGTCGGGCCCTCATATCACCCTTATGGAGTCTGTTTCTGACCATTTGAGCAGACACATGCACATTTGTGGCCTGCTGGAGGTCATTTTGCAGGGCTCTAGCAGTGCTCCTCCTGTTCCTCCTTGCACAAAGGCGGAGGTAGCGGTCCTGCTGCTGGGTTGTTGCCCTCCTACGGCCTCCGCCACGTCTCCTGATGTACTGGCCTGTCTCCTGGTAGCGCCTCCATGCTCTGGACACTACGCTGACAGACACAGCAAACCTTCTTGCCACAGCTCGCATTGATGTGCCATCCTGGATAAGCTGCACTACCTGAGCCACTTGTGTGGGTTGTAGACTCCGTCTCATGCTACCACTAGAGTGAAAGCACCGCCAGCATTCAAAAGTGACCAAAACATCAGCCAGGAAGCATAGGAACTGAGAAGTGGTCTGTGGTTACCACCTGCAGAACCACTCCTTTATTGGGGGTGTCTTGCTAATTGCCTATAATTTCCACCTGTTGTCTATCCCATTTGCACAACAGCATGTGAAATTGATTGTCACTCAGTGTTGCTTCCTAAGTGGACAGTTTGATTTCACAGAAGTGTGATTGACTTGGAGTTACATTGTGTTGTTTAAGTGTTCCCTTTATTTTTTTGAGCAGTGTATATATGTTTGTGTATTACTCCACTTTGCCTCTATGTTTTGCCCTTCTTATGACACTGTTCATCCATAGTTACACCCATTGTATTTCCATCTTGTTAGTGATACACAAGACCCAGCCGTGGTATCATGGGCGTCTGTCCCGAGATGAGACTCAGCGCCTCATAACGCAACAAGGAATGGTGGACGGGTAAGATCCATGTAATCATGTTGTCATCAGCCTCCCCGTTTTGCGACGTATTTGCTCAGTAAGGTAGTAGTGACCATTAAATATCAATCATCATATCATATTGTTATCCTGTTTACTGTAAACATTGCTTTCTCGAGAAGCTTCTTATTTGCAGTGATGTAGCTGTAGACCTGTCATCAGGACATAAATTATTCTACTCTGCCTTGCCTAGCCACACAAAATATATCACCACTTCAGACTGAGTCATTAATCTATGCACGCTTTACTATTAACCCTTAGATTACTTTTTGTCCTTTATAGTCCTATGACCAGATTACAAGAGCTCTTTGTCCTATAAATTGGGTACAATTACAGATCTAGCTGTCCATCTAATATATTTGCAGGACAAAGGTAAGGAGTCTGATGTTCCCACAGCCCTACATGTGTATTATTGGAATACTCCCATGGGTAGTGATGGTTTCTCACTACTTTTATTTGAGCAATCAACAAAAAAGTTAGTAAGAGGATGGCACTTGTAACGAAATAGTTGCAAACCTTATTTGCTAAAGCAGAAGATTTTTACTTTCCAGTTTTTCATTCAATAGTGGTACAACATGCTTGATGGTTACTAAAGGTATAGAAGGCACCAAAGCTTTGTGGTTGCAGTAAACTAGACGGTCTCTACTTCTCCTGACCCTTCCTCATCCGACTCCTCCTATCACACTGCCCCACAGAACCATATAAAAAATGTCACACTACAGGCCTCACAGCAGTTAACCTTCTGCTTCAAACTGTTCACTAGCCCTTCACAGGTTGAAGTCTTAAGGGCCCTTTATGTGGACAGAGAATCCGCCAGATAATCGCTAACTGGCGTTCATAGGAATGCTTGTTAGTGATTATCTGGCTGTGTAAAAGTGCCACTGATTACCCGGTGAATGAGGAAAATGCTCATTCATCTGGTAATAGATCATTTGTGCAGGCACAAAGATTATTATTTACCGGCAGCAGATCGTGCTGTGTAAACAGCACTCTGTTGCTGGCAAACAACGAGTCTGTATGGGGATGAGCGACTGTCTTAGCGATCGCTCCTCACCATACTGTGGGGGAGATCGCTGCATGTAAACGCAACGGTCTCCTCCGCTGACGAGCAGGTGATTGCCAGGAAGAAACACTTCCTTCCCGACAATCGCCTGCTGTATCAGGGACCTTTATCTGTAGGCTAGCACCACCCACCCACCACACATTGTCTACACAGGCCCTACATCACAGCCTCCAGCCCACTGCCTCTCTTATAATACACGAGCCACTCCTGTGCTCCATTCCAACGATGCTCCACCATTGTACAAGCCCATTCTAGCCTTCAGTTTAACAATGCTCCTTCAATAGACAGGTCCCAGGGGGAACTGTTCATTCAGGCTAGTTGCAGGTCTACTTGTCAACTCATTTGTATCATCTGTACTTGGTGCCAAACATTCCCTTTGTCAGCTCCTCTGTGACCCTTCTACTATTATCATTGTACCACAGTGCTTCGTCATGGCACATACCCATGTCGGCCTCTTTCTGGGCTTTCTCTTAGGGTACAGCCACACGGTCAGGTTTCTGCATGGAGATTTGGAAGCTGAAATCAGGAATAGATCATAAAAGTAAAGAAAGTATAAAGGACAAATGCAGCTTCTCCTCTTGTTTTTTTTTTTATTCACTTCTGGTTTTAGCTTCCAAAACTGCATCATGAAACCTGACCTTGTGACCGTAACATTATGTTAACACCTCCTCCTGTTAGCTGACAGATGAGAAACTACTCATTCTCGCTGTCAGCTACCATAATGGGGCATGGCAGCGCTACAGAGTACAACAGCCCGCCAGTCTGGCAAACCAAGACCTAAAGATGCACAAAACATATGCACACAGTATAACATACAAACATATACAATGCAATGACAATAAAAAAAGTTCTTTTTGAACCGCTGAGCAGTCTTCCAGATAACTAAACACTCTTGCTTTGTCTCTTTGCAGAGTTTTCCTAGTGCGAGAAAGTACTAGAAATCCCAAAGGATTCGTCCTGTCATTGTGTCACTTACAGAAGATCAAGCACTACCTCATCTTGCCGGTATGTGACTGAGCTTAGCGCAGCAGGAGAAAATGGACTGCAGCTCTGCAATGTGTCCAGCAATTAGGAGTTAATGAGCTCGTTCTACCACAGCCTCAGATTGATAAGAATTATGTAATGTGACATTAATTCTGTCCCCTCTGTCAGATAAACCAGTTATAATGATTGCAGCATATTTTATTTATTACAAGCCTTTTGACCTGTTTATCTATCACAGAATTTCATTACTCTGGTCTTGCTTTCCTTGCACCTTCCTGTCTTGGCTCTCCCTCCCTTTCACACCCATAGATATTTCTTGACTAGCATTTTTAATTAATGTTTTTTTTCGGATGTACATGTGAACATACACTGGGAGCTGCCATGTTTTGATTATCCTCCATGACCCCTTTAATTTCTGTCTTACCAACCCTATCCCTCAGCAACTTTAGTTTTTTTTTACGTTGTCCCTCACATGACCTATCAGGGATTTTATCATTTGTGTCACAGGTGTATTAAGATCATACCCTCATGAGACCATATAATGCATTTCAGTATGCAGTGAAATAGCATTCCATGGTTGCAATTATTAGAAATGTAAAGATGATTGTTGCTGGTCAAGATTTTGGACCCAAGCTGATCAGCTGTCAGAACCAGAAAATGTTGCCAAAGGACACCCACCACCTCCATAATGTCTATATTTCTTAATATGGACAGGGTTTGACCTGGTAGGACAATTCTTTTACACAGGCCAATTGTCATCTCCATTTGCCACATGAAAAATCAATATAGTATGATGTGTAAATTAGGATGAGTCTAATGTAATTATGTATGCTTACCATAAGCACTGCAAGTTCTGTCTCTAGGTACCATAGGGGATCAAGATGTGGCATGATGGAAGGTAAAAGTAAATATCAGGCAATACATGAATATGTGTAGAGCTATCAATATTGGATAAGTATGTATGTGTATGCACGTAATAGTATATGGTAGATTCATATTAAACACATGTATTTAACTACATTTTATTTTATTTTAGTGTGAGGAAGATGCCAAGCCTTTCTACTCAATGGATGATGGACAAACCAAGTTTGTAGACCTTATCCAGTTGGTTGAGTTTCACCAGATCAACAGGGGGATCCTACCATGTACCCTCAAGCACTACTGCACTTCTGTAGCACTGTAAAAGGGTCTTGATTACCACAAGCCAAGGACAGAACAGACCTCTTAAAGAAAACTAATTACAATTTAGACCGGACGTTTCCACAAGGTGATTAATGCACCGCTGTGTAAAAGATGGCACAATTTCAGTTCCGGGATGTGTAAATTATTGCTAGATTGTTACTGTGTGGATCCAAATCCTCAACTGAGTGGATGAAGTTCTATCAGGAGGCACATAGTCAATAAGCTAAACATTTTCTTTTCTCTGTGATGCTACAATAATCTACGCAAGACTGTCAGGTGACAGCAGAATGACATTTGGTGGCTAAATTCCATTGGAAATAAGCTTTCCATAATCTCCTATGCCCTCTGAGAGATGGCAGGAGAAGGGCACCCTAACTGTGTCTGGGAAGGAATGTTAAACAGTGCATCTGTTGCTGAGGGCACTGTACTGTAAATATCTACAAGGCCAGTTCATTGTCAAATATTTTATATAAGGAATCGTAAACTATATTTTTTTTCTTCTATTTTCTCTTATTTTGTACAGAATTCTCTGAACACAATCTACATATGAAGAGAAGCAGGTTATTTATATATTCAAAAGTAACACAATAATAAAAAAAATATTCACTACCCTAGTTTACTGAATTTGAGGTTAGGTTCTGTTCACACTGGTATCATGGCGACTGGATCTGTCGCCTGACAAACCTCTTGGACTTATAATGGTATTCATAGGGTTCTATCAATGTTTCTATTGTTTTGACAGCAAGTATGATACCACATGCTGCCATACTTATGCAATCAAAAGTGACAGAATTCCTTAATGAGAACCTGGTCACCACTGTTACCATACCTCCCAACTTTTTGGACGGTCAAAGAGGGACACTTTTGGTTCATTGTGCGAAAGATCAAGATTTCCCTGCATATCTATACACTTCCGTAGTTCTCTCTTACGAAACAGCGCAAAAATAATCAGAATTTAGACATTTCTAAAATCCCAATTGCATCAAATAATGAAATAATATACAAGACGGACTCGAATATACAGAGAGGAACCAGACCAACATTTTCTGGGTCAATGTTGTAAATGTAATAATACAAATCTATACCTCAGATCAAAAAGAGGGACATTTATGGAGCAAAGAGGGACAGAGGGACTGTCCAAAAATAGGGACTGTCCCTCCAAAAGATGGACACTTGGGAGGTCTGCTGTTACCCTAAAATATGGGGATTCTATGGGTCATTTAAAGGGGTTTTCCAGGAGTAGAATACTTATGACCTATCTGTAAGATAGGTCATCAGTCTCAGGTTAGTGGCAGTCCAGTGATGTCACTGGCCTAGAAAGAGGCCACAGAGCTCACCGGGGAGCAGCAGCCTCATCAAACAGCTGATAGGTGGGGGTTAGGCTTGAGCAAATCGAGCTTCAGATCATAGATCTAAGGTCGATTCATTCAAACCTTTGTTTTTCACGCTGTTTCCGTACAGTATTAAAATGTATTGGCTCCATGTAGGCAAAGTTCATATTGTCCGAAGTCGCACGAGACTTTGGTGAATTACTACAGTATTCATATCTGCGTATTTTAAAGCAGTTTGAAATAGAAATCTGAAGTGGGCTTTGGTATGAATCGACTTTGGATCTATGATCCGAAGATCGATTCTCTCAATCCTAGAGGGAGTGCCAGGAGTAAGATCCCCACGATCAGATATTTATGATCTATCTGAGGATAGAAAAAAGAAGGGAGGACAGCACACCTGGTTTAAAAGGTAATGGGTGCACATCTCCAGGGAAGTGGTAAGCTTCCCCACATTGATCAAATGATCTGCATAAGAGAAGAAAAAATGGATCTTCCTCTAGTGAAGATTTATTCCAGATGCAACGTTTCGGCTTAGAGCCTTTATCAAGCTATCTGAGGATAGGTCATCAATATTGTACTCCAGGAAAACCCATTTCAACCAGTGTACTTAAAGGGAGGCATACTGCTGGCAGTACATTAAAACTGCCATTTTCACTTCATTTACACACACTTGTGTTCTCCTCATCTCTTATCTGGATTTCCATAAGCTAGTGTTAAGTGAAGCATTCGATCCGGAATTCGGTCCGGAGTTTAGGAAAACGTTGATTTGCAGCAAATCAGAATTTCCTTGCGCTTTGAGGTATTTCCTGGGTTGAGGGCAGCATTCCAGGGCATAGACTGGGAGCAGCTACTGTCACAAAATAATACTGAGGATAAATGGGAGAGCTTTAAATCCACATTGAGTAATTGCACTAAAAAATGTATCCCTTTAGGTAACAAGTATAAACGGCTAAAATTAACCCCCCCCCCCCCCCCCCATGGCTTACAGCTACTGTAAAAAAAAAAATACAAAAAAGGGGATTTAAAAAATACAAATCTGAGGGGTCAACTGTAGCGTTTGAAGATTACAAAAGGGTTAATAAAATCTGTAAAAAGGAGATAAAATTAGCAAAAATACAAAACAAACAGCAGGTAGCAAAAGAGAGCAAAACAAATCCCAAAAATTATTTTAACTATATAAATGCTAAAAAACCTAGGTCTGAGCAGGTAGGTCCACTAAATGATGGTAAAGGGTGTTAGTCACTGAAGATAAGGAAAAGGCAGAGTTATTAAATGTTTTTTTTAGCTCTGTATATACAAAAGAAGAGAAAGGAGCTGATATCTGTGGTGCCGGGGCTGTTAGTACATGCAGTGATATACTCAATTGGCTAACTGTAGATATGGTCCAAGAGAAGTTAAATAGGGTAAATGTGAACAAGGCTCCGGGTCCAGATGGATTACACCCAACAGTGCTTAAAGAGCTCGTCTCAGTCATTGCTGAACTGGCGCAAGGCAAACGTGGTGCCCATTAGTGATGGACGAACATTGGCAAGGACGGTTCGTGAACGCGATCAAATGTTCGTGAACCGCAAGTTCGCGGCGGGCCCCATTCACTTTAATGGCAGGCGAACCTGAAAAACCTTCAGGTCATATTTGCAGCCACCAAATACTTAGTAGAAGTGTACAAATAGTCCCACCACATGGACAGTGACATACTAGAGGGGGATCAATGACAAAAATTCCAACAAAAAATATGTATCTTAATTAGGGGACATTTTAGCTGAGGTGACGCAGCAAAACCGCAAACCAATGCTGCACTACCCAAATGCACTATATAGAAAGTATAGGTATATAACACCCCTGCTTCAAACACTTTTTTGGGGGGCAACTGGTATATCACACCAGTAGAAATTATTTGTTCCAATGTCGTTTGTCACTATCTGTAGCTGCGGTAACGCAGCTTAACCGCAAACAAATGCTGCACTACCCAAATGCACTATATAGAAAGTATATTATTGGTATATAACACCCCTGCTTTAATAATTGTTTTTGGGGGGCAACTGGTATATCGCACCAGTAGAAATTATTTGTTCCAATAGAGTTTGGCACTCTGTGTAGCTGCAGTATCACAGCAGAAACACACACAACTGCTGCACAATACAAATGCACTATAATATACTTTCTATGCTAGAAAGTATATTATAAGTATATTACATCCTTTATCAATAGCACACCTATACCAGTCCTTAAAAGGACTTTTGTAGCCCATTTAGCTAGCATTTGGTGTCCCTAACAGTCTGTCTTTGCTCCACACAGCAACCTGTCCCTACACTGGCAAAAGGCTGAATGTAAAATGGCGGCCAGATCAGGTTTATTTATAAGGTAGGGGGTATGTCCATGTGCTGAAACGTCTCAATTGGTTGTCCTGTACCACCTGATGGATGTGTCATGGGTCAAAGTTCTTCACAATGTAAAAGAATATGGCGTCGGCGGACATCGCCATATGTTCGCCCGTTCGGCGAATCGCGAACGAGCAAAGTTTGCCGTGAAACGACCACTGGGCGAACCACAAGGCCATCTCTAGTGCCCATATTCAAAAAAGGATCAAGGTCCTCCACAGGTAATTATAGACCAGTTAGTTTAACTTCTGTTGTGGGAAAAAAAAATGTAAGGACTCTTAAGGGACTATATGCAAGAGTATGTGACTATAAATAATATTATAAGTGATAACCAGCATGGGTTTACCAAGGACAGAAGTTGTCAGACTAACCTGATTTGTTTTTAATGAGGAGGTGAGCAGTAGCTTGGACATAGGGGCGTCTGTGGATGTAGTGTTTCTGGATTTTGCAAAGGCTTTTGATAGTGTCCCTCATAGACGCTTAATAGGTAAAGTAAGGTCTATAGGCTTGGAAAGTAAAGTTTGTAATTGGATTGAAAACTGGCTGAAGGACCGTGTCCAGAGAGTTGTGGTCAATGATTCCTATTCAGAATGGTCCCAGGTTATAAGTGGTGTACCCCAAGGTTCAGTGCTGGGCCCTTTATTATTTAATTTATTTATTAATGATATTGAGGACAGGATTAATAGCACCATTTCTATTTTTGCAGATGCCACTAAGCTATGTTGTACTGTACAGTCTATGGAAGATGTCCATAAACTAGCTTGAACACTCTGAGTGATTGGGCATCAACTTGGCAAATGAGGTTCAATGTGGATAAATGTAAAGTTATGCATCTTGATAGTAATAATCTCCGTGCTTCATATGTGCTAGGTGATGTATCACTGGGAGAGTCACTTATAGAGAAGGATTTGGGTTTCCTTGTGGATGGTAGATTAAATTACAGCATACAATGTCAATCAGCTGCTTCTAAGGCCACCAGGATATTGTCATGCATTAAACGAGACATGGACTCGCGTGGCAAGGATGTAATATTACCACTTTACAAAGTGTTGGTGCGGCCTCATCTGGAATATGCAGTTCAGTTCTGGGAACCAGTCCATAGAAAGGATGCTCTTCAGCTAGAAAAACTACAGAGGAGAGCGACTAAACTGATAAGGGGAATGGAGGGTCTTAGTTATGAAGAAAGATTAAAATAATTGAAATTATTTAGTCTTGAGAAGAGATGTCTAATGGGGGACATGATTAACCTATACAAATATATACATGGTCCATACAAAAAAAATATGGTGAAAAGCTGTTCCATGTAAAATGCGCTCAAAAGACAAGGGGGCACTGCCTCCGACTGGAGAAGAAAAAGTTCAGTCTCCGAAAGCGTCAAAGCTCCTTTACTGTAAGAACTGTGAATCTGTGGAATAGACTTCCTCAGGACGTGGTCACAGCAGGAACAGTGGACAGTTTAAAAAAAGGGTTTAGACGAATTCTTAAAAGTAAAAAACATTAATGTTTATAAAAACGTGTAGAAATCTGAGTCTCAATTCCTTTTGGGATTCGCATCCCCACCTATCCCTTGGTTGAACTTGATGGACGTATGTCTTTTTTCAACCGTATTAACTATGTAACTATGCATTGAATCAGGTTTTCCTAAAATGACAGCTGCACGTGTTACAAAGCAAAAGTGTAGAAGAGACATGCCTGGGAATGGAAGATCGCGCACAATGCTGTGCAGCCAGCCATCCCTTTGATATCACAGCCCTATAAAACCCTCATCCCACACGATCTCCGCCATTGTCCTGTAAGCTGAGCATAGGCAGAGACGTAGCAAGCGCTCATGCGCTAGGGACAGTGTTGCTGAAAATGATTAATAGAACAATTCAATACCAATAAGATGGAAGCCTTTATTATTCGAGTGCCAGCGTGACAATCAATACCATCCAGTCTGCACTCCTTAGGGGGGGCGAGGTCTTAATGATGATTATCCTCATCTTTTACTGGCTTTACTTCCCAGAAAAGTCAGCTAGATGCATAGAGAGAGGGGGAGCTGGTTGTTTCTGATGACATATTTGCATCGATATTAGATGATGTGGAAAAAGGAGGAAAACCAGATGGCAGAAGAAGGGCTCCCACCTGTAGGGCAGGAGAGCGCTGGGGTTGGATAAGTGTGAATGCCGGCATATTGTGCCCCCACCTAACCAGCCAAACCCCATACCAGCAACAGCCCCTATTTAAAGTTTCGCTAAAGGTGCCGTGCGGCCATTAACAATGAAGACTGACTACACAATGCGGTCTTCATTATTAAATGAAAGGCAGTTGCAAGCTAATTGGCCGTGCGGTTCTTCACCGCAGCATGGCCGCATCCCGCCCGCAGCATGGCCGCTCTGTGTGGCCATACCCAAAGGCAGAGTGGCCTGGGTATATTTGATTTATAGCGATTTGTGACAAATTAATTCGTAACAAATCAAATTTCTTGGGGAACTTCAGCAAAGCTGATGAATCAAATTTTTCAAAACTTCGCTCATCTTTACCTTAAAGGGTTTCTACCACCACATTTTGACCTAATTAGCTGTCAGACACTAGCGATCTGCTAGTGTCTGCTCTACCTAACCATGCTATTGTAATTCCTTTCTCTGCAGCGGTTACCCTAAAAAACGAACTTTTATTGCTATGCAAATGAGCCTCTAGGTGCTATGGGGGCGTCTTTTCAGCACCTAGAGGCTACGTCTACTCACCATGTCTACCGCCCAGCTCGTCCCTCCAGCCCGCCCATCTCCTCTAGATTGACAGCCTACATCGCGGCCGAATTCTCGCGCCTGCGCCGTGTGCGTCTGTATTCGGCGCAGGCGCAGTGACTGTCGGACCGCTCCCTGCGCCGACATCTCCACTGCGCCTGTGCCGATGACGTCAGTGCTCCCAGGAACAGACGACGCTCGGCCTCAAGCAGTGGAGATGCGCAGGTGCAGTGGAGATGCGCAGGCGCAGTGGAGATGCCGGCGCAGGGAGTGGTCTGACAGTCACTGTGCCGAATACAGACGCACACGGCGCAGGCGCGAGAATTCGGCCGCGATGGAGGCTGTCAATCTAGAGGAGAGGGGCGGGCTGGAGGGACGAGCTGGGCGGCAGACGTGAGTAGACGGAGCCTCTAGGTGCTGAAAAGACGCCCCCATAGCACCTAGAGGCTCATTTGCATAGCAATAAAAGTTTGTTTTTTAGGGTAACCACTGCAGAGAAAGGGATTACAATAGCATGGTTAGGTAGAGCAGACACTAGCAGATCGCTAGTGTCTGACATCTAATTAGGTCAAAATGTGGTGGTAGAAACCCTTTAAGCATAACATTCACTTGCATCAGGGAATATTACAGGGCTCCAGTTTATCTCATGGAGCAGGTAATACATTGAAAAGATCACCCTTATCATAGTCTGAGGTAATGTTCCTATACTCCAGTCATCAAGTACCCTGTACAGGTTATTGAAGATTCCATTAATGACTGCATCGGTGATTACTGTCCGTACATATCATGACTACATCAATGTCACTCCCTATGATTATTCCTGAGGCCTCATGAACACAGCAAAGTCATGTACACAGCCTCTACAGAGACACTTATGCCTGTGAGTCTGTATTCTGTAGCTGTATGCACTTTAAGGGTTTATTCACACATCCGTGGTGTGTTGCCGCCCCCCATATTGCGGATGCGCAACACACCCGGCCGGCTGCGGACAAGAATAGGACTTGTTCTATCTTTTGCGGAGCTGCGGACCGGAAGTTCGGGGCCGCGCTCCGCAAACGCGGAAGCGGAGAGCATATAGTGTGCTCTCTGCTTCACATCCGGGCCCATAGAGAATGAATGGGTCCGCACCCGTTCCGCAAAATTGCGGAACAGGTGCGGACCCTTTTGCGGACGTGTGAATGGGGCCTAACAATTGGCCAAAATTACACGATTAGGGTAGCGCATATTTACTCTTAGATTATGCTGACATATGTTCTGTGAATGTGCACTGAACTATGTATTTTCTTTTTTTATGCATTTCATTTACTTTAACAAAAAGCAACATACAATTACATAGAGAGGACTTTATATACATCATACATTGTGCCTTCGTTAAAAAAGAAATAAAGAAATAGAATGTTTTGCAACAGTTGTGTTCCAAAGGAATGAAGTGCATGGCGCAATGTGTCAGCAGGCTGAAACACCAGTGCTATGAAACATTGTCAAGTGAAAGCTGCATTCATACAAATGAATGAAAATTAATACTGCATTTGAATTTCTGAGGTATACTTTGTGCAACGTATACATTGACATCTATGAGGAGTAGAAAGTTATGTGACTAAAATTGCACAAAAGAGTAAGGCTACCTTCACACTCGCGTTTTGGGCAGATCCGTCCTAGATCGGCAAAAACGGATCCGTTACAATAATACAACCGCATGCATCCGTCATGAACGGATCCGTTTGTATTATCGGTAACATAGCCAAGACGGATCTGTCATGAACTCCATTGAAAGTCAATGGGAGACGGATCTGTTTTCTGTTGTGCCAGATTGTGTCAGTGAAAACGGATCCGTCCCCATTGACTTACATTATGTGCCAGGACGGTTTGGTTCAGTTTCGTCAAGCGGACAGCTGCAGGCAGCGTTTTGGTGCCTCCAGAGCGGAATGGTGACCGATCGGAGTTAAACTGATGCATTCTGAGCGTATCCTTTTTCATTCAGAATGCATTAGGGCAAAACTGATCCCTTTTGGAGAGCCCATGACGGATCTCACAAACGGAAAGCCAAAACGCGAGTGTGAAAGTAGCCTAAGTAATATTTGCTAGGTAGCTGCCCGATCTCTGCCAGACACCATTATAGTCAAAAGTGTCTGGTGGGCAGGCGGCACTATCTGTAAATGCTAGATCCAGAAAACATTGTGCCGGAACAGCCTGCCAAAGAGGCATTCTCAGGTGTGAAACTAGCCTAAAGTCTGACACTGAGCATCCAGCTTTACCCTTACCACATATCTTCTATTTCCCTTAAATCACATAAACATTAAAAAAATAGATATACTGTATATAAAAAATATGTAAAAAAAATGATATAAAAACAAATAGAAAAAAAAACTTTACACAAAGGAAAAAATAAATAATATGCAATTGTGTGATGCACCATGGATCAGTGGTCTGTAAATAGGGCCTCATGACAAGCACGTTTTTCCCCATGTTTAATCTTATTTATTGAAGGGTCAGACAGGCAAACCTGTGAACAAAGACTTAAAGGGAACCTGTCATCAACTTTGTACTGATGGGGGCATACAGTAATGACTGACATGCTGATTTCAGCGGTGTGTCACTCATGAGCTAAAAGTAAGTGGTTGCTGAGAACCAGCTTTATCATCACAGCCCGGACCTGGAATGGAGTCACAGATGCCTGAGAAGAGTCCTGGCTATTCATGATCTCCTGCTGTCCCCACCCACCTGCTGATGATTGGCAGCTTTCTCCATAAGAGACAATTGGCCATCCTCAGTAGGTGGGCAAGGAGAGCAGGAGCTCATGAATCACTGACCTTTTCCAGACAATAATTATGATGCTGATTCTTGGCAACCACTTACTTTTATCTCATGAGTGACACACCAATGAAATAGGCGTGTCTGTCACTACTAGTTACCTCATTGAGGACAGCATAAAGTTAATGACAGGTTCCCTGTAAGGTGATCATACATATTAGACTAAAGTTGGCCAATTCCAACCATAACAAACAGTCCTTGGGTAAAGATTAAGAATGAACAATTGTTTTAGCCGACTAATGACAATTTGAAAGGAAAGATGTCAACCACATTTGAATTTTTTCGTTTGACAGTTGGATCTTTTGTTCTTAAGAAAAAAATGTTCATCCCCAAACAATCTTTCCTTGAAAGAATGATCCCAGGAAGAGTTTTCATCCTTTGCCTGGTGTCATTGAACATGTATGGCCAGACTGAATGACTGTGATGGCCAATGGCTAAAATATATATGGCCGTGTTTGCAAAGCAATTCTTTACTAGGTAAACATTCATTCAATGGTTACTGAACCATTCACCTACTTCTATCTTCTGTGTCTGGCCACATGGGTGTAGCTATAGGGGGTACACTGGTAGCAGTGGCACCAAGAGCCTGTTGTCTGACAGCTGCTTAGCTCCGAGCACAACAATCTGGTATGTAACCACAATGCTAATATGGACTATGGAAACTAGAGCACCATCTAAGGTTAACGCCATCCCATAGCACCATGATCTTCAACAATCCCCTGCTATACCAGTTATAAAACATTGGCAAACAAGGGTAAGCACAATCCAAGTGTGACACCACCATACTTTAGAAGCCATGAAAAGAATGAGGATGTGGGTACTACTCCCCGTCCATAAATGGAGGGTATGATGGAGTGAATCAGCACTAGGAGGGGTTGTCCATTTTAATTTTGTCTTTGAAGCCAGATTTTTTTTTCTTTGTACAATCCCACTGTGAACTGTATTCAAGTTCCCCACTAATTATAGAAAAACATGCATTTTGAACTACCAAGTCACTACTGCTTTAGACATAAACTCAGATAAACCGCGGGGCGTCCTAGAAGTGCTGTAATGATTAGTTCTACAGAAAAAAAGAATTTGATGTCGCTGGTATGAATGACAGTTCTTAAGAAGATGATCTTCAGTGTCTCCTTCTCCCTGACTTGTCATTGTCCTACTTGGCTCTGTGCTGCTCTGCCAAGATAATCTTCTAATCTTTCTCATCAGACGCACAAGATAAGACTATTAAATGGTCCAATTGGGACCCCGCCTCATCCTTAAATATAAGTCTGTTTGAGATAGGAGCAGCACTGCAAATTCACACCTACAGCACCCCTCTATATGTACCCCATTTTATTGCCCTGTAAAGGAGTCCTTCAGTGTGTATGTGGAGGTTACTCAGGAACTAAAGGTCTATACAATGGAGCCTCGTACGGCGCTTATAACTGGATGTTCCTCCGGGATTGGGCTGGCCCTGGCGGTAAAACTGGCGCAAGATGAGCAGCAAAGATTTAAAGGTGAGTCCATTGAATTGTCAGATGTCATAATTGTACTTCTCATCATACATATCTCTGCAAAGGATTCTCTAAGTGAACAGCAGAACAAACAAAAAACCACGGAATAACATATGAACAACCTTTGTGCTGCTGTCCAATATAACATCAGTCATAGACACAATAAGACTATGTGCTATAGTTCATACATACTCCTATCTGGCCCCTGTTCATCCCAACTAGCCTGGTCCATGAATAAAATACCACATTCAGTGAAGACTGACACACAGCAGAGGAAAGAAAGCAGAGATAATGTATAACTCTGTATAGTAATGCAGGTTTCTATACAACTTATTTGTGTATTAAAATGCCAAGTAATAGATCCCACCTATCAACTGCTGGCCATGTAGAAGGGTGCAAAAATAAATGAGGGTAAATAATCTGGGTGGTTTTTGCCTTGCTATCATGTACACCCCAAAGAACTGCAACTATCATTGCCTACCTTAAACAGGCTTTATTGTTCTTGGCCAAATAATGCACATGCAATGCTGCAGTCAGTTTCATAGACAAAATATGCTCTTATACACATGAATATCTTTTATATACTCTTATATACATGAATATCACATCTAAAAGACAATGCGGCTTCATGCACCAGGTTATCTGTTGCGTTCGTATCCTAAATCACTCTTCGAGTTATAAAACATGACTGACCTATTAGCTGGATTAAATTATCAGAAACTGATAATATTTCCAAGCTCAAGGAAGTCATATTTACAACTGCAAAGCAACAGAGACATTTTATGGAGCTCTTGGTGGAATGCTGCTGACCCCTAGTGGTCATTTTAGAAAGTGTCTCAAACACTGCATCGCCAGATCACGAATACAGTACCATACAGTATCATACATAGTGCCTGTGTAGTATGCAGCTTGTACTATAGTCCAGGTCACCAATTTTTTTTTCTCTGAAAAACTCTTCTAAAAATTATGGACCACCAACATTTTTATAGACACGTATATCTACACATATATATAAGGTGGCACAGTGGTTAGCGCTGGGGTCCTAGGTTTGAATCTGACCAAGGACAACATCTGCATGGAGTTTGTATGTTCTCCCCGTGTTTGCGTGGCTTTCCTCCCACACTCCAAAGACATACTGATAGGGACATTAGATTGTGAGCTCCATTGGAGGCAGCTTGATGCTAATGTCTGTAAAGCGCTGCGAAATACAGTATAAAAAAATCAAGGATGGATGACATTTTTTCTACAGATACTGGCAAAAGGTTCCTTATTTTTGTAGGCTGTCCATACATTTACATATGCCTTAGAACATGGTTTATAAGAACGCAGCCTATCAAGTAACTAGGGTGTCCTTTTGCACATCAGTAATCCCCGATACAGATCCTACTGGGTTCACACTGGTTTCATGGGAGATAACTGAATGCAAGAATCTGTATACCACAGTAAAATCCCCTGTGCCCATTACTATGTAATCAGTTCCTGTCCTCATAGGCTAAGGCAGTGCTTCTCAAATAGTGGGGAGCGCCCCCCAGGCGGGGCGCCAGGCTCCGTAAAGGGGGGCTCGTTCAGGGCCGGCCTTTGGGGTGTGCGAATTTCTTCTGTATAATGCCGGCAGGCAGGCCGGGCGGCCGGCGCGTCCCTCAGTGATGTCACGTGCCTGCGCCGCCTGCTTTATGAATGAAGCAGGCGGCGCAGACAAGTGACGTCACTGAGGGACGCGCCGGCCGCCCTGCCCGCCTGCCGGCATTATACAGAAGAAATTTGGATATACGGTACTATTAGGAGTGAGGGGGGCATGTTTAATAACTTTAAACGGCGGCGGCGGGCACACGGAATCTGTGGATGGCACAGTTAAGGGGTGGGGGTCTGTGGATGGCACTGTTATGGGGTGGGGGGTCTGTGGATGGCACATATATAACAGTGCCAGCCACAGATCCCCCCCCATAAGTGTCCGTCATCCACAGATCCCACCATAAGTGTCCGTCATCCACAGATCCCCCCATAAGTGTCCGTCATCCACAGATCCCCCCATAAGTGTCCGTCATCCACAGAACCCCCCCATAAGTGTCCGTCATCCACAGATCCCCCCATAAGTGTCCGTCATCCACAGATCCCCCCATAAGTGTCCGTCATCCACAGATCCCCCCATAAGTGTGTGTCCGATCCACATTTCTTTCTTTTTTTATTCTCTTATACGTTAATAAGGATACAGTGTTATGCAGAGGTGTACTTATAACAATTTTATAGACAAATGATACTATTTACAGTCGTGCGGGGGGCGCGAAATGTTTTCTTCTTCCTAGGGGGGGGCATGACAGAAAATAATTGAGAAGCACTGGGCTAAGGGTACATGACTAAACATTCCCTTATCTCCTGTAAGGAAAGGGGGAAGGATGAGAAGGGGGAAACAAGCTCATGCCCTTCTATAATATATAATTCTATAAGACAATGTAATAGAGCAGCACGAAATGCCAGCAGAATGCTTGGATGTATAGGGGGAGGTATAAGCAGTAGAAAGAGTGAAGTGCTTATGCCGCTGTACAGAACACTGGTGAGACCTCACTTGGAGTATTGTGCGCAGTACTGGAGGCCATATCTCCAGAAGGATATAGATACTCTAGAGAGAGTTCAGAGAAGAGCTACTAAACTAGTACATGGATTGCAGGATAAAACTTACCAGGAAAGGTTAAAGGACCTTAATATGTATAGCTTGGAAGAAAGAAGAGACAGAGGGGATATGATAGAAACTTTTAAATACATAAAGGGAATCAACTCGGTAAAGGAAGAGAGCATATTTAAAAGAAGAAAAACTACCACAAGAGGACACAGTTTTAAATTAGAGGGGCAAAGGTTTAAAAGTAATATAAGGAAGTATTACTTTACTGAGAGAGTAGTGGATGCATGGAATAGCCTTCCTGCAGAAGTGGTAGCTGCAAATACAGTGAAGGGGTTTAAGCATGCATGGGATAGGCATAAGGCCATTCTTCATATAAGATAAGGGCCGGGGGCTATCCATAGTATTCAGTATATTGGGCAGACTAGATGGGCCAAATGGTTCTTATCTGCCGACACATTCTATGTTTCTATGTTTCTATAAGAGATATTTTTAGCAAAATCATTATGTCTATGGACCACTTATAGGGTTGTCTCATGAAGACAACTCTTTTGACAAACAAAATTGGCCTGGTGATCAGCTGAATGCCTTGGGTCCAGTTTCAGGAGATGTGGCCACAGATGAATGGACAACAGGGTCTGCGTAGCAACAGTCACTCTTTGTTAGTTGGTCTCTGTTGTGGGAAAAAGTTGGGCACTCCTCCTATGAGTATATAAAAAAGGGCTGTCTGAGTGAAACAACCCACTTACATATCTTTGATGGCTCATCTTCATTTTTACCACTGGGTTCCTTCTCATCTCCATACATATCTGGTGTCATGTGTGCAGAGTGCCTGTATGACGGAATAAAGATATTAACCAATACATGTTCATCATACTGAATAAATGTACTGATGCACCAACATGAAAACTACACAAGTTTATGAACTAAAATCCCAAAGGACACGTGGCCCACAGGCTCTTGAGGACCATTACACTGCAGAATTATGCACAGCTTTACTAAGCAACATGCCAGGTTCTCATTATGCATGTTAGGTGGTGTACCACAAAACTTAGCAGCTCAATGTGGCTTTTACACTACAGGATGGGCAACCATAGGAAGGCTTAACATCCCTAGCTCATGTAAAATGACCACATTGGTAAATCTGGTGGTAATTCTTCTCCAAGGTCTTCCCAAAAGCCACCAGTAGATTTGATCTGTATTGTACTTCTGAGAATCATATAGGAAACAGACGATTGTAGAGGTTTTCTGGGTTAACTATAGTTACTTCCATTTCACTTTGCACAATTATTATGAAGTGAAGAGAGATCTGGGAAATTGTGAACTATAAGGCGAAAATCCACCTTTATTTTATTTTAAACCAGAGGTTTAATGTGTCTCAATGAAGAGATATAGCCATGTCTAGAGATTTATTTTTCAGGCAATGTTCTACTGATGAGGGGCAAGAAGCCATGAACAGTACAGTCTATTTGTAATGACCTTTCGATAAAAAGCTGTGCAGTTCATTTTTTTAATGACCACTTTTTTCCTGATCATCAGCCTCCATTCTTTTCCTCTTCTTGTACCGTGTGATTGCACTGACAACCTCTATGCATGCCTATGAGATACAGTTTGAGAATTCCTATTTTACTACCACATGGTCAGAGCAAAAGATAAAAAATGTTTATGATTCTTTTTTTAACTCCCCAATATATATTTAGCAGAACAAATCCAAAGACGCTCTCCCCAAAGTGAAGATGTCGGGACTTGGTAAGTATGTTTTGGGTGGCATCTTTATTTTGCAGTGCGTTTCAAGGGCACATCGCCCTTTTCATCGGGAACATGTCTGATGAATAGGGCGATGTGCCCTTGAAACATGCTGCAAAATAAAGATACCACCCGAAACATACTCACCAAGTTCCAAGATCTTCACTTTGGGGAGAGCACCATTGGATGGGTCCTGTTTTTTCCTTCAATTTGTTCTGCTGCACACATGGCCACCAGTTTCACCACAGAGCTGAGGCTGCCCCCCCCCCAATTAACACCGCTTGCTGCTCAGTATGTAAAATACAGCCTACCCAGCCATTTGTTGTGTTTATCACAACAGTAATAGGTAAGCATAAAATCGGCTTTATCTATTACTATAATAATAATTGGTCTTGCACATGAGGTGCTGCCATATTTTTTGTATTGCAATATACACTCACCTAAAGAATTATTAGGAACACCATACTAATACGGTGTTGGACCACCTTTTGCCTTCAGAACTGCCTTAATTCTACGTGGCATTGATTCAACAAGGTGCTGATAGCATTCTTTAGAAATGTTGGCCCATTTTAATAGGATAGCATCTTGCAGTTGATGGAGATTTGAGGGATGCACATCCAGGGCACGAAGCTCCCGTTCCACCACATCCCAAAGATGCTCTATTGGGTTGAGATCTGGTGACTGTGGGGGCCATTTTAGTACAGTGAACTCATTGTCATGTTCAAGAAACCAATTTGAAATGATTCGAGCTTTGTGACATGGTGCATTATCCTGCTGGAAGTAGCCATCAGAGGATGGGTACATGGTGGTCATGAAGGGATGGACATGGTCAGAAACAATGCTCAGGTAGCCCGTGGCATTTAAATGATGCCCAATTGGGACTAAGGTGCCTAAAGTGTGCCCAGAAAACATCCCCCACACCATTACACCACCACCACCAGCCTGCACAGTGGTAACAAGGCATGATGGATACATGTTCTCATTCTGTTTACGCCAAATTCGGACTCTACCATTTGAATCTCTCAACAGAAATCAAGACTCATCAGACCAGGCAACATTTTTCCAGTCTTCAACAGTCCAATTTTGGTGAGCTCGTGCAAATTGTAGCCTCTTTTTCCTATTTGTAGTGGAGATGAGTGGTACCCGGTGGGGTCTTCTGAAGTTGTAGCCCATCCGCCTCAAGGTTAGGCGTGTTGTGGCTTCACAAATGCTTTGCTGCATACCTCGGTTGTAACGAGTGGTTATTTCAGTCAACGTTGCTCTTCTATCAGCTTGAATCAGTCGGCCCATTTATCTCTGACCTCTAACATCCACAAGGCATTTTTGCCCACAGGACTGCCGCATACTGGATGTTTTTCCCTTTTCACACCATTCTTTGTAAACCCTAGAAATGGTTGTGCGTGAAAATCCCAGTAACTGAGCAGATTGTGAAATACTCAGACCGGCCCGTCTGGCACCAACAACCATGCCACGCTCAAAATTGCTTAAATCACCTTTCTTTCCCATTTTGACATTCAGTTTGGAGTTCAGGAGATTGTCTTGACCAGGACAACACCTCTAAATGCATTGAAGCAACTGCCATGTGATTGGTTGACTAGATAATTGCATTAATGAGAAATAGAACAGGTGTTCCTAATAATTCTTTAGGTGAGTGTATATGTAGAGCAATGGAAGCTTCAGTTCTCAGATAAAGAGTAAGAGAACTAGAGAGAGAGCTTAGGAGCCTTCTGCATACTGTTCATACCCTGAACTTGATAGCACAGTTGGCAATAATATTATAAGCTCTCTCTAGTGGCGATTGCAGCCAGCCTGCTATTATCATTTAAAGGGATTGTCCCAGAATAACCACTCCACAGAATAGGTGATAAGTGTCTGATCGCCAGGGCACACATCAAACATGAGAATGGGGTCCAATGTCCCTTCTGTTTGAATGGTGATAGATGAGCATATACTCCCCAACTCCTAAGCCCATGTTCCCTCCCTCCTTGAATAATAGACAAAACACATACTAATTTTGTTGGACAGGGGTCGGTCACAGCTTTAATTTGAATAATACATTTCCAACAAGTAACATATGAATGATAAAACATGCCAATTAGTAGTCTGAAGTGGTATGCCAACCACCAGACTCCCAGTGGGTATGTCCACCTTTAGTTCCATATGTTATCTCCACCACTTTAACTGCCTGCCAGCTGTGACTCGATTTTAGCAGGAAGGAACTAAAATAAAGCAGACAAAGCATGTAACCATCAAAAAAACAACAACTGGAAACTAAAATAGGTAAGGCAGGCTTTCTGACAGGTCTCCGGTCAAACAGGCCTGCTCCTAAAGGCCTTCACTATAAATTGGCAGCCCCTGTGGGCCAGGCTGCCCCTTTAAAAGAGCCAACCAGAGGCAAAAGGGGGAGGCAGGTAAAAACATAAAGGAGTGGGAGGAGGAGACAGACTGAGCAAGAACAAGGAAGGGAAGGGTAAATTAACCCTTCATGCACCCCTATGTTCTGCCAGTCACTGGCACCTTCCTTATGCGGATCGGTGTCTTACTGACTACCAAGAACATACTCCCCCCAGCTCCTAAGCCCATGTTCCCTCCTCCATGAACAGACAAGACACAGTAATTTTGTTGGACGGGAGTTGATCACAGCTTTAATTTGAATAATACATTTCCAACAAGTAGCATATGAATGACATGCCAATTAGTGATCTCTCCATATGTCATCTCTAATACTTTAATCAATCATCACGGAGGAGGATGTTTACACCTAAACTACGCTCTGACCCCCCCCCCCCAGCAAAAACAGTACCGTGTTACCAAAATGTCAAAGTCGATGTCATTGAGGTGAACACCATCAGGCGCCGATTATCCCCCTCAAGTTGATGGTGTCTCACAACCACCCAAGCTCATGACCTAACAAAATGGTAGATTCTAGCACTGACAGATCGGTGAGCCTTCTCCACTGCATCCCCATGCCTCGCACCCTGCCAATTAACCCAAGGAACAATTTCGGACCACACCAAGACCATCTCAGGAAAGAAATCTGAAATACGTTCTAAATCTGCCTTGGTGAGGGTAATAAGCTCAGCCATTTTTAGAAAAAAAGATAATTTATCCCAGTATGAATGACTAAAATTAAGGGCGAACACACAGTTCTGCTGAGCTAAACCATTTTTGGAAGAACTTGGGTCCAACACGGTCCACGAATTCCTATCCACACCACATTGATGTTGTGGAACCCCAGACTACAACCTCCAGGTCTATAATTGGCCCTCTGGGCAGCCCAAAATACAAGAGGGAGAAGATCTAAAAAGGAAACTACTATTAGGTTAAAAGGTCAGGACGAACAAACTTGGAAAGCAAGAAGAACACCAGTGACTTATGCGCTGAACCTCAGCATTAGAAAGGCCAGCCCAAGCTGTCTCAGTAGCCACACCAATGTGAAAAGAGTGCGTCCCATACGCACCAGGATCGATGCCCAACCGAGAGAGACAATGGTGAAAAATGGACCAAAACTGAAATCGGGTCATAGGAAGACAATCTTTATGGGATAAAAAACCATCACCCTCAGGCGATTGAGACAAAAATACAGTAAACCAGTAAACAGGAAAAGACCCCCCCCCCCCCCTCTTAAAACCCAAAATAGGAACCCAAACGCCCCTACCAAAACAATTGGTCTTGGATCTGCGGATATGAATCTGGAATGTGATGGTGGAACCAGCTCATTAACCCGTAGTGCACCAAAAAAGGCTAGGCAAAAACCTGCCTTAAAGGGTTTCTGTCACCCCGCAAAACTCTTTTTTTTTTTTTTGGATAGTTAGATTCCTCATAGCGCGATATAGGAGAATATAATAGTCTTACTTACTTTCATGCGGCCGATTCTTTATAAAACGAACTTTTATAATATGTAAATGAGGGCTCTACCAGCAAGTAGGGCGTCTACTTGCTGGTAGCTGCTGCAGAAATCCGCCCCCTCGCCGTGTTGATTGACAGGGCCAGCCGTGATCTCCTCCGCCGGCCGGCCCTGTCAGTAATTCAAAAATCGCGCGCCTCTGGTCATTCGGCGCAGGCGCTCTGAGATGAGGAGGCTCGTATCCTCAGCACTCCCTCAGTGCGCCTGCGCCGATGACATCACCGAAAGAGAAGACGTCATCGGCGCAGGCGCACTGAGGGAGTGCTGAGGAGACGAGCCTCCTCATCTCAGAGCGCCTGCGCCGAATGACCAGAGGCGCGCGATTTTTGAATTACTGACAGGGCCGGCCGGAGGAGGAGATCACGGCTGGCCCTGTCAATCAACACGGCGAGGGGGCGGATTTCTGCAGCAGCTACCAGCTAGTAGACGCCCTACTTGCTGGTAGAGCCCTCATTTACATATTATAAAACTTCGTTTTATAAAGAATCGGCCGCATGAAAGTAAGTAAGACTATTATATTCTCCTATATCGCACTATGAGGAATCTAACTATCCAAAAAAAAAATAATGAGTTTTGCGGGGTGACAGAAACCCTGGGGTTGTCTCACTTCAGCAAATGTCATTTATCATGTAGAGAAAGCTAATACAAGGCACTTACTAATGTATTGTGATTATCCATATTGCTTCCTTTGCTAGCAGGAGTCATTTTTACATTACATTACACACTGCTCGTTTGCATGGTTACAACCACCCTGTAATTCCACAGTGGTGGTCGTGCTTGCACAATATTGGAAGAAGTGCCGACTTCTCTGGTGGCTGAGAAGGTGCGAGTGCGCATAGTCCATCACTTCATTCTATAGTATGCAAGCAAGACCACCACTGCTGGATTACAGGGTGGTCATAACCATGGAAATGAGCAGTGTATAATGTGATGGAAAAATTAACATAGCCAGCAAAGGAGGCAATATGGACAATCACAATACATTAGTAAGTGTGTATTAACTTTGTCTACTGTACATGATAAATGCCACTTGCTGAAATGAGACAACCCTTTAAGCAAGCTTGCCTCAAAAAGAGACACCCAAACCGAAATCCAAAATGTGGAGGAGACAAATCAAAAGGGAGTGATAAACATGGTGTCTGCACTTTGTCCAGGAGTATTCCTGTTTCCAACCCTATAAGGCCTGCTGGATAAGGCCGAATGCACCAGGCCGTGTTCCGTGGCCGAGAGCGGTCCGTGGTATGCCGGGCTAGATTCCTGTTCAGAGCAGGAGCGCACGGCGTCATTGGTTGCTATGATGCTGTGCGCCTCATGTCGCCGCTGCACTACAGTAATACACTATACGAGTGTATTACTGTAGTGCAGCGGCGGCATGAAGCGCATGGCGTCATAGCAACCAATGACGCCGTGCGCTCCTGCTCTGAACAGGAATCCAGCTCGGCATACCACGGACCGCTCTCGGCCACGGAACACGGCCTGGTGCATTCGGCCTTATCCAGCAGGCCTTATAGGGTTGGAAACGGGAATACTCCTGGACAGAGTGCAGACACCATGTTTCGGCGTAACAAAATGTTTATAAACATCAAACCACCCTGACAGCAGAAAAAAGAAACTAAGACTACTTTCACACCAGCAATTTTGATGGATCCGGCAAGGTTCAGCAAAAACTCTTCTGTTACTGATAATACAATCATATGCATCCGTTATGAACAGATCCGGTTGTATTATCTGTAACATAGCCAAGACGGATCCGTTTTCTATTGTGTCAGAGAAAATGGATCCGTCCCCATTGACTTGCATTGTGGGTCATGACATTGTGGGCAGCCCAGGATGGAAAGCAAACTGGAGCATGCTGCGGTTTGCTCTCCGGTATGAGAACGGAACGGAGTGCATTTTGGAGCATTCCGTTCTATTCAGTTAAGTTTTGTCACCATTGACAATGAATGGGCACAAAAAGGAAGTGTTTCTTTCCGGTATTGAGACCCTATGACGGATCTCAATACCGGAAAATATTAACTCTAGTATGAAAGTAGCCTAAGCCCTGTCAACTGGCGCTGTGCAACAACTGCAGACACCTTGAGAACTCAAAAAACTCAAATAAGAAAAAGTCACCTCGAGATGAGACTGATCAATCAATGCAACCAGATTATCTCCTGTCAAAGCACACCATTCTGCCCATGCCTGAGTTCATGTAGCTGGAATGACAGATGCTTGGATCAAGGGCATTAGACTGGCAACACCAGATCGCAGAGGTGGGCTTAGCATGGACGACTGTCCAGCAATGCCCCCAGCAACAACTCCCAAAACTCCTGCCAATGAAAGGGAGAGAGTGAGTCAGAAATAGTATTGTGCAAACATGGGATAGGGCGAGAACGGAACCAGATTTGAATTCAAGACAGCGCAATACCAAATGACACAACAGGGCCAATACTGGAAGGGTAGATGAAGACAAGCGATTGATGCAATGACCAACAGACGGGTTATCAGACCAAAAACACACCTGGCTATCTTGCAATGCACCACTCCACAGCTCAACAGCCACTTCAAAGGGGAACAATTCAAGTGAATTCAAATTCTGACACCGGCCCTGCAAACAGCATGATTCTGGCCAAGGAGCTAATCACTGCTGCAAATCCCGTCGATCCCACTGCATCAGTAAATGTGAAATCTCACGACTGTACCCGCTTGGTAACAGGTATAATCATTATTGCAGCTCAAGAATTTGCACCAAATTAAATCAGCTTTTAGAGAACTAATAAGGTGAATATGGCCTTCCAGGTGCCGATCTATTTTAGTTGACAAAGAGGCGGCATGAAAAGACCTGCCCCATAGACATGATGCAGCATTCAAAAACGAGGAGGCCAAGCAAGGATTGTGTCTGACTGAACATTACCTTACCGATACAACAAAAAATGTGAAGCAGGTTATGCGATTTACTTAACCTCCTCAGGACCGCCGTACGCAGGATTGCGTCTTTGCGGCGGTCCTGTTCTGGGTGGACGCGCCGGTGCGTCCTCTCGCGAGACGCGAGATTTCGTGCATTGCCGGCCCGCGCATGCGCATCGCGGGCCGGCAAAAGTTAAAGAAGTATTTCGTCACCAGCCTGCCAGCAACGATCATTGGCTGGCAGGCAGGCGATTTTCAAAAAATCAAATCAGAAGCCAGATAACAGATCATATTAGTAAATATGATCTGTTATATGGCTTCTCTGCTCCTCTGCTGGTCCTTTTCGTCGGTTGGATCCAGCAGAGGAGCAGACTTCACTGTGAGTACCCACCAACACTACACCTTAGCCCCAGATCACCCTCCATCACCCCCATCACCCGAATTAACCCCTTGATCGCCCCCTGTCAATCACTTAGTGAAAGACAAAAAGTGATCAGTGTAAACTAGTATTGGCTGTTAGGTTTTAGGGATAGTTTAGGCCCCTTGGTTAGGTAGTTAGCGTCAGTTAGCGCCCAGCCCACCGCACCGCAGTCACTTTTATTCGCTGATTAGCGTATCGCTAATCAGCATTTGTACTTTTATAGTATCTGTAAGTGATCAAAACTGATCACGGTCAGATCTATAATAGTATTAGTGTCACTTTAGTTCGCCCTCCACCCAAAACACAGTGTTTGCCCGATCAGGCCTGATCGGTCGCCCACACGTGCGTTCACCCACGCCCGCCCCACCGCAGTGACAAAAAAAATTTTGTTTTTTGATCACTGCACATTCACTTTACACGCACTGCGGCGATAAAAAAATCAGTTTTGATATTTTTTATCAACCGCAGCAGCCTCCGGTACTTCGCTAGCCTCCCCTTTGTAAGACAGGTTTGCTTTTTTTCTTGGGTAGTCTCAGGGAATACCCCTAAATTTAGTAGTCCAAATGGCAAACAGGGGGTATTCTTCTGAAGAGGCCTACAGGATTCTGACCCAGTCGGATGAGGAGTGGGAACCCTCATCTGACGAATCTAGCGGGTCAGAATATGAACCTGTGGAAAGCAGTGGCTCTCTGACCCAGGTTCGGTTGAGGAGGTGGAGGTCCCTGGCAGCACCAGGCGTACCCAGGCCCCGTGTCGCTAGACCACAGGTTACGCAGGATCCGTTTCAAGAGCAGCAGAGTGGGGCTGTCGCTGCCGGATCACGTGGTGAGGCATACACCAGCAGCGCAGCCCTTCCTGGACCTAGTACCAGCACTGCCGTACAACATGGTGACGTGGCGAGCACCAGAAGGGCAGTTGAAGCTGGTACGGTGGCACGTGCACTAGTTACCCCGTCGCAGCCACCGCGCAGACAGGCCCGTAGAGCCCCTAGAATCCCTGAGGTGCTGGCAAACCCTGATTGGCAGTCACCAACTTCAGCCGCACCATTAGTTCCCCCTTTCACCGCCCAGTCTGGAGTTCGGGTTGAGACGGCTCAAATCGGTTCGGCCCTGGGATTTTTTGAGCTGTTCTTGACTGCGGAACTCTTGGACTTAGTCGTGGCAGAAACAAATCGGTATGCCACACAATTTATATCCGCCAACCCGGGAAGCTCTTATGCCCAGTCTTTCCGGTGGAAACCAGTCCAAGTTTCCGAACTTAAAATTTTTTTGGGCCTTCTCCTCAACATGGGTCTAACTAAAAAGCATGAATTGCGGTCATATTGGTCCACGAACCCAATTCATCACATGCCTATGTTCTCTGCTGCTATGTCCAGGACACTATTTGAGACCATCCTACGTTTTCTGCATTTTAGCGACAACACCACCTCCCGTCCCAGAGGCCACCCAGCTTTTGACCGGCTCCACAAAATTCGGCCCCTCATAGACCATTTCAACCAGAAATTTGCAGATTTGTATACCCCCGAGCAAAACATCTGCGTAGACGAGTCCCTAATACATTTTACCGGGCGCCTTGGCTTCAAACAATACATCCCAAGCAAGCGTGCCCGGTATGGGGTCAAATTGTATAAGCTCTGTGAAAGGGCCACAGGCTATACCCACAAATTTCGGATCTATGAGGGAAAAGATCAGACCCTGGAGCCGGTCGGTTGCCCTGACTACCTGGGGAGCAGTGGGAAGACAGTCTGGGACTTGGTGTCACCCTTATTCGGCAAGGGGTACCATCTTTATGTGGACAATTTCTACACAAGTGTGGCCCTCTTTAGGCATTTGTTTCTAGAACGGATTTGCGCCTGTGGCACCGCGCGAACTAGTCGCGTGGGCTTCCCCCAACGGCTTGTAACCACCCGTCTTGCAAGGGGGGAGAGGGCTGCCTTGTGTAATGAAGAACTGCTCGCGGTGAAATGGAGAGACAAGCGTGACGTTTACATGCTCTCCTCCATTCACGCAGACACGACAATCCAAATTGAAAGGGCAACCCGTGTCATTGAAAAGCCCCTCTCAGTCCACGACTATAATGCGCTCATGGGAGGGGTGGACTTCAATGACCAGATGTTGGCTCCCTATTTAGTTTCCCGCAGAACCAGACGCTGGTATAAGAAGGTGTCTGTATATTTAATTCAATTGGCTGCATATAATAGTTTTCTTCTCTACAGTAAGGCTGGGAGAACAGGATCCTTCCTCAAATTCCAGGAAGAGATCATCGAGAACCTCCTTTACCCAGGAGGTTCCGTGGCCCCATCCACCAGTGTAGTTAGCCGTCTACACGAGCGACATTTCCCCAGTGTCGTTGCTGGTACCTCAACCCAACCGCCACCCCGAAAAAAATGTCGTGTCTGTAGCAGGAGTGGAATAAGGCGTGACACCCGCTATTTCTGTCCTGACTGTCCTGACCACCCTGCCCTATGCTTTGGTGAGTGTTTCCGGAAGTACCACACACAGGTACACCTAGCATAGGGATTGCATCTCACAGGACAGGCACACAGGGCTATTAGGGCCCTTTTACTCACAGCTGCTGCAAACCTCTCCTTTCACCTGGGATAAAGTGCATAACGTACTTCGCCACATCTTTGGGCGATTTGCGCTTTGCACATTGTCCCATGGGGAAGGAGAGGTTTGTTCTATAAAGGTAAAAAAAACGAAACAAAAAAAAAATTACCGGTAAGTAAAAAAGTTAAACGTTCAGTTAAAAAAGTTAAAAAAAAGTTTCTATGTTCTGTTCAACAGTTAATAAATTTATTGCGTTGCGGCCTGGTTTTTTCTTTTTTGTTTTGTTTTTTTTACCTTTCAGGTGGACCAACCGATCGACTAGCTGCAGCACTGATGTGCATTCTGACAGAAGCATTGCGCTGCTGTCAGATTACACGCAAGTCAGTGTATGCGGCGCTGCAAGACGAGATTTCTCCTCTGCAGTAAAAGATACGTTTGCCGAGGCATATGAGCCGAGGAGGTGGCGGTGTTCATATACTTTGGCAAACACTTTGTATATATATAAAATAAAAAAAATCCCGGCAATGATTTATTCATCCACATCGATTGATGTGAATGGAGAAATCGGGTTTGCCAGGGCATACGAGCTAAGTGGGTATGGATGTTGGGCGGAGCTCCTATGTCCTGGCAGACGCCTTTCCCCTCCTTTTTCTTTTTTGGCAGAGATTTTTTCATCCACATTGATCGATGCGAATGAAGAAATCTGTGCCGTTCATTTTTTTCTTTCAGCCCAGAGGCTGAACGGAAAAAAAAAATCTCATTACCCGTATGCTCAATATAAGGAGAATAGCAGAAACTCCTAATGCTGGGCATACATGTAATGATTGTGGAGACCCTCAAATGCCAGGGCAGTACAAACACCCCACAAATAACACCATTTTGGAAAGAAGACACCCCAAGGTATTCGCTGAGGGGCATATTGAGTCCATGAAAGATTTAAATTTTTGTCCCAAGTTAGCGGAAAGGGAGACTTTGTGAGAACAAAATCAAAAAAATCAATTTCGGCTAACTTGTGCCCAAAATTTTTTTTTTATATGAACTCGCCATGCCCCTCATTGAATACCTTGGGGTGTCTTCTTTCCAAAATGGGGTCACATGTGGGGTATTTATACTGCCCTGGCATTTTAGGGGCCCCAAAGCGTGAGAAGAAGTCTGGTATCCAAATGTCTAAAAATGCCCTCCTAAAAGGAATTTGGGCACCTTTGCCCACCTAGGCTGCAAAAAAGTGTCACACATCTGGTATCTCTGTATTCAGGAGAAGTTGAGGAATGTGTTTTGGGGTGTCTTTTTACATATACCCATGCTGGGTGAGATAAATATCTTGGTCAAATGCCAACTTTGTATAAAAAAATGGAAAAAGTTGTCTTTTGCCAAGATATTTCTCTCACCCAGCATGGGTATATGTAAAATGACACCACAAAACACATTCCCCACCTTCTCCTGAGTACGGAGATACCAGATGTGTGATACTTTTTTGCAGCCTAGGTGGGGAAAAAGGGGCCCACATTCCAAAGAGCACCTTTCGGATTTCACAGGTCATTTACCTACTTACCACACATTAGGGCCCCTGGAAAATGCCAGGGCAGTATAACTACCCCACAAGTGACCCCATTTTGGAAAGAAGACACCCCAAGGTATTCCGTGAGGGGCATGGCAAGTTCCTAGAATTTTTTATTTTTTGTCACAAGTTAGTGGAAAATGATGATTTTTTTTTTTTTTTTTCATACAAAGTCTCATATTCCACTAACTTGTGACAAAAAATAAAAACTTCCATGAACTCACTATGCCCATCAGCGAATACCTTGGGGTCTCTTCTTTCCAAAATGGGGTCACTTGTGGGGTAGTTATACTGCCCTGGCATTCTAGGGGCCCAAATGTGTGGTAAGGAGTTTGAAATCAAATTCTGTAAAAAATGACCTGTGAAATCCTAAAGGTGCTCTTTGGAATATGGGCCCCTTTGCCCACCTAGGCTGCAAAAAAGTGTCACACATCTGGTATCTCAGTACTCAGGAGAAGGTGGGGAATGTGTTTTGGGGTGTCATTTTACATATACCCATGCTGGGTGAGAGAAATATCTTGGCAAAAGACAACTTTTCCCATTTTTTTATACAAAGTTGGCATTTGACCAAGATATTTATCTCACCCAGCATGGGTATATGTAAAAAGACACCCCAAAACACATTCCTCAACTTCTCCTGAATACAGAGATACCAGATGTGTGACACTTTTTTGCAGCCTAGGTGGGCAAAGGGGCCCATATTCCAAAGAGCACCTTTCGGATTTCACAGGTCATTTTTTACAGAATTTGATTTCAAACTCCTTACCACACATTTGGGCCCCTAGAATGCCAGGGCAGTATAACTACCCCACAAGTGACCCCATTTTGGAAAGAAGAGACCCCAAGGTATTCGCTGATGGGCATAGTGAGTTCATGGAAGTTTTTATTTTTTGTCACAAGTTAGTGAAATATGAGACTTTGTAAGAAAAAAAAAAAAAATCATCATTTTCCGCTAACTTGTGACAAAAAATAAAAAGTTCTATGAACTCACTATGCCCATCAGCGAATACCTTAGGGTGTGTACTTTCCGAAATGGGGTCATTTGTGGGGTGTTTGTACTGTCTGGGCATTGTAGAACCTCAGGAAACATGACAGGTGCTCAGAAAGTCAGAGCTGCTTCAAAAAGCGGAAATTCACATTTTTGTACCATAGTTTGTAAACGCTATAACTTTTACCCAAACCATTTTTTTTTTACCCAAACATTTTTTTTTTATCAAAGACATGTAGAACAATAAATTTAGAGCAAAATTTCTATATGGATCTCGTTTTTTTTGCAAAATTTTACAACTGAAAGTGAAAAATGTCATTTTTTTTGCAAGCAATGAAATACCACCAAATGAAAGCTCTATTAGTGAGAAGAAAAGGAGGTAAAATTCATTTGGGTGGTAAGTTGCATGACCGAGCAATAAACGGTGAAAGTAGTGTAGGTCAGAAGTGTAAAAAGTGGCCTGGTCTTTAAGGGTGTTTAAGCACTGGGGGCTGAGGTGGTTAACTTATCTGCAGGAACTTGGATGACCATAGAAAAAAGCAAAACAGAATAAAAAGTCTCAAGTCACATATTCCTACTCTGAGAGCTGCAGGTTCCTAGTGAAGTGGGTCCCGTTGACACCAAGCTAAATATAAAAAATTGAACTGGGCTGCTCTCTCTTTCTTAGAACAGACAAAGAAGTCAGGTGGGACTTGTTGGTAGCCCTCAATCTTCATCAACTGTATTCAATCACTGCTTGATAGGTTCCTTGCTGTATATCCTTAAAAAAAACCTTGCTCCTACTTTCCTTGTGGTGTTTAGAAAAAGGGGGGAAAATATAGTGATGTACCGCCAACTTCAATAAAAATCAAGAGATTTACTATACTCACAAGGATAGTAAAATCACAAGCATATCATGTATTAAAAGTCCAGTTTCCTTTATTTGCGCAAACTAGGTTCATCAGGGGCGTGTCTTTCTTTTTTGCATAGACTTCTTTTTATATTGGCCTGGAAGGGTAACCCTTTCCGTTCTCATCAACATAAAAACATTCAATAAAAAAAAAAAAAAAATGCAAAATACCAATGCAATAGCACTCTGCAACCAGCACTCTGCCCTGCCTCTATGCTGGATGTTGAATGAGGCATGCATGCTGTACCTGCACTCCCTGGACTTTGTGTGGCTATCATGGCCCATAACAGGTAGGTACTAGTGTTAGGGACCACTCATAGAGGCAACCTTGACGTGGTGAGTGGCTTATTACGCTTTGGCCAAAATGTACACCAATGCCTCATTCAACATCCAGCATAGAGGCAGGGCAGAGTGCTGGTTGCAGAGTGCTATTGCATTTGTATTTTGCGTTTGTATATGTATTTCACCACAGCGATGTGCACCTGCATACAAGGTTGTGCTGACTGAATCCCCCACATTTTTTCTTTGAAAAATAAAAAAATGGAGTCATTTCAGGTGTATTCTTTTTCATCTATTTCCCTTTATATATTAAGTATTCCTTCCTTATTATTATTTAAAGCTATACTTGTACAGGAACAGACATACTTCCTACATAAATTATATTTAGAACTGCGCATGCTCCGGCGAACGGCTGGTTTTGTGCCGTTCTCCGGAGCATGCGCAGTAGTTAAAGTGATGTCGTGCAAACAATGGGCATCGCAGTGCGCATGCTCCGGCCCGGCGAGGCAGTGCACAGTCGCGGGATCTCGGCCGGACCTTAGGATGACGCACGGGAATAGGAGGGAGGACAATGGCAGAGGCTGGGGAACAATGAAAAAAGGCAGGGCAGCCTGGGCACCAACACAGGGAACGCCGCCCCTGGGCACTTGCGAGTGCTCATTTGTATATCAATCAAAGTTCGTTTTTCCAGCTTCTGCAAGTCTAAAGACAAAGGTACCATCACATTCATGCATAGGTGTGCTATAGGGAAATGTAAGCACTGTATATGGCCATATGGCCAAGATGTTTCCTTGCTGAAATCCCCCATGAGGCTAAATGATACAAGGTTTTAGATAAATTTCTATGTTTAGTCCATATATATAAAAAGCTCTGAACAACGTTCAGGGTGCTTTTGAACACAACCTAAGAGAGTAAACGCTTGCAACCAATTACTCATTGTCTTAGCAGCCTGTGGACTATGATCCATAGGTTTATCAGCATTTGGATGGTGCTTCTTATCCACCTTATGCTGATCCACAGACACCATTATCTTCATCCAGGTGAGAACCTAGGGGGCTAATATTTCTAAAGAAAGCCTTCTTATGAATACTCATCCTAGGCGTAAGCGCATCAGTGGTAGTAGACTGAGCCCCTGACTAGCATCTGATTCGAGCTGAACTAACAGGGACTTAAGGTCCAGGACTAAGGTTTTACCAACCCGCTCCAGTACCCCAAGCCCCAGCGACGTCAACTCACCAACACTAGAAGGAGGAATCACAGGAGGAATAGATGAAACCACTGAAACCGAGCTGGCCTGGCTGACCTCACAGGATAACTGTCCGGTCAATCGAGAAGGCTTCCTCCTCCTGCTGAAACAACTTCTAGAGGATTTCCCAGCACTGGCAGAACTGAAGGCCTATGACGAGATTCCCTGCGCCGTCTCTGCTGGACTGAACCTCTGGAAAGAGAATGGGAACAGGACTTCATGGGTGCAGGAACAAACTGAGCCTACGGAGGATCAGGGGGCATAGATCCACAGAATGGCTCTGGCACCTGGGAGTCATGCACATACCCAGGAAGGTAGGGGTAGGTGTAGGGGAAAACACATGTGGGGGATAGCTGTATCAGAGGTCTGAGCCCCCTCAGATGCAGAGGACCTGAATACCTGGTTGCCCATGATTGAAGGAAGCATCACAGGGAAAACAGCAAGCACAGCCGATGGAAGGGCGGGAAAGACGTGCGGCTGGCTTGAGGCAGCAAGGGATGGGGCCAGTGCAGTCTCCCATTTCTTGTTGTCATCTTATGCCATTGTATTTTTTATGTATTAAGCTGCAAATTCCCTACAACAGGCTGGTAGTTGCATTACATCCATTCACCCCTAGGTGGTGCTTACACCACATATACTGTATATATCTTAGGGTGTGTCAAGTCAGAGGTAGAAGGAAGTTAGCTGAGAAGTAAAGAGAGAGGTAGTGATGTGCGAGGAGCAGGAGAAGCAAAGTCCAATATGTAGCTGCCATTTTTGCCCCTTGGCCCTGGCCAAGCTGAGGCAGTGTGGAGAACATCCTTATAGCTACCTAGCCCAGACCAGAATAAACCGTGGATATAGAGAAAGTCTAGTGGAGATATAAGCAGCATTAGCTTATGGACTCCACAGCACCAGTGACCATGAAAAGCCTAAAAGCACCTGGACACAGCCGGACGACAAGGCGCAAGGTTGTCCATTACCACATACCTCTATGGACATTGTGGACCAGTGTTTTAGAAAGCAACCAGTGCAAACAATGGAGCAGAGGATTCATGCCTGCCGTTAGGGAGACCGTCCTGTGGGTTGCCAAACACAAGTAAGAGTAATTATTCTATCCAGTATCTGGCGGCTAGAGTGTGGACATAGTGAGGACAGTTAGAAAGGAACTCTCTCCTACCAGCCAAAGGAAAATCTCAATGCACCTATTGTCAAGCCTGTTACTAGGATTGCAGCTAATCCAGTAGTGTATGCATCATATGGGTTGTCACCCTTTGCCATGTACTACACTAACTACCTCAAGGCAATTGATTAAGTAAAAGTTCAGTTGTTTACAAGCATTGACTCCTCATCCTTTTTACCACCTTCCTTTGTACCTAACGGTGCTGGCGTCACGAACACCAGGGGCCCTGCCTCCACAGCACCTCAAAAAACCACACCACCAAGGGCACCTCAACCACCATCTGGTGGGAGTCCCTGGACAATAGAGTGTGCCCCGAAGGAACTAGTGCTGTCCTTCCCTACACTGCACGCCGGCCCAGGGAGCGCTACAGAACTGTGAGTAAACAACTACTACTATCCCCATCAGCCCACCGTAGCTCACATACGGCTCCTGCGGCCCAGCCGCTGCACCCACAGCTCCACAGCAGAAAGCAGTGAAGGAGCAGCCACAAAAAAGTAAGGAACAGCTCCATCCTGATGCCAACGTCCGCTGCTTCCAGCAGGAGGAGATGAGAAACTGGGGCTTAAATGGGTTAACCCATGACTACTGTAAAAAATGGAAATCAGACATCACATAGTACATGACAATCTTTTTCTAATAAAGCTAGAACCAACCTTGTACCTCACACGGGTCCAGAGATCTCCCCATTCATTTCTGTGCTAGATTTATATCAAGCTGACAGCTCAAGGGGAGTGTCTTTTCTACTGCAGCTCAGGGGGTGTGTCTCAGCTCTACCTATCACAGCTCAGGAGGCAGTTGAAAGATGAAACTGAGCATGTGCGGCCTTCTCAGTCAGCAGGTCAAAGAAATGAGAAAAAGAACATACAGCAGGTTGTGCTATACAGATACATTTTATTGAATAACTCAGGGGCTATATTAAATTGTTAATTACATGCAATTACAAAATAATAGAGATCCAGGTGCTGGTTTGAAAACTAGAATATATTTCGTGGGACAACCCCATTAAAAGAGCAGAGGGGTGTGTGCCCCATGCAGTGCGCCGACAGAGGCAGCTGGTGGGGAAACAAAACCCAAGTCAGAAGGTTCCCTGATCCCAGCCACCAGATGGGAAAGAAAACTTTCCCCCTCAGCATGAAAAGCTGAGCGAGCGCAGCACTGCAAGGAAGCTCTCCTCAGCCATACCCGTGGGAACAGGACCTCTGTTCTGGCAGGTTGCTGTTCAAAGAGGCCTCCTCCTACAGGCCTTTGCAGCCCTTGTTGGCCAGGCTGCCCCTTCATAAGAGCCAAACAAAGGCAACAAGAAGGAAAAAGGAGGAGGGACGGCAAATTAACCCTTCCTGAAGCCCCTTATTGTACCTTACGTGTGTCAGGAAAGGGAGAGGCGCTCATAGGGCACTATGAAATTAAAAGGGTATTTAGAAACAAAAGGTGCCAAGTATTGTGCTCACCTTTTAATGTTGTGCATCAAAAAGGCACAATACCCGTGATAGTGGTAGGTCGGTGCTGCCGGTACCTCTCAATCCTTGTAAGTGGAGTGGCCGGTTCTCCGGAGGAGTGATGCGAGATTCAGTGGGGGGATATGTACCAGAAACAGTACAAAAATAGGATACCTTCTTCGCGCAAGCATGACTTTAATGGATGTTTATAAAAACATTTTATTAAGTAATAAGCCACAACGCGTTTCGGAGTAAATATACCCCTTTCTCAAGTCTGTTGGGTCAGTGCTGATGCAGAGAGGGTAGCTTCTCACATGTGGATAATCCAAACTGTGGGATCCAAACAGCTGCAGGCAGCGTGGCCGTGCTGTAGAAGTTTGGATTAACCACACGTGAGAAGCTACCCTCTTCTGCATCAGCACAGACCCCACAGACTTGAGAAAGGTGTATATTTACTCCGAAACGCATTGTCGCTTAATACCTAATTAAAAAAAAGAGTTTTATAAACATCCATTGAAGTCGTGTTTGCGCCAAGAAGGTATCCTATTTTTGTACTGTTTCTGGTACATATCCCCCCACTGGAGCCCCTTATTGTGATTGGTGGGGGTCCCAGCAGTCAGTGATGGTCTGCAGCTGTGACATGCAGGTAATCGCAATGCCAAGCCCATCACTGCAGGACAGCAACATAGAGCACCAGAGAAATGGTGCGGGAGCAGAAGGGTATTTTCGGAGTCAGAAGTACTTATTATTTTACTGTATCCCCTTTCTTCTTCCAGGTTTTTAAATGTTCGGGTAACCCTTGAACCTAAAATGTAGGCTAAATGTATATTTCTAAATGGAACATATAATTATCATTATTGTTTGCTCTTTTATTGGGTGATTAGCGGCACCTTTAAACTGGGCAATTATTATGAAGAACGCTCCTTCCTGATAATTGTCCCGATCATTGGCCAGTGTAAAAGAATGTATAGGTAACCTTGTAAACATATAATATTATTATTACATTATTATTATTATTATTACATATATACTTGTACTGATCCCATTACAGCCTGTATTTCTTATATTAAAATTTTAAAAACATAACAAATAAATAAATACAGAAATCACACCAAAAGATAACACAAAACCCAAACCAAATATACAGACATAATGCTCCTCAGCACGGTACAGACAACACCGGTCCAGCCCAACACTCACTCCCCCATAGAACACCCACTATATACAGTATTTACAATTTAAATATCAATTTCAATATCAATGTGCTAACCTTCCTGATCCGGTTGCACCTACCTACACACAGAAAAATACAACAAAATACAGAAATCTTGCAAAACAAACTTCCAAAAATCCCACAAACCAACACACCAATACAACACACAATTATTATTTTTTGGGGCCCTGAGTTGGTCCCGCATCCCATGCCCCCAGCACATGATAACAGATGTCCATGAACCAGCCCAGGATTTTCTCATATATTCCAAAAGTCCCCAATGTCCCATGGAATCCTAGAACCCTCCCGCCATTTACCCACCACCCAACCTAACACTACACCCAACAACTCAAATTATAAAAGATATACATCACTATACAACATTCACATACCAATATATACAAATATACATATAGATATACCCTCACCTAAAGAATTATTAGGAACACCATACTAATACAGTGTTGGTCCCCCTTTTGCCTTCAGAACTGCCTTAATTCTACGTGGCATTGATTCAACAAGGTGCTGATAGCATTCTTTAGAAATGTTGGCCCATATTGATAGGATAGCATCTTGCAGTTGATGGAGATTTAAGGGATGCACATCCAGGGCACGAAGCTCCCGTTCCACCACATCCCAAAGATGCTCTGTTGGGTTGAGATCTGGTGACTGTGGGGGCCATTTTAGTACAGTGAACTCATTGTCATGTTCAAGAAACCTATTTGAAATGATTCGAGCTTTGTGACATGGTGCATTATCCTGCTGGAAGTAGCCATCAGAGGATGGATACATGTTCTCATTCTGTTTACGCCAAATTCGGACTCTACCATTTGAATGTCTCAACAGAAATCGAGACTCATCAGACCAGGCAACATTTTTCCAGTCTTCAACAGTCCAATTTTGGTGAGCTCGTGCAAATTGTAGCCTCTTTTTCCTATTTGTAGTGGAGATGAGTGGTACCCGGTGGGGTCTTCTGCTGTTGTAGCCCATCCGCCTCAAGGTTGTGCGTGTTGTGGCTTCACAAATGCTTTGCTGCATACCTCGGTTGTAACGAGTGGTTATTTCAGTCAACGTTGCTCTTCTATCAGCTTGAATCAGTCAGCCCATTCTCCTCTGACCTCTAGCATCCACAAGGCATTTTTGCCCACAGGACTGCCGCATACTGGATGTTTTTCCCTTTTCACACCATTCTTTGTAAACCCTAGATATGGTTGTCCGTGAAAATCCCAGTAACTGAGCAGATTGTGAAATACTCAGACCGGCCCGTCTGGCACCAACAACCATGCCACGCTCAAAATTGCTTAAATCACCTTTCTTTCCCATTCTGACATTCAGTTTGGAGTTCAGGAGATTGTCTTGACCAGGACCACCCCCCTAAATGCATTGAAGCAACTGCCATGTGATTGGTTGACTAGATAATTGCATTAATGAGAAATAGAACAGGTGTTCCTAATAATTCTTTAGGTGAGTGTATAAACTAAAATACATGGCAGACCACCCATACCACCCACAGTGAGGTTTTTCAGCCACACACAACCATTAAAGCCCAAGTTCGGCGCTTGCAAGCCCTATGTCCTCATACAGCCACCAAAACAAGGCAAAAAATCTAGAGTTTTAGCATCAGCCAACCACCAGGAAAGGGAGACAACAGGCTAGGGTACCCTAAAGGCAAAACCCCTCCAGAGGAGAGATGCTCTCCCCAACCCCAACCTCTCATACTCCAGAGAGCGCACCTTCACCAGGTCTCCAAGAATGTTCCTAACCACCTCATCCACAGGGAGGATTTTGCGCTGCGTCGAGACTAAACATAGTGCATGCCACGTGTAGTACCTGACCACTGAGCTGACTAGGAATAAAGTGCAGTGGTCCCTACCACCCAGGTGTCTGAATGCTCCATAGGCCCATTCTGCATAGGAAAGAGTGACCAGCCTAGGCCAGCCGATGGAGGTCCCCACCCTGGTGTAAACCTCTGTGTTAAAGGGACAATGAAGCAGGAAGTGGTCCATGCTCTCCAGCACACCACCGCACTCCTCTTGGGGACACCACCTGTCCTCAGAGCTCCTACACTTCAGATTGTCCCTCACACACAGTTTCCCATGGAAGCGTCGCCAAGTCAAGTAAAAAAAACTTCAAACAGATCCTAATGGAATTCAAAAGCCATAACCCAACCCCCAGATCTCAACTTGGGTAGTCCCTGAGGGCCAGAGGTTTCTGGAAATGGGCCAACAGAACCCTCTGGTCAAGGAGTTTCCTTGACTGAGACCTGATTTCCCACATCCCCAGACCCCACCTACGTAATACCTTCAGAACCAGGGCAGCATAAGCCGGGAGATGCCCATGTGGTGTGCGGAGATCTTTCACTTGCCCCCCTGTCTCCCATTCCTGGAAAAAAGGCCAAAACCATCCCCCGACAGGAGACTACCCAAGGAGGAGCCCTCTCTTTCCAGAGGCTTGCGAGATTAATCTTAATAAAGGTGTTCACCAGGAACACCACAGGGTTGACCATACCCAACCCTTCTAGTGTCCTCGTACGGTAAGTAACCTCCCTCCTGACAAGGTTCAGTCTATTTCCCCATAACATCTGGAAGAACAGACTGTAGACCCGAGTCCAGAAAGGTTCTGGCAAGACGCACACACTGCCCAGATATAACAGCAAAGGGATTAGGTAGGTTTTGATAATGTTCACCCTTTCCCTGGTCCACCCTCTGAGCGACAATCTTAAGCCTGATGTCCCAATTTTGATGGGAGTAATCCCCCTGGCCAAATTCAATGCCGAGGACTTTTGTAGAGTCCTGAGGCTCTAGAAGGGTGTCCGGGAGATCAAAACCAGGATCTCCACCTCCCAGCCAGAGACTTTCACACTTATCCCGGTTGATCTTGGACCCAGATGACTGAGTAGCGTTCTACCTCTGACAGCACCCACTCTGCCTCCCCTCGCATGCGCCACCACCCTCAGTGTGGTCTGCGGAGCTGCCTGGTCCATCCCGACACCCGCCAACAGCCCACGATCAACCCTTCTAAGGACAGCCCTGGCGAACCCCAGATCCCACATCAAAAGGGCGGCCAATCCAACCGTTCACAGCCTGTATTATACTCCAGAGCTCCAAATGTAATTCCGCAAACTTCAGAGCTGATTCCTTTCCTAAGCATCTACACAGGACTTGCTCTGTTTTTTTGCATTCTGGGAAGTGTTCTATTTACACCAGACATGGTATAGTAATATGATGTAGTAGAAAACACTTGCTTGCCCCTGCATTACAGAAGCTCCACTGTAGGGATATGTCTAATGACAAGCTTGCTGACAGTTTCCAATGACAAATAGCTCAATCGTAAACCTAACTGTAGAATATAATATGGGATGAAACTCTGGATCAGTATAAGATACGGTATGTATTTGTGACAGCAAGAGATCATAGGGGAGGTATCTGTCATCACATATTTTTTACGATCATATGGTTTGACATGTGCATTGTGCTTTATACTGACACTAGTATGCATTTTACTTTATGGTATTATACTAAAATAGATAAAAGTTATATTATACAATGACCTTAGTGTATATGTTCATTTTTACAGTTAATGTTGTATGCACATTATTGAAATAAGGTTTACCATTAAAGTGATCCTGTAAGGTGATTTCTGCTGCTCTATCTGATGGCAGGATATGATATAGGGAGAAGAGATTAACTTTTTGATATTTTTATGATTTGGAGCAGGAATTCTGGGTTAAAAGCTGAGTAAATAATGGCAGAAGAACAGTTCAAATTCCCCTGCCCACAAGCAGTGATTGATAGCTCTCCCTGTATCAAGCTGTGTATAAAGAAGACTTTCAATCACTCTGTGTGGGCAGGGTAATCAGGACTCTTGCTGTCTCTCCTATGAGTCCTGTCAGGATTTATTGTTTTTAAATCAGAAATCCTGCTCCAAATCACTTATATAGCGTAAAACCGCTAACCACTGATCCACCGTGCTGCCATAGCTTCTCTCTATCATATCTTGCTCATAGATAAGGCAGTATAATGCACCTTCCAGGTTCTCATAAAAATGAAAGTCATTTTGCAAATATTCTTAATTAAAAAAATACCATTTTGGAGGGAACGTATCATTGTTTTACACAAGTTTTGTAAGGCAAAAAAGTTGCAATTTTGGGCGTGTCTAGGTTTGCACTGAAATATTCCCCCTTTTCCAACACATAAATATAGGTGGGGCGTGTGCAGAAGTTGGCGTTGCACCGACAGGACCTCCACACTCAACACATTTAACAAAAAAACTGCTACACATTAAACGTGAAATCTACTCCAGCTGCTTGTTTTCATAGATTTCACGTTCTGGTGTATAGACCTTCCAATTATGTGCCACAATGATTAATATTGGCGCATTATACGCCAGTAGGTTTTGTTAATAAGGCTGGCATCAAAAGCGCCAATGTTAAGAAAATTCTCTCCTTTGTGTTTACAGTCCTTATACATATGTATTCATAGTTACAGAATACAAACCATATGTAGTCCAATCCTGCAGTCAGCTGTTACCTCCTTCTATGTCTATCCTTCTTACTAACCTTTTCGATGTAAGGTAAGCTATTTTTTACTGCAAAAGTAACTGCAGTGACTAACTAACTAATTGCTCTCTGACCAACTATTTTTCTATAGTCATCGCCACAATGCGTAACCTAGAAAAGAGGGAAGCTCTAGAAAAAGCAGCAGGAGATACTCTCAACAAAACACTGGAGATAAAAGAGTTGGATGTTCGGAGTGAACGTTCCATCCGAGATTGTGTGGACAGCATCCCTGAACGACGTATAGACATTCTCAGTGAGTGGTGCGTTGCTTGCTTAATAATTAGAGGGTGATATATAAGTACTATTGGTGCACTACATTTGGCATCATGTATCAAAATCATACCTCCCAATGGCCCCACTTCTGTGTGATTTTTTCATGAAACCAACCTCAAAACAGTGTAGGCTTATGTAAATGTGCTCAAAAGTGAAGGCAGACTTAAAGAGGACCTTTCACCACTCCTGACATGTCTGTTTTAATAGCTTCATGCATTCCCCATGTCATAACAATTCTGCAGCATCTAGTAGAACTTCTAGTAGAAATAATAGAGGAATGGCACAACATAGAGCTATAAAAATATATGCTGCAGAATTGTTAGTACGTGGGGAATGCATATAGCTATTAAAATAGGCATGTCAGGAGTGGTTAAAGGTCCTCTTTAAGCCAGTGTTGTAAGATCTTGTTCATCTGTCATTTTTGCTGCAGTTAATAATGCAGGAGTTGGACTTATCGGACCCATAGAATGCCAGTCTATGGAAGACATGCAAGGAGTTTTTGAGACTAACTTCTATGGGGTTGTAAGGATGATTAAAGAAGTTCTGCCTGATATGAAGAAAAGAAGGAGTGGGCACATTTTGGTGATGAGCAGTGTGATGGGTCTACAAGGTAAGCATATAAATAATAAATGATAGGATACAACTGATGTGTCATACTCAGATGCCGCAGAGCTGAATTTCTGAATTTCTCATTTATCTATTTCGGCTTTCACAATGGGGGCCTTTTTTTTAAATTCTGCACTGACTTAGCTGTGCTAGACTAGAGCTTACTTTTTTCAATGCCACCATATCTTTTATTACATATCACACATATCTTTTATTGATTAACCTTTATTCATTTTTTGGGAAGGTGGGAAAAACTATAAATCTGAAACAGTGTCTCATCTTTTTAATGATAAGTACTGTGTAGAATAAATAACTATATAACTGGTGGCAATACCAAATATGTCTAATTTGTTTCATATTTTACAAATTGACAGCTTGTTGATTTGTGGAACAAGTTATAGTTCTTTTTAGCATTCTTTGGGGATATATATACAAAATGATTTTTTTAGTTTTATTACTTTTATTAGTCAGAATAGGAAAAGCAGTAAAACAACTATTATTTTTACATTTTTTTCCTGCCATGCAATAAATGTTATATTATCTGTGTTATCTGATGGTGCCATGATCACTATTGTCTGTGGCAGGGATGGTCAACATGTGGCCCTTCAGATGTAGGCTGTCCAGGCATGCTGGGAGTTGTAGTTTTGCAACAGCTGGAGGGTCACAGGTTGGGCATCCCTGGTCTGTGGAATCAGAGGGGTTAAACAGCCAGAATCAAATAACTCATAACTGTCCTGGATCTGACAGGATAGTCCTGGATTTTAGTGGCTGTACCATGGTCACAGAATGGCTGAGGTATATCCAGCTCTCAACTGTCTCTGCGTCCTTAGGTCTGCTCAATGCTTCACCATTTAACTCGACTGCCGCCCCTTTCCAGCAGGCACAATGTGGTCACACATACATAGCGCTGATGGGCTGTGTAGGAGGAGTGGTGCAGACCAGCAATCATTCTGTGCTCATACAAAGGACAGCAGTAAAATGTATGTGTGACAGCATCGTGCCTCCCGGGGAGCGCAGTAGCTACTCTGATCATAAGGGAATGCTTAGGTGAGTATGTAGTGTGTTTTTTTAAAACAGTAAAGGGTAGGGGGCACTGCTGAGAGGCATAACTATTGTGAGGGGGCACAGTATGGGCATAATTACTTTGTGGGTGCCTCCATTACTTGCTTTACACATCCCAGCTCCAGGATGTGGGCAGGCAGTTAGCAGGGAAAGCAGTCCAGCAGAGAGAAGCTGCAAGCTAACAGGATGGGAGGCATGGTCAGTTCAGCCAGGTCAGTGGAGCCCATGACTGGAGAAGATGTGCCTTATTGCTGCAACTACACAGGATGCAAGTGGCAAGTTGTAATGTCATCCTGCCACTTGCTTTCCCTGACACGGTAATTGAGATTGTATACCACACTGCTGATACTTATGGGAACTCAAGCAAGAGGGGGCGGGGCAGGGGAATACAGTGGCAGCGCTTCCTTGCGCAGAGATAAGCTCTCATAAAGACTCCTTTACTGAATAGATCAGGGGCCCTCTGAGGGATTCACCAGCTCCCCGGTGGGCCAGTCCAAGCCTGTCCTCGGGATTTACTTGCCCACCAGAGGATTATTTGGGTCCATTTACTAATGCAATAATGGGGTCCAATCTCATCAGGACCCATGAGGTCCATTAGAAAACACTTTTAAAGAAGTTCCCTTAAAATGAATAAAAAAATCAACAAGTCCAGATGGCATACACCCCTATCCCAGGGGCATAGATAAGGGAAGGGGAGGGGGGGGGGATAGGGGTGCATGCCATCTGGACTTGTGTCTGTCCTCCTAACTAGTATTGTCCGGTTCATGAACGAATCGTTCATTTGAATCTATTCAGTTCACTGAACCGGAGGACTGGAGTCGATTCACCTGACTGAGCTGATCCGTGTGAATCCGCTCAGTCACATAGCGCACAGACAATAGCAGAGACGCCGTCGCTGGCAGCAGGGAGGGACTCGGGAGGAGCGTAATATCATCCTAGAGTGGAAGCTGCTTCTGCCAGCCCCTCCCCGCCCACCAACCAATCAGAGCTGAGGCAAGGCAAGCACTAGCAGCTCTGAGTTGTCTGAGTCACACAAGTACAGGGAGTCTAAGAATAGAAATGAATCAAATGAGTCACAGGTTAAAGAATCTAAAGATCCGACTTAGTTAGTGACTCATTCGATTCTTTGAGTTAAAAGAACCGTGAGTCAGAGTCACCAGAACAGTTTACACTGAGGCTGTCCTGTCAGACTGTTGTCACTGTGGGTAACAATGCACACCACAGTGACAGCTCCCGAGTCCTCCTGTCCGGCCTCCGCTTCCCTTGAATCCCTTCACTATCACTATAATCACTCTTCCTGACTCACTCAGTCAGAGAGCTCAGAAATAGAATGTACCAAGAGCCGACTGAGTCAGCAAGTGAATCGAATAGATAGCATCCGCGCATGCGCACCACCTAGACTCTTCGGTTCACTTGCGAGTCAGCTCAGCAGTCAGTAGACTCAGCAAGTGAACCGCCTCCGTGACTCCGTCTCCCGGCGGCCGGCCACGTAACGTCACTCACTCCGACGTCACGCGCCTGCTCCGCCTTCATTAATAAAGTGGGACCAGCATGCGCCTGCAGCATGACGTAGTGAGTGACGTCACGTTACGCTGCCGCCGGCCGCCTAGTTTTAGTGTTTGAAGAGCAGGAGCCAGCCTGGAGCCTATCTGGAGTCCTGACAGTCCCAGTCCCAGTAAGTTAGTAGTGATAGATTATTAGATAGTAGTAGTACATGTACTTTGCACAAGTAGCTCACTTAGTCACTTACATAAGGAACGGCGGGTCCGTCTTACAATAGGGACACTGTCAGGGACACTGTTATGGGGGGGGGGGGGGGGGGGGGAGATATCTGTGGATGTGGATGATGACTCTTATAATTTGAGAAAGCTGAACCCCCCCAGGAAAAAAAATTATCTACGGCCCTGCCCTATCCTAAGGGAACTATGTAATGGGATGGGCAGACCCTTATTTCTAATATTTAAGGATTCTATAATAACAGGATTGGCACATAGCAAATATGATGCCAATATTCAGAAGGGGCCAAAAACTAAGCCCGGAAACTATAGGCCAGTAATTTTAAAGGGGTTGTGCGAGCAATATATTGATGACCTATCCTTATCTGATGGGTGGGGGTCCGACACCCGGGACCCCTGCTAATCAGCTGTTTGAAGAGAAGGCAGCGCTCCATGTGAGCGCTGCTTTCCTCTTTATTACACTGTGCATCATCTCCCTTGCGGCGTAGTGTAACTACAAGTACTCACTCCAGTCATGCACAACCCCTTTAACCTTGGTCGTGGGTTAAATGTTTATAGGTCAGTGTTAGCATCAGGTATAAAGAACCGTGCAGTGGCCCAATATTGTACTATAGAGTGAAAGAGTGCACTACTTTTACACTGTTGTGAGTTATTCCACATACATTTCTACAGAACCTGTTCTGTTACACGCTGATACAAGTAGTTTCCCCATGACAGAGTGGACAGGGTGTCAGCAGTAAGTTTGTGTTGCCGTCACAGTTTATTTGGCCCTTCTTATGATCTGTCATAAGAACAAACCCCAAAAAATTGATCCTGTCTTTTGAGCATCCGCCTTCACATGGTCAGCATTTGCTCGGTAATCCATCAGTACTGCTAAGGCCAAAAACAAAACAAAACACAGGAGTGGATTCAAAAGATAGATGACATGTGATTGGAAAGTTTGCATGTCTTCGGTGTTTTGTACCTACTCCTGCTTTTGGCTTCCAAATCAGGAGCATATCCTGATGCAAAATATGGACCGTGTGATACAGGCCTTACGGATGCTCCAAAGACAGGATCCGTCATAGAATGGGGAGGGAGGCAATAACATGAGGAGTCAACACAGTGGCCCAGTTACATTATGGGGAGGGTGGCAACCGCATGAGGAGTCAACATAGTGGTCAGTCACATGGTGGTGAGGGTGGAAAATGCATGAGGAGTCAACACAGTGGCCCAGTCACAGAGTGGTGAGGTGGCAATTGCATGAAGAGTCAACACAATGGCCCAGTCACAGAGTGGTGAGGGTGGCAAATGCATGAGGAGTCAACACAATGGCCCAGTCACAGAATGGTGAGGGTGGCAAATGCATGAGGAGTCAACAGAGTGGCCCAGTCACAGAGTGGTAAGGGTGGCAACCATATGAGGAGTCAATATAGTGGTCAGTCACAGAGTGGTGAGGGTGGCAAAGGCATGAGGTTTCAACACAGTGGCCCAGTCACAGAGTGGTGAGGGTGGCAAATGCATGAGGAGTCAACATAGTGGGCCAGTCACAGAATGGTAAGGGTGGCAAACGCATGAGGAAACAACTTAGTGGTCAGTAAAAGAGTGGTGAGGGTGGCAAATGCATAAGGAGTCAACACAGTGGCCCAGTCACAGAGTGGTGAGGGTGGCAAAGCGGTTCCTGAAGTCTTCAACCCAACTGCAAGACATCCTGAAAATGGCTAGGAAACTGTGCATGCACTTCAGCCACTTTTGCACTGCAGTGCACGCCTTCCTTAAGCTGAAAAAGGCAGAATAGCGTTCCCCAACATCGCCTCATATGCAATGTTTCGACCCGTTAGAACACCACCTCCACATGTTGGACCGACTATATGAGCAGAGGAAGGCAGTAAACAGTTTTTTGATGATGCAGGTGGACAGGAGCACTCCGCTGTGTAACTTCGACATTAGTCAGTGGCAGCTCATGCTTGACACCTGCCATTTGCTCAGGCCCTTTGAGGAGGCCACTTTATTTGTCACTTGCCAGGACTACAGGATGAACAACTTCATTCCACTCCTTCACGTCCTGTAGCAGATACTGATAAATCTGGCTGGCCAGGGGACAGGCGCCTACATCTCACGGCCTCCAGAGCCCTGTGGAAACTAAAATGGAGGAGTTCAAGAGGGGTCTGGTTGTGTAATTATATAACAAGTTATAGTTATTAGAACTCTAGAGAAGGGTTGTTGATCTCATGAATTATTCTGATTGCCGGATCAGGAATATATTTTTCCCTAAAATGATCAAAACTGGCTTCTACCTCATGAGGATTTTTTGCATTCCTCTGGATTATCTTTACAGGATAACAGGCTGAACTGGATGGACATACAGTATGTCTTTATTCACAAACTAAGTTATATGAAGTTTTCTGCTTTAGGCAATCCTGTTCTGTTTGAATGGCACCTAAGCTAATCACAGTTTGTCTCTCAGCAAACAGCCTTAAAGGGGTTATCCGAGTTTTTTTTTGTTCTTTCTATGTTCCTAACTGGGCAAATGTAACAGCTTTCCAATTCACTCACTTTATCTCCAGTGGCTGGTTTCTCAGATTTCACTGAGGGTCACATGACCTGTGATGTCAGCTTCTCTCCCTGCTCTGATAAAGGTCGTTTACAAGCCTATAAACAAAACATCACTGTGCTGGCCACGCCCCCGTCACTGTGCTGGCCACGCCCCCTTCACTGCCTGCTGTGTGCTCTATCCATCCTAGGAATCTTAACCCCTTCAGCTGCACAGACTCAGGGCTGAAGTGTTTACTGTGTAGCTGCAGGCAGTGAGGAGACAAATCCTGGGACCAGGATCTGAAAGAGAAGTTCTGAAAAGCATTACAGGTAGGGGGAAGATCCTGTGTGTATTAGCAGTGTCATTATATAAGTGGAACTTGTAGTTCTACACTTACAAGTTGCTGTTTTCTCCCAGCACTCAGGGCAGCTCTTGTACCCACTCCCTTAGCAGTGTCATTATACAGCTGGGACTTGTAGTCCTACACATACAACATGCTGCAGAGTCTCCCAGCAGGCAGACATGTCACTCAGGGCAGCTCTTGTATTTACTCCCTTAGCAGAGCAGGGGGAGGGGCAGAGATTGTTTTTATTGCATGTAAACAAAGGGCCAGAAAAGAACCAGGGAAATGAGGAAACTTGCTTAGCTCAGTTATATATCAGATATTCAGTGCTATATATTTTTTTTTTCATAACTCGGATAACCCCTTTAATATACTGGGGAACAATGGTCATTGTTAAGCGTCTATTCTTATGACTCTTTGTTGTGCCATTCATCTATTGTTCCTACTAGAAGTTTATAAATTAAAGAGGTTCTCTGAGAAATTTTTTATTTTTTTTTGCAAGTGCCCTCAGCCTGCCTCCATAAACAGAAGACTCATACTTATCTACTCCTCGCCACTCCAGTCCTCCATGCTGCCTCCCGCATGTCCATGTTCTGGTCCCTGCGCAGTGTTTACATCAGCCGCAGCATGGGCATGGTAACATGCTTCTCTGCAGCCAATGTCTGGCTTCAGTGGTGAGATGGCCACAAGCAGCATGTCACCACTGAATATGAATAATAGAGAAATGGCACAACATACAGTTATGTGAAATGCAATGAGATTGCAAGTAGTTACTAAAACATACATATCAGGAGAGGTGACAGATCCTCTTTAATTTTTATGGCACATGAAATATAGGAAAGAAATCATTTTACTTAACAAAATCAGCATATTTTTTTTGCCCACAGGGATTGTATTTAATGACATCTATGCAGCCTCCAAGTTTGCAGTTGAAGGATTCTGTGAAAGCCTGATCTTCCAAACTCTGAAGTTTAACATTCAGTAAGTGGTACATGAATCCTCCTTTGATCAAGACCATTAAAACTCTGTGACTAGATTCTGTCAAGTTACTTGCAATAAACAGGATGAGGAATGAGGGTTTAAGTTATTCTTGTTGGACAAGTTTTTGGCTATTATTGCGTGACAGTCACGTTGAAATCATAAACCTACATATTATATTTCCGTAAAAAGGAGTATTATTCGTTACAAGGAGATTCCATCATCTTAGGCTACTCTAACACTTGCGTTCAGAGTGGATCCGTCTGGGGTCTGCCCAGACGGATCCGCTCATATAATGCAGACTTGGGATCCGTTCAGAACGGATCCGTCTGCATTATATTGTAGAAAAAATTCTAAGTGTGAAAGTAGCTTCAGACGGATCCGTCCAGACTTTACATTGAAAGTCAATGGGGGACGGATCCGTTTGAAAATTGAGCCATATAGTGTCAAATTCAAACGGATCCGTCCCCATTGACTTAGGCTACTTTCACACTAGCGTCGGGGCTCCGCTTGTGAGCTCCGTTTGAAGAGTCTCACAAGCGGCCCGGAACGCATCCGTCCAGCTACTAATGCATACTGAGTGGATGCGGATCCGCTCAGAATGCATCAGTCTGGCAGCGTTCAGCCTCCGCTTTGCTCAGCAGGCGGACACCTAGACGCTGCTTGCAGCGTTCGGGTGTCCGCCTGGCCGTGCGGAGGCAAACGGATCCGTCCAGACTTACAATGTAAGTCAATGGGGACGGATCCGTTTGAATTTGACACTATATGGCTCAATTTTCAAACGGATCCGTCCCCCATTGACTTTCAATGTAAAGTCTGGACGGATCCGTCTGAAGCTACTTTCACACTTAGAATTTTTTCTACAATATAATGCAGACGGATCCGTTCTGAACGGATGCAAACGTCTGCATTATAGGAGCGGATCCGTCTGTGCAGACACCAGACGGATCCTCTCTGAACGCAAATGTGAAAGTAGCCTTACATTGTAAGTCTGAACGGATCCCAAGTCTGCATTATATGAGCGGATCCGTCTGGGCAGACCCCAGACGGATCCGCTCTGAACGCAAGTGTGAAAGTAGCCTTACATTGTAAGTCTGGACGGATCCGTTTGCCTCCGCACGGCCAGGCGGACACCCGAACGCTGCAAGCAGCGTTCAGGTGTCCGCTTGCTGAGCGGAGGCTGAACGCTGCCAGACTGATGCATTCTGAGCGGATCCGCATCCACTCAGAATGCATTAGTAGCTGGACGGATGCGTTCGGGGCCGCTTGTGAGACTCTTCAAACGGAGCTCACAAGCGGAGCCCCGACGCTAGTGTGAAAGTAACCTTACTCTATCACATAAGTCTCTGTTCTCTCCAGTATTTTTGACAATTTTCAGACATATTTTTGGCAAAGCAAGAGTCATTCTTGCAGAAAGATTTAGGGAGAGATATTGTCAATACACTCAACACGATAATAAAAACGGTGTTGTGATTTTGTTTGCAATTATTAGAAAAGTGTTATATCTGCCAGTAAATATTTTACTATGGCACTATACCTTAAAGGACAAATAAGCTTAAAATACAAGTTGGCTTAAAGTAGTATTCCCAATTTACAATGCATATTACTAGAGTATAATGATTGGTGAGGCTTGTTGTAGTTCCCTGCACTGTGGAAGGCTGGCGGAGTCGCTGTGCAGATAGACACTGTAATGGAGCAAACGCCCTTAACTAACAATATGACTTTCATTTTGAGGATCATGGTGGCTGCCGCAGTCAGACTAACAGGATCAGTAAGTGATGGTGTCATGCACTAGGGAGTGGAGAAGAGGAAGTGCACCCACTAGCTGCCACCCACGCCTCTGTCCCTGCCTACCTACACTACCCGTCCTAGGCGACGGGGCGTAACTGGGCGACGGTCCCTAACCCAGACATCCCAACCTGCAAAAACTCATTTCAGGGAGGTGCACTTCTCATTTCAGGGAGGTGCACTTCTCATTTCAGGGAGGTGCACTTCTCATTTCAGGGAGGTTTTCTTTTTTTTTTTTCACGAACTTTTTGTTACATTTTCCAAACATATGCAGTATCTGCACACTTTGCTCTATGGTGTGAAGGACTGGGCTCATTACCCTGCCCCAAATTATCATATTTATGTATATGATTAAAGCATCCAGGGGGGGTGAATTTAACACTGGGGTAAATTATATAATTAAAATGGAGGGTTAAATGTGTAAATGTATTTAAAAAAAAATACATCTCTCTCAATAGTTATATAGCTACTGAATGAGACAGAAGGAGGGATGCCTTTAACATATTTATCTCCTTGAGAAGCCAATTTGACACTAAAGGGTTAATTCAACCTGTAATCTAAACTCTGTCCTGTCACTTCTCTTATCTCTCTGCTCTGCTATCTGACTGAGATAAACCTTTCCGGGAGATATTGTTTCACATGCGGGTGTCAGGGAGCTGTTATCTAATAGCGGGAGACTCCCTGAACCTCCGGGAGAGTTGAGATCCCTGCTAACCTCTATAAGTGCAGAGAGGCAGAGCGGACAGAGACAGAATATAGCCAGGCAGAGGCAGTAGGAGGGAACCCTGCAGATGGATCCGAAGTCACATAAAGTGTCAGGAGCAATACTGAAATGCCAGAGATCAACACTAACGTAGGCGAGCAGGGGTAACAAGGACGGTAAACAAACACGCCTATGGTCAAACCAGGATATCACGTCAGTACACAAGGAACAGCAAGGACGGGTCAGAGTACAAGCCGAGGGTCAAACCTGGAGGTCACGTCAGTACACAAGGGCAGGCGAGGTCGGGTCAGGAACAAAAGCCAAGGGTCAAAATCCAGAGTAGCAGAAGCACAGAGTAATAGCAGTTAGGCACAGGACCAAAATCGTAAATAGTGAAAGGCTAAGGTTATGTGGCGTGGCCAGCGTCACATGACCCGCTCAGACACAGAAGCCGAGTGGCCAGCTCGGTGCTCAGCCTGATACTGTTGCCAGGGAAACGGAGGACGCTGACAGCACAGACAGCAGGAGTGCAGTCGGGTCCGCTCCGCCCCCTGTTACCTGAGAGACGGGGACGCAACATGCGTCGCTGCTCAGGGAGAGAGGCAGGACACCGGCCGCGAAGCGCAGGAAGATTGCGTCGCCGGCGCCCTGTGACAGATGGTAAATCCTAGAGACCTGCTGTTTACTTGCTTATTCGTTTTGAGATTCCTGAGCTTTTTGCTCAAGTAGAAGCTTAGGAAGCTGGAATCATGTATGCAGTTCTACCTGCATTTCTAATAAATCATGGGTTTATGAAGACACAAGATGCTGATATTCATACCTTATACCAGACTGCTAAAACTAATTCAGACATCAGACTAGACCGTAAAACTTAACCAAACCCCAGATATACCCCAAAAATTATTTGGGGACTTACATATTGATGACTTATCCTCAGGACCGGTCATCAATATCAGATTGGTAGGGGTCTCACACACAGCATGATCAGCTGTTCAGGGCAGCCGTCGGAAACTGCCACCCGTCCCAGAAACTATACAGTGAATGGAGCCGGAAGCAGAAGGCTCCGTCCACTCTGCAGTGGTCTTTCTGGGATACTGCAGCTCAGTTCACATTCAAGTGAATTGATGCTGAGCTGCAGTATGCTGGTGGCAGAAATGACTTGTGGATGGAGCCTTCTGTTTCTGGCCCCAGCGGCTGCCTGAAACAGCTGGTCACTGGGGGTGCTGGGTGTCAGACCACCAAGATCTGATATTATGACCTATCCTGAGGACAAGTCATCCATATCTAAGTCCCAGAAAAACCCTTTGATATGATTGGATCTTTTTCACTTCCAGCCTTTGCTGCCATTGTCAGGACCCTGTGTGCACTGGGCCCTGGTGAACGTGCCTCTCTTGATGTAGAAATGCCATCATAGATGCATTGGAAGAGACACGGGTTTCTCCAGTACATCTAGAAAGACAGGTCTGTGGGATCCAAACAGCAGGAATATCCATGGTGGAATCAGGCCGCAGCCAACCACCTGAAAACGCTGACCTAGGGATTAGCTGTATTCTGAAAGCAGCAGGGGGTTCAATGTCTCTGCAGCATGACCAGTAAAGCAATACACACTTCTCACTAAAATTACTTGGTTATCCATGTAATCTGCAGACACGTTGAGTTCTCCAGAGCTGCTCTCCACTTTGGTTATGATTGAAGATTCTGAACCGGGGACCCTACCTACTACTTCAGAATAACATAATAAAAATCTATGCTATTATCTACAGTATAAGTAATTAACCTTTATGAATGATTTATGAAAGACTGCACAATATCTTCTTCACTGCAGGGTCATAACCGAGAAACATATCTCAGTCTAGATCATACAATAGATAGTCTGTCTGCTTTTAGTAACAGGAAGGATCTCTTTGTGTTGTGTCTGATTCCTACGGTTAAGAAATACTGACAATAACTACTATAACTAGTATAACATTTGCAAGAGATGATTAAGAACTTAAATTTGGTGCCATAATGTTCTCTCTTATCTGGATTTCAGCCTTACATTAATAGAACCTGGGCCTGTGGTGACAAAGTTTGAGCTGAAGGTCTATGAAGATGCTGTGCGGGGGGATTACTCCAATGCAGACCCTGAAACCTCAGACATGTTCACTAATTATTATTTAAAGAACTCTAAAACAATCTTCTCTAGTCTTGGGCAGACCCCTGAGGAAATTGCTGAGGTAAGGTCTAGGAAGAACAATGGGCATTTTTTATGTTTGTGGGACTTCAGAAATTTACCATGTGACAGAAGCTACAGTGCAAGGTCAAACAAAGGGTGGTCAGAGTAGGAGGCAGTATACAATTGTGCTCAAAATAATAGCAGTCAGACATCACTAACCTGATCAATCACTGTTTTTGGTAGAAATAATATTTCTACATGGCAAATAATTTACTAGCAGGTGTAGTAGAGAAATCCAACAGTCATGACATGCATGCTGCTGATTCTGTGTAATTGAATCACTAATTGAAAGGGACATGTTAAAAATAATAGCAGTGTGGAGTTCAATTAGTAAGGTCATTTATTCTTTGAAAAACAGGTGGCAATTATTGCTCTTATTTAAGGAAGGAAGGCAGAAAATGTTGTACATGCTGGTTACAGTGCATTTCTCTCAGGAATTCTGAGGAAAAAGGGTAGTTCCAGACATTGTTCAGAAGAACAGCTGTAACGGTCACGTCCACACACACACAGGGGGAAGGGTAGTGACCACTGCGCTCCACTCTCACCCTTGGCTCTGCCTACTTGCCTCATGAGTCCTGATGACAGGGGGCAACTGGACGGCAGTCCCTAACTTAGGATATGTGCAGGGAAGACAGACAAGACAAAATACGGAACATGAACGGACCGGGTCAGAACCAAGAGAACTACGCAGTACAACGGATTAAGCAAAGAATGGTCAGGAGAAGCCGGGGTCAAATACCAGGAGAGTAGCGAAGTACAAGAGGAGTCCTAAGAGAGTAGTCAGGTGGGAGCCGAGGTCACAATACCAGGATGGATGCGCAGTACAGGAGGAGCAGGCAGAGGATCATCAGGGAACAGGATCAGGTAAGTATTCAGTAGTCCAACAAATAGCCAGGAACCTAGAAATTAACAGGCAACCTGTGGCCAGCAGGCTGCCTGTATTTATAGTGGGGAGTGAGGGTCATGTGACGTGGCCAGCGTCACATGACTGACAGGCCAACCAGTCGAGCACCGAGTGATCAGCTCGGCGCTCAAGGCAGACTAGGAGCAGGGAGCCACCCAGCCAGCAAAGCCGCCCTGGGAATGATGTCAAGCACAAATTCTCATTCCCAAAGCTAAGCAACAGGTCTGCGGGAAATGGGGGACCGAGTGCACCTTCGGAACCCCGTGACAACAGTGTACCTTGATTAAAAAGTTGATTGGAGAGGGGAAAACATATAAAAAAGTGCAGAAAATGATAGATTGCTCAGCTAAAATGATTGCAAATGCTTTAAAATGGCAACCAATACCTGAAAGACGTGGAAGAAAGTGAAAAACTGCCATTCGAATGGATAGAAGAATAGCCAAAATGGCAAGGACTAACAACCAGCTCTAGAAAGATCAAAGAAGGTCTAAAGTTACCTGTAAGTACTGTTACAATTAATCTTCAAGAAGCCCCCGCAAAGTCCCAGTGTTGAAAAAAAGACATGTGGTGAAGAGGTTACAATTTGCCAAAGAGCACATTGACTGGCCTAAAGAGAAATGGCACATTTTTTGGACTGATGAAAGAAAGATTGTTCTTTTTGGGTCTAGTGTCCGGAGACAGTTTGTCAGACGACCCCCAAACACTGAATTCAAGCCACAGTACACTGTGAAGACAGTGAAGCATGGTGGCGCAAGCATCATGATATAGGGATGTTTCTCATACTACAGTGTTAGGCCTATTTATCGCATACCAGGGATCATGGATCAGTTTGAATACATTAGAATACTTGAAGAGGTCATGCTGCCTTATGCTAAAGAGGAAAGGCCCTTAAAATGGGTGTTCCAACAAGACAACGACCCCAAACACCAGTAAAGGTGCAACATCTTGGTTCCAGACCAACAAGATTGACGTTATGGAGTGGTCAGCCCAATCCCCGGAGACTTAATCCATTAGAAAACTTGTGGGGTGACACCAAAAATGCAGTTTCTGAGGCAAAACCAAGAAATAGAGAATAACTGTAGAATGTAGGCCAATCATCCTGGGCCGGAATACCTGTTCAAAGGTGCCAGAAGTTTTTCAGTTTATATAGTGAATGTTTGAGTTTGTAAAGAAGAATACAAACACTGCTATTTTTTTGAACAGTCTAATATTCACTTTTCTTATATTTTTTTTTTTTAGAGGAACAAGACAAATTTGATATATTTTTCTTCATGTTTTGATTTCGAATAGAATGTGTAGTGTTCCCAATGCATTTGTGTGTATGGAAATAAAAGCTATTAGAAGAATTTTGAGCTTTATTAATTTTTTTAAACACACTCCATTATTAGGGGAACAGATAGGGCAATCTGTCACAAAGACCGTGATCGCCGAACAGTGTGCTGTCTTCCTGGCGCTAGAGTTCGACACATCGCGGATCGGTTTGACAGATTACTGGGAGGGGCTGGAGAAGATCCAGCGGTCATGGTCCATATTGGAACCAATGACAAAGTTAGGGGTAGGTGGAGAGTCCTTAAAAATGATTTCAGGGATTTAGGTCAAAAGCTTAGGGCAAGGACCTCAAAGGTAGTATTTTCCGAAATACTACCTGTACCACGGGCCACACAAGAAAGGCAGCGGGAGATTAGGGAGATTAACAAGTGACTCAAGAACTGGTGTAGGAAGGAGGGGTTTGGGTTCCTGGAGAACTGGGCCGACTTCTCTATCGGCTACAGGCTCTATCGTAGGGACGGGCTACACCACAATGGGGAAGGGGCAGCTGTGTTGGGGAAGAAGATGGCTAGAAGGTTGGAGGAGTGTTTAAACTAGGGACTGGAGGGAGGGAAATTACATTATAGGAGGGGAAGATAGTGCAGATAGAGACCAGGGGCAAGGTAGTGGGACTGGAGGAGGAATGGAAGGAGGGACTAGAACAGTTCAGACGGAAAGGTGTAGGGTAAAAAATATACATAAACCTCTCAAATGTATGTATACTAATGCCAGAAGCCTGACAAATAAAACTGGGGAACTGGAATTGGTGATGTGTGAGGAGGACTATGACATAGTGGGAATAACTGAGACACCACTGAAGAAGGGGTCATTGTCATAAATCCCCGAAACGCGTCTGGTACTAATCCCCCCACTAAGAAAAAGGATATTGCCAGACTGAGGAGGCATGGACACCATCATCCGAAAAGCGAATTGCCAAAGTGAGAAATTATTATTACACGAAAGGCACCAGGACCACGTGTATCTAACAATCTCATTGGCGCCAAATTCAAGTTTGAACAAACAGCCCTTGAGACCGGAATTCTAAAGGAAAGCACGCCGAGTCGAGGGCTTACTGTCCAGAGAAAAAAAGACCTCCTGGTAAGATTGCGCATTTCCTACTTCAAATTAAGCGATCGCTTTCTAAACAAATACAGCGGGACGCCGCTGTGCGTATGAGAAGTTGAAACATTGTTTTCACAAACCACATAAGGCTGCATACGCTTGGAACTTCGGTTAATGTGTGTTAAAGGACTGGCCACAAGTCGATTATCTTATTCGGCAGAAAGCAACTATTTATATCCTTAAATATTTCGCATTGGAAAAACGCATTGAACTACTACCAGAGAATAATATTCCTATGACCACCCTATCTCAATTATTATCGAATATTTTAACTTATTGCTTTCCAATTATTCGTATATTGGGATCTATATTTATGTTGATTTTATTGTCTTAGGTTTTAATCCACTGTTGAATTTTTCACCACTACTATTAACCATTTACCCTCTGCTGATTTTTACATTATTGCTGACTATTTATACTGTGATACTTATTGCCAATTTTACTGTTAATCGTGTTGTGTTCAATAAAAGATCCCTTTACTTATAGAGAGTGCCCCACTTCTATTTCTTATTATATATTTATTTCTATCAGACTGGGTGCTGTCTGTTAGTGGGAGCACCTCTGCTGGATCTCCACCCCATTCTAGTGCGACATTACCTTATACTTATCAATAACTGAGACATGGCTGGATGATAGCTATGACTGGGCAGTTAATGTACAAGGTTACAGTCTGTTTAGAAAGAATCATCAAAACCGGAGAGGGGGAGGGGTCTGCCTTTATGTAAAGTCATGTCTAAAGCCCACACTCCGGGAATATATAAGTGAGGGACATGAACATGTGGAGTCACTGTGGGTAGAGATACATGGAGCTAAAAACAATAATAAATTACTAATAAGAGTTTACTATAAACCACCTAACCACAGAAAATCTACTACTAAATGAGATAGACGAGGCGGCAAATCATAATGAGGTGGTTATTATGGGGGACTTCAACTACCCAGATATAGACTGGGAAACTGAAACTTGTATATCTCATAAAGGAAACTTCTTGGCAATAACCAAGGACAATTACCTCTCCCAACTGGTTCAGGACCCGACTAGAGGGACGGCCATACTGGACTTAGTATTAACCAATAGGCCTGACAGAACAACAGACGTGCAGGTTGGGGGACCCCTGGGAAATAGTGACCATAAAGTAATAACCTTCCAATTATCATTCAAAAGAGCGTTTATACGGGGAGGAACAAAAATACCAAACTTCAAAAAAGCTAAATTTAGCCAACTAAGAGAGGCCATTGGCCTAACTAACTGGGATAATAAAAATACAGCCACAAAATGGGATATCTTTAAAGGGAATCTGTCACTAGCAATTTACCCAAATTTTTTTTTCATGAATCCATGTTTAACAGAGTACCTTTTTTCCATCTGTCTTATTCTTTTGATTGTCAGTCATTTCTTCAAAAAATCGATTCTTATGATATGTAAATGACGCTGTAAGGAGCCCAGAGGGGCGTTCTTCTTTCTCCACGGTGCCCAGGAACGCCCCAAATCCCGCGCAGCCGCAGTGCCGATAGTCATCTTATCATAGCGCAGGCAATCGCCGGCACTGCGCCTGCGCGGGATTTGGGATGCCGGCGAGAGGAGGATCGGGGTGTTTGCCGCAGAGCGCGGCGCTGAGGAGGGGGGGTGTTGAGCACTTAGCCGCGCCTCTGGGAGGGGATTTAGATGAACTTGGAGGCGTTATTAGATTTCAAATTTAGCCGGGCACGGCACTTCAGAGGGGCGTTCCTGGGCACCGTGGAGAAAGAAGAACGCCCCTCTGGGCTCCTTACAGCGTCATTTACATATCATAAGAATCGATTTTTTGAAGAAATGACAAGACTGACAATCAAAAGAACAAGACAGATGGAAAAAAGGTACTCTGTTAAACATGGATTCATGAAAAAAAAAAATTGGTAAATTGCTAGTGACAGATTCCCTTTAAAAGAATCCTAAAATCTCATTGTGAGAGGTACATACCGTTTGGGAATAAAAAGTTAAGGAACAAAAAGAAACCAATGTGGATAAACAGAACTGTAAAGAAAGCAATAAATGACAAAAAGAAAGCATATAAAACACTAAAACAGGAGGGTAGCACGGAAGCACTGAAAAACTATAAGGAAAAAAATAGACATGTAAAAAACAAATAAAAGCGGTCAAACTAGAGACCGAGCGATTAATTGCCAAAGAGAGTAAAACTAACCCTAAAATGTTCTTCAATTATATAAATGTTAAAAAGTATAAATCTGAAGGTGTCGGCCATTTAAAGAGTAATGAGGGGGGAGTCGCAGAGAGCGACGAGGAGAAAGCAAAGCTGTTAAATATTTTTTTCTCCAGTGTATTTACTGAGGAAAATAAACTGTCAGATGAAATGCTAAATGTAAAAATAAATTCCCCATTAAAAGTGTCCTGTCTGACCCAGGAAGAAGTACAACAGCGACTTAAAAAGATTAAAATAGACAAATCGCCAGGACCGGATGGCATACACCCCTGTATCCTAAGGGAATTAAGTAATGTCATAGCCAGACCCTTATTTCTGATATTTGCAGATTCTATACTGACAGGGAATGTCCCACAGGATTGGCGCATAGCAAATGTGGTGCCAATATTCAAAAAGGGTCCAAAAACAGAGCCTGGAAACTATAGGCCGGTAAGTTTAACATCTGTTGTGGGTAAACTGTTTGAAGGTTTTCTGAGAGATGCTATCTTAGAGCATCTCAACGGAAATAAGCAAATTACGCCATATCAGCATGGCTTCATGAGGGATCAGTCATGCCAAACTAATTTAATCAGTTTCTATGAGGAGGTAAGTTCTAGACTTGAGAGCGGCGAATCAATGGATGTCGTATATCTGGACTTCTCCAAAGCATTTGACACTGTACCACATAAAAGGTTAGTATATAAAATGAGAATGCTCGGACTGGGAGAAAACGTCTGTATGTGGGTAAGTAACTGGCTGAGGGATAGAAAACAGAGGGTGGTTATTAGTGGTACACACTCAGATTGGGTCACTGTCACTAGTGGAGTACCTCAGGGGACAGTATTGGGCCGTATTCTCTTCAATATATATTTATTAATGATCTTGTAGAAGGCTTGCATAGTAAAATATCAATTTTCGCAGATGACACTAAACTGTGTAAAGTAATTAACACTGAAGAGGACAGTATACTACTACAGAGCGATCTGGATAGACTGGAGGCTTGGGCAGATAAGTGGCAGATGAGGTTTAACACTGACAAATGTAAAGTTATGCACATGGGAAGGAATAATGCAAGTCACCCGTACATACTAAATGGTAAAACACTCGGTAACACTGACATGGATAAGAATCTAGGAATTTTAATAAACAGCAAACTAAGCTGCAAAAACCAGCGTCAGGCAGCTGCTGCGAAGGCCAATAAGATAATGGGTTGCATCAAGAGGGGCATAGATGCCCGTGATGAGAACATAGTCCTACCACTTTACAAATCATTAGTCAGACCACACATGGAGTACTGTGTACAGTTCTAGGCTCCTGTGAACAAGGCAGACATAGCAGAGCTGGAGAGGGTCCAGAGGAGGGTAACTAAAGTAATAACTGGAATGGGGCAACTTCAGTACCCTGAAAGATTATCAAAATTAGGGTTATTCATTTTAGAAAAAAGACAACTGAGGGGAGATCTAATTACTATGTATAAATATATCAGGGGTCAGTACAGAGATCTATCCCATCATCTATTTATCCCCAGGACTGTAACTGTGACGAGGGGACATCCTCTGCGTCTGGAGGAAAGAAGGTTTGTACACAAACATAGAAGAGGATTCTTTACGGTAAGAGCAGTGAGACTATGGAACTCTCTGCCTGAGGAGGTGGTGATGGTGAGTACAATAAAGGAATTCAAGAGGGTCCTGGATGTATTTCTGGAGTGTAATAATATCACAGGCTATAGCTACTAGAGATGGGTCGTTGATCCAGGGAGTTAGTCTGATTGCCTGATTGGAGTGGGGAAGAAATTTGGTATTCCCCTAAAGTGAGGAAAATTGGCTTCTACCTCACAGTTTTTTTTTTTTGCCTTCCTCTGGATCAACTTGCAGGATGACAGGCCGAACTGGATGGACAAATGTCTTTTTTTCGTCCTTATGTACTATGTTACGGCTATTATTTTGAGCACAACTGTATATATATATATATATATATATATATATATATATAATTATTTATAAGCTGTTGGAGCCTGTGCAAGTGGAAATGAATTGAAAACTATACTTGTGTGTCAGGCATGAAGGTGGAGAGACAAGAGGAGTATTATAAATAAGAGCGCTAGGGATTGGTGTTGAATTGAGGAATGCATTGCTACTGTGACTCATGGATTGCTGATAATGTCTGAATGGTTTGATTTCAGCATACTCTACGTGTCCTCACCATGGAGATGCCTCCTTTTCGACATCAGACTAACCAAGTTTATACTCCCCTGACTGCGCTGAAATATGCAGATCCCTCTGGAGAACTAGTGAACGATGTATTTTACAAGATAGTTTTCCAACATGACACGCTGATGCAGGCCAGCCTTCGTGCTATCAAACTCCTCCGCTGGAAAGCACAGAAGGTACAACAGGGAGCAAGAATTTTGGGATTTCTCTGAAATATTAATATTAGAAAGAAAATGGAAAATTACGAATGCTACATTCATAAACCAGTTAATACAGGAAGCTGTTTCTGACAAGTACTGAATTATCAAGTCTTAGAAAAATACAAGGTATGAAAGCAAGTGAGCAACATACTCTACAAGTACCTTTCAATTCCTCATAGTTGAACACAAGCTATTTGGTAGTGGAGGTGTTTTTTTTCTGTACGGTGTGTTAGGAAATTGTGTAGACCACCTGTGAGACAAGATATGCAATGGCTGACAGCCTTGTCCATTGGAGAACGGAGAGAAGAACTTACTGACGCATAGTCTGTGACGGTAACTGAGCCGTGAGTTTCACTTCCCACTTCCCAATACAAAAATACCTCCCGTGGGTCCCAAGAGAGATCATTCTACCAGTTCATCCACCTCTGAGATGCTGGAGACAAGTGGTGCCACAACATTTATCTAGTAGCAATCATTCCAATACTCCACAACTGGTACTTTCAACATTGCTACTGTTAACAGGGACTTTGTTAGACTCTGTGCACATCTGCTTTTGTATTTCTGCTTTTCTGTTCCTTAATAGGAACAGTATAATGGTAGTGCCAGATCTGCATTACACCATTTGGGCCCCACTGACTATACTGGTGTCCAATGGGTTTTTAACATTATGTCCAAAAAATAGTGCATGCTGCACTACTTTTTCCAGCATGTTTGATGGAATATGCAATTTAGACCCCTAACTGAGCTGCAGAGTGATCCGACAAGCAGTTCCGTCGCCGGCAAACCATATGCCAATTAATGGCATTAGTAAGACTGATCAGGATCCTGATCAGTCTTAAAAATGCCTGATTAATCAAAAAAATGCATTGAAATGCCGGATCCATCTTTCCGCAGTGATCCGGCATTTGTTTTTTTCAGCTTTTTTTTTTAGGTCTGCGCATTCCGGTATTTTGAATACTGGATCCGGCACTAATACATTCCTATGGAAAAAAATGCCGGATCCGGCATTCAGGCAAGTCCAGTTTTTTTCGCCTGAGATAAAACCGTGGCATGCTACGGTTTTTTCTTTTGCCTGATCAGTCAAAATGACTGAACGGAAGACATCCTGATGCATCCTGAACGGATTACTCTCCATTCAGAATGCATGGGGATAAAACTGATCAGTTCTTTTCCGGCATTGAGCCCTTTTGACGGAACTCAGTGCCGGAAAATAAAAACGCTAGTGTGAAAGTACCTTTAGCTTTTACATTCTTGAAATTAGTCACGCCATTGATGTGGAGCAATGACCTATATAGAGCCTAACTAATATTAAGAAATAAAGTCAAGCAAGTAAACATATCCATAAGTAGAATAGAACACTTCAGTTTTACTTGTGAGTGGTCTGCAGGAAGATAAGTAGCTGCTTCTACCAAAACTGAAAAGCCAGGAGTAGGCTTCTGAAGAGGGAAGTGGCTGCGAAGCAGCTCAATGCAGAGAACGCTTCATAGCGAAGCTCTGCCTCAAGGCAATTTGCAGGAGCAGTTTCTGGCAGAATGAAAGTTCATATTCACACTACTCCTGATAATAAAAGCTCCTAAAAAAGGTATGTTTGCCCTGCTCTCCCCAGCCTTTACCTAGCACTGTCAGCAATTGTAAATGGTCAAAACCGCTTACAGACTCCCATTAAAATTGAGTGGAGATAGATGGATAAGTCGCCTCCTAAAATTATTTAGTGGTTGACTGAGATTTGTAAAATTAACAGTTATGAGAAGCTGAGATAGTCTAGAGAGGGAAAACATGATAAATACTTAAAAATTTGGGATAAATGGAATACATTTCAAGGTTCTGATTATATCTATTATTTCTCATGATTCTTGATGCCTATTTTCCTCTAATGAGACTTCTGTTCTTACTCCCTACCCTACTTTCCTTTATTTGTCCTTGTTTAATATAGATAAAATTTTCTTTCTATTAATCTTTAATGTTTTGTATTCACCATACAATGTATACCATTCCGAGACTTTACAATTTACTGTGTGGTTTATTTGCTTTTTCTGTTAAACTGCAAAAATACAGTGAAATACTTAATTGGGTCTACAGAGGGAATGTTATACTATACAGTAAGGAAAGGGTAATATTTGGTCAAATCTCCAGCCCCAACTGAGATTTATATTTTTGGCAGTAGATAGACTTTAATAATTGATAATATTCAACCTAATATCTTACTCAGCAGAGAAGAGTCAAACAAATTATTGTCTTCAATCATGGTAATGTTCAGAACAACAGAAAATAACTAGATGGTTTACCAAATGGGTAACATTATATCAAAACACATATAAAATAGTAACACCCGACATTATAAAAAAGGAAGTATCAAAAAACAGTATCTCCAGTGCTTCTCACTCAACATTTGACAACTTTGTACAAGTATAATTTACAAGAAAAGACCTACAAAGTAAAACATATTTTAATTTAAGGCTTTAAAAGGAATCTGTCACAATGATCTTGGATTATTATCTGCAGTAATACATAAGAAGTACTGCAGATAAGGAGTCCAGATAATTTTCTCCCACAGACAGTTCAAAAATAGGTGTCTAGATTTGTGTCATTGCTATTACTGAAGCACTAAGGTAAGTCTCCACTCCTCTCTCTATAAGGTTATAGTTTAGCCAGAAACTGTATATTCAGAGAGCAGTCAGAGCCCCTAGTGTTCTGTAATTGGGGAACAGTGCTTAGAAGAGGAGACTCTGCCAGTATATTCAGTGATCAGGAGCAGACGCTGAGATGGAATACTCTGCCACAGAACCTGGATCACCAGCCTTTGGCCAGTGTACCAGCCTTCTGACAGAGATAGGGACAGCTAGCTCAGGCCTTTCCTCAACATCAAACCCTTCTTCTCACAGGGAGAAAACTAGAGAAGCCAGCCCTATGCCTCACCTGTATTGTTTTACATCTGACTTCCTCCAGTAAAAAAGCACAATGGTTTACTACAGACCCTGATTCTCTGGACTTATTTCCCATTGGGGTGCACCACACCTTACCATCCCTTCTGCCCTTCTGGAGAGCAGCAACACATGGTGAAATCTAAATGGTGTCCTGGGGACCCAGCGGAGCATTGGGGCTACCCAAAACCCGGCCACTGCATAGAAACAGAATCATAGCAAACAGATTCGACGTTTCGGCCTATTGGCCTTTATTAAACAGGCCTTTATCAAGGTTTAAATCTGCACTGAAATAAATTTATAGGACTGATATGCATGTGGATGAGTCCTCTACATTATGTTAGCACAGCACATACTCCCTATGTGCACTACTACTCATGTATTACTGCAGATAATAGTCCAGAATTGTGATAACAGATTCCCTTTAAGACTGCAATAGATTGAAATAGTCAAGATATCTGCATTGAGTACCAATAAAGCTTTTAAGGATGAACACAAACACACTGCAGCCTTTATCATCTTATACTCTTGCTGCCATTTGTCTGATGTTGTATACGTAACATGACTTGGCAACTGATTTATCCTCAACATAGAATCAGTTGGTAAGTCTGCTAATTCATACAAAGGCGGTGTTCACCACGTGCAATATGGGATGAGAACTCATATCGGTCCTGGCTTCTATGTCCACACATATTGCACTCAAAGGGGTCTCGAAATCCATGGCATCCCATGTGGATGGTAAACATGACATAATCCAGAAAAAAAACGCAACAATGGTCACAGCGATACACCCCAATCGGGAACCCATCTTTACTCAACAGCTGCAGAAGATCATGCTGAGATAACCCCGGATGTTTCAAGGGCTCAAAGACCCTAACATGCTCCTTGGGGGGTTGAAGTGCACTGTTTGTCCGAACTGCAGTAGTATTTAGGTTGGGTGGATAGGATGCTCTTTCTTCATGACTGCTGTCTGTATCAGTTGAGTCTTGAGCATTGGCACAAGGGGACCGGCCCTGTTCTGGAACTGGCTTCTTTTCTCTGAGCGGCTGCGAGGGAAGATGGCCATTGGAAATATCAACATGCGTGAGCTGTACTGGGTAAAGGCTGCTAATAACAGGTACCATTTCTGCAGTTGGAGTGGGTGGAGTGTGAATTACAGGACGTAAAACCCCTGGACCAAGGTAGGCCATTGGATTTCCTATATTCTGCTCCAGCATCCTTTGAGGAATCACATTATGATCTTTATCATACAAGAAGCTGTTGTAGGGAACTTCAAAACATTGTCTCTTCTCTCCTGGTGATTAAAAAACAGAGAACTAGACATTAGTATATAGTAAAAAACAAAAACTAGGAAATGGATGCCTCCGTGTCTGCTTATAATTTAGAACCACATAGTTTTCAATAAAAATACAGCTAAACTCCTAATCCCTTTATCTGTTTTGAAGAACAGACAATCTCATTTTCTCAGGTTTGCTCTTTGCTTTTATGAATAATCAGTTTTTACTGAAAATTTTATAATAAAAACAGAAGAATTCTACAAAATAGAAGTACAATTTTCAATTATTCCTCCCCACAGCTGCCAAAAAAAGGATTTCTGTGAAAATGGGAAACAAATAAAAGATTGTCCTTGCAGGTAGCTGCTTTTGAGATTTGCAATAGCTGTAGTTCTGCTAGGAGGCACAGTAGCTAAAGCTCCTCACTCCTTCTTCCCTGGCCGACAGCTTCCCTGCTTTTCCCTACTCTAAAAATTTCACAGTTCTGACAGATATAGACATCAGATGTCAGGTAGTTACTAGAGTAACTAAATTATAATGTAATCACAGAGTACCTTCACCAGCGTAAAACGTAACCTTTACTGATGATCATAAAAAAATCACCCAATTTGTGCCCTTAAAAAGCAATTAACAATGAGGCTGGGCAGGACAAGGAAAGGAAAAGTGACTAACCCTTATCAAGCTATAGGCCCTGCCTAGCAAAACCGAATGGGCGCCCCGATAGGGGAGATCCCGTGTCAGGAACCTCCTGATAGGCCTTATATGTCCCTGACAAGCGATAGATACCACCACCCGAGAAGAGACCTAATATGACTACAGTCCAATAGTAATGTCATAAGTCAATGCATGTATCAGAAAATAATAAAGTTACAACAAAAATAATCGCACATAATACATGTATGCTCCCAAATAAACCAGAGGCGTCCAGGTTTTGATCACCAGTGGAAAAAAAAGGAGCACATACCATACAGTTGCAAGAGAAAGTATGTGAACCCTTTGGAATGATATGGATTTCTGCACAAATTGGTCATAAAATGTGATCTGATCTTCATCTAAGTCACAACAATAGACAATCACAGTCTGCTTAAACTAATAACACACAAAGAATTAAATGTTACCATGTTTTTATTGAACACACCATGTAAACATTCACAGTGCAGGTGGAAAAAGTATGTGAACCCTTGGATTTAATAACTGGCTGAACCTCTTTTGGCAGCAATAACTTCAACCAAACGTTTAGTATAGTTGCAGATCAGACGTGCACAACGGTCAGGAGTAATTCTTGACCATTCCTCCTTACATAACTGTTTCAGTTCAGCAATATTCTTGGGATGTCTGGTGTGAATCGCTTTCTTGAGGTCATGCCACAGCATCTCAATCGGGTTGAGGTCCGGACTCTGACTGGGCCACTCCAGAAGGCGTATTTTCTTCTGTTTAAGCCATTCTGTTGTTGATTTACTTCTATGCTTTGGGTCGTTGTCCTGTTGCAACAGCCATCTTCTGTTGAGCTTCAGCTGGTGGACAGATGGCCTTAGGTTCTCCTGCAAAATGTCTTGATAAACTTGGGAATAAATTTTTCCTTCGATGATAGCAATCCGTCCAGGCCGTGACGCAGCAAAGCAGCCCCAACCATGATGCCCCCACCACACTTCACAGTTGGGATGAGGTTTTGATGTTGGTGTGCTGAGCCTCTTTTTCTCCACACATAGTGTTGTGTGTTTCTTCCAAACAACTCAACTTTGGTTTCATCTGTCCACAGAATATTTTGCCAGTAATGCTGTGGAACATCCAGGTGCTCTTGTGCAAACTGTAAACGTGCAGCAATGTTTTTTTTGGACAGCAGTGGCTTCCTCTGTGGTATCCTCCCATGAAATCCATTCTTGTTTAGTGTTTTACGTATCGTAGATTGGCTAACAGGGATGTTAGCATATGCCAGAGACTTTTGTAACTCTTTAGCTGACACTCTAGGATTCTTCTTCACCTCATTGAGCAGTCTGCACTGTGCTCTTGCAGTCATCTTTACAGGACGGCCACTCCTAGGGAGAGTAGCAGCAGTGCTGAACTTTCTCCATTTATAGACAATTTGTCTTACCGTGGACTGATGAACAGCAAGGCTTTTGGAGATACTTTTATAACCCTTTCCTGCTTTATGCAAGTCAACAATTCTTAATCGTAGGTCTTCTGAGAGCTCTTTTGTGCGAGGCATCATTCACATCAGGCAATGCTTCTTGTGAAAAGCAAACCCAGAACTGGAGTGTGTTTTTTATAGGGCAGGGCAGCTGTAACCAACACCTCCAATCTCATCTCATTGATTGAACTCCAGTTGCCTGACACCTCACTCCAATTAGCTCTTGGAGATGTCATTAGTCTAGGGGTTCACATACTTTTTCCACCTGCTCTGTGAATGTTTACATGCTGTGTTCAATAAAAACATGGTAACATTAAATTCTTTGTGTGTTATTAGTTTAGGCAGACTGTGATTGTCTATTGTTGTGACTTAGATGAAGATCAGATCACATTTTATGACCAATTTGTGCAGAAATCCATATCATTCCAAAGGGTTCACATACTTTTTCTTGCAACTGTATGTTCCAAGAATGCAAACTTTGTACCAACGCGTTTCTCTGAACCGTTCTCTGGGGTCAGTTCATCATATAACAAAAAAACTCCAAAAAACAAACGATACAGGAATGGAGGCAATAATATGTGTGCGAATCAGATTATATTCTTGTAGTAATACTCAAATGATAATGGTAAATCTCATGGCCATAAAGAAAGACAATTCCCACATATTTGGGACCAAATATAATGCATCTGCATCACATACCAAATGTCTACAGTGCTGCTACTACTGAAACCCTTTTAAAAATCTACCACACATCATTTAAAGACTGATAATCAAAGTATAGCTTCCAATAAAATCAAAATAACAGCAGGATAGGCCAATAAACATAACAATCGCTATGACAGAAAGGGGAGGATATGATTATACTTCCCTACGGCGGGTTCAGACCTGAGCGTACACTCTGTACGCGCGATTGTACGGGCGTTAACAATCGCGCAACGGACAGAAGCGAACGCCCATTGTCGCGCGTTCCCGGAAGTCTATGTACGGGAACGCGCGACACTACGCCCCAAAGAAGCTCCTGAACTTCTTGGGGCGTCGGGCGTTTTACAGCGCGATCGTACGCGCTGTAAAACGCCCAGGTGAGAACCATGCCAATAGGGAGGCATTGGTTTCTCCCTGTTGAGCGTTTTACAGCGCGTAGGAACGCGCTGTAAAACGCTCAGGTCTGAACCGGCTGTAAATCCCAGATGAGATGCCAAGCTTGGAGAGGGTACGATAAGGGATCAGTCTGGGTCAGCACAGGAGCATTGGTGGTGCAGTGGTGGCCATTTTGATGGAAAGTCTGGTCTCTGTCCATGTCAGCATGCAATCAGCATCGCTCTAAATACCCACGCGTATAAAAATAATTGTACAGATGAGCAGCTACTATACCCTTTTACTACAAGATTATTTGACTATTAAAGATAGTATTTTGCCATATATCATTGTCACTTCATATCAGCTTAGTGGACAGGGGATAAGGCGGTAAAATGAGAGGGAGGTTACTATCCCTCATATTATAAGAGGAATATTAGGTGCAAAATTAAAATGATAAATAGCACCCTACCTCACCCATAGATACAAATAATAACAACAATGGTACCAGGCAGGGGTGCCCACTCTCCCCCTTATTATACATTATGGTCATGGAATTTCTGGCTAGAGCTCTCACAGATAATGAGTCTATTAGAGGAGTCAAACTGGGGGAAATGGAGTCCAAAATAGCTATCTATGCAGATGATCTTCTCGTCAGCTTCCCAAATATTCTGAAGGAGTTCTCGACCTTTGGAGACCTTAGCAACTTTAAAGTAAACCTCCGCTAGTCTGAGATACTTAAAGGGGTTCTGCAGTTTGTTTAAACTGATGATCTATCCTCTGGATAGATCATCATCATCTGACCGGCGGGGGTCCGACACCTGGGACCCCCGCCGATCAGCTGTTTGAGAAGGCAGCGGCGCTCCAGCAGCGCCGTGGCCTTCTCACTGTTTACCGCTGGCCCAGTGATGTCACGACTAGTATCAACTGCCCTGGGCGGGGTTAAGCTCCATTCAAGTGAACGGAGCTTAGCCGCGCCCAGGCCAGTTGATACTAGTCGTGACGTCACTGGGCCAGCAGTAAACAGTAAGAAGGCCGCAGCGCTGCTGGAGCGCCGCTGCCTTCTCAAACATCTGATCAGTGGGGGTTCTGGGTATCGGACCCCCGCCTGTCAGATGCTGATGATCTAGCCAGAGGATAGATCATCAGTTTAAACAAACTGCAGAACACCTTTAATGTAACTATACCTCCTAGCACTGTACACATGCTACAGACATCGTTTCCCTTCCATTGGGCGCAGGGACATATCAATTATCTGGGCACGGCTATCCCCTCAAAATTAACTAATCTCTACTCCACCAATTTTTCCCCCCTTTTGGAGGAAATCAGGAAAGATCTACAGACTTGGAAGAAAACACCTTTATCTTGGTTTGGGAGGATCCACACACTAAAAATGAGTGTCCTGCCAAGGTTATTATATTTCTTTAGAACTATTCCTATCCCCTTACCATATAAATTCTTTAAGGCCTTTAGATCAATGTTCTTAGATTTTATATGGGCAGGATCCTCCCCGAGAAGGAACGCCCAGCAGAGAAGCTGATGTCTCCTCCCCATCGCTTCGATAGTAGTAATTAGCATACGGAGCAGGAGACTGTAACTGGGGCACAGCGGGCGAATGGAGCGGCGCCCAGGAATAATAGTAGGTGCAGGGAGATCCCTGGGCGCCGCTCTACATGTCCTGCTAACTTAACTAAGTTCGAACCCACGAAAGGTAGTCTTTAACTTTTAATACAGGAGGCGGGTGCCGGCTGCAGAATCACATTGCCGACACCCTGCCTCTGACAGGGAGCTGCGATCAGCGGCAGTTAACCCCTCAGGTGCCGCACCTAACTGCCGCTGATTTGCTGCCAGTACCCGCCTCCTGTATTAAAGCTTAATTATCATTAGTGGCGCAGTGCGCCCGCCCCTTCCCCCAAGTATTAGAATCATTGGTGGCGCAGCGCCCCCTCCCCCCCTCAACCCCCCCAGTATTAAAATCATTGGTGGCAGTGGCCACAGAGTCCCCTCACCTCCTCTCATTGGTAGTGCAGTGGCAGCTTCTGATCTGAGCCCCAGCAGTGTAATCCTGGGGCTCCGATCGGTTACCATGGCAGCCAGGATACTACTGAAGCCCTGGCTGCCATAGTCGGCTCCCTGCTACTGTGTGCACAGAGCACAGAGCAGCAGGGAGAGTGTAAAGTCCTATTCACCCTGATAGAGCTCTATCAGGGTGAATAGGACAAGGGATGACAAAATCCCAGGTTCTAGCCCCTAAGGGGGGAAATATTAAATAAAAAGTAAAAAAAAAAAAAAAAAGTATAAAAACCCCACCAAAATATTAAGTATAAATTACATATAAAATATATAAACAATAAATAAATAAACATATCACATATCGCCACGTCCGAAAAGTCTAAACTATTAAAATAGAAAAAAATCTATGCGGTAAACGCTGGAACAGAAAAAAAATAAATAAGGCTACTTTAACACTTGCGGCAGTGTGATCCAGCGGGCAGTTTCATCGTCGGAACTGCCCGCCGGATCCGCCAATCTGCATGTGACTGAAAGAATTTGTGAGACGCATCCGGATGCGGATCCGTCTCACAAATGCATTGCAAGAACGGATCCGTCTCTCCGCTTGTCATGTGGACAGACGGATTTTGAATGCCGGATCCGGCACTAATACATTCCTATGGGCATTCCAGCAAGTCTTCAGTTTTTTTCGCCAGAGATAAAACCGTAGCATGCTACGGTTTAATCTTTTGCCTGATCAGTGAAAATGACTGAACTGAAGACATCCTGATGCATCCTGAACGGATTACTCTCCATTCAGAATGCATGGGGATATGCCGGATCAGTTCTTTTCTGGTATAGAGCCCCTGTGACGGAACTCTATCACGGAAAAGAAAAATGCTAGTGTGAAAGTACCCTAAAAACTGCGCGAATCGCCATTTTTTTTAAATGCGGACTGCACGTGGCTTTTTTGGTTTATTTTTTTCGCGTGGTATCGCATGGTTTCGAGTATCGCAATACTTTTTTATGGTATCGAAATCGAATAAAAAATTTGGTATCGCAACAACTCTACTAGCCTTTCCCTTCACTGTCCCTGGCAGTAGAATACAAGCTTGATTGATTTCTGACTGTCCCTGATTGTTTATTCCACTCTCCCTGACTCCCTAAGATCGTTTTTCTGTCAGACATTGCAAAACTCAACCACCCTGGCATTCTGCTCTTTCTGCTAGGGCACCTCCCTGCCTGCTGCAGCACTGATTGGCTCATTCAGGCTGTCTGTCAGCCTGGACGCCAATCAGGGCAAGCTTTCCCTCTCCCACTTCCTCTCAGAGGCATGTGAGAACCCTTCTACCTCCCTAGTGTTTTTTCCCGCTGTCATGTGCACTAAAATATCGGTAAGTGCCATTTTACTGGATTCATCCGAAAGAAACCTGAAAATATTCGGGTTCGCCTGCCTTCCGAAAAATAGCAAAGTTTGGACCGAACTCGGTTCGGGCCAAACTGGTTCCCTCATCCTTCTCCAACAAGTCAAATATTTAATGGGTGACTATCAGAATGAGTTAAATGAGTTAAAATGTAATAATGCTGCACAGAGTTTATTTAAAAGGCTTCAAACCACACTGGGATCAAGTAAAGAAGGTTAATCGCAAAGTAAGGATGTGATATAAGTAAAAACAAATTACAAGAATTTATTTCAGGAAGCTTACTAATGCAACATTACACTTATGATTCACGGAATGCAAAAACCCCCTTCTCAGGTTAATTTGGTAAGTGCTCCTGACCCTACAACACGTTTTTATGTTACACAACTACATTCTCACTTATCAATACATGAGCATCCCCTGACAGACAAGCTGCTATGAATCAGTGTGTGAACAAGGAACTTATGAAAGATCGCTCAAGGTAAGAAAATGATGAGATTCTGGCTGTCAGACTGACCTGAATACACAATATGAGAAAGTGTCAAGCCAGTGATCCCCTGCACAATAGGCAGGGTTACAGGAATGACAGCAGAGGGCTGCCTGTCACAGTGCTATATACTGTATATAAAGCTGGCATCTATTCATTACACCTGAGGTATCACCTGTTTTCTGAGGGCAGCTGCATGCAGCCTATGTGCATGTTTGTGGGTAGAATGTCACAGCAGAATGAGCAAATCTGGTTCTTCTTTTAATAAGTATTAGGTTCTATGGATTTTTCAAATCTCACAATAGTACAATTCTCATGAGAAAATATCTTCAATCCTACTGTGCCAAAATAACTAAATTATTTGCAGTGTTCACATCTTCCTAATACACTTGTAAATACACTTGTTCCTGGGGAACGTATTATGAGCCAAAAGTGAATAAAAACTGTATAAAAATATATATTAAAAACATATTAATAAAAAGCCCAAAATGTCATGTAAAAATTATTTTGGTAGTCCAACAAATAAAAGTTACAACTGTTAAACCACCACGTGTCCAAAAAAAAGTGTGTACATTGATTTGAATGAGAAAACCAACAAAGAAAAGCCAATCTATAAAGCCATAAAAAATACATAAAGTCATAAAGTAGTAACAACTGGAAAATGTGTATCTGTAGAAAAGTGCATTGTAAAGAGGGTCAGCAGTAATTTTAGGTTTCAGTTTGTTATTACGCTACACTCAGGAATGACACTGGCAATCACCCCAACAATAAATTTATGAGATTGCCAATATCTGCATTAGGACAGTCCAGAATACCGCCCTTGTGTCTCAGTCATTATTGTCACACATGCTGTTTTTGATTATGATAGCAGAAGTCTTGCCGATATTACTCCCCCCAAGAAGGGAAATAAAAACACAAATAGCAGAATTATACTTGGTCCAGAAGCAATGAAGACTGGAGTGTACGATACACTTTAATGACTGTGACCATAAAATATTTATGACACAATAATCTTTAACCATTGGGCTCTGCTGAGTGGTGATAAAATGGCTAATTAACATGGTTTCCCTCCATCCCCCTTCTCATGGTCTTTTACACCTCCACAAGTATTGGTGTTTATTCATCGTAACACTAAAGGCAGACACAGCAGGCAAATATATCGGGAATGAACTACTGCCTGTTCATTAAAGGAGGGTAAAGCGTGTAGCAGCAATGCAGCAATCACCTCTGCTGTATGGGGATGAATGATCTCTAGAGTGATCACACCTACCCATACACATTCATTGTTTCTGGGAAGCAGATTCCAGTTTAGACAGCACAGTCTGCTGCCTAGAAATGATGATTCTGATGTCCACCGGATGAATGAGAGTTTGCTGGTTCATCAGTGGATCTGCAGCACATTTACACAGGGCAATTATTGGGAAGGAGCAATCATTGGTCCAGGTAAAGGAGCCTTTGTAGCAAGTCTCCTGTACTGAGAGTGTTCAATAATAAAAAGAAGGCTTTCTCTTCAGCAAATGCCCCCATAATAAACAAAGCATTACTGCACAGAAAAGGATATGCTACACAAATACAAACAGTTTTAGACACCGGATTCATCCGTAATGGGGCAATAATTCCCTGTACTTCCTCTACTGGCCTGTTCGCATATATACCAGCAAATCTAAAAATACAATTTGCCAAATGTGACCAAGATTCTATATATAAAATCCCCATACTTTAACAGGAATTTCCAATTTCACATCGCATAACTATTTGCAGCTTAAACACTTGAGAACAATGCCAGTTTGGGCCTTGAAGGCCAGAACATTTTATTTTTCTTCTTTGCATTTCAACGGTCATATCTTTTTACATTTTTTGCTCAATGTAGATTTCTTTTTTTCAGGCCCAGTTGTATTTTGTTGTATGTGCTATTTTTTGTTACATACAATGGTTCCTCAAAACCCTGCAATATTAGGATTGATATTGGTTCTTGGATCTATTTCTATTATGGGGAAACTAGGGATTGGTTTCAAAGTCCCAAAATAAGAACATTTAAAAAAAAAAAAAGCAGATAACATACAAATAAAACAAGTCCTTATATATAAAAAAAAAAGTCAGGATTAACTGCTGGATAATGCAGAATCACTTCATATATTGAGTTGAGGGGCTTCTTTGGGGGTTATATACAGTACACATAGCATAACAGAAAAATAAAAATGGAGCTGCCCTCATCCGGTGTCCAAAAGAGGAGCTCATACTGGTATAGGTAAAGAGCAGTACATCATACTACTGTAGAGAGGCGCTACTAGACAGACAATCAATGCATACACTTCAGTAATACAGGTGCTTTACCGGGGCAATGTCCATGATGATTGACTAGACCTTCCAGCCAATCACACATACTTCCAATTGGCAATGTCTGTGGCACTACATGTTGAATCTGACTTTAAGTTACAATAGCCCAGGGAAGACCACTGTATTGTTGAAAATATGTAATCAGAGGACATTGTAACTTGATGTGTAGTGTTTACTTTATGTAGATTTTTTTATTTTGGCAAAAATGCAGTTAAAAAAAAAAAACAATTCTGCCAGTTTTCAATTTGTTCATTTTATATACAGCATTTATGATCAACATACATTATGCTAAAATTTACTGTACATGTCACACTCATGATAATATCAAATGTGTATATATTCAATGTTTCTGTACTTACAGTTTACTGTAAAAAAAAAATGTGTGCTTGTAAAAAATTTTCTTTACTGATTATTTTTTAAACATTGATGAGGTCATTTTTCAAACTGGTGTAAAGTAGAACTGGCTTAGTTGCCCATAGCAACCAGAAAAATGGTGGAATCTGATTGGTTGCTATGGGCAACTAAGCCAGTTCTACTTTACACCAGTTTGATAAATAACCCTACAAGTTGTTTATTCTTTTTACTGTTTCAGGTCCATGACGGTTTTCTAATGATTTTTAATGTACCTGCATATATCTATTATTATATATGCCAGTAGGATGACCTGTATAGTAATAGTACACAGGCAGTTGTCAGACAGAAAATATAGTCAGACACTCCGGGGGGTTTTCAGTGGACCCTGTGTTCTCTGCCTATGCAATGTATGGCCCTTGATCACATCACAAAAACTCCTTGTGATGCAATCAGGTCCCTCCTAAGTCTTTCCCTATGAATGTTTCCCTAGCTACCGAGGTGTAATTCGAAGCTCCACTAAGCTCAGGAACTGATACCTAAATATCTGTGACTGTTAATATTGTTGCATCTTAAATGGATTATCTCATTATTAACGTAAAAAATGAAATTAAAATTAGTCATCATATAGAACATAACAAGCTCTTTCTAACAAAGCTAGAACTAGACCTGTACCTCACGTCAATCCAGAGATTTCCTCATTCAGTGCTCCAATTGCTCTGCTAGATTTATATCAAGCTGGCAGCTCAGGGGTGTGTCCTTTCTTCTGTGCTCTCCCTATCACAGCTCTGGAGGCAGTTGAAGGATGAAACTGAGCATGTGCGGCCTTCTCAGTAAGCAGGTGCCGCCATACAGATACAGTTTATTGAATGACTCAGTGGCTATACAAAAATTTCAATTATATTACCTTCTTGTCCTACCTCAGGGGTGGGGAACCTCCGGCCCGAGGGCCGTATGCGGCCCACGGTATCATTTCATGTGGCCCCCGGCCCCCTGCCAGAACATAATGTGAAAATGCTTATGACCCCTTCCATTATGGAAGCGGTCATTAGCATACGGGAGGCACAGGAAGGTGAGAACAGCACTGCACTGGCTGTCCTCACCTTCCCTGGTCTTCTTTCAGCCCCACACTGTGTCCTGACACATCCAGCGTCAGGACGCAGTGCACGTAGACGTGCACTATGACCTGACGCTGTGCGGTGTGAGGTGACAATATAGTGCGGCAGGAAGAAGAACAGGGAGGGTAAGTGAATCTGCCAAGAGGCAGCGCCGTACGGAGCTGGAGAGGTAAGTTTATTTGTTTATCTTAAATACAGTATCTGATCTGATGTCTGATTGGGGCTGATCTGAGGCTAAAGGAGGGTGGGGAGGGTCTGATGGGGGTCTGATCTGAGGCTTGGGAGGGTCTGATCTGAGGCTGGGGGTGTCTGATCTGAGGCTGGGGTTTGATAGGGGTCTGATCTGAGACTAGGGGGGCTGATGGGGGCTGATCTGAGGCTGGGGAGGGTCTGATGGGGGCTGATCTGAGGCTAGGGAGGGTATTATGAAGGTCTGATCTGAGGCTGGGGGGTCTTATAGGGGCTGATCTGACCCTAGGGGGTCTGATGGGGGCTGATCTGAGGCTGGGCGTCTGATCCGGGTCTGGTCTGAGGCTGGGGGTCTGATGGGAGTCTGATCTGAAGCTAGGAAGGGTCTGATTGGGGTCTAATCTGAGGCTTAGAGGTCTGATGGGAGTCTGATCTGAGGCTGATGTAGGCCTGGGGGGTCTGATAGGAGGCTGATTTCAGGCTGATGGAGGTGGGGGCAGATATTTTGCTGAGAAAGGGACAAAGGCAGGGACAGTTGCGAAGAAAGAGGCAGGGAGAGTGAAAGCTGGGTGAACCCCTCTCTGGACCCCCTGGGTTTAGCTTCCTGCCATTAATGTCAAATAAGTAACATTCTGAACTTAAAAATTAGACTGCTATGTGTGGTCAATATGGCGCCTGTATTGTATGTAATATACTGTATATATATAGTGCAGGCGCTATTTTGTGCTGCAAAAATACAGCCCTCTAGATTATTTTAATTGAAGTGCAATTTCTGTAACTTATCCCTAAGTCAATTATATGTTTGACCAAATACAGCAGTAAAAATTTTTTATTGAGAATTTTGTATGGCCCCCGAATGATGTTACAAATATCCAAATGGCCCTTGGCAGCAAAATGGTTCCCCACCGCTGTCCTACCTGAACAGCTCCTCTAATGAAAACCACCCCCAGTGATCGGATTCTATCACCATAAGTCTGACAATAGAATGCTAACCATTTCATCTGCAGTGGTCAAATGTAGTATTACATGGCATCCATTTAATTACATGGTTTAGAAACTACCGCCTATGAATAGAGTTGGTAAACTTTCATTCAGAACCTTTAATAGCTAGATTGAACAGAAACTAGGTACAAAGAGGCTTGCTTTCTCTGGAGGACCTGCCTCTTCCATGTACAGTCCATTGATTCTAGGGCACACAATGCAATGCTTTACGTCTCCTGTATTGGCGCTGCAGGAAAACTATACACTTGGAGCCAAGTAGTCAGGATATGATGACAATGTAGCAAGCCCACTCAGGGATAGTGATGCCCTAAAACTCCCAGACCCACTATCCCTGCCTACTTGCACAGTCACCCTACACGGGGACCCCACAACTGGTCGACAGTCACTATACTACATATGAGAGCGAGCAACACACAAACAGGGAACAAACAGACACAATAAGAGTAGTCGTACAGTACCAGGGTCAAAAGCCAGATGGTCAACAAAATGCCAAAAGCAAAAGAGAGAGCCAGACACACCAGAAGTCAAAAACCAGGAAAGCAATACAAGACTGAATCACCAGAAGCCAGAAAATGTAGTCACAATACCAGATCTAGAAATCCACAGCCAAAGTAAACGCAATACCACAAAGGAACAGCAGGAGGAGCCAGAGGAACAGAAATTCATCGGCATCTACTCACTGCAGATGCCATCCTTATATTATGCAGGGACACGCTCATGCCGGCGTCCCTGCATGCCAAGTAGTGCTGCCGCCTGTGCGCCTTGACGTGCTTACTCATTGGACTGGAGCTCTGATGTCAGAGAGGCCCAGGCTGCGTTCCTGTGTCCCCTGGCAACCGGACGCTGCTGCCATATGGAGGCAGCGGCAGCAGGGTTACCATGTAATTGTTTAAACTCCTATGGACACAGGGCGTACAGCTACACCCTGATGTCCAAATCCTTAAGGACACAGGGCGTACATGTACGCCCTGTGTATTTCCGATCACCGCCGCACGGCGGGCAGTGATCGGAACAGGGTGCTTGCTGAAATCATTCAGCAGGCACACTGTGACAATGCCGAGGGAGGGTCCTGTGACCCCCGTATCGGCGATCGCTGCAAACCGCAGGTCAATTCAGACCTGCGGTTTGCAGCGTTTCCGGGTCATTCGGGTCTCCGGTGACCCGGAATAGAAGGGTGATCGGTGGTGTAATATACACCACCAATCGCCCTCCATAGATCCTGTGAGGTGGCGGTGATGGATCGCCTGTAATTGGCTGGATGGACAGGTGGACGGAGCGCCACTCTCCTCGCCCGCAAACTTCTGTGTGAGCAAGGAGAGAGGAGCCACGTGTCGGTCCCTCTGCCTCCCACGCGATCCGCCGCCATCCGTGGCCCCTGAGCCACCATAAAGTGCCATCTTGCAAATAAAGATTTAGGGAGAGCTTAAGGTTAGGCAGGGAGAGTGAAAAAAAAGGTTTTTTTTGTGTGCAGCACCCGGATCTGAGGGTGTCTGGGGTCCACAGCACAGCAGGGGTGCTGCAGCTTGCTTTTTTTTTTTGTGGGTGCGCTGACTGTGGCCGGCACTCTTAGCTGTAAAAGAGCGTCCGGCCACTGTTTAGCGCATCGCTCAACCCACCGCAAGGTATACGTAAAAACACACCGTCCCCCCACAAACACTAAATAAAGTTTTACACACACACACACACTCCCCTTTAGCGTTAGAAGATGGCCCGCCGGATGTTCTCGGCCAAGGAGGCATATGCCCAGCTGCTCTCCGACTCCGAGAGCCCCAGTGAGGACGAGGATGACCCCACTTTCCTGTTGTCATCCTCGTTTTCCTCATCATCTAGTGATGATGATGAGCCCCCAAGGTGGCCCCCACTAATATGAGCAGCCCTGGGGCTCGTACTAGTTGCCCACCAGGCAAGTCCACCTGAGCCCCCTACTTGCCTGGTGTACCCCAGAGGATTTTGAGCCCGTGATTCCTGACTTTGTTGGCCAACCAAGAATCCAGATTCGCACAGTGGGCTTCACTGAATATGACTTTTTTAGTTTGTTTTTTTCGGTGACCACTTTGTAAATCTGATGGTGGAGCAAACAAACTTGTTCGCCCAACAGTTTATTGCTCAACACCCAGGCTCCTTTTTGGCTAGGTCCGGTGGCTGGACTCCAGTCAATGCAGCCGAGATGAGGACGATTTGGAGCCTTGTGTTGCACATGGGCCTAGTCAAAAAAACCTGTGTCAGGCAGTACTGGAGTGGGGACGTTCTCTACCAGACCCCACTTTACTGTATGGCCATGACACATAGCCGTTTTGAGGCCATTCGGAAATGCCTGCATTATGCAGATAATGCAGCATGTCCCCCCGGAGGTGTACAAAATCAGGCCGGTCATCGATCACTTCAGGGCCAAATTTTTGGAGGCCTATGTACCTGGAAGGGAGGTCGCTGTTGACGAGTCTCTCCTTGCTATCAAGGGGATACTCAGTTTCCGCCAGTACATTCCCAATAAGCGGGCAAGGTATGGCGTGAAGCTATACAAACTTTGTGAGAGTACACTTACAAGTTTCAGGGTACACTTACAAGTTTTGTGTGTATGAGGGGTGAGATTCCCTTATTGAACCCCCAGAGAGTACCCCCACTCTGGGTGTTAGCGGGAAACTTGTGTGGGACCTTATGCACGCACTGCTAGATAAGGGTTACCACCTGTACGTGGATAACTTTTATACTAGTATCCTCTTGTTCCAGTCCCTCGCTGCCAGATCCACGTCAGCTTGTGGGTCAACGAGGCCTCCCTACCCACCCCCTCCAGGTACCTATCCCCAGGGGTGAGACCCGTGCCCTTACCAGTGGAAACCTGTTGCTGGTCAGATATAAGGACAAGAGGGATGTCCTTATACTGTCCACAATTCACAGTAACGGCATTACCCCTGTCACTGTGCGAGGTACCGCGGCACCGGTCCTTAAAGGGCTTCTGTCACCCCACTAAAGTCATATATTTTTTTTGGATACTTAAATTCCTTATACTGCGATATATCAATATACACTCACCTAAATAATTATTAGGAACACCTGTTCTATTTCTCATTAATGCAATTATCTAGTCAACCAATCACATGGCAGTTGCTTCAATGCATTTAGGGGTGTGGTCCTGGTCAAGACAATCTCCAGAATTCCAAACTGAATGTCAGAATGGGAAAGAAAGGTGATCTAAGCAATTTTGAGCGTGGCATGGTTGTTGGTGCCAGACGGGCCGGTCTAAGTATTTCACAATCTGCTCAGTTACTGGGATTTTCACGCACAACCATTTCTAGGGTTTACAAAGAATGGTGTGAAAAGGGAAAAACATCTAGTATGCGGCAATCCTGTGGGCGAAAATGCCTTGTTGATGCTAGAGGTCAGAGGAGAATGGGCCGACTGATTCAAGCTGATAGAAGAGCAACGTTGACTGAAATTACAACCGAGGTATGCAGCAAAGCATTTGTGAAGCCACAACACGCACAACCTTGAGGCGGATGGGCTACAACAGCAGAAGACCCCACCGGGTACCACTCATCTCCACTACAAATAGGAAAAAGAGGCTACAATTTGCACGAGCTCACCAAAATTGGACTGTTGAAGACTGGAAAAATGTTGCCTGGTCTAATGAGTCTCGATTTCTGTTGAGACATTCAAATGGTAGAGTCCGAATTTGGCGTAAACAGAATGAGAACATGTATCCATCATGCCTTGTTACCACTGTGCAGGCTGGTGGTGGTGGTGTAATGGTGTTGGGGATGTTTTCTGGGCACACTTTAGGCCCCTTAGTGTTTCTGACCATGTCCATCCCTTCATGACCACCAGTACCCATCCTCTGATGGCTACTTCCAGCAGGATAATGCACCATGTCACAAAGCTCGAATCATTTCAAATTGGTTTCTTGAATATGACAATGAGTTCACTGTACTAAAATGGCCCCCACAGTCACTAGATCTCAACCCAATAGAGCATCTTTGGGATGTGGTGGAACGGGAGCTTCGTGCCCTGGATGTGCATCCCTCAAATCTCCATCAACTGCAAGATGCTATCCTATCAATATGGGCCAACATTTCTAAAGAATGCTATCAGCACCTTGTTGAATCAATGCCACGTAGAATTAAGGCAGTTCTGAAGGCAAAAGGGGGTCCAACATCGTATTAGTATGGTGTTCCTAATAATTCTTTAGGTGAGTGTATAATGCTCTTACTGATTTTCGTTCTGTAGTTTCTTAAAAAAACAGACTTTTATAATATGTAAATTACCACTCTACCAGCACGTAGGGCGGCTACTTGCTGGTAGCAGCCGCATCCTCCTTTCATAATGACGCCCCCTCCTCATGTTGATTGACAGGGCCAGCGAACGCGCTCGTCCTCTGACTGGCCCTGTCTGCGTTCAAAAATTCGCGCCTGCGCCGTACCGGTCTTCAGTCGGCGAAGGCGCACTGAGAGGAGGACGCTCGCTCGGCCGATCCATCCTCAATGTGCCTGCGCCGATGACGTCACATCTACACCCGGCGCAGGCGCACTGAGGAAGGAGCGGCCGAGCGAGCATCCTCCTATCAGTGCGCCTGCGCCGACTGAAGACCGGTACGGCGATGGCGCGAGATTTAAAACGCAGACAGGGCCAGCCAGAGGACGAGCGCGTTCGCTGGCCCTGTCAATCAACATGAGGAGGGGGCGTCATTATGAAAGGAGGATGCGGCTGCTACCAGCAAGTAGCCGCCCTACTTGCTGGTAGAGGGGTAATTTACATATTATAAAAGTCCGTTTTTTGAAGAAACTACAGAACGAAAATCAGTAAGAGCATTATATATTGATATATCGCAGTATAAGGAATTTAAGTAGAAAAAAATAATAAAATTACTTTAGTGGGGTGACAGAAGCCCTTTAAGCCCGATTGTATCGAGGACTACAGTCGGTATATGGGAGGAGTTGATCTCTCTGATTAAGTCCTCAAGCCATATATAACGCCATGCGCAAAACCCGGGCATGGTACAAAAAAGTTGCGGTCTAATTGGTACAGGTTGCCTTGTACAACTCTTTTTTGCTGTCCCGGAGCGCTGGCAACACAGGGAAATTCCTCCAGTTCTATGAGGCAGTCCGCAAGGCCCTGATCTTTTCTGACCGGGAAAGAGCAGGCCGGAGTACCTCGGGAACTGAAGGCGCCTGGATCGTCCCTGGCCAACACTTTCCAGGTGTGGTCCCCCATACTGGAAAGAAGGGACGGTCCCAAAAAAAAGTGTAGAGTGTGTAACAGGAGGGGGATACGGAAGGACACCACCACTCAGTGTGACACGTGCCCCGATTATCCGGGCCTCTGCATTAACGGTTGCTTCAGGGAGTATCACACTTCCATGGAGTACTAAATTTATAATCCCCTTCCCCCATTTTAATTTATTTGTCCACAGTCTTCCAAATTTTTGGGGGGGCATGTCACATTTAGGAAGCCCCCATGGTGCCAGAACAGCAAGAAACCCCCACATGGCACACATTTAGGAAACTAGACTCCTTGTTATGTACCTTGAGGGGTCTAATTTCCTAAATGGTGTGCCATGTGTTGTTTTTTTTTTTGCTGTTCTGGCACCATGGGGGCTTCCTAAATGTGACATGCCCCCCAAAAAACATTTCAGCTAAATTTTCTGTCCAAAATCCCAATGGCGCTCCTTCTCTTCTGAGCCGTATAGTTCACCCTCAGATCACTCTACATCCACATATGAGGTGTTTTTTTCTCCTTTTAACACTTGTAAAAATGAAATAAAAGGGGCTACAAGAACATGTTAGTGTAAAAAAAGGAGATTTTGAATTTTCTCCTCCACTTTGCAGCTATTCCTGTAAAACACTTAAAGGGTTAACAAACGTTCTGAATGTCATTTTGAATACTTTGAGGGGTGCAGTTTTCATAATGGGGTCATTTATGGGGGATTTCTAACATAAAGACCCTCAAATTCACTTCAAAACTGAACTGGTCCCAGAAAAAATTCAGATTTTGAAATTTTCATGAAAAATTGGGAAATTGCTGCTCAACTTTAAAGCCCTCTAACTTCTTCAAAAAGTAAGAAACATGTCAACCTTATGATGCCAACATAAAGTAGACATATTGAATATGCGAATCAATATATAATTTATTTGGCATGTCCATTTTTCTTACAAGCTGAGAGTTTCAAATTTAGAAAAATGCAAAATTTTCAAATTTTTCATGAAATTTTCAACTTTTTCACAAAGAAATGAGGTATGTATCAGAGAAAATTTACCACTAACATAAAAAACAATTTCTGAATCAGTATGATAGATAAAAGCATCCCAGAGTTATTAATGCATAAAGTGACACTGGTCAGATTTGCAAAAAATGGCCTGGTCCTTAAAGGGAGTCTGTCATCAAAGTCTCACCTTTTTAACCCTTCCCATAGCTTTCTAGCAGCCTTACAGTTAATAAAACCGGCAAAAAACAACTTAGTAGCATATGCAAATGAGGGCTCGCAAGTGCCCAGGGGCGGCGTTACCCTCGTAGGTGCCCAGCTAGCTCAGCCTTATTGTCGCTTCCCCCCGCCCATTCTTTCCCTCTGACCGCCCATCTACTTACTTCTTGTTTCGCCGAGATCTCGCCCTGCGCACTCAGTCCGTCGGCCGGCGCATGCGCACTGCGATGTCCATTCCTTGTACGGCATCACAGTAATTAATGCTCATGCGCCAGCTAACGGCGCGAAACCGGCGCATGCGCATTAATTACTGATCACTGAACTATGGCTTGTATTTGGTCCGATAAACTGTAAATAGTAATTTACAGAGAGCCACATCAAATATACTATGTGTATACGTAGTATACATAACAGTATAATGAAGGCCTATGGGTCCATTTGCACTTTCCTGACACATACAGTAACTGTACACTACAGACATTGTGTGAAAAGACCCTAAGACATGACATAAAATCAGACGTTCTGTGTGTGTCTCTGCTGTGTTCTCAAGATACATGTATACACGGCCTCCTCATCTTTACGCTGCTCTCACAATAAAAACATTACACTTGCACATAATCCAAACAGATTTTCCCACTGTGTAAATGTGAAACAGAAACAATTCATTTCTCAAACCTCACACCTAGAAACCTGTCAGTTCAAAAGAGGATTATGGCAGCCCCGTACAAACAGAATGAAAACAATCATTTTAGTTTTGAGGTGACATTCATTTTAATACTTTGCCATTTTCAAATATCATTGCCCTTCATCTTATTTATTTTATGACCTAGAGGTAAAATGTTTCTATGCACATAGTTTTCTACATAATTTCTGTATAATTGTATATTGGGTATTTTTGTATCTCTCTAAAATATGATATGCTTGAACTGAACATGAAAAACATGGAAGTCTATTTATGCAGTGGCGAATATGGATGAGCAAGAAAGGCAGTCTGGTGCGTTATGTTATTGTGTTACTGTCCAAAAATTATTTAAGCTAGTATTTTCTACATATAGCATATTTTATATATATATATATATATATATATATATATATTTTTATATATATATATATATATATATATATATATATATATATATATATCAGCACTCATTTCCCTGCAGGCAACTCTACAAAGAATCACTGGATTTCAGATAAGCTATAGCTATAAGGCTCTATTAACATCACTGCACTGTAAAAACTCCATAAAGAACATATCCATAGGCACCCAGCATATTCCAAAACAGTGTCTTGGGTCCTTTTATCATAAACTGGATCAGTATGTACTGTACAAAGCGTTGTCAACGTGGTAAATGTTACAATGGGAGTCAATGGCTGCCATATGCCACTATATGCCTAAACAATGTTATACGTCCTACTGAGGTACTGTATATGTCAAGGAGTAGTTGACAGTAGAAAAAAAAGTCATAGGCACAGAACCTAAAAGGAGTAATATATTTATCAAAACAGACCAATAAAACAACCCTAGTATACGACATGCAGCTTGTTCTGAACACAACTAAACAGTCCTAGAAAGAAAACATTATATTTGAGATTCCCTAATAAATAACATTCCATCCATCCTGGTGGTAACGGTGTTCGCACTAACAACACTGAATCATTTGGTGATTTCTTATTGTCACTCCCATAGAATAGGATGGCTGGTGGTATCAAAGAGCTTGTGTACCAGAGCAGTATGTTAAAGGGGGTCAGTCAATTGGAGATTTGCTGTTAAATCAGACACAAGCTCTTGTAGAACTTTCATTTAACAATCCATTGTTCTGGAGAAAATGAGCAGTTAAGGGTACTTTCACACTAGCGTCATTCTTTTCCGGTGTTGAGGGTCTCAATACCGGAAAAAAACGCTTCAGTTTCGTCCCAATGCATTCTTAATGGAAAGCAATCCGTTCAGTATGCATCAGGATGTCTCACATTCCGTTCCTTGTACGGTATTTGACCGGACAAAATACTGCAGCTTGCTGAAGTATTTTTTCCGGCCAAAATTCTGGAACACTACCGCACTTGCCGGATCCGGCATTAATTTCCATTGAAATGTATTAATGCCGGATCCGGTACCAAGTGTTCCGGAAATTTCCACATCACCAGACCCGGTTTTCCGGTCTGCGCATGCCTGTTCTTTCTAGCTTTGAAAAAGTTTAAATACCGTATCCGTTATTCTGGATGATACCGGAAAGACAGATCCGGTATTTCAATGAATAAGTCTAACGGATCTGGAAAAAAAAAGATATACGTTTGCATACGGATTTCCGGATCTGGCAGCCCAAGCCACTTTGTGCACCTTTGCTCCTCCTGTTTCCTCTGACAGCCATTCCCTCTCCTTCCTAAATAATAGGAAGATAGGACAGCTGAGATAACTATACAGGAAACTGACTTGGTCAATCAAGAAAGAGAAGGAAGGGCTGACAGAGGAAGCAGAAGGAGAAAATGTGCGCATGGTGGCAGGGGTGTAGCTAAAGGCTCATGGGCTCTGGTGCAAGAGTTCAGCTTGGGCCCCCCTTCCCTCAGTGCTTTGTGGCTAGGGTCAGGGAGGCACATTGCTTTCATGCTGCCTGAGACAAGAATTTAAACAGCCCATGCCAAGTTCTTGACCTAACCACTTCCCTCCAGACAGAGGTGTAACTTGACCAGCATGCACTTTCTATAATACCAGTGTCTTCTTATGTGGCACAAGGGTCTTTGGGCCCTCTCAGGCTCCTGGGCCCGGTAGAGACTGCTACCTCTGCACCCCCCATAGCTACGCCCCTGCACTGTGGCTTGGGACCACCCTTAACTACTTATTTGCATATACTGTAGATTAAAAGTGTTTTTTCTCCAGAATAAAGCAACAGGTCTATAAGTGAAAGGTATTATTACATTCAGCTGAGCTAGCTCTACAAAGTAGCGTGTCTGGTTTTACAGAACATCAGCATTGTACTGCTTTTAGTTGGACCCAGCTTTTACAAATTTGAGTATACACTTTGTGAAATGACACTTTACTAAATGACTAAACATGTGTATCCCTCAGGGTTAATTCACTGTAGACATTTTCAATGTCAAATATATTTAAATGTTGATGAGATTGTGGTTGATCTTTTTTTTAAGTACCTGAAATTTGCAGCTGTCCTGGTGAATCCTTCCCCTTTTTCAGGCTATACGTCAATACTTGTAAGTCTCCCCTTTCCCACTCAAAATAAACAGACATTAGTATGAACTGCATGAGTGAATGTTCTTATAATGACTGGAAAGAGGTTGTGAAACCAAGGAACCCATAAACACCGGGGAGATTCTGGAGAAAGCCCGAGGTAATGACACTCCATGTCTACATATGTAGATAATCAGAGTAAAGGGCGGGCATTGTCTAAACTTAGAAATTAGAACCTTGAGGATGGTGACCCATGAAGCAGTCACCCCAAATCTACACAGTCTGCAGATTTTGTTAACATTTTGCTAATCTCCAATGGTCACGTGGTTTGCCTAATCAGTTAACACTTGCTTAATTTGCAAACTGAGCTGACTTGGGGCTTTTTGCAAATCTTGTCCATGGCTCACTGTGCAGCAGCTGCAATGTGGGACAACCGCCTGAAGAAACCAACTTACTGAAGATGTCACCTACCAATAAATTTTTGTGGCATAGAGCTTTTCCTTTTTGCAACATTGCTGGCTAATCGGTCCAGTACCAGCGCCCGATTACTCCCCATTTCCGGTTTCATCTGCTTGGGTTCCTCAATAGCTATAACAGGAAAATGAACAAAATAATGAAATAGGCAAAGTGACATTTTACAAATACTGTATACAATTTACACAGCTGGTTGAGTAACTCTGTACAGCGTCTAAAGAAGGAGTACAAAGAATCTCTTAATGATCGTGGATATACGACACACATTCACGATCTGACGCAAGTGACCCTTAATGTATGTTGTCAGTAGTGATTGTAGGACTGGCTACCTAGTTGCTCTCTGCCAATGTTACCAGTTAACTAATGGTTACTAATATTTGATGAACATAAACGTATTTTGAGCCTGAAATTTTCTTGGCTAAGCAAATCCGCAAACTATAAAGAGTTGCTAAGGATACAGAGTGTAATGGACAAAGCTGGTGACAGTTCACAAGGTACACCATTGATATATCTTGCATGAAGGAACTGATACATAGCAAGCAATAAGAAGAATCTATTTTTACAAAGTCGGAGAAAGCCAGAGACCTAACAATTGCGGTCACAGGGGGTGCTCCCACCACAAGAGAAGAGAGCCAGATTCCCAGGCAGGCATTGGCTGCATTCCTCAGGATACAATAAGGCTACATGCACATGACCGTGCCATGACCGTGCCGTTTTTTACTAGCAATGCCACAAGGTCATGCACATATGGAAAATTTGAGGGGGGGGGGGGTCTAGTGTTAGCTCTTATGCACACGACCGTAGTTTGGGTCCGCATCCGAGCCGCAGTTTTGTTGGCTCGGATGCGGACCCATTCACTTTATTGGGGCCAAAAAAGATGCGGACAGAACTCAGTGTGCTGTCCGCATCCGTTGCACCGTTCCGTGGCCCCGCAAAAAAAAATATAGCATGTCCTATTCTTGTCAGTTTTGCGGACAAGAATAGGCATTTCTACAATAGGCCGCCCGTTCCGTTCCGCAAATTGCGGAAGGCACACAGACGGCTTCCGTTTTTTTGCAGATCCGCGATTTGTGGACCGCAAAAAACGGCACGGTCATGTGCATGTAGCCTTATTGTACAAAACACATAGCACACAAGCACTGTCTTATAATCCCCTCTGAGATGGGTGCACAGGTCATCTGCAAGCTGCCTTGTTTCTGACCACTTTTTGTGTCTTGTCAGTGTTTCCACTGAGCTGGTTTGAGGTTTTGTCTTCTGTCTCAATACAAGGCGAGAATACAGGTATCCACGCTGTATAATAGCAGGCATTGCTTCCTGTCCCTTCACATTTGTGGTCAGTGAAGGAAGGAGAGTGGAGAAAAGGGGGAGGAAAGCGCCTGTGCATATGACAAGGTTTGAGCATGCAAGATGGTTATCAAAGGCTGAGTCACGTTTTCTAGCAATATTACATAAAATGTTTTACATTTTTACTGTTTTCAAGACATGCTGTACCTGCAGAAATGTGCTATCTACCACTCGATCTCTGAATAACATTTGTTGTAATCTGATGAACTGTGAAAACTGTTCTGCTTTCATGGGAGGTGTCTTAAAGGGAACCAGTCACCTTAGAAATACGGTAGAGAGCAGGAGGAGCTGAACAGATTGATATATACTTTTGTGACTTTCTGACAGCTGTCAATCACTAAGTAGACTGCCCATTAGAGTAGACTGCCCCTTGGAATCTTAAACCCATGAAGATCATGGATTTAAATATACAAAAACTATTTATCAAACTGGTGTAAAGTAGAACTGGCTTAGTTGCCCATAGCAACCAATCAGATTCCACCTTTCATTTTTGACAGCTCCTTTGGAAAATGAAAGGTGGAATCTTGAGTGGTTCTACTTTACACCAGTTGGATAAATGACCCCATATATATCAATCTGCTCAGGTCCTATTGCTGGCAGACCATGCTCAGATGCACAAATTAGATAAAAGCTAACCTAATCCGCCAATAGCCATCTATAATGTATGGTCAAAATCAGTCAGAAACCGATTTTTCTGCAGTGAATTTTAATGTTTCTAACACAATATTCTCTGCTATCCCAAGGTAGTTTGCCTAGGCACAAAAAAAAAACGCTCCACCTGTGGTAACTCAAGATCAGAAAATGTGGAAGTAAAGGAGATTGGTTAAAACATGCCTCCCAGAAAACATATCCAACAGATATTATAGATGCAGCCTTCAATAAAGCTAAAACATTCACACAATCAGAATGTCTGGTAGGAACCAAAAAACAAAAGGACACGAAACGCAGTAACACTAATTTTTTAACCACCTATAATAACAAGCATACGGATATCCGGAGAGTCCTGTCCAGACACTGGTATATACTGAAAAAGGACCCCTTTCTGAATAAAGAATTAACTAAACAACCGTCTTTAGTTTTTAGAAGAGCAAGATCACTGAAAAATATGTTAGCCCCAAGTAAATTGAAAAATAGACGGGAACAAGTAGCCAGACCAGTCAGCTCCAAGACACCGGGGAGCTATAGGTGCAATAAATCGAGATGCCTTTGCTGCAGATCCCTAAACATCACCACATCTTTTTTGGGCCGAAATGATGAATCTTTTATAATTAAGGATGAATTGAATTGTGGATCATCAAACATCATTTATCTCATCACATGCCCATGTAACCTCCGCTATGTGGGGCACACTATACAAACCTTGCGCAATCGGCTCAATAAGCATAGATCTAATGTTAAGGCCTCATGCACACGACCATATTTTTTCACGGTCCGCAAAACGGGGTTCCGTAGGTCCGTGATCCGTGACCGTTTTTTCGTCCGTTGGTCTTCCTTGATTTTTGGAGGATTCACGGACATGAAAAAAAAGTCGTTTTGGTGTCCGCCTGGCTGTGCGGAGCCAAACAGATCCGTCCTGAATTACAATGCAAGTCAATGGGGACGGATCCGTTTGACGTTGACACAATATGGTGCAATTTCAAATGGATCCGTCCCCCATTGACTTTCAATGTAAAGTCAGGAGTTAATATACCATAGGATCTGAGTTTTCTCCAATCCGATGGTATATTTTAACTTGAAGCGTCCCCATCACCATGGGAACGCCTCTATGTTAGAATATACCATCGGATTTGAGTTACATCTGAAACTCAGATCCGACAGTATATTCTAACACAGAGGCGTTCCCATAGTGATGGGGACGCTTTTAGTTAGAATATACTACGAACTGTGTACATGACTGCCCCCTGCTGCCTGGCAGCCCCCGATCTTTTACAGGGGGCTGTGATCAGCACAATTAACCCTTCAGGTGCCGCACCTGAAGGGGTTAATTGTGCGTATCATAGCCCCCTGTAAGAGATCAGGGGCTGCCAGGCAGCAGGGGGCAGACCCCCCTCCCTCCCCAGTTTGAATATCATTGGCGGCCAGTGTGCGCCCCCCCCCGCCCCCCTCTATTGTAATATCATTGGTGGCCAGTGTGCGCCCCCCCTCCCTCTATTGTAATATCATTGGTGGCCAGTGTGCGGCTCCCCCGCCACCCCCCTCTGTTGTAATATCATTGGTGGCCAGTGTGCGACCTCCGTTGCCCCCCTCCCCCCCTCTATTGTAATTTCATTGGTGGCCAGTGTGCAGCCTCCGTCGGCCCCCCTCCCCCTCTCTATTGTAATTTCATTGGTGGCCAGTGTGCGGCCTCCGTCGGCCCCCCTCCCCCCCTCTATTGTAATTTCATTGGTGGCCAGTGTGCGGCCTCCCCTTCCCCCCCCTCCCTCCCTGCCCGATCATTGGTGGCAGCGAAGAGTTCCGATCGGAGTCCCAGTTTAATCGCTCTGGGGCTCCAATCGGTAACCATGGCAACCAGGACGCTACTGCAGGCCTGGTTGCCATGGTTACTTAGCAATATTACAATATTAGAAGCATCATACTTACCTGCTGCGCTGCCTGTGACCGGCTGGGAGCTCCTCCTACTGGTAAGTGACAGATCATTAAGCAATGCGCCGCATAGACCTGTCACTTACCGGTAGGAGGAGCTCCCGGCCGGACACAGACAGCACAGCAGGTAAGTATGATGCTTCTAATATTGCTAAGTAACCATGGTAACCAGGCCTGCAGTAGCGTCCTGGTTGCCATGGTTACCGTTCGGAGCCCCAGAGCGATTAAACTGGGACTCCGATCGGAACTCTCCGCTGCCACCAATGATGGGGGGGGGGGGGGGGGGAGAGGGGAGGCCGCACACTGGCCACCAATGATATTAATACAATAGAGGGGGGGGGGGGCGGGGGGGCGCACGCTGGCCACCAATGATATTACAATAGAGGGAGGGGGGGTGGCCGCACACTGGCCACCAATGATATTACAATAGAGGGGGGGGGGTGGCCGGGGGAGGCCGCACACTGGCCACTAATGATATTACAATAGAGGGAGGGGGGGTGGCCGGGGGAGGCCGCACACTGGCCACCAATGATATTACAATAGAGGGAGGGGGGGCGGGGGAGGCCGCACACTGGCCACCAATGATATTACAATAGGGGGAGGGTGCTGCCAGGCAGCAGGGGGCAGTCATGTACACAGTTCGTAGTATATTCTAACTAGAAGCGTCCCCATCACTATGGGAACGCCTCTGTGTTAGAATATACTGTCGGATATGAGTTTTCACGAAGTGAAAACTCATCTCTGAAAAAGCTTTTATGCAGACGGATCTTCGGACTATATATTTTACTCACGCTTTTATGCAGACGGATTACACTATATATTTTACCCACGTTTTATAGTCATAACGCACTATACCTACTTATTTATACCCTCCATTTTTTATAAGGATTACTACACTGCTCAAAAAAATAAAGGGAACACAAAAATAACACATCCTAGATCTGAATTAATTAAATATTCTTCTGAAATAATTTGTTCTTTACATAGTTGAATGTGCTGACAACAAAATCACACAAAAATGAAAAAATGGAAATCAAATTTTTCAACCCATGGAGGTCTGGATTTGGAGTCACCCTCATAATTAAAGTGGAAAAACACACTACAGGCTGATCCAACTTTGATGTAATGTCCTTAAAACAAGTCAAAATGAGGCTCAGTAGTGTGTGTGGCCTCCACGTGCCTGTATGACCTCCCTACAACGCCTGTGCATGCTCCTGATGAGGTGGTGGACGGTCTCCTGAGGGATCTCTTCCCAGACCTGGACTAAAGCATCTGCCAACTCCTGGACAGTCTGTGGTGCAAGACAGTTGGTGGATAGAGCGAGACATGATGTCTCAGATGTGCTCAATTGGATTCAGGTCTGGGGAACGGGTGGGCCAGTCCATAGCATCAATGCCTTCGTCTTGCAGGAATTGCTGACACACTCCAGCCACATGAGGTCTAGCATTGTCTTGCATTAGGAGGAACCCAGGGCCAACCGCACCAGCATATGGTCTCACAAGGGGTCTGAGGATCTCATCTCGGTACCTAATGGCAGTCAGGCTACCTCTGGCGAGCACATGGAGGGCTGTGCGGCCCTCCAAAGAAATGCCACCTCACACCATTACTGACCCAATGCCAAACCGGTCATGCTGGAGGATGTTGCAGGCAGCAGAACGTTCTCCACAGCGTCTCCAGACTCTGTCACGTCTGTCACATGTGCTCAGTGTGAACCTGCTTTCATCTGTGAAGAGCACAGGGCGCCAGTGGCGAATTTGCCAATCTTGGTGTTCTCTGGCAAATGCCAAACGTCCTGCACGGTGTTGGGCTGTAAGCACAACCCCCACCTGTGGATGTCGGGCCCTCATATCACCCTCATGGAGTCTGTTTCTGACCGTTTGCGCAGACACATGCACATTTGTGGCCTGCTGGAGGTCATTTTGCAGGACTCTGGCAGTGCTCCTCCTGTTCCTCCTTGCACAAAGGCGGAGGTAGCGGTCCTGCTGCTGGGTTGTTGCCCTCCTACGGCCTCCTCCACATCTCCTGATGTACTGGCCTGTCTCCTGGTAGCGCCTCCATGCTCTGGACACTACGCTGACAGACACAGCAAACCTTCTTGCCACAGCTCGCATTGATGTGCCATCCTGGATAAGCTGCACTACCTGAGCCACTTGTGTGGGTTGTAGACTCCGTCTCATGCTACCACTAGAGTGAAAGCACTGCCAGCATTCAAAAGTGACCAAAACATCAGCCAGGAAGCATAGGAACTGAGAAGTGATCTGTGGTCACCACCTGCAGAACCACTCCTTTATTGGGGGTGTCTTGCTAATTGCCTATAATTTCCAACTGTTGTCTATCCCATTTGCACAACAGCATGTGAAATTGATTGTCACTCAGTGTTGCTTCCTAAGTGGACAGTTTGATTTCACAGAAGTGTGATTGACTTGGAGTTACATTGTGTTGTTTAAGTGTTCCCTTTATTTTTTTGAGCAGTGTATATTATTCTTAACAGTTATATGCAAATATTACATTCTGCTTTCAAGTATTACATCTGACTTACCTGTACCCAAAACATTCTTTATTTTAACAAAGATCACTGTATTTCTTAAAGAAGTGTAACACAAGTATCGTTTGTATTTCACTTTATTTTATAGCACCATCATGGTTATTGCAGTATAAAATGAGTTTATTTGAGCTAGCTCTCTCTTGTTAGGAACGGACGTAACTCGCTCCTCCCAGCCAATCTCACACTCCCCCTCTCTGACGTGGCATCAGCTTCTGGTTGCCGAGAGACAGGGTGTGACGTACGCAGCCGCTGGACCACGTGACCGGCCGCTGGACCATGTGACCGGCCGTCCCCTGATACGGCCACACTTCCCTTGTTGCCGCCTCCAGCTGACGGAGGTCATGTGCTGCGCAACGGGTCACATGATCTCATCACATGACTCTCCAAGGTCCTGCGCCCACATAGACTTCCCGGAATTGTTAGCCTCATGTTTAACTTAGAATTAGAGATCGCACCACTGTGATGGTCGATCCTATGAGTAAGGACTCAGAGTGAACTGAATAAAAGTTCGTTTTTAAGTCTGTACACAATTTTTCCCCTGCCCTTTGCTGAGCTTTGAGAGCTCTCCCAGCACTGCCCACTGACCCGCCCCCTCCCGCCCTCTTTGTTTTTGGCGTTTTTTTACAATGTATTTAAATGTATGCAATTTTGCTTTTATGTATGCAAGTCAATTGTACCTGAAGAAGGGGTATATCCCCGAAACGCGTTGTGCCTCCATTTATTGGAGATACTACTTTTTACCCATTTAAGATGTTATTACCCTATGGTGCGCCATTTTTTGGTTCTACAGTGGAAGGAAGCCTGCTTTTATTATCCCAGAAAACATGACTTTTCAGCTACACAGTTTACACTCACCAGACTCGCTAACATTTTGCAAAAAAACACGACATCGCTCCTTGTGTTCCTCCAGAGAGCTGCGCTGCTTATAGCTACGTCCACAGAATTCACATTTGAAAGGTTTCTCCACTACAGTCAGAAAAGAAACTTGCTGTCATATCTTTATAACTCAGAAAAATGTTTATGCATGGGTATAAACCCACCTTGTGCTAACAACACATATTAAATTGACACTTGCACTTTCAACAAACTGCATAAATTAGTATTACAGATGAATATAAGAATTCAGTCTCCTTTTATCACCCTCTTCCCATTCTAAACTGTTCACTCACTCTGGACTCCCTGCTAAGGGCTCATGCACACTACCGTAGCTTGTTTTGCGGTCCGCAAATCACGGATACCAGCAGTGTGAGTTCCGCATTTTGCAGAATGGAACATCTGTCCCATAATAGAACAGTCCTATCCGTATCCGTAAATGGACAAGACTAGGACATGTTCTATTTTTTGCAGGTGCAACAGAATGGACATACAGATGCATACAGCACACTGAAGTGAATGGGTCCGCATTTGACCTGCAACAAATGCAGATCGGATGTGGACAAAAACAACGTTCGTGCGCATGACCCTTAAGGCCCCAAGCTGGGTAACAAATTGAATTGGTAAGAGGTCTTCACACGTGGCAGATTTGTTGCACAAATTTTACACTACTGAAAATCTGTTTCATTCAAGTGAATGAGGCTATTTTGTCGGGACGCACATGGATTTCTGCAAGTCCCATTCAGATGAATGGAACCGATTTTCAGTTGCGGAAAATTCCTGTAGCAAATCTGCCATGTGTGAAGGCACTATTACAGGTTCATATAATTTTTTACCCAGCTGAATGACAAATCTGTCTGTGGATAGGGGATAACTTGCCACAACCTGAATACCCTGCTAATTTTGCATAATCAAAGTGGTAAGCATGTTGTGTAAAACAAAAAGGTACAACCCCCCCAAAAAAAATCCACTTTAGTTTCAGGCTTTAATGAAACAAAACAGGAAAAATGTAAACGGGGGGAAGTGTGAATTCTTTGGCACATACTTTACTCCTAAGTACTTTATTCACATCAATACTGTTCAGTAGTTCTCTATAATGTCTGTTGGTGCTTCTGAGTGAGAGAGTTGGGAGAAGGATCCTCTGTTCTCCATGTGCAGTGTATAGGGGACATGAAAGCAGCTAGTCTCCACCCAATAGCTCAGGGAAAATTGACAATTAGAGATGGAGCCTGCAGAGGTGAATTATAGTGGCCACAAATAGTGATATTTCTCAAGTACATATGACATTTTATTCTGAAAAGTCACCTGTAAATGTAGGCAGAATTTAAATTACTGAGGGAAATGACAAGGACTGGTATGCTCACCCGAATGTGTGCGGAGATGTCCAGACAAGGCATCTCTCCTTTGGCAGGCATAGCTGCACAAGTGACACTTAAAAGGCTTCTCTCCAGTGTGTAGCTTGCCATGTCGGAGCAAGTTCCCCTTCTGGGTGAATGAAGCTCCACATTGATTGCACTGGAAAGGACGTTCCCCTGAAATAGGAAAACATAGGTTGTGAGAAAGAGGAGCAAGTCTAACCTGAAATAGCAGAGGCAATAAATTCTAACTGCAAGGCACTGACCATCAACATTATAAGGAACATCACCTTAAATTGGACCTTCACTTTGGAGGCCCCTGGGCTCATATACTAGGGAACTGCATCATGTGAAACTACTCATACTTTCATAGACAGAATTATGTCTGCTATTAGCATGTGTGAAGCTATAGTGGAAACCTGCTGAAATCAAACAAAACATATTTGATAACAGCTCATGTAATTATACTCAATGACATTGGGGAAATATACCTGTATGGCTTCTTTTGTGCACTAGTAAAACGTTGAGGCTGTTGCATGCTAGTCCACAAATGTCACAGTACAGCTTCCCCAGGTTGGGTCTGTTGAGATCATATGATGTGTCATGTCGATCCAGCTGGATGCTGTTGTAGGGTGCACACTCTGCTCCATATCCATAGGATAAATCAATACCTTCTGACTGCTTGGCTGCTCCTGCCTCTGCAGATTCATTTTTTATCTTTATTATATTCTCTGCTAATGCAAAGATATACATAGATCTCAGTAAATTTAACATATAGTTGAATTCAATCATCTATATCTACCATAATTTCATTTACAATCATATATCTTTATAACGTTTGGTGCTCTATTTTAATTATATAGAAACAGAATTAGAAGATTAGATGCTGGTGGTGGTGGGAGTTTAGGGACTCAACAAAACTGTGTTATTATGGAATTCAATGTATGAACGGTATGCAGAAGCTCTTAAGCTCCCTCTAGTGGTTACTGCAGGTAGCCATCATGTTATCTTCCAAAACTAATTCTGTAGTAACATAGTTTATAAGGCTGAAAAAGATATCTGTCCATCCAGTTCAGCCTGTTATCATGCAAGTTGATCCAGAAGAAGGCAAAAAGACTCCTGTGAGGTAGAAGGGTTTTTATTATTTTTTTCTGTTACGGCGCTCACCACATAGGAAATTTTTTTGATAGTTTAATAGTTTGGACTTTTCAGACGTGGCGATATGTAATATGTTTATTTATTTATTGCTATATGTAAAATTGGGAAAAGGGGTGATTTATAATTAATATTTTGGTGTTTTTTTTAAACTTTTTTTTAAAAAACTTTTTATTTAACCTGTTCCGGACATAGGGCGAGCAGGCACCTTGGCTAAATGCGAGGGGGGGGTCCTGTGACCTCCCCGTGTAGGCGATCGCAGCAAACCGCAGGTAAATTCAGACCTGCGGTTTGCTGCATTTCCGGGTTATTCGGGTCTCTGGGGACCCGATAACCCGGAACAGGATGGTGATCGGTGGTGTGATAATACACCACCAATCACCATTCTGCGATCCTGAGAGGTGATGGTGACATCACCTCTCAGGATCGCTCTCATTGGTCGGCTGCAGGGGCGGGAGGTTCAAATCATCGCAGCGCTCCTCTCTTCCTCCTTTTGTGTCCGAGAGCCTGAAGAGAGAGGAGCGCTGCGTCGTGTCTCAGAGCCAGCACCCCCCATCTGTGCAGAGATCAGGATCCAGCCAGCACCCCATCTGTTCCCCAGCACCACCAGATATTTAGGGAAAGGCTAGGGGCAAGTTAGATTAGGCAGGGATATTTAGGGAAAGTTAGTTGAAGAAAAAAAAAGTTACTGATTGCATCACCCTAAATCGGGTGTCTGGGGTCCACAGCACAGCTGTGTGACCCTAGACCCCCCAGGGGTGCTGCAGCTTGCCCCCTCTCCCCCCCACAACTTTTTGGGGGTGCAGTCAGTTTTTTGTGTGCGTACGCTGACTGTGGCCGGCACTCTAAGGCCTCATGCACACGACCGTTGTGCCGTTTTCCCTTTTTTTTTTCGCGGACACATTGACTTTCAATGGGTCCGTGGAAAAATCGGAAAATGCACCGTTTTGCAGCCGCATCCGTGATCCTTGTTTCCTGTCCGTCAAAAAAATAGGACCTGTCCTATTTTTTTGACGGACAAAAGTTCACGGACCCATTCAAGTCAATGGATCCGTGAAAGAACACGGATGCACACAAGATTGGCATCCGCGTCCGTGATCCGTGGCCCATAGGTTACTTTCAAGACGGATCCGAAGATCCGTCTGCATAAAAGCTTTTTCAGAGCTGAGTTTTCACTTTGTGAAAACTGAAATCCGACAGTATATTCTAACACAGAGGCGTTCCCATAGTGATGGGGACGCTTCTAGTTAGAATATACTACGAACTGTGTACATGACTGCCCCCTGCTGCCTGGCAGCACCCGATCTCTTACAGGGGGCTGTGATCCGCACAATTAACCCCTCAGGTGCAGGTTAATTGTGCATATCATAGCCCCCTGTAAGAGATCAGGGGCTGCCAGGCAGCAGGGGGCAGACCCCCCTCCCTCCCCAGTTTAAATTTCATTGGTGGCCAGTGCGGCCCCCCCGCCTCCATTGTATTATTTTCATTGGTGGCACAGTGTGCGCCCCCCCCCGGCCCCCCCTCTATTGTATTATTTTCATTGGTGGCACCGTGTGCGGCCCCCCCCCCCCGAAACCCCCTTCCCTCCCTCTATTGTATTATTTTCATTGGTGGCACCGTGTGCGGCCCCCCCTCCTCCCTCTATTGTATTATTTTCATTGGTGGCACAGTGTGCGGCCCCACCCCCCCGGCCCACCCTCCCTCCTTCTATTGTATTATTTTCATTGGTGGCACAGTGTGCAGCCTCCCCTCTCCCCCCCCCCCCCCCGATCATTGGTGGCAGCGGAGAGTTCCGATCGGAGTCCCAGTTTAATCGCTGGGGCTCCGATCGGTAACCATGGCAACCAGGACGCTACTGCAGTCCTGGTTGCCATGGTTACTTAGCAATATTAGAAGCATCATACTTACCTGCTGCGCTGTCTGTGACCGGCCGGGAGCTCCTCCTACTGGTAAGTGACAGATCATTAAGCAATGCGCTGCACAGACCTGTCACTTACCAGTAGGAGGAACTCCCGGCCGGTCACAGACAGCGCAGCAGGTAAGTATGATGCTTCTAATATTGCTAAGTAACCATGGCAACCAGGACTGCAGTAGCGTCCTGGTTGCCATGGTTAACGATCGGAGCCCCAGCGATTAAACTGGGACTCCGATCGGAACTCTCCACTGCCACCAATGATCGGGGGGGGGGGGGGAAGAGGGGAGGCCGCACTGTGCCACCAATGAAAATAATACAATAGAGGGAGGGGGGGCCGGGGCCGCACACTGGCCACCAATGAAAATAATACAATAGAGGGAGGGAGGAGGGGTCGGGGGGGGGGGGGGGGGGGCGCACACTGGCCACCAATGAAAATAATACAATAGAGGGAGGGAGGGGGGGCCGGACACTGTGCCACCAATGAAAATAATACAATAGAGGGAGGGAGGGAGGCCGCACACTGGCCAACAATGAAAATAATACAAAAGAGGGAGGGAGGGGGGGCCGGGGGGTTGCCCGCACACTGGTCACCAATGAAAATAATACAATAGAGGGAGGGAGGGGCCGCACACTGTGCCACCAATGAAAATAATACAATAGAGGGAGGGAGGGGGGGCCGAGGTTTTTTTTTTTCATGTCCGTGGCTCCTCCAAAAATCAAGGAAGACCCACGGACGAAAAAACGGTCACGGATCACGGACCAACGGAACCCCGTTTTGCGGACCGTGAAAAAATACTGTCCTGTGCATGAGGCCTTAGCATCCGGCCACTGTGCGCGAATCGTACACCCCACCGCTGATCAACTTCGGACGGTTGATCAGCGATTTAGATTTTTTTTTTTTTAAAAGTCACATTATTTTAGTTAGTCTCTTTTTTTTGTCTGTTAGGTTTAGGCCTCATGCACACGACCGTATTTTGTTTCCGTGTCCGATCCGTTTTTTTTGCGGATAGGATACGGACCCATTCATTTCAATGGGTCCGCAAAAAAACACCGTGTGCTGTCCGCATCAGTATGTTCGTTCCGTTGCTCTGCAAAAAAAAATAGTGCATGTCCTATTTTTTTCTAGTTTGCGGACAAGGATAGGCATTATTACAATGGATCCGCAAAAAAAATGGATCCGCCCAAAAAAACGGATGCCATATGGAACGTCATCCGTTTTTTTTTGCGGACCGCAAAACATATACGGTCGTGTGCATGTAGCCTTAGGGTGAGTTCGCGAACAACCGTGCCCCCATACACACGCACACCAAATAAAGTTTAACACGCACGCACACACACACGCAGACACACACTCCCCTATGGCCCGCCGGATGTTCTTGGCCGAGGAGGCATACGGCCAGCTTGCCTCCGAGTCTGAGAGTCCCAGTGAGGACGAGGATGACCCCACTTTCCTTTTGTCATCCGCGTCCTCCTCATCATCTAGCGATGATGATAAGCCCCCAAGGCGGCGGAGACACCGCCAGGCGGAGCAAGGTGACCGCCATGCTAGGAACCCTGTGACCCACCCTAGTACGAGCAGCTCTGGGGCTCGTACTAGTTTTCCGGCCCACCAGTTAAATCCACCGGAGCCCCCTGCTGGTGAACTTGTCTGGTATACCGCAGAGCGTTATGAGCCCGTGATTCCTGATTTTGTAGGCCAATCAGGAATCCAGATTTCCACAGTGGTCTTCACTGAATACGACTTTTTTAGTCTTTTTTTCAGTGACCACTTTGTAAATCTAATGGTGGAGCAAACAAACCTGTACGCCCAACAGTTTGTTGCTCAACACCCGGGCTCCTTTTTGGCTAGGTCCGGTGGCTGGACTCCGGTCAGTGCAGCCAAGATGAGGACATTTTGGGGCCTCGTGCTGCATATGGGCCTAGTCAAGAAACCTAGTGTCAGGCATTACTGGAGTGGCGACGTCCTCTACCAGGCCCCACTTTACAGTACGGCCATGACACGCTCCCAGTTGGAGGCCATCCGGAAATGCCTGCATTATTCAGATAATGCAGCATGGTCCCCCCCCAAGGTGATCCTGCCTATGACCGCCTGTACAAAAACAGGCCGGTCATCGATCACTTTGGGGCCAAATTTGTACAGGCCTATGTACCTGGAAGGGAGGTCGCGGTTGATGAATCTCTCATTGCGTTCAAGGGGAGACTCCATTTCCGCCAGTATGTTCCCTCTAAGCGGGCGAGGTATGGCGTGAAGCTGTACAAACTTTGTGAGAGTACCTCAGGGTACACTTACAAGTTTCGTGTGTACGAGGGGCGAGATTCCCGTATTCAATCCCAAGAATGTCCCCCCACTCTGGGTGTTAGCGGGAAACTTGTGTGGAACCTTATACACCCACTGCTAGATAAGGGTTACCACCTGTACGTGGATAACTTTTATACTAGTATCCTCTTGTTCCAGTCCCTCGCTGCCAAATCCACGTCCGCTTGTGGGACCGTGCAGAAAAATCAACGCGGCCTCCTTACCTACCCCCTCCAGGTACCTATCCCCAGGGGTGAGACCCATGCCCTTACCACTGGAAACCTGTTGCTGGTCAGATATGAGGACAAGAGGGATGTCCTTGTACTGTCCACAATTCATGGTAACGGCATCACCCCTGTCCCTGTGCGAGGTACCGCGGCAACGGTCCTCAAGCCCGATTGTATCGTCGACTACAATCGGTATATGGGAGGAGTTGATCTCTCTGATCAAGTCCTCAAGCCATATAATTCCATGCGCAAAACCCGGGCATGGTACAAAAAAGTTGCGGTCTACTTGGTACAGGTTACCTTGTACAACTCTTTTGTGCTGTCCCGGAGTGCTGGCAACACAGGGACATTCCTCCAGTTCTATGAGGCAGTCCTCAAGGACCTGATCTTTTCTGACCGGGAAAGAGCAGGCCGGAGTACCTCGGGAACTGGAGGCGCCCGGATCGTCCCTGGCCAACACTTTCCAGGTGTGGTCCCCCATACTGGAAAGAAGGGACGGACCCCAAAAAAGTGCAGAGTATGGCACAGGAGGGGGATACGGAAGGACACCACTACTCAGTGTGACACGTGCCCTGATCATCCGGGCCTCTGCATTATTGGATGCTTCAGGGAGTACCACACTTCCATGGAGTACTAAATTTACACTCACCTAAAGAATTATTAGGAACACCTGTTCTATTTCTCATTAATGCAATTATCTAGTCAACCAATCACATGGCAGTTGCTTCAATGCATTTAGGGGTGTGGTCCTGGTCAAGACAATCTCCTGAACTCCAAACTGAATGTCAGAATGGGAAAGAAAGGTGATTTAAGCAATTTTGAGCGTGGCATGGTTGTTGGTGCCAGACGGGCCGGTCTGAGTATTTCACAATCTGCTCAGTTACTGGGATTTTCACGCACAACCATTTCTAGGGTTTACAAAGAATGGTGTGAAAAGGGAAAAACATCCAGTATGCGGCAGTCCTGTGGGCAAAAATGCCTTGTTGATGCTAGAGGTCAGAGGAGAATGGGCCGAATGATTCATGCTGATAGAAGAGCAACGTTAACTGAAATAACCACTCGTTACAACCGAGGTATGCAGCAAAGCATTTGTGAAGCCACAACACGCACAACCTTGAGGCGGATGGGCTACAACAGCAGAAGACCCCACCGGGTACCACTCCTCTCCACTACAAATAGGAAAATGAGGCTACAATTTGCACAAGCTCACCAAAATTGGACTGTTGAAGACTGGAAAAATGTTGTCTGGTCTGATGAGTCTCGATTTCTGTTGAGACATTCAAATGGTAGAGTCCGAATTTGGCGTAAACAGAATGAGAACATGTATCCATCCTCTGATGGCTACTTCCAGCAGGATAATTCACCATGTCACAAAGCTCAAATCATTTCAAATTGATTTCTTGAACATGACAATGAGTTCACTGTACTAAAATGGCCCACAGTCACCAGATCTCAACCCAATAGAGCATCTTTGGGATGTGGTGGAACGGGAGCTTCGTGCCCTGGATGTGCATCCCTCAAATCTCCATCAACTGCAAGATGCTATCCTATCAATATGGGCCAACATTTCTAAAGAATGCTATCAGCACCTTGTTGAATCAATGCCACGTAGAATTAAGGCAGTTCTGAAGGCAAAAGGGGGTCCAACACCGTATTAGTATGGTGTTCCTAATAATTCTTTAGGTGAGTGTATATCCCAATTTAGCCACTGACAATCGGAAAAAAAAAAGTTCTCAGACTTGAGACACAAACTAAAAAATTTTTTTCCCAAAAATATTATTTTGTAAAACTAAAATAAAAAAAATAGACATATTAGGTATCGGCGCGTCTGTAATAATCTGCTCTATAAAAATACCCCCCCTAACCCCTCAGATGAACACGGTCAAAAAAATAAATAAAAACGGTGCAAAAAAAAGTTTTTTTTTGTCAACTTACATCACAAAAGTTGTAATAGCAAGCGATCAAAAAGTCATATGCCCCCCAAAATAGTGCCAATAAAACTGTCCTCTCATCCCGCAAAAAATGAGCCCCTACCTAAGATAATTGGCTAAAAACAAAAAAAAAAAGACTCTTAGACTATAGAGATACTAAAATATTTTTTTGGTTTGTTTATAAAAAGATAATATAGTGTAAAACATTAAAAAAAAGTAGACATATTAGGTATCGCCGCGTCCGAAAGAATCTGCTCTATAAAAATACCCCCCTAACCCCTCAGATAAACACGGTAAAAAAATAAAAACAATGCGAAAAAAGCAATTTTTTGGCAAATTTTTCATTTTAATCCGTTTTTTTCCAATAACAAAACTTAAAGGGCTTCTGTCACCCCACTAAACTGTTTGTTTGTTTTTTGGTTACTTTTAATCCCTATACTGCGATTTATGCATACATACTGTAATTAATCATTTTGGTTCAGCAGTACTTTTAAAAGTTCGTACTTTTAAAATATGCAAATTACCTTGCTACCAGCAAGTAGGGCGGCTACTTGCTGGTAGCAGCCGCATCCTCCTATCCTAAAGACGCCCCCTCCGCATGTTGATTGACAGGGCCAGCGGACGGGATCTCTCTCTGCTGGCCCTGTTTGCATTCAAAATCTGGCGCCTGCCCCGTACCTGTCTTCAGTCGGCGCAGGCGCACTGAGAGGCGGACGCTCGCTCGGCCGCTCCATCCTCAATGCGCCTGCGCCGATGACTTCACATCTACACCTGGTGCAGGCACATTGAGAAGGGGGGCGCTCGCTCGGCGCTCCTTCCTCAATGCGCCTGCGCCGGGTGTAGATGTGACGTCATCGGCGCAGGCGCATTGAGGATGGAGCGGCCGCCTCTCAGTGCGCCTGCGCCGACTGAAGACAGGTACGGGGCAGGCGCCAGATTTTGAATGCAAACAGGGCCAGCAGAGAGAGATCCCGTCCGCTGGCCCTGTCAATCAACATGCGGAGGGGGTGTCTTTAGGATAGGAGGATGCGGCGGCTACCAGCAAGTAGCCGTCCTACTTGCTGGTAGCAAGGTAATTTGCATATTTTAAAAGTAAGTTTTTAACATAATCTGCTGAACCAAAATGATTAATTACAGTATGTATGCATAAATCGCAGTATAGGGATTAAAAGTAACCAAAAAAAAAAACTGTTTAGTGGGGTGACAGAAGCCCTTTAATATTTATTACCCTCATACTGCAGTTTATAGAAACTCCCCATATGTGGTCGTAAACTGCTGTATGACCAAACGGCAGGGCGCAGAAGGAAAGGAACGCCGTATGGTTTCGGGAAGGCAGATTTTGATGGCCTTTTTTGTTTGGCACCATGTCCCATTTGAAGCCCCCCTGATGCACCCCTAGAGTAAAAACTCCATAAAAGCAACCCATCGAAGAAACTACACCCCTCAAGGTATTAAAAACAGATTTTACAAACGTTAACCCTTCTAGTGTTCCACAAGAGTTATTGGCAAATGGAGATGAAATTTCAGAATTTCTATTTCTGGTAACCTTGCCTCACAAAAATGTAATATAGATAAACCAAAAATCATATGTACCCTAAAAATAGTCCCAACAAAACTGCCACCTTATCCCGTAGTTTCCAAAATGGGGTCACTTTTATGGAGTTTCTACTCTAGGGGTGCATCAGGGGGGCTTCAAATGGGACATGGTGTAAATAAACCCGTCCAGCAAAATCTGCCTTCCAAAAACCATACGGCGCACCTTTCCCTCTACGCCCTACTGTGTGCCCGTACACTAGTTTTTTTGGCCACATATGGGGTGTTTCTGCAAACTACAGAATCGGGGCAATAAATATAGCATTTTGTTTGGCTGTTAACCCTTGCTTTGTTACTGGAAAAATGGATTAAAATGGAAAATCTGGCAAAAAATCTAAATTCTGAAATTTTATTTCTATTTGCCATTAACTCTTGTGGAACACCTAAAGTGTTATCGACGTTTGTAAAATCAGTTTTGAATACCTTGAGGGGTGTAGTTTCTAGAATGGGGTCATTTTTGGTGGTTTCTATTATGTAAGCCTCACAAAGTGACTTCAGACCTGAACTGGTCCCTAAAAATTGGGTTTTTGAAAATTTCAAGATTTGCTTCTAAACTTCTAACCGTTGTAACGTCCCCAAAAACTAAAATATTCCCAAAATGATCCAAACATGAAGTAGACATACTACGTTTTAAAGTTATCACCACTTAAAGTGACACTGGTCAGATTTGCAAAAAAAGTAGCGTCCTGGCTGCCATGGTAACTGATCGAAGCCCCAGGATTACACTGCTGGGGCTCCAATCAGAAGCTGCCACTGCACCACCACTGAGGAGGAGGGGAGGGGAACCTGTGGCCATTGCCACGAATGACTTTAATACTGGGGGGGGGGGGGGGTGCACTGCGCCACCAATGTTTTTAATTAACTTTTAATACAGATACAGGAGGTGGGTGCGGCAGAATCACATAGCCGGCACCTGACCTCTGATAGCGAGCTGGGATCACCGGCAGTTAACCCTTCAGGTGCCGCACCCACCTCCTGTATCTGAAAGAGGACCTTTTATGGGTCCGGACTTTATTAACTAAGTAGGAGGACATGTAGAGCGGTGCCCAGCTGTCCAATCGCAGCGCAGAGTGTCACAGCTAGGGAGAAGGTGTTTTTTTTTTTCTCCCTGGCTGTGACGCTCTGCGCAGTGATTGGACAGCGCTACAGCCAGGGAGAAGGAACACCCTGGGAGAAAAGCTGATGTCTCCTCCCTGGTGTTCCGATAGTAGTAATTAGCATACAGCGCGGGAGACGGTAACAGGGGCCAGAGCGGGCAAATGGAGCGGCGCCCAGGAATAATAGTAAGTGCAGGGAGATCCCTGGACGCGGCTCTACATGTCCTGCTACTTAGTTAATAAAGTCCGGACCCATGAAAGGTCCTCTGGTTAATTATCATTGGTAGCAGGAACGCTCTCCTTCCTTCCCGCTGTACGGCCGCCCGCTGTGTGTGATGTGCGCGTCGGGCGCGAATGCGACTGGCGTCTCCGCTCCTCTGTATTGCCCCGGCCCAGCAATCAATCTTCCAGGGCCCAGTCCTGGGCCGCGGCCCCGCAGTTGGGGACTGCTGTCCTAATGCATGGCATCCCATTCTTCTTGAAGGGTGGCCCTTAGGTCATTGAGGTTCTGGGGTACAGAGTTACGAGCCTCTACACGGCCACTCAGCTGATCCCATAGGTTTTCAATGGGACTCAGGTGTGGAGAATGTGCAGGCCACTCCATTTGAGGTACCCCATTCTCCAGCAGCCATTCCCTCATGAAGTGACCTCGATGAGCTGGCGCATTGTTGTCCATGAAGATTAAATTAGGCCTATGTGGTTCATACAGAGACACAATGGCTAGATTAATGATGTTATTCAAGTAGTATGGGCTTGTCACTGTACCATTCACAAAGTTTAGGGCAGTACTGTATTGACTTAGACACACCTGCCCAAACTGTAACACCACCGCCACCATAGGCTCGTCTGGTGACAACTGTAGGTGATGCATAGCGCTCTCCTTGACATCTCAAACATCGTTGGTGGCCATCATTTCTGCTCAGCGTGAATCAACTTTTATCAGGCACACTGGTCCCTCGTCCACCGTAGATGCTGCCTGGCACATGCAAGAAGATGACTCCTTTGGTCAGGTACTCTTGCAGGTCATCTAGCACACAGACCATGCTGATGTAATTGATTTCGAATGGTATGACGTGACACTTGGGTACTTCTCACCTCCCTTAAATATGCCTGGAGTTGTGCGGCATTCATCATCCGGTTCTGCAGGGCATTGTTCACAATGAAGCAGTCATCAGTGTGAGATATGGCCAAAGGACGTCCACTTCTATGCCTTTCTGTGACTCTTGCAGTCTCTTCATATCTCTGTTGCAACCTGCTGATGACATTCTGTGACACTCTAATATCAGTGGTCACTTCCGTCTGAGAACATCATGCTTGAAGCCTCTCAATGGGGAGGTACTTTTGATCAATTGTTAGGTGTCGTCTTGGACTTATGATGTCAAAATGTGAACAGCATGATGAGGAGTGACCCGTAAATCCCGCGCCTGCACCGTCCCATTTAATATTCGTCGCAGGCGCAGTGAGTGAAGGACGCGCTCCTGCTGCCAGCTTCCTCACTGCGTCTGCGCCGAAGGAAGCCGGCAGCAGGAGCGCGTCCTTCACTTCTAGATAACCTGGACCTGGGCGTGCCGAGTGGTGCTTAGACCGAGCATCTAGGTGCTGAAACAACGCCCTAATAGCACCTAGAGTCTCATTATCATATTTTAAAAGTCTTTATTTTAATAGAACGGTGGCAGGCAGGGAGTTATAAAGCATACTGTTATGTACTGCTGACATTAGCACATCGCTAATGTCAGTCAGCTACATAACGGTATTTCTCATAACAGAAACCCTTTAAGTTCACCTACAAAGGTAAGAGCGCATTTTAGGTTCATCATGAAATTTTACCCACAAGCCAAATATCCCTAAGTTTTTGTGAGTAGTGTATATCTGAGGCCTATACATTATATGTCTGATCCTGACATACAGCAACTAGTATGTTCATGCAGAACTATATAAAAGGGAGACTTGGAAACTGGGCTAATGCATCTGCTTTTTTCTATTCTTGATGTTTCAAAAACTGGAATACTGTGTTTGCTAGAGCTTTTCAGCTCCATCTGTTTTTCTTTTCTTTTTTTTCTTTTTATTATATCTCTTTTGTCTGGAATATCAGAGTATAAATCTCACAGATTTGACAATAACCCATGGTCCCTGAAAAGGGTGTTTTATTGGGCGTCTGTGAGCAAAACCGAATGCTTGGTAGAGAAGACGTAGATTTTCAATTACATTTCTTTATTTAGGGAGTGAACATGCCAAAAGTTGTACTATATAGCAGCTATATACAGTCAGGTCCATAAATATTGGGACATCGACACAATTCTAACATGTTTGCCTCTATACACCACCACAATGGATTTGAAATGAAACGAACAAGATGTGCTTTAACTGCAGACTGTCAGCTTTAATTTGAGGGTATTTACATCCAAATGAGGTGAACGGTGTAGGAATTACAACAGTTTGCATATGTGCCTCCCACTTGTTAAGGAACCAAAAGTAATAGGACAGAATCATAATCATAAATCAAACTTTCACTTTTTAATACTTGTTTGCAAATCCTTTGCAGTCAATTACAGCCTGAGGTCTGGAACGCATAGACATCCCCAGACGCTGGGTTTCATCCCTGGTGATGCTCTGCCAGGCCTCTAATGCAACTGTCTTCAGTTCCTGCTTGTTCTTGGGGCATTTTCCCTTCAGTTTTGTCTTCAGCAAGTGAAATGCATGCTCAATCGGATTCAGGTCAGGTGATCGACTTGACCATTGCATAACCTTCCACTTCTTTTCCTTAAAGAACTCTTTGGTTGCTTTTTCAGTATGCTTTGGGTCATTGCCCATCTGCACTGTGAAGTGCCGTCCAATGAGTTCTGAAGCATTTGACTGAATATGAGCAGATAATATTACCCGAAACACTTCAGAATTCATCCTGCTGCTTTTGTCAACAGTCACATCATCAATAAATACAAGAGAACCAGTTCCATTGGCAGCCATACATGCCCACGCCATGACACTACCACCACCATGCTTCACTGATGAGATGGTATGCTTAGGATCATGAGCAGTTCCTTTCCTTCTTTATATAACCAAAACTCAGCATCTAAATTGGTTGACTTGGATGCGATAAAGGCATACCTGAGAGGCCTTCTGATTACATGCCCATAATTGGCAAGATGTCCAAAAACATAGCCACCTTAAAGGGAACCTGTCACCTCCCAATACCATCCCAAGCCGCCAGCAGTACCTGCATGTAGCCAGCAGCGTGTTTCTGATGATGCCTTTCTTCCTGAAGGCAGATGCAGCAAAAGTACTGAAAACGTTGTTTTATCCCCTGCCGGCGCGCTTCTCCACACATGCTTGAAGTCAAGGAGACAGTGGCCTCTTTTCTTCAAGTCAAGGTAACCACGCCCCTTTCCCTGCCCCTTTGCTGTGATTGACAGCGCTTATGCACGAGAGTTCGGCTGCCTTTGCCAAACAGCCGGCTGTCAGTCACAGCGAAGGGGCAGGGAAGGGGGCGTGGTTACCGTGACTTGAAGCAAGGAGGCCGCTGCCTCTTTGACTTCAAGCATGTGTGGAGAAGCTCGCCGGCAGGGGATATAACGACGTTTTCTGTACTTTTGATTAAAGCTCCTGCAATCTAACAGGAGCAAGCCGGGTCCCCGCTGTCAGATACAGATGTCTGACAGCGGGGAGCCTGAGGAGAAGACAAGAGCGGTTTATTACCGCTTCTGCTTTGTCCAGTGCCGGCAGCAGAGCAGTACCTGAGAGCAGGGGGAGAGCTGCCGAGCCACTTTCTCTGTTAGTCCCGGCGGTCTGTCTGGGGTATGAGCAGAGCTGCAGGGTCTAAGGAGACCCTGATCAGCTCTGCCTGTGTGTAATGCCCCCACAGGGGGCTGTTTTTACCTGTAACTGGACTTCTGTGGGGACATATTATGTTCCCAAAATAAAGAAAAATGTTTAAAAAAAAGTAAAAAAAAAATATATAAATATATATATATATATATATATAAAAAAATGTAAACATTTTTTTTTAAATGCAGTCGCGAACAGAAACTGCCACCATATTCACCCCGTTCACTCAAACCTATACATGTTATATATCAGAATGATTGTCACAAAATAGGGAATCCATTGCAATAATACATTTTTAGTTTTAAGATTTAACAAATAAAAAGCTATAATTAAAAAATATACTTTTTAATAAGAATTAGTGGTTTTCCTCCAAATTAAACCAAAAAAAAGAAAAAAGAATCTCTAAAAAAAACTATTCTAATAAAAAGTCCTAAGTGTCAAGTAAAAATAAATGAATAAATAAATAAATCGCTAAAATTATTTTGGTAGTCAAACAAATAAAAGTTAGGGTCACTAAGCCACCACATGCACAAAAAGTTGCCTGGACGTTTAGGCCTTTATTAGGCCGGTCATGAAAGGGTTAATGAACACCTATTAACTAGAGATGAGCAAATTTTTCAAAAATTTGATTCGCCGGTTCACCTTATTTTTCGGGAAACATTCGGTTCGATCCGAATATATTCACGGCAAATTACGTAAAAAAACTGCTATTTCCTGGCTGCCGAGAGCCTTCATTGTGGTGTAGAACAATGTGCCTTGTAGTAACACGCATAGAAAGTCTGCTGTGGTAGTGAAATAATACTGTGAGTTCGTATGACATGCAGATGACAGGGTCGCTCTTAGAATCACTGCACACTTTACTTATTAGGGCAGTCACGAGACCAAAACTGACCAAATAACTCAAGTATGAACTCAGCCTTACAGGTCAGATAAGATAAGATAAGATGCCTTTATTGTCACTGTACAATACAATGTAATACAATGTACAATACAATGAAATGTTGTTTGGAGCAATGTACAATAACCCCGTTTTTTTTGGGTTATGTGAATGGAATATTTGCATGTCTTCTGTGTTTTGTACCCACTCCTGCTTTTGGCTACCAAATCATAAGCCAATTCTGATGGGACTATACAGGCCTTACAGCTGCTACAGGATCCGTTGTGCGGCTCATTTTTCCTTCCTTATGACAGATCATAAGAAAGGTCAAATAAATCACGATGTCAGCCAGGCCAAAAGGCAAAATAGTGGCCCAGTCATAAAGTATGGAGGGTGGGAACAGCATGAGAAGTCCACAGAGTGGACCTATGACATATTGATGAGGTGGAAGCAGAATCAGGATACCACAGAGTGGCAAGGTGAAATAGTGTGGATATGGCAGCAGCATCAGGAGACCACAGAGTGGCAAGGTGACATAGTGTGGATATGGCAGCAGCAGGAGGATATCACAGAGTGGCAAGGTGACATAGTGAGGATATGGCAGTAGCAGCATCAGGATACTACAGAGTGGCAAGGTGACATATTGTGGAGATGGTAGCAGCAGCAGGAGGATACCACAGAGTGGCAAGGTAACATAGTGTGGAGATGGCAGCAGCATCAGGATACCACAGAGTGGCAAGGTGACATAGTGGGAGGTGGCAGCAGCAGGAGGATACCACAGAGTGGCAAGGTGACATAGTGTGGAGATGGCAGTAGCAGCATCAGGATACCACAGAGTGGTAAGGTGACATAGTGTGGAGATGGCAGCAGCAGGAGGATACCACAGAGTGGTAAGGTGACATAGAGTGGAGATGACAGTAGCAGCAGCATCAAGATACCACAGAGTGGTAAGGTGACATAGTGTGAAGATGGAAGCAGCATCAGGATACCACAGAGTGGCAAGGTGACATAGTGTGGAGATGGCAGTAGCAGCAGCAGCATCAGGTTACTACAGAGTGGCAAGGTGACATAGTGTGGAGATGGCAGCAGCAGGATACCACAGAGTGGCAAGGTGACATAGTGTGGAGATAGCAGCAGCAGCTAAATCAGGAAACCACAAAGTAACCCGGTGACCCAGTGGGGCGGTGGGTGGCAATACCAGTACCCGCTGATGAAGGTGGCTAAAAGAAGGAGCACTTGGCATCAGGCAGGGGGCAGCAACAGAGTAATAGCTGAGGCAGGCAGTCAGAAGAAACCGATCTCTTTTATAAAATAGTTGGTGTGGCACCATGGATCATCTAGTCTGATGCATCAGGAATTGGTCGTTGGAATTCCTGGCTGATCCACACCTGATTAATCTTGACAAAGGACAGTCTCTCCACATTTTGGGTGGACAGGCGAGTTCTCCTTGGGGTTACTATGGCCCCCGCCACACTTAACTCCCTCTCTGATGCCACACTACTGGCCGGGCAGGACAACTTTTCCAGGGCAAACTCTGCTAGTTGCGGCGACACATCCAGTTTGGCTGCCCAGTAGTCCAGCGGATCTTCAATGTGGGTTGGTAGGGTGCTGTTCAACTATGCCACCACCTGCTGGTTCAGGTCCTGCTCCAGGTCTACCTGCTGCTGGTGAGTAGTTTCTTCACTATGCGGCTGAAGAAAGCTACTCATCAGCGACTGTAGACTCAGGCTGCTGCTGATGGAGCTGGTACTGCTCCTGCCACCTCACCCCTCCCCAGCAGCCATGGCAGTGGAACGTGAGCGCAGAGGGCCCCCCTGGTCAGACCTGCGAGAGGATGGACGATGGCGCAGATAGGCAGCGGCCAACTGACTACATAGGATGTCTCTGTAGTAGTTCAGTTTGTCCTCCCTCTCAGTGGGTGTAAAAAAGGCCCCCATTCTGGACCGGTAGCGAGGGTCCAGAAGTTATCCCTCTGTCGAATGGTGACAAAGCGACTGTCACTACGCAAGCAAGTGAGCATGGATCGGGCTATTTGCGCAAATGTGACTCGGAGGGAATCCCTGCCTCCATCTTTACTGCATACTCCCACGGTGTGTCTGGGTCCTCTATCTCATCTCCCTGGAGCTCCTCTGGCTGCTCCTGCTCCTCCTCTCCTGTCACCTGAGTAAATAAACCACCCATGTAGCCACATTGCCTGTGCTCCAATGTCCTCCTTCCCCTCCTCCTCCTCTTCCAATTCAGCCCCCACAGGGCTCATATGGCCATGAGATCTAGGCGTCACGTCTCCAGTCCCCTGACCAGCCATTGTTACCAGCATCTGTTCCAGGACATAAATCAGTGGAATGACGTTGTCCAGCCCGTAGTCCTGGCGACTGACAAATAACGTGCGTCCTCAAAGGGCCTGAGCAAACGACAGGTGTCACGCATGAGCTGCCACTGGCTGAAATCGAAGTTACACAGGAGAGTACTCCTATCCGCTTGCATCATCAAGAAAACGTTGATGGCCTATTTCTGTTCGTATAGTCGGTCCAACTTATGGAGGGTGCAATTCCAACGGGTGGAAACATCGCATATCAGCCTATGTTGTGGGATACCGTTCTGCCACTGCAGCTCAAAAAGGGTGTGCTTTGCGGTGTACGAGTGGCTGAAGTGCATGCAAAGTTTCCTGGCCATTTTTAGGATGTCTTGCAGATGAGTGGAAGACTTCAGAAACCGCTTGACAACCAGATTGAACACTGCGCATTTTGAGTTGTCGGGGGGACTCCGAGGTGCAGAACAGCGTGACACCGCCGTCCCCTGCACATGTGGTATGCTGGAGGGGCACTGTGACTTGTCCCTGCAGTGGAGGCTGAGGACATGGTGGAGGATGAGGAGGCAGAGGCGGACACTGTCGCAGGACCAACGGAATGAGAACGTGGAGGCGGAAGCGGCGTGACCTGGCCAAGTTGCTGGTGTGGCTGTGCAGGAACCACATTCATCCAGTGGGCCGTAAAGGACATGTATTGTCCCTGACCGTAGTTACAGATCCACACGTCGGCGCTGCCGTGCACTTTGGCAGACACCCACAGGCTCAAGGACTGGCCAACCTTCTGTTCTACATATTTGTGCAGGGCTGGTACTGCCTTTTTCACAAAGAAATGATGGTTTGGGACTCTCCACTTTGGCTCGGCAGAAGCTATCAATTCTCTGAAAGGTGCTGAGTCGAACACTTGGAAAGAGAGGGACTGCAGCACCAGCAACTTGGACAGGAGCACGTTCAGCTTCTGCGCCGTTGGATGCGTGCACGCATACTGCTGTCTCTTGGCAATCGCTTCGGTGATCGATTGCTGATGGAATGACTGATGAGGAGTAGGATCAGGAGCATCTGGACCAGCAGAAGATGGGTATGACAGACAGCTCGGCTGAAGTGGTGGAGCCTTGACTGGCTGAAACAGGGTGCATGCCACTGGGTGATGCAACAGTAGCTGCAGCAGGCTGGTCCACATCGGAGCCACGGTTCTCCCAGGCCACTGCATGGCGATGCTGCATATGTTGACGCAGGGCCGTAGTGCCAACATTGGCACCCTGGCCACACTTCATCTTCTGCCCACATATTCTACATATGGCCACGTTAACCTCCTCTGGCAGCTTAATAACAAACTGCCCCACTGCCGAGTAGGTGATTTTCCCTTCAACAGTTCGCACTGACTGACTGCTACTGCCGCTGCCTCCGTGAACCCCTGCACCACTAGTCCCGGGCAGGTAGGCTGCTGTGAAGCAGGTGGCCTACCACTGGCACGTTTGGCTCCCGACCTCCCACTGCTGCGACCCTGCTGACTCCCAGCCATGCTACTACCTTGCTGGCTCTGCTGCTGCCTCACGGGCAAGCTGCCACCCTCTTCTGATGATGATGATGATGAAGCCCCTCCTTCACCCGGATCCCAAGTGTAATCGGCTTCATCATCATCAAGTAGTGTCTGCACATCACTGATGTCCTCCTCAACGGTCTCTGGGTTAGGAGCCTGACCGCTCGCAACACCACCTCCCACGCCACTCTCCTCATCACTACTTGCCCGCCTAGTGGAGGAAGCGGCGGATGTCTCCTCCAGATCTTGGCTGGGCAGTAACTGAGCCCACAGCATACATAACTGAAATGCGCTAGTTATAAAAATGTTATGTAAACCGTCTTGGCATGTGTAATACACTATAGTAATTTATCGCTGCTATCTTAAATGAGGATTGGGGATTGGGAGGGGAGGGTGACAATTGTTTCATATGTTATTGTTTAATTAAATAACTTTCAATAAAAACATATTAAAAAATAGGTGAAATCCGCAGTGGAATCTCAACTGTGGAAACACAGCAGAATCCGCAGGAAAAATTCCATTGTAGTAATTTTGCCCTATGATGCTGTACCCTCATATCGTTTTCATCCTTAGAACAGTGAGTCATAACTAGGCCTTCCTTTATCTGTGGTGATAATATTTTGCTGCCCCAGCCTTGTATGTATATATTTTGCGCCCTGTTCCCCCTAACTAAACCTCTGGTCAAGGTGTTTTGCTACTGCCACTTCCATGTGTGTCTACAGTGATCAGCAGAGGTTACACACTAACTGGATTCCAATAGATCAGGTAATTGGCGACATACCATAGTGATATATCATCAACATATTAAGCTAGAAACACAAGATATTTTTTTTTAAATAAAACTTAAAATCGTGCGCACGTATTAATAGTAGTTATATCTAATTGATCTGTAAGAAGATGGTCTCATCTGAGGTACCCATTTATTAAACACAATCTGTAGGGGTAAGGCCATGCAGTCAGGTTTCCGGATTAAGTTTTGGAAGCCAAAACCAGGAGTGCACTCTAAAAACAGAAGTTGTAAGGGCTCTTTCACACGAGCGGATGCCGTGCGTGGAATCCGCTGCGTGAAAGAGAGCCAAGCCCCTCTCCGGACAGCAGAGACACGGAGCATTAACACGACTGATAATGCTCCGTGCCTCTCTGTGATCTTTTTACTACAAAATCACAGTGAGATTAAGTTGTCACCGTGATTTTGTAGTAAAAAAAGATCACAGAGAGGCACAGAGCATTATCAATCATGTTAATGCTCTGTCTCTCTGCTGTCCGGAGAGGGGCTTGGCTGTCTTTCACGCAGCGGATTCCACGCACAGCATCCGCTCGTGTGAAAGAGCCCTATCTGTCCTTTATAGTTACTCTCCTTTTATCATCCACTCCTGATTTTGGCTTCCAAAACTGCATCAAGAAAGCTGACTGCGTGGCTGTACCATCAATCAGTTTAGAGAGTAACAAAACTACTGCAAAAAGTTAAGAAACACTGGCAGTAGCATAAAGGAGCACTAACGTGTTCAATGCTAACACTCAGCATATAGACAGAAATGAAGCAATCTGAAACTTCTCTCACTACAGTCACTCATTGTAATTACCTTTCTGAGCACTTGCTGTTAAAAGTGTCTTCTGGTTTACATGCTTGGCATATGCAAAAATAACACCACCATCCCAAAATACACACTGGTTAACCATCTCTATTCACATGAAAGAAAGAACATGAATCTTTATGCTGAGAAAGATATACCTTTCATTTGCAAACCATAACACTCTGTAAATCCAACCAGGGTTCAACATTTAGCAGAAACCCACAAGCATTTAGCGCCTTAACCGTTTGCCGCTCCCTGGACACAATAGAAATACGAGCAGCCTGCTGAGAACTCATTGCTGCCACACCAAGGCAATTACCACATCCTGAGCATAGGCTGCAGTCTGTGAGTCAAACAGTACAACCCGCTGATAGCACTTCCACACAGGTCTGCTGCGGAAGGAGCTCTGGTTTATGGTGGAAGAAAAGCCAAAAATTACTTTAAATTATGCAAGTAGGTCTGATCGGTGAGGGTCAATCCAATCACGAGAACAGGGTTTTGCGTCTCCCTATATTAATGGAGGGGAGATCCAGCATGCACGTTTCTTCTCCATCAATCTCTGGGACTGCTGGAGATTGCAGAGCATTAGGCTCCATTCACACGTCCGCAAATGGGTCCGCATTCGTTCCTCAATTTTGCGGAACGGGTGCGGACCCATTCATTTTCTATGGGGACGGAATGGATGCGGACAGCACACAGTGTGCTGTCAGCATCCGCATTTGCGGAGCGCGGCCCCGATCTTCAGGTCCGCAGCTCCGCAAAAGATAGAACATGTGCTATTCTTGTCCGCAGCTTGCGGACAAGAATAGGCATTTCTATAGGGGTGCCGGGCGGGTGTGTTGCGGATCCACAATTTGCGGGTCTGCAACACACCACGGACGTGTGAATGGAGCCTTATACTTGACTTCTCTTAAAAGTCAACAAGTGTGTCACTGTTGCACTGGAAACCCTGCTTGCTATCTCGGTTAGCCCCACTCCCCCAGCTACGAGTGACATGGTCAGGCAGGGGAGATGTAATCTCCCCTTTGGGAACTGGCGCAGTATAGCCCTGATGCTTGCCAGGGCTGTGCAGTAAAGACAACTTATGAATCAGGGCTGTACTGGGAACGCATCAATTTCCGAAGCGTCGGCGCACGAGCAAGAAGACACGGCCAGGGGAGATTTAATTTCACTCAAAGCTAGGGCGGGACTGGCCAAGATAAGAAAAGAAGCTTTCAGTGCAACGGTGATGCCCTCCCTGCACCTACCAGCTATGATGCAAGGAACGCGAGCAACAATTGGGATGTGGGAAACAGCATTTGAATCAGGAGAGCTGCACACATCTCACACTGCATTTGGATTACTATGGAGGTATGTGGTGACAGATTCCCTTTAAGGAATCCCATACAGATAGAGATTGTACAGGGAATAAGAATAAAACTTGGCACAGTCTCTTTAGTATTCAAAAGAAATAATAACATCATCATATAATAACATTAAATGAAGTACATCCTTTAACCCCTTCCCAACATCCACTGTACATGTACAGTGGATGTAGGGTCTTTAAAGATGGCACCTGCTCAGGAGCTTTACACAGCAGACACTCGGTGGCAGAATCTGTGATTGTAGACAACACAGAACACAAACCTTTAACCCCTGATTTTTTCCATATGATTAACTGTGTAAAGTAAAAAAAGTCATACACACCCAAAAATAGTATCAATAAAAACAATGGATCTCCCCGCAAAAATGATCCCACACATAGCTTTGTTCATTTAAATACAAAAAAGTTATGGGGGTCAGAATACAAAAATGCGAAGTTTTAATTTGTATTAAAACACTATATAAAACTATAAAAATGTTGTATTGCTGTAATCGTACTTGTCCGCAGAATGAAGTTAACATGTCAGTTTTACCACACAAGGAATGCTGTAAAAACAAAATCCATAAAACTATGTCAGAATTGTGTTTTTTTCCAATTCCACCCCATTTAGATTTTTTTTCCAAGTTCCCTCTTGTCAGACTAGCTACTGAAAGCCTAGATACATTTGCTATATTCTGGCACAATTTACTCCACAATCTAGATGCAATGCACTCACGTTAGTAAAAGTGAGCCAACGTTATTACCAGAGAAGCAACAGTGTCCTAATTTCTAAAGTGCCACCCCCTCATTGAGTACACTTCGGCAGACTCTTTTCTGCTGTAAATGTAATCGGCCACGCTAGAAAATGTCAGCCAAAACTGCATACTTATGGCATTACCAGCCAAATTCGGCTGATCATTTGCCATTGTGCTCCAGGATCAGGGCATCAGATTTATTTTTTAAAACTGACTCCCTGATCGGACAGTTTACTCTGGCATGCTGTGGGTGGGATTGTTTGTACAAGAAATGCAGCCAATCATAGTCTCAAGTGTATGAGACACTTTACTAGTGGGATTTTATGTACAGTATATAGCAGTGGTGGCGAACCTGTGGCACAGGTGCCAGAGGGGGCACTCAAAGCCCTGGAAAAAGTCTAATGCCCCTTTCACACGAGCAAGTTTTCTGCGCGAGTGCAATGCGTGGCGTGAACGCATAGCACCTGCACTGAACCCTGACCCAATCCGGTACATAAGCGTTTTTTTTCACGCATCAGTTCTGCGTTGCGTGAAAAACGCAGCATGTTCTAGATTCAGCGTTTTTCACGCAACACTGGCCCCATAAAAGTGAATGGGGCTTCAGTGAAAAACGCATTGCATCCAGAAGCAAGTCCGGATGCAATGCGTTTATCAGTGATGGTTTCTAGGAGACGTTGTTTGTAAACCTTCAGTTTTTTTATCACGCATCAAAACGCATTGCACCCGTGTGGAAAAATCTGAACAACTGAATGCAATCGTGGGAAAAAAATGACTGAACTTGCTTGCAAAATGGTGCGAATTTCACTGAACGCACCCTGAACGCATCCGGACCTAATCCGCCACGCTCATGTGAAAGAGGCCTAAGGCATAACAGTATGCCTTAGGCTACATGCACACAACCGTTGTGTGTTTTGCGGTCCGCAAATCGCGGATCCGCAAAACACGGATGGCGTCCGTGTGCGTTTCGCAATTTGCGGAACAGCATGGACAGCCTTTAATATAACTGCCTATTCTTGTCCGCAAAGCGCGGACAAGAATAGGACAGGTTATATTTTTTTGGCGGACCACGGAACGGAGCAACGGATGCGGACAGCACACGGAGTGCTGTCCGCATCTTTTGCGGACCCATTGAAGTGAATGGGTCCGCATCTGAACCGCCAAAACTGCGGCTCGGATGCGGACCAAAACAACAGCCGCGTGCATGAGGCCCTAGACTTTTCCTGCCATTCAACAGCGCAGGGCGCACTATGAACAGCACAGGCAGCGCACTGAATGTAGGCAGGATATTATAGCTAAATGATAAAGTATATGGAAGATACTATATTGGACTGTAGTATTCAGGTTAAATTGCCATGTTGACACTTTGCAATAAATAAGTGGGTTATGGGTTGCAGTTTGGGCACTCGGTCTCTAAAAGGTTCGCCAGTCGCCACCACTGGTATATAGCCACTGCTGATTCAGCTACTGGGTTGAAACGATTGTTTTACTGCTGTTTTTTTAATGCACATGCACATATTCTAGGTTGTGCCATTTTCCATATATTCTTTTTGGCTAAACACATTTGGGTGTTACTTACAGTACAGACCAAAAGTTTGGACACACCTTCTCATTTAAAGAGTTTTCTTTATTTTCATGACTATGAAGGCATCAAAACTATGAATTAACACATGTGGAATTATATACATAACAAACAAGTGTGAAACAACTGAAAATATGTCATATTCTAGGTTCTTCAAAGTAGCCACCTTTTGCTTTGATTACTGCTTTGCACACTCTTGTCATTCTCTTGATGAGCTTCAAGAGGTAGTCCCCTGAAATGGTTTTTACTTCACAGGTGTGCCCTGTCAGGTTTAATAAGTGGGATTTCTTGCCTTATAAATGGGGTTGGGACCATCAGTTGCGTTGAGGAGAAGTCAGGTGGATACACAGCTGATAGTCCTACTGAATAGACTGTTAGAATTTGTATTATGGCAAGAAAAAAGCAGCTAAGTAAAGAAAAACGAGTGGCCATCATTACTTTAAGAAATGAAGGTCAGTCAGTCAGCCGAAAAATTGGGAAAACTTTGAAAGTAAGGGCTATTTGACCATGAAGGAGAGTGATGGGGTGCTGCGCCAGATGACCTGGCCTCCACAGTCAACAAGTGCCAACAAGTGCTAAGCATCTCTGGGAACTCCTTCAAGACTGTTGGAAGACCATTTCAGGGGACTACCTCTTGAAGCTCATCAAGAGAATGCCAAGAGTGTGCAAAGCAGTAATCAAAGCAAAAGGTGGCTACTTTGAAGAACCTAGAATATGACATATTTTCAGTTGTTTCACACTTGTTTGTTATGTATATAATTCCACATGTGTTAATTCATAGTTTTGATGCCTTCATAGTCATGAAAATAAAGAAAACTCTTTGAATGAGAAAGTGTGTCCAAACTTTTGGTCTGTACTGTATACACTGCATAATAGTAAATGCAACTAAACAGGAAGTGGAGGGCATACATTCGGTCTGGACCCAAGTGGAAGAGCCCATAGCCTGTGTAAGTACAGAGGAGACGGTCTTTCTTAGGGCTCATGCACACGACCGTTGTTGTTTTGCCGTCCGTTTTTCACTGATCCGTTGTTCTGTATCTGAGTTTTTTTTTCTCTGATTTAAGTCCTTTTCCGTTCCGTTATTCCACAAAACATATCCGTATGGTTTCCGTATGCGATCCATTTTTTTAAGGATCGGAAAGAGTACCTTATTAATCACCAAACACATGAGCAATATGGGCTGGGCACAGCATTTCTACAGTATGGATACGCAAAATACGGATGAAATACGGATGTCTTCCGTGTGCGTTCCGTATTTTTTGTAGACCCATTCACTTGAATGGGGCCTCGGACCGTGATTTGCGGACAATAGGACATGCACTACTTTTTTGCGGAACGGAAATACGGAAACAGAATGCACACGGAGTACCTTCCGTTGATTTTACGTACCCATTGAAGTGAATGATTCCGCATACAGTCCGCAATAAAAACGGAAGCGGAAAGAAAATACGTTCATGTGCATGAGCCCTTAGGCCCCTTGCAGATGAGCGTATCTGGATGCGTTGCGAATGCGTTCAGTGAAAAATGCACGATTTCACAAGCAAAGTCATTCAGTTTTGCTTGCAATCGCGTTCAGTTTTTATAGCGCGGGTGCAATGCTTTTTGCATGCGCGTGATAAAAAAATGAATGTATACAAACAACATCTCTTAGCAACCATCCGTGAAAAACGCATCGCATCTGCACTTGCTTGCGGATGCAATTTTCACGCAGCTACATTCACTTCTATGGGGCCAGCGTTGCGTGAAAATCACAGAATATAGAACATGCTGCGATTTTCACGCAACACACAAGTGATGAGTGAAAACCAACGCACATGTACACAGCCCCATTGAAATGAATGGGTCTGGATTCCGGGCGGGCGCAATGCATTCGCATCACGCATTGCACCCGTGCGGAATACTCGCTCGTGTGAAAGGGGCCTTACACAGGACAGAACAAAGGGCTGATTTACACCATTAGATTCGTAGTTATTATGTGTATATCTTGGTGACATGCACTGCACTAATACTGTGAACTAATACTAGGGGTATATATGCTTTTCTGTTTGCCATATCAGTTATTTCAACACTTTAGAGACAAGGAAATCTGTGCTGCTCTGATAATAACATGTTATTGGTAAGTGGAATAAATGAATTTTCTGCACATTTAAAATATAATTAGAAAGTGCGAATCCCCTTTAAAACTGTCCTAAATTTAGACAGGTTAAAAGTAGATGATACATGCAGAAACTGCGCCAAATTTATTACAAGGTGCATGACTTTTCATACATCACGTCTTGGCTGGTTTACTTTACATCAGTATTTTGCACAAAAATGGAGCATGGTGTTAATAAGTAGTTTAACAAATGTCTCAAGCCCCCAATGAAAGGTAAAGGGATATTTTCATATAAAACATTTATGGCATATTGAGCCTTTATGTCATGAGGTGGGGGTTAGACTTTTCGGATTCACCATTATTGATAGAACACACAAGCAGACAATGCTTGACTATAGGGACACAGGCATGAGTGTTTGTTTTCTGGGCTGAACAGAATAGCAATGTCTACAGCGTTTTGTAAACCCCTAAAAGGAATATACAATACTAACTTCAGCAACTGAAAACCCTCTTTTTAAAAAAAAAAATTCAGGGAGCAAACTATGTTAATCAGTCAGTGATCAGCACAGGTGAAGGAGCAGAAGTTCTCCTGTTTCCACAAAAGAGATGGGGGTGGGGGGAAATGTATTACCGTACCTCCCTGCGCCTGAAAAGTGACATTAAAAAGTCACAAACTAAAAAATTGTTGCATGTCTTAGATTTTATGCCGCTCTCGCCACTTTTCTAAGGGCTCATGCACACGACTGTATGTACTTTAGGCTCCGCAAAACACGAATCCACAAAAAATACGGATGATGTCCATGTGCATTCCGTATTTTGCGGAACAGAACAGCTGGCCCCTAATAGAACAGTGCTATCCTTGTCCGTTAAGCAGACAATAATACGACACGTTCTATTTTTTGGCGGAACGGACATGCGGACATACGGAAATGGAATGCACACGGAGCAACTTCCTTTTTTTGCGGGCCCATTGAAATGAATGGTTCCGCATACGGTCCGCAAAAAAATTGAATGGACATGGAAAGAAAATATGTTTAGGCACAGGGACTGCAGGAGGATACATAAATTAGGAGCATCCTAAAATTAGGCGCATCCTCCGGCGGTGCAGAAAGCGCCGGTCTTGATAAATCTCCCCCATAATGTCTATGTGCAAGAAAATTAAGTAGGTTGTGCCCTGAAAGGGTTAACTAATATGTCTGTTTTAAGAACAGTAAGACACCCTCACAATGAAACCATTATGCGGCATTTCTTTAATACCAACCTGCCAGATATTATAGTAAAAAAGATACCCGACATGAGATGAATAAATAAGAAACCGGTGGCTGTTCTCGCAGAACTGGCCAGTTTGACGTTTTTTCTTTTAGACAGAAGTTATATCTATGTGGTTTTGTGGTCACACAATATACTTTTTGTAAAGGTTCCTTTTTAGTAGTCAGAAGGCACTGCAAGCACAGGAGTGAGAAAACCCCTCTAATCTAGGACACCCAAGATGGAGAATGGTGTGGTGGCAGTCTGCAAAGAGTGGCTGGTAATGTATGAAAAATGAACAACATACCCGCAGCAGATGAGGATGAGGAGCTGAGTGGTTTGTGGCAGGAAGAGCAGATGCTGCAAGAACAGGACAAGCTAATCATTTATGCTAATAGAGTTAGGCTACTTTCACACTCGCGTTTGGTGCGGATCCGTCATGGATCTGCACAGACGGATCCGTTCAGATAATACAAACGTCTGCATCCGTTCAGAACGGATCAGTTTGTATTATCTTTAGCATAGCCAAAACGGATCCGTCTTGAACACCATTGAAAGTCAATGGGGAACGGATCCGTTTTCTATTGTGTCAGTAAAAACTGATCCGTCCCCATTGACTTCCATTGTGTGTCAGGACGGATCCGTTTGGCTCAGTTTCGTCAAAGCGGAATGGAGGCGGAACGGAGCCAAACTGATGCATTCTGATCGGATCCTTATCCATTCAGAATGCATTAGGCTAGGTCTACACGACGACATTCGTCGCACCAATGTCGCGCGACAATTTTTATAATGGCGGTCTATGGTGTCGCACTGCAACATGCAACATGCTGCGACAGTCGCAGAAAATCCATTCGAGATGGATTTTTCTGCGACTGTCGTGTCGCAGTATGTCGCATGTTGCAACAAAATGTTGCGCGACAAATGTTGCGCCCTATCTGTCGCGCGACAATAAATGTCGTCGTGTAGACCTAGCCTTAGGGGCAAAACTGATCCATTTTGGACCGCTTGTGAGAGCCCTGAACGGATCTCAATAACGGAAACCAAAACGCCAGTGTGAAAGTAGCCTCAGGGAAAGTATGCACTCCTGGTCAGTCTTCTGAAGTTACAATACTCAATGAAAGCTAGGAATTAAAACTTAACTTTTATCACCACATTAATATGAAATCACTTCATATACCTCTAAAGTGTAAAAAACATTGATCATGATGGACCAAAAGAACACAGATATATAGAAATGTATATTAATCACAAAAATGGTCCAAAGCACTTCACTAAGGGAAGTACACCAGTGCACTCCTCAGCATACTGACAAACCACTATAAGAATTGGAGTGCTAAAACACCAAAATCATTTAAAAATATAATTTTATTGAGTACAATGTAAAAAAGTAATCATCATGACATGATAATAATAAGACTTATTAGCAGGGGACAACAGCCGCACAACACCTCTGTAAAGAGGGATATATAGGCCGATCCGTGAACTGCATAAAATCAGAGCATATCCCCATCTATTTAAATAGAGCTGACAGCACTTACAAATTTACTGAGTGCTCATCTAGTGCCGCACAGATGAGCGGCCAAAACTCATGCCTAATATCCCACAATATATGGTACACATACCTAGTTAAAGTATAGCGGCTACAGAGGTGGTGGCGCTCCTCGACGTGCGTTTTGCGTGTAATCGCTTCCTCAGGAGTCAATGATTGATCATGATGGACCAAAAGAATACAGACATATATAAATGTATGCAGAGGGGAAGGTGGGTAATGTGCGCTAGGGGGGGAAAAAATCCCTAATATGTCCCTAACTAATGCATCAACCCACAGGAACACCCTGATGGTGAGTGGCCTGTGGTCCCGTGCCTGCCCTATCTCACCCTCGCAATGCCCTAAATATTCCCAACACAGACATATATAAATGTATGCAGAAGGGAGGGCGGGTAATGTGCGCTAGGGGGGGAAGGAAATCCCTAATATGTCCCTAACTAATGCATCAACCCACAGGAACACCCTGATGGTGAGTGGCCTGTGGTCCCGTGCCTGCCCTATCTCACCCTCGCAATGCCCTAAATATTCCCAACACAGACATATATAAATGTATGCAGAGGGGAGGGCGGGTAATGTGCGCTAGGGGGGGGGGGGGGGAAATCCCTAATATGTCCCTAACTAATGCCTCAACCCACAGGAACACAGGAGCTGAGATATATACCAGGCTTTCAGGCTACACCTTTTTATTTGTCCTGAGCTATGAATCAAATATATGTACCCAGCTTAATTGTGTACCGGGCTTAATTGATTGAGGCTTTCTTGACCATACCTCAGGTAATCTGGCATTGTATACATATATACCTGAGGGTTTCTCTATTTGTCTTGGGCCAGCTATCAATTTTATGTGTATAGTTTTGAGTATTGATGTCTGAAACTATCAATTGATTGTCTCACGGATGCGTATTAACTGCCTATGGATTAACATCTACACGGTCTACTGGGTTATTCCACAATTTTCTATCAGATTGGGAACTGTTACAATCAACGTTTCTTGAGTTTTAGGCCTGATCACGTGTATTGATTGATGTATGTGCAAATAGATGCTTCGGATATTTAAAGGGCTTCTGTCACCCCCAAAACACATATTTTTTTTTTTGTTAAAATCCTTATTTAACGACTATTCCCTATATGCGCAGGCGCACTGAGGGAGTGCTGAGGAGGCGAGCGTCCTCCTCTCAGAGCGCCTGCGCCGAATGAAGACAGGCGCGGGATTTGAAATGCTGACAGGGCCAGTCGGAGGAGGAGAGCGCTCCCTGGCCCTGTCAATCAACTGGAGGAGGGGGCGTTTTTTTGCGGCAGCTACCAGCAAGCATACGCCCTACTTGCTGGTAGTGAAGTGATTTGCATATTTTAAAAGATCGATTTTTAAGGAAAAGAAGCCACAGACAAAAGGTAAGAGCCCTATATAGGGAATAGTCGTTAAATAAGGATTTTAACAAGCCCCCCAAAAAAATATTTGTTTTGGGGGTGACAGAAGCCCTTTAATGTATTAACAACCAGATTTAACTGTATTGTTAGCTTTTATGGTTTGATTATCAGTTTGTTACTGTGTAGTTTTTTCTGGACCAATTTGTTTAGTACTTTTCACTTTTTGCCCCATTTTTTCCCCTGATGAACCAGTTACTGGGGAAACGCATCGGGAATATTTAGGGCATTGCGAGGGTGAGATAGGGTAGGCACGGGACCACAGGCCACCCACCATCAGGGTGTTCCTGTGGGTTGAGGCATTAGTTAGGGACATATTAGGGATTTTTCCCCCCTTAGCGCACATTACCCGCCTTCCCCTCTGCATACATTTATATATGTCTGTGTTATTTTGGTCCATCATGATCAATGTTTGTTACACTTTAGAGGCATATGAAGTGATTTAATATTAATGTGGTGATTAAAAGTTAAATTTTTATTCCTAGCTATCTGTGACTTTGATATATAGCAGGAATTTTCTACATGAGTATCTAATCAGTATTGAACATTCTAGTTTGGTTTACTATATTTAATGCTCTGTAATGCCGCTATTAGACATCCTGTACTGCCAACATATCTTTTACCTGGATAGTCTGCACTGAAATCTGTTTGAAGGGGCACCAGTTCATAACTTATGGAACTACATTACAGGCAGTTTTATAGGCATTATCTCATCTAGACAATACCTTCTCTATAAACAATCGCCCAAGCAATCTGGAAATCTAGTATTGCCATCAAAGGGCTACCATGTAAGGCTGGAAATGTTTCTGTCAGTTTTCCGTCAGAAGAACAGAAAAATAAAGAAAAAAATGGATCCTGTGCATCAGTTATGCACATCTGGCATCCGTTTGAGCCATTTCCATTTGATGTCCATTTCTTTTAGACGGGAAGAAAAAGTCTTGCATGCAGCACTTTTTTTCCACCTAAAAAATGGATCTCAGACGGAAATGGCTCAAACGGATGCCCAATATGCCTAACTGATGCACATGATCTATTTTTTTTACAGGATCCAATTTTTTTTCTTTATTTTTCTGTTCTTCTGGACTCCATCTTCTGCTTCCTGACATAAATCCACAGCATTTTCCTGCAGCTGCCACTATGGGGAGCTCAGTGCTGAGAGATATTTACAGCTTCCATTGCTTTAAATGGTAACTGTATAAATTGTTATGCACTGAGCTCCTATCGAGTTGGATATAGGCAGCCAGTTTTACAGCATACGGACACATATTTACTAATTTGAGTGCACCCAAACGGTATTGTAAATTATTGCAAAATATGGTGCAAATTGGAGTAATCTGGTGCAACTAGCTTTAGAAAAATCTACTGCTCCTAGCTTGCAAAAGGGGCATGGCCTAAGATGCAACATTTTGTACCAAAATTGTGCCACAATTCTGCTATAAAATTCTCTTGCAAAGGAAGTCAACTAATAGTTGGTATAAAGTTAAACAAAACAGTCTAGCTATGCAACAAATTAATTATCAACCATGAGCCACTGTGATAAATCTGCTACAGGTGTAGACAGTTTATCTAAGTCTATGTCATCTATAGGATTAGTAAATCTGCCCCACTATGTGAAGGGAAGCATTGGGGAGATTTATTAATGTACATCGTGTGTTAGGGTGTTTCATTTTTCCAAAGATTTTCATATGACTTACGCCCCGAGTCTCAGTGATGTAAAATATACAGTTGCAAGAAAAAGTATGTGAACCCTGCACAAATTGGTCATAAAATGTGATCTGATCTTCATCTAAGTCACAACAATAGACAATCACAGTCTGCTTAAACTAATAACACACAAAGAATTAAATGTTACCATGTTTTTATTGAACACACCATGTAAAGGGTTCACATACTTTTTCTTGCTACTGTAAATATGCCAAATTTCTAGAAGATTGGATAATATTTAGGGGTTGCACACATTGATCACTTTTATTACTACTCTCACTCCTGTACCTAGGAGGTTGGTCTAAAAACAACTTCAGTTTCAGGATTCCAGGGGCTCTGCATCAAGCAAGGTGAATGGCAAAGGCAATATATGCACTTAAAATTGTCCTCTTCACTAAACAGTTGAATATTCCTCAATGAGAATTGAAAGGAATGAAACGGGTTGCACATTTTGTCAGCCTCAAATATGTTTGCTTTTTGCACGAGGCAATTGTAAGTCGATAGGCTCCAAAGAATGAGTTGGATATGCTACAGCTTCTGAGCACTTACCCAGATGCAGATGTCAAAAAAGTGCTCTCATAGTTGCTAAGAGACACCTTTGGTATCTGTCAGAAACAAACGTAGGATTGGCTTTTTTGGACGAACGTATTACTCAGGCTGTTAAGGAAAATATGACAAAAAATTTAGAAACCAAACCTGCAAAGAAAAAGGAAATGAAACGATTAGAGGGTAAAAACCTAGTTTTTGAAGGAAAAGACCTGAGCCATTTCGTTACTAATAAAACAAAGACGTTCTTTGAATTGTTTGGGATCTACGACGTGACAGAATACTGCAGTGATTCTCTAAGAAGCCATGTGAACGCTCTTAAGGTGGTCAATGATACTGCAGAAAGAGGAATTGCTCTGATAAAAAGGTTTAACAAATCGGTCAGGGATGAACAACAAAAAGAATTCTTGTCGAGGGTAGTCGAGCATCACAGAAAAGTCGTCACCAATCTAACAAAAGAAGGGATTGCATCGTTCAAAGTTGATTAACATCACACATGTTTTGCCTATCATACTACCTATTAATCTTAGTGTCTAGTTTTAATATTATTTTAAGTTGGTGATTTCTAGTTTTCCCAATTAAAGTAATTAACATTTAAAAAAACTTTTTTTGCCTACTTTTAGATAACTGATCAAAGTGTGCAACCTCTAAATATTATCAAATCTTCTTGAAATTTGGCATATATATTTTTTACATCACTGCAATTCGGGGCCTAAGTAAAGTTTGCAAAAATTTTACATTTTTTTTTTTCCATTACAAAATGAAACACCCTAGTGTCGGTATTTCAATCTGCAAACCACGCATCCGCTAAATACAAATAACTTCTGTGTGTACGCTGCATTTTGCTCACTTCCAACAATAGAAGTGACTATTCTTGTTCACAGTGCAATCCAGAATAAGATACTGTATGTTCAATGATTTGTGCACCGGCCAGGCGATCCTCAAAAAATAGAGGTGTGCAATAAGTCAGTGCAATAAGTCAGTGTGCTAAAAAATGCAGACAGCAGATGAATGAAAAATACAAGGGAGGCACGGATAGATGTCAGGAACCAAGCGCCAAATGCAAAAAATCAAACAGGAGAAAAATCCAGCTTCCCAAGAAAAGTGATAATCTTTAATACATACGTGCCTTAAAAGCCGACATACAATACATACATGTCTACGCGTTTCAGATCACAAAAATGTGGACCCTTATGACCAATGAGTAAGGGTCCACATTTTTGTGATACGAAACGCGTAGACATGTATGTATTGTATGTCGGCTTTTAAGGCACGTATGTATTAAAGATTATCACTTTTCTTAGGAAGCTGGATTTTTCTTCTGTTTGATTTCTATGAATGAAAAATTTGGTCGTGTGCATGAAGCCTTAGAAGGAGCGCCATATTTAAAAAGTACCAGTTCCACTTTGCATTGCAAAGGCTGTAAGCCATGGGTAAAACACAGAGCACTAATTGGCATGTTGCGGATAGAAAACTCACTGTTCTACTCAGTATACACTGGAGGTTTTCTCCACTATGTGTGGATGAGATTTCTAAAATTAAATTCATTATACTAGTACTGTAGATATTCCACAAGCAATTCTGCTGCAAAGAATCTGCAGCATTTAAACCACATGTGGCTGTACCCTTAAAGGGGTTGTATCACTTCAGTAACTGGCATTTATTATGTAGAGAAAGTTAATACAAACCACTTACTAATGTATTGTAATTGTCCGTATTGCTTGCTTCGCTTGCTGGATTCATTTTGCCATCACATTATACACTGCTCGTTTCCATGGTTACGACCACCCTGCAATCCAGCAGCAGTGGCCATGCTTGCACACTATAGGAAAAAGCACCAGCCCACGTGTGCTCCCACGGTCTCAACTACCAAAGAGGCCGGAATTTTTTCCTATAGTGTGTGAGGACGGCCACCGCTGCTGGATTGCAGGGTGGTCATAACCATGGAAACGAGCAGCTTATAATGTGATTGAAAAATAAATCAAGCCAGCAAGGGAGGCAATATGGACAATCACAATACATTAGTAAGTGCCTTGTATTAACTTTCTGAACATAATAAATGCCACTTGCTTAAGTGAAACAACCCTTTAAGCCACTTTCCTCTTGTGAGACATGTGTAACAACCAAGCTTGCTGCCCTATGTGAGTTCAGTAAAGACCTTAGAACCTTAAATGATAAATGTCAGCTCCTATCAGGTGAACTCCAGCACAGGATGGTTCGAAACCAGAAAATAGAGAGGGAAGTTGAGTCTGAGCCAAAGGATAAAATTCTTTGATCATTATTGGAGCCTCATAAACATTCATAGTAATTCACGGCACACAGACAGGAACCACACTGACACATTGCAGGTGTCTCACGCACGCTTTTGCAGTAAAGTCCTTAGTTACATGTCACACCTGAGTCTGCCTGTTTCCATCTGGCATCCGTAGGGAGCCTCATACACCATTCTTGAGCACAAAAGATCCTTAGTAACGCTTGAAACTAACAAATTAGGAAGCCAGTATTTGATATGTTGAATAAATTATATCTATTGTCCTCTTTGTTTGTCTCTGTTTTATGCGCAGATACAGGGAAAATGTAGCATTGAATGGTGACAGTTTAAAAGAATGGATGATCATACTTCTTAATAGGGTGAAAGCAGCACGGACGCAGATGCAAAAATCATTGGGGGTTACAAAGACCAGCATTTTACTAGTTATAAATTAGGCACACCTCTGGAAGTCTGTGCACCTAGTGTAAAAAGCCCCTGACTGGACTAGTTTTTTTGTCAACAGTCATGTCTGTTTCCAGCCACTCCCAAGTATCAAATGAGGTACATAAAAGACTGTGTGTCAAAGTATTGTCGCATGGACATTTAAAAAGTCACAAAAAGGGGTCTTGCGGCTATTTTTACACTAAAAACTGGAAACAAATATTAGTAAAAGACTCTCAATATTTCTTATAAACAGGAACCTGCTGGCCAAAATCAATCAATGATTCTCAATGGGATGAGTGTTTACAGCATTTTCCCCTTCTTGTCTTCTGCCGTACATGTACGGCAGATGTTGGCACTTTAAAGATGGTGTTTGCTCCTGAGTGGAGTGGGTGCCACACAGCCGCTGGGTTTCTGCTGTTCCACCCGGGACTCATGTCTGCAATTGTCAATGACCCCGATTGTGGACGTTTAACCCCTCAGATGACGTGGTCAATTGTGTCGATGGCATATGAAGTAGCTGTCCCTGGGAGCACTCCACTCCTAGGGCCTGAACGGCTTTCTATTGCAGAGATTGGGGAAGCTGTTCGTTGGTGGTAAAAGGCTGGAGACTGCTGGAGGCTACCAGGCCTATCACAGGTAAATTCTTAGGGATGCCTGCAGGTGGCAGTGCTCCATAGGAATATACAGAATTTTCCATACATTACTGTATTAAATCACTATGGGAGAAGTAATCTAAAGATCTCATGTTCAGGTCCCCCAGGGGAATTTTAAAAAAGTAAAATAAAAAGTTTATTTTAAAGAAACTCCCAAACTATTAAAATATATTAGTGTGGGCATCCCAAAACGCCCAAACTTTTAAAATATAAATGTATTAAAACACAAGAAAAACTCTATAAATGTGGTATCATTGTAAACATACTGACCCAGAAAATGAAAGGCACTGGTCAGTTTTGCTACATAGGGAACACCATAAAAACGAAATCCATAAAAGTATGGCAGAATTGCTTTTTTTTTCAATTCAATCTCATTTGGATTTTTTTTCCAAGCAAGCAATGTTTAGTGCCATTAGAAAGTACAACTTGTCCCACAAAAAAAACAAGACCTCATACGGCTATGTGAATAGAAAAATAAAAAAAAGTTATGAATCCAGGAAGACATGGAGTGCAAAATGAAAACACAAAAATGGAAAATCACAGCATCATAAAGAGGTTAGTCGCTAGTTCCCATAAAGAAAAGATGATTGCTGCATGTAATTATTGTAGGAAATGATCAGAAACAGTGTGTTCCCAATAATTGCCGGCACAGTCGGTCCATGTAAAGATGTCTTAACACATACTAATACCTTAGCCACTTTGTCCCTGATGTCCCTATGCGCAATAGGGCAACTAAATGGTTCAGTCATCATATACGTAGAAATAAAACTGTCTCACTTGAGACATGTGAACTTGACAGTTGAACATCATGGTCTTGGTCCCCTCTTCCTAGGTCCCCGCATACTTGAAAAAATAGATGTTTTATAATATGGGAATGGGCCCTTAGGGGCAACATGGGAGGTGCTGTTGCACCAAGGTGCTTCCAGAGGCTCTGCTCACTGCCCTTCATGCCGTGACCCCACCAATGACTGACAGGGCCATGCAGTGGTGAAGACAAACTAATGCCTTGCCCTGAAGTCTTGAGGGAGCTCGTTCAGTGCACATGCTATATCAGGATCGAGGCGCTCCTAGGGGCTCATTTGCATCTGATGACAGAAGCCCTTTAAACATGCACAGAAACAATCTCCTTCCAAGACTGTTGCAGAATTGTACTACAGCATTTTCCATTCATTTCTATTAGGGTAGGACACAAGAAAGGGATAGCTAAGGGACTTACATACTGTATTGGTTACATCAGGCTGTCTGAGTTGTATCCCCACCCCCCACTTCAGACTGGGATTGTATAAATAAAGTCACTGTCTAGCCCAGGCATAACACAAATGCACAAGACTTTTAAAAACGTCATAATCAAAAAGTATAATGACTCCTTACCATTGTTGTCCTCCTGTTGGAGATCGGTCTGATCAATACCTTCTGACTGTGGTCCCTCCTCTTCCTTACAATGCTGATATTTGGCAGCACAAGAGTCAGGCTCTGGGACTCTTTTTGAAGAGCATACACTAAGATCTGAAATACAAACCAGTTCATTGTACAGTGTTTTAGAAAACTGTACTAAACTTAGCTTACTAGTTAAAATGACCATAAAGCGGTATTCTGGTTGAGTTCTTCCACTGGGGTCCCCAACGCTCACAAGAATTGGTACCCTCCATGGGAATACCCCCAAATGGACGGAGTGACAGGTCAGGCATGTAAATTGCCGCTTCATTCATCTCTATTGAACTTCCAGAGACAGCCAGAGTACAGTGCTCATATATTTCCAGAACTCCCATAGAGATAGGAGATGCTCCGTTTGTTTCAGGGCAATCCGAGGGGTTGGGGATACCCGTTCTTGTGATCACTGTTCCTAGCAGTAGGACTCCCACTGATCTAATAGTTATGCTCTAGCCCGTGAATATGGGATAACCTTTAACAACCGAAATAACCCTATAAGTAAGGGAAGGAAAGAATATTCTGTCCCACTTCTGATGAGACAGATTAGCATAGGTGCTGAAATGGAATTCCCATAGCCGCGAATAGCCTATAAAAGAAGAAAAAAACTCACATTATCTTGCCCAAGAGAGATAGTCGCTCCTCACTGAACACAGCAGGACCTGTGCTCCCAGCGTGATAAGATCATGCTGGGAGGGAAGGTTCTGCTGCATTCAATGAGGAGCCAGTGTTCTGCACATGCAAGTGAGTGAGGTATTTTTGTAACCCCTGAAAGACCTATTTCTGCCTAGTTCACCCGTTTTTAACAGCCATTAGACGGGTGTACTCCTGTCTGTCTAAACGGCCACGAAAACAGCCAAGAGACAGGACGTGTTCTATTTTTTTTATGGAGGCTATTCGCGGTCATGTGATTAGTTTCACTGACTTCAATTGGTTGTAAAACTGGCCCTATGAAAGACGTTACTTAAACGGCAACCACACGTCCATTTTTCCCGTTCGTGTGAATGTAACCTTAAAGGGGTTGTTTCACTTCAAAAAGTGCCATTTATCATGTACAGAAAGTTAATACAAGCCATTTACTAGTATATTGTTATTATCCATATGGCTTCCTTTGCTGGCTGGATTAATTTTTCCGTCACATTATACACTGCTTGTTTCCATAGTTACAGACCACCCTGCAATACATCAGTGGTGGTCGTGCTTGCACAATATAGGAAAAAGCACTAGCCTACGTGCACTCTCATGGTCCCGGCCATCAGAGGCTGACGCGTTTAAGAGAAAAGATGCTCCAGAAGATGTCAGAGCTGTTAAAATAAAAAAAGGAAAAAAAGAATGGAAACAGAAATGTAAAAGTAAACCTAAAAATGTGCATAAAGCTAATTTATGGTCCAAAAACATATTGTGAAGGCGCAACACGGCAAGTGATTTTACCTGCTGGTTGTGGCTGCTCCGGATAGCTCACAGAATCCATACTTGTATCCACATCTGAAAAGAAAGGGATTAATAAAACACTACTTTGCTTTCATAGAATAGTTGAAACAATTCACAGGTTCTAGGGTGTTGACATAAAAAAAGTTGCTGCTGCCAGTTGGTGCCACTTATGAGCTGTCCAATATCCGCAGGTGTTGCAGAAATGTTAATCCTGGCCACTTTTCTCTCCTTGGTACCAGATACTGGTCCAACATCATATGGGTCAATATATAAATAAAACTGAAAGCAGCTCTGGAAGTGGCTGCAAATCATTTTGTGAACAGAAGATAAAGAAGAATAATGCCTTATTCACACGTCAGTCTTTTCCATCAGAGGTTGTGAGCCAAAACCAGGACTGGAGCCTCCACAGACATAAGGTATAAGGTAAAGATCTGTACCTGTTTTGTATTTAGATGCGCACCTAGTTTTGGCTCACAATCACTGATGGAAATTACTGACCAAACACTGATGTGTGAATGAGGCATAAGATAGTGAGGTTTCCCTTGCAGCATTCATCTCCTATAGCACTGACCATGTGGCTCTCTAATGTGGGATCTATTCCTCTATGATCCTATTTCAGTCAACGTTCAATTGCTTATAATTTTTTTTCATTTACATTTTCCGGTTGTACAGTACGTGACCACACCTGCTGTTTTGCATAACTAAGCCAATGTAAAAGAAAATTGCATTCACATTAATGATTAAGTACAAGAGATCATAGAAACCTGCTAAGAGTTTCCCAATATTAGCGCCTCTCAATCAGTGTAAGGCCTCCTACACACGACTGTAGTTTTGCGTCATGTCGGATCCCCATGCAGACCCATTCATTTCTATGGGTACACAAAAAACGCTGACAGTACACGGATGTTATCCGTGTAGCCGTTCCGCAAATTATATAACATCTCCTATTTTTGTCAGTTGTGCTGACAAGAATGGATATGGTTGTGTGCATGAGGCGTAGGCTGTAGCTACATTAGATAACACTGTCATGCATCGCTCCAAACCAATACAAGTGTTTTCCTTTAAACAGCAAATCTATGATTTTACTGTTACCAACTGTGGCCGCCAGGCTTTTCGAAATGTAGTATTTTATGGTGGCCATATATGAACTTGTGATAAAAGGACAGCTTGAGTCCCCCAGAATGAGAAGCGCTGATTCTGGCTCCTAGAGTAGGGTCCCTAAGGGTGCTCTCAATGATATCCATATGCCCTTTAATATTTTTAAACAAGTCGAAATGTTGTTTGGCTGCGCTCACCTGAATAGACAGCACTCTGGAAGGCACGGACTGGAGATGGAAACAGTAAACTCCATGAAGACAGAAGAAATATCAGTGGTGAAGTCCAGCTTATCCAAAAGTGGTTTGCTTTATTGAATAACAAATGTACAAATAAAATCCATACTCTCCATGAAGCGTCTACGCTTTTCGGACCTCCATAGCTGGGTCCTTATTCATGACCCAGGGTTCCCTCGATGATATCCATATGCCCTAATATGTTCTTTAATATTTTTAGCACCAAAAACAGTACTGCTGGCCACCAGTGAATGGACATTTCCTCATGGGGACTGAGAATCTGATTTAAACCCAGTGGTCTAAAGCCTGTGACATCCTTTGACAGCTGTCAAAATTACAGAAACTATGGCAGACCCCACTATAAGTCAATGGGGTCTGTTGGCACCACACTGTGGTTTCGTTTATATATGGAAGCCATGATGCCAGTGTGAATTTTGCAGAACGGATGCAGACCCTTTAATTTCAATGACATTAAGTAAATAGTTTAAGGCACTATGGATTTTATTATCAAACTCTAAATGGTGTAAATTTATCTTTTTAGCACCTTGAGAGAAACAAGCCAAGTGAAATTTAATTGGCAAGCAATATACCGTATTTTCGCTTTATAAGACGCACCTGATGATAAGACGCTGATTAACTACTCCTTGATAGAAAATAGACGTACTACTAATATAAACTGTTAACTGCCTGAATAAGGTACGTTAAAAACATTTATTTAATGTATTATTAAAAATCGGTTCTCCACCAAATCTGACAATCAGGCTAGTGGTGTGAGCCAGAGCATAGAGAATCTGTATAAATGCTATCTCCTCAACTGACACCACCAAAAAGCGTCTCCCTATTAGGTTGTGGGAGCTAGGGGTGGGCGATATGGCCTAAAATCTATATTGCGATATAATATGAAGCATGTGCGATATGCGATATATATATTGCGATATATTATTTCCTTCTGTATGTATACAAAAAATACAAATTACAAAACTTTTCAAGTTGCCATCATCTGCCATCAGACATGTCCCCCAGAGCCAGTGCCATCAGCCCCAAGCCCCATGGCATTTGCCATCATCTGCCATCAGACATGTCCCCCAGAGCCAGTGCCATCAGCCCCAAGCCCCATGGCATTTGCCATCATCTGCCATCAGACATGTCCCCCAGAGCTAGTTCCATCAGCCCCAAGCCCCATGGCATTTGCCATCATCTGCCATCAGACATGTCCCCCAGAGCCAGTGCCATCAGCCCCATGGCATTTGCCATCATCTGCCATCAGACATGTCCCCCAGAGCCAGTGCCATCAGCCCCAAGCCCCATGGCATTTGCCATCTGCCATCAGACATGTCCCCCAGAGCCAGTGCCATCATCTGCCATCAGACATGTCCCCCAGAGGCAGTGCCATCAGATCAGCCCCATGGCCATCCTTTGCAAATAGACCCCCCCCCCGATCCTCCAGAGATCCTCCAGCCCCCCCTCCCCCAGAAGAATCGCTATACTTACCTTTCCTGCAGGGTGCTCGGCAGTCCGCAGGTGTCGCGTCTTCTTCCCAGCATGCATTGGGCGGGACTTGACATCACACACAGCGTCAGCCAGCGGGCTGACGCTGTGTGCACACCAGGCCCTGGCCACTCCAGTACAGCGCGGTGTGGACTGCAGAGTCGGGAGCCGGAGCCAAGGTGCGGTGAGAAGCTTCTTTAATTCACTACCGCTCCGTGGTCATATAGCAGTCCGGCGATATATGCGATATGGACAAAATCTGTATCGTTGCACAGATTCATATCATGCATATCGCATATATCGCCCACCCCTAGCGGAAGCTACATAAAGCCCATAGGATTAGTGATGTGATTAAGTCCTAAATCAGTAACTTTGTATGGTCTGTCCCTTATCATCTATTAACACCGCTAAACACACTGTAGCAAAGGACACGACCCCTGGTAATTTCTGAATGGATTGTCCCTCAACTAGAGCAGCGGCTCTGCATTGAAACTGAACATAAGTAGGTGCACTGTGTTGCTCGACGCGTTTCCCTGCCGATATTGATCGGTATTTCCTCAGGAGCAAAGAGTACCATACAAGGTATAGTTCAGATGTATTACTACAACACTCTAGTGGTGAATGTGTAGCGATAACACCAGCCTATCTGTACTGTTCTTAGGTAGGACTGACTCAGATGTATTACTACAGTGATGGCCAGTTCGCCGTGTTCGCCCGCGAATACATGCGGGCTGCCATCTTAACTCACAAGTCCGACGATGCACAGGTAAGTAAGCCCTTACCTGTGCCTGTGCCACGAGGCGGTCTGAAACAAATGCGGTCACAGCCCGATGAAGGCCCCCGGCGGCTGTTCTCGAAACTGCCTGCTCCCGGTGACCGCATTTGTTTTAGACCAGCTCGCGGCACAGGCACAGGTAAGGGCTTACACGGCGAACTGGCCATCACTGAATACTACAACACTCTAGTGGTGAGTGTGTAGCGATAACGCCAGCCTATCTGTACTGTTCTTAGGGCTGACTTAGTACATTCAGTAACACAAACGCTGCATGCCTCTGATGGCGTGCGTGCAGCACATTAGAGCCTCCGGCACTATGAGGGCCATAGCGCGGGAGCACTATTATGCAATATATGGTACACATTAATCATCCAAGAGCTATTAAAGTCATCATGCAGAAAGGACACGTCAATATTTAATTAGAAGCGTTCAGCCTGCACTTTAAAGGTATCTATCCAAGGACAGGGGGACCCCAGACCCATACCTATCCAAAATTAGTAGTTGAGAAGTATGGAGTATCCATACAATTGACAGAGGATGGACACACAAGTCAAGTAAATCCATATTATTCGATAAATCACGCAAATGAAATAGAGTCATTCAGACCCTTAGGTTTTATCGTATCCAGAGTAAATATCCATTGGGCCTCCTTTCTCAGGAGTAGAGTGTCAATATCGCCCCCTCTAGGTGGTAATCTCACATGCTCCACACCCTGGAACATCACACAGTTCATCATTGTGGGGTGGTTAGTCGCAACATGTTGTGCAATAGGGGTATCACCTCGATTGTTTATTTTTAGTAGGTGTTCCCCTATGCATCTTCTAAACTCACACTTGGTTTTTTCCACTTACTGTAAACCACACATACATGTTGCCAAGTACACCACTCCCACTGTTCTGCAGTTAATGAAGTACTTAATGTCAAAACTGCGTCCCGTGACAGAGCTTGTAAATTTCCCGCCTTTCTGGATGGCCTTACAGAACACAACTGCCACATTTGTATGTGCCATTTGGTTTTCTCGAGGCTAACCAGGTCTCACTGGTGGGGGAACTGAATGCACTATGGACCAATTTGTCCCTTAAGTTACCACCACGGCGATACGTGACCCGAGGGATGATAAGACGCACCTAGGTTTTTGAGGAGGAAAATAAGAATAAAAGATTTTTTTTAACCACAAGGTGTGCTTTTGAACTGATGGTGGTCTGTGGATGACACTATTATGGGGATCTGTGGATGACACTGTTATGGAGGGGATCTGTGGATGATGCACTGTTATGGGGGCATCTATGGATAATGCATTTTTATGGGGGATCTGTTGATGACACTTATGGGGGATTTGTGGATCACACACTGATATGGGGGGAGCTGTGGATAACACTGTTATGAGGGATCTGTGGATGATACTGTTATGGGGGATCTATGGATGACGCACTGTTATGGGGGCATCTGTGGATGATGCATTGTTACGGAGGATCTGTGGATGATGCATTGTTATGGAGGATTTTTGGATGACACTGTTATAGGGGATCTGTGGATGACACTGATATGGGGGGAGCTGTGGATGACACTGTTATGGGGGATCTGTGGATGACACTGTTATGGGGTATCTGTGGATGACACTGTTATGGGGGATCTGTGGATGATACACTGCTATGGGGATATCTGTGGATGACACTGTTATGCGGGGGATCTGTGGATGACACAGATATAGCATCTTATGCTAGTCCCCACTGTGTCTTCTCATGTCCCTGTGTGAATAGTGACCCCATTACACCAGGCTCCACTCACAGCAGTCTTTACATGTAAAGTCTGTTTATTTAATGCTAAAGCAGGGGCTCTGGTTTGTTAAACTAGCGTAATCGTCTTTAGTAGTATTGTAGTACTCACTATCAAAGCGGCGGGCAGGCCGGCAGTGTAACGTCACTTACTCATTCACGCTCTTGCTCTAGCTTCATTAATGAAGTGGGAAGATCATGACGCAGTGAATGAGTGAGTGACGTTACCCTGCTGGCCTGCCAGTCGCTTTGATAGCGAGTACTACTAAAGACGATTACGCTAGTTTAACAAACCAGAGCCACTGGTTGAGGATTACATAAATAGACTTTACATATGAAGACTGCTGTGAGCAGGGCCCGGTGTAATGGAGTACAGTCACTGCACCGGGCCCAGCCGCGAGTGCAACAGCAGTTGCCGACCTCCAGCCACTCCTCCCACCCTGGGTGATAGAGGTAAACTGTAACTGATACATCGCAGGCCGCGCTGTGCAGCATAGCGGCCGGCGATGTATCAGTGTCAGCAATGTACAAATTGCACCATTCGCTTTATAAGACGCACTGCCATTTCCCCCCACTTTTGGGGGAAATAAAGTGCATCTTATAAAGCGAAAAATACAGGAAGTTGCAAAAAAATAATAAAAAAATAGCACTTCTGAAACTTCAAAATCTCTCTTTTCAGATGTCTTTCATGACCAATGTTGATATTAAGATCTAAAAGTAAAAGCTAATGCAAATTGAATGTGACGTGATGGAATTATATCCCATCAAGTTGGACACTACAATGGGTTACCATTGAATATTTGTGTTCTCAAACCTCCCCTCTCTTTTCTTCCATGGGCAGTAACCCCGATCCCTCACGCGCTTACCTCCCGCCATACCATGGGCCCTACTCTACTGCTCTTTCGAAAAATCTCCAATCAGGCTCTGATTTTGCCAGCCCTTTCTCTGCTGTTCCCAATTTTAAGACATCCAGACTTCGCTGTCAGTTGCTCACCAGGCCCGTGTACATTTTGGGTCTGAGGAGAAAATGCTGTGTCCCCTATTTCAGGACATCAGGACAATGGTTCACTTACTTGGAATTGCTTAATCTCACTGACCATTGTAAGTTGGGGCCCTGGAGAGCCATGCAACTCTCCCATTTCCTTTCTACTATTCACGAGGCTCAAGTATATGACAGATCCCTCACCCTATTTGAAAAAGATTGCATTGGCACAGGTGTCCACCAACACTCCCTCCATGACTTCTGTAAGTTATTGATCTCTCCACTGTCGTATTTCCATCCTCCGTATATCGATCACTGGGCTTCTGATCTGGGAGTGGACATCCACTCTGACCAAAGGCCGAGATTGTTCCGACTTACTCATAAATCCTCTATTGCTAGTAAATTTCAGGAGGCAGGCTACAAACTGTTAACTGTTACTAGATGTACGAACTCACCTTCACAAAATGTTCTCTTCCCAGAAGGTTTACTCTGGCATAGCTTTTGGCATGGTAGTAAGCTCAGTTTTGGGAGGCCATCCATCTCACTAAAATCTTCCCATTCTCCATACCCAACACCCCAGTGTTTTTCCTGTTGCACCTGTCAGATTTAAAGATTCTTCTCCTCCGTACGTCGATCATACGGCATTTAGTGAAGGCCGCTCGGGAATGTATACCAGCTCTGTGGAAGTCTCCCTTCCCATCATTTTTTTGCTTTATTTATTAGTTGCCATCCCTTCCTCCCTCGTCTCCTTCCATTTTATGTTCGTATACACTTCCTTGTCTTTATTCGTCTGTCTGTTTTTCATGTACAGTACAGACCAAAAGTTTGGACACACCTTCTCATTCAAAGAGTTTTCTTTATTTTCAGGACTATGAAAATTGTAGATTCACACTGAAGGCATCAAAACTATGAATTAACACATGTGGAATTATATACATAACAAACAAGTGTGAAACAACTGAAAATATGTCATATTCTAGGTTCTTCATAGTAGCCACCTTTTGCTTTGATTACTGCTTTGCACACTCTTGGCATTCTCTTGATGAGCTTCAAGAGTTAGTCCCCTGAAATGGTTTTCATTTCACATGTGTGCCCTGTAAGGTTTAATAAGTGGGATTTCTTGCCTTATAAATGGGGTTGGGACCATCAGTTGTGTTGAGGAGAAGTCAGGTGGATACACAGCTGATAGTCCTACTGAATAGACTGTTAGAATTTGTATTATGGCAAGAAAAAAGCAGCTAAGTAAAGAAAACCGAGTGGCCATCTTTACTTTAAGAAATGAAGGTCAGTTAGTCAGCCGAAAAATTGGGAAAACTTTGAAAGTAAGGGCTATTTGACCATGAAGGAGAGTGATGGGGTGCTGCGCCAGATGACCTGGCCTCCACAGTCACCGGACCTGAACCCAATCGAGATGGTTTGGGGTGAGCTGGACCGCAGAGTGAAGGCAAAAGGGCCAACAAGTGCTAAGCATCTCTGGGAACTCCTTCAAGACTGTTGGAAGACCATTTCAGGGGACTACCTCTTGAAGCTCATCAAGAGAATGCCAAGAGTGTGCAAAGCAGTAATCAAAGCAAAAGGTGGCTACTTTGAAGAACCTAGAATATGACATATTTCCAGTTGTTTCACACTTGTTTGTTATGTATATAATTCCACATGTGTTAATTCATAGTTTTGATGCCTTCATAGTCATGAAAATAAAGAAAACTCTTTGAATGAGAAGGTGTGTCCAAACTTTTGGTCTGTACTGTATATTGGCAGCATTTTGCCTCAAATTATTACGTTCTCAATGGTTGCTCTTCATCTATGGCTTTCAGGGTACTTTATTTGTTTACTTAACATATTTTCCATTTATTCTTGCCTACTTTAACTACGTGATAAATAATGCACAATGTTTCTCTGATATCCTTATAGCGATTTCTCCATGATTCTGTATTCCATCTATTACTACCATCCAGTTACTGGATACCTGTATACACTATGCTTTCTCAACCCCTTCCCGACCAGCGCTGTAATAGTACGGCGCTGTGGGAACTGAGTTTCCGACCAGCGCTGTAGTACTACGGCAAGCTGATTGGGCGGGTGCAGTAGCTGCGCCCGCCCAATCAGCTGCAGATGACCGTCTGTTTCGTTAGCTGGACCCCTGCTGTATGCGCTGGCATCGGTGAAAACACAGATGCCGGTGCATTAACCCTCACTATGCCGCGGTCAGCTTACCGCGGGGTGTGTGGAGGGAGCTCCCTCCCCTTCCCCATCGGGTCCCCGCGCTGCTGTGACGGGGCTGCCTTCCATGTAAGCCTGTGAGATCCAGCCCCCTGGATCTCACAGGCAGGAAGGCTGTAAGCCAATGCATTACAATACAGAAGTATTGTAATGCATTGTACAGGGGATCAGCCCCAAAAGTTGTGGGGAAAAAAAAAGGAAAAAAATTTATATAAAGTTTTGCATAATAAAAAAATAATAATAATTAAAGTAAAAAAAAATAAATGCGTTCTTTTCCCATAATAAAAAAATTTTAAAAAAAGAAAAGTACACATATTAGGTATTGCCGTGTCTGTATCGACCGGCTCTATAAAAATATCACATGATCCACCCTGTCAGGTGAATGTAGTAAAAAAATAAAATAAAAGTGTAATACCAAGCGATCAAAAAGGCGTATTTAGCCCAAAATGGTACCAATCAAACCGTCATCTCATCCCGCAAAAAATAAGAGCCTACCTAAGACAATCTCACAAAAAATAAATAAATACGGCTCTCAGAAAGTGGCAACACAAAAACAAGATTTAATTCTGTTAAAAAATGCATTTACTGTGTAAAACTTAACAAAAATAAAAATAATATACATATTAGGTATTGTCACGTCTGTAACAACCTGCTCTATAAAAATATCACATGAGATGCTCCCTCAGGTGAATGCTATAAAAAAAAAAAAAAAAATTAAAACAGCCATTTTTTGTCACCTTGCCTCACAAAAAGTGTAATACCAAGCGATCAAAAAGTCTTATGTACCCCAAAATGATACCAATCAAACCGGCATCTTATCCCACAAAAAATAAGACCATACCTAAGACAATCGCCCTAAATATAAAAAAAATATGGCTCTCAGAAAATGGCAGCACAAAAACAAGATTTCATTCTGTTCAAAGATGCATTTACTGTGTAAAACGTAACAAAAATATAAATAATAGACATATTGGGTATTGCCACGTCCGTAACAATCTGCTCTATAAAAATATCACATTATATGCTCCCTCAGGTGAATACTGTAAAAAAAACTTTAAAAAAAAACTACGCCAAAACAGCCTTTTTTTCACCTTGCCTCACAAAAAGTGTAATACCAAGCGATCAAAAAGTCTTATGTACCCTAAAACGGTACCAATGAAAAGGTCACCTCATCCCACAAAAAATTAGCCCCCACATAAGACAATCACTCAAAATATAAAAACCAATGGCGCCCATAAACCAATCTATCAAAATCTGCGCTGCTAAAGCCATATGGCGCTCCTTCCGTTCCGAGTCCTGCCATGTGCCCCCACAGTAGTTTACCACTACATATGGGGTGTAGCCGTATTCAGAAGAAAATGGGTAACAATTTTTGGGTGCTTTTTCTCCTGTTACCCCTTGTGAAAATGAAAAATTTGGGGCTAAAGCAACATTTTATTGGAAGAAATTTTCCTTTTCACAGCCAAGTGTTTTCAAATTCTGTAAAACGCTTACGGGTTCAAAGTGCTCAGAACAACCCTTAATATATTCTTTGAAGGGTGTAGTTTCCAAAATGGGGTCACTGTAGGGGTACGTCAGGGTCTCTTCAAATACAAAATGGCCCTTGCTGTGTTGCAAGAAAAAAATGAATAACATGAAAAATCTGCATAAAATGAAATTTTGAAATTTCGCCTCCATTTTCCTTTAATTCTTGTGGAACACCTAAAGGGTTAACAAAGTTTGTAACGTCAGTTTTGAATAATTTGAGGGATGAAGTTTCTAAAATGGCGTAATTTATGGGTGGTTTCCATTATGTAAGCCCCTCAAAATCACTTTATAACTAAATTGGTGCTTAAAAAATGGTTTTGGAAATTTTGTTGAAAATTTGAAAAATGGATTCTAAACTTCTAAGCCTTCTAACGTCCTAAGAAAATAAAATGACATTTACAAAATGATGCCAGGATAAAGCAGACATATGGGAAATGATGACTGAAAACTGTTTTATGAGGCATTGCTATCTGTCTTAAAAGTAGAGAAAATCTAATTTAGAAAATTGTAAATTTTTCAAAATTTTTGGTAAATTTGGGATTTTATTTATAAATAAAAGAAAAATATATTGACTCAAATTTATTTATTTAGTCGTGAAGTACAATGTGTCACGAGAAAACAGTCTCAGAATGGCTTGGATAAGTAAAAGTGCTCCAAAGCTATTACCACATAAAGTGACACGTCGGATTTGCAAAAAATGGCATGGACAGGAAGATGAAAACTGGCCCGGGGTAGAAAGGGTTAAATAAAGATTTAATAATTTTTTTTAAGTTGGTCACTGTGGTTCCAGCTTCAACAAACCTCAGCACAATACTGTGACGTGTCTGAAAGTGGCACGTGACCCAGCAGTGACATGCTGCTTGTGACACATCACTGCTGAGGCCCACCATTGGCAGCAACAGTGCATGTGACACCGTTCATGAAGGAAGTTGACAGACAATGACAGAAATTCGGTAACAACAGTAGTGGGGAATAGTTAAGTACAGATTTCTTCACATGTCCCATTGGCTGAGGGAGGGGGTATGATTTAAAAAATAATCTTGGACAACCCCTCTCCTTTTAGTAGATGTCTAATAAAATATACCCAGAAATTTTTGAGGTTCTGAGCTGCTGAAAAGACAGCTGTAAGAGAATTCTTCCATTTACAGAATAACTCACACCTTGTTCCTTTTATCCTTATGTGGGAAATGTGTTTATATTTTTTCACAAGTACATGCATATGGAATATGGTCTGTAGCTAAGATGTGTTTATTATAGGAAATGTGCTGGTCACACCTCATACTGGCACTATCTGAGCTGTTACATTTAGCTGTTGGGTCGTAGACAACAGATAAAGACAATGAATAAACTTTTTTTATTACAGTTTTTTTTCAAGAGTCTGTAATTTTGTTCATTAATTAGTTCACCTTTAAGTGAATTTTTATCACTTTTTATGTAATCACCTTGCAGCACACTCAACTTTTTCACATTTAATAAGTATATATTTATACCAAATTTATATGGGTAAATTAAACACATGCTTTTAGTATTAAAGGGGTTGTGTCACATCTGGAAGTGGCATTTATTATATAGAGAAATTTAATACAAGCCATTTACTAATGTATTGTTATTATCCATATTGCTTCCTTTGTTGGGTGGATTCATTTTTCCATCACATTATACAGTACACTGCTCGTTTCCATGGTTATGACCACCCTGCAATCTATCAGTGGTGTCTGTCTGGCGGCCGGGACTGTGAAGGCTCACATAAACTGGTGCTTTTTTTCTATAGTGTGTAAGCACGGCCACCACTTATGGATTGCAGGGTGGTCGGAACCATAGAAATTAGGAGTGTATAATGTGATGCAAAAATGAATCCAGCCAGCAAAGGAAGCAATATGGACAATCACAATACATTAGTAAGTGCCTTGTATTAACTTTCTCTACATTATAAATGCCATTTGCTGAAGTGACAGAACCCCTTTAAGTGCATGTTCACTTGTGGTGGATACACAATGGATTTGCTGTTGCAGATATTAATGCGGCCTATCCACAGCATGATATAGTACCAGAAAAGTGTATGAGATTTTATTTATTCTTACCCCCACACTGCGGGAAAAAAAAAACTTCCACATAAAATTGCCTGCAGTGGAGATTTGAAATCTTTAGCGTTTTAATTTATGCTTTGGATCTCCACCGCAGATTTCACTCTTTGCAATGAGGATGAAATCCACACCAATTTCTGGCTGTGGATTTTCCACTGTATTTTGCGTCTCATGTGGATGTACCCTAATAGAGCCAAAGTCACAAACCTTCACCCAGTCACCTCCATTAGTACGTCTTGCAGTTGTTATGCAGCAATTATATTTTAGGTCAAGAGGAAATGAAGTGCCTTCACTCCACAATTCTGGCTTGAAAAAGTTCCAAAATGGGCATAAATGTGCATAAATTTTGAGACTTTTCGCATTTTTAAACCACTTACTCAACTTTTGAAATATGGGTGGAAACGTTGGTGTGGTTAGTTATGTTAATGAGTTTCTCTACAGATTTATTACTGTAATAAATGTCACAAAAAAGTCACAATCTCACTCCACTAGGAGGGTAGATGAGGAAAACTGGAGTAGATTTCTAGAAAAAACAGTGTTAGGTATAAGGCTGGGACATTTAATAAATGTTGCAAAAAGTATGCCAACATAGACACAAGCAAAACTGACTACAAATATTCCCCTCATGATAAATTACCTCCTAAGTATACTTTCCGCCACCACTGCCAAACAATAAAACCTCATCTGACTATGGTACAGTTCACTTTTGTCCATTTGATGTGAAACACAATGCCATATTCTTCTGTACTTTATCCCCACAGAAAACTGTCCACATGCCTTAACATCTCACAAGTGAGAAGTTGAAGTAGAATAACTCATGTCTATATAATGTCCTATATTTCATTTGTGTTGTGGTGGTGGCAGGTGCCATACAGCACTGCACCTAATACAGCAAGGAACAACTTAAAAGGAGGTCACGTAAAGTGGAAAGAAGTTATAAAATTTGACCAATGTGTACTAAGAACCTCATGTTTATTTTTAAAAAAATTGCATATCAATGTATAAAGGCCAGAGCTGCACACAAACTTTTTGTGGAGGGGTTTTCTGTTTTTTGCTGTCGGGCTACAGGTATCCTAGGGTGGAGAACACATTTGCCTGCATGTTTCATGCAGCTTGGTGTGCTCCTGTGGGCTATGGCTGTTGATTGCGGTTGAGAGGGGTCTGTGTGGGGCCCTAGCCTAAAAAGTGGATGTGTGGTCCAGGTTGACTGCATTCTTGTGGGTCTACTTTGTAGTCTGTTGAAAATTTTAACCCCTTCACGCCCGATGACATACATGTACGTCATAGGGCGTGTGTTTAAAGATGGTGCTGATTCTTCCCGCTGCGGGCACCATAGCTGCGGGTGTCCGTCTGCTTATTTTAGCAGACACCCGCGGCTCATGTCCACAACCGGCAGAAATGCAGATCGCGGACATTTAAGCCCTCAGATGCTGTGGTCAATCCTGACCACGGCATCTGATCGCGCTGAAAACCGAAAGCTTTTGCGATCGGAGGAGCCGGAGCGTGTGTGCAGCAGCGTGTGTGAGCCCTTGCCTGTAAGAGCCCTTGCCCTATGGAAACTATAAAAAAGTGTAAAACAAAAAACACCCATAGTATGATCAAAAAGTCATACACAACCCCAGAATGATATCAATGAAAAGTTCAGATCGCTCCATACACATAAAGTTATAGGAGTCAAAATATGGTGACAAAAAAATAAAACTGATTTTTTCCCCACTTTTAATTTTTTTTATCACTATCAAAACGCAAGAAAAACTACTATACATATAGGATTCGTACTGACCTTTAGAATAAAAGTAACCAGTTAGTTTTATACAGGGCTCCAGACTAAAAAAAATATCAAGGAGCCATTGGCTCCTAACCTGAAAAATTTAGGAGCCAAATTAAAATTTTTAGTCGCCAAATTTAAAATACATATAATTCCGGTATAATAAAAAAAAAAAAAACACACGTCTTACCTAGGGTTGTCACAATACCAAAATTTTTACTTGATTTCGATACCATAAAAAAGTATTGCGATACTCGATACCACGTGAAAAAAATAAAACACCAAAAAAGCCGCATGCATTCCACATTTTATCGAACGCCTGGACCATAATAGAACAGTCCGATCCTAATTTTTGTCAGAACAAGGTTACCAAAAAATGGCAAATTGAATTTTTTTTTTTCTGTTACGGCATTCACCGCATAGGAGATATTTTAAAATATTTTAATAGTTCGCACTTTTTCGGGCATGGCGATATGTAATTTTTTTTATTGTTTATATATTTTATATGTAAAATTGGGCAAGGGAGTGATTTAAACTTAATATTTTGGTGTTTGGTTTTTTTTTACTTTTTTTTTTTTTTACTTTTTACTTAATACCTATTTACCCCCCTTAGGGGCTAGTAGAGCCTGGGATCTTTCATCCCTTGTCCTATTCACCCTGATAGATCTCTATCAGGGTGAATAGGACCTCACACTCTCCTTGCTGCTTGCTCCTTGAGTGTGCTTTCTGCACACAGCAGCAGGGAGCCAGCCGACTATGGCAGCCAGGGCTTGAGTAGCGTCCTGGCTGCCATGGTAACCGATCAGAACCCCGCAATACACTGCTGGGGCTCCAATCGGAACTGCCACTGCCACCAATGATAATACTTGGGGGTTGGGGGCGCACTGCACCACCAATGATTATAATACTTTGGGAGGGGGGGGGGTTTGGGGGTGCACTGCGCCACCAATGATTCTGATTTATAATACTGGGGTTGGGCCGCTATTAACCGCTCAGGTGCCGGATTGCAGCGCGCAGACATAGAGGCTGGGTGCCGGGTATGGGGTATGGCCGGCACCCGCAGCCTGCGTTTGTATTAAGCATAAACGATATTCATTGGTAGCGCAGTGGCTATAGCCCCTCCCCTCCTCGTTATCAGCCCATTGGTGGCAGCGGCAGCAGCAGTACAGGGGGGAGGGACTGCCTCATTCTCCCCTGTGTTGTTAAGAACATGGCACGCGCTGAGAGCAGCGCATGCCATGTCAGTTTGTGAAAGCGGCAGAGCAGCGGCGGGTCTAGGCGCAAATGGCGACAAGATTGCAAAGTTTTGTCGCCATTTAGCAATTCTAGGTCACATTTGCGACCATTTTGGTCGCCATCTGGAGCCCTGTTTATCGTATATCGAAAATCGTAAATAAAAAACCTGTAAAACTGTGGTGGAATTGCTTTTTTTATTTCACCCCATTTGGATTTTTTTTCCGCTTCCCACTACATCATATGTAATATTAAATGGTGGCGTTGAAAAGTACAACTTGTCCTTCAAAAAACAAGCCCTCATATAACTATGTTATGGCTCTGGGAAGGCAGGGAGTGCAAAACGAAAACGCAAAAAAAACTTGAAAGAGTTAAAGAACTTGTTTAGCTAAAAAGGTTCTTTTCTTTCAAGAAATAGCACCACTTCAGATAATGAGCTGTGTCTTAAATTACAGCTTAGGCTAAGTACACACTGTGTCGGTGCACTTAACCTAAATCATGCGCAACCATTCACCAGATAGAAGCCAAAACAGTCATACTGCTTTATCAACTGTATAAGAAAGCAGAGCAGCTGATTTCATTTTTCTATATCGAAAGCCATTGCAAAAAACATAAACCACACAACATATGGTTTCTCGCAATGGGGCCTTCTGGGTAATGGATCCTACTGTACGGAATCCATCTTAGGCCTCTGAACTACACATACATTCTGAGTAAGTATGTTCTGCTCCTTTCTGTGGTTAGACCCTCCCTCACTGCTTTGCCACTTCCTGACCTGGGCTGTCACAGAAAGAAGTGGAGCTTGGGTGAAACAAGATCAATGGTGATGCCCTCATTCCACCCAAGGTCTAATTTGCATATTAGGAAAAAGTATCATAACATGTGAATGGAGTCTTGAATCAACAAACAAAAAACGGTGTTTTAACCACAGCTACGTGTCTATGCAAACAGTTTGATGGGGTGGTCGCTGGTGACACCTGTCAGCAGATTTGTACCTATGTACTGGCTGACCTGTTACATGTGCGCTTGGCAGCTAAAGGCATCTGTGTTGGTCCCATGTTAATATGTGCCCACATTGCTGAGAAAAATTATGTTTTGATATATGCAAATGAGCCTCTAGGAGCAATGGGGGTGTTGCCTTTTTACCTAGAGGCTCAGCTCTCTCCGCAACTGCAACGCCCTCTGCACTTTGAGTGGACCTGTCAATCAACGCGCAGAGGGTGCGGTAGTTGCAGGGACGGCTGAGCTTCTAGGTGTAACGGCAACGCACCCGTTTCTCCTACAGGCTCACTTGCATATATCAAAACTAAATTTTTGTCAAAATGCAAGTATGCAATACCAGTCACTGCTCTTTGACAAGAGTGGCAGCATTTTTGGATAAAATAATAATATCCTTTTTTAGATAATCTCACACCCTTTTTATTTTGAAAAAAAAAACTAATGGGAAACACCTTCTGAGGCTGAGTTCACACGTCAATTATATGGTCAGTTATTTCCATCAGTTCTTGTGAGCCAAAACCAGTAGAGAAGCCTACTCAGTGATAAGGTATAATGGAAAGATCTGCACATGTTCTATGTTTTTGACCCACACCTGGTTTTGGCTCCCAATAAGGGTCCACATCTTTTGCGGCCCCATTAAAATGAATGGGTCCACACCCGTTCCATAAAATTGCGGAATGCATGCAGACCCATTTATGCAGACATGTGAATGGACCCTAACTGATAGAAATAACTGACCAAATAACTGAACTGTGAACTCAGACTTATTGCTTGAAATCTTATCAATAACAATACTGCTACTTATTGAACTCACATTTTGAGATTTTACTGTCTGTATAGTCTGGAAAATACTATTTTAGATTTCATCAGCCTAGATCTACTAATGTATCTGTACCTAGAATCTGTCTAAAGAGTCACGCAAATTGGTGCAATTTTGGCGCAACTAGTGTAGCTCCAATTTTTTTAAACTCATCTGGAAAATGTGCTTGCGTATGATATGGGAAGAGCAGAAAAGCCGCTGCCAAACAGTTGCAGCGGTGACTTATCTCCCCAGAGATCAAAAGAATCAGGCAAGAATCAGAAGCTCCCCACATACATTAGTGTGTTGACCCATATTAGTAAATGTGCCCCAATAATTTTTGCTGTTATTCATCCTAATTGTTCTAGATAATCTCATGATTAATACAGTAATTTAAAGGGGTTTTCCAGGTGTTTTTTTTTTACTGATGTATATCCTCAGTATAGGTCATCAGTATCTGATTGTTGAAACCCAGGACCCCGCCGATCAGCTGTTTGACAGGTATATGCAGATCATGCAAATGTCCCACAGGATTTATGCTAATTATGACAATATTTGGATGCCACATAAAATTAATCACTATCCTTCAAGTTTGCTGTAAATATCGGTCACATGCCTTTTACGTAATATTCTTTTATGTAAGAAGATGTGGTTTAAGAAGCGGCTCCACCTGCTGATAATGTAGTTTCATAGAAATGACTCACAGGTAACTTTTACTCATCCTGACTGGTAATGTTTTCTATCGTTCTGATCAGTCTAAACCACAGTAACAACACAAACGTGTATTGATGTTTGTCAATGGAGTTTGGAAAATCGAATTTTGTAATAAGTGGATTTGCCAAGGGTCGGAGACATTTACTGAGGCATGTCTGTTTCTTCCTATCTGCATAATGAGGGGGCTAAGAGAAGGCGTCCTGGGAAAATGTCTCACAACTTGTATTACAGGAATCAGAGGAGTAAAAATAATATACTTACTAGTGGTCTGAGTCAGAGTAAAGTGCAAACTTTCAATATAACCTTTTCTCTTCTGTGCATATTACGCTCTAACAATATCTGAACAAATGTAAAGGTGTCAGCAATCATCCATCAAGTATCAGAGTGGGGGAAAAGTACACTGCAATAAATACTAGTGGTTTTTTGACTGAATGATACTGGAAATTACTAAAATAATATATTTTCAACTATGAGAATATAACATGGAATTACATAAAATATTCCTTAAAAGGGTTCTTTCAGTGAAGACATTACAGTGTATGGCTCATCATACTGTCCGTTCTGCTCAGTTTTTAGAGGCCACATACTTGACCCATTATAACCCAACCCTACTGGCACACTACTAGTTAAGTTCATAGTTTGTTTGTTTTTTATCAAATAGTTTTTATTAATTTTGAACAATTATATATATACCAGAAAAATACATCATGTAAAAATAAAGAAAAAGAAAAACTACCCTAGTCAAGTTCATTTTAACGACTAGTGGGGAACAGAACATTTCATTGACCAGAAATTGATACCTAACTGATAGAAAATGATATCTTAGTGATATGCCACCAGTTGAGACACCCCGTTTAAAGCTATGTTATTATCAGAAATAATTCCATCCTCCCAGCAGACCGAGGAAAACTTTTATCTACTGACAGAATTTACAGTAAATGTGTCACCAAAAATGTTATCTGCCAGTTAAAAACAGATAGTAACACATATCTTTTTTGTAATCAGTTTTTAATTTTCTGAATGCAGATTTTCTATTCTATATCCTGAACATGATTATGGGGGCGGCCACCTTGCTTGAGCGGTTTCTAAATGCATTTAGAAAGCAATGCCATCACAGCCGAAACAGCACAGAGGGCTGCAGGGGGACAATGGTGGCAACTAGACAACACTGAGGGCATCAGGGGCACAGAGTGGAGATCAGATACTGAAACCAGCATTTTCTACACGGCCATGCTCCGATTGGTTAGTCTGTGCAGAATAACCAATCAGCGCGATCGCCGGCAAGAGGCCACTCTGATTGGTCCATTGACAGCTTCTCCGGTGTCTCTGCTCTTGGTGAGAGCAGAGACTCCGGGGCTCTCATACTTTATCGTGTCACAGCACCGTTTAGCAATTTGCACGTAACAGTACGGCCAACTGCCTTTACATGCAATCTGGAATTACAGTTACATTCAAATTTGTGAAAGGGTTAAAGGGCATCTGCCAGCAGATTTGTACCTATGAAACTGGCTGACCTGTTGCTTGTGCGCTTGGCAGCTGAGGGCATCTGTGTTGGTCCCTTGTTTATATGTGCCCACGTTGCAGAGAAATATTAAGTTTTAATATATGCAAATGAGCCTCTAGGAGCAACAGTGGCGTTGCCCTTACACCTAGAGGCTCTGCTCTCTCTGCAACTGCAGCACCCACTGCACTTTGATTGACAGGGCCAGGCAGTGTAAACGTGATTACGCCATGCCCTGACTTCTTTCAGTCAATCAAAGTGGAGAAGACGCGGCAGTTGCAGAGACAGCAAAGTTTCAAAATATAACAGGACTGCCCCTGTTGCTTCTAGAGACTCATTTGCACATATTAAAACTTCATTTTTCTCAGCAATGCGGACACATATGAACATGGGACCAACACAGATGCCTTTAGCTGTCAAGTGCACGTGCAACAGGTCAGCCAGTTTCATAGGTACAAATCTGCAGCCCTTTAACATGCTGGAAACGCCTATAGAAGTCAATCACTGGCTTAGGTGGTGAGGGTGAGTATGGCTTCAAGTGTTATCCCATTCTGAAGCCTTTCACAATAATTGTAGAACCTGTTAAAGGAATTAAAGGGTTATTCTGACATTAAACTTTTCTATGCTATGCTTGTCACAATAGCACACCTTTCAAGTTTTAAAATCACATTTATTACAAATTTCCTACCGGGGCTGAGCTCTACAACCTGATCACATGGTGCGCTGCCTGCACTTCCTCGTTGCTCCAACTACACGTGCCGTTCATTGTGCATGTGATCCTGGAGCTTTAGTACCATCTACCGTGAAAGTGTCAATCAAGCACTGAGGACACGTTCATGGACTGCCTCTTGCTCTGCATCCACAGTGCGCTTGCGTCAGAGGGAATGTAAGCGCAACCGCACTGTACTAGTGTATACTGTCACACCCCCCTCCCCAAGCCACAGCCCACTCCACAACCCTTCTGTCTGTGCACTCCTCCATCCCCATTCATGTTCAGGATGGCCAAGCATCCCCCCCACAGCCCCAATCCACATCCCTTCTGTCCATGCACATCCCTGTCCCCATTCATGTTCAGGATGGCCAAGTGCACACCCCCCCAGCACATCCCTTCTGTCCATGCACATCCCCGTCCCCATTCATGTTCAGGATGACCAAGCGTCCCCCCCACAGCCCCACTCTACATCCCTTCTGTCCATGCATATTCCCGTCCCCATTCATGTTCAGGATGGCCAAGCGTTTCCCCCACAGCCCCTCTCCACATTCCTTCTGTCCGTGCACTCTGCTTCAAACCGTCGACATCGATGCTGGCCGATTAAACTCTTCCATGCCGCAGTCCGTTGGGATCTCTGTATGGAAGGGGGGGGAGCCCCCTCCCCCATCGGACCGCTGCGCTGCTATGGCAGCGTCCCAATGGTTACCATAGCAACTAGACGCCTTCACAGGCATCCAGCTTGCTATGGTATATCTAAGCCGTGTACAGAGGTAGGGAGCTCCCTCCCTCATCGGGCCAATGCGCTGCTGTGGCAGCATCCCGATGGTTACCATGGCAACCAGACGCCTGATTAGGCTGTGAGTGAAAATACACTGCAGTACACTATACAGTGCACTGCAGTGTATTGTAGAGGCATCAGACTCACTGGATCTTCAAGAACCAAGTGGGTCTGGGTCAAAATATTGTGAAAAAAAGAAACTGGTTAAAAAATTAAAGCTTTTTCCTATATCCAATTGGTTTAAAAAGATAAAATACACATGTTTGGTACTGCCACGTCTGTAACGACCTCATCTATAAAATTATCACGTTACTTATCCGCGCAGTGCAAAAAATTACCCCCTACCTAAGACAATCGCCCCTAAAAATTAACAAAGTTTGGCTCTCAGAAAATGTCAACACAAAAACAAGATTTTATGCTATTCAAAAATGCTTTCACTGTGTAAAACTTAACAAAAAAAAACTTTACAAAAAAAAAAATGATAGACATATTGGGTATCGCCATGTCTGTAACAACCTGCTCCATAAAAATATCACATGAGATGTACCCTCAGGTGAATGCTTTAAATAAAATTAAAAATATCGCAAAACAGCTATTTTTTGTCACTTTGCCTCATAAAAAGTGTAATACCAAGTGATCAAAAAGCCTTTTGTACCCCAAAATGGTGCCAATCAAACCGCCATCTCATCTCGCAAAAAATGAGCCCCTACCTAAGACAATTGCCCAAAAATTTTAAAAAAATATGGCTCTCAGAACATGGCAACACAAAAATAAGATTTTATGCTATTCAAAAATGCTTTCACTGTTTAAAATTTAACAAAAATAAAAATTACAGACATATTGGGTATCGCGGCGTCCGTAACAACCTGTTCTATATAAATATCACATGATATGCCCCCTCAGGTTAATCCTCAAAAAGTAAAAAAAATTAAAACTGTGCCAGAACAGTAATTTTTTGTGACCTCGCCTTACAAAATGCACCAAGTTTCTCTGCAGACTGCCTGATGTTGTCGTTGAGAATCCTCATGTATTGCTCTATTTTCATGGTGCCGTTTATTGTAATTAGGTTCACTGGTCCATTGGCTGAAAAACACCCCCAAAGCATTAGGTTCGCACCACCATGTTTGACAGTGGGGATGGTGTTCTTTGGGTTGAAGGCTTCTCCTTTTTTACGCCAAATGAAGGAAACATCATTGTGACCAAACAATTCAATTTTTGTTTCATCTGACCATAACACAAAAGACCAGAAGTCTTCTTCTTTGTCCAGATGAGCTTTTGCAAAGGCCAAGCGAGCTTTTGTGTGCCTTATCTGGAGAAGTGGCGTCCTCCTTGGTCTGCATCCGTGGAACCTAGCAGTGTGCAGTGTCCGTTGGATTGTCTGCCTTGAGACATTGCCACCAGCAGAGCCCAGATTCACCAAGATGGCCTTGGTGGTGATCCTTGGATTCTTTTTTTTACCTCTCTAACTATCCTCCTGGCCAGCACAGGTGTCACTTTTGGCTTCTGACCACGTCCTCTGAGATTTTCTACAGTGCGGAACATCTTGTATTTTTTAATAATACTTTGCACTGTAGCCACTGGAACTTGAAAACATTTAGAAATGGCCTTGTAGCCCTTTCCTGACTTGTGAGCAGCCACAATGCGCAGCCGCAGGTCCTCACTGAGCTCCTTTGTCTTAGCCATGACTGTCCACAAACCAACTGCAGAGAGCTGCTGTTTTTCACCTGTTGAGTTGATTAAAACAGCTGTTCCCAATTAATCAGGGTAATTAGGATGCTTTAGAACAGCTTGAACTATTTGGAATGGTATAGAACTTTTGATTTTCCCACAGACTGTGACAGTTTGTAAAGAATATGAATAATTTTGGACTGGACACTTTTTGCTCAAATGTAAATAAAAGCTAAGAAATGTTTTTTTCCCCACATTAATGCCTCTTGTACATCTTCTTATTATCTTTTGGGAGACACCTATGTAATTTCCCGTAAAAAAATTACTTGCTGGTTGAATAAAAGTAACTTTAAGTCAAAATTTGCCAGGGGTATGAATAATTACGGGCAGCACTGTACATGGTGCACTTCTTTTTTTAGCTGCAGAGCCACAATTCCTGTTCTCCTATTCTGCCTGCCATGATGGCTGCACCTCTTCTCACACTAGCTGATGCACACGGTGCATTGGGTAGCCCAAGACACTTCCTGTTGCCCTTCAATTGGCCAGCACTAGTGTTGAGCGAATCGAGATTCGGATCATAAATTTGGTCGATTAAAATGTAATTTGTTTCAGCCGAAGTCGCTCGATACTTCTGTGAATTAATTCGGTATTCATTTCTGCATTTTTAAAAACTTTAAAATTCGGAATCCGAAGGCAGGTTTGGTATCAAGGTACCAGCCGGTACCAAACACGACTTTGGATTCCTAATTTAATTATTTTTTTTAAATATGCAGAAATTAATACCAAATTAATTCACTGGAACGAATGAAACGAAGGCAATACATTTTAATGCTGTACGGAGACTCCAGACAGCATTAAAACGAAGTGTTTAAACAAATCAACTTCGGATCTATGATCCGAAGCTCGATTCGCTCAAGCCTAGACAGCACTGCTCATGGGAACAAAGCTGGCCAATCCAAGAGCAGGTCTGAACAAGTAATAAGGCTACTGATAAACAGTGTACATCATATAGTCTGAGAAGCTGTGCAGGCATCAAGAATGGCAGAAGAGGATCCTGAGAATTAGCAGACCTGCAACTAAAAAGATGACAAGGAGGTCACTATGTAAGTGCTCTGTTTGTTCCCTTGTTAATGTGAATCTGTTTTATTGACCCAGAAGGCCGCCTTAAAGGGGTTTTCCGAGTTATTTTTTTGTTCTTTCTATGTTCCTAACTAAGCAAATGTAACAGCTTTCCAATTAACTCACTTTACAGTTGCAAGAAAAAGTATGTGAACCCTTTGGGATGATATGGATTTCTGCACAAATTGGTCATAAAATGTGATCTGATCTTCATCTAAGTCACAACAATAGACAATCACAGTCTGCTTAAAATAATAACACACAAAGAATTAAATGTTACCATGTTTTTATTGAACACACCATGTAAACATTCACAGTGCAGGTGGAAAAAGTATGTGAACCCTTGAATTTAATAACTGGTTGAACCTCTTTTGGCAGCAATAACTTCAACCAAACGTTTCCTGTAGTTCCATATCAAACGTGCACAATGGTCAGGAGTAATTCTTGACCATTCCTCTTTACAGAACTGTTTCAGTTCAGCAATATTCTTGGGATGTCTGGTGTGAATCGCTTTCTTGAGGTCATGCCACAGCATCTCAATCGGGTTGAGGTCAGGACTGGGCCACTCCAGAAGGCGTATTTTCTTCTGTTTAAGCAATTCTGTTGTTGATTTACTTCTATGCTTTGGGTCGTTGTCCTGTTGCAACACCCATCTTCTGTTGAGCTTCAGGTGGTGGACAGATGGCCTTAAGTTCTCCTGCAAAATGTCTTGATAAACTTGGGAATTCATTTTTCCTTTGATGATAGAAATCCGTCCAGGCCCTGATGCAGCAAAGCAGCCCCAAATCATGATGCCCACACCACCATACTTCACAGTTGGGATGAGGTTTTGATGTTGGTCTGCTGTGCCTCTTTTTCTCCACACATAATGTTGTGTGTTTCTTCCAAACAACTCAACTTTGGTTTCATCTGTCCACAGAATATTTTGCCAGTACTGCTGTGGAACATCCAGGTGCTCTTGTGCAAATTGTAAACATGCAGCAATGATTTTTTTGGACAGCAGTGGCTTCCTCTGTGGTATCCTCCCATGAAATCTATTCTTGTTTAGTGTTTTACGTATTGTAGATTCGCTAACAGGGATGTTAGCATATGCCAGAGACTTTTGTAAGTCTTTAGCTGACACTCTAGGATTCTTCTTCACCTCATTGAGCATTCTGAGCTGTGCTCTTGTAGTCATCTTTACAGGACAACCACTCCTAGGGATAGTAGCAGCAGTGCTGAACTTTCTTCATTCATAGACAATTTGTCTTAACATGGACTGATGAACAGCAAGGCTTTTGGAGATACTTTTATAACCCTTTCCAGCTTTATGCAAGTCAACAATTCTTAATCGTAGGTCTCCTGAGAGCTCTTTTGTGTGAGGCATCATTCACATCAGGCAATGCTTCTTGTGAAAAGCAAACCCAGAACTGGTGTGTGTTTTTTATAGGGCAGGGCAGCTGTAACCAACACCTCCAATCTCATCTCATTGATTGGACTCCAGTTGGCTGACACCTCACTCCAATTAGCTCTTGGAGATGTCATTAGTTTAGGGGTTCACATACTTTTTCCACATGCACTGTGAATGTTTGCTTGGTCTGTTCAATAAAAACATGGTAACATTTAATTCTTTGTGTGTCACTAGTTTAAGCAGACTGTGATTGTCTATTGTTGTGACTTAGATGAAGATCAGATCACATTTTATGACCAATTTGTGCAGAAATCCATATAATTCCAAAGGGTTCACATACTTTTTCTTGCAACTGTATCTCCAGTGGCTGGTTTCTCAGATTTCACTGAGGGTCACATGACCTGTGATGTCAGCTTCTCTCCCTGCTCTGATAAAGGCCTGTAAACGAGACGTCACTGTGCTGGCCACGCCCCCCTTCACTGCCGTCTTCTCTGTCCTAGGATTCTTAACCCCTTCAGCTGCACATACTGGCTAGCTGCAGCAGTGACAATTCTGGGCACAGGATCTGACAGACTAGAGAGAGCATTGCACAAGAAGGTAGGGGGAAGATGTGTATTAGCAGTGTCATTATACAGCTGGGACTTGTAGTTCTACACTTACAACATGCTGCTGAGTCTACCAGCAGTAAGACATGTCACTCAGGGCAGCTCTTGTATCCCCTCCCTTAGCAGTGCAGGGGGAGGGGCAGAGATTGTTTTTATTGCATGTAAACAAAGGGCCAGAAAAGAACCAGGGAAATGAGGAAATAGACATATATTTTTTGCATAAAAATTTCTTAGCTTAGTTATATATTGCTGCCCATCAGATTTTCAGTGCTATATTATTTTTTTTCATAACTCGGACGACCCCTTTAATCTCTGCTCACTCTGAACTTAGGAGTCAAGTAGGCAGTCCTACTGATAGCTAATCTCTGTATGCATAAAAAAGGTTGTCTATCATTAGACGATGTATCAATCTGCTCAGATCCTCCTTTATATGTTTACAGATCAGACACCATCTTAAATGAGCTATAAATGTGCCATATAGTCTCCACTTGGAACAGAGTCTCAGTTACTATAAAAACCTATGAAATACATATGGAAACAGAGTTATAGTAAATCATTTTCATAAGGATCATTTGGAATAAATACATGCAGAGATCAGGCACAAGCACCTGAAAATGTACCCATTCTTGAATTACCACAATAAGCACACTTCAGTTACTCACACAAGAAGTTATTAGCAGATCCTTATACTATAATTTTACTTCTCATCTGAAAATGTCCCAAAACTGCTTTTGACTAAAGTGATAGATTATCACATTTGAAAAGTATTCTCAGAATAGTTTATTGGCCCACATATCTCAAAAAGCAAATATTTAGAAATCGAATAATTTTAAATTAGTGAAGCAAGCATTTACCAAGATATAGCCAAATTTGTATAGATTTAATGGGGAAAACTGAAGGTACACCTGAATTTTGGTTCAAATATGCTGTGGACTATATTTATTAAGAGTCACTATTTGCTCCTTGCTAGAGAAGTGGACAAGGCTTAGCAGAAAAGAGGCGTGTTTTGTTGGAAAGGGGCATGGCTTAAGTTGTGATACTGCGCAACCAAAATTGCACTCAATTTTTGGCACAAAATTATGGGGCAAAATAAGGCTACTTTCACACTTGCGTTCAGAGCGGATCCGTCTGGGGTCTGCCCAGACGGATCCGCTCATATAATGCAGACTTGGGATCCATTCAGAACGGATCCATCTGCATTATATTGTAGAAAAAATTCTAAGTTTGAAAGTAGCTTCAGACGGATCCGTCCAGACTTTACATTGAAAGTCAATGGGGGACAGATCTGTTTGAAAATTGAGCCATATAGTGTCAAATTCAAACGGATCCGTCCCCATTGACTTACATTGTAAGTCTGGACGGATCCGTTTGCCTCCGCACGGCCAGGCGGACACCCGAGCGCTGCAAGCAGCGTTCGGGTGTCCGCCTGCTGAGCGGAGCGGAGGCTGAACGCTGCCAGACTGATGCATTCTGAGCGGATCCGCATCCACTCAGAATGCATTGGGGCAGTACGGATGCGTTCGGGGCCGCTTGTGAGACTCTTCAAACGGAGCTCACAAGCGGAACCCCGACGCTAGTGTGACAGTAGCCTAAGCCAACCATTAGGTGATATAAACTTATGCTATACTCTAAAAATGCATCAAAGTAACCACCACCAGTATCAGCCACTGTGATATATCTGACAAATCCCCTCTGTCCAGTCTAAATGGCTAATATATAAGATTAGCTTTTTTTTGAGCGTCTATTCAGTTTGAAGCCATTTTATTTAAACAAATTTACAAAATGTCACACACCATTTGTTAAATTTGTTAAATGCAATACATGGTGATTTATCTGTCTAAATCCTAATATTATTTATTACAGAGGTTCCCGCAGCTTATACTCCACCAATGAACTGGTGTACATGGGCAATTTGTGTGACTTTCTGCAAAAAGTCGCAATGATAAATCTAGCTGCCACCCACAAAATATCTGACCAACCATTAGTAAATGTAAACTGCCCAGCATGGCGAAAACACACCAAAAAATGGTGCAAGGAGGTCATAAATTAATTGCAAATGTCCACTCCACTTTTCTGATGCAGTGCATTTCATACATCACACCCGAAGTTTACACTGTCTTATTTTATTATACCAGGTTCACATTTCCAGCACAAACCCCACTAGTCAATTCCAGCAGAGGAACAGACTAACGGAGTTTACTATATATATGGCATAGCTGGATCCTCATTGACTATAAAGGGACCCGACGAGGATTCGTCAGCTTTCTGACAAAATTGCCGACTTTCTGCTGGACAAATACTGCTATATCTGCGTAGCAAAAATGCTGTCCATGATTCTGTTTCTCTATTTTATTATAATTATAAGAACAGCGATGAGTCATTGATATGTGTTCCTGACACTACTTGATAGATGAAGTACTACACTTTACATATGTAGACATGGAAATGTGAGACCACAGAAAACAGTTTCACAGATGCTGCACTTACAGTAGGTCCCTATGTGAGAACCATGATAACACCTCCTGCTGACACCTCACAAACCAAAGAACAAAGATATTAACACAGCAGAAAAGTACCACTATTTGTTCCAGTTTAATCCATATGTCCTTTATACATTAGGGCTATCAAAATCAATTAGCACTGAGTGAAAAATTAAATACCGCTATACGATTTGCTTATTTAACATTACCGACATTAACCCCGTAAGGACAGAACAATTTTTCATTTCCATTTTTCACTCCCAGCCTTCCTAGAGCCATAACTTTTTTTTATTTTTACATTCACTTAGCTGTGTCACAGCTTGTTTTTTGTGGGAACAGTTGTACTTTCAAATGGCACAATATAATACTGCCTATGATGTAGTGGGAAAATGGAAAAAATCCAAAATTTTGGATTGGAAAAAAAAGTAATTCCACCACAGTTTTATGGATTTTGTTTTTACGGCATTCCCTATGTGGTAAAACTGACCTGTTACTTTTACTCTCCAGGTCAGTATGATTGCAGCAATACCACATTGTTTTTTTTTTTTTAAAAAAGGTCTTGAAAAAAAAAAAGATTTTGACTTGCCCCCCCCCATAATTTTTTTATATTTACATATACAGCAGTGTGAGGGCACATTTTACATGGGGTGATCTGTAGTTCACAATAATATTCATGATATTTTGGAATATCTATGCCTTTTTGATTGCTTGTTATTCAATTTTTTTGGGGAGGGAAGGTGAAGCAACAAAAAAACGTTGAATCGGCCATTGTGATTTTTTTTTCGTTACAGCATTGACCATATGGGTATTTTCAATAGTTTCTCCATTTTCATAGGGAAAGGAGGGGTGATTAGAATTTTTATATATACTGTAAATATTTTTTACATTATCCCCTTAGGGGACTTGAACATGCGATCGTTAGATCACTTGTCCCATTGACTGCAATGAATTACCATTGTAGCCTATGGGACTTTTATTATGTTCCTAGGGAGCCCTGCCACCGAGGGACCAAGAATACCACAGGGAACTAACTGCTCCTCCTATAGCCGCGCAGGGGAGCTGTTCAGGCCCCATAAGTGAAAAAGCCGCCTCAGATGCTGTGGTCACAATTGACACGATGTGAGCCCATTCATTCCTATGGCAGCACCACTAGATCTTTGGTTGCACAACACCCTTCACGGCCAAAATTGCAATATTGGAAAATTTATGTGCATTTATAAGTCTGGAAAACGCCATCTCAGCCAGTGATGTTTAGCGGTCTGAGAACATACCAATTAACTCTCATGCTAGTTATGGGTGGGACCTGCTTCTAGACACCACTGTATGCTACTTAAGTTGGGGGAAGAACTAGAATCAGTCAACAAAAGGAATAAAGTTCAACACTTTTCATGCAAATTAAAATTTCTACTTAAAGACTGCACTCTGTACTAAAAGGGAACCTGTCACCTTGAAAATGCAGTGCAATCTGCAGGTACCGTGTTATAGAGTAAGAGAAGATGAGAGGATTAATATATAGTTTTGTGGGAAAAGATTCAGTAAAACTTGTATTTCATTCATTAAAACCACTGCTCTTTGTGCGCTAAGGAGTCATGCTCACTGATCTCACTGAAAAATTATCTCTGTACGCTCAAGGCACATTTACACTATCCGAGGAGCAGCAAATTGTCAGGAAGGAAGGGTTCCTTCCCGACAGTCGGCTGCTTATTAAATGGAAGGGAAGCTGTACATTTACATGCAACAATCACCTCCACAGTATAAGGATGAGCAATCGCTACTGCTATAGCTTGTGCCCATACTTAATCATTGCTCCTGGGCAGCAGAGCGCTGTTCAGACAACACAATCTGCTGTTCGGGAAAGATGACTGAGGAGTCCGCACTTCAGATCATTTCACCCGATGAACAAGCGTTTCGCTCATTCATTGGGTGATCTGTGAGACCTTTAGATGGGCAGATCGGGAACAAGCATTCGTTGGAACATTCGTTCTTGATAATCGAATATTGGGTCGTGTAAATCCAGCTTTAGTCATGCAGTTAGCTGCCAATTGCTGAAAAGACCACCCACATAATTCCTAAGCACTGAAAGAATAAGGAATCAAATGAATACATTTTAAGTTATATTGAACCTTTCCCATAAAATTTCCATAAAACTATATATCGCTCCGCTCAGCTCCTCCTGCTCTGTAACCTACTGCCTGGAAATTGCACTGCAATTCATGGTTTTGAGTAGGTAAGTAAATGCAAAGGACAGTAAATGGAGTAGTGTAACACATGCACAGTAAAGGTTCATTCACAAAAGGGTACATTCACAGGACCGTATGTATTTTGCAGTCCACAAAACATGGATACGCAAAATACGAATGATGCCCAAGTGATATGTGTTGCATCCTTTTTTTGCGGATCCATTGACTTTAATGGGTCTGTGAACTGCATTTCAGCCAAGTATAGGACATGTTCTATCCTTTGCAGAATGGACATTCAGATGCAGAAAGCACACAAAACTAGAGCAAAAAAAGAGCATCATGAACCCTCAGAAAGGACAGCATAAACTGGTTAACAAATTGTGTCGGCTTAGGACTAGAGTTGAGCGAACCCGAACATTTACGTAAAAGTTCAGGTTCGGGTCCGGTGCTTTTTGAAAAGCCGCACAGCAGCCAATCAACAAGCATCATACTACTTGCCCCAAAAGGCCATCACAGCCATGCCTACTATTGGCATGGCTGTGATTGGCCAACTGCAAGATGTGACCCAGCCTCTATTTAAGCTGGAGTCACGTAGTGCCGCCCGTCACTCTGCTCGGATTAGTGTAGGGAGAAGCTGCAGCTGCTGTGAGGGAGAGATCAGGGAGAAATCTTATGAAGAACTGCTTTTTTACTCAGCGATCTACAGCAAATGTGTTTTGTGGGTGCAGTGCACAATTTTTTTAAGCCTGCCCTGAGCCAACTACTGCTGAAAACGAACTTTTTTTACTTCAGTTTGTCAATATCAATACATAATCGGCAGCCATTTTATGCAACGATAGTGCACCAGCACAGGATATCTGCAAGTCTGCAAGTCCAGAAATACAGCTTTTTGCTTACTGGGGTTAAAAAAAAACTTTTTTTCAAATAGTGCACATCTAGGATTAGACGTGCATAAGTAAGTGTCACATTTAGGCCAGAAATACAGCTTTTTGCTTACTGGGGTGAAAAAAAAATCTGTTTCCGTGCATGTGGCGAAACCAACCTCGCCACTGGGTTTTGGAGGGGCCTGGCTACCAGCCTCTTGCCCCAGGATTATGGCCCATACTAACTTTGAAGGAGAAGACAGACCGGCCGCACAGCTTAAATCTGTGGAACTGTTTGGGGCAGGAAAGCCATGCTTGCGGTCGGCCAAATGTGACTTCCATGGAATTCGGGAACCCCTGCTCGGATCTGGGTGATTTTTGGATATGTTGTTCACCCAGATCAGAGCTATCCATGGATGTATACATTATGGGGATATGTGGGGTTTTGAGGTGTGTGACAGAACCATCTGTCTTTGGAATTGTAGTGTATGTTATGTGAGGGTACCCAGATAGCTAATTTTATTTGTGTAGTCTGAGTGCCATTCACCTAATAATATGCACTCAGACTTGAGCTATCTGGGGATATGTTAAATGTCTGTGTTTACCGTAAGGGTTGTGACATTGTATGTTTAAATGGTGATTTCTGTCCTGTTGTCCCCACATGTGTATTGGCGATTTCCCTTTGTCCTGAGAGATAATTGAATTACTCCTCAGGTGTCTCCAGGGCAGAGAGGAGGAAACCATGATGCATTGTGGGGATGTATTGTGTCTGTGTATCCTGAATTGCTGCATATCTGTCCTGTGTCACAGTCTTCCATCTGGTCCCCTAGGGGAGTGTCCACCAGATGGGGACCTGCATAAATACGGGCGGGTAGCCCTCAATAAAGAGTTCCTGTTTTATCCTTCATCATGTTGAGGCTGATGTTTGGGTAACTGATCGACACTGGGGGATTGCTATACGCTGAAGATTTGCTATACTCCCCTGGCTATAACTACTAGCTCTTGTAAGAGCTGTTCCTGCACTCTGGATTTAGGAGAGGTTCACCTCCTACCCTCAAGGGCGGCTCATGCAGCTAGGAGTCAGGGTCAGATTAGGGAAGCTCTAGGAGGTGACCTGCTCCCGAATTCTGTGGTTCTGCCCAAGTAGCAACCTTTCCATCTTCTGGCATCGCACGGCTGAGGGTTTTCCCCATCCTCAGCCGTGACAATGTTGTTCCCAGCTGCCACTACTTCTACAGCAGAGCCATGCCCTCCCTGCACAATCAAATATCGAATAAAATCAAGTGTGCACTGCGCAATGCCATCTGTTGCAAGGTCCACCTAACCACAGATACGTGGACCAGTAAGCACGGCCAGGGACGCTATATCTCCCTAACTGCACACTGGGTAAATGTAGTGGCGGCTGGGCCCCAGGCGGAGAGCTGTTTGGCGCACGTCCTTCCGCCGCCAAGGATCGCAGGGCATCATTCTAAGCCTCCTGTTGCCTCCTCTTCCTACTCGGCTTCCTCCTCCTCTTCTACCACCTCCACATCCGGTCAGCGACAGACCTTCACCACCAACTTCAGCACAGCCAGGGGTAAACGTCAGCAGGCCGTTCTGAAACTGATGTGTTTGGGGGACAGGCCCCACACCGCGCAGGAGTTGTGGCGGGGTATAGAACAGACCGACGAGTGGTTGCTGCCAGTGAGCCTCAAGCCCGGCCTAGTGGTGTGCGATAATGGGCGAAATCTCGTTGCAGCTCTGGGACTAGCCGGTTTGACGCACATCCCTTGCCTGGCGCATGTGCTGAATTTGGTGGTGCAGAAATTCATTCACAACTAACCCGACATGTCAGAGCTGCTGCGTAAAGTGCAGACCGTATGTGCGCGCTTCCGGCGTTCTCATCCTGCCGCCGCTCGGCTGTCTGCTCTACATCGTAACTTCGGCCTTCCCGCTCACCACCTCATATGTGACGTTCCCACCAGGTGGAACTCCACCTTGCACATGCTGGAGAGACTGTACGAGCAGCAGTAGGCCATAGTGGAGTTTCAGCTGCAGTACGCATGGGTGAGTCGCACTGCGGAACAGCACCACTTCACCACCAATGACTGGGCCTCCATTCGAGACCTGTGTGCCCTGTTTCGAGTACTCCACCAACATGGCCAGTGGCGATGACGCCGTTATCAGCGTTACAATACCACTTCTATGTCTCCTTGAGAAAACACTTAGGGCGATAATGGAAGAGGATGTGGCCCAGGACGAGGAGGAGGAAGAGGGGTCATCTCTAACACTTTCAGGCCAGTCTTTTAGAAGTGGCTCAGAAAGAGGATATTTGCAACAGCAAAGGCCAGGTACAAATTTGGCCAGCCAGGGCCCACTACTGGAGGAGGAGGATGAGGATGGGGATGAAGCATGTTCACAGTGGGGTGGCATCCAACGCAGCTCGGGCCCATCACTGGTGTGTGGCTGGGGGGGATACGGAGGACTCAGACGATACGCCTCCCACAGAGGACAGCTTGTCCTTACCTCTGGGCAGCCTGGCACACATGAGCGACTACATGCTGCAGTGCCTGCGCAACGACAGCAGAGTTGCCCACATTTTAACGTGTGCTGACTACTGGGTGGCCACCCTGCTGGATCCCCGTTACAAAGACAATGTGCTGTCCTTAATTCCCTCACTGGAGCGTGATCGGAAGATGCGCGACTACAGGCGCACGCTGGTAGACGCGCTTCTGAGAGCATTCCCGACTGATGCCAGGGGACAAGTGGAAGCACAAGGCGAAGGCAGGGGAGGAGGAACAGGTCGCCAACGCAGCTGTGTCAGCACCAGCACCTCAGAAGGCAGGGATAGCATGGCCGACATGTGGAAAAGCTTTGTCACCTCGCCGCAACAACCGTCCCCAACTGCTGATATGGAGAGTGTTAGCATGAGGCAGAATTTGAACAACATGGTGGAACAGTACCTGTGCACACGCCTACACGTACTGACTGATGGTTCTGCCCCATTCAACTTCTGGGTCTCCAAATTGTCCACATGGCCAGAGCTTGCCCTGCATGCCTTGGAGGTGCTGGCCTGCCCTGCAGCCAGTGTACTCTCTGAACGTGTATTTAGCACGGCAAGAGGCATCATTACAAACAGACGCAGCCGCCTGTCCACAGCCAACGTGGACAAGCTCACGTTCATTAAAATGAACCAGGCTTGGATCCCTCAGGACTTGTCTGTACCTTGTGCAGAATAGACAGTTCTAACAGCCTCAACCATCCATCCTTGTACTCAAGTGCACTTAGTCTCTTTTCTTTTTTTTTTATATGTCCCAATATTTTGGGGGATACCCCTATGTAAAAATGCAAAATAACACACATCTGTGTTGGCTACCTATTCCTCCTTCGCCGCCGCTTCCACCTAGACCGCCACGTGAGCCTACACGGCCACATCCACCCATTCACCGCCTCCTCAACCTCTTCCTCCTACATCATTCCTAATTTTTATTTTTTTAAGGTCTTTTATGTTTTTTTATTCATTTCCCTATTCACATTTGTTTGCAGAGCATTTGCCATGCTCTTAAGCACATTTTGCTGCCTTTTTCAGCCCTCTAGCTCTTTCCATTACATTTTTACAGCCATTTTAGTGCTCAAATGGGGTTCGGGCTTGGGGTCAAGTTCGGGTCCCGAACGCGAATTTTTTTTTCAAGTTTGGCCGAACCTGAACATCCAGGTGTCCGCTCAACTCTACTTAGGACACATTGACACATTGCATACTGATTCAATAGAGTACCAGAGTGCATAAATCCTTGTGCCATAAATCTCAATGCTCCTGATAATGGAGGCTGCAGACTAGTGGTGATTTTTAGTGCTAGTTCTTTTTAGGCCCTATATTTATTATTATTATTGTTGTTTATGGTCCAATTGTGATCTCTTTTTTTATCTGATGTCTAATAAAAGTTGCATTTTATTTTCTACTTTTTCAGTGATACTCAGAGGTTACATAAATTTTCATTTAACCAATACAATTTTTGTGATTTCTGTTCTGATTAGTATGGCTGGCTTTTGTTACTCAGGCTTTAATCAGACCAGGGAAGTATTTTCAGAAAAATATATTTCTCAGTTGTCAGCTGTGTATATACACTCACCTAAAGAATTATTAGGAACACCATACTAATACGGTGTTGGACCCCCTTTTGCCTTCAGAACTCCCTTAATTCTACGTGGCATTGATTCAACAAGGTGCTGATAGCATTCTTTAGAAATGTTGGCCCATATTGATAGGATAGCATCTTGCAGTTGATGGAGATTTGAGGGATGCACATCCAGGGCACGAAGCTCCCGTTCCACCACATCCCAAAGATGCTCTATTGGGTTGAGATCTGGTGACTGTGGGGGCCATTTTAGTAGAGTGAAGTCATTGTCATGTTCAAGAAACAAATTTGAAATGATTCGAGCTTTGGGACATGGTGCATTATCCTGCTGGAAGTAGCCATCAGAGGATGGATACATGTTCTCATTCTGTTTACGCCAAATTCGGACTCTACCATTTGAATGTCTCAACAGAAATCGAGACTCATCAGACCAGGCAACATTTTTCCAGTCTTCAACAGTCCAATTTTGGTGAGCTCGTGCAAATTGTAGCCTCTTTTTCCTATTTGTAGTGGAGATGAGTGGTACCCGGTGGGGTCTTCTGCTGTTGTAGCCCATCCGCCTCAAGGTTGTGCGTGTTGTGGCTTCACAAATGCTTAGCTGCATACCTCGGTTGTAACGAGTGGTTATTTCAGTCAACGTTGCTCTTCTATCAGCTTGAATCAGTCGGCCCATTCTCCTCTGACCTTTAGCATCCACAAGGCATTTTTGCCCACAGGACTGCCGCATACTGGATGTTTTTTCCTTTTCACACCATTCTTTGTAAACCCTAGAAATGGTTGTGCGTGAAAATGCCAGTAACTGAGCAGATTGTGAAATACTCAGACCGGCCCGTCTGGCACCAACAACCATGCCACGCTCAAAATTGCTTAAATCACCTTTCTTTCCCATTCTGACATTCAGTTTGGAGTTCAGGAGATTGTCTTGACCAGGACTACACCCCTAAATGCATTGAAGCAACTGCCATGTGATTGGTTGACTAGATAATTGCATTATTGAGAAATAGAACAGGTGTTCCTAATAATTCTTTAGGTGAGTGTATATATATATATATATATATATATATCCTGTAAATCAGCTTTTAAAGAATTATATGCTGGTTACTTAAATGCCAGCTAAGTATGAACAGGAGCAGACTGAAAGCTCATTCCGTCTTATGAGAATTTTATTGGAGAAAGAGAAATAAATCTTTGACACTAAGAGACTTCAGGAACTTACTGATCTTTCCTTAAAGGGGTTCTCCGGGAATTAAGAAAATGAAAATATTTAAATATTACTTTATGAGAAATATATTCCCAAATACCTTTCATTAGTTATAATGGCTCGTTTTGTCTAGGGAGCAATCATTAGGAGAAATAAAATGGCCGCCGTCCTATTAGTACACACAAAACCTGTCCTAATCATACAGGATGAGAAGTTACTTCACAACACTGAGGTAAAAATGCGCCTCATCGTCCTCTCTGCTCTACTTGTCAGGAATTATGATCCTAAAAACAGGTGAATCTCTGGGGAAATGGAGATGATGAGGAGACATGACAGTATGGTGGGGTGTGGCTAATGAGCAGCAACACTTGTATGCAGTCTCTATTACCACAGCCACAGTCTGCCCTGTCCATCCTCTCTGTACTAAATTTCCCAGAGATTTGGCTAAAGTTCTTATCCGCTGTATTCAGGATCATAATCCGTAACCAATAGGGCAGAGAGGAGGATGAGGCAGCTCTTTACCTCAATGTTGTGAAGTAACTTTCCCTGCTGTGTAATTAGGACAGGTTTTGTGTGAACTAATAGGATGGCGGAAATTTTGTTCCCTCTGATGATTGCTCCCCAGACAAAATGAGCCATTATAAATAATGAAAGGTATTGGGGAATATATTCATAAAAAAGTAATATTTAAGTATTTTCATTTTCTTAATTCCCAGAGCTTAAATTAGAATCAGAGTTTACCAAAATAGAATCTCCTCTTCAGTCTCCTGTTGAGAAATTTCAGACTATAATTAAGGATAGAAAGTACAAACAGTTTGTGAGAGATCTTATTGAATTTATAGCACATTAGGGTTACAAGTTTGGCTCCAAACAAGCTGTATTTGTCACAGACACAGAAATTTCCTCCTGTGACATTGAATACTCTGAACCTAGACAGGCTTTATATGTCCTTTGGTCAGAATAGGGGTAGCACGAGGAATAGAGGTTGTGGCAAAAATAAAATGGCAAAATTGAGTTCAGACAGGTTGGGGCAGCAGGGCATGTGGTTATTAGGGGGAATACGTATCTGCATTTACCTCTTCCTCTTTGAACCTTGGTGATGTGGGGTCTGGATCCTCCAATCCTTTTTTAGAAAAGGGGGGCAGCCATATCACTTACATGTGAGAGCACGGATGGATCGAAGAACATAGCGGGTGATAATTTAAATTTCATAAATTTATCCCCAAGACCCTTATAGATCATCAGATCAATAGGATTATTGAAGAAAGGTTTATCATTTGTACCCACAACTAAGTCCAAAGCATTTACTTGGTTTAAAGATTTCAACGTGTTTATCCGCAAATTAAAATGGCAGAAGTTTTTTAAGCATACTGATCAACATACTTGTCTTGAACTTGACATCTCAGTATCCAATCTACCGGATATTAAGTTACTTGCAGAATTATTTGAGCAGGGATCCCGAGACCCAGGTGAGGGCACCTTTATGGAGCTACACCCAAAAAACACGAGATTGCCCCAAGCTATGAAGACTGATCATATATATTTTTAAAGATGGTTGTCTATTTATGTAGAGGTAATTCTTCTAATCTAGGTCTGAACTCAAAGCTTTACTTCAGGAATCAGCAACCTCTGGCACTCCAGCTGTTCTGAAACTACATCTCCCAGAATCCTCCTTTCACTTCAAGGGGAGTTACAAGAATAGCTGATTAAGTGTGCCTGCTGAGAGTTGTAGTTTCACAGCAGCTGTAGTGCCGAAGTTTGCTTCTCCCCTCTGGTAACAGGGATAATCTGGTTCTGATGGATCATGATACATATAGTCGGATGTGTTGTGACTTACTTTTGGACACTGAATGCTATTGAGTCCTGGCAAGTGATCCGCCTACCTGTTTTATGAATGAACTGAAATCTGTGCTGATGACGGATCTGGCGGATAAAGGTTTCAGCAAGGAGGGGTTTTTATGTTACCAAGCTCACCCCAGATTGCCATATTTTATGGGCTACCCAAAATACATGGAGGCTTATCTCCCCTAAAGGGTAGGCCATTTGAATCTGTGGAGGACTCGAAAATTCTAGGACCTATATTGACCAGGTACTAAGCAGATTTGTCACCGATATGCCGTCTTATACACACATGTTGGATTTTCTCAAAAGATAGAACTAATGGAATCGACTGTTCTCACTTGGCTAGCAATGATATTGAGTCACTTTATAGCTCCATTCCACACAGATAGGGTTTGGTTGTTGTCTCATATTTTCTAAGAATGAGGGGTATTCAATTTGAGAAACATAATGATTTTGTATTGAAGCTAATTCAATTTATACTCGCCCACAATTATTTTCTTTTTGATTCTCAATACTACCACCAGCTCTGGAGTACTGCAGTGGGGAGCCCTAGTGCCTTCCACGTATGCAAATGTCCTCCTTAGGCTGGTGGGAGGATATTGTGCCATTTCCTGCTGATCACGTCTGGTGGGTTGAGAAGATTGCCTTCTGGACATGTTATATCAATTATGTGTTTTTTGCAAGTGCACCAGTGATTAATTTTCTGAGTTAGTTACCCAGTTGAATGTGAATGATACTGGGTCATCCTTTACCTCAGAAATTCACACTGAGACAACAAAAATTTCTTGATGTGAGAATTAATAAAACAGGGCAAACTTTCCTCATGTACCTTTCATAAAACACACTGCCTCTAGAAGCCTCCCATGCTGGCAGAGTTTTCATCCCCGGTCTCTTCAGAGGGGTATTCCAATATCTGAGGGTCTGTAGGAATTGATCTTCCAAGATCAATTTTCACACAAGCCCGGAGGCTTTTTTCCAGATTTAAAGTTGGGGGCTATCCTGCCTCAGTTCTTCATGAGGCTTTTGAATATGCAGTACAACATGACAGACATCACTTTCGTGTCGCAAAACAAGATACTGGGTCTTACCAACTTATTAGGTTGATTTTGACATATGAGAATGAAAATAGGTAGGCATGTGACATCATTACCAAATGTTGGCCCATTTTAACAATGCACAGGGATCTTCTGGATGTAAACTTGGATCTCCCAAGAATCATCTACCATAAAGGAAAGAGTCTTGGGAATAGACTTGGCCATAGCCATTATATGCGACCAAGGTCACCTGGTACATGGCTGGACAGACGTCCCCTTGTCATGTATAGATGTGGTGGCTCCAAGACTTGCAGCTTTTTAGATACTACTAAAGTGGTAGCCTTGGCGGTGACATGTGACGTTTATATCATTAATGAGCTGTGATTTATTTATGTAAATGTCCCTGCGCACTTGATTATGTGGGAAAACACCTTCAGTGAATTCCAGAGGCAATTCTGTGAACATGTTAAACCATGTTTTAAACAAAAAAAGAAATCTCAATTTCAAAGCATGTACATTCTTGCCATAATGCTTCGTTTTTTGCAGATCAGGACAAATGGTTACCACAGAAGAAAACAAAGTGGATTTATCAGGTTGACTCCAAGATATCTTGGGGTCTGAACAATAAATTGACTTTTGAATGCTTCCTTTAGCCTCTAATTTACTTCAATTAACTTTAGCCAGCCTATCGGCATGTGAGGATGCCATTTAATTTACAGTTTACAGTGTACTTATCAAGTATTATATAAGCTGTTTTCAGTACACTATTGTAAGTGTCCCTAGCTCTTTCCTCCTTTTTCTTTAATTGACAGGGTTTTATCTGTTTATTTTCATATATATCTGCTTTTATTATCATTTATTTCTCTTATGCACCATGAGGATAATGTATTGATATTTGTGTGATGGTACCCTATTGCAATAGCAGGTCCTTGAGCATTATTTTCCCTCATGCTACATTGGCACCCCAAAGAAACCTGATGGGGAAATGCTTTGGGGCAGGATATAACGGTATTATTAGCTGTATTTTTTGTATAGCATAGGGTCAGTTAGGGTGTATTAGGGGTAGTTTCTGGTGTGGGGTACATCCACCATCGTATTGTTACTCTGTGTTTATGGGTAGTTAAGGTAAAAGAAGCAAAAGCATTTTTCTCCTGCCCTTATCTGCCTACCCCATACCCTACTTCATTCTTATTCTATGTCTGGTAGTGTTTTTGTTAGTGCTTGTTCTTTTTTGTTTGGACCCTATATTTATTATCGTTGTTGTTTATGGTCCTGTTCTGACCTCTTTTTTAATTGAGACATAATAAAAGTTAAAGGCCATTTACAACTTTGGGGGAAATTTTTTTATGATTGCATTTTGCTCATTTTGAGCTAAAAATACTTTTTTTCAATTGGTCTTTATTAAAAAATATTCAGCCGTTCTGTCACAAAGCACATCGTTTGTCTAGCTGTATGAAAGGTACTTTCACTTTCACTATGTGCCGGTCATCCAATAAACCTTATCTCTAAATTACTAACAGGTCATAAACACTTATTTAAGCAACATTATTATCAGTGAGATAAGATAAATGAGCTATAATGAGTGTTTATAAGGTCAGAGATCAGGAGCCGTCAGCTAAGCTGCCTGACGGAACAGAGTGAAAAAATCCTGCTATTAGAGAATCTCAGCCCATTATGGAGAAAAGGGCTCCAATTTTTTTTTTTTATTAAGACCAATTGAAAAAATAGTTTTAGCTCAAAATGAGTACAACACAATAACACAAAGCCTTTAAGTTATATTTTCAACATTTCAGTGATATGTGATACTGAGTGGTTATGTGGATTTTTGCTATCATTACAAATTCACTGATTTCCAGGATACAGACAGACAGAATTTTACTACTTAAAGAGTATTTTTCAGGAATTGAATTTGCGGAAAATAAAATAATCTGATAAATCCCACACCTGTCCAGTAAAGTCGCAACAATGGTCACTGCAGGTCTTTTTGTAGTTTTCTTCCAGTGCTAATGTGCTGTAGACCAACATTACAGCCAATCAGTGCCCTCTATGGTTATGCCTCTAAGTATGGCATGAGAGTGCTAAGGTCAGTGACTGGCTGCAGTGGTCAGGCAGATGTACACTACATCACCTCTGCAGGAAAATAAAAGAAGATATATAAGGACCACTTGAATGGCAGCTTTGCAGTATAAGGGAGATTTATCCAGTATTTTTTTTTATTATTATTTATTCATTGCATTTGCTGCATCTTGCAATTCCTATATAAGAGAATAAGGGGATTAGTATTTTTTTTGTCACAAAAGAGAGTTTTAAAGCTTATGAAAATGTGGTTTCAAAATGTGGTATGGAAGGGGCAGTACAGATAAAGTATACTTTAAGGACTCATGCACACGACAGTTGTTTTTCTCGGCATCTGTTCCTTTTTTTTGCGGATAGGATGGGGACCCATTCATTTCAATGGGTCAGCAAAAAAATGCTGATAGTTCATCCGTTTGTGTTCCGCGTCCGTTGTTCGTGTTTCCCTTCAGCAAAAACAATAGTGCATGTCCTACTTTTTTCACATTTGCGGACAAGGATAGGTATTTATTACAAGGGATCTGTGGAAAAAAATGGATCCTCCCAAAAAAACGGATGCTGCATCAGTTTTTTTGGGCGAACGCACAATTTGTCGTGTGCATGAGGCCTAAGAGTGAGCACTGCATGATTCCATGAAAAAAAACATAAGGAATGGACAAGGTAAACCCCCACTCAACGCAAATAACCACAAAAAACAATATTATGGAAAATAATACGTGGCACTAGCCAATCTTTATTTATGGCACAGTTTTGGAGTAAAACACTATGAAACATAAAACAGCCACTATGATAAAAGAGGAATTTTATCATCCCCCTATGCCATGGATCTGGCGTTAAAAGTAGAAAAACCCGGCTTTGCGACTTTTTAAACAGTAGCTTTATTAGTTGTAACTGGCATTTTTACACCGCTTTTGTCAGTTTCTAAAAAGGGTGCATGGTGAGGTTTTGGTGGGGCCATCGGCCCTGGCACTCTTTTCATTATTTATGCCAGAAACTAGTGTTTATAGCAAGCTACCTCTGGGACCCGCAACTACACGGAGAACGGGACGGGGAAGGTGGTGGCCAGAGGACCCGGGCCACGACCAAGCGCTCTCCCCATAGTATTGAATGGGAGCGCACCACGCTTGCGCAGCAACCGCTCCCAATCATTACTATGGAGCCGACGGAAATAGTCAGCACTCGGTTATTTTTGGCGGCCCCATATGCGCAGTGTGCCCTTCATAAATTTCGAGGCTCTGTTCTCAGTGTACATGCGGGTCCCTGTAGCTATCAGACAATGGGGGCATATCCTAGCTATATGCCCCCATTGTCTGAGATGGGAAAATCCCTTTAAGTGTCCATATCCCTGTCAGATCCCATTATAGTCAATGACTATGCCAGATACAGTAACTCCAGTAGTCTGTTCTCTGCCGGAACAGGCTACTGGAGTTTGTAAACGGATAGGTGAATGTAGCCTTATCTTCTGTTACTTGAAAATGGTCAATGTACACTAAATTACAGATCCACTACCAATGGGAGAAATTTAAGCTAGTATTACCATTTATTACAGGTTACAATCTGATATGAACAATCTTTTACTTACTTTTGACTTCTACTGCAGGTTATATAAGAGATCAAATTATGCTTAAGGTTACGTTAAGTGTGTTTATTCCACAGGAAAGAGAAAGACTGAGTAGATGAGAAAATGGAAGTATATAATTAGACTTTGTCTTATATTGGTTAACCACCTCTAAAGCTCACCCTGAAGCATGGAGCATATAACAGCACTACTTTTATATATTAGAATGTTACAGTACATCATAATTCAGGTGACTCCAGTCAGTAGTAGGGTTGTTGCGGGTATCGAAATATTGATACCCAATTTATACTTTTATTCCGGTATCGATAAGATACCAGGATTTGACATTTATCGATACTAGGCTGCCCTACTGCTAGCCTAGCCTCCTGTATTAAAGGTTAATTATCATTAGTGGCGCAGTGCGCCCCCCGTATTAAAAACATTTGTGGCGCAGTGGGTCCCCCCCCTCAACCCCCCAGTATTAAAGTCATTGGTGGCAGTGGCCACAGGGTCCCCTCCCCTTCTCATTGGTGGCAGTGGCAGCTTCTGATCGGAGCCCCAGCAGTGAAATCCTGGGGCTCTAATCGGTTACCATGGCAGCCAGGACGCTACTGAAGCCCTGGCTGCCATGGTAAGCTCCCTGCTGCTGTGTGTACTATGCACAGGGCAGCAGGGACAGTGTGAAGTCCTATTCACCCTAATAGAGATCTATTAGGGTGAATAGGACAGGGGATGAAAAGATCCCAGGTTCTAGCCCTTAAGGGGGTTAATAGTTATTAAATAAAAAGTTTAAAAAAAAAAAAGTAAAGAAAAAACAAAAAAAACTAAATATTAAAGGGAACCTGTCACCTGCAACACGCATATTAAACCGACCACAGTACCCCCCAGTGTGTTGCTAATCATGTTTTTCTTTCCTCTTTGTGTTTCTTCATACTCGTTAAAAACGCTGTTTTAACGTCGGTTGGCGCTGTCTCCGAGTCAGGCTTGAAGTCAAGGGGGCAGCGGCCTCCTTGCTTCAAGTAAAGCTAAGCCCGCCTCTTACCCCTCCTCTACAATTAGATGGACATGCTGCCGTGATCACGCTCTTCTAGTGCATGCGCGGTACGCTGCCTGTTACAGCGTGACGGCCGGGCGCGCGTGCGATCAAACTGTCCGGCGCATCCGCAGTCAGCAAATTGCAGGCGGGTGAGTGAGGATTGCGCTGTAACAGGCAGCGTACCGCGCATGCGCTAGAAGAGCGCGATCCCGGCTTCACGGCAGCATGTCCATCTAATTGTAGAGAGGAAGGTTAAGGGGCGGGCTTAGCTTTACTTGAAGCAAGGAGGCCGCTGCCCCCTTGACTTCAAGCCTGACTCGGAGACAGCGCCAACCGACATTAAAACAGCGTTTTTAACGAGTATGAAGAAACACAAAGAGGAAAGAAAAACATGATTAGCAACACACTGGGGGAAACTGTAAGGTACTGTGGTCGGTTTAATATGCGTTTTGCAGGTGACAGGTTCCCTTTAAGTATAAATCACCCCCTTTTCCAATTTTACATATAAAATATATAAACAATAAATAAATAAACATCACATATTGCCACATCCAAAAAGTCCAAACTATTAAAATAATAAAAAGTTCTCCTATGCGGTGAATGCCAGAACAGAAAAAAATAAAAATAAAAACTGTGCGATTCGCCATTTTTTTAAAATGCGAAATGCATGTGGCTTTTTTAGTGTTTTATTTTTTTTGTGTGGTATTGAATGATATCGAGTATCGCAATGCTTTTTTTTGCATCAAAATCGAATCAAAATGTTGGTATTGCAACAACCCTAGTCAGTAGAACAATGTGCACGGGAGATGATGTATTACTGTCTATGTCTATAGGTGCATTTATTATAGTCATTCCGAACCCTTTAGATCACAGGTCACAAGCAAATGCATACCGTAGGTCTTTACTTGAATACTTGTGATACTTCCAATAGTCATGAATAATATTTCACATTTTCTACAAATTTACACTCTTACTATATCAGTACTTTATCTGACTAATTTTTGTTCTTTGTGAACTGTGGAAATTATCAGCATGCTAGTAATGTGCTTCACTTCTCCCAAGACTTTTGTAACTAAAAACCTCTTCTTTGCAATGGTATTTTAAAGGGAACCTGGCACCACAAAAATGCAAAATAATCGACAGGCCGCATGTTTTAGAGCACAGGTGGGGAAACCTTTTTGCTGCCGAGGGCCATTTGGATATTTGTAACATCGTTCGGGGGCCATACAAAATTATTAACTTAAAAATTTGACTGCTATATTTGGTCAAACATATAAGTGACTTAGGGTAAGTTACAGAAATTGCGCTTCAATTAAAAAAATCTAACAAAATGGCGCGTGCACTATATATTACAAATAGTACAGGCGCCATTTTGACCACACATAGCAGTCTCATTTTTAAGTTGAGAAAGTTATATATTTAGTTCTTTATTTGGCATTAATGGCCGCCAAGCTAAACCCAGAGGGGTCCAGAGAGGGGTTCACCCAGCTTTCACTCTGCCAATTTCTTTGCAACTGTCCCTGCCTTTGCCCCTTTATCAGCCTCAAATCAGCCTCCTATCAGCCTGAGATCAGACCCTCATCAGACCTTCCCCAGCCTTAGATTAGACCCCCATCAGACACCCAGCCTCAGATCACACCCCCATCAGACCTCCCAACCTCAGATCAGACCCCCATCAGACCCCACCTAGCCTCAGATCAGCCCCCATCAGACCCCCCAGCCTCAGATCAGACCCCCAGCCTCAGATCAGACCCCCAATAGGCCCCCCAGCCTCAGATTAGACCCCTATCAGACCCCCAGCCTCATATCAGACCCCCCCAGCCTCAGATCAGCCCCGATCAGACCCCCAGCCTCAGATCAGCCCCCATCAGACCCCCCAGCCTCAGATCAGCCCCCATCAGACCCCCCAGCCTCAGATCAGCCCCCATCAGACCCCCCAGCCTCAGATCAGACCCCCATCAGACCCCCCAGCCTCAGATCAGACCCCCAACAGACCCCCCAGCCTCAGATCAGACCCCCAACAGACCCCCCAGCCTCAGATCAGACCCTCCCTACCCTCCATTAGCCTCAGATCAGACCCAATCAGACCTCAGATCAGACATTTAAAAAAAATAAAAAAAATAAACTTACCTCTCCAGCTCTGGATGGCACTGCCACTTACCCTCCCTGGTCTTCTTCCCGCCGCGCTGTACTGTGACCTGACATCGCAGAGTGTTAGGTCATAGTGCAAGTCTAGAGGACCAGAGAAGGTGAGTACAGCCAGTGCAGCGCTGTTCTCATCTTCCTGTGGATCCAGCATGCTAATGACCGCTTCCAAAATGGAAGCGGTCATTAGCATTTTTACAAAATGTTCTGGCAGGGGGCCCACATAAAATGGTCCCGTATGCGGCTCGCGGGCCGGAAGTTCCCCATCCCTGTCTTATCGGAAATGATTCAGTAAAATTTGTATTTTATTCATTTAAATTCTTGCTTATTTCGGGTTTGGAGGCAAGGAGGTGATCCTATCAGTGATTGACAGCCGTCCCTCTATGACTGTGTATACAGAGATAGCTGTCAGAGATAGCTGTCAATCAATCACTGACAGGACCACCTCTTTGATTTCAAAGCGCAGAATGAGCAGGAATTTTAATTACTGCTGATCGCAGACATTAGCCCCGGGTGTCTGATGTGAAACAGCAGGCACCTGGTTGCTATGCTGCTCACTCTGCTCCAGAGTGGGCAACATCCTTAAAGACCCGACATGTTATGTACCATTACGTTACATTTCGTAAATGGGGTTAAAGTACAGTTGTGTTTTCTTGGTTGGACTATGCTATTAAAGGGTATGTCCACATGGACGTAAAATACAGCAGAAAAGTAATCTGCGCATATTGTCTTGGAATGACATCAATTACATGCAGTGGAATCCGCAGTGAAGATCCACAGCACAAATTGACATGCTACAGATTTCAAATCTGCACTGAGGTAAATTTGAGCTGCAGATTTTTTACGTGGCATGTGGATGCGATTTCTCAGTAATGCCGATCACGGACATTTAACCCAATCTGAGAGGCCAGAAATCCCAAAAAGTGCACGCTTGCCAAAGCAGGAACGTCTCCCATGGGCAGAGATCAGGGAAGATGGAACACTGCAGTAATAAAGCAGAGCCTTTACTAGGCTTCTAGTCTTATTACTTTTATATTACAGTTCAGGCCAGTAGGTGGTAGCACTGAATTGTAATATAGCCATCTTTGTATATGATAATGGATAAAATTCCATTACTTTATACAAATTGCAATAAAATGACTGCATGTTGGGGTACACTGGGAGGGGGAGCAAAAAAAGTAAATAAAAAATAAATAAATTCAAATCTCTCAAAAAAATATAAACAATCAAAAAAATAAACATTATTTTTGGCATCACAATGTCCTAAAACACCCATACTACTAAAAAATAAATAAAAATCCCAAGCCAATGGTATCAGAAAAAGAAAATCAATATAGCCGATTTCCTATTTTTTCATTCACCTCCCCCCAAAAAATTCTATAAAAAGTGATCCAAAAAACTGATCGTCCCGCAAAAAATGAGCCATAATATAGTTCCATAGATGTAACTATAAAAAAAAGTTATGCAGGTCAGAATATGGGGATGAAAAGAAAAAAACATTTTTTAATTTTTTTTTTTTTTTTCAGTATTAAAGCACAAGAAAAACTATATAAATGTGGTACCATCTTAATCATACTGACCCGGAGAATGAAAAGCACAAGTCAGTTTTACTGTGCATTGAAAGCCATAAAAACAAAACCTATAAAACTGTGGCAGAATTGCATTTTTTTCAATTCCACCACATTTGGAACGTTTTCCAGCATGCAGGGTGGATAAAAATCAATGATTTAAAAAAAAAATAATAATAATCTGATTTTTTTAAATTTAAATCTGATTTTTTTTATATAAAATGCTTTTTGAGGAAAATATATTACCATCCAAAGGTTATTCCATCAAGAAATAAAGATTCATTTTTTAATTATGTAGAATAAGGCTGTATATGTTAATTTTTTTCGGTAAATAAATTCCATTAATCCATTCACAATGTTATGCTCTTCCAAAGGTTTTTGTAAGATTATTGGGCAGTTTCTCTGCCTACAAGATATTATCACAGATGCTTGGTTTACTTTTGCAGTTCTCAAAACTGAATTTGACTCAGCAGAGATCACATGCCTCTTCTTCACAGCAAAAATGTTATAACATGAACAGAGTTGAGACCTTAATCCTAACTTCTACAAACCTATGAATACAGAATCAACCTAATCCAACTAATATGAAAAGTTGTTATTCTAAAAATCTTTATCTACTTGCATATTATAAGTTATACCAGCAAGAATTAGTCTTTATGTAGAAAACTATGATTTAAATCAAGCCTTACTGACTAGTGATTTAATCAGTTTGATTTAAATCAAATCCACACTGCCAGCATGCAATATTAAATTATGCCATTAGAAAGTATAACGTGTCCTGCAAAAAAACAGCCTTCATATTGCTATGTGAACAGAAAAATAAAAAAGCTTTGGCTCCAAGAAAGCAGTGAGTAAAAGACGAAAAAAAAAAAAAAGGGAAAATCGGCTCTGTCAGCAACAGGCTAAAAGTTGTATAGTATAAAAAAAAAGGGTTGAAAATAACATAAAGGAATATAGCATGAAGATATGGTGGGGTTCCAGCATGAATGATATAGTTCAAGAAAAATGGCACAATCTTGTCAAGAAATATGGAATACAGACAGTGTGCAAAGTAGCTGCATTAATTGCTACAAATGTTGATGCTGCATAGTCCACAGTAGATAGACACAAAGTTGATCTCCACCAGATGCCCAAAGGAACTCACCATGAGCTAAGGAGACAAGACAAGGAGTCTCCAAAAGGTTGGGTTCATGCACAGACTATTTTTTTGTGAAATTCCATTTGCAGTATCCACACAGGCTCGGACTGGCCCACAGGGGTACAGTGGAATCCCCCGGTGGGCCCCTGAGCAAGGTGGGCCCCTAGTCTCCCACGCCCTGCACAAGTGGCACATAACACATTAGATTTAGTACACTACATACATATATTCAATGTACAGCACCTCAACCAGCTTATGTTCATATAAAAAACTTGTTAGATTATTTATTATATTTGAATGTATCCGTACGGTGGGCCCCCAAAATAAATTTTAATGGTGGTCCCTAGGTACCCCAGTCCGACACATCCACATGTGACAAAGTGTGGTACAATGGAAGTTAACGGGGCTTTATCATTCAACAGATTGTAGACAAGCCTCATATTTGTCCCAGCCTGCAAGGAACTCAGAACAGGAACAGTGGGGGATCAATGAGGTGAGAATAATATCAAGTCAGGAGAAGATCATAAAAGGAGAAAAAGTATAAAGGACAAATATACATTTTCTTTTCAGGAAAACCTGATCAGGAATCACGAACGTATGGCCGTAACATAAGACTACCTTTAAGCTGGGGCTCCACCTACTGCATCATGGTGGATTCCTAATTAAAATCAACAAAATATATGCAACGCTGCATTTTTGGCTAGTTCCAGAGCCTATAGATTACATTGTTTTTGAACAATGGTAAATCTTAAAGCCCCACAGAGAGGTAATGTGCCTTTATACTACCAAACTTTTAAATGTTAGTGCAGTAATTTTCACTATTTCTAATCAGTCTTTCTCATGGGGCAAATTACAATATGAGTACCAGGGCCCTGTTCTTATATACTTATTTTTTTTTTTATATACAACGGATATCCTTGTTATCTGAATACCAGTTGCTGACAACTGTACAACTTAAAAAATGTCCAAAGAGAAGAAGGCGCTCAAAGGGTGAATAAGTTTAAATATGTGGTCTCTCAAAGAGTGTGTTATGATCACCTGTTTGCATTGTGCGGATTGGGCACAACACCATTAGAGGCTTAGGAAATGGAAGCAGAGGTAAGTTCAGCCGATGTTCCGATGTTATCGTTGTTCTCCATGTACAATAGCCAGTTGATTGGAGGAGTGGGAAAACCACAAGAAAGGAACAGGTGCTTAGGTCTCACTGTAAGGTGATAGCTAATAGGCGCAAACTCCCGACCAGTGTAGTGAAATTTTTTAAAAACCTTTATAAAATATTGCTTTTTCACATGGGTAATGCATTTCGTAGTACTCGGGACCTCTTTTTCATAGGTTAGCTATCACCTTAGGGGACGTTCACTTGGCGGCTTTTTAAGCAGAATTTTGGTGCGGACAGCCACGTTTAAAATTTTCCCCAAAACCCCCCGAAAGCTGTATCTTCTCTGCCATACATCTCAATGGGAGGCAGCGCTGAGGATCACAGAGCGTGAACTCAAAGCCGCAGTGAGAAAGGACATGTCCCTTCTCGCCGTAGCTGCAGCTTTAAGCCTATTGAAATAGGAGGCAGTGAAGACATGGCTGTCAGGGGGTTTTCGGAGAAATTTCAGTGCGAATGTCCCTTTAGAGTCGAACCTACGCAGTCCACTTATTTCTTTCTTGTGGTTTTCCAACTATACAACTTGTGATTATGCACAGTCGAGTCACATTATTATGACCAATTCCTACTTTCAACGTCAGCAGCGTGAAGCTCATGAAGAAAGTCATGTGTTGTGAGCAGGCTCGGTGGGTACATAAGGCATGCGATAGGCAGTCTGCACATACAGTGCTGTCCATAATTATTCATACCCCTGGCAAATTTTGACTTAAAGTTACTTTTATTCAGCCTGCAAGTAATTTTTTGACGGGAAATGACATAGGTGTCTCCCAAAAGATAATAAGACGATGTACAAGAGGCATTATTGTGGAAAACAAAACATTTATCAGCTTTTATTTACATTTGAGCAAAAAGTGTCCAGTCCAAAATCATTCATACCCTTCTCAATAATCAATAGAAACGCCTTTATCAGGGACGGCGCTTCCATTAAGGCAAGGGGGGCAATTGCCCCCGGGCCCCCGAGTCCTTAGGGGCCCCCCCGCACCGGCCCGCAACTAACTAGATTTTCGTGGGGGCAGCGTCGGACAGTCACACAGAGATGAGCGCTTCCATTGTGGACGCGCTCATCTCTATAGTCATCTGTATCGCCGTCCTCAGGACAGCGATACAGATGGCTGTGCAGAGGCAGTGGAGGTCGAGGTGTGTCCCTTCCCCTTCCTCTGATAGGCTGCAGGCCTAGTGCATCGCTGACATTGTTGATGGGGGGGGGGCTCAGGCTACTGGCACATGTTGATGGGGGGGGCTCAGGCTACTGGCACATGATCGGGGGGGGGGGGGGGGCTATGGCTACTGGTACATGATAGGGGGGCCTATGGCTACTGGCACATGATGGGGGGGCCTCTGGCTACTGGCACATGATGGGGGGCCTCTGGCTACTGGCACATGATGGGGGGGCCTCTGGCTACTGGCACATGATTCGGGGGCCTCTGGCTACTGGCACATGATGGGGGGGCCTCTAGCTACTGGCACATGATGGGGGGGCCTCTGGCTACTGGCACATGATGGGGGGGCCTTATTGTTTTTTTGCCCCAGGGCCCCATTTCACCTAGAACCAACCCTGGCCTTTATTGGCTATTACAGCAATCAAACACTTCCTATAATTGCAGACCAGCTTTTTGCATGTCTCCACAGGTATTTTTGCCCATTCATCTTTAGCAATCAGCTCCAAATCTTTCAGGTTGGAGGGTCTTCTTGCCATCACCCTGATCTTTAGCTCCCTCCACAGATTCTCAATTGGATTGAAGTCTGGACTCTGGCTGGGCCACTCCAAAACGCTAATGTTGTTGTCTGCTAACCATTTCTTCACCACTTTTGCTGTGTGTTTTGGGTCATTGTCATGCTGAAATGTCCACTGGTGCCCAAGGCCAAGTTTCTCTGCAGACTGCCTGATGTTGTCGTTGAGAATCCTAATGTATTGCTCTTTTTTCATGGTGCCGTTTACTGTGATTAGGTTCCCTGGTCCATTGGCTGAAAAACACCCCCAAAGCATTAGGTTCCCACCACCATGTTTGACAGTGGGGATGGTGTTCTTTGGGTTGAAGGCTTCTCCTTTTTTACGCCAAATGAAGGAAACATCATTGTGACCAAACAATTAAATTTTTGTTTCATCTGACCATAACACAGAAGACCGGAAGTCTTCTTCTTTGTCCAGATGAGCTTTTGCAAAGGCCAAGCGAGCTTTTGTGTGCCTTATTTGGAGAAGTGGTGTCCTCCTTGGTCTGCATCCGTGGAACCCAGCAGTGTGCAGTGTCCGTTGGATTGTCTGCCTTGAGACATTGCCACCAGTAGAGCCCAGATTCACCAGGATGGCCTTGGTGGTGATCCTTGGATTCTTTTTCACCTCTCTAACTATCCTCCTGGCCAGCACAGGTGTCACTTTTGGCTTCCGACCACGTCCTCTGAGATTTTCCACCGTGCGGAACATCTTGTATTTTTTTTATAATATTTTGCACTGTAGCCACTGGAACTTGAAAACATTTAGAAATGGCTTTGTAGCCCTTTCCGGACTTGTGAGCAGCCACAATGCGCAGCCGCAGGTCCTCACTGTGCTCCTTTGTCTTAGCCATGACTGTCCACAAACCAACTGCAGAAAGCTGCTGTTTTTCACCTGTTGAGTTGATTAAAACAGCTGTTCCCAATTAATCAGGGTAATTAGGATGCTTTAGAACAGCTTGGACTATATGGAATGGTAGAGAACTTTTGATTTTCCCACAGACTGTGACAGTTTGTGAAGGGTATGAATAATTTTGGACGGGACACTTTTTTCTCAAATGTAAATAAAAGCTGAGAAATGTTTTTTTTCCCCACAATAATGCCTCTTGTACATCGTCTTATTATCTTTTGGGAGACACCTATGTCATTTCCCGTCAAAAAATTACTTGCTGGTTGAATAAAAGTAACTTTACATCAAAATTTGCCTGGGTATATGGTAATATAATTATGGGCAGCACTGTAAGGGGAGGGGGCTACCAGACCTGCTTCCAAAACAACAGGTCAACAAACTGCATATGGGGCACTGAAGGAGACGGATGGTTTCTGCACCTCTTCTAAAGAAGTTGCATCGGCAGAAAAATCTTACATTTTCACTGCAGTGCTGGAATTGGACCACCTTTGATTGGCAAAGGGTTGCCGTTTCCGATGAGTCATGTTTTCTGCATCATCAAATACATCGACGTTGGCATGTCAGGTGAGAAACTTCAAAAAACAAACACCCTGCAACCTCTGCTGGTGGTGACAGCGTTATCGCCTGGGGAATGTTTTCTTGGCATTGTCCAGGCCCACTCATTCATCTGGAAGGCACTCTCAACCGATTTGGGATCACTCCATTCTTGCAGATCATGTAGACCTATACATGCTGATTGTTCTTCCTGGGGCTAATGGGATCTTTCATTAAAGCGAACCTGTCACCATGATTTTGCGCATCGAGCTGGGGACATGGGCTGCTAGATGGCGACTAGCACATCTGCAGTACCCAGTCCCCATAGCTCTCTGCGCTTTTATTGTGTTAAAAAAACGTTTTGATTGATATGCAAATTACCTGATATGAGTCCTGTAGCCGGAGATGAGTCCAGCGGAAAGGAGCCCAGCACCGCCCCGCGTCCTCCGAATCTCCTCCTTGCCGGCTAGCGCATGCGCAGTGTCGGCATCATGTTCATTCCCTGTGCTGGCATCAGCACAGGGAACGAACTAGGCATGCGCTAGCTCGCGCATCGCGAGATTTCGGCGCTCCAGCTCTGTGACGTCAGCTGGCAAGGAGGAGATTCGGAGGACGCGGAGCGGTGCTGGGCTCCTTTCCGCTTGACTCATCTCCGGCTACAGGACTCATATCAGGTAATTTGCATATCAATCAAAACGGTTTTTTAACACAATAAAAGCGCAGAGAGCTATGGGACCTGGGTACTGCAGATGTGCTAGCGGCCATCTAGCAGCCCATGTCCCCAGCTCTATACGCAAAATCATGGTGACAGGTTCCCTTTAAGACAATGTGACATGTCACACAGCTTAAAATGTCCAACATTGGTTGTAAGAGCAGGATCAAGACTTCCAAGTACCAACCTAGCCCTCTTATTCCTCAGACTTAAACCCAATTTAGCATCTATGGCACCACCTTGATGGCTCAGTTCGCTCTATGGATCCTCGCACACGCACTCTCCAGCACCTGTGGGATGCACTGCAGTCAGAAGATACCTGTGACAACCTACTGGGACCTTATTGAGTCACTCCCAGCCCGCCTAGCTGCTCTCTGTGCATGGCGGTTGCTCTGGATATTAGCTGGTCGTCATAATAATGTGACCTGACTATGTATGTCTCTCAAGCACATTTCATTGTTCACATGATGATGATGTGCATTCATGGTTAGATACAGGCATGCCTTCCAGTTGCCATAATGTAACATTAAAGAGGACCTTTCACCAATTTTTACTTTATAAGAGCGATACCTCACACTGTAGCCCATGTTCCCTAGACGTCATATCGCTAATTTTTTTCATGATATGCTCCTCTGTTGCGCCGCTGTGCCCCTCGTTCTGTTTAGGCGCCCTGTATGCTAATTAATAGCATCGGAACAGGGAGGAGGAGACATCAGCTTTTCTCAATGGGTGTCTCTTCTATCTGGCTGCGGCACTGTCCAATCACAGCGGAGCACGTCACAGCCATTGAGAAAAAACAGCTCACCTTCTCCCTGGCTGTGACACCCTCCGCTGTGATTGGACAGCGCCACAGCAAGATAGAAGAGACGCACACGGAGAAAACCTGATGTCTCCTCCATCCTGTTCCGATGCTATTAATTAGCATACAGGGTGCCTAAACAGAACGAGGGGCACAGCGGCGCAACGGAGGAGCATATCATGAAAAAAATTAGCAATATGACATCTAGGGAACATGGGCTACAGTGTGAGGAATCGCTTTTATAAAGTAAAAACTGGTGAAAGGTCCTCTTTAAGAATATTTGTTGCACATGCTGCCAATTTTACTGCCAATAAAGTGGAATATAAAGGGTAATAACAAAATAAGCCCCAACATACTTGGGGGTGTAGATCTGGAGCCCAAGATAAGTTGTGGCCCATTTTCAGCAGATGTATAGTGCACAAAGTATACAACCTCATTCATGTGTAGTGGAAAAAATCCTGCTGCTGATTTTCAAACTCACAGCATATGAATTATCCTGCTGACTTCACTATTTGCAATTGCAAAGGAAGAAATCTACAGCAGATCCTTAGCAAAATCTACATGTAACTTGAAACAGAACATCTTTGAACATACACCTAGATGCTTTTCTCATGGCTGATGGTTTTCTTATTTGGAGGTATGGGTTTCTCTCACATTGTCTGATACTTGCTATGAGGTCCATGCCAGGCCAGATCAGGCACAAGCTGCAATATGTGCACACGAGAAAATGACAAAACTGACATATAGTTGTAACTTTCATTTATTTTGAAGTTAGAGCATATTTTTAATACCCCCTTTTACATTTCAGCATACTGTTCTTGCCCCAAATACATGTCTATAACCTGAGGTGCCTGTATATGGCTGGTGATACATATTAAAATATTATCACAAATCAGACCAATGTCAAATACTTAAACATTTTGGCGTTTGTCGGAGCTAACCACACTGGGCTAGGACGGGATCAACCTTTACAGGAAAAACTGTTCTCCCTCTTTACATGCTACAGTTGTTGGCATACTCTTGGAAATCACAATCGGTAAAACGTTTTATGCCACATCTACAAAATACACAAATAAGTGAAAATAGTATGGCTGAGTTTACACTTGAGTTATTTGGTCAGTTATTTCCATGAGTTAGGCCTCATGCAGATGGCCGTTGCTCGGCCGTGCACACGGCTGGGGCCCGTGATATACAGGCTCCGGCCGTGTGCACACTGCATAACTGATTTAGACCCACCGAAAAAAAATAGAACAGATCATGGACCAATTCAAATTGAATGGGTCTGAATCCATCTGCAGCAGCCGCACAGATTCTGCCAGTGCATTGGGGACCGCAAATTGCGGTCCCCAATGCACGGAATGGATGAGCTACTGGCATGTGCACGAGGCCTTATTGTGAGCCAATACCATGTGTGGGTCAAAAACAAAGAACAGGTGAATATCTTTCCATTATACCTTATCTTTGAGTAGGCTACTCTACTGGTTTTGGCTCACAATAACTGATGGAAATAACTGAGCATATAACTAAGGACTCATTCAGACGGCCGTATGCTATCCGCAAAAATGCGGATCCGTTTTTTTGCGGATTAGATACTGACCCATTCACTTCTATGGGGCCCTTTTCTATTCCACGGTTCCGCAAAACAAATGAAACATGTCCTATACTTGTCCGTGAAAATCGGGAGATGGCCCCATTGAAGTCTATGGGTCCGCAAAAATACTGAATGCTATCCGTTTTTTTGTGGATCCGCAAAAAACCGGATAGCATTCAGTATTTTTGCGGACAGCATACGGCCGTCTGAATGAGCCCTAAGTGTGAACTGGCACACAGTGCAGTTGAGACATGCAGTTAGGATGCAGTTTTTTATTGTAGCAAGCTGAAATAAATTAAATCATTCCCACTATGCAGAACACCAGGGTTTAATGAGGCTGATAAACTGGCTAAATTGAAAACTGTATGCTGAATACATGTCAGGACTGCACTGTGTGCCAGCACCCTCACTGCAGTACATTCCTGGCACCACATTTATTAACCACTTCCCATCTGGGCCATTTGCCCCCTTCCTGACCAGGCCTAATTTTGCAAATCTGACATATCTCACTTTATGTGGTAATAACTTTGGAACGCCTTTACTTATCCAAGTCATTCAGAGAATGTTTTCTCGTGACACATTGTACTTCATGATAGTCATAAATTTGAGTCAATATATTTTACCTTTTATTTATGAAAAAATCCCAAATTTACCAATAATTTAGAAAAATTTGCAATTTTCTAAATTTTTATTTCTCTGCTTTTAAAACAGAAAGTGATACCTCATAAAATATTTATTACTTAACATTCCCCATATGTCTACTTTATGTTGGCATCATTTTGGAAATGTTATTTTATTTTTTTAGGACGTTAGAAGGCTTAGAAGTTTAGAAGCAATTCTTCAAATTTTTAAGAAAATTGCCAAAACCCACTTTTAAAGGATCAGTTCAGGTCTCAAGTCACTTTGTGGGGCCTACATAGTGGATACCCCCATAAATGACCCCCTTGTAGAAACTACCCCCCTCAAGTTACTTAAAACCGATTTTACTAACTTTGTTAACCCTTTAGGCGTTCCACAAGAATTAAAGGAAAATGGAGATCAAATTTTGAAATTTCACTTTTTTGGCAGATTTTCCATTTTAATCAAATTTTTTCTTTAACGCATCGATGGTTAACAGCCAAAAAAACCTCAATATTTATTACCCAGATTCTGCGGTTTACAGAGCGGATGCACCCTTACAGTAGAAACTCCCAAGAAGTGACCCCATTTTGGAAAATATGGGATAAGGTTCCAGTTTTATTGGTACTATTTTTGGATACATATGATTTTTTGATCATTCATAACACTTTATGGGGCAAGGTGACCAAAAAATTTGTTCTTTTAGCACAGTTTTTATTTATTTATTTTTACAGCGTTCATCTGAGGGGTTTGGTCAAGTGACTTTTTTATAGAGCAGATTGTTACGGACGTGGCGATACCTAATATGTATACTTTTTCTTATTTATTTAAGTTTTACACAATAATAGCATTTTTGAAAAAAAATTATTATGTTTTAATGTGTCCATGTTCTGAGAGCTATAGTTTTTTTATTTTTTGAGAGATTTTCTTATGTAGGGGCTCATTTTTTACGGGATGAGGTTACGGTTTTACTGGTACCATTTTGTGGGACATACGCCTTTTTGATCACTTGCTGTTGCACTTTTTGTGATGCAAGGTGACAAAAATGGCTTTTTTGACACCGTTGTTTTTTTACGGTGTTCACCTGAGGGGTTAGGTCATGTGATATTTTTATAGAGCTGGTTGTTACGGACGCGGCAATACTTAATATGTATACTTTTTTTTTTATTTCACTTTAACACAATAATAGCATTTTTGAAACCAAAAAAATGATGTTTTAGTGTCTCAATGTTCTGAAAGCTATATTTTTTTAATTTTTTGAGAGATTTTCTTATGTAGGGGCTCATTTTTTGAGGGATGACGGTTTTATTGGTACCATTTTGTGGGACATACGCCTTTTTTTTTTTTTTACAGTATTATTTTTTTATGGTGTTCATCGGACTGGGTCGATCATGTCATATATTTATAGAGCCGACCGTCACGGACGCGGCAATACCAAATATGTCTATTTTATTTTATATGTGAAACCTTTTTTATTATTTTATTTTTTAACACTTTATTTTTTAATTTTTTATTTTACACTTTTCATCCCCCATAAGGTCATACAAGACCTCTGGGGGTCATTTACTTCACTTTTTTTTTTTACTATTGATTTCTCCTGTAACTGGGGCTGACATAGTAGCCCCAGTTACAGGAGAAATGCACCCCCCAGAGAGGCTGTACAGCGCTGTACAGCCTCAGAGCAGGGCTGATCGAGGTCTCTGAAAGACCTCACACAGCTCCTGCACTCTCCGGTCCCGGCAGTCACATGACCGCCGAGCCGGAACAGGTTCCTGCACTATATACGCAGCGATCGGTGAGCGCTGTGTATACATCGATCTAGAAGGCAGGGACACCTGGGCACTGTCCCTGCCTTCTCTAAGGGTTGCCCTGCTGTCACTGACAGCGGGCAACCCGATCAGCAGCTGCACGATTAGCGTGCAGCTGCAGTTTCTGAATGGACGTTCAGGAACGTCCATTCAGAAATGTAGAACCACCTGCCGGACGTTTTTAGTCTATGGGCGGACGGGAGGTGGTTAAATGTGTTAGATACTTTTTTCTCTTTGTCTTACAAGGGGCATCACCTGGCCAAAAAGGGGTAGTGCTCTATCAGAAAGGGGTCATGGGTTAAGATGCAACAGTGTACAACACTGTATCCCAAAATTCTGGTGCAAAGTAAGACAAATAATAGGTGGTACAAACTTAGAGTAGATGGTCTAAAAGTGTGCCGCACTTCTAATCCAGAATCAATCATAGTAATAAATCTGGCACATCTCTCTAGTCTAGGGTTACACTATCTAGTGTTGAATCTATTTTTATTGAATAGAAAAAGAACACAACAATCATACATAGCAACCAAGACATTGTATGAAAAGTATATCTCCAATTCCATTTCCAAGACCATGTAAAACATAAAATAAAGTGCACAGATGGATTCAGAGACCACCATATTTCTCTGGGACGCAACCATGAAGACCAGAGAAAACAAATGCCATCAAATAAATGCTAAAGGAGAGGTTCAGCAATATTAGATACATACAGTACGATATGAAGAACCTTGACTACTGAAAGGGAAGGCAAAAGGAACTTAGGACACAATCCTGAGATACTCAGTGATGGCGTTTTGAACAAAGGGCTACTAATATGTAACTCTTAAGTGAAACAGATTAAATCGTTAACCTAGGAGAGACAGGGGGACAGACAAGAACAAAACACGACGAAACAAAAGACAGGGGAGGGAGGGGGGGTGGAAAGTAGGGGGGGCGGGGGGGAAGGGGAAAGGACAAGACATCATATCACGTATCCCAGGTACAGTCACCTGAGACCAACCAGGTTTGAAAACGAGAGGAGCTCCTAAATTGATTCCAAGGTTCCCAGGTTAGTGCAAATGTTTGGACTTGGTTACAGGCCTCAGCTTCCATTTCTTCCATCCTGAATAAGGCATCCAGGGCACGTATCCACGTAATTCTCTGCAAACTGTCTGAGGATCTCCACTGGCGTGGTATGATCTGTCTCATAGAAAGGACAAATGTTTTAAGTACTCCCTTTTTGACATGTTTGATCCTACCCGGGAATATAGAGAGCAGGGCAATCAAAGGGGAGGGAGATATAGTAGACCGGTAAAGTGCATTATACAGAGAAAAAACATCTTGCCACAAAGGGGCGACCCCAGGGCAGTCCCACCAGATATGTAGCATGGAACCAACCTCTGAATGGCACCGCCAACAGGTGTTGGGGACCGATGGATAAAAATGATGCAACTTAACCGGCGTCCTATACCAACGAGTAAGGATCTTATAGTTCAACTCCTGTAAACGACAGGACCTGGATGATTTATGCGTAAATAAGAGGGAACGATTCCATTGCTCAGAGGACAGGGAGAACGTCAGTTCACTCTCCCAACCAGAGGCAAACCCAACACCTCTCATCTGTTCAACGAGTGATAGGTCCCCATCTCCACCGGCACCCAGCAAGCCATATATCAAAGAAATACCATGATCTGGGCCTGTGTTGGCAACACAGAGCTTTTCAAAATTTGTCAGAGGGGCAGACAGCTGCGATCCGGGAGCCAGAGAGCCCAAGAAGCTACGAAGTTGAAAGTAGTGGAACCAGCGGCTCGGGGAGTTTTGGAATATGTGTGATAGATCCACGAGAGGTAGGAGCCCTGAGCTGTTAAAGATGTCCCTAATTAGGATCCGGGGCGGGGGAATTGTGCGGAAGAAGGGGAGATTCTTGATCTGTGAGGGGAGGCCAGGATGAGCCACAATATGCGTCAAAGGACCCGGTGCGGAGATTAACTTGATTTTGGAGGCAAATCTACTCCATAGTTTGATCAGGATCTGAAGTAGGGGAGAACAAAGAGTATGTAGAAGGCTATTTAGTGTTGCTATAGGGAGCCAAAATATCCCAGGTACCATATGGGGCTCGAGGGTGTGTTCTATGTCTACCCAAAGTTTCAGAGATCGTTTGTGTATAAGGTCTAGAACACAATTAGAAATGGAAGCTCTAAAATATGCCTGGAAGTCAGGAAGGCCAGCTCCCCCCACACTCTTCGCTCTGGATAAAACTCTGTAACTCACCCTGGCCTTAGTGCCATTCCAGATAAACCTAGAAGCTAATGACCGCAATTGGGCAAAAAAACTATTTGGTATAATACACGGGGCAGTCTGGAACAGGTAGAGGAATTTGGGTAAGATATCCATCTTTAGGGCATTTATTCTACCAAACCAAGAAATCTGCAGGGGGGACCACTTCTGGAGAGAAGCCTCTACCTTCCTAAATAAGGGTTTGTAGTTCATTTGAAAGAGGAGATTGGGGTTTGCTGGGAGGTTAATGCCTAAGTGGCGAATCGAGTCCGAGGCTACTTTAAACGAGAAGCTTTCTTTAACATGAGAAATTTCCCTGCGTGGTAACGAAATATTCAAGATTTCAGATTTCTGGATATTAACTTTGAAGTTACTAAGCCTCCCAAATCTCTCAAATTCCCGCAGGACCGAAGGAAGGCCTATTCTGGGGTCCGAGAGATAGAGAAGCAAATCATCGGCAAAAAGGGAAAGTTTATGCTCCTTAGTTCCAACTCTCACCCCCTTTATATCTTGATTATTGCGCAGCGCATTAGCTAAGGATTCCATGGTCAGAATATATAGGAAGGGGGATAAGGGGCAACCCTGGCGTGTACCATTCTTGATAGCAAAAGGTGTGGATAAAAGGCCATTAGCCCTTACCTGAGCTGAGGGAGAAGAGTAGAGAGCCATAATACGTTTAATCATTTTAGAACCGAGTCCTAAATGCTCCAGGGTTAAGGTTAAGAAGCCCCAATTGACCCTGTCAAAGGCCTTCTCTGCATCCACTGAAAGTAAACACAGAGGAGACCTAGTATTCCTAGCTCTAGCTATGATGCCCAAGGTCTTCAAGGTACTATCTCGAGCTTCCCTGCCCGGGACAAAGCCCACCTGTTCCTGATGGATATACTTCGGGATGAGGGGGTGTAATCGTAAGGCTAGTAATTTAGCGTACACCTTTAGGTCCACGTTTAAAAGAGAAATAGGCCTATAATTGGAGCAATAAGAGGGATCTTTATCAGGTTTAGGTATAACCGTTATATGGGCCTGTAAAGTTTGGGGAGGGAAGGGGGTTCCCACTGCTATGGAATTAAAAGATTCGAGTAATAAGGGGGATAGCTCATCTATAAGAAGCTTATAAAAGCGTGGGGTAAGGCCATCTGGGCCTGGGCTTTTCCCATTTTTGAGATCTCTTATAACTCCCGCAATTTCTGGGGATGAAAAGTCATCTTCCAGCGCCAAAGAATCTACGCTAGGAATCTTTTCAGGGCCGAATTGGTCTAGATAATCTTTAGTATCCTGTGTAAAGGAAGCAGACGCTGAGTCCCTCCCTGTGTTCAAGTCATAAAGAGAGCTATAATAGGTGCGGAATTCTGATGAGATTTCGGATGGAGCATAAACAATTCCCTTGTCGGATGTGTTAAGTGAGGATATCTGGGTCTGGGGTAACCTAGGATGTAGAGCTCTGGCAAGCCACTTCCCACTTTTATCGCCATATTCAAAAAATCCAAATTTTACCTTATCACGCAAACATAGTGATCTTTGGTCTAGAATTTGAATTACTTGTTGGCGGAGCAGCGAGATATCAGCTTTCAACTGATCAGAGGGGGTCAATTTATTTGAGGTCTCTTTCCCGTCGAGTTGTGAAAGTAGGGAGGAGAGTTTAGCGGACTTCTCCTTTTTGAGTCTAGCGCCATGAGATATGAAAATCCCCCTGAGCACACACTTAAGGGCTTCCCATTTAATCGGCGGGGGAGAGGGGTCTGTTTGGTGGTTAACTGTAAACTCAGAGATGGCCTTCCTAATGTCTGACATGCACACCAGGTCGTTAAGAAGATTGTCATTCAATCTCCACGTGAAGGGACGGGAAGGCGTCTGCTGAAATCTCAGTAGGCCATACACTGGAGTGTGGTCAGACCAAAGGAAGCCATCCATTGAGCTAAGTGGATCCTCCTCAAGCAAAGATTGTGAAATAAATAAATGGTCTAGTCTGGCATAGCTATTGTGGGCTAAAGAATGAAAACTGAAATCTCTGACTCCCGGATGCAGCACCCTCCAGAGATCTACAAGGCGGAGAGAGGACAGGATTTCCCTAAAGGAACGCTGGGATGTCGGAGAGATAGCTGACCTACCAGACGAAGAATCCAGATCCGGGTCCATCACCATATTCAGATCACCGCCCAGGATGATAGAGGATCCATCTGCAAAGCGAGCCAGTTTCCTGAGAATCTTGGAGCCATATGGAATCTGCCCCTGGTTGGGAAAATAGACATTAGCAACCGTGTATACACGTGGACCATCAGACAGCTTGAGGAATACATAGCGCCCCCTACTATCAATATCTGTAGCCAAAATCGTAGGCCGAAAAGATTTATGGAATGCAATAGATACACCTCCTGCTTTTTTGACGGGGTTGGGACTATGGAACCAAGTCGTGTAATACCCACGGTCACACCTGGGAACCGAGGCAAGCTTAAAGTGGGTCTCCTGGAACATAATAAGCATGACCCGCTTCCGGTGAAAGCGATATAGAATCTGGCTACGTTTTTCTGGTTTATTTAGGCCCCTGGCATTATACGTACAAAAAGAGAGAGGGGACATCTTACCGACCTCTGAGAGGAAACTGGATTAAGTGGGGGAGGGAACACGAGGATCCAAACAAAAGGAAAGAGACAAGGACTAACAAGCAACACGCAGATAAAACAACAAAGAAAAAGAAAAGAAAAAAAACAAAACAAAAGAAAAACCTCCTATAAGAGAGAGCCAAAAACTATGGCTCCGAGGTAGACTAGTAAGTGACTATAGTCACGTTCGACACCAGGTGTCGATACCCCTAACGAGGGGAGGAGAGGTCAAGGGCAAGGCAGCAGCCCCACTGACCCCCGGCATATAAAAAGGAATATCAAAGATATATAACATATAGCATAAAACATTAGAACATGAATACTATACACTGAACCAGCGCATTGGGATAATATGTGAAGTCCCACGAAAGCCAATTAGGCTCAAACAGGTGGTCTGGAATGGCGTCTGGGATGCCTCTGCGGTTTCGGGATCGCCTCTTGCCATTCTTCACGATCACTAACGGGCGGCACCATGAGGGGTCTGGGCCAGTCAGGCAGCTCCACCGCGGGGAGATCTAGTGTAGCCAGAAATCTGGGGAGGTCTTCAAGAGATTTGAACGTAGCAGACTTCCCGTTTCTCTTGGCCGAGAGCTGGAAGGGATACCCCCATCTATACAGGATCTCATTGTCCCTGAGTGTGGATAGAAGCGGTTTCAAGGCCTTCCTAAGTTGTAAGGTGCGGCGTGCTAGGTCCGGGAGGATCTGGATGGTATTCGGGCCCGATTCAGGGCCAGCCGCAGCTCGAGCAGCTTTGAGGATGGACTCCTTCTCCTTGTAAAAGTGAATACGGCAAATAATGTCCCTGGGACGTTTCAGGTCCGTTGATTTTGGGCCCAGCGCCCGATGGATCCGATCTATCTCAATGATCCTGTCCGGATTAATTTCCAAAAGTGAGGCAAAATGGCGTTGCGCCCAGGATGGCAGATCTTCTACAGATTCAGGGACCCCCCTTATTCGGAGGTTGTTTCTCCTATTGCGGTTTTCAATATCGTCCATGTGGGTTAGAATGTCCTGCATTTGAGCAGCGTGCTCATTAATGACTGCACGGTGACAATCCAGAGTATTAAAGATCTGCTCCTGTTTGTTCTCCACCTCCTCTACCCTCTGCCCCACATGCCTGATATCCTGATGCAAGGCCGCAATATCTTGCTTGTGGGAAGCTTCCATCCTGCTGAGCAAAGCATCTACCTCAGCAGTAGTGGGAAGGGATTTTAAATGGAGCTTCCAGTCCCAGTCATCCTCATGGGAGAGGGCAGTGGGCGATCTACTGGAGGCAGCCGACAAGGCAGGGGAGCTGTGGTGGGAGAGCTGTGGGCCTGAATAGGCCTCTGAACCCCTGGAGGCTGGCGATGAAGGGACGGACCCCAAGGTAGGACTCACCGCTGCTGCCACTGCTGCATATGAAACCGGAGGTCCTCCGGTGCTATGTTCCCCCTGGTTCCTGGAGGTGAGGGCCGCAGTTTTCCCTCTAGTCAGAGGAGTAGAGGCGCTCGTTTCCCGCGCCTGCTCCGCCATCTTGGAGGTTGTGGCGCCGGATCTCAGGCTTTCAGGCTGGCTGGACGGGCACAGGAACTTTGTGATGTCCCCCGATTCTCGTGATGCGGGTGCCGGGGTGTTAGCTGTGCCCCTCTTGCGACCCATGAAAAATCTGTGGGCTTCTGGATGCTATATGGGGCTGTAAATGCCGGCGGTGCTCAGGAGCTCAGGCAGTGTGCTGCTCACTCCGCCATTGGCAAGCTCCGCCCCCCGGGTTACACTATCTAGACAGGATTCCTGTTTCAGAAATCAAACATTGTTTGAGGACATTTTCCTGGCTTATTTCACGCTTTAGGCAGGTTTTTTTTGTGACGTTAATCAACACTTTTTTTTCCAAAACACAGCAAGCACTAGGTAGGGCATTTTATTCAGGCATTTATCCATAGGTTGACAGTTTTTACAATGGATAGCATCCAGACTGAACACGGACCCTTTCATTTCACTGGGTATAAGCACATGAGCATTGTGTTTCACTGACCATATATCCATTCAGGAAAATGTCCAGCAGTTTCTATCTTCATCTGTTTTCCATATAGAAAACCCTACAGAACACGGATGGCATATGTGTGCGGTCCGTTTTTCACTGATTGTTGCTAGGAGATGTTGTGTGTTATTCTTCAGTGTAAAAACACATAAAAGAAATACTGACATCTGCTCAGAAAAAAACTGCAAGAACTTAAAGGGGTTGTTCATCTTCTGGGGCTCTTTTGGCAGACCACTCTTCCCCTCGTGGCCAGACCTGCAGAGGGAAGTATACGTACCTGCTCCCTGCCGCTGGGTCCCGGCTCTTTCACTTCTACACAGCCACTGCAGCACTCGGGTCCCGGTTTGTCACCGCTGTCCGGTTTGACACCACTGCAGCCAATGACTGGGCACAGTGGTGACCTGTTTGATGTCAAATGGTCACTGAGCAAAACTGAGAGAAAAACATCAGTTTTTCACTGACAGAACCTGGACGAGTTCAGTACTGCCTGTGTGAAAGAGGCCTTGGGACATCATTAGCCCCTTAGTGACGTAAAAGACCAAATCAGACTCCAAGTGAATGCAGATATTAAGGAAAAATTTGATTTGCCATGCTGGATTTTTTTCCAAATGTTCTCAGGTGATGCTGTAAAGTCATTCGTATCAATGTGAACCCCATTATAAGGAAGGTACCATATTAAGGCTGCTTTTCACTGTCAGTGATTCTGAGCCAAAACCAGAAGTGGAAGCTACACAGAGATAAGGTATGATGGAAAGATTTGCACCTGTTGTGTGGTTTTGACCCATGCCTGGTTTTGGGTCACAATCACTGATAGAAATCATTGACTGTCTCAATAAAGTCCAAGGCAGAGATAATCCAGCGATTTGTCTTTCTGTTGCTGTTTTCTTGTAACGTATGGCATTTGTGTCCAAGATGACAACCTTCACAGACTGACCGTGAAGGACAATTCAGAATACAACCATCTGAAATCTGTAGTATATCCCAAGTCTGTAGGCTTGGCAAATCGAACAAGCAGAGATGGCACATTTATATGGTCTCATGGTGGTAATTATTAATGTTTGTGATTTTTTAGCACATTTTGATAAGTCACAGTGGTGGTGGGTATTTATAAAGCGCAGCACTCCAAAATTCTGGCATCAAAAAGTCTCAAAGAACTGGGTCTTTGTGATTTTTGGGCTTATTTGATTTAACCCAGAATTTTTTTTCAACTGGAACTTTACAAAAAGAAAAAAAGACCAAAAATAGTCTCAATCTTACTCCACTAAAGAGATGGGGTAGAAAGTCTTCAACTTAAAGGTGCTCAAAGTCTATCAAACATTGGGAGATATTTGTTAAACTTGGAGCAAACTTACAAAGAGGAAGGTTCATATAAAACTCATGTAAACTCATATATTCATATCAAAATTGATATGAACATACAGTTTTTATCACTGGAACAAATCAACAGACTGAAAAAGCAGGTAAAGTAGTTTATATTCTTCTGCTTCACTGGCAGACAAATGCTCTGTCCAGGGATATATTTATAAGGTGACCACTGCAATCTGCAAGGCTTGAAGAAAAATGATCAGTTTTTAAATATATTAATTTCAGGTTCATTTTCTTCCTAACCCAAGAGCCGAGTATTTATTTGGTAGACATGGCCTCCTCACCTGTCATCCTGCTGGTGCTCCTCGGCTCCCCTCCCAGTGCTCTGCTCCACGTGTTTCTGCTCTCTCTGCCGCGCAGTCTCCAAGTACCAGGCAGGCGGGAGAGTCCAAGTAGCATGAAGTTTCCGGGGGGCAGATGCGCCGCGTCGACGTCACACAATGGGCGGGGCCGGATTTGGGGATGCGGCGGCTGAGTAGTCTCTGATCTTTCACTGTATAACCTGTCACAGAACAGCAGACGCTACTGAGCCGCTGATACGGAGAATGAGTCATCAGACATCTGTAGAAAGCATGGGAACTACTGAACTGGAGGAATATAAAGCTGCCGAGACACTGGAGAAAAATCCTTTAATACAAATGTAATATATATTGCAATCTAGACTTGTATACACTATGGATGGTGGCAACATGCAGTTGATTTGGTCCATATGTACCAGTTTTGTGGATATGAGTTATACTTTCATTGTAGGGATTACTAATGGAAAGTTTTTGAGATTGTGAGATCAATAGTTGTTTGTACCATAGACAAAACAGGCCTCTTGCACAAGAACGTGTGCGCCCCATGGCCGCAATGTACGAACACCCACCGCGGGGCAGCGGATCGCCGGAACCCATTCACTTTAATGTGTCCGCGATCCGGCCATTCCGCAAAAAGATAGGACATGTTCTATCTTTTTGCGGAACAGAAGTGCGGGACGAAACACACAGTGCTTCCGTAGGGTTCCGTTCCGTGCTTCCGTTCCACACCCTTCCGCATCTCCGGATTTGCGGACCCATTGGAATGAATGGGTCCGCATCCGTGATGCGGAATGCACACGGAACGGTCCGCAAATGCGGTCTGCAATACGGCCACGGAGCGCACACGTTCATGTGCAATAGGCCTTATGCTAAGGGAATATTCAAACATGCAAGTTTTGTTCAGTTTATTTTTTATAGATTCAGTGGGAAAAAAAAAAAAGAGAAGTAATATCTGTCTGTTATACTTTCTCTCCTTTTATGACCTACACCTGGTTTTGGAGTAAAAATAAATATATAAAAAAGAAATACTGAATAAAACCTGTTTATGTGAATATACCCTAACGCTGGTAAAATAGTTTGATTCAAGACCTCGGAAAAAAATAGCAAAAGGGAGAAAATGCCATAACATAAGAAACGTTACATCCGCCGCTGCTCCGGAAGCCCCCGCCAGCCTTTGCTGATTTTCCTGCAGTGGTGACGTGGCGAACGCCCAATCACTGGCCTCAGTGGTCTCATGCTATACATAATCACATAGGTGTATGACACAGCCCCGCTGCAGGAAGCTCACAGCGGGGGCCATTAGAGCGGCCGTGCTGCAGCTGAGAGGAGTATAACTGTGGTCGTCTTTACATCAGTGTTTGTATTTACATTGTTCTGCTCTAGATGGTCTTCTTGGTGCCTGGTCTCATAAGATTTACCTAGTGCAGGGATGTCAAACTCAAGATGGCCAGCCATATCAGGGCATGCTTTAGTTCGGCAACAGCTGGAAGCAGGGGTGGACTGAGAACTTGGAGTGGCCCTGGAAAAACTCTTAAAAGTAGCCCCATATTGAAGGTGGGTACAATCTAAAAGAAGGTGGGGCAATACAAGTAGGCAGGGACAACAGACATAGGCAGGGCTAGCAATACCATAGAGCAGCACAAAATACCGCTCCTGCAGAATCAAATACCACAGTGCAGCACAAAATACTGCCACCCCCGCTGCAGTATTCAACTGTATCACCATCCTGAGGACTTGAATTTGGGAGGGCACCTGCAGCCGCCTGTCAGGTGCATTATGCATAAGTATCTGATGATCCTAGCATTAATTAATGCTGAGAACATCAGATCATTATGCACCTGGCTGGTGGCGGGAGGAGAGGCCCACTAGGAAATTTCCCTGTAGGGGCTATGGCCAGTCCACCTCTGGCTGGAGGGCCACAAGTCTGACCTACCGAGACAATAGGGGAGGGAGGGAGGGCTAGAAAAATAAAAATGATATTGATGGAATTGGGAGGATGGCCGCATTAAGAGGAGGTATGTGGTAAAACAAAAAAAGGTTATCTGTAAGGCTATGTTCACATCATGGTTGAAGCATGTAGTGCCATTTTTCTAGAAACAGGCCATCATGACAGGAAACCAGACAGAACCCATTGCAGTCTCTTGGGCATGATTGGCATCAGTCATGTAACAATCTCATTGTTCTGGTCCTTAGAATTGACCATCATAGATGTGAACAGTGTCTAAGTGATTTATTTTTCTTAGCGAAAAATCTCTAAAAGGCTTTTTAGTGACATTTTGTAAGCCCTCTATGAGTTAAACATCTGCTCTAGTACATACGTGTGAATAAAGAAAGAAGTAGAAGAGTTGAATAGGGCGTAAAATGGTTCCGTACCGCAACCATAGCTAAATGGGTCGTCTGAGATCAACAAAAATGGCAGGGAGGGGTGAGATTGCATAAAATAATAAAAGAACCGTGACTTACCTGTCGATTTCCGCTTTGCTGCACTACAATTAACAGTCCATCTGGGCCCGGGCACCTGAGCAGTGGCAATGGAGCGGCATGGTTTTATTCTTTTATGCAATCTCACCCCTTCCTGCCATTTTTGTTGATCTCAGACGACCCCTTTAGCTATGGTTGCGGTACGGAAACATTTTACGCCCTATTCAACTCTCCTTTTTATGCAATGTATAAAGTGCTGCGTATCACATTCGGGATAAGGGGTAGTAATACACACAGGGCTGGTCTACTGGTTTGTGTACGTTTTATCTGTACTACGAGTAAAACATTTCCTTTCTCTAATTGGGATCTGGTCATATTTTTTGATGCTAAGACCCCACTCCTACTATTTCCTGACACATCAGAACATAGGATTTTGTGCCTTTGGGTTCCCCAGAGGAAATGGTTCGGAGGGCTCACCCGCCATCTATGCACGCCCACTTTTATTTGCATTGTAAACTGGTACGATTATATGTATACACACATATCCATAAGGTCTATTAGGTCATGTGTGAATTGTAGACCAAATTGGTAAGTGACTGGCTCCAAAGCCAGCTCCAAATGGGGCTTCTTCTGCTAAACCTTTGGGCGGCCACAGGAGGGTCCATTTATGGGAAATTCTCACCCACACTCTGGCCCCAACTCACACGTGGCAGATTTCTATTGGAAGAAATTGGCACCAAATCTACAACTAAATCTGCAACGCACTGCAAACTCTATCGAATGTAATGGGAGAAAGCTGCGACTAGAAATCTGCATGTAGAAAATCTGGGGTGTAGATGAGGAGGGTAAAATCCCATACACTTCTACTGGACTGTGCTTTGCTGTGGATGGTTCCTGCGAGCGCTGCAGCCAATCTTACATGGACAAAGTTGACCAGTGTGCTTAGGGACTTTCTAGTTTGGCCAGCCCCCTACCACATAATAAGACCCCCCACAATGGGCTGAGTGCAGGTGTCCTGCAGCCACAGAGGAGTCCAGGGCTAGTCCCATCTCATACAGATGATTAGTGGGGTTCTGACCTCTGAGACCCCCATCCATCTTGAGAATGAAGGGGCTTTAGGGTAGGTGAACCTGCAGAGTGGATATGGGAAGGATGCAATGAAGTAGATGCAGCACTAATACCACACTGCACCTCTTCATTCTCAGGATCAGTAGGGGAGGGGGTCCCAAAAGTTAGACCCCCTACCACTGACAAAGTGATATCATAGGGAAGTGAGGTGTCACGACAATGAGAATAACCTTTTTAATTTGGTGACTGTGTAAATTGTAGACTTCATTTATTTGTGGAATATTTCTTTCGATCTGTTTTAACTACATCAAATGGTCATTACTGGTCACTGAGGCTCAAAATATACAGCGCAGGTCGTGTATCCGTTTACTCCGATATAAAGCTGACGTAAATGGCCCCGCACTAAGAGGTCCCTGCGTCGCAAAAGGCGGGAAGCACGCTGATAGGCTGCGCGGCTCTGTCACGTGGAGGGTGATACAGGCTCAGCTGGAGAACGACCGTTAGGCTCCCAGTCTCCGGCCGGACAGGGCTGGGAGGGCGAGTGATGGCGTCCCCGCGTCCTCCCCTGGCTATACTAAGCCACCTTGTTCTTCTGTTTGTAGGTGAGAAGTCAGACATGTCCATCATCTTACTGCCGATATTGTGTATCTATCAGATTATCTATCTCTAACAATCTCTCTCTCTCTCTCTCTCTCTCTCTCTCTCTCTCTCTCTCTCACATATCTCTATCTATCTATCTATCTATCTATCTATCTATCTATCTATCTATCTATCTATCTATCTCTCACATCTCTCTCTCTCTCACACATCTCTCTCTCTATCTGTATGTGAGCTGTCAGCAGGTAGAAGTTACAGCTATAGCTGTGGATAAAGAAGTCACTTCAGATCTTTCTCACTTAGGCTCTGTTCACATTGTGTCCATAGCCTACATTCAGCTTATGCGCCAGTAAAGCTCCTGCCACATACAGCAAATGTCCTTAGGCCGTTATGCACACAAAACAATGTCCTCAAGGCATCTGTGGGGCTGGAAACTGTAGAAAAGCATGAAGAGGATCCCACAAAAATGTGTACAATGCAATATATATATTTTGTTAGTTGCAGCCTATGTCTGTGCAGTGGCATACGTCAGAGCCTTTCACTGGATGCATACGTTGGGAAGGCTCCCTGCTGTACATTGTACTTTTGAGGGCATTTCGAAACATGATATGAACAGAGCCTTATGGGGTTTTATATTGAAGGGCTATACACAGAATAGGTCATTGACATTGACTGGGATCTGACACCCGGCATCACTACCGATCAACTGTATTGCAGTAGCTCCGTTGTCGGTACTGCACAGCGCCATCCAGTGTGTAGTGGATACAGCTGGGTACTGCAGAAAAGTGAAGTGTATGGGAACAGCGCTGCTGTACTGCACAATGGAGGGATCTACAAGGAAACAGCTGATCAGCGGGGTGTCAGACCCCACCAATTTGATATTGATGACCTATCCCGAGGATAATCTACCTAAATCCTGGACAACCACTTTAAAGGGAACCTGTCAGCGGCAAAAGTCATCCCACACCGCCAGCAGTACCTTCAAGTAGCCGGCAGTGAGTTTCTAATGATGATTTTCTTACTGCATTCTGATGGGGCAGCCGCGCTATTTTTCAGTCAGGCTTGAAGTCAAGGTGACCGCGCCGCCTTCCCTGCCCCTTCTCCTGTGACTGACAGCGCTTATGCCGGACTGGAAAATAGCGCGGACGGAGGAAAATAGAGGCAGCATGCAGAATCCGCGCTGTATCTCGAAATGAATAGAAAGCATTAAAAAAACAGCTCTGTATGTGTCTGCGCACTTTCTGTGTGCATAAGCTGAAAGTGCAGTTTTGTATTGAAGCAAACAGCCACTGGTTAAAAAAAAATGCGGTAAAAACAGGATGGATTATGAAAGTCCGCCTGCAAAATTCAGAGTGGAATCCACACATTTTCCATTTCAGCGCATTTTTTGTGTGTTTTTTGACACTTTTATTTTTCAACCAATGGTTGTTTACTTCAATATAAAACTGCATTGTGGTCACTGGTCACGTACGTGGACACGCACAGAGTGTTTTTTTTATGCTTCCCATTCGTTTCCGTGGGAGATTCATCTCAGATTCTGTCCCAAGACAGGGCATGCTGCTTCTTTTTTCCACGCAGAAAAAAAAAGCAAGTGCTGCTTCTCATTGAAATGAATGGAAGGCTGTTTTGAGACATTTTTTGGGGGCTGATTTTGAGGCGGAAATGCGCCAAAATCAGAGCCCAAGAACTCAGTGTGAACTGGCCCCTACGGTTTGTGTGTGTAAAATCCACTGTGGATTACTGTACCGAGAAAGTGGATTCGATTTTATAATCCCCTCCACATGCTGCTGGTTTTAAAATCTGAGACATGTTAGTCTCTGTAGTGGAGCGTCACCATGGATCTGGCTCCTTTTCACGTAGCGGGGTGTAGCGGAATCCTCATCAAAATCTGCATTGCTGGGTCCCCTAACGATGATGAAAAGCGGGGTCCCAAGTGTCCTGTTTGAATAGAGCAGTGGTCACGAATGCGCACTAGCGCTCCACTCTCTGTGGGACTGATGGCTGAGCGCTGTACTTCTCGGTCAGTCCCATAGACAGGGAATGTGTGATCACTGCTCCCAGAGAAATCAGTAATTCCTCTTTAGTTTGTAGGTTCCCATGGTGCACGTGGTTCTGTAAAGTATATCTGTAAATGCTGTTAACAGCAAGATGGCTACCTCTATAATCCAGTAACATATAAAAAATCTACAATCAGTGACTAAAAACATACTGAGGGACATTTACTAAAGTGCTTACGCCACAGATTACGGCGCACGCTATGATTGTGCAATAATAGGCAACTTTTCACTTGTCTCATCACTTTTTAAAAGGTCTAGAAAAGTGGTTGGGGTCTAGTGGGAGGAGGTGGGGCGTCCTGCGGCCTGCCAGATTTACTATCATTTATGCCAGAAACTGGGGTAAATAATAGTTCAAACCTACGCCAGTACATAGCTGGTATAGATATGAAAGTCTAGAGCATCAACTGCCTGGAAATGTGCCAAATGTGTTAATAGCCTGTACCTCTTAATAAATGTGGTGCATTCTGCGCTGACAGTCTTAGTATATCTTCTCCACTGTATTTGTGGCAGCATGAGATCACCTACCGCTATGTGTGTGAATATACCTAGACCAGTGATGGCGAACCATTAGAGGCAGAGTGCCCAAACTGCAACCCAAAACCCACTTATTTATCGCAAAGTCCCAACACAGCAATTTACCCTGAATACCACAGTACAATATAGTGTATCTTCCATGTACTTTATCATTTCGCTATAATAGCCTGCCTACATTCAGTGCGCTCTCTGTGCTGTTCATAGTGCGCCCTGCGCTGATAAATGGCAGGAAAAGTCTAAGGAATAGACTTACACCATAGACTTTTTGAAGGATGTGGGTGCCCACAGAGAGGGCCATAGGTTCGCCACCACTGCCCTAGGCTCAGTTCACACGTTGCAGTCGCTATTGGCTCTTAGCTGTGTGCTGTGGACATGATACAATAACAACTACTACTCCCTGCAGACGTATGGCCAAGCCACGCCCACCTGCGGCAACCAATGGTCGCACCATTTTGCAGTAAAGTCATGTAGCCACGTGCAGCCAGACCCACCTTGGGGTCGTACTGATATTGTACTTCTTGACCTCATCAGTATGTTGTTTCAACTCTTTCGTATCCAAAGTGGCCATCCCACAGGGAACACCAGTTATTACAGTTTGTATCATGATTTATCTGAAGAAAACATCATTTTGTATAAATAGCGGCAGAAATGGGATGTGACCACCATGTGTGAATACATCCTTATGAGGACTAAATGTTGACTTCATGTGATTCCCTATTTTTAATTACAGAAAGAGTATCTTATTGCATTCCACTGGCGCCATAGCTTCCATTTGAAGCCCCATTGGAGGTTCACAATGTTGTTTTAATGCTGTGGCGACCGCGTGTTGCCCTTTATCTACATACGTTTTACAGTAATTGTTTTCTGTTTTCCTTTTCTTTATATAGTTCAAGTAATAACTGCGCAAATTGATAAACCTCCCTTGGCTGCAAAGCATTTTATTTATGGTGACTTAAACCACAAAGGTAATTTCTATTAACTTTTGTCTTTTTGTAGTAGAAAAGATGATAACAATGTGCTGTGTCACTGGAAACTAATGGATGTGCAGCAGAAGTAACCTGAAATAGCTGTGAAGTGACACAAAACATGAGACCTGTGTGGCTCTCACTGTGTTATTAGATACCTTGATATAAATCAATCTGCCATTGGAGATATGCAATACTCACCACGTTCTTCTAATGCTCTTGGTCTGATCTCAATATGTAATCTCAAAGTGGAGAAATTAGCCTTTGAGTGCAACAAGGGCATTGCCTTTGCACCCAGAGGCTCTGCACACGTGCTTTGATGTCCACGCCCCCCACCGCTTTGACTGACAGGACCAGGCACTGAACACATAACTCTCCAATCCTGTACTGGGTACTTCTTCACTGCCTAGCCCTGTCAGTTAAAGCGATGGAGGCATGGACATCAAGGCAAGTCAGTGGAGCTCATGGGTCCAACAAGGTGCAGCAGCAACGTCCTGATTGCACCCAGAGGCTGATGACAGATTTCCTTTACCCCCTTATGGACCTCCGCTGTACATGGACAAGTGGAGCCATAGCTGTCGGGTTTCTGCTGTTTCAGACAGCAGACACTCAGAGCTACTGCCTGTGATCGTCGATAACCCTGATCATAGAAATGTAACCCTTTTAGATGCTTTGGTCAATAGTGACCATGGCATCTGAGTCGGCTTTCCCTGGAAGCGCTGGGCTCCCAGTGCCCGAACAGCCTATCTGTGCTGTGCTCATGGGAGGTGTTCATTCCTTGTAGTAGCCTCGGTCCCGTAGAAGGTCCCAAGGCTACCACAGGCAGGGCTCCATAGGAAGACAATGTAACTCCCAAAGTTTGCAGTGGTAAATCATTGCAGTCTATCAGAGAAGCGATCTAATGACTGGATGTTCAAGTCCCCTAGGGAAATTGAAGGGCTTCTATACCTTTTTCTTACTGATGATCTATCCTTTGGATAGGTCATCAGCATCTGTGGCGGGGGTCTGACACCCTTGACCCCCGCTGATCAGCTGTTTGCGAAGGCAGCGGTGCACGCAGCTTCCTGCAGGCCAGTGGTTACGACTCTTTTACTGACCTAGACACAGCTCAGCCCCATTCACATACTTATCCCATATGACGAATGTGGGGGGGGGGAAATCTAAATGGCCGATCTGAAATTTTTCCTGCTCTTTACCTCCCAAAAATATCTACTAAAAAGTGATCATAAAGTCATACACACTCCAAAATGGTATCAATAATAAACTACAGATTGCCCTCCAAAAAAGAGCCCTCACACAGCTCTATAGTTGTAACTACAACAAAGTTATGAGGCTCCGAATATGGCAATGCAAAAAACAAAAACAAAACATTTTTTCAAGGTTTTAATCTTTTTTTCACTGTTAAACAAGAAAAACAGTAAAAATTTATACCGTAAATGTGGTATTGCTGTAATCGTACTGGAATATGGTCCTTTTTTTTACATAGGGAATGTTGTAAAAACAAAGCCCTTAACCTGTACGCCCTGTGTATTTCCGATCACCGCTGCGCGGCGGGCGGTGATTGGAACTGGGTGCCTGGTAAAATGAATCAGCAGGCACCCTGGGACAATGCCGAGGGGGGTCCTGTGACCCCCCCGTATTGGCGATCGCTGCGGATTAACCCCTTCTATGCCGCTGACCGCGGCATAGAAGTGGTTTGTGTTTGAGTGAGCCCATCGAGTCCCCGCGCTGCTGTGGCGGGGACTCGATGTCTCAGAAGGCAGCCCGATGCCTTGCACGGCATCGGGACCTGCCTTCTACGGGAGCCGAGGAGATCCAGCCTCAGGCTGGGTCTTCTAGGCAACCTGTTAGTGTATGACTCAGTGTCATACACTTACAGGCAATACATTGCAATACAGATGTATTGTAATGCATTGTAGAGGGAATCAGACCACCAAAAGTGAACATCGGAAATAAAGTAAAGTAAAAAAAAGTGTTTTTAATAAAATTAATAAAGTAATAAAATTAATAAAGTAAAAAAAGAAAAAAAAAGCGCCCCTTTCCCCTTATTTTATAATAAAAAATAGAAAAAAAACAAAAAACACACATATTGGGTATTGCCGCGTCCGTAATGACCGGCTCTATAAATATATCACATAATCCACCCTGTCCTATAAATAGCATAAAAATAAAAAAAGGTGTAAAAAAAAAAGCCATTTTTGTCACCTTACATCACAAAAAGTGCAACACCAAGTGATCAAAAAGGCGTATGCCCCCCAAAATAGTACCAATCTAACCGTCACCTCATCCCACAAAAAATTAGCCCCTACCTAAGACAATTGAAATCACAGAAATATAGTGGCAAATATGGGGGAACTGCTCAAACCCCAAACACTGTAGCGTGTTTCTCATTGGGGGAGCAGTCCCATCGCATGTGGACCGCAGCAAATGACCATCCCCAGCAAAAAATGCGTACAATGGAGGATGCCGGTGCGGTCCACATGCACCACAAAGGCATCCTACACAAAACGGAGCATTGTGCGGATGAAAATATAATTATATAAATCACAGAAAAAAATGCACCAAACGGATATGCCACTGACTATACTAGCTAGTCATACAAGCAGATATTAAAAGCTGAGACTTTTGCCAATATATTCCTGTCAGGAACACATCGGAGCCCATCATGCACCACGTCACGGTCTCTCAGCATGGCAAGGGTCCTACCACTACGCTAACTATGGTGTGAACACGGTCTGAAGGTGATGAAATCCAGCTCACAGCCAAGCTTCCACACAACCGCATAGCAGGACAACTAATGCAATGTGAATAAAGCAAGACTGTAAGCCACACCCATATCAGTCCGTGTGATGAAGGTTACCAGGTGCAAAAGAATGTTTAAATGCCAGGTAAAGGCACATTCAATACATATAAAAAAAAATCACAGAAATATAGTGGCAAATATGGGGGAACTGCTCAAACCCCAAACACTGTAGCGTGTTTCTCATTGGGGGAGCAGTCCCACCGCATGTGGACCGCAGCAAACGACCATCCCCAGCAAAAAATGTGTACAATGGAGGATGCCGGCGCAGTCCACATGCACCACAAAGGCATCCTACACAAAACGGAACATTGTGCGGATGAAAATATAATTATATAAATCACAGAAAAAAATGCACCAAACGGATATGCAACTGACTATACTAGCTAGTCATACAAGCAGATATTAAAAGCTGAGACTTTTGCCAATATATTCCTGTCAGGAACACATCGGAGCCCATCATGCACCACGTCACGGTCTCTCAGCATGGCAAGGGTCCTACCACTACTCTAACTATGGTGTGAACACGGTCTGAAGGTGATGAAATCCAGCTCACAGCCAAGCTTCAGTCAGTGGCATATCCGTTTGGTGCATTTTTTTCTGTGATTTATATAATTATATTTTCATCCGCACAATGCTCCGTTTTGTGTAGGATGCCTTTGTGGTGCATGTGGACCGCGCCGGCATCCTCCATTGTACGCATTTTTTTGCTGGGGATGGTCGTTTGCTGCGGTCCACATGCGGTGGGACTACTCCCCCAATGAGAAACACGCTACAGTGTTTGGGGTTTGAGCAGTTTCCCCATATTTGCCACTATATTTCTGTGATTTTGTTTTATATGTATTGAATGTGCCTTTACCTGGCATTTAAACATTCTTTTGCACCTGGTAACCTCCATCACACGGACTGATATGGGTGTGGCTTACAGTCTTGCTTTATTCACATTGCATTAGTTGTCCTGCTATGCGGTTGTGTGGAAGCTTGGCTGTGAGCTGGATTTCATCACCTTCAGACCGTGTTCACACCATAGTTAGCGTACTGGTAGGGCCCTTGCCATGCTGAGAGACCATGACGTGGTGCATGATGGGCTCCGATGTGTTCCTGACAGGAATATATTGGCAAAAGTCTCAGCTTTTAATATCTGCTTGTATGACTAGCTAGTATAGTCAGAGGCATATCCGTTTGGTGCATTTTTTTCTGTGATTTCTACCTAAGACAATTGCCCAAAAAATAAAAAAAACTATGGCTCAGAATATGGAGACACTAAAACATCATTTTTTTTGTTTCAAAAATGCTGGTATTGTGTAAAACTTAAGTAAATAAAAAAAAGTATACATATTTGGTATCGCCGCGTCCGTAAGAACCTGCTCTATAAAAATATCACATAACCTAACCCCTCAGATGAATACCGTAAAAAAATTAAATAAAAACGGTGTAAAAAAAGCCATTTTTTGTCACCTTACATCACAAAAAGTGTAATAGCAAGCGATCAAAAAGTCGTACGCACCACAAAATAGTACCAATCAAACTGTCATCTCATCCCGGAAAAAAAATTAGCCCCTAAACAAGACAGTCGCCCAAAAAATTAATAAAACTACGGCTTTCAGAATGTGGAGACACTAAAAAATCTTTTTTTTTTTTTTTTTTTAAATGCTTTGGTATGTAAAACTGAAACAAACAACCCAAAAAAGTAGTCATATTTGGTATTGTCGTGTCCGTGACAACCTGCTCTATAAAAATACCACATAATCTAACCTGTCAGATGAATGTTGTAAATAACAAAAAATAACAACTGTGCCAAAACAGCTATTTCTTGTTACCTTGCCTCACAAAAAGTGTAATATAGAGCAACCACAAATCATATGTACCCTAAAATAGTACCAACAAAACTGCCACCCTATCCTGTAGTTTCCAAAATGGGGTCACTTTTTTGGAGTTTCTACTCTAGGAATGCATCAGGGGGGCTTCAAATGGGACATGGTGTCAAAAAAAGTCCAGCAAAATCTGCCTTCTAAAAACCGTATTGCATTCCTTTCCTTCTGTGCCCTGCCGTGTGCCTGTACAGCAGTTTACGACCACATATGGGGTGTTTCTGTAAACTACAGAATCAGGGCCATAAATATTGAGTTTTGTTTGACTGTTAAACCTTGCTTTGGAAGAAATGGATTCAAATGGAAAATCTGCCAAAAATTTGAAATTTTGAAATGTTATCTCTATTTTCCATTAATTCTTGTGTAACACCTAAAGGGTTAACAAAGTTTATAAAATCTGTTTTGAATACCTTGAGGGGTGTAGTTTGTAAAATAGGGTAATTTTTGGGTGGTTTCTATTATGTAAGCCCCACAAAGTGACTTCAGACCTGAACTGGTCCTGAAAATCTGGGTTTTAGAAATTTTCAGAAAAGTTTCAAGATAAACTTCTAAGCCTTCTAACGTCCCCAAAAAATTAAATATCATTCACAAAATGATCCAAACATGAAGTAGACATATGGGGAATGTAAAGTAATAACTATTTTTGGAGGTATTACTATGTATTATAAAAGTAGAGAAATAGAAATTTGGAAATTTGCAAATTTTTTAAAATTTTTGCCAAATTTCAAATTGTTTTATAAAAACTAAATATTTTTTTTTTTACTCAATTTTACCACTGTCATGAAGTACAATATGTGACGAGAAAACAGTCTCAGAATGGCCTGGATAAGTAAAAGCGTTTTAAAGTTATCACCACATAAAGTGACACCAAATGTCAGATTAGCAAAAAATTGCCTGGTCTCTAAGGTGAAAAATGACCTGGTCCTTAAGGTGTTAAAATTGTGGCAGAATTGCATTTTTTTCTAATTCTACCCATTTGTATTTTTTTTCAGGCTCCCACCACATTGTATGCAATATTAACCCTTTCAGGACCAAGCCATTTTTCACCTTAAGGACCAGGCTATTTTTTGCAAATCTGACCAGTGTCAGTTTATGTGTGAATAACTTTAAAACGCTTTTACTTATCCAGGCCGTTCTGAGATTGTTTTTTCGTCACATATTGTACTTCATGACACTGGTAAAATGGAGTCAAAAAATTTCATATTTTTTTATAAAAAAATACTAAATTTACCAAAAATTTGGAAAAATTTGAAAATTTCCAAGTTTCAATTTCTCTACTTCTATAATACATAGTAATACCTCCAAAAATAGTTATTACTTTACATTCCCCATATGTCTACTTCATGTTTGGATAATTTTGGGAATGATATTTAATTTTTTGGGGACGTTACAAGGCTTAGAAGTTTAGAAGCATTTTTCTGAGAATTTCCAAAACCCATTTTTTAAGGACCAGTTCAGGTCTGAAGTCACTTTGTGAGGCTTACATAATTGAAACCACCGAAAAAAGACCCCATTTTGGAAACTACACCCCTCAAGGTATTCAAAACTGATTTTACAAACTTTGTTAACCATTTATGTGTTCCACAAGAGTTATTTGCAAATGGAGATGAAATTTCTGAATTTCAATTTTTTTGCAAATTTACAATTTTAATCCATTTTTTCCAATAACAAAGCAAGGGTTAACAGCCAAACAAAACTCATTATTTATGGCTCTGATTCTGTAGTTTACAGAAACACCCCATATGTGGTCGTAAACCGCTGTTCGGGCACACGGCAGGGCGCAGAAGGAAAGGAATGCCATACGGTTTTTGGAAGGCAGATTTTGCAGGACTGTTTTTTGACACCATGTCCCATTTGAAGCCCCCCTGATGCACCTCTAGAGTAGAAACTCCATAAAAGTGACCCCATCTAAGAAACTACACCCCTCAAGGTATTCAAAACTGATTTTACAAACGTTGTTAACCCTTTAGGTGTTCCACAAGAATTAATGGAAAATAGAGATTCAATTTCAAAATTTCACTTTTTTGGCAGATTTTCCATTTTTTTTTTTTCCAGTAACAAAGCAAGGGTTAACAGCCAAACAAAACTCATTATTTATGGCCCTGATTCTGTAGTTTACAGAAACACCTCATATGTGGTCGTAAACTGCTGTACAGGCACACGGCAGGGCGCAGAAGGAAAGGAACACCATATGGTTTCTGGAAGGCAGATTTTGCTGGATTGTTTTTAGACACCATGTCCCATTTAAAGCCCCCTGATGCACCCCTAGGTTAGAAACTCCAAAAAAGTGGCCCCATTTTGGAAACTACGGGATAAGGTGGCAGTTTTGTTGGTACTATTTTAGGGTACATATGATTTTTGGTTGCTCTATATTACACTTTTTGTGAGGCAAAGTAACAAAAAATAGAAATTCTGAAATTTCATCTCCATTTGCCATTAACTCTTGTGGAACACTTAAAGGGTTAACAAAGTTTGTAAAATCAGTTTTGAATACCTTGAGGGGTGTAGTTTCCAAAATGGGGTCATTTTTTGGAGTTTATACTCTAGGGGTGCATCGGGGGGCTTCAAATGGGACATGGTGTCAAAAAACCAGTCCAGCAAAAACTGCCTTCCAAAAACCATATGGTGTTCCTTTCCTTCTGCTCCCTGCCGTGTGCCCGTACAGCAGTTTACGACCACATATGGGGCATTTCTATAAACTAAAGAATCAGGGCAATAAATATTGAGTTTTGTTTGGCTGTTAACCCTTGCTTTGTTATTGGAAAAAAAGAATGAAAATGGAAAATTTGCCAAAAAATAGCTGTTTTGGCACTGTTTTTATTTTTTATTATTTACAACGTTCATCTGACAGGTTAGATCATGTGCTATTTTTATAGAGCAGGTTCTTACGGACGTGACGATACCTAATATGTATACTTTTTTATTTATTTAGGTTTTACACAATATCATTTTTGACACAAAAAAAAAAACATGTTTTAGTGTCTCCATAGTCTGAGAGCCATAGTTTTTTGAGTTTTTTGGCGATTGTCTCAGGTTGGGTATCATTTTTGCGGGATGAGATGACGGTTAGATTGGTACTATTTTGGGGTGCATATGACTTTTTGATCGCTTGCTATTACACTTTTTGTGATGTAAGGTAACAAAAAAATAGCTTTTTTGACCTTTTTTTTTTTTTTTTTTTACAGTGTTCACCTGAGGGGTTAGGTCATGTGATATTTTTATAGATCAGGTTCTTACGGACATGGCAATACCTAATATGTCTACCTTTTTATAATTTATCAGGGTTTTACACAATAATATCATTTTTGAAACAAAAAAAATCATGTTTTAGTGTCTCCATAGTCTGAGACCCATAGTTTTTTTATTTTTTGGGCCATTGTCTCATGTAAGGGCTCATTTTTTGCGGGATGAGGTGACGGTTTGATTGGTACTTTTTTGGCGTACATGCAAATTTTTTGATCACTTTTATTACCTTTTTTGGGAAGTAAGGTGGGCAAAATTTCAATTTCCTCATAGTTTTTATTTTTTTATTTTTATGGCGTTCACCGTGCGGGGAAAGTAACATGACCGTTTTATAGATCAGGTCGTTACGGACGCGGCGATACCTAATATGTGTAGTGTATTTTTTATTTTTTATTTTATTCAGTGATAAATGTGTTTTTTTGAAACTTAACTTTTTTCACTTTTTTTTTCACCCAGACCCACTTGGTTCTTGAAGATCCAGTGGGTCTGATGTCTGTATAATACAGTACAGTACAATATATATTGTACTGTACTGTATTTTACACTTGTCTGAACAGATCTATGCCTTTTAGCACAGATCTGTTCAGCACCATGGACAGCAGGACGCCTGAGAGGCGTCTTGTTGCCATGGGAACCTTCCCCGTCTGCTCAGTACTGGTCAGAACTGCGCAGACGGGGAAGTGTAAGCACAGGGCTGAGGGGGGCTCTCTGGGGGCTCTCTCCCATCGGGGGGCTGCAAAGGCACTGCAGCCCCCCGATGGGAGAGGGAGGGAGCTCCCTGCGCTGTTAACCTTTTCCATACAGCGGTCCGTACGGGCCGCTGTATGGAAAGGGTTAAACGGCTGACATCGCATCGCAGATGTCAGCCGTTTATACCAGGGTGCCAGCAATGTGCTGGCACCCTGGTATACCCACTAGACGCCAACGATCATTCAAGGGGAGGCGGGCGGGGGATCGCGATCCCGCCTGCCGCACCGCCCGCCTCCCGCACCTTACCGCACCTCCCGCGACACCCCCCCTGCACCACCCGCCCACATATCATCATGCAGGGGTGCAGGGGGGGTGAAAAATCTTTATTTTGGACATACTAAAGTTTCTGATCCCCGCTGTCAGGGACCGCGGGGATCAGAAACTGCAGAAAGCGCTACAAACCGCAGGTCTGAATTGACCTGCGGTTTGCAGCGATCGCCGATAGGGGGGGGTCACAGGACCCCCCTCGGCATTGACCTAAGGTGCCCGGCTGTGTGTGACAGCCGGGATCTCAGCGCTGTCACCATGTCTGCAGACATGGTGACAGTTAAATGCCATGACGTGTATACTCATCATGGCGCGCTAAGTAGCAGTGCTCCATGACGAGTATACTCGTCATAGGTCGGGAATATTTTCACACTTTCTCCTTCTCTGATCGCTTCCCTGACAGGAATTGGGGCGATCAGAGAAGGAGAAGCACATCCCTAACCCCCCCTTACCTGCCCCGATGCGCTGCGATTGGTCCATTACTGCAGAGGGACCAATCACAGCGATCGCGGGCGGGTCAGAGCTCCTATACAGTTCCTGCCGGCTTCTCTGGTTGCCTAGCAACCCCAGCACGCCGGCTTCACTGAACCTTCAGCGCTTCGCTCCCTGCGCTGACACAGAAAGCCGATCACGTACATGCACGTGGGGATGCGGTGAGGCACCACATTCCCCCACGTACATGTACGTGATGTTGCGTGAAGGGGTTAAATAGCGCCAATAAAGAGTGCAACTTGTCCCACAAAAAACAGGCCCCATACGCCTATGTTAACAGAAAAATAAAAAAGTTATGCCTCCAGGAAGGCAGAGAGTAAAAAATGGAAAAGCAGGGTCCTGAAGGGGTTTAGTGGTAAGGAACGTTATATGTAGTGAGAAAGGGCGCTAAAATATAACAATATTGTAATAATCTACAGATCTCCGATCAGGATATGTTCACACGTAGCAGATATGCGTTCAGCACATCTGCAGTGTTGTCAGTACCAGTAAATTGGATGAAATTTTAAGAAATCTGTGCAGAGCTGTGAAAAAAGCTGTAGCGTATATTGACCTGCTGTGCAGATTTTGAATCAGCAACATGTCAGTTTATGCTCTGAATATTCACAAAGGATTTCACCCTTTGCAATGCATCGGGGAAATCCAAGGCAAATCTGCGCCAAAATCCACAGAGGAAGTTCTGCTGCATGTGGCTGTACCGGTAAAGTAATGACATTGTAATGATACATTTGCATGGCATGGGGTGGATTGGCTCAGATCAAGATGTGTCATCATAGAATTCAGGTTGTCTGTCCTTTTTATATGTAACTTGCAGCAATTTAATGTCCTATAGTATGATGTTACATTACACAAATACATCTAAAATAGTTAGTTGCTAAATAAAATGCTAATTAAAAAAAGAGTTTAAAAACATTAAACATAACAATAAACAATTCAATAATTCAGGATCAACCTTATTCATTTTTATACTAGACTAGCAGAAGGACCCGGCTTCGCATGGGTATATTTCATCTATTTTATTTAATGTTTGTGTGTGTTGTTAAAAGATATTGACAGTATTCCCCATAACAGTAACCTCTACAGCACCCTACCCCCTTAACAGTGAACTCCACAGTCCCCCACCCCTTAACTTTGACCTCCTCAGAGGCCCGACCACTTAACAGTGACCTCCACAGTACCCTGCTGCCTTAAAGGGAACCTGTCACCTCAAAATTGCATCTGCACCCGGCCGCAATTCCCCAAGTCTCGCGAATGCGCATTGCGACTCTGAAACCCGGCTAACAGCGGCAGCAGGAGATGGGATAGTGCTTTACTACAGAGCGCACTATGCATGCAAGAGACTTGGGGAATCGGGGCCGCACTGCAGGCTGTTACTCTCAGGCAAGAGGGGACAGTTAGGGGGCGTGGTTACCTTGACTTCAAGCTGGCTGGCATTATAGCGCTGATGGAGAATAAAACTGCGTTTTTTGAACTTACGTAGCATCGGACAACAGGATGAAATATATGATTATTAACAGGCTGCGGGCTACTATGAGGTACTGCTGGCGGGTGTAGATGCATTTTTGAGGTGACAGGTTCCCTTTAACAGTGACCTCACAGTACCCTGCTGCCTTAAAAGTGACCTCCACAGCAGTTGCCCCTTTAATAGTGGCCCCTGCCCCCTTAACAGTGACCTCCACAGTGTCTGCCCCTTTAACAGTGACCTCTACAGCGGCCTGCCCCCTTAACAGTAACATCCACAGTAAACGGCTCTTTAACAGTGACCTCCACAGCGCCCTGCCCCTTTAATGCTAGGACTATACGACGACATGTGTCGCGCGACATTTTGTTTCAACAATTTTTATAATGATAGGCTATGGTCTCGCACTGCAACATGTGACATGCTGCGACTGCGACATGACATAAACAAATAAATCACAGAAGAAACAAAGATAAAAACATCCTGCACGGTATGATATAGAAATGTGCGGATGTCCCTTGCCATATTATTGAAGAAAATCACAGAAATAAGGTAATAATGCACTTAATAAAGTAGATGCAAGCATTATATATGGACAAAGTCCTCACTCTGATATGATAAAATCTGAGACACTTAGCCAATATATTTTGATCAAAACACATCTGTGCCCGCCTACCAAGCGCCAAGGTGGTCTCAGGTCAGGTGGGTCCTACGCTAAACCTACCTAAGCCATTGGGCTTCTATGTTCAGGAGCGCAGACGCCGCACATATGGTGTGCTGCTCCTAGTCACCTCCATGTGCATCAAGCAGCCAATGGGAGGAGGAGCAGGCACACCTATATGTACCACCTAATCAAGGCGATCTATGAGATAGGAAAGGCAAAAGTGCAGAGGAATGCTACTGCCAAGTTAAATTAGGAGCGCACACTTAAAGGTGCCACTCCCTCAAGCATACACTACATAAACAAAAAAAATAATCACAGAAGAAACAAAGATAAAAACATCCTGCACGGTATGATATATAAATGTGCGGATGTCCCTGGCCATATGACTGCGACATGACAGTTGCAAAAGATCTATCCAAGATGGATTTTTCTGTGACTGTCGTGTCGCAGCATGTCACATGTCACGGCGCAATTCCATACTATCATGATAAAAATTGTCGCGCAACATTGGTGTGACATCAATGTCACACGACACATGTAGCAGTGTAGCCCTAGCCTTAAGCTGACCTACAGCAGTGAAATAAAATGGCTGGGTTGTTATGGAAACTGTCACCGCCAGCTCTGTGAGAAGGTCTGTTAGACGTTCTTCGCTACCTCTTCCATGAAGTTCTTTGTTTTGGTTTCACTTTGTCATCTCCTTTCCTTCTCCCAGCTGTCATCTATTTGCATTGATTGTCTCCCTTTATATTCCCTCCCATACTGCCTCACTTTGCGGTTTATACTTCTTCCTGGATGAGTTGTTCACTGCTGGATGCTCCTTCGCCTGATTCCTCAGATAAGTGTTTTTCCTTTATTTGTGTTTACTTGCTGGCTTGATTGTAGGTGACCCTGACTCCGTCCGTATTAAGTGCAGGGAGCCAGTGGTCGTGTCCCCTCACTATTATAGGGTTTTCAGGTGTCAGATAGTATAAGGTACGTGGACATGCAATCATCTACCATAAAGATCTTTGCATGGGCATAGCAGTCAGGGAGAGCACTAGGGGTTTTATAGGGCTCACCCATATGCTCCTTAGTTTGGGATCAAGCCAGTCGGATGTTTATTTATAAGTTCCAGCTTTCTGCAACACCATCCGTGACATTATAAACCGCCATAACCGTCTTAAGCATGGATCCGGTTTCAGCCTTGATTGGCCGCATGCAAGGTCTTTCACTGGAGGTAGCAGATCTCCGTAAAACTGTCTCAGTTTCAGGTGACCGGTTCTGCTTGCGTTCATGGAGTTTGTTCCGAGCCTAAGATCTCGCTTCCGGATACGTTCTCCGGGGGTAGTGAGAATTTTGCTCGCTTTAGAGAGGCTTTCAAACTCCATTTTCGCCTACTTCCCCATTCCTCTGGTGATGATGAGCAGAGGGTGGGGATCATCATCTCGCTGCTCAGGGATAACGCTCAGTCTTGGGCCTTTTCGCTGCCGGTCGGGGCACGGCCCCTCTGATCGGTGGATGAATTTTTTGTAGCCCTGGGGCAGATATATGATGACCCGGATCGTATTGCTCTGGCTGAATCTAAACTGTGTCTTTTATGCCAGGGTAAACAGTCCGCAGAGATATATTGTTCAGAATTTCGGAGATGGGCAGCTGATACTGGTTGGAATGATGCTGCACTCCGAAGTCAATTTTGCCATGGTCTTTCGGAAAGATTGAAAGATGCATTTGCTTTTCATGAGAGACCAGCCTCATTAGAATCTGCCATGTCTCTAGCTTTTCGTATTGACAGGCATCTTAGAGAGAGAGAGGAGACTACTCCTTCCTGTCATATTCAGTCCAAGGACAGTGGGGCTGTCTCATTCAGTGCACAGGGGTCTCAGTCTCTCTCAATCCCCTCTGAGGAGGAGGCCATGCAGCTGGGTTTGCTTGCCTCTGATAGTAGAGGATTCAGCTCTCAGAAGAGGGTTTGTTTCTGTTGTGGGGGTATAAATCATTTGGCTAATGTTTGCCCCTCTAGGAGATTCATGGAGTTTTCTGAGGGTAATAAAACAAAAAGAAAAAACCCTCTAAAAACTTTCCATTTGCTACTATTGGCAAGGTTGATGCGGAAATTGAAGGTTTGCCATTTACTTGTAGTTCCCGTTTTCTCCTACCTGCCAGGGTGGCGCTAGACAGCAAGAACATGGTTTGTGAGATTTTTGTAGATAGTGGAGCAGCTGTCAATCTCATTGATAATCAATTTGCAATAACGCATGGTTTCCAGGTATGCACTTTGGAAAAGGATATACCTGTTTTTGCTATCGATTCCGCTCCACTTTCTCAAAGATCGTTAAAGGGCATAGTTCACAATATCCGTTTGACTGTGGGTGACGCTCATGTTGAGGATATTTCATGTTTCGTCTTAAGCGGATTACCTACTCCTCTAGTGTTGGGGCTACCCTGGCTCACTAAACATAACCCCACCATTGATTGGCAAGCAAGGCAAATAAATGGTTGGAGTGAGTTTTGCAGAGAGAATTGCCTCACGGCATCTCTTTGAGAGGTTTCTACCAAGACTGTGCCATCTTTTCTCTCTGAATTTTCGGATGTGTTTTTTCGAGAGTGGTGTCCAGGAGTTGCCCCCGCACCGGGAGTACGACTGCCCTATTAATCTCATCCCAGGCGCCAAGCTGCCAAAATCACGTTTATACAATCTCTCCCAACCTGAAAGAGTCGCTATGCGTACTTATATCTCTGAGAGCCTGAGAAAGGGACACATCCAACCCTCGAAGTCACCTGTTGCCGCAGTTTTTTTTTTTTTTTTGTTAAGAAAAAAGATGGTTCTTTAAGACCTTGTCTGGATTTCAGGGAGCTGAACCGTATCACGATTCGTGACCCATATCTGCTTCCTCTGATCCCGGACCTGTTTACCCAGATTGTTGAGGCTAAGGTTTTTTCTAAGTTGGATTTAAGAGGGGCATACAAACTAGTCAGGGTCAGGGAAGGGGACGAATGGAAGACGGCCTTCAATACCCCTGAGGGTCATTTCGAGAATTTGGTTATGCCCTTTGGTTTGATGAATGCTCCGGCCGTCTTCCAACATTTTGTGAACAGCATTTTTCATCATTTAATGGGGAAATTTGTACTGGTGTATCTGGGTGACATTGATTTTTTTTTCTCCTGATTTCAAGACTCATCGGGACCACCTATGTCAGGTCTTGCTGATTCTACGGGATAATAAATTGTACGTTAAACTGGAAAAATGTGTGTTTGCGGCTCCGGAGATTCAATTTCTTGGATTTCTTCTCTCCGCTTCTGGTTTTCGCATGGACCCTGAGAAGGTCAGCGCTATGCTTGATTGGGAGCTTCCTGAGAATCAGAAGGCGCTGATGCGGTTTTTGGATTTTGCCAATTATTACAGAAAGTTCATTTTGAATTATTCCTCTGTTGTTAAGCCACTCACTGATATGACTAAAAAGGGGGTAGATTTTTCTTCGTGGTCGGTAGATGCGCTTAAAGCCTTTTCTAGTATCAAAGAGTTTTTCTTCCGCTCCCATTTTGGTACAACCTGATGTCTCTCTACCTTTTATTGTTGAGGTGGACGCTTCTGGGGTGGGTGTGGGTGCGCTCTTATCTCAGGGTCCCTCTCCTGCCAAATGGCGACCATGTGCCTTTTTCTCAAGGAAACTCTCCTCTGCAGAGAGAAATTACGATGTGGGAGATAGGGAGTAGTTGGCCATCAAATTAGCTTTTGAGGAATGGCGCCATTGGTTAGAGGGAGCCAGACACCCTATTACCGTGTTTACAGACCATAAGAATCTGGCCTACTTGGAATCGGCCAAGCGTCTGAACCCGAGACAGGCCAGATGGTCTTTATTCTTTTCTAGATTTAATTTTGTTGATACGTTCCGCCCTGGGGTTAAAAATGTGAAGGCGGATGCCCTGTCACATTGTTTTCCGGGAGGGGGGAACTTTGAAGACCCGGGTCCCATTTTGGCTGAAGGGGTGGTCGTCTCTGCTCTTTATCCTGATTTGGAGGCAGAGGTTCAGGCAGCCCAGGCAGAGGCTCCTGATCTTTGTCCCCCTGGAAGGTTGTTTGTGCCTCTCTCTTTACGACACAAGGTTTTTAAGGAGCACCACGATACTTGCTGGACACCCGGGGAGCAGAGCCACAGTGGATCTCATTGCTCGGAGATTCTGGTGGCCGGCTCTTCGTAAGACGGTTGAGGGTTTTGTGGCAGCCTGCGAGACCTGCGCTCGTGCCAAGGTCCCTCATTCACGGCCATCGGGTTCTCTCCTTCCGTTACCCATTCCTTCCCGCCCTTGGACGCATCTGTCCATGGACTTCATTACGGACCTGCCTCGTTCCTCGGGGAAGACTGTGATTCTGGTAGTAGTGGACCGTTTTAGCAAAATGGCGCATTTCATTCCCTTTCCTGGGTTACCCAATGCTAAGACGCTGGCGCAAGCGTTTGTTAATCACATTGTTAAATTGCATGGCATTCCTTCAGACATCGTTTCTGATAGGGGCACGCAATTTGTTTCCAGATTCTGTTAGGCCTTCTGTTCTCGCTTGGAGGTTCGGTTGTCGTTCTCTTCTGCTTTTCACCCGCAGTCGAATGGTCAGACCGAACACGTCAATCAGAATCTGGAGACATATCTGCGCTGTTTTGTGGCGGAGACTCAGTAGGATTGGTGTTCTTTTTTGTCCCTTGCTGAGTTTGCTTTAACCACCTCCGGACCGCCTAACGCAGATTCGCGTTCCGGAGGTGGCAGCGCTGCGCACAGTCACGCATATACGCGTCATCTCGCGAGACGCGAGATTTCGCTCCAAGCCGGCCCGCGCATGCGCATCGCGGGCCGGCAAAAGTTAAAGAACAAGTTAGTCACCAGCCTGCCAGCAACGATCATTGGCTGGCAGGCTGGCGATTTTTAAAAAATCCAATCACAAGCCATATAACAGATCATATTAGTAAATATGATCTGTTATATGGCTTCTCTGCTCCTGTGCTGGTCCTTTTCGTCGGTTGGATCCAGCACAGGAGCAGACTGAACTGTGAGTAGCACCAACACTTCACTGTAGCCCCTGATCACCCCCCTGCACCCCAATTAACCCTTTGATCACCCCTTTGATCGCCCCTGTCAATCACCAGTGAAAGGAAAAAAAGTGATCAGTGTAAACTGTCACTTTTTTTTTTTCACTAGTATTGGCTGTTAGGTTTTAGGGATAGTTTAGGCCCCTTGGTTAGGTAGTTAGCGTCAGTTAGCGCCCACCCCACCGCACCGCAGTCACTTTTATTCGCTGAATAGCGTATCGCTAATCAGCATTTGTACTTTTATAGTATCTGTAAGTGATCAAAACTGATCACGGTCAGATCTATAATAGTATTAGTGTCACTTTAGTTCGCCCTCCACCCAAAACGCAGTGTTTGCCCGATCAGGCCTGATCGGTCGCCCACACGTGCGTTCACCCACGCCCGCCCCACCGCAGTGACAAAAAATATATATTTTTTGATCACTGCACATTCATTTTACACGCACTGCGGCGATAAAAAAATCAGTTTTGATATTTTTTATCAACCGCAGCGGCCTCCGGTACTTCGCTAGCCTCCCCTTTGTAAGACAGGTTTGCTTTTTTTCTTGGGTAGTCTCAGGGAATACCCCTAAATTTAGTAGTCCAAAATGTCAAACAGGGGGTATTCTTCTGAAGAGGCCTACAGGATTCTGACCCAGTCGGATGAGGAGTGGGAACCCTCATCTGATGAATCTAGCGGGTCAGAATATGAACCTGTGGAAAGCAGTGGCTCTCTGACCCAAAGTTCGGACGAGGAGGTGGAGGTCCCTGGCAGCACCAGGCGTACCCGGCCCCATGTCGCTAGACCACAGGTTATGCAGGATCCGCTTCAAGAGCAGCAGAGTGGGGCTGTCGCTGCCGGATCACGTGGTGAGGCATACACCAGCAGCGCAGCCCTCCCTGGACCTAGTACCAGCACTGCCGTACAACATGGTGACGTGGCGAGCACCAGAAGGGCAGTTGAAGCTGGTACGGTGGCACGTGCACTAGTTACCCCGTCGCAGCCACCGCAAAGACAGGCCCGTAGAGCCCCTAGAATCCCTGAGGTGCTGGCAAACCCTGATTGGCAGTCACCAACTTCAGCCGCACCTGTAGTTCCCCCTTTCACCGCCCAGTCTGGAGTTCGGGTTGAGACGGCTCAAATCGGTTCGGCCCTGGGATTTTTTGAGCTGTTCTTGACTGCGGAGCTCTTGGACTTAGTCGTGGCAGAGACCAACCAGTATGCCACACAATTTATATCCGCCAACCCGGGAAGCTTTTATGCCCAGCCTTTCCGGTGGAAACCAGTCCAAGTTTCCGAAATTAAAATTTTTTTGGGCCTTCTCCTCAACATGGGCCTGACAAAAAAGCATGAATTGCGGTCATATTGGTCAACGCACCCGATTCATCACATGCCCATGTTCTCTGCTGCTATGTCCAGGGCACGATTTGAGGCCATCCTCCGTTTCCTGCATTTTAGCGACAACACCACCTCCCGTCCCAGAGGCCACCCAGCTTTTGACCGGCTCCACAAAATTCGGCCCCTCATAGACCATTTCAACCAGAAATTTGCAGATTTGTATACCCCCGAGCAAAACATCTGCGTAGACGAGTCCCTAATACATTTTACCGGGCGCCTTGGCTTCAAACAGTACATCCCAAGCAAGCGTGCCCGGTATGGGGTCAAATTGTATAAGCTCTGTGAAAGGGCCACAGGCTATACCCACAAATTTCGTGTCTATGAGGGAAAAGATCAGACCCTGGAGCCGGTCGGTTGCCCTGACTACCTGGGGAGCAGTGGGAAGACAGTCTGGGACTTGGTGTCACCCTTATTCGGCAAGGGGTACCATCTTTATGTGGACAATTTCTACACAAGTGTGGCCCTCTTTAGGCATTTGTTTCTAGAACGGATTTGCGCCTGTGGCACCGCGCGAACTAGTCGCGTGGGCTTCCCCCAACGGCTTGTAACCACCCGTCTTGCAAGGGGGCAGAGGGCTGCCTTGTGTAACGAAGAACTGCTCGCGGTGAAATGGAGAGACAAGCGTGACGTTTACATGCTCTCCTCCATTCACGCAGACACGACAATCCAAATTGAGCGAGCAACCCGTGTCATTGAAAAGCCCCTCTGTGTCCACGACTATAATGCGCTCATGGGAGGGGTGGACTTCAATGACCAGATGTTGTCTCCGTATTTAGTTTCCCGCAGAACCAGACGCTGGTATAAGAAGGTGTCTGTATATTTAATTCAATTGGCGCTGTACAATAGTTTTGTTCTCTACAGTAAGGCTGGGAGAACACGATCTTTCCTCAAATTCCAGGAAGAGATCATCGAGAACCTCCTTTACCCAGGAGGTTCCGTGGCCCCATCCCCCAGTGTAGTTAGCCGTCTACACGAGCGACATTTCCCCAGTGTCGTTCCTGGTACCTCAACCCAACCGTCACCCCGAAAAAGATGTCGTGTCTGTAGCAGGAGTGGAATAAGGCGTGACACCCGCTATTTCTGTCCTGACTGTGCTGACCACCCTGCCCTATGCTATGGAGAGTGTTTCCGGAAGTACCACACACAGGTACACCTAGCATAGGGATTGCATCTCACAGGACAGGCACACAGGGCTATTAGGGCCCTTTTACTCTCAGCTGCTGCAAACCTCTCCTTTCACCTGGGATAAAGTGCATAACGTACTTCGCCACATCTTTGGGCGATTTGCGCTTTGCACATTGTCCCATGGGGAAGGAGAGGTTTGTTCTATAAAGGTAAAAAAAACTAAACAAAAAAAAAATTACCGGTAAGTAAAAAAGTTAAAAAAGTTTAAAAAAGTTAATATGTTCTGTTCTAAAGTTAATAAAGTTATTGCTTTGCGGCCTGGTTTTTTCTTTTTTGTTTTGTTTTTTTTACCTTCCAGGTGGACCAACCGATCGACCAGCTGCAGCACTGATGTGCATTCGGACAGAAGCATTGTGCTGCTGTCAGATTACACGCAAGTCGGTGTATGCGGCGCTGCAAGACGAGATTTCTCCTCTGCAGTAAAAGATATGTTTGCCGAGGCATATGAGCTGAGGAGGTGGCGGTGTTCATATACTTTGGCAAACACTTTGTATATATAAAAAAAAAAATCCCGGCAATGATTTATTCATCCACATCGATTGATGTGAATGGAGAAATCTGGTTTGCCAGGGCATACGAGCTGAAGTGGGTATGGATGTTGGGCGGAGCTCCTATGTCCTGGCAGACGCCTTTCCCCTCCTTTTTCTTTTTTTGGCAGAGATTTTTTCATCCACATTGATCGATGCGAATGAAGAAATCTGTGCCGTTCATTTTTTTCTTTCAGCCCAGAGGCTGAACGGAAAAAAAAAATCTCATTACCCGTATGCTCAATATAAGGAGAATAGCAGAAACTCCTAATGCTGGGCATACATGTAATGATTGCGGAGACCCTCAAATGCCAGGGCAGTACAAACACCCCACAAATAACACCATTTTGGAAAGAAGACACCCCAAGGTATTTGCTGAGGGGCATATTGAGTCCATGAAAGATTGAAATTTTTGTCCCAAGTTAGCGGAAAGGGAGACTTTGTGAGAACAAAATCCAAAAAATCAATTTCCGCTAACTTGTGCCAAAATTTTTTTTTTTCAATGAACTCGCCATGCCCCTCATTGAATACCTTGGGGTGTCTTCTTTCCAAAATGGGGTCACATGTGGGGTATTTATACTGCCCTGGCATTTTAGGGGCCCCAAAGCGTGAGAAGAAGTCTGGTATCCAAATGTCTAAAAATGCCCTCCTAAAAGGAATTTGGGCCCCTTTGCCCACCTAGGCTGCAAAAAAGTGTCACACATGTGGTATCTCCGTATTCAGCAGAAGTTGGGGAATATGTTTTGGGGTGTCATTTTACATATACCCATGCTGGGTGAGATAAATATCTTGGTCAAATGCCAACTTTGTATAAAAAAAATGGGAAAAGTTGTCTTTTGCCAAGATATTTCTCTCACCCAGCATGGGTATATGTAAAATGACACCCCAAAACACATTCCTTACCTTCTCGTGAGTACGGCGATACCAGATGTGTGACACTTTTTTGCAGCCTAGCTGGGCAAAGGGGCCCACATTCCAAAGAGCACCTTTCAGATTTCACAGGTCATTTACCTACTTACCAGACATTAGGGCCCCTGGAAAATGCCAGGGCAGTATAACTGCCCCACAAGTGACCCCATTTTGGAAAGAAGACACCCCAAGGTATTCCGTGAGGGGCATGGCAAGTTCCTAGAATTTTTTATTTTTTGTCACAAGTTAGTGGAAAATGATGATTTTTTTTTTTTTTTTTTTTTTTCATACAAAGTCTCCTATTCCACTAACTTGTGACAAAAAAAAAAAATTTCCATGAACTCACTATGCCCATCAGCGAATACCTTGGGGTCTCTTCTTTCCAAAATGGGGTCACTTGTGGGGTAGTTATACTGCCCTGGCATTCTAGGGGCCCAAATGTGTGGTAAGGAGTTTGAAATCAAATTCAGTAAAAAATGACCTGTGAAATCCAAAAGGTGCTCTTTGGAATATGGGCCCCTTTGCCCACCTAGGCTGCAAAAAAGTGTCACACATCTGGTATCTCCGTACTCAGGAGAAGGTGGGGAATGTGTTTTGGGGTGTCATTTTATATATACCCATGCTGGGTGAGAGAAATATCTTGGCAAAAGACAACTTTTCCCATTTTTTTATACAAAGTTGTCATTTGACCAAGATATTTATCTCACCCAGCATGGGTATATGTAAAAAGACACCCCAAAACACATTCCTCAACTTCTCCTGAGTACGGCAATACCACATGTGTGACACTTTTTTGCAGCCTAGGTGGGCAAAGGGGCCCATATTCCAAAGAGCACCTTTCGGATTTCACTCGTCATTTTTTACTGAATTTGATTTCAAACTCCTTACCACACATTTGGGCCCCTAGAATGCCAGGGCAGTATAACTACCCCACAAGTGACCCCATTTTGGAAAGAAGAGACCCCAAGGTATTCGCTGATGGGCATAGTGAGTTCATGGAAGTTTTTATTTTTTGTCACAAGTTAGTGGAATATGAGACTTTGTATGAAAAAAAAAAAAAAAAAAAAAATCATCATTTTCCACTAACTTGTGACAAAAAATAAAAAATTCTAGGAACTCGCCATGCCCCTCACGGAATAGCTTGGGGTGTCTTCTTTCCAAAATGGGGTCACTTGTGGGGTAGTTATACTGCCCTGGCATTCTAGGGGCCCAAATGTGTGGTAAGGAGTTTGAAATCAAATTCTGTTAAAAATGACGAGTGAAATCCGAAAGGTGCTCTTTGGAATATGGGCCCCTTTGCCCACCTAGGCTGCAAAAAAGTGTCACACATCTGGTATCTCCGTACTCAGGAGAAGGTGGGGAATGTGTTTTGGGGTGTCATTTTACATATACCCATGCTGGGTGAGAGAAATATCTTGGCAAAAGACAACTTTTCCCATTTTGTTATACAAAGTTGTCATTTGACCAAGATATTTATCTCACCCAGCATGGGTATATGTAAAAAGACACCCCAAAACACATTCCTCAACTTCTCCTGAGTACGGGGATACCAGATGTGTGACACTTTTTTGCAGCCTAGGTGGGCAAAGGGGCCCATATTCCAAAGAGCACCTTTCGGATTTCACTCGTCATTTTTTACAGAATTTGATTTCAAACTCCTTACCACACATTTGGGCCCCTAGAATGCCAGGGCAGTATAACTACCCCACAAGTGACCCCATTTTGGAAAGAAGAGACCCCAAGGTATTCGCTGATGGGCATAGTGAGTTCATGGAAGTTTTTATTTTTTGTCACAAGTTAGTGGAATATGAGACTTTGTATGAAAAAAAAAAAAAAAAAAAAATCATCATTTTCCACTAACTTGTGACAAAAAATAAAAAATTCTAGGAACTCGCCATGCCCCTCACGGAATAGCTTGGGGTGTCTTCTTTCCAAAATGGGGTCACTTGTGGGGTAGTTATACTGCCCTGGCATTCTAGGGGCCCAAATGTGTGGTAAGGAGTTAGAAATCAAATTCTGTAAAAAATGATGAGTGAAATCCGAAAGGTGCTCTTTGGAATATGGGCCCCTTTGCCCACCTAGGCTGCAAAAAAGTGTCACACATCTGGTATCTCCGTACTCAGGAGAAGGTGGGGAATGTGTTTTGGGGTGTCATTTTATATATACCCATGCTGGGTGAGAGAAATATCTTGGCAAAAGACAACTTTTCCCATTTTTTTATACAAAGTTGTCATTTGACCAAGATATTTATCTCACCCAGCATGGGTATATGTAAAAAGACACCCCAAAACACATTCCTCAACTTCTCCTGAGTACGGGGATACCAGATGTGTGACACTTTTTTGCAGCCTAGGTGGGCAAAGGGGCCCATATTCCAAAGAGCACCTTTCGGATTTCACTCGTCATTTTTTACTGAATTTGATTTCAAACTCTTTACCACACATTTGGGCCCCTAGAATGCCAGGGCAGTATAACTACCCCACAAGTGACCCCATTTTGGAAAGAAGAGACCCCAAGGTATTCGCTGATGGGCATAGTGAGTTCATAGAACTTTTTATTTTTTGTCACAAGTTAGTGGAATATGAGACTTTGTAAGAAAAAAAAAAAAAAAAAAAAAAATCATCATTTTCCGCTAACTTGTGACAAAAAATAAAAAGTTCTATGAACTCACTATGCCCATCAGCGAATACCTTAGGGTGTGTACTTTCAGAAATGGGGTCATTTGTGGGGTGTTTGTACTGTCTGGGCATTGTAGAACCTCAGGAAACATGACAGGTGCTCAGAAAGTCAGAGCTGCTTCAAAAAGCGGAAATTCACATTTTTGTACCATAGTTTGTAAACGCTATAACTTTTACCCAAACCATTTTTTTTTTACCCAAACATTTTTTTTTTATCAAAGACATGTAGAACTATAAATTTAGAGCAAAATTTCTATATGGATGTCGTTTTTTTTGCAAAATTTTACAACTGAAAGTGAAAAATGTCATTTTTTTGCAAAAAAATCGTTAAATTTCGATTAATAACAAAAAAAGTAAAAATGTCAGCAGCAATGAAATACCACCAAATGAAAGCTCTATCAGTGAGAAGAAAAGGAGGTAAAATTCATTTGGGTGGTAAGTTGCATGACCGAGCAATAAATGGTGAAAGTAGTGTAGGTCAGAAGTGTAAAAAGTGGCCTGGTCTTTCAGGGTGTTTAAGCACTGGGGGCTGAGGTGGTTAAATAACCGTCGCCAGGAGTCCTCTGATAAGTCACCATTTTTTGGTGCATATGGGTTTTATCTGCAGTTTGGGACATTCTCTGGAGAGGGGTCTTCTGGTTTACCTTATGAGGAGAGATTTTCCTTGTCTGTCATTTATTTGGCAAAAGATTCAGGGTAATCTGAAGAGGATGAGTGAGAGATATAAGCGTGTGGCGGATAAGAGACATGTGCCTGGTCCGGACCTGAATGTGGGGGATCTGGTGTGGTTGTCTACAAAGAATATCAAACTGAAGGTTCCCTCCTGGAAGTTGGGTCCTAGGTTTATTGGGCCTTACAAGATCTTGTCCGTCATCAATCCCTTTGCCTTCCATTTTGATCTTCCTCAGACTTGGAAGATCCATAATGTTTTTCACAGGTCCCTATTAAAACCTTATGTCCAACCCACGGTACCCTCCTCTTTGCCTCCTCCGATTGTTTTTGATGGTAATCTTGAATTTCAGGTCTCTAGGATTGTGGATTCTCGCATTATCCGCGGTTCTCTCCAGTACCTCGTTCATTGGGAGGGTTATGGTCCTGAGGAGAGGATGTGGGTCCCAGTGGCGGACATTAAGGCCACTCATATCATCGGGGCTTTCCATAGGTCTCATCCTGAGAAGGTGGGCTCTGAGTGTCCGGAGTCCACCCGTAGAGGGAGGGGTACTGTCACCTCCAGCTCTGTGAGAAGGTCTGTTGGACGTTCTTCGCTACCTCTTGCATGAAGTTCTTTGTTTTGGTTTCACTTTGTCATCTCCTTTCCTTCTCCCAGCTGTCATCTATTTGCACTGATTGTATCCCTTTATATTCCCTCCCATACTGCCTCACTTTGCGGTTTATACTTCTTCCTGGATGAGTTGTTCACTGCTGGATGCTCCTTCTCCTGATTCCTCAGATAAGTCTGTTTCCTTTATTTGTGTTTACTTGCTGGCTTGATTGTAGGTGACCCTGACTCCGTCCGTATTAAGTGCAGGGAGCCGGTGGTCGTGTCCCCTCACTATTATAGGGTTTTCAGGTGTCAGATAGCATAAGGTACGTGGACATGCAATCGTCTACCATAAAGATCTTTGCATGGGCATAGCAGTCAGGGAGAGCACTAGGGGTTTTATAGGGCTCACCCATATGCTCCTTAGTTTGGGATCAAGCCAGTCGTATGTTTATTTATAAGTTCCAGCTTTCTGCAACACCATCCGTGACAGAAACCTGGAGTAAAACTGTGTGTATGTGGAGACTAAGGGCCTGCGAGCTTCTATTGGCTGATATGGGACATGTGACCGTGTATGGCAGTTGGGATATGAAGAGAGAGACTTGCAGGCTTGTATTGGCTAATGCAGGCCATTTTTTGTGAATATCTAGAGAGCTGTGACCCCCCACAAGATTTATTTCCAGGTAGCATGGGATGTGTATACCAAGTTTCGTTGAAATCGATGGTTGCGTTTTTGAGTGATCACGGAACATACATACACACATATACTGTACATACATACACACACACACACATATATACGTCCTTCTTTATATATATATATAGATTAGTAAGGTCCTGTTCACATGTGAGTGATAGTTTTTCCATAAACGAAAACCACAACACAGTGCTGAATCGGTTGCACAGTGGACACCGCAGCAATTGACGGATCCCATTGACATTTAGTTGGGTCTGTCCTTTTGAAAGGGAAAATAGGACTGCATATAGCGTTATTCTTCCTGCTCAATATAACACAATCTGTGATAGGGGCTCCTACACATGTATGAACAGAACCTTGCAAGCAAAAAAAAGCACAAGTGTAAACCCAGCATTAATAGTTGGAAAACCGATGCCCTAATTTGTCTAAGGGCTCTTTCGCACAAAATGATAATGTTGTGCGCTTCTGTAGTCCATACTGCACAATCCCTCTCTCACACGGAGAGCGATTCCTGTGTGAAAGAGCCCTAAAGCATCAAGAAGACCCAAAAGTTGAGCAGTATCATAAGAATGACATTTACTCCTGTGATCTGATACCTGTCAATTTTTTTTTTTTATGCAAAACGAATGATTCATGTTTCACAGAATACCAAGCCTCAGCTTACCACAGCAATTTTACTGCATCAGCATTTTTACCTTGTGATATTCTCACGCGTAATCTCCTTTCTTTGCTCTGTGTTCCCATTCATAGTCACACAAAAACCATTTATGCACTTTACACTATTGCCTTACATTAACGTAAGATTAAAGGGGTTTTCTGTGAATATACATTGATGGCACCCAGAAATTACACAGGCAGCAGGCTTAAAGGGCTTTCTGTGCAGGCTCCCCACACAAACAGCTGTTCCAGGTACTGCAGCTCAGCCCTGTTCAGTTAAATGGGTCCAAGCTGCAGTAGCAGGCATAGCCCCAGGTACAGACACTTCATGTTTGCATGCTATATACCAATCAAACATTGACTGCCTATACAAATATATTTGTACAAACAGTATTGACTGTTTAGGCCCCTTTGGTAGGTAGTTAGCGCCCAGCCCACCGCACCGCAGTCACTGATTCGCTGATTAGCGTATCGCTAATCAGCATTGCTACTTTTATAGTATCTGTAAGTGATCAGAACTGATCACAGTCAGATCTATAATAGTAATAGTGTCACCTTAGCTCGCCCTCCACCCAAAACGCAGTGTTTGCCCGATCAGGCCTGATCGGTCGCCCACACGTGCATTCACCCACGCCCGCCCCACCGCAGTGACAAAATAATTTTTTTTTATCACTTCACAAGCGCTGCGGCGATAAAAAAATCTGTTTTGATATTTTTTATCAATCGCAGCGGCTTCCTGTACTTCGCTAGCCTCCCATTTGTAAGACAGGCTTGCTTTTTTTTTCTTGGGTAGTCTCAGGGAATACCCCCTAAATTTAGAAGTTGAACAAATGTATATGGACGAGCACTCTACCAATTAGCACACATTTATTGTAAATAAAATAGTGGAATATAAAATGGCTAGCGATATAAAACATATAAAACAGCACAATAAAAATACATCAGTGTAACCACAATGGGGTAGATGAATATAATCTATGTCCAACAGATCCTTTGTCGTAGATTGTATCTAAGGTTCTATGTAGGGCCTTCTGATGTGGCCTATGTCTCCATAGAAATCCAATATGTCCCCAATAATAGGTAATAGATGTGAGTAATACCTATGCAACACTAGAAGGTTCGGACAATCGACCAGTGCTTCATATATCGGGTGACAGTCCCATGATGTTTGGTAATATTTCGGACAAAAGAAAATGAAGATGAACTTTCCGGCTATTTTGCCGCTTATCTCCCCTTTGTATGGGTAGTCCACTTAGGTCCTGCGGTTTGCTCAAACGGAGCAGATAGGGCACACCGGGTGATGTATGGGACCGGCGTCTCACGTTGTTCTGTTTGATGGCTGCGTTCAATACTCGCGGAGTAGCACTTGCGTCACTTCCTGTATTGTAGTGACGTCTTTCTTATATTCAATCCGATAGTTTGGAACTTAAATTTTTCGGATGTTCAGTTTTTCGAGTATAGAAGTCCTGTCTGCATGGCCATGCAATTAAAGAAATATTGACAGGTGTATGGCGTTAAACCCAGACGCGTTTCGGGAATTATAACTCTCCCTTCCTCAGTGGTTGCGCCACACCTGTCTGTATACGCCTTATATACTCCACAAAGTTGTGTTCAAAATCTGGACCGAACCTCAGGATTCAATACTTCCGTTTCTGTAAAATTCGATATCTGTAACTTCCGATTTTTTACAATCTGCTTTTATCGAAAACTTCCGATTTTTCAACTTTCGGATTTTTAATGTCGATTATTCTGGAGTAGACTTTCGATCATTACGAAATGTGTTTCCCTTTCTTACAAATATTAGAAGAGGAAGAGGAAAATCCATTCATCGAATACCCAATTTGTGGATACATCCTTTTTAAATATTAAGATCATAGGACAATAATTCACACTTCTGGCCCTATGGCGTCGCTACATTGACGATGTGGTCTTTATTTGGAAGGGTGAAAGGGATACTCTGGATCTCTTTCTGAAGTTTTCAATGAAAATCAACTGAACTTGGTCTTTAGTGCTATGATTAAAGAAGAGACAATTTCTTGATTTAGTGATCAAGAAACAGAACAACAAGTTTGTCTGTAATACCTTTTTCAAACCAACGAATAGAAACAGCTTTATCCAATATTCCAGCTGCCACCTCCCAAGATGGCTTAGTAACATTCCGACTGGTCAGTTTCGCAGGATCAGGAGGAATTGTACGGAAGATCTACGTTTTGAGGAGGAGGCGGCTGGAATGTGGCAGCTATTCCGGGAGAAAGATTATCCGGATGAGATAGTAGAAAAAGCTTTGGAAAAGGTTAGGAAATTAGACAGACAAACCTTCTTTGACAGTCAGGTTGAAATCAATAAAAATCCCAGACAACTGAAGAGATCAATAGTAGGATCATCCTTCCTTTTAATGATGACTATAGAAAAATACAACAAATAGTAAAGGCACATTGGCATCATATATTGAATGATAGAGTGATAGGCCATCTTTTACCTACATCTCCAAAGGTCACATTCACTAGGGCAGTGGTGGGCAACCTTTTTTGTCAACTGAGCCAAATATCGCCAAAACCACGATTGGAATTTCTTTCGAGAGCCACATTTTTAAAACCTAAAATATTGCATCAACAGTACCAGTGAGGACTATTAGGCTCATGCACACGACCGTGTGCCCGCAAAAAAGTAGCGCATGCTGAAGTGAATGGGTCCATGATGCGTGCTGCACACGGCCGTGTGCAGCCCGCATCAAGGACCCATTTACTTCAATGGGTCCAGGATCCGGTTGCATGCAATACTTTTTTGCGGTGCGGAGGCACAGCCAGAAGCACCACGGAAGCACACTGTAGCACTCATATCCCGGATCCTGGACCCATTGAAGTGAATGGGTCCATGATGCGGGCTGCACACGGCCATGTGCAGCCCGCATCATGGACCCATTCACTTCAGCATGCGCTACTTTTTTGCGGTGCGGGCAGTCGGATGCGGATCGCGAACCCAATTCAAGTGAATGGGTCCGCGATCCTCATGCAGCTGCCCCATGGTCTGTGTCCGTGCATTGCGGACCGCTATTTGCGGTCCGCAGCACAGGCACGGCGCCCTTACATTCGTGGGCATGAGCCCAGAGTGTGTTTTTGAATACTTTAATATGTACTTTCTTTTATTTGGATCTTGATTATTATTTCATTTTATCTTTATCATTTTTTACTTTTCCTAAACTTGTCTGCAGATGTGGATGTAATGTGGATGACGCACTTATGGGGGATATCTGTGGATGACGCACTTATGGGGGAAATCTGTGGATGACGCACTTATGGGGGAAATCTGTGGATGACGCACTTATGGGGGAAATCTGTGGATGACGCACTTATGGGGGAAATCTGTGGATGACGCACTTATGGGGGAAATCTGTGGATGACGCACTTATGGGGGAAATCTGTGGATGACGCACTTATGGGGGAAATCTGTGGATGACGCACTTATGGGGGAAATCTGTGGATGACGCACTTATGGGGGATATCTGTGGATGACGCACTTATGGGGGATATCTGTGGATGACACATATATAGCATAAGATGCTATATATGTGCCCTCCACAGATATCCCCCATAAGTGCCCTCCACAGATATCCCCCATAAGTGCCCTCCACAGATATCCCCCGTAAGTGCCCTCCACAGATATCCCCCATAAGTGAGACATCCACAGATATCCCCCATAAGTGCCTTCCAGTAAGTAATGTATTAGTGGGGGGAAGGAAGGGGGCAGGGACACTTGCGGCGGGGCCGGTGCAGTGCACACACCGGGGGCAGCTCCTACCTTTCTGCTGCAGGACATTTCGTTCCTCCTGAGCGGCGGCCTCTTCACCACTCCACCCCTCCTCACAGTGGGCAGCCGAACTAGAGCCACGCTGCCCGCCCTTCTGCTGCTGTGCGCAGCGTGACATCTCTCCCTCCGTCATGCGCCTCCTGCCCCGCCTGCCTGCTTCATTCGTAAAGTGGAAGCAGCAGACAGACGGGGCAGCAGGCGCATGACGGACAATTTACAAGCAGCGTGAGCGGCGCGATATGGCTGCGCGGCCGCCCACCCGCCAGCCCGAACCAAAGAGCCGCAGTGAAGGATCAAAAGAGCCGCATGTGGCTCGCGAGCCGCGGCTTGCCGACCACTGCACTAGGGCACCAAACTTGGGTATTAAAATAGCTCCCTCTGTGAAAACTAGAGAGAAAAAGAGATCACTTCTTGGGACTTTGATGGACTTGAAAGGGTTTTTCAAATGCGGCAAGTGCATTGCATGCAGAATTAACAACAAACCCTGTAAGACCACCACAGTCCCCTCTACACAGAACACCTTTATCTGGGACATTAAAGATTGCCTTACATGCAACTCTACCGGTGTTGTCTACCTGATCCAGTGCCCCTGTAATAGACAATACATCGGCAGAACTTAACGACTACTAAAGACGAGACTGGCTGAACATATAGCCAATATCAAGAAAGGCTATGAAAAACATTCCTTGTCTAAACACTATAAGAAGTAGGGATCGACCGATATTGATTTTTTAGGGCCGATACCGATAATTTGTCAACTTTCAGGCCGATAGCCGATAATTTATACCGATATTCTGGGTATTTTTATTTTTGAGGAAAAAAAATTTTTCCTACACAAATTTGCTGAAAATTTATGTTTATTGTTAACGTGTATTATTATTTTATTTTTTTGTAAATCTTTTTCATTTATACTTAATATTTTTGTGTTTTTTTTTCTTACTAACTTTTAGCTCCCTTAGGGACTAGAACCCTTGTCCTATTCCCCCTGATAGATCTCTATCAGGGTGAATAGGACTTCACACTCTCCCTGCTGCTCTGTGCTTTGTGCACACAGCAGCAGGGAGCTGACTATGGCAGCCAGGGCTTCAATAGCGTCCTGGCTGCCATGGTAACCGATCTGAGCCCCAGGATTACACAGCCGGAGGAGGAGGGGAGAGGGGATCCTGTGGCCACTGCCACCAATGATTAATACTGGGGGGGGGGGGGGCGCACTGCGCCACCAATGTTTTTACTATTGGGATGGGGGTGGGGGGCGCACTGCGCCACCAATGATTAATACTAGAGGGCTTGGGGGGGGGGCGCACTGCGCCACCAATGAAGATACCTCTCTTTCACATACAGGAGGCGGGAGCTGGCTGCAGAGTCACATAGCCGGCTCCCGACCTCTATGAGCGGTAGCTGCGATCCGCGGCACCTGAGGAGTTAACTACCGCGGACCGCAGCTGCCGTTCATAGAGGTCGGGAGCCGGCTATGTGACTCTGCAGCCAGCTCCCGCCTCCTGTATATGAATTAATGAAAGACTCATCTTCATTGGTGGCGCAGCGGCCACAGCCCCTCCCCTCCTCTTGTCTCCTCGCCTGCTATTGGCGGCAGCGGCAGCAGCATCACAGGGGGAGGAGACACTGCTTCCTTCTCCCCTGTGCTGCGGAGGGAACACAGAACGCGCTGTCAGCAGCGCGTTCTGTGTTCCCAATACGTTATCGGAATATCGGCAAAATAGATGCTGATACCGATAACTGTCAAAATCCTCAATATCGGCCGATAATATCGGTAAAACCGATAATCGGTCGATCCCTAATAAGGAGGTCCATAACAGTGACCCAGCCAGTCTCGTCTTTACGGCGCTGGAAAAGGTAGACCAACACTGGAGAGGTGGCAACTTTATCAAACACATGTCCAGGAGGGAGTCCCGACGAATTTATGAGTTTGGGAGCCTGTTACCATCAGGATTAAATTCGGAGTTGGAACTCTTTGGCTTTTTGTGAGGGGGGTGTCCTTGGTTCGATGTAGGGTCGTAGGTCAGGCCGTGTATCGGCACTGCGACCCTCCCTCGACCTGAGGTCTCCCATCAACTCTATTATTGGGGTCATCGCTGCTGTTAGCCCTGCTATCACTACGTTTGTCATCATTGTACTGTGGTAGTCATGGAATGAAATATAGATGTAAGTCCAACATAACAAGTACTGTCTAGCAACTATTAGTACCCCATGTCCATACTGTATTAGACATCCACAATTTTAAATTATTCATATCTATTTTTAAATTATTCATATCTATTTTTATCTTAACATACTATTAAAAGTTTCATTAAGTGTGAATTATTGTCCTATGATCTTAATATTTAAAAAGGATGTATCCACAAATGGGGTATTCGATGAATGGATTTTCCTCTTCTAATATTTGTAAGAAAGGGAAACACATTTCGGAATGATCAAAAGTCTACTTCAGAATAATCGACATTAAAAATCCGAAAGTTGAAAAATCGGAAGTTTTCGATAAAAGCAGATTGTAAAAAATCGGAAGTTACAGATATCGAATTTTACAGAAACGGAAGTATTGAATCCTGAGGTTCGGTCCAGGTTTTGAAGACAACTTTGTGGAGTATATAAGGCGTATACAGACAGGTGTGGCGCAACCACTGAGGAAGGGAGTGTTATAATTCCCGAAACGCGTCTGGGTTTAACGCCATACACCTATTTCTTTAATTGCATGGCCATGCAGACAGGACTTCTATACTCGAAAAACTGAACATCCGAAAAATTGAAGTTCCAAACTATCGGATTGAATATAAGAAAGACGTCACTACCGGACCATACAGGAAGTGACGCAAGTGCTAGTCCGCGAGTATTGAATTTGGCCATCAAACAGAACAACGTGAGACGCCGGTCCCATACATCACCTGGTGTGCCCTATCTGCTCCGTGTCACGAGGGTATCAAGAGCCACGTCTGACTCCGTTATACCCGGGGTCAGGAAGTCGCAGCGGGTGGCTGCGCGCTCTATATCTAAAGATCATGGTGTTTCTTAGTTATTGTTTTCTGTGTTTGCCTTGCTATCCTTTTTGTCTCTCTCAGGGATCCGTAGCTTCTCCTCCTCAGCTGTTTCGTGTCTGCCACTCCCTACCTCCTTATATTCTCCCCTCACACTTCTCTAGTTGCCAGTTATAGAGCTTCCTGCCTGGACATCTATACTGACCCACTGGAGTGGTTAATCCTGGTTGTTGTTCCTGTGTGCTACCCTCCGGATCCCTGTTTGGCTTATTGTTGTCTCCTGTTGTCGCCCACCTGGGAATATATGTTGAGTCTGTGTTGTCTGTCCTCCCCTTGGTGTTTTCCCTTAAAGTTAGTGGTGCGGACTAGTGTTCCCATCGCCCTGTTCACTACCTAGGGCTCAGCTCAGGGAAAGCCAGGGCTTTAGGCACGTGATCGGCGTACGGGTGAGGAACCCGTCTAGGGACGTCAGGGCAGCCAGGTGCCAGCCGCCAGGTGAGTCAGGGGTCACCATCTTCCCTCTCACTTGGGCAGGGCCTTCCTCGTTCCCTCCCTCTGTGTCACGTATGTGATAGCCACGCCGACCGTGATATTATAACTGGCCCTTACTTTTTGAAAAGAAAAAAAAAATAATTTTTTAATTTTTTGTTTGTTGTTTTTTTTTTCTCTCTCTACTTAGAATCCAATATGGATCCTATTGATGCCTTGGCAGAACAGCTTCAAAGCCTGTCTTTGGAGGTGGCAGGATTGAAGGCGTCTGTTCTCCAACAACAGCAGCAAATGCAGCAGACCGCACCCCCAGCGGTTGCTATGGGTAACCAGGTTGTCACTGAACCCAAGGTTGCTCTTCCCGACAGATTTTCTGGGGGAAGGGACAAATTTGCAACGTTCCGTGAGGCCTGCAAATTATATTTTAAGTTGCGCCCTTACTCCTCAGGTCATGAAGAACAGCGGGTTGGGATTGTCATTTCCCTGCTTCAGGGGGATCCGCAATCCTGGGCGTTCTCGTTACCCCCTGGTTCTCAGGCTCTTCGGTCAGTGGAGGGATTTTTTGGGGCTTTGGGTCTCATATATGATGACCCTGACCGAGTCGCCCTGGCTGAGTCGAAGTTACGGAGACTCCTACAGGGAGAGCAGAGGAATATTGCTCAGAGTTCCGTAGGTGGGCTACGGATACTCAGTGGAACGACCCGGCTCTCAGGAGTCAGTTCTGCTCTGGGTTATCTGAAAGGGTTAAGGATGCTCTGGCGCTGTATGAGACCCCCCTTTCCCTTGATGCTGTTATGTCCCTCTCTATCAGAATAGATAGACGTCTTAGGGAGAGATCGAAAATTCCGGAGCAATTGGTTACCTCTCCCAAGCAACAGTCAGCCTGTACTGACTTAGATGAGCCTATGCAGCTAGGCGGAACTTCTCGTCAGGTCCGTCCTCCCGAGATTCGCCGTAGGGGGGGGGCTTGTTTTTTTTGTGGGGGGAGGGGTCATTTCATTAATGTCTGTCCCTCCTTTCTCAAAAACAAAAGACCGTCGGAAAACTACTAACCCCGGGCTGTGCGAAGGATGTCAGCCGGGGGGTATACGTTTCCTCCATACGAACATCTCAATTTGTGTTACCAGCGGTCATTGTTTTTGGTGTTAAGACGGAGTCTATTTCTGTTTTTCTAGACAGTGGAGCAGGGGTAAACTTGATTGATGCCCATTTTGCCCGCACTATGGGTTTGTCTCTCTGTACGCTGCAGAGACCTATTCCCGTATTCGCTATAGATTCTGCTCCTCTGTCTCAGAGAAACCTCACCCACATTGTTCGTAATTTACACCTTCGGGTAGGGGACCACCATAATGAGTGTCTTTCATGTTACGTTCTGGAGGGCCTTCCCTCTCCGGTGGTATTGGGTCTTCCCTGGTTGGTAGCGCACAATCCAGTGGTGGATTGGCAGGCCAGGGAGATATTGGAGTGGAGTGAGCATTGCAGAGAGAATTGCTTAAATAACAATTGCTTAATCGCCTCCATAGCTTCCCTACCTACATTTATTTCGGACTTTGAGGACGTTTTTTCTGAAAAGGGTTGTCAGAAACTACCACCTCATCGTCCTTATGATTGCCCGGTTAACCTGATTCCCGGGGCAAAATTACCCAAGTCCAGGTTGTATAATCTTTCGGGTCCCGAGAGACAAGCCATAAAAGATTATATCTCCGAGAGTCTGGCTAAGGGACACATCAGACCCTCTTCTTCACCCGTGGCTGCAGGGTTTTTCTTTGTTAAAAAGAAAGATGGGGGCCTGCGTCCTTGCTTAGATTTCCGTGAGTTAAACCAGATAACCATCCGTGACCCATACCCTCTTCCTCTCATTCCTGACCTTTTTAATCAGATTGCGGGTGCTAAGTGGTTCTCCAAACTTGATCTTAGGGGGGCCTACAATCTGATTCGTATCAGGGAAGGGGATGAGTGGAAGACAGCGTTTAACACCCCTGAGGGGCATTATGAAAATCTAGTTATGCCTTTCGGTCTGACCAATGCCCCCGCTGTCTTCCAACATTTCGTTAATGATATTTTTAGTCATCTCATCGGCAGGTTTGTAGTCATATACCTAGATGATATCTTAATTTATTCGGCTGATCTGAAAACACATGAGGTGCATGTCAGGCAAGTACTGCAGGTCCTACGGACGAATAAATTATATGCGAAAATTGAAAAATGTGTCTTCGCTGTTCAGGAATTACAGTTCCTGGGATATCTATTATCTGCTTCAGGTTTCCGCATGGATCCTGGGAAGGTCCAGGCAATTTTAGATTGGGATCTTCCTGAGAACCTTAAAGCCCTACAACGGTTTTTGGGTTTCGCTAATTTCTATAGAAAGTTCATTAAAAATTATTCAGTGATCGTTAAACCCCTTACCGACATGACTAGGAAGGGGACGGATTTTTCCAAATGGTCTGACGCCGCTAAAGATGCATTTTCCTCTCTAAAGGAGAGGTTTACCTCGGCACCTGTTCTAATTCAACCTGATGTCTCCCAGCCTTTTATTGTCGAGGTAGATGCGTCAGAGGTGGGAGTGGGAGCTGTATTGTCTCAGGGTCCGTCTCCTGGCAAATGGCGTCCTTGCGCTTTCTTTTCCAAAAAATTATCTTCTGCAGAGAAGAATTATGATATTGGAAATAGGGAACTGTTGGCGATTAAACTGGCGCTTGAAGAGTGGCGTCACTTCTTAGAGGGAGCAATCCACCCCGTCACGGTGATTACGGATCACAAGAACCTTCTGTACCTAGAATCGGCTAAACGTCTCACCCCTAGACAAGCTAGGTGGTCGCTATTCTTTACCAGATTTAACTTTGTAATCACCTATCGTCCTGGGGCAAAAAATACCAAGGCAGACGCATTATCTCGTAGTTTCCCTGGAGGGGGTAATGTTTGTGATCCGGTACCTATTTTACAAAGAGGAGTGGTTGTCTCTGCTGTACACTCTGTTCTAGAGGGAAAGGTGTTAGAGGCTCAGGGGGACGCCCCGGCCTCTTGCCCCTCAGAGAAATTGTTTGTACCGTTAAACCTGCGTCTTGAATTATTAAAAGAACATCATAATTCGGCACTTGCTGGACACCCGGGTAGTAAAGCAACCTTGGAGCTTTTATCTCGTCGTTTTTGGTGGCCAAGGTTGCGTCAGGATGTAATGGATTTCGTGTCTACTTGTTCTACTTGTGCACGCGCGAAAGTCTCTCATACACGTCCAGCAGGGTCTTTATTGCCACTTTTCATTCCCAATAGGCCATGGACACATCTGTCTATGGATTTCATCACTGACTTACCGTTGTCGGCGGGTAAAACAGTTATCTTGGTAGTAGTAGACAGGTTTAGCAAAATGGTACACTTTATTGCGCTACCCGCACTTCCTAATGCTAAAACTCTCGCTCAGGTGTTTATCAGTGAAATCGTGAAGCTTCACGGGGTCCCTTCCGATGTGGTTTCGGATCGGGGAACCCAGTTTATTTCTAAGTTTTGGAAAGCTTTTTGTTCCCGTTTGGGGGTTCACTTGTCCTTTTCCTCAGCTTTCCATCCTCAGTCGAATGGACAGACTGAGCGTACCAACCAAAACCTAGAAACATATTTAAGGTGTTTTGTGTCTGAAAACCAAGAGTTGTGGTCATCATACTTACCGTTAGCTGAGTTTGCCATAAATAATCATTATCAGGAGTCCACTGGCAAGTCACCATTCCTTGGTGCATACGGTTTTCATCCCCAATTTTGTACTTTCAAAGAGGGGGGGTCTTCTGGGGTTCCCGAAGAGGAAAGGTTTTCTTCATCTCTTTCATCGGTATGGCAGAAGGTGCAAGTTAACTTGAAAAAGATGAGTGGTAAATATAAATGCATGGCCGATAAGAAACGGTCGCCAGGTCCGGACCTAGGAGTGAATGACTATGTGTGGTTGTCTACTAGGAATATTAAGTTGAAGGTTCCTTCTTGGAAACTGGGTCCTAGGTTCATTGGTCCCTATAAAATAGTAGCCGTCATTAACCCTGTGGCTTTTCGCCTGGAGCTACCTCAGACTTTTAAGATCCATAACGTCTTCCATAAATCGTTACTCAAGAAGTATGTTCCACCTCTAGAACCATCGACCGCTGCCACCTCCTCCTGTTATTGTGGATGGTAATCTGGAGTTTCAAATAGCCAGAATTGTTGATTCTCGTCGGGTCCGCCGCTCTCTTCAGTATCTTGTGCATTGGAGGAGTTACGGTCCCGAGGAAAGAATGTGGGTTCCAGCGTCAGAGGTAAACGCCAACAGGTTAATTCAGACTTTCCATGCCTCTCATCCGGAGAGACCTGGTCCTGAGTGTCCGGAGGCCCCTCGTGAAAGGGGGGGTACTGTCACGAGGGTATCAAGAGCCACGTCTGACTCCGTTATACCCGGGGTCAGGAAGTCGCAGCGGGTGGCTGCGCGCTCTATATCTAAAGATCATGGTGTTTCTTAGTTATTGTTTTCTGTGTTTGCCTTGCTATCCTTTTTGTCTCTCTCAGGGATCCGTAGCTTCTCCTCCTCAGCTGTTTCGTGTCTGCCACTCCCTACCTCCTTATATTCTCCCCTCACACTTCTCTAGTTGCCAGTTATAGAGCTTCCTGCCTGGACATCTATACTGACCCACTGGAGTGGTTAATCCTGGTTGTTGTTCCTGTGTGCTACCCTCCGGATCCCTGTTTGGCTTATTGTTGTCTCCTGTTGTCGCCCACCTGGGAATATATGTTGAGTCTGTGTTGTCTGTCCTCCCCTTGGTGTTTTCCCTTAGAGTTAGTGGTGCGGACTAGTGTTCCCATCGCCCTGTTCACTACCTAGGGCTCAGCTCAGGGAAAGCCAGGGCTTTAGGCACGTGATCGGCGTACGGGTGAGGAACCCGTCTAGGGACGTCAGGGCAGCCAGGTGCCAGCCGCCAGGTGAGTCAGGGGTCACCATCTTCCCTCTCACTTGGGCAGGGCCTTCCTCGTTCCCTCCCTCTGTGTCACGTATGTGATAGCCACGCCGACCGTGATTCTCCGTTTGAGCAAACCGCAGGACCTAAGTGGACTACCCATACAAAGGGGAGGTAAGCGGCAAAATAGCTGGAAAGTTCATCTTCATTTTCTTTTGTCCGAAATATTACCAAACATCATGGGACTGTCACCCGATATATGAAGCACTGGTCGATTGTCCGAACCTTCTAGTGTTGCATAGGTATTACTCACAACTATTACCTATTATTGGGGACATATTGGATTTCTATGGAGACATGGGCCACATCAGAAGGCCCTACATAGAACCTTAGATACAATCTGCGACAAAGGATCTTTTGGACATTGATTATATTCATCTACCCCATTGTGGTTACACTGATGTATTTTTATTGTGCTGTTTTATATCGCTAGCCATTTTATATTCCACTATTTTATTTACAATAAATGTGTGCTAATTGGTAGAGTGCTCGTCCATATACATTTGTTCAACTTCTACTTTATCTAGAGAGGTAGGGTGTCCTCTCCCTGGACTTGCAGCACCATACCATAGGCTTTATAGGAGAGCAGCCACCACCATCACTATATAGTTACTATACCCCCTGAATTTAGTTGACCAAATGGCAAATAAGGGGTATTCTTCTGAAGAGGCCTACAGGCTTCTGACCCAGTCGGATGAGGAATGGGAACCCTCATCTGACGAATCCAGCGGGTCAGAATACGAACCTGTAGAAAGCAGTGGCAGTCTGACCCAAAGTTCGGACGATGAGGTTGAGGTCCCTGATACCACCAGGCGTACCCGGCCCCGTGTTGCTAGACCACAGGTTGCGCAGGATCCGCTTCAAGGGCAGCAGAGTGGGGCTGGCGCTGTCGGATTACGTGGTGAGGCATACACCAGCAGCGCAGCCCATCCTGGACCTAGTACTAGCACTGCCGTAGAACATGGTGAAGTGGTGAGCACCAGAAGGGCAGTTGAAGCTGGTACGGTGGCACGTGCATTAGTTCCCCCGTTGCAGCCACTGCACAGACAGGCCCGTAGGGCCCCTAGAGTCCCTGAGGTGCTGGCAAACCCTGATTGGCAGCCCCTAACTTCAGCCGCACCAGTAGTTCCCCCTTTCACCGCCCAGTCTGGAGTTCGGGTTGAGACAGCTCAGATTGGATCGGCACTGGGGTTTTTTTGAGCTGTTCTTGACTGCGGAGCTCTTGGACTTAGTCGTGGCAGAAACAAATCGGTACGCCACTCAATTTATAGCTGCCAACCCGGGAAACTTTTATGCCCAGTCTTTCCAGTGGAAACCCGTCCAAGTTTCCGAATTTAAAACTTTTCTGGGCCTTCTCCTCAACATGGGCCTGACAAAAAAGCATGAATTGCGGTCATATTGGTCCACGAACCCAACTCATCACATACCCATGTTCTCTGCTGCCCTGTCCAGGACATGATTTGAGACCATCCTGCGTTTCCTGCACTTTAGTGACAACAGCACCTCTCATCCCAGAGGCCACCCAGCTTTTGACCGGCTCCACAAGATTCGGCCCCTCATAGACCACCTTAACACCAAATTTGCAGATTTGTATACCCCTGAGCAAAACATCTGCATAAACGAGTTCCCTCCCTCTGTGTCACGTATGTGATAGCCACGCCGACCGTGATTCTCCGTTTGAGCAAACCGCAGGACCTAAGTGGACTACCCATACAAAGGGGAGGTAAGCGGCAAAATAGCTGGAAAGTTCATCTTCATTTTCTTTTGTCCGAAATATTACCAAACATCATGGGACTGTCACCCGATATATGAAGCACTGGTCGATTGTCCGAACCTTCTAGTGTTGCATAGGTATTACTCACAACTATTACCTATTATTGGGGACATATTGGATTTCTATGGAGACATGGGCCACATCAGAAGGCCCTACATAGAACCTTAGATACAATCTGCGACAAAGGATCTTTTGGACATTGATTATATTCATCTACCCCATTGTGGTTACACTGATGTATTTTTATTGTGCTGTTTTATATCGCTAGCCATTTTATATTCCACTATTTTATTTACAATAAATGTGTGCTAATTGGTAGAGTGCTCGTCCATATACATTTGTTCAACTTCTACTTTATCTAGAGAGGTAGGGTGTCCTCTCCCTGGACTTGCAGCACCATACCATAGGCTTTATAGGAGAGCAGCCACCACCATCACTATATAGTTACTATACCCCCTGAATTTAGTTGACCAAATGGCATATAAGGGGTATTCTTCTGAAGAGGCCTACAGGCTTCTGACCCAGTCGGATGAGGAATGGGAACCCTCATCTGACGAATCCAGCGGGTCAGAATACGAACCTGTAGAAAGCAGTGGCAGTCTGACCCAAAGTTCGGACGATGAGGTTGAGGTCCCTGATACCACCAGGCGTACCCGGCCCCGTGTTGCTAGACCACAGGTTGCGCAGGATCCGCTTCAAGGGCAGCAGAGTGGGGCTGGCGCTGTCGGATTACGTGGTGAGGCATACACCAGCAGCGCAGCCCATCCTGGACCTAGTACTAGCACTGCCGTAGAACATGGTGAAGTGGTGAGCACCAGAAGGGCAGTTGAAGCTGGTACGGTGGCACGTGCATTAGTTCCCCCGTTGCAGCCACTGCACAGACAGGCCCGTAGGGCCCCTAGAGTCCCTGAGGTGCTGGCAAACCCTGATTGGCAGCCCCTAACTTCAGCCGCACCAGTAGTTCCCCCTTTCACCGCCCAGTCTGGAGTTCGGGTTGAGACAGCTCAGATTGGATCGGCACTGGGGTTTTTTTGAGCTGTTCTTGACTGCGGAGCTCTTGGACTTAGTCGTGGCAGAAACAAATCGGTACGCCACTCAATTTATAGCTGCCAACCCGGGAAGCTTTTATGCCCAGTCTTTCCAGTGGAAACCCGTCCAAGTTTCCGAATTTAAAACTTTTCTGGGCCTTCTCCTCAACATGGGCCTGACAAAAAAGCATGAATTGCGGTCATATTGGTCCACGAACCCAACTCATCACATACCCATGTTCTCTGCTGCCCTGTCCAGGACATGATTTGAGACCATCCTGCGTTTCCTGCACTTTAGTGACAACAGCACCTCTCATCCCAGAGGCCACCCAGCTTTTGACCGGCTCCACAAGATTCGGCCCCTCATAGACCACCTTAACACCAAATTTGCAGATTTGTATACCCCTGAGCAAAACATCTGCATAAACGAGTCCCTGATACATTTTTACCGGGCGCCTTGGCTTCAAACAATACATCCCAAGCAAGCGCGCCCGGTATGGGGTCAAATTGTATAAGCTCTGTGAAAGGGCCACAAGCTATACGCACAAATATCGAGTCTATGAGGGTAAAGATCAGACCCTGGAGCCGGTCGGTTGCCCTGACTACCTGGGGAGCAGTGGGAAGACGGTCTGGGACTTGGTGTCACCCTTATTTGGCAAGGGGTACCATCTTTATGTGGACAATTTCTACACAAGTGTGCCCCTCTTCAGGCATTTGTTTTTAGAACAGATTGGCTGCTGTGGCACCGCGCGACCTAGTCGCCGGGGCTTTCCCCAACGGCTTGTTACCACCCGTCTTGCAAGAGGGGAGAGGGCTGCCTTGTGTAACGAAGAACTGCTTGCGGTGAAATGGAGAGACAAGCGTGACGTTTACATGCTCTCCTCCATGCTCTCCTCCATTCACGCAGACACGACAATCCAAATAGAACGAGCAACCAGTGTCATTGAAAAGCCCCTCTCGGTCCACGACCATAATTTGCTCATGGGAGGGGTGGACTTCAATGACCAGATGTTGGCTCCATATTTAGTGTCCCGCCGCACCAGACGCTGGTATAAAAAGGTGTCTGTATATTTAATTCAATTGGCTATGTACAATAGTTTTGTTCTCTACAGTAAGGCTGGGAGAACAGGATCCTTCCTCAAATTTCAGGAAGAGATTGAGAACCTCCTGTATCCAGGAGGTTCCGTGGCCCCATCCACCAGTGTAGTGAGCCGTCTACACGAGCAACATTTCCCCAATGTCGTTGCTGGTACCTTAACCCAAGTGCCACCCCGAAAAAGATGTTGTGTCTGTAGCAGGAGTGGAATAAGGCGTGACACCCGCTATTTCTGTCCTGACTGCCCTGACCACCCTGCCCTATGCTTAGGGGAGTGTTTCCGGAAGTACCACACACAGGGGTACTATTAGCATAGGGATTGCGTGACACAGGACAGGCACACAGGGGTCCTAGGGCCCTTTCACTCACAGCTGCTGCAAACCTCTCCTTTCACCTGGGACAAAGTGCATAATGTACTTCGCCACATCTCTGGGCGATTTGCACATTGTCCCATGGGGAAGGAGAGGTTTGTCCTATAAAGGTAAAAAAAAAAAAAAAAAAATCACCGGTAAGCAAAAAAGTTTATGTTCTGTTCCAAAAGTTCAATAAAGTTTATAAAAGTTAATGTTCTGTTCAAATGTTATATAAAGTTAATGTTAATAAATTTATTGCGTTGCGGCCAGTTTTTTTTTTTTTCTTGTTTTCTTACCTTCTAGGTGGACCAACCGATGAACCAGCTGCAGCACTGATGTGCATTCTGACAGAAGCATTGCGCTGCTGTCAGATTACACAAAAGTAGGGATGTCCCGATACCATTTTTTTAAGACTGAGTACGAGTACCGATACTTTTATTTAAGTACTCACCGATACCAATTACCGATACTAATTTTAACAATAAAATACACACACATGTATTTTCTGACCACTGACCAACCAAAAGGCCTAAAAACAGAACTATAACATTCCAAGGAGACATTATACTGTATCTGGGCAGCCACAAGGAGATGTTACACTGTATGGGGGCAGCCACAAGGAGTCGTTATACTGTATGGGGGCAGCCACAAGGAGACGTTATACTGTATGGGGGCAGCCACAAGGAGACGTTATACTGTATGGGGGCAGCCACAAGGAGACGTTATACTATATGGGGTGAGCCACAAGGAGACATTATACTGTATGGGGGCCACAAGGAGACGTTATACTGTATGGGGGCCACAAGGAGACGTTATACTGTATGGGGGCAGCCACAAGGAGACGTTATACTGTATGGGGGCAGCCACAAGCAGACATTATACTGTATGGGGGCAGCCACAAGGAGACGTTATACTGTATAGGGGCAGCCACAAGGAGACGTTATACTGTATGGGGCAGCCACAAGGAGACGTTATACTGTATGGGGCAGCCACAAGGAGACGTTATACTGTATGGGGGCAGCCACAAGGAGACGTTATACTGTATGGGGGCAGCCACAAGGAGACGTTATACTGTATGGGGGCAGCTACAAGGAGACGTTATACTGTATGGGGGCAGCTACAAGGAGACGTTATACTGTATGGGGGCAGCTACAAGGAGACGTTATACTGTATGGGGGTAGCTACAAGGAGACGTTATACAGTATGGGGGCAGCCACAAGGAGACATTATACTGTATGGGGCAGCCACAAGGAGACGTTATACTGTATGGGGGCAGCCACAAGGAGACGTTATACTGTATGGGGGCAGCCACAAGGAGTCGGCTCTCAAGTGAACCGAAGGTCAGGAGGGACTCGCTCCTGGCAAACACAGCTCTGCTGCAGTGAATGCAGTGGAGCAGACTGTGATGTAATTACAATGTATAGTTATTGCAGGGACTCAGAGAATTGTCTGAGAGTTTATTAGTTAAAAGAATCGAATGAGTCAGAGACTGTGTCACCGAGTCCCTGCCAGATTTCCTGCTCTGCTACATGCACCCTGTACACACACAGCTCTGCTACATGCTATGCTAATAATGCCCCCCCTTCCCCCCCGGACGGACTTACAGGGAGCCGCAGAGCAGGAAGCCCGGCAGGGACTTGGTGACTCAGTCTGTGACTCATAACTAATAAACTCTCAGACGACTCTCTGAGTCCCTACACCCTGTCCTGTGACTCAGTGCTGGTTGCCTAATTGGTTGGAGGGTGGGGAGGGGAGGGGCGGGGCTAGCTTTCACTGTAGGCTCCTATTACACTGCCTGCTGCTGCCTCTGAAGCTGTATCAGCTGTGCGAGATGCAGGGGCAGGCTGCGGACGGACACAGACACATAGAAGCGGCGCACAGGTATCGGCAGTGGTATCGGGAACATTTGCACGAGTACATGTACTCGTGCAAATGTCCGGTATCGGTCCCGATACTGGTATCGGTATCGGGACATCCCTACACAAAAGTCTCCTCTGCAGTAAAAAAGATACGTTTGCCGAGGCTTATGAGCTGAGGGGCGGTGTTCATATGCTTTGGCAAACACTTTGTATATAAAAAAAATAAAAAAATAAATCCCGGCAATGATTTATTCACCCACATCGATTGATGTGAATGGAGAAATCGGGTTTGCCAGGGCATACGGGCTGAGTGGGTTTGGATGTTGGGCGGAGCTCCTATGTCCTGGCAGACGCCTTTCCCCTCCTTTTTTTTTTTGGCAGAGATTTCTTCATCCACATTGATTGATGCGAATAAGGAAATCTGTGCCGTTCATTTTTTCTTTCAGCCCAGAGGCTGAACGAAAAAAAATTATCTCATTACACTTATGCTCAATATAAGGAGAATAGCAGAAACTCCTAATGCTGGCCATACATGTAATGATTGCGGAGACCCTCAAATGCCAGGGCAGTACAAACACCCCACAAATGACCCTATTTTGGAAAGAAGACACCCCAAGGTATTCGCTGAGGGGCATATTGAGTCCATGAAAGATTGAACTTTTTGTCCCAAGTTAGCGGAAAGGGAGACTTTGTGAGAAAAAACAAAAAAAAATCTATTTCCGCTAATTTGTGCCAAAAAAAATATCTTCTATGAACGTGTCATGCCCCTCATGGAATAGCTTGGGGTGTCTTCTTTCCAAAATAGGGGTCACATGTGGGGTATTTATACTGCCCTGGCATTTTAGGGGCCCTAAAGCGTGAGAAGAAGTCTGGAATCCAAATGTCTAAAAATGCCCTCCTAAAAGGTGCTCTTTAGAATTTGGGCCCCTTTGCGCACCTAGGCTGCTAAAAAGTGTCACACATGTGGTATCGCCGTACTTAGGAGAAGTTGGGCAATGTGTTTTGGGGTGTCTTTTAACATATACCCATGCTGGGTGAGAGAAATATCTCTCTAAAATGACAACTTTGTATAAAAAAAAAAATGGTAAAAGTTGCAAAAATACACCCCAAAACACATTGCCCTACTTCTTCTGAGTACGGCGATACCACATGTGTGACACTTTTTTGCAGCTTAGGTGCGCAAAGGGGCCCAAATTCTAAAGAGCACCTTTAGGATTTCACAGGGCATTTTTTACGCATTTGGATTTCAAACTACTTCTCACGCTTTAGGTCCCCTAAAATGCCAGGGCAGTATAAATACCCCACAAGTGACCCCATTTTGGAAAGAAGACACCCCAAGGTATTTCGTGAGGGGCATGGTGAGTTCATGTAAAATTTTATTTTTTGTCACGAGTTAGTGGAATATGAGACTTTAAGAAAAAAAATAAAAAATAATCATTTTCCACTAACTTGTGAAGAAAAAATAAAAACTTCCATGAACTCACTATGCCCATCAGTGAATACCTTAGGGTGTCTACTTTCCGAAATGGGGTCATTTGTGGGGTGTTTCTACTGTCTGGGCATTGTAGAACCTCAGGAAACATGACAGGTGCTCAGAAAGTCAGAGCTGCTTCAAGATGCGGAAATTCACATTTTTGTACCATAGATTGTAAACGCTATAACTTTTGCGCAAACCAATAAATATACACTTATTGCATTTTTTTTTTATCAAAGACCTGTAGAACAATAAATTTTGAGAAAAATTTATATAGAAATGTAGTTTTATTTGAAAAAATTTACAACTGAAAGTGAAAAAGTGTCATTTTGTTTTGCAAAAATTTTGGTCAATTTAGATTAATAACAAAAAAAGTAAAAATGTCAGCAGCAATGAAATACCACCAAATGAAAGCTCTATTAGTGAGAAGAAAAGGAGGTAAAATTCATTTGGGTGGTAAGTTGTATGACCGAGCAATAAACCATGAAAGTAGTGTAGTGCAGAATTGTAAAAAGTGGTCTGGTCATTAAGGGGGTTTAAGCTAGGGGAGCTGAGATGGTTAAGGGCACCTATTAGCAGATTTGTACCTATGACACTGGCTGACCTGTTGAATGTGTCCTTGGCAGCTAAAGGCATCTGTGTTGGTCCCATGTTCATATGTGCCCACATTGCTGAGAAAAATGAATTTTTATATATGCAAATGAGCCTCTAGGAGCATTTACACCTAGATGAGCCTCTAGGTTGCCATTACACCTAGATGCTCTGCTCTCTCTGCAACAGCCACACCCTCTGCACTTTGATTGACAGGGCCAGGTGTGATGATGTTTTCACTGCCCTAGCCTGTCAAAGTGCATAGTGTGCAGCAGTTGCAGAGAGAGCAGAGCCTCTAGGTGTAATAACAATGCCCCTGTTGCTCCTAAAGGCTCATTTACATATATTCAAACTAAATGTTTCTCAGCAATGCGGGCACATATGAACATGGAACCAACACAGATGCAGCAGGTTACCCATTTTCATATGTACAAATCTGCGGACAGTTGCCCTTTAACTGTATAAAAGCGCCTTACTGCTTTAAGTTTTAAAAAGTGTGTGTCATGGAGACAGACTCCCTTATATCTAAAGCATATTAACTACTGTAAAACTAAGCTACTGGGTGCCACCTTATCATACATTCTAATGGTATGGCCACACGTTCAGGTTTTGGTTTCAATAACTGCATAAAAAACCTGCATGTAAACTTTCGGATGGGATTACATTCGCTGCCACAGGCAATCACTGGCCTCAGTGGTAACATGCCCTCAAGCAGCATGTCACTTTTGGCTCATGTAGTTTTTGAGGACATTTAACTGCTGAGGCCGGTGAGTGGCCGCATCAGTACATGTCACCCCGTCTCATAAGCTTACATGCCAAGGACCAGAAGGAGCCGGATCGGACCCTCAGCACTGAAACGGATGGCTGCTGTGCAGGTGAGTGCATTTTTTTACAGTGGGTACAGCGCTGTAGTGCCCTCAATAACATGAGGGTTGAAGCTAGAAAACCCCCTTAAAGAAGCGAATGGCATTTATTATGCTGAGAAAGTTAATACAAGGCACTTACTAATGTATTTTGATTGTCCATATTGCCTCCTTTGCTGGCTGGATTAATTTTTCCATTACTGGGAAGGAGCCCAGGCACGCCTCCTGCTAGTGCCCAAGCCCGCCCTCATGCTGGGAGCAGGGAAAAGGGGGGCAGAGTTATGGCTTGAATGTGATGTAGGAGGAGTGGGTGGATACATTGTGGCAGGAGGCGTGCCTGGGCTCCTTCCTACAAGAGTGACGCCCCTCTGGGCACCTTACTGGCTCATTTGCATAGCAAATTAACTGCATTTTCAGAAGATAGAAAACATCTATTGCTGAAACAAAGGCACATCTGGAAATAATGTACTAAGTGCTATTAGGCTATGGCTTTACTTCAGTAGCGATTATCCTGGTGACAGATTTCCTTTAAGGTCTAGTCTGTTTTGGACAGCATTTTCTGATTATAAGACGTTATCCCTTAGGGGATATCTATCAAGATCTATCATGTTGGCAGGGGTCCGACCACTGGGACACCAACCAGTTACGAGAACGGAGGCTCTGTACTCTGAGGGGAATTCATTGACTGGTTTAGCATGTGCAATGCTGCTCCATTCCTTCTCTATGGACCTGCTGGAGACAGCCGAGCACTGTAGGCTTTTGTATCGCGGGATGAGTTATTCAGTGTTCTCCTCATGGTGGACTCATGAACATTGACAATAGCTAATGTGAGAAAGGCCTTTAGTTGCTTAGAGGTTCCTTTGTGACTATTACACACTTTGTTATTGCCGTCATCTTTGTCAGTCGACCACTCCAGTGGAGGGCAATAATGGTCTTCAGTTTCTTCTGTTTGTACACAATCTGTCTGATTGTCGATTAGTGGGGTCCAAACTCTTTAGTAAACCTTTTCAGCCTGATAAGCATCAAGAACTCTTCTTCTGAGGTCCATATAAATCTCCTTTGTTCGGGCCATGATACACTTCCTCAAACCTGTGTTGTGAAGATCGGACTATGATAACTCCCCTGTGATCTTAATGGTGTACCTGTTCATCATGGTGCCTTAATGTATGGCAATACATAACAAACAGCCTGGTACATCATAGTGCATATAGGAGTTAAAGAGGTTATCCAACCCCTTTAATGCCCCCAAAATGCCCGGGCACCTCATACAGGTTATATTTACCCCACTCCCTGGCACTCATGTCGCTCCTGATGCCTGCACAGCCGCAGCTGCATCTCCCCATCGCGTGGATCAAAACATCTGGCGAGCAGCCAATAGCAGGTCACGAGCTAGCGAGGCTCGTCTCTGTCTTGGCCTGCTATTGGCTACCATCATCCGCCTCTACATTGACGGATATTTTGTTCCGTGCGACGGGAAGATGCAGCAGCGGCCGTGTGGACATCAGAAGCAACGTGGGTCCCGAGGAGTGTAGTAAGTATAACCTGTATGAGGTGCCTGGGCATTTTGGGGGGCATTATGGGGGTTGGATAACCCCTTTAATAAAGGAGAATCCATGTTCCTTATTTGTAATGTCCAATCATAGTGAGAGAGAAAAATGAAGAGGACTCTTTCTGGGCATCTGTGTAGTACATGGGCAACCAGTTGATTTTTTATTTAAAATATGTTATGCACAGAGGTCGCAATAACGCCTGTACAAGCGTCATAGACGTCATAGAGGCGGGCATCTTTGGATTTGAAGATGATGGATATGTCGCAGCAGGCGATTGTCTTATTCTCTAGGGAATCATGTGTGGCAATAAGAATGGAGGCCAGATTGACATCCTTCCCAGCCAGGATGTCCTTTTTGATGTTATCGGGAACAAACTGAGAAGGTGCTATGTCAGGTGAACTTACAACCCTACCTGGTGATGGCCACCAAGGAGTGGAGGGAACTGACAACTGTGGGCCTGGTTGACTGGCCGTAGAAGCCCGGGCTTCCTCCGCAAGCAGCCTGGACTGCATATCTGAAACCGTAGTGGAGATGTTATTTATCGTGGCATGCAGTTGTCAGGGAGAGCTGGATTGTGGACATTGATACTTGTTCCTAGGCTGAAGCTGAAGACTCAGTGATTAAAAGTCTATATAATTCGGTTCTCCTGGCAGAGGCCAGGTGACGAATCCCTCGACGATTTAACTCTGCAATTAACTTGGAAACCGTCCAATTTCTCAGATACATATTGCTAGCCTGCTCAGACACCTGGGTTTCTGGAACCGATAGAAGATGCTCTATGTCCGATGCGTGTGACATATCTGCAGCTGTGGGGCAAAACAAAATAACTTGGACCAACCTGGATGGAACTCCTTCCCCCTGTGAATGTATGAAGAAGTGAAGAGGACTGGTGACCAGATAGAAAAGAGCGAGACGATGAATGTACGGTCGATCGAAGGGAACGAACGGTAGAGAGTGAGATGAGATATTATAACAAAGTGAACGAGAGAAGGCCGGATAGAAAACAGATGATGAAGCCCTTGTTGCCTGGACCAGAAAATGATTTAGACCTGAATAAACAGAAGAAAACATAAAACATGAGCATGCTGTAACTGACAAGATACACGACAAAACAGATTAACAAAGCGTGGCCTGAATCGCGTACAGGCGAGATGAACAGGAGCTTAAACGGATGGACGAAAAACCTTAACAGAACAATGTGACCTGTAATAACAAGACAGACGGATGTGGAGGAGAACATGACCTACCGACGTGGTAGGTGGCCTTAATAAGAATATCTACGTGTCCGTGAGGTCCGGCAAATATAATTAACAAACGTAACCTAACCATTGAGGCAGGTGACCCTGAATAGCTTGCTACGTGGCCTGAATAACGTGACAGGCGATTTACATAAATGTAACCTGACCGTCGTGGCAAGTGACCCTGAATGGCTTTCTACGTGGCCTGAATAACGTGACAGGCTTTTTACATAAACGTAACCTGACCAACGTGGCAGGTGACCCTAATCTGTTTACGTCCCGTGCTGAACGGATATACTGAGCAAACCGTCAGACGGGACCGTCATGAAGATTGACAACATGCATGGACACACATACTTGGCTGAAGAACGAATACACTTAACTGAACGAAAAAACTAGGCAACCCATACCTTGGACCTGAAACTGATTGCAAGGTGAACAGACACTGTGAGGCTGACGTAGCCTGTACGCAACAGACGAAACACCAGGAGACAAAGACCTATTGCACCAGCAGGACTGGCCGCCAGAGTTGCGGACCAACATCACTTCTGTGCTGGACGTCTGAGCAGCACACTGCACCACCTCTCCGCCCAGGGTAGAAGTGGCGCATTGTCGGATAGGGCGCACGAACCTGGCGACTAGTCTTGCGATATTTCGAGCACTGGCCGCCAGGAAGGATCCAGCGTCCCACGTGGGTAGCAGGACCCCCAAAACATGAACAGGTGGGCTGGAGACCTGAAGGAGGTCGGGGAAAAACAGACTTACCTATTCAGCAAACGTAAACCTTGAACCGTTACCAGCCAAGGAGCTCCTTAAGGCTCGCAGCAGCGTGCAGGTGCAGTTCAGGAACGCTAGCACCGGAAGTGCACGTGTGACACGATCGCACTCCAAGAAGTATTTAAACCCTATGCCCCTCCCACAAATGCAGGCTGAATTCTCAGCCTGCTGAACATGGCAAAAATGTAATGTGAACAGGGCCTAACTGACAGGGAAGAAGCTGAACAGACCCCGCTTAGGCTATTTTCACACTGGCGTTTTGGTTTCTGTTTGAGATCCGTTCAGGGATCTCACAAGCGGCCCAAAACGGATCAGTTTTGCCCTTAATGCATTCTGAATGGATAAGGATCCGTTCAGAATGCATCAATGTGGCTCCGTTTCGCCTCCATTCCTCTTTGGCTTTCAATGGTGTTCAAGACGGATCCGTTTTGGCTATGTTAAAGATAATACAAACGGATCCGTTCTGAATGGATGCATGTGGTTGTATCATCTGAACGGATGTGTTTGTGCAGATCCATGACGGATCCGCACCAAACGCGAGTGTGAAAGTAGCCTTACTATGATGGAGTCCGTTCAGTTTCCTTTCACGAACCTGTCTTTTTAGCAGACCAAAAAAGTGCTGCATACAAGGCTTTTTTGTCTGGTCTTTAGACAGAATCTTCATCAGAGGCTCCAAACGCAGCCCCCAACACAGATGTGAGCAAGTATAGGCAGATATATTATGTATTTGAATTACTGTAAAAATACTCCTCAAATGGTCGGAGAAGTATTTTTACTCTGGAAAAAATGTAGTGCGACCTTTGGTTATGCGTCATCTTTCTTGTGGTGACACTGCAGTGGAATTGGATCCTTAGGCCCCTTTCACACGGGCGAGTTTTCCGCGCGGGTACAATGCCTGAGGTGAACGCATTGCACCCGCACTGAATCCGGACACATTCATTTCTATAGGGCTGTGCACATAAGCGGTGATTTTCACGCATCACTTGTGCGTTGCGTGAAAATCACAGCATGTTTTATATTGTGCGTTTTCCACACAACGCAGGCCCCATAGAAGTGAAAGTCGCAAGCAAGTGCGGATGCGGTGCGATTTTCACGCACGGTTGCTAGGAGACGATCGGGATGGGGACCCGATCATTATTATTTACTCATGTTATAAGGGAAAATAATAGCATTCCTAATAGAGAATGCATAGTACAATAGGGCTGGAGGGGTTAAAAATAAATAATTTAACACACCTTAATCCACTTGCTCGCAGAGCCTGGCTTCTCTTCTGTCTTCATCTTTGCTGTGCACAGGAAAAGGACCTGTCGTGACGTTACTACGGTCATCACATGGTCCGTCACATGATCCATCACCATGGTAAAAGATCATGTGATGGACCATGTGATGAGCGCAGTGACGTCATCAAAGGTCCTATTCCTCAAAGAAGAAGACAGAAGAGATGCCGGCTGCGCGAACAAGTGGATTAAGGTGAGTTAAATTATATATATATTTTTTTTTAACCCCTCCAGCCCTATTGTACTATGCATTCTGTATGCTATTATTTTCAGAATGCTATTTTCCCTTATAACCATGTTATAAGGGGAAATAATACAATCTACACAACCTTGAACCCAAACCTGAACTTCAATGAAGAAGTTCGGGTCTGGGTACCACATTCAGTTTTTTATCAGGCGCGTGCAAAAGGCATTGCACCCGCCTGATAAAAACGGAACGCAATCGCAGTCAAAACTGACTGCAATTGGGTACCTACTCGCGCGGGTTTGCCGCAAAGCACCCGCAACGCATCCGGACCCTATCTGGACACGCTCGTCTGCAAGGGGCCTTATTGTCATAGTGCCCAAAATATTACAGCTGATTGCTGGCAGCCCTATACGGTGGCCCTTTCTAACAAAAAGGAATTGACCAAAGCTATCAGCTCCTTTAAATGTGTTCAGAAATATCTTCTTGCAGCTCTTCACTTAAACTGCACAAAAGCTCACTTAGAGCTGTTAATGAAAAAAAGTTATGAAGCAAGCTGAATCTTCAGATTTCTCAGTCAACCACCTGCATGCAAGTACGTAGAGGTGTGTCTGTTCATCTTGCTTATGTTACCCCCCCATATTCACAATTCTGTGAACCCCCACAGAATTTTGGTTTCAAACGGAATTGTTAATGGGGCCATAAGTTTTAATTATGGCTTCTATCGAGGTTAAGTTTCTCTTTGATAAGTTTCCATCAGGATCCATTTGTTTTCAACAAGACAGACAAACGAAGACTGACTAATTTTTCTGTCCCAATGCATGTCTGTGGCAACAAAATGCTGCAGGATAAGGGCTCATGCACATGAGTGTGGCCAGGCCCATGCTGCGGACCGCAAATTGCTGTCCGCAATGCACGGGAACCGACCATGGGGCAGTCGCATGCGGATCACAGACCCATTCACTTGAATGGGGTCCGTGATCCACATCTGTCGGTCCGCACCGCCAAAAAGTTGTGCATGCTACTTTTTTGTGGTGCGGAGGCACGGACAGAAAACCCACGGAAGCACTCTGTAGTGCTTCAGTGGTCTTCCGATCCATGCCTTCGTTCCGCACCGAATCTCCCGGATTTATTCACTTGAATGGGTCCACATCCATGGTGCGGGTGCACACAGCCGGTGCCTGTGTATTGCGGACCCGCTGTATGCGGGCCGCAATACAGCCATGGCTGGGAAATGGCTGTGTGCATGAGCCCTTAGTTTAACAAAATGGCTTAGCTAGGGAGAAAAACTTCTATAACATCCACTGAGCTGTAAGTTTTCATTGTATTCTGCAAATGACTTTCCGGTACTTTGGATCATGAGTTTCTTTTTGACTATGTCAAAAATTGATTTTAGTATAAAATTTAGTGAATTGTGAAAAACAAACAGAAAATCACCAATTTCTCCTAAATTTCCCTTGTGGCTTTGATCTGACTCTTCAAAGCCCTGAAGTGTGATATTTTATGCCAAATTTGCAGCGTGCCTACATTAGGGACAGCCCCTGCTGATACTGTCATGCAGGTTTTCCCACCGTGATGAACCATTATAGATCCATACAGTGGATGAAAGCTCAGCTCACATGGAAAATTATCATTCTCAGATCACCTATTATCTCCTAAGGGATAAATGCAAGAAGCTGCTGGACAGATGTGAGAGACACTTACCTATACTAATAGTTTAAAGGGGTTCTCCGGGAATTAAGAAAATGAAAATACTTAAAGGGGTTGTCCGGGTTCAGAGCTGAACCCGGACATACCTCCATTTTCACCCAGGCAGTCCCCTCTGACTTGAGCATCGGAGCAGTTCATGCTCCGATGCTCTCCTTTGCCCTGCGCTAAATCGCGCAGGGCAAAGGCATTTTCAGGAGTTCCAGTGACGAACCGGGCTCTCCATGGGGCTGCCAGGAAGCCCCGTGACATCACTGGCACTGATGGGCGGGCTTTAGCGTTGCCCTAGCCAATAAAACGGCTAGGGCAGCGCTAAAGCTCGCCCATCAGAGCCTGTGACCTCACCGAACACACTGCCGGCCGGAAGCCTCTGCCCCGCGGTATGTTATTGTAAACAAAAGAGCCCGTGTCCTGCGCTATCTAGCGCAGGGCAAGGGAGCGCATCGGAGCATGAGATGCTCCGATGCTAACATCAGGTGGGCTGACTGGGTGAAAATATGGGTATGTCCAGGTTCAGCTCTGAACTCGGAAAACCCCTTTAAATATTACTGCATGATAAATATATTCCCCAAATACCTTTCATTAGTTATAATCGTTTTGTCTAGGGAGCAATGATTAAGAGAAACAAAATGGCTGCCATCCTATTAGTACACACAAAACCTGTCCTAATCACACAGCAGGTAAAGTTATTTCACAACACTGAGGTAAGGAGCTGCCTCATTCTCCTCTCTGCTCTGCTTGTCAGGGGTTATGATCCTAAATACAGCTGATACGATCTTTAGCTGAATCTCTGTTGGAATTGAGTTCATGAGCAGATGTGGCTGATGAGCAGCAGCACTTGTATGCAGTCTCCATTACCACAGCTCCACATTACCATAGTCTGTCCTGTCCGTTCTCTTTGTACTTCATGGCTCCTCATTGACTCCATTCCCACAAAGATTCTGCTAAATATCATATTAAACTGTATTCAGGATCATAATCCCTGACAAGCAGAGCGGAGAGGAGGATGAGGCAGCTTTTTTCCATCAGACTTGTGATTAGGACAGGTTTTGTGTGTACTAATAGAAAGGGCGCCATTTTGATTCTACTGATGATTGCTCCCTAGACAAAAACAACCCATTATAACTAATGAAAGGTATTTGGGAATATATTTATAATAAAGTAATGTTTACGTATTTTCAATTTCTTAATTCCCGGAGAACCCCTTTAAATGGTGTTAAATTTTTTATATTCGGTTACTTTAAGTGCATAATTAAAGGGCCCACTGCGGCCTCCTCAAACAGCTGACCAGGTGTTGGACCCCCTCCGATCAGATACTGATAACATATCTAGATGATAGATCATCAGTATTAAAATCTCGGAAAACCCTTTTAATTCATATTGTTTGCTTGTTTTCAATAGAACTGTAATTGAAATGTTTAGTTGCATATAATGTAGTAAGTAATCTGAAAGTCTTCTCCAGTAGTGCTTCGGCAGGCTGTATCGGGATTTCCGGTAACGTCCAGCAATGTCGGATCCAGAGATTTCCGGCAGGCTGTTCTCTGCCAGGAACTGCTGCCGGCAGCATTAAAGAAGCCTTAAAGGGATTGTCTCACTTCACCAAGTGGCATTTATCATATAGAGAAAGTTAATACAAACCACTTACTAATGTATTGTGATTGTCCATATTGCTTCCTTTGCTGGCTAGACTAATTTTTCCATCCTATTATACACTGCTCGTTTCCATGGTTACAACCACCCTGCAGTCCAGCAGCGGTGACCGTGCTTGCACACTAAAGAAAAAAGCATCGGCCTCTTTGGTAGTTGGGACCATAGGAGCACACATAGGCTGGCGCTTTTTCCTACAGTGTGCAAGCACGACCACCGTTACTGGATTACAGGGTTGTCGTAACCATGGAAACAAGCAGTGTATAATGTAATGCAAAAATAAGTCTAGCCAGCAAAGGAAGCAATATGGACAATCACAGTACATTTGTAAGTGCCTTGTATAAACTTTTTCTACATGGTAAAAGCCATTTGCTGAAGTTAGAAATCCCCTTTTATCAATTAAAACTTGAAATGACCTAGCAATACATGCAATGCAGCAGCTGGGTCTTACTGCAATGAAGAGAAAAAGGAATAAAATTGTCAACGATATTGGAAATATTTTTCATATACCCCATACATTCTTCAACATTTTCTTCATCCTAGATGATTTTATTACTCATTCAAGTAATCCTTCCAGGGCAGAAAAGCTCAGTAATACACCATGGATTTGAACATGCCACCATAGTTTTTATTGTCCTTGATATAAGTATAAATGTTTAACCTGTTTAGAACATAGGGCGTACCGGTACGCCCTGATGTCCCGGTACTTAAGGACACAGGACGTACCGGTACGTCCTATGTATTTCCGATCACCGCCGCTCGGCGGGCGGTGATGGGAACCCGGTGCCTGCTCAAATCATTGAGCAGGCACCTGGGGACATTGCGCCGGGAGGTCCTGTGAAACCCCCCCCCCCCCCCCCCGTGTTGGCGATCGCAGCAAACCGCAGGTCAATTCAGACCTGCGGTTTGCTGCGTTTCTGGGTTATTCGGGTCTCTGGGGACCCGATTACCCGGAACTGGATGGTGATCGGTGGTGTGATAATACACCACCAATCACCATCCTGCGATGTGATGTGACATCACCTCTCAGGATCGCTCTCATTGGTCGGCTGGGCGGGCAGGCATTTCAATTTGCATCAGCGTTCCTCTCCGCCTCATTTTCAGTCCGGGAGAGAGGAGCGATGCGTCGGATCTCCAGCCAGCAACCCCATCTGTAAAAAGCTCAGGATCATCAGCCAGCACCCTCATCTGTGCCCCAGCACCACCAGGTCTTTAGGGAATGGCTAGGGACAGGTTAGATTAGGCAAGGATATTTAGGGAAAGTTAGTGGAAGAAAAAAATAAAAATAAAAAAGTTACTGATTGCATCACCCTAAATCGGGTGTCTGGGGTCCACAGCACAGCTGTGTGACCCTAGACCCCCCCCAGGGGTTGATCTCTCTGATCAAGTCCTCAAGCCATATAACGCCATGCGCAAAACCCGGGCACGGTACAAAAAAGTTGCGGTCTACTTGGTACAGGTTGCCTTGTACAACTCTTTTGTGCTGTCCCGGAGCGCTGGCAACACAGGGACATTCCTTCAGTTTTATGAGGCAGTCCTCAAGGCCCTGATCTTTTCTGACCGGGAAGGCGCCCGGATCGTCCCTGGCCATCACTTTCCAGGTGTGGTCCCCCATACTGGAAAGAAGGGACGGAACCAAAAAAAGTGCAGAGTGTGTCACAGGAGGGGGATACGGAAGGACACCACTACTCAGTGTGACACGTGCCCCGATCATCCGGGCCTTTGCATTATTGGTTGCTTCAGGGAGTACCAGACTTCCATGGAGTACTAAATTTATATCCCAATTTAGCCACTGACAATCGGATAAAAAACAGGTTCTCAGACTTGAGACTCTAAAACTAATATTATTTAAAAAAAATATTATTTAGTAAAACTAAAATAAATAAAAAAAAGTAGCCATATTAGGTATCGCCGCGTCCGTAAGGATCTGCTCTATAAAAATACCCCCCACCCCTTTAGATGAACACGGTAAAAAAAAAAAAAGGTATTTTGACACCTTCACAAAAATTGTAATAGCAAGCGATCAAAAAGTCATATGCCCCCCAAAATAGTGCCAATAAAACCGTCCATTCATCGTGCATAAAATGAGTCCCTACCTAAGATAATCGGCTAAAAACTAAAAAAAATTACTCTTAGACTATGGAGATACTAAAATGTTTTTTTTTTTTTGTTTATAAAAAGATAATATAGTGTAAAACATAAATTAAAAAAAAAGGTAGACCTATTAGGTAATCCCACGTTCGTAGGAATACGCTCTATAAAAATACCCCCACTATAACCCCTCAGATGAACACGATCAAAAAAATTTAATAAAAACGGTGCCAAAAAAGCTATTTTAATCTGTTTTTTTCCAGTAACAAAGCAAGGGTTAACAGCCAAACAAAACTTAATATTTATTACCCTAATTCTGCAGTTTACAGAAACACCCATATGTGGTCGTAAACTGCTGTATGACTAAACAGCAGGGCGCAGAAGGAAAGGAACGCCGTATGGTTTCTGGAAGGCAGATTTTGATGGCCTATTTTTTTTGGCACCATGTCCCATTTGAGGCCCCCCTGATGCACCCGTAGAGTAGAAACTCCATAAAAGCGACCCCATATAAGAATCTACACCCCTCAAGGTATTCAAACTGATTTTACAAACTTTATTAACCCTCTAGGTGTTCCTCAACAGTTTATGGCAAATGGAGATGAAATTTCAGAATTTCTAGTTTTAATAACCTTGTTAAATGTAATATAGATAAACCAAAAATCATATGTACCCTAAAAATAGTCCCAACAAAACTGCCACCTTATCCCGTAGTTTCTAAAGTGGGGTCATTTTTATGGAGTTTCTACTCTAGGGGTGCATCAGGGGGGCTTCAAATGGGACATGGTGTAAATAAACCAGTCCAGCAAAATCTGCCTTCAAAAACCACACGGCGCACGTTTCTCTCTATACCCTACTGTGTGCCCGTACAGTAGTTTACGGCCACATATGGGGTGTTTCTGCAAACTACAGAATCGGGGCAATAAATATAGTATTTTGTTTGGCTGTTAACCCTTTATTTCTTACTGGAAAAAATGAATGAAAATAAGAATTGGCGAATTAAAATTTTTGGGCAAATTTTCCATCTCCATTTGCCAATAACTCTTGTGCAACACGTAAAGGGTTAACAAAGTTTGTAAAATCAGTTTTGAATACCTTGAGGGGTGTAGTTTCTTAGATGGGGTCACTTTTTGGAGTTTCTACTCTAGGGGTGCATACAGGGGGCTTCAAATGGGATATGGTGTAAATAAACCAGTACAGCAAAATCTGCCTTCCAAAAACCATACGGCATTCCTTTCCCTCTACGCCCTACCGTGTGCCCGTACAGTAGTTTACGACCACATATGAGGTGTTTCTGCAAACTACAGAATCGGGGAAATAAATATAGCATTTTGTTTAGCTTTTAACCCTTGCTTTGTTACTGGAAAAAATGGATTAAAATGGAAAATTTGCCAAAATATCGAAATTCTGCAATTTTATCTCCATTTGCCATTAACTCTTGTGGAACACCTAAAGGGTTAACAATGTTTTTAAAATCAGTTTTGAATAACTTGAGGGGTGTAGTTTTCTAGAATGGGGTCATTTTTGGGTGGTTTCTATTATGTAACCCTCACAAAGTGACTTCAGACCTGAACTGGTCCCTAAAAATTGGGTTTTTGAAAATTTCAGAAAAATTTCAAGATTTGCTTCTAAACTTCTAAACCTTGTAACGTCCCCAAAAAATAAAATATCATTCCCAAAATGATCCAAACATGAAGTAGACATATGGGGAATGTAAAGTAATAACTATTTTTTTTAGGTATTAATATGTATTATAGAAGCAGAGAAATTGAAATTTGGAAATTTTGAATTTTTTTTTCCAGATTTCTGGTAATTTTTTTTATTTTTTTTTTAAATAAAAATGTTTTTTTTTTTTACTTCATTTTACCAGTGTCATGAAGTACAATATGTGACAAAAAAACTGTCTCAGAATGGCCTGGATAAGTAAAAGCGTTTTAAAGTTATCACCACTTAAAGTGACACTGGTCAGATTTGCAAAAAATGGCCTGGTTCTTAAGGTGAAATATGGCTGTGTCCTAAAGGGTTTGGCCCATCTGGTACATTGATGACATATCGCTAGGATATGCCATCAACGTCTGATAGGCGCGGGTCCCACCTCTGGTACTCTCTTCTATATCCAAAATGGAGTCCCTGAAGTGAACAGACAGCAGCTGTGCATAGATGGCCACACTCCATTCACCACTATGGGACTTACAAAAATAGCGCTCTCAACGAGGCTCTAACTAGGATTTCAGTTCCAAGTGGTATCTTTGAACCAAACCTGAGTTTTCTACTTTTACAGTAGAAATAAAGTTAATTCCCGAAGACTCGCGAGACTTCGCAAAGTAATAACTTCAGCTCATAGGAGCCAATACATTCTAATACTGTACGGAGCGCTCGCTCCGTACAGCATTCTAACAAATTTTTATGTGAATCGACTTCGGATGTTTCATCTGAAGTCGATTCACTCATCCCTAGCCATCAATGTCACCAATGGGTTAACCCCTTAAAATTAAAAACATCAGTGTCCTTCTGCAATTGAAGCACATAGAGGTACAGTATAGGGCCACAGCAGTCTAAAAGTGGAAGCAATTGGGTGTTGAACGAATGATCCTTTCACCGAAGCAGACATGCACATTTAGTCCATTTTCGCTATTGTAGTGACTCAAGTCACGTTGGGGAAGGTTGAATGAGCTTTCTCGGAATGTTCTTTCACTAAGAGATTGGTTGTGGACTAGTGAATATAAGATGGAAATTTTAAACATGGTTGACTTCTTGCCAAACATTCATCATTTGTTGTAAAATTTCCCCTGAGGAATGATCCTTTTGGTTGAAATTGTCAAGTTTTATTAACTTTAGACTAATGTGCATAACCACATTATCTGTACAACACAAAGCTGTTATATGGTGTGCATAGGCTCTAACTTTGTTCACAATTTAAATATCACATTGAGATAACAGTTACACTATTAATGTCACGACTGTGACTGATCCAGACAGGTCTGGGAGGAGAAGGTCGCAGCGACTTGCTACTCGTGATAGCTTGTGAGTTTGCTCCGTGGTTCAGGGTATGTCATCTGGGTTTTGCCTTGTGAACCTTTTTGTCCTGACTGGGAGTTTGTAGGCATCCTTCTCAGGTGAGTCCTGTCTGCCACTCCCAGCTACTATATTAGTTTCAGTTTCACTTGCAGTCATTGCCAGATATAGTCCTTACTTCCAGTGCTACTCTGACCTTGGAAGGAGATTGTTTGATGGTGTTGCTGTGGAGCTCTTGTCCGGCGTGGACTGTCGTGATTGGGATCGCCTTCTCTGCTCGTGACTGGATAAGTCTATATCTGCTGTTGTTTGTTTGTTGCTGTCTTCCCCTGTTGTTTTCCTAGATGTGAGTGATGGTGACTAGCGCTCCCATCGGCCTTTCCCCAGTCCAGTCTTGTTAGGGCGACTGAGGGTTTAGGCATCCTGCTCGCCGCACGGGTTCACACCCCATCTAGGGTATCAGGGCAGACAGGTGCCAGCTTAGGGTTAGTCAGGGGTGGCCATTCTATTTCCCATCCGTAGATAAGGGTTGCCCTTCCCCTCCGTCTGGTGCGACACGACTGCTGCTGGGATAGCGGTCGTGACAATTAATGCTTCTAAGGCTACATTCACATGGCCGTTGTTTTGGTCCGCATCCGAGCCGTGTGCTGTTCGGATCCGTTGCTAAGTTCCGAGGCCCCGCAAAAAAAAAAAAATAGAACATGTCCTATTCTTGTCCACTTTGCGGATAAGAATAGGCATTTCTATAATGGGCTGCCCGTTCCTTTCTGCAAATTGTGGAACGCAGACGGTCGGCATTCGTGTTTTGCGGATCCGCAATTTGCGGACCGCAAAACACGGCACGCTGTGTGAATGTAGGGGTGGTCTCACACAGTTTTTGGTGCTTTTTTTTCTGACATAAGTTTTTAGGTAAAAATTCCAGATCCAAATTTTACATGTAAGTCTTTGGGAAACATTAACCACTTTAGACCAGTTTTTGTTTTTCGGTTTTTAATTTTTCAATTCCAAGAGCCATAACTCTTTTACTTTTCTTTTCACATCACTGTATGAGACCTTGCTTTTTTTTGATGGACAAGTTGTATTTTGTAATGGCACCATTTAATTTACCATATCTTGTATTGAAAACGGAAAAAAAATGTGAGGTAAAATTGGGGGGAAATATAGTTTTTTTGGGTATTGTTTTTATGACCTTCATTGTTATTGCTAAAAATGACACTACAGACTTTTTCTATGGGTCACTATGATTACGATGATACTAGGGCTGCACGATATGGGAATTTTGTGCGATTGCGATTAGGGCCTTAAAAATTGCGATAACGATGTGCGATGCGATATTTTAAGGGAATTGTGCTAGAGGTCTATTTGCTTGGATTTTCCCATATGAGCCGCTGACGCGGCTGGGTATGACATAGTTATGGGGGATCTGTGGATATGTGGATGGCGCTGTTATGTGGGGGATCTGTGGATGGCGCTATTATGTGGGGGATCTGTGGATGGCGCTGTTATGTGGGGGATCTGTGGATGGCGCTGTTATGTGGGGGATCTGTGGATGGCGCTGTTATGTGGGGGATCTGTGGAGGACACTGTTATGTGGGGGATCTGTGGAGGACGCTGTTATTTGGGAGATCTGCGGAGGACACTGTTATGGGAGATCTGCGGAGGACACTGTTATGGGGGACCTGCGGAGGACACTGTTATGGGGGACCTGCGGAGGGCACTGTTATGGGGGACCTGCGGAGGGCACTGTTATGGGGGACCTGCGGAGGGCACTGGTTTGGGGGACCTGCGGAGGGCACTGTTATGGGGACCTGCGGAGGGCACTGTTATGGGGGACCTGCGGAGGGCACTGTTATGGGGGACCTGCGGAGGGCACTGTTATTGGGGACCTGCGAAGGGCACTGTTATGGGGGACCTGCGGAGGGCACTGTTATGGGGGACCTGCGGAGGGCACTGTTATGGGGACCTGCGGAGGGCACTGTTATGGGGGACCTGCGGAGGGCACTTTTATGGGGGATGTGTGCTATGACACATGGGGCCACGAGGGGGGCCAGCATAAGACACACATATAGCATCTTATGCTGGTCCCCCTCATGGCCCCATGTGTCCCTTCATGTGTTAACTCTCCTAATCATAAAATGGCCAGCCTCTGTACTTTCACAGTTTCACTATGAATGCACTCACACTGCAGAGAGCGGCAGAGAGCGAGCCGGCCGGCGCGTGACTGACGTCACTGTCACTCTCCTCCCACTTAATTCAGGAAGCAGGAGCGTGACTAAGTGACGTCAGTCACGCGCCGGCCGGCTGCCTCGCTCGCTCCCGCTCGTCGCTGCAGTGCATTCATTGTGAAAGTAAGTACAGAGGCTGGGCCGACCTGTTATCAATAGGAAAGAGGACTTTATCAATAGGGGCCCCTTCATATATAATAATCGCGGCATTTTTGGCTCGGCCGAATCGCCAAACCGCATTTGCCGATTATCGCGATTCGATTACTTTTGCGATATATCGTGCAGCCCTAGATGATACCAAATTTATATAGGTTTTATTATGTTTTACTACTTAAAAAAATAATTAAACCTTTATAAAAAGAAAGGTTTGCTTTGCATCGCCATATTCTGACAACTGAAGGGCAAGCTGTAATTTATATTGATACCATTAAGGGATTTTTTTAGGGGCAAGGTAACAAAAAAAGTAAAATGAGCCACATTTATTTTTTTCCATTATTTTTATATATATATATATATATATATAAATATATTTGTGTAAGGGGCTTACGGTAGTACAGTGAAGAGTCCTGGGAAAGCAGGGAATGAGTGCAGTCGGTTGTGGTGTGCCGAAACCGAGGATGAGGTAGGCCTGAGAAAGAAGAGGGCCTACCCAAGGAAAAGATATGGAAGAAATGAGTTGTAAATGAGTGGAGTGGTGGGAGGGTCAAAAGCTCAGACCTCAATGATGCAGGAGCCAGGTAAGGGGAGTGCCCTAAATAGGCTGGAGGCGGACCTCAGCCCCTCCCACAAATCCAGGCAAATTGCCTTAATACTTGTGTAACGGGCTTACGGTAGTACAGTGAAGAGCCCTGGGAAAGCAGGGAATGAGTGCAGTCGGTTGTGGTGTGCCGAAACCGAGGATGAGGTAGGCCTGAGAAAGAAGAGGGCAAAAATGGAAATAAACCAGTTTATTGTAGCCAATTGATATATCAATAGCTCAACCCGACATGTTTTGGAATGCCACTCTTAACTCTTGTGTTGGATTGGGAATGTATTGCGCATAAGTGGATGACTTCCAGCGCCCCAATTCCCTGATGACATGAGTGAGGATGTTGGCACTGGAGGCCGTGGACGTGGCTCCAACGCGAAAAGGAGTGCCCTGAGTAGTGGAGTGGTGGGAGGGTCAAAAGCTCAGACCTCAATGATGCAGGAGCCAGGTAAGGGGAGTGCCCTAAATAGGCTGGAGGCGGACCTCAGCCCCTCCCACAAATCCAGGCAAATTGCCTTAATACATATATATATATATATATATATATATATATATATATATATGTATTTTTTTTTTAAATATAAAAAGTGACACAAGTCCCCAGGCTGCCATATTAATAGATCTGAACCCTTTGTTTTTATGGCAAAACTTGCATCAGGGGACAAAAGGTACCCTCTACTTCTCTCTAACCCCTCAGATGCTGAGGTCCCTATTGTCCATGGCATTTGAGGGATTAAATGACCAGGATCAGAGTTATCTCCAATCCCAGTCATTGTGGCCGGGTGTCAGCTGAAGTAGGTTCAGTTCGTTAGCCAACTCCATATACCTTTTGCGTGCCTTGGACACACAGTTACGCCCAGGTGTGTAATGGATTTAAATTCAGGACAAACAGGCATTTTTGGTAGTGCTATTTTTTCACCCCTTAGGTGTGTTTATTATGTCATTAGCTTTTTATTTTATCGCATCATGTGCAGGGTCTGGCTTCTTATTCCTCTTTGACTGCTTTTTTTCATCCCATAGACCGCCTTTTTTTATGTCTTAAAAAAATGCATATGCAATGCAAGTTGGTATGTTTATATGGCTTTTTTTGTACTGTTCTTCAAAGGATGTGACGTTACATGGGGGTACATACTCTCCTAATTAATAAAATGAAAGGCATTCAAAAAAGTCCTTGAATAAACACCAGTTAGTAAAAGGCCTGTTTCACACTGCCAGTATGAATGAGAACAGCCTGCCGAAGCTCTCAGGATCTAACATTGCTGGATGTTACTGGAACGCCTGCCAGCCTCATTGACTTTAATCCGGCTGTACAAAAAGAGCTGCATTATTTATTTGTTTTTTTTCATGGTATGCCTTGCATTTTATTGGTATGTACCTTCATTACCCGTAGCATCTCATCCTTTGAAGAACAGTATGGAAAAAAAACATTGTTCTGGAATAACCTGCCAGAACTCATAACGGCAGTGTGAAACAGACCAAACACACTATATGAGCAAAAATGGCTAAAAACTGCTACAAAAAAATACTGAGCAACATAGCCCTTTTTTTCTAAACCAAAAAACTCGCACCAAAAATTTGTATGGCAGTACCCTTATACTGTTGCTGGCTTTCTCTTTCACCAGTTTTACACTGCTCAAAAAAATAAAGGGAACACTTAAACTACACAATCTAACTCCAAGTCAATCACACTTCTGTGAAATCAAACTGTCCACTTAGGAAGCAACACTACACTGCGTGCAGAATTATTAGGCAAATGAGTATTTTGACCACATCATCCTCTTTATGCATGTTGTCTTACTCCAAGCTGTATAGGCTCGAAAGCCTACTACCAATTAAGCATATTAGGTGATGTGCATCTCTGTAATGAGAAGGGGTGTGGTCTAATGACATCAACACCCTATATTAAGTGTCCATAATTATTAGGCAACTTCCTTTCCTTTGGCAAAATGGGTCAAAAGAAGGACTTGACAAGCTCAGAAAAGTCAAAAATAGTGAGATATCTTGCAGTGGGATGCAGCACTCTTAAAATTGCAAAGCTTCTTAAGCGTGATCATCGAACAATTAAGCGTTTCATTCAAAATAGTCAACAGGGTCGCAAGAAGCGTGTGGAAAAACCAAGGCGCAAAATAACTGCCCATGAACTGAGAAAAGTCAAGCGTGCAGCTGCCAAGATGCCACTTGCCACCAGTTTGGCCATATTTCAGAGCTGCAACATCACCGGAGTGCCCAAAAGCACAAGGTGTGCAATACTCAGAGACATGGCCAAGGTAAGAAAGGCTGAAAGACGACCACCACTGAACAAGACACACAAGCTGAAACGTCAAGACTGATTTTTCTAAGGTTTTATGGACTGATGAAATGAGAGTGAGTCTTGATGGGCCAGATGGATGGGCCCGTGGCTGGATTGGTAAAGGGCAGAGAGCTCCAGTCCGACTCAGACGACAGCAAGGTGGAGGTGGAGTACTGGTTTGGGCTGGTATCATCAAAGATGAGCTTGTGGGGCCTTTTCGGGTTGAGGATGGAGTCAAGCTCAACTCCCAGTCCTACTGCCAGTTTCTGGAAGACACCTTCTTCAAGCAGTGGTACATGAAGAAGTCTGCATCCTTCAAGAAAAAAATGATTTTCATGCAGGACAATGCTCCATCACACGTGTCCAAGTACTCCACAGCATGGCTGGCAAGAAAGGGTATAAAAGAAGAAAATCTAATGACATGGCCTCCTTGTTCACCTGATCTGAACCCCATTGAGAACCTGTGGTCCATCATCAAATGTGAGATTTACAAGGAGGGAAAACAGTACACCTCTCTGAACAGTGTCTGGGAGGCTGTGGTTGCTGCTGCACGCAATGTTGATGATGAACAGATCAAAACACTGACAGAATCCATGGATGGCAGGCTTTTGAGTGTCCTTGCAAAGAAAGGTGGCTATATTGGTCACTGATTTGTTTTTGTTTTGTTTTTGAATGTCAGAAATGTATATTTGTGAATGTTGAGATGTTATATTGGTTTCACTGGTAAAAATAAATAATTGAAATGGGTATATATTTGTTTTTTGTTAAGTTGCCTAATAATTATGCACAGTAATAGTCACCTGCACACACAGATATCCCCCTAAAATAGCTAAAACTAAAAACAAACTAAGAAACTACTTCCAAAAATATTCAGCTTTGATATTAATGAGTTTTTTGGGTTCATTGAGAACATGGTTGTTGTTCAATAATAAAATTAATCCTCAAAAATACAACTTGCCTAATAATTCTGCACTCCCTGTAAGTGACAATCAATTTCACATGCCGTTGTGCAAATGGGATAGACAACAGGTGGAAATTATAGGCAATTAGCAAGACACCCCCAATAAAGGAGTGGTTCTGCAGGTGGTGACCACAGACCACTTCTCAGTTCATATGCTTCCTGGCTGATGTTTTGGTCACTTTTGAATGCTGGCGGTGCTTTTACTCTAGTGGTAGCATGAGACGGAGTCTACAACCCACACAAGTGGCTCAGGTAGTGCAGCTTATCCAGGATGGCACATCAATGCGAGCTGTGGCAAGAAGGTTTGCTGTGTCTGTCAGCGTAGTGTCCAGAGCATGGAGGCGCTACCAGGAGACAGGCCAGTACATCAGGAGACGTGGAGGAGGCCGTAGGAGGGAAACAACCCAGCAGCAGGACCGCTACCTCCGCCTTTGTGCAAGGAGGAACAGGAGGAGCACTGCCAGAGCCCTGCAAAATGACCTCCAGCAGGCCACAAATGTGCATGTGTCTGCTTAAACTGTCAGAAACAGACTCAATGAGGGTGATATGAGGGCCTGACGTCCACAGGTGGGGGTTGTGCTTACAGCCCAACACCGTGCAGGACGTTTGGCATTTGCCAGAGAACACCAAGACTGGCAAATTCACCATTGGCACCCTGTGCTCTTCACGCCCTGTGCTCTTCACAGATGAAAGCAGGTTCACACTGAGCACATGTGACATACGTGACAGTCTTGGGACGCCGTGGAGAACGTTCTGCTGCCTGCAACATCCTCCAGCATGACCGGTTTGGCATTGGGTCAGTAATGGTGTGGGGTGGCATTTCTTTGGAGGGCCGCACAACCCTCCATGTGCTCGCCAGAGGTAGCCTGACTGCCATTAGGTACCGAGATGAGATCCTCAGACCCCTTGTGAGACCATATGCTGGTGCGGTTGGCCCTGGGTTCCTCCTAATGCAAGACAATGCTAGACCTCATGTGGCTGGAGTGTGTCAGCAGTTACTGCAAGATTAAGGCATTGATGCTATAGACTGGCCTGCCCGTTCCCCAGACCTGAATCCAATTGAGCACATCTGGGACATCATGTCTCGCTCTATCCACCAACGTCACGTTGCACCACAGAGTGTCCAGGAGTTGGCAGATGCTTTAGTCCAGGTCTGGGAGGAGATCCCTCAGGAGACCGTCCGCCACCTCATCAGGAGCATGCACAGGCGTTGTAGGGAGGTCATACAGACACATGGAGGCCACACACACTACTGAGCCTTATTTTGACTTGTTTTAAGGACATTACATCAAAGTTGGATCAGCCTGTAGTGTGTTTTTCCACTTTAATATTGAGTGTGACTCCAAATCCAGACCTCCATGGGTTGAAAAATTTGATTTCCATTTTTTTTATTTTTGTGTGATTTTGTTGTCAGCACATTCAACTATATAAAGAACAAAGTATTTCAGAAGAATATTTAATTAATTCAGATCTAGGATGTTATTTTTGTGTTCCCTTTATTTTTTTGAGCAGTGTATTTCTAGCTCCAAGCCAATCTTCATTCTCACAGCCTTGTTTCTCTGCGATATAGCTGGTTTATTGCATGCACTACTCACATGTGGCCAAGCCTGCTCTAGCACCACTAAGCTGGGGGTCTCTTACCTATATTTTATATATTACCCATTACCTCCTAAACATCTCGGATTCAGTGGGACAGTTTTCCATTTCGGCGGCTGTCCCAGGAGGGGTCACTGCGTGTCTCGCTTTCATCTGTATCTGCCTCCTGAGGGTGCAAATGCAGTTAAATGCAGTGGTGAAGGCACTCTCCTCAGTAGCATTTGTAATGCAGTCACATCATGCTTAGTGAGCTTGTTCTCCATTCATCAGGGGGAAGGGGCTAGGAGAGGATTAAATTTTTCTGTTTTATTGACACTCCTTTAACCCCTTAAGGACCTGGCTCATTTTCACCTTAAGGACCAGGCCATTTTTTGCAAATCTGACCAGTGTCACTTTATGTGGTGATAACTTCAAAACGCTTTTACTTATCCAGGCCATCCTAAGATTGTTTTTTCGTATTGTACTTCATGACACTGGTAAAATGGAGTAAAAAAAAAACATTTTTATTTATAAAAATAAATACCAAATTTGCAAAAAAGTTTGAAAAATTTGCAAGTTTCAATTTCTCTACTTCTATAATACATATTAATACCTACAAAAATAGTTATTACTTTACATTTCCCATATGTCTACTTCAAGGCTTAGAAGTTTAGAAGTAAATCTTGAAATTTCTCTGAATTTTTCAAAAACCAACTTTTTAAGGACCAGTTCAGGTCTGAAGTCCCTTTGTGAAGCTTACATAATAGAAACCACCCAAAAATGACCCCATTCTAGAAACTACCTCTCAAGTTATTCAAAACTGATTTTACAAACGTCATTAACCCTTTAGGTGTTCCACAAGAGTTATTTGCAAATGGAGATGAAATTTCAGAATTTGAATTTTTTGCCAAATTTTCCATTTTAATCAATTTTTTCCAGTAACAAAGCAAGGGTTAACAGCCAACAAAAACTCAATATTTATGGCCCTGATTCTGTAGTTTTACAGAAACACCCCATATGTGGTCGTAAACTGCTGTACGGGCACACGGTAGGGCGCAGAAGGAAAGGAATGCCATACGGTTTTTGGAAGGCAGATTTTGCTGGACTGTTTTTTTTTACACCATGTCCCATTTGAAGCCCCCCTGATGCACGCCTAGAGTAGAAACTCCAAAAAAGTGACCCCATTTTAGAAACTACGGGATAGGGTGGAAGTTTTGTTGGTACTAGTTTAAGGTAGATATTATTTTTGGTTGCTCTATATTACACTTTTTGTGAGGCAAGGTAACAAGATATATCGGTAGCTGTTTTGGCACTTTTTTTTTTTTTTTTTGTTATTTACAACATTCATCTGACAGGTTAGATCATGTGGTATTTTTATAGAGCAGGTTGTCACGGATGCGGCGACACCTAATATGTATACTATTTATTTATGTAAGTTTTACACAATGATTTCATTTTTGAAAAAAAAAATCATGTTTTAGTGTCTCCATATTCTGAGAGCCATAGTTTTTTCAGTTTCTGGGCGATTATCTTAGGTAGGGTCTCATTTTTTGCGGGATGAGATGACGGTTTGATTGGCACTATTTTGGGGTGCATATGACTTTTTGATCGCTTGCTATTACACTTTTTGTAATGTAAGGTGACAAAAAATGGTTTATTTAGCACAGTTTTTACTTTTTATTTTTTTACGGTGTTCACCTGAGGGGTTAGGTCATGTGATATTTTTATAGAGCCACTTCGATACGGACGCGGCGATACCTAATGTGTATACTTTCCATTTCATCCACCATGACGGCCCACATTGAGATTGACCCTTGACCTCTGTAGGGGCAGGAACACATAGAGTTTAAGCTCCCCCCACCCCTCCACCTCCTCAGTGCTTTCCTGCCCCTACAGGGGCCAACATGTAGAGAGAGCCCTCCTTCCGGGAGTGTAGCAACATTATTCTTTTGCAGGAATCTCCTGCTGGCCTCCCAAGGCATGGGCTAAGGCTGGCCAGCTTGGAGCAACAAGGACCCTCGTCTTAGCTTATGCTGAGGCCTGCGGTCCTTCCCTACCTTCAGACCCCCTTCCCCCTTCCGGGAAGCAGTCTGGGGTGCCGGCTTCACGAGGTGCCTCGCACGCTGCGCTTGGCGTCCTCTTCTTTCAAACTAGCAGGTGACTGGCAGGGGGAGTAGGTGCGGCGCATGGAGCGCATTAGGGGCGGGCTGGGCGGCGCACGTACCTTTTTAGCAGGCTGGTGCGGCGCATGCTCACGCCGTCAGCCGGGGCGCCGCTTGATGACGTCAGATGCCGGGGCAAGAATTTAAAAGAAGATCGGTTGTCAGCCTTTGCCTGCAGCACCGCGATGTCTGAAGCACCTACTCCCCGCCAGGAAGGCTCTGACCCTTCGGCCATCAGTACCGTGAGTCCCCTCTGGGGGGAAATTGTATTTCAAATCTTTTTTTATTTCATTTTACTAATTACGGTATATCTGGTTGCTTTCTCCAGGGCAGCAAAGAGATTAAATCTAAAGTAAAGCTCTCAAAATGCTGTGCATGCTCTAAAAGGCTCCCTGAGAATTACAAAAAGAGGCCGTGCAAACCTTGTACTGCCGAAATATGGAAAGAAGAGCAACCAGATATTCTGTCTGAAATGAAAACCTTTATTGTGGATGAAATCAAGTCTTCTTTGGCCACTATGTCTGTTCCCGTTAGTACCCCCAACCCTTCCAAGAAACGCAAACTATCTGTTGTCTCCTCATCAGAGGGCGAGGATGTAGAGGAAGCTTCCGTCACATCCAGACAAATTCCTACTGAGGACCCCTTGTCAGAGGGGGAAATTTTGGAGGAAGACAAAAAATATTTTTTCTCCACAGACGAAATGGAGGAATTACTCAGAGCGGTCAGGTCCACAATGGGAATTGAGGATACCCCTAGACCCCGTACTGTCCAGGACGAAATGTTTGGTGGCCTTAGATCTAAAACTTCCATTGTCTTCCCCATAAACGAGAACATGCGGGAAATAATAATGGAGGAGTGGTCAGATCCTGAGAAGAGACTAGGAGTCCCCAAGGAGTTTAGGAACAGACTCTGCTTTGACCCAGCAGAATGTAAAATATATAATCAGACCCCCTAAAGTCGACATACAGGTTGCCAAGGTTGTAAAGAAAACCGCTCTTCCTTTTGAGGACTCTTCTCAGTTGGGTGATCCAATGGATAGAAAAGCAGACGGGCTCCTAAAAAGATCCTGGGAATCAGCAATGTTCGGGGTAAAAACAAATATTGCAGCAACATCCGTAGCCAGGGCTATGTATATATGGCTAGGGGAACTAGCCGAACACCTAAAAAACAAAACTCCCAGAGAAGAAATCAAGGAGTCTATTCCACTCCTTCGATCCGCCACAGCATTTTTAGCAGATGCCTCTGCGGAATCCATCCGTTTCTCAGCCAAAGACTCTGCTCTCTCTAACGCAGCCAGGCGAGCATTATGGATGAAAGCCTGGTCAGGGGACAAAGCATCAAAAGCCAAACTCTGCTCTATCCCATTTTCTGGGGAATTTGTTTTTGGTCCCACTCTAGATAAGGTTCTAGAAGGAGCAGCAGATAAAAAGAAAGGGTTTCCGGAAGACAAGGAATCTAAAAAGAAGGAACGACTGCAGGACGAGAACGCTCGTCCTTTAACGCTAAGTGCCGGCGATTAGGACGAGCATTCTCGTCCTTGGTCGTTAAGGGGTTAAAGGAAGTCTTCTAGCAGCTTTCATCCCTCAAAACAGTTGACAGAATTAGGCTACTTTCACACTCGCGTTTGGTGCGGATCCGTAATGGATCTGCACAGACAGATCCGTTCAGATAATACATTCGTCTGCATCCATTTAGAACGAATCCGTTTGTATTATCTTTAACATAGCCAAGACGGATCCGTCTTGAACACCATTGAAAGTCAATGGAGGACGGATCTATTTTCTATTGTGCCAGATTGTGTCATAGAAAACGGATCTGTCCCAATTGACTTACATTGTGTGTCAGGACGGATCCGTTTGGCTCAGTTTCGTCAGACGGACACCAAAACGCTGCAAGCAGCAATTTGGTGTCCGCCTCCAAAGCGGAATGGAGACGGAACGGAGGCAAACTGATGCATTCTGAGTGGATCCTTTTCCATTCAGAATGCACTAGGGCAAAACTGATCCGTTTTCGACCGCTTGTGAGAGCCCAGAACGGATCTCACAAACGGAAACCAAAACGCCAGTGTGAAAATAGCCTTAGATAAATGACAGGGAAAGCAGTTAATGCCTACCTGTGGGACATTTAAAGGACTTTAAAGTATTCAGTTTCCTTGCATCGTAACCACAGTATAAATTAAGCAATACACTGTGCTCATTCAAATCAATGGGCTGTCTGTAATACACTATTTGTAACCTCTTTCCACTCTGACCAAGTCATAAGGATCCATTAACTCTGAATTCCTTGATGGATCGTATGTTTACACAGATCAATCTGCTGTACTGAAACAATGATTCAGGTCTCAGCATCAACAACGTTTTCATCCGATGAACTAGCATTTGTTGCCTGCCATGGCAGATACAGGTGGTCATAAGCAGGGTGGATTTGATTTAAATCAAACTGATTTACGGTAATCACGATTTAAATCACTAGTCAGTAAGGCTTGATTTAAATCATAGTTTTCTACATAAAGACTAATTCTTGCTGGTATAACTTATAATATGTAAGTAGATGAAGATTTTTAGAATAACAACTTTTCATATTAGTTTGATTATGTTGATTCTGTATTCATAGGTTTGTAGAAGTTAGGATTAAGGTATTTTTCTCAACTCTAATCATGTTATAACATTTTTGCTGTGAAGAAGAGGCATGTGATCTCTGCTGAGTCAAATTCAGTTTTGAAAACTAGAAAAGTAAACCAAGCATCTGTGATAATATCTTGTAGGCAGAGAAACTGCCCAATAATCTTACAAAAACCTCTGGAAGAGCATGACATGGATTAATGGAATTTATTTACCAAAAAAATTAAACATATACAGCCTTATTCTACATAATTAAAAAACGAATCTTTATTTCATGATGGAATAACCTTTGGATGGTAATATATTTTCCTCAAAAAGCATTTTATACAAGAAAATCCGATTTAAATAAAAAAAAGATATTTTTTTTTTAAATCATAGATTTTTATCCACCCTGGTCATAAGTCAATGGTGAGGGAGGTTGTGGAGAGTGGTCCCCATGAATATAGTGGACCTAAATATGAGTCATTTTTATTCAGTCTTAAAGGGGTTTTCCAGGTGTTTATTGATGACCTCTCCTCAGAATAGGTCATCAATATCAGATCGGCGGGGGACCTTCCAGCGCCGCCACCAGTCAGCTGTTTGAGGAAGCCACTTAGCTCCAGTGAGCTTACCAATTATAGCACCATCCATTGGATAGCAGCTGTGTGCTTGGTATTACATCCCAGCCTCATTCACTTGAATGGGACTGAGCTGCAGTTAGATCATGTGACTGATTAATGTGACGTCACTGGCCTAGGAAAATGTTGCAGAGCTCACCAGACAGCTGTGCTCTCCCATACAGCTGAACAACGAGGGTGCCGGGTGTCAGACCCTTTTGGATCAGATATTTATGGCCTATCCTGAGAATAGGCTATCAATATTAAAATCTTGAAAAACCCTTTTAAGTGCTATTCACCAAACAGTGCAACTTTTTGTTACCCTTTAACGTTAAAGGGATTCTGTCATCAAGATTTTCGATATGGAGCTGTTCATATCATCCTAATTACCTTACTAACGTGCCCAAGGGGCTGTCCTTTTGGCTGTTTGTGCCCAGCCACGCCCCTTATCTCGTAGCCCAGCGCCGCCCCACTGCTAATTATGCACTACTCTCATCGCCGTTGGTGCGCTGTAATCTCGTGCATGCACCCTAAATCCACTTGTCAGCGCCCGCGAGCGAAGTGCGCAGACAGCTGGTGCATGCGCGCTTCGTTCGCTGAGGCTGCTGCCAGGACACCTGCGTGGGCGCTGACCAGTGGATTTAGGGCGCATGTGCGAGATTACGGCGCACCATCGGCGATGAGAGTAGTACATAATTAGCAGTGGGGCAGTGCTGGGCTACGAAATAAGGGGCACGCCTGGGCACAAACAGTCGGAGGGACAGCCCCTTGGGCACGTTAGTAAGGTAATTAGCATATTAATAAAACCGATTTTTATCAAAAATGAAAGGACAGGTGGGGGTAAAACTAGTATATTTTTAATTAGATAATGGAGACTGAGAGGATGATATGAACAGCTCCATATCGAAAATCTTGATGACAGAATCCCTTTAAAGAAAGTTTAAGAGAAATTTCACTGAAACAGTTGTAAAACCATTTGTATTGTCTTGCAGTAAACATTTATGTGAAGATGTTGAAAGATAGCCCGTTCCTTGCATGTATGGATTTAGGTATTGCAAACAAAGTGACCATTGATCCTGTCTTTTTATGGGTAGGACCAGATGGAAGGAACCTGATAGGTAAGTACAGTATATAAGCATGTTAACATTAGCACTTTATTTAACATCTTTAATTATAGGCTGTAAGACTCTTAAGCCTCTATCACACGGGCGTTACGTATTCTCTCAGGGTCTGTTTAGGAAAAAACTGATGTTTTTGCACACAAGTCCTGTCTTTAGTTTTGTCTGCGATTGCGTTCAGTGTTTCAGTTTTTTCTCTGTGGGTGCAATCAGTTTTTGATGCGCGCATGAAAAAAAAACTGAAGAATAACAATCTACATGCCCTAGCAACCATTATGCCCCCATTGTATGATAGGTGTGGGTCCCAGAGGTGAGCCGAGAATGGAGCGGAAAAGTGGTGGAGGGCGCACTGCGCATGCGCAGCCACCCTCCATTCATTTTTATGGGGCCGCCGAAAATAGTCGAACACTGGCTTCGCTCTTTTCGTCGGCCCCATAGAAATGAATGGGAGCGGTGGTCGCACATGCACGGAGTGTTCCCATTCACTTGTATGGGGAGAGTGCTTGGCAGTGCCCGGACCCCGGGAAACCCGAGTTCCTCCAGCCACCACTCTCCCCGCTCCATTCTCGGCGTAGGTGCGGGTCCCAGAGGTGGGTCCCGCACCTTTCAGACAATGGGGGCATATCCTAGTGATATGCCCCCATTGTCTGAGATGGGAATACCCATTTAAATGAGTCACTAATATACAGAAGAGATACGTATTAAAGGGAACCTGTCATCAATGTTATGCTGACCTCACTGAGGGCAGCATAAAATAGTGACAGAAATGCTGATTTCAGCGGTGTGTCACTTATGAGCTAAAAGTAAGTGGTTGCTGAGAGCCAGCATCATAATCATTGCAGCACAAGCCTTGAAAAGAGTCAAATCTACTTGAGAAGAGTCATGGTTATTCATAATCTCCTGCACTCTCGCCCATCTGCTGATGACTGGCAGTTGTCTCCTAGAGAGAAAGGGAGAAAACTAGGTAGAAGACTGTCAGTCATCAGCAGGGAGAGCAGGAATTCATGAATAACCATGACACACTTCTTAGGTGGCCAGACTCTTTTCTGGGCCCGGTCTGCAAGGATTGTGATGCTAGTTCTCGGCAACCACTTACTTTTAACTTTTAAATGACAGACCGCTGAAATCAACTCACCTCTCTACTTTATTCTGCCGTTAGTGTGGGCAGCACAAAGTTGGTGACAGGTTCCCTTTAACTTCTAATAGAGTGTAATCACTTGGCTATGTCTACACTGCGATTCAGAAAAAAATATATTAAAGAATGCAGCTGTATTCCAGCTGTGTACTTTTTTTGATGAATTTGTTAAATGTATCTTTTAAGCATAATGTTGGTATAAGTAATAGGTGCTTGTTTTTTTAAAATTTCTTCTGGGTGCAAATGTATACCCATATACAGATAAAACTCGAAAAATTAGAATCTCATGCAAAAGTCAATTTATTTCAGTAATGCAAATTCAAAGGAATTGCATTAATGCAGTTTAAAATTAGAATTTTCTGAAAAGGTTCAATATTCTAGGCTCAGTGTCACACTCTAGTCAGCTAATTAATCCATATCCCCTGAGCAAAGGGGACCTCAAAATTGTGACTTTGGGGCTTAATAAGCTGTAAGCCATAATCATCCAAATTATAACAAATAAAGGCTTGAAATATCTCGCTTTGCATGTAATGAGTCTATCTCATATATTAGTTTCACCTTTTAAGTTGCTTTATTCAAATTTTTCGAGTTTCAGTTGTATATTGATCCATTTTAGTTGTCTTCCGTTATTTAAAGAAAAACATTTTAACTTTTGTGCATGTAAAGAGCATAGTAGCCAAGACTTTTTAGCAACCTAAAAAAAGTTGTTATGATGAGCAGGCAATTATTGATGATGATGCTTTGTTCCTGATGACTGACTGCCTGCTCAGTCAGGCTAAGTTCACACGAACGTGTGTGATCTGTGGCCGTATTGCGCCCCGCAAATCGCGGGCCGCAATACACGGCCACAGTTCCGTGTGAATTCCGCATCACGGATGCGGACCCATTCACTTCAATGGGTTCGCAAATCCGGAATCGCGGAACGGCCGCACGGGACGGGACCCCTCGGAAGCACTACAGAGTGCCCCCGTGGGGTTACGTCCCGTACTTCCGTTCCGCTAAAAGATAGGACTTGTTCTATATTTTAGCGGAACGGCCGGATCGCGGACCCATTAAAGTGAATGGGTCCGCGATCCGATGCGGCTGACCTACGGCCGGCGATCATGCATTGCGGCCCGCTATTTGCGGGCCGCAGCACAGGCACGGGTCACACACGTTCGTGTGAACTCGGCCTCAGCCTGAGTAAAGAGGTCTTTAGGCCCCTTTCACACGGGCGAGTATTCTACGCGGGTGCAATGCGTGAGGTGAACGGATTGCACCCGCACTGAATCCTGACCCATTAATTTCAATGGGGCTGTGCACATGAGCAGTGATTTTCACGCATCTCTTGTGCGTGCGTCAAAATCGCATCATTTTCTATATTCGGCATTTTTTCACGCAACGCAGGCCCCTTAGAAATGAATGGGGCTCCGTGAAAATCGCATAGCATCCGCAAGCAAATTCGACCCGGGACCCCATTTACTTTATTTTCCATTATAACATGGTTATAATGGAAAATAATAGCATTCTTTAATACAGAATGCAAGGTCAAATGTCAATTGAGGGTTAAAAATAATAAAAATATTACACGTGGTGAGCGCAATGACGTCAGCGAAGGTCCTTCAAGAAAAACAAAGAGGATCCCGCCTGCGCGATCAAGTGGATGGGGTGAGTAATGTTTTTATTATTTTTTAGCCCTCAATTGACATTTGACTTTGCATTCTGTATTAAAGAATGCTATTATTTTTTATTATAACCATGTTATAATGGAAAATAATAAAATCTACAGAACACCAAACCCGAACTTCAGTGAAGAAGTCCGGGTTTGGGTCTGGGTACCAAACATTCAGTTTTTTATCACGCGCGTGCAAAACGCATTGCACTCGTGCGGAAAAAAACGGAATAACGCAACGATTTTCCCTGAACGCACCCGCATCCTATCCGGCCTTCACCCGCGACGCCCGTGTAAAAGAGGCCTTAAAATGGATAAAATTAGCCAAAACATGTAAAATAGTAATCTTTATATAGTTATGCCATCCGGTACAAAGTAACAAACTATTGTATTTTTCGCCCTATAAGACACACCTTCCCATAAGACGTACCTAGGATTTTAACCCCTTCCCGACACATGACGTACTATTACATCATGGAAGCCACTGCATTTCCGCAATTTGACGTAATAATACGTCATGGTGATAGGGCGGGCACCGGAGTGGTGCACGCGTGATCACTGCAGGTGCCTGGCAGTCCCTGGTGGCCGGGCCCCTGCTGTATCCGCCGACATCGCTGTAAAAGCCGATGCCGGCAGATTAACCCCTTCTATGCCGCGGTCGGGTGAGGGAGCGCATCGAGTCCCCGCGCTGCTGTGACGGGAACTCGATGTGTTAGAAGGTTGCCCAATGCCTTGCACAGCATCGGGACCTCCCTTCTACTGGTGCCGAGGAGTTCCATCCTCAGGCTGGGTCTCCTAGGCAACCTGTTAGTGTACTGCTCACTGTAGTACACGAACAGGCAATGAATGCATCACAATACAGATGTATTGTAATGCATTGCAGAGGGGATCAAACCACCAAAAGTGAACATCAGAAATAAAGATAAAAAAGTAAAAAAAAGTGTTTTTAATAAAATTAATTACGTTTTCAAGTTAAAGAAAAAAAACGCCCCTTTCCCCTTATTTTATAATAAAAAACAGAAAAAAAACCCCACACATATTAGGTATCGCTGCGTCCGTAATGACCGGCTATATAAATATATCACATGATCCACCCTGTCCGATTAACACCATAAAAAATATAGACTGTGTAAAAAAAAAAGCCTTTTTTGTCACTTTACATCACAAAAACTGCAACACCAAGCGATCAAAAGGCATATACCCCCCAAAATAGTACTAATAAAAACCGTCACTTCATCTCGCAAAAAATAAGACCTTACCTAAGACAATCGGTAAAAAAATAAAAAAGCTATGGCTCTCAGATATCATTCATTTCGGTTTCAAAAATGCTATTATTGTGTAAAACTTAAATAAGAAAAAGTAGACATATTAGGTATTGCCACGTCCGTAACGATCTGCTCTATAAAAAAGTCACATGACCTAATCCCTCAGGTAAACGCTGTAAAAATAAATAAATAAAAACTGTGCCAGAACAACCAATTTTTTGGTCACCTTGCCCCATAAAGTGTAAAATCATATGTACCCAAAAATGGTACCAATAAAAACGACAACTCTTCCTGCAAAAAACAAGCCCACAAAACGGCTGAAAAATAAAAAAAATAGGGCGTTCAGAAAATAGAGATACAAAAACCTAATTTTTGTTTTCAAAAATGCTTTATTATGTAAAACTGAAACAAACATCATAGAAAGTAAACATATTTTATAACATTGCGTCCGTAACAACCTGCTCTATGAAAATAGCGCATGATCTAACCTGTCAGATGAATGTTGTTAAATTTTTTAATTTAAAACGGTGCCAAAACATCCACTTTTTGGTTACCTTGCCTCAAAAAAAAACTTAATATAGAGCAATTAAAAATCATATGTACCCCAAAATAGTACCAATAAAACTGGCACCTTATCCCGTAGTTTCCAAAATGTGGTAAATTTTTTGAGTTTCTACTGTAGGGGTGCATCAGAGGGGCTTCAAAAGGGACATGGCATCTAAAAACCAGTTCAGCTAAATCTGTCTTCGGGTCCATTCACACGTCCGTTTTGATGTTCCACATCCGTTCCGATTAAAAACGGAACGTTATGCGGATCCATTCATTTTCAATGGAATCCGCAAATAATCGGAGAGCACTCATGGTGCTCTCCGATTCCGTGATTCCGTTCCGTGGGTTCCGTTATTCGGATCCTGGAAAAAAAATATAGCCTGTCCTACTATTTGTCCGATTTTGCGTTCCATCATCCTATTCTAGTCAATGGATCCGTCAAAAAATCGGATGACATGCTAAAAGCATCCTCATGTCATCCAGATTTTCGGATCCGCAAAAAACAGGAACGTTTATCTGGAAAGGTAAAAATACTGACGTGTGAATGCACCCTTCCAAAAACCAAATGGCGTTCCTTTCCTACTGCGCCCTGCTGTGTGGCCATACAGCAGTTTACTACCACATGTGGGGTGTTTCTGTAAACCGCAGAATCAGGGTAATAAATATTGAGTTTTGTTTGGCTGTTAACCCTTTCTTTGGTACTGGAAAAAATGGATTAAAATGTAAAATCTGCCAAAAAAGGGAAATTTCATCTCCATTTTCCATTAATTCTTGTGGAACACTTAAAGGGTTAACAAAGTTTGTAAAATCAGTTTTGAATACCTTGAGGCGTGTAGTTTCTAAAATGGGGCCATCCACAGATCCCCCCCCTAAACAGTGCCATCCACAGATCCCCCCTAAACAGTGCCATCCACAGATCCCCCCTCCCCTAAACAGTGCCATCCACAGATCCCCCCTCCCCTAAACAGTGCCATCCACAGATCCCCCCTCCCCTAAACAGTGCCATCATGGCACTGTTTAGGGGAGGGGGGATCTGTGGATGGCACTGTTTAGGGGGAGATCTGTGGATGGCACTGTTTAGGGGAGGGGGGATCTGTGGATGGCACTGTTTAGGGGAGGAGGGATCTGTGGATGGCACTGTTTAGGGGGGAGATCTGTGGATGGCATTATTTAGGGGAGGGGGGATCTGTGGATGGCACTGTTTGGGGAGGATCTGTGGATGGCACTAATTAGGGGGGATCTGTGGATGGCACTGTTTAGGGGAGGGGGATCTGTTGATGGCACTGTTCAAATTTCATGCACATTAAATGCGTATAGTATTTGCACTGTAAACCTCCTTTTTTATTTATATAAAGTGTGGGTGAACATAAACTGTATGGCTATACTGTGGTTCCTGTAGGCCTTGCGTGCGTAAGGTGGGGAGGGCGTGGAGGGCCTCCATGTCTATTTTGCTTGGGGCCCCCAAATTCCTTTAAACGGCCCTGATCATGAAGTACAATGTGTCACGAGAAATGGCTTGGATAAGTAAAAGTGTTCCAAAGCTATTACCACATACAGTGACACATGTCAGATTTTCAAAAACTGGCCTTGGCAGAAGAGCGAAAACGGGCCTGGTGTAGAAGGGGTTAAGCAGGATAATTTATATTTTTATCAGACGTCAGAACAGACCTCCAGTGTTGATAAGACTTCCAATCAGACCCTCAGTGTTAGGGCTCATTCAGACGGCCGTATGCTGTCCGCAAAAATGCGGATCCGTTTTTTTGCGGACAGTTCAGCATGACTGCAAAAAAACGTATTGCATTACATTTTTTTGCTGATTCATAGACTTCAATAGGGCCATGTCCTGATTTTCACAGACAAGTATAGGATATGTTTCATTTTTTTGCTGAGCCATGCAGTGGAAGAAAAGTGCCCCATAGAAGTGAATGGGGCAGCATCTAATCCGCAAAAAAACGGATCCGCATTTTTGTGGACAGCATACGGCCGTCTGAATCAGCCCTTAATAAGATCCCCAATCAGATCTCAGATCAGACCCCCAATCAAACCTTAGATCAGAGGGCCAGTTTTTTATAAGACCCCCAATGAGACCTCAGGTCAGACCATAATGGAAGCGCTCATTAGTATTCGCACTGTAAGACGCATTTACGTTCCCCCCCCACTTTGGGGAGGGGGGTATGTCTTATAGGGTGAAAAATATGGTAATTAGTTAAATAAACAAAGTCAAATAATACGAGGGAGGGCCCTGCTTGCAAGAGCTTACAATCTATGAGATACAGAAAGCAAAAAACTATATATATTTGGTATCTCTGTACTCATACTGACTGAGTAAAGTTATCATGTTATTTATGCTGAAAAATGAACGCCCCAAAATTTATAATGTAAAAACTCAGTATAAGTATTGCTGCTCCCCCCGGAAAGAGTTAATAAAAGTTAATCAATGTGTACCCAAAAATGGTTCTATTAACACCTTAAAGGGGTATTCTCAACACGCCGTTTAATACTTACCTGCTCCCGGCGCGCTGTCCACTTTCTGGTTTCGGCACTCGGCAGGGGGCGGGCTCCATCTTGATCTCCCGGCCGGGCCGCGCGCTGGACTGAACGCGCAGGCCGAGGCCGCGCACGCGCCCTGGTGACTTCTTCCTGGCAAGTATGCTATACTGGCCAGGAAGAAATCACCATAGCGCATGCGCAGCCTCGGCGTGCGCTTTCAAGATTGCGCGCGGCCGGGAGAAGAGAAGAAGTCATCTGCGCAAGCGCAGCCACCGCGATTCCTGAGAAGAGCGGTGGCCGTAACCAGGGGAGACGGAAGACAACAGTCAGGTAAGTATATGTTTATTTTCTTCTAAGGGGTGAAAATTAGTTAATTAAATATATTTAGAAAAATTATCACTGTTAAATCATTAACAGTGATCATTAAGATGAGAATACCCCTTTAAGGACCTTGCCATTTTTTCACCTTAAAGGGTCCCATACACTTGTATAGGAGTGATCCGTCCTATTGAAATGAATGGGACGGCTTGGGTGTAAATTACACCTGCTCACCGCTGCAGAGGCGACGGCGAGAAGGTAAACAGTGAAGAGGAGGCAGCGCTGGCACGGTGCGCGCCTCCTCTTCAAACAGCTGATCGGCGGGGGTGCTGGGTGTCGGACCCCCGCCGATCTGATATTGATGACCTATCCTGAGGATAGGTCATATATATTAAAAGCCCGGAGAACCCCTTCAAGGACCAGGCCATTTTTTGGAAATTTGGCGTGTCACTTTATGTGGTAATAAGTTAACTTCGGAATGCTTTTACTTATCCAAGCCATTCTGAGATTGTTTTCTTGCAACACATTGTACTTCATGATAGTAAAAAAAAATTGTCTATATAATTCACCTTCATTTATTTAAAAAAATTAACCAAAAAATTCAAAAAATTAGCAATTTTCAAAATTTTTATTTATCTGCTTTTAACCCTTTCTACCCCAGGCCACTGCTTTTAACCCTTTCTACATGTGTCACTTTACATGGTAGTAACTTTGGAACACTTTTATTTATCCAAGCCATTATGAGAATATTTTCTCGTGACACATTGTACTTCATATTAATCACCAAAAAAATGAAACGGACTTTTGTATGTATGAAAATCCAAAAATTATGGATGGAAGGAACACAAAGGAACACAATTAAACATACCCTGAATGGTGCAAAGATCTCTCGGCCAACTCCTGACCCAACGCCGTTTCGCCAGTAGATCTGGCTTCTTCCGGGGATACTGGCGAAACGGCGTTGGGTCAGGAGTTGGCCGAGAGATCTTTGCACCATTCAGGGTATGTTTAATTGTGTTCCTTTGTGTTCCTTCCATCTTAACCTCAGTCTCCACAATCACCTCTGTTGCATTGTGTTTGGGGCATTGCTGCTATGAGACTCTGAGGTATGCTCTTTCAGCTAGTATTCTTTTTCCCTGTATTTTTGTGCACTGATCTCCCGGCCTCTCCTTGGGTCCTGCTCCTCTTCTGTGTGTCCCGCCTTGTGCTGCCTGTTTTATAATACATGTATGTACTGTTTATATATATTTACAATAAAGCTTTTTGGATTTTCATACATACGAAAGTCAGTTTCATTTTTTTGGTGATTATTATGACTCCTTGGGGCTCCGATGTTTTGATATCATTCTGTCCGGTTAATATTGGTTGACCATTGTACTTCATATGTCTACTTTATGTTGACATCATTTTGTAAATGTCATTTTATTTTTTTAGGACGTTAGAAGGCTTAGAATTTTAGAAGGAATTTTAAAATATTTTAAGAATTTCCAAAACCCACTTTTTAAGGACCAGTTCAGGTCTGAAGTCACTTTGTGGGGCTTACATAGTGGAAAACACCCATAAATAACCCCATGTTAGAAACTACACCCCTAAAATTATTCAGCTAACCCTTTTAGGTGTTCCACAAGAATTAAAGGAAAATAAGGATGAAATTTCAAAATTTCACTTTTTTGGCAGATTTTTAATTTTAATAAATTTTTTTCTTTAACACATCGAGGGTTAACAGCCGAACAAAACTCTATATTTATTACCCTGATTCTGCGGTTTATAGAAACACCCCACATGTAGTTGTAAACTGATGTAAGTGCACATGGCAGGGTGCAGAAGGAAAGGAACGCCATATGGTTTTTGGAAGGCAGATTTTGCTGGAATGTCTGGTTTTGGCACCGTTTTTGTTTTTTATTTTTTACAACATTCAACTGACAGGGAAGATCATGTGGCATTTTTATAGAGCAGGTTGTTATGGATGCAATGATATCAAATATGTCTACTTTGTTTGTTTGTTTCCGTTTTTTATAATAAAGCATTTTTGAAAACATTATTGTTTTTATGTCTCCATTTTCTGAACGCCTTATTTTTTTATATTTCTGCCAATCGTCTTGTACAGGGGCTCGTTTTTTGCAGGAAGAATTGACTTTTTTTATTGGTACCATTTTTGGGTACATATGATTTTTTGATCATTTATTACACTTTATGGGGCAAGGTGATAAAAAAATTGGTAATTTTGGCACAGTTTTTATTTATTTATTTTTCCAGTGTTCACCTAAGGGGTTAGGTCATGTGATATTTTTCTAGAGCAGATTGTTACAGATGTGGCAATACCTAATATGTATACTTTTTCTTATTTAAGTTTTACACAATAATAGCATTTTTTAAACAAGAAAAAATAATGTTTTAGTGTCTCCATAGTCTGAGAGCCATAGCTTTTTAATTTATTTTAACCGATTGTCTTAGGTAGGGTCTCCTTTTTTGCGGGATGAGGTGACTGTTTGATACTATTTTGGGGGGCATACACCTTTTTGATCGCTTGCAATTTTTGTGATGTAAGGTGACAAAAAATAGCTTTTTTTGGCACTGTTTTTATTTTTACGGTGTTCACCTGAGGGGTTAGGTTATGTGATATTTTATCGAGCTGGTTGTTACGGACGTGGCGATACCTAATATGTATACTTTTTTTGACAGTTTTTATTATTTTTTTTATGGTGTTTATTGGACGGGGTGAATCATGTGATATATTTATAGAAGCGGTGGTTACAGACGCAGCGATACCTAATGTGTGTTTTTTTTCCTTTTTTTTAATTTTTTATTATAAAATCAGAGGGAAAATTAGAGTTTTTTCTTTTTCTACTTTTTTTTTATTAAAGTTTTTTACTTTTTTTAACTTTATTTCTGACTTTATCTTTTTGGGGTCTGATCCCCTCTGCAATGCATTACAATACATGTGTATTGTAATGCATTGCCTGTTAGTGTATTACTCAGAGTAATACACTAACACAGGCATGCTCAACCTGCTGCCCTCCAGCTGTTGCAAAACTACAACTCCCAGTATGCCCGAACAGCCTACAGCTATCAGCCTACAGCAGAGCATTGTAGGAGTTGTAGTTTTACAACAGCTGGAGGGCCGCAGGTTGAGCATGCCTGCCCTAACAGGTTGCTTAGGAGACCCAGCCCGTCGCTGGATCTCCTGGCCATCCGTAGAAGAAAGGTCCCGATGCCGTGCAAGGCATTGGGCAGCCTCTGCATGGCATCGGGCTGCCTTCTCACCCATCGGGTCCCCACCACAGCAGCGCGGGGACCCGATGGACTCCCTCACCCGCAGCAAACCCCTTCTATGTCGCCGTCAGCGCTGACCGCAGCATAAAAGGGGTTAATGCATCGGCATCAGTGTTTTCACCGATGTCGGCGCTAACAGGAACAGTCGGTTCTCTGTAGCTGATCGGGCAGGCACAGCTCCTGCACCTGGCCGAACCCAGCCTCAGTAGATACCTGATATAAATAGATACAAATTGTGCAGGATAAAGCTGGCCATACACATTAGTCTACTTTCACATTCGTGTTTTGGCTTTCCCTTTGTGAGATCCGTTCAGGGCTCACAAGCGTTCCAAAACAGATCAGTTTTGCCCTAATGCATTCTGAATGGGAAAAGGATCCGCTCAGAATGCATCAGTTTGCCTCCGATCAGTCACAATTCCGCTTTGGAGGCGGACACCATAACGCTACCTGCAGCATTTTGCTGTCTGCTTGATGAAACTGAGCCAAACGGATCCGTCCTGGCACACAATGTAAGTCAACGGGGACGGATCCGTTTTCTCTGACACAATAGAAAATAGATCTGTCTCTCATTGACTTTCAATAGAGTTCATGACGGATCCGTCTTGGCTACGTTCTTGACGGATGTTCGGTATGCCAGACCTTGCAGGGGAATTATGCGTGAGGTCACGGTGTGAGCAATAGGTGGGCCGAGGTAAATACAGTTCTGGTTACTCATGGTTATGTCGTCCCTGGGCAGGCTCGCATAAGTGAAAAGGAGAATGGCGCAAGGATTCTCTGGGGCACACTCTGGTGTAAGGGACACTGGCCAGATGGTGGTTTGAGGTGCCCTTGGTGGTCTGTATTAATGTGCCAGTGGCAAGGTCCCTTGTAGTCGTGACGCCAGTACCTTTTGTATGGAGGTACCACTATTTACTATAGTGCTAATTGAGGAACTTGAGACTTGGCGAGCAAGGTGGAACTTTACTGAAGATGACTTCTAATAACACATCCAAAGCTTAATGCTCTTGATACAATCCGGCATTAAGCACAATCTCCCATACATATGGGAAAAGGGAAATGCAAATCCTCAATGAAATACAGACTCTTGTAATACATAAGAAAGCTACTGCTCAGACTAGGCTTGTAATAATATGAAAGTCTTACACTGGTCAAAACTCCAGCCTGATCCTAATCCTTGTTTAAAGGTGCTTTTCTGAATCCTGAAACTTCTATTCCAATGTTGTTCTGACAGTTGGCCTAACTGTCCTCAGGATTTGAACTGGAGGTGTGGATGCTTCATGCTGTCTCCTACACCTACTACAAAGGTGCCTAATAAGTCCTCAGGTAATGACTATCTTGCTAATCCTTTGTCTTGCATAAACGTGATAATTCCTTAAAGGGGTTCTGCACTTTCATTTAACTGATGATCTATCCTCTGGATAGATCATCAGCTTCTGATCGGCGGGGGTCCGACACCCGGGACCCCCGCCGATCAGCTGTTTGAGAAGGCAGCGGCGCTCCAGCCTTCTCACTGTTTACTGCCGGCCCACTGACGTCACGACTAGTATCAACTAGCGTGGGCGGGCTAAGCTCTGTTCACTTGAATGGAGCTTAGCCGCGCTAGTTGATACTAGTCGTGACGTCAGTGGGCCGGCGGTAAACAGTGAGAAGGCTGGAGCGCCGCTGCCTTCTCAAACAGCTGATCGGCGGGGGTCCCGGGTGTCGGACCCCCGCCGATCAGAAGCTGATGATCTATCCAGAGGATAGATCATCAGTTAAATGAAAGTGCAGAACATCTTTAACCACCTCAGCCCCCCTAGCTGAAACACCCTTAATGACCAGGCCACTTTTTACACTTCTGACCTACACTACTGTCACCGTTTATTGCTCGGTCATGCAACTTACCACCCAAATGAATTTTACCTCCTTTTCTTCTCACTAATAGAGCTTTCATTTGGTGGTATTTCATTGCTGCTGACATTTTTACTTTTTTTGTTATTAATCGAAATGTAACGATTTTTTTGCAAAAAAATGACATTTTTCACTTTCAGTTGTAAAATTTTGCAAAAAAAAACGACATCCATATATAAATTTTTCCCTAAATTTATTGTTCTACATGTCTTTGATAAAAAAAAATGTTTGGGTAAAAAAAAAATGGTTTGGGTAAAAGTTATAGCGTTTACAAACTATGGTACAAAAATGTGAATTTCCGCTTTTTGAAGCAGCTCTGACTTTCTGAGCACCTGTCATGTTTCCTGAGGTTCTACAATGCCCAGACAGTACAAACACCCCACAAATGACCCCATTTCGGAAAGTAGACACCCTAAGGTATTCACTGATGGGCATAGTGAGTTCATAGAACTTTTTATTTTTTGTCACAAGTTAGCGGAAAATGATGATTTATTTTTATTTTTTTTCTTACAAAGTCTCATATTCCACTAACTTGTGACAAAAAATAAAAACTTCCATGAACTCACTATGCCCATCACGAAATACCTTGGGGTGTCTTCTTTCCAAAATGGGGTCACTTGTGGGGTAGTTATACTGCCCTGGCATTTTAGGGGCCCAGATGCGTGCAAAGTAGTTTGAAATCAAAATCTGTAAAAAATGACCAGTGAAATCCGAATGTGTGCCCCTTTGCCCACCTTGGCTGCAAAAAAGTGTCACACATCTGGTATCGCTGTACTCAGGAGAAGTTGGGGAATGTGTTTTGGGGTGTCATTTTACATATACCTATGTCTCCCTTTCCGCTAACTTGTGACAAAAAGTTCAATCTTTCATGGATTCAATATGCCCCTCAGCTAATACCTTGGGCTGTCTTCTTTCCAAAATGGGGTCACTTGTGGGGTATTTATACTGCCCTGGCATTTTAGGGGCCCTAAAGCGTTAGAAGAAGTCTGGAATATAAATGTCTAAAAAATTTTACGCATTTGGATTCCGTGAGGGGTATGGTGAGTTCATGTGAGATTTTATTTTTTGTCACAAGTTGGTGGAATATGAGACTTTGTAAGAAAAAACAAAAAAAAAATCAATTTCCGCTAAGGCTACTTTCACACTACCGTTCAGAGCGGGTCCGTCTGATGTCTGCACAGACGGATACGCTCCTATAATGCAGACGTTTGGATCCGTTCAGAACGGATCCGTCTGCATTATAGTTTAAAAAAAATTCTAAGTGTGAAAGTAGCCTGAACGGATCCGATTTGAAGATGGAGCCATATTGTGTCATCTTCAAACGGATCCGTCCCCATTGACTCACATTGTAAGTCTGGACGGATCCGCTTGCCTCCGCACGGCCAGGCGGACACCCGAACGCTGCAAGCAGCGTTCAGGTGTCCGCTTGCTGAGCGGAGGCTGAACGCTGCCAGACTGATGCATTCTGAGCGGATCCGCATCCACTCAGAATGCATTAGGGCAGTATGGATGCGTTCGGGGCTGCTTGTGAGACCCTTCAAACGGAGCTCACAAGACACCCAAACGCTAGTGTGAAAGTAGCCTAACTTGTGCCAAAAAAAAAAAAATCTTCTATGAACTTGCCATGCCCATCAAAAGTGATCTTTTTATAGCGCCACAGCGATTTTACGGTGTTTTTGCAGTGATCAGAAAAAATTCAATTCTGTCACTGCGGTGGGGCGTTCAGCAAGTGTGCGCACAACATCAGGCCTGATCGGGCGAACACTGCGTTTTTTGTAGAGCCTATAGAACATGTCCTAGAACATTTTCTATATAGTTCTGGCAATGTGCGGATCCGCAAAATGCGGAAAGCACATTGCCGGTGTCCTTGTTTTCCGGATCAGCGGTGTTCATGTTTTGTGGATCCGCGGATCCGCAAAATACATACGGATGTCTGAATGGAGCCTTACAGGGGGGTGATCAATGACAGGGGGGTGATCAGGGAATCTATATGGGGTGATCACCCCCCTGTAAGGCTCCATTCAGACGTCCGTATGTGTTTTGTGGGTCCGCGGATCCGGAAAACACATACGGACGTCTGAAAGGAGCCTTACAGGGGGGTGATCAGGGAGTCTATATGGGGTGATCACCCCCCTGTAAGGCTCCATTCAGACGTCCGTATGCGTTTTGCGGATCCGTGGATCCGCAAAACACATACGGACGTCTGAATGAAGCCTTACAGGGGGGTGATCAGTGACAGGGGGGTGATCAGGGAGTCTATAAGGGGTGATCAGGGGTTAATAAGGGGTTAATAAGTGACAGGTGGGGGGGGTGTAGTGGTGTTTGGTGCTACTTTACAGAGCTGCCTGTGTCCTCTGGTGGTCGATCCAAGCAAAATGGAACACCAGAGGACAAGTTAGCAGGTATATTAGACGCTGTTATCAATACAGCGTCTAATATACCTTTTAAGGGGTTAAAAAAATCGGATCTACAGCCTGCCAGCGAATGATCGCCGCTGGCAGGCTGCAGATCCACTCGATTACCTGCAGTTCCTGTGAACACGCGCGCCTGTGTGCGCGCGTTCACAGGAAATCTGGCGTCTCGAGATGACGCGCCGGCGCGTCCACTCGGAATAACAGGGCCGCCGCAAAGACGCAATCCTGCTTCCGGCGGTCCTGTAGTGGTTAAGGACCAGGCCATTTTTTGCAAATCTGACCAGTATCACTTTAAGTGGTGATAATTTTAAAACGCTTTGACTTATCCAGGCCATTCTGAGATAGTTTTTTTTTAATCACATATTGTACTTCATGACACTGGTAAAATGGAGTAAAAAAATAAATAATAATTTTTATTTATAAAAAAAATACCAAATTTGCCAGAAATTTGGAAAAATTAGCAAATTTCCAAGTTTCAATTTCTCTACTTCTATAATACATAGTAATACCTACAAAAATAGTTATTTCTTTACATTCCCCATATGTCTACTTCATGTTAGGATCATTTTGGGAATGACATTTTATTTTTGGGGGACGTTACAAGGCTTGGAAGTTTAGAAGTAAATCTTGAAATTTCTCAGAAATTTTCAAAAACCAACTTTTTAAGGACCAGTTCAGGTCTGAAGTTACTTTGTGAGGCTTACATAATAGAAACCACCCAAAAATGACACCATTCTAGAAACTACACCCCTCAAGGTATTCAAAACTGATTTTACAAACGTTGTTAACCCTTTAGGTGTTCCACAATAATTTATGGAAAATAGAGATACAATTTAAAAATTTCACTTTTTTGGCAGATTTTCCATTTTAATATTTTTTTTTTTCCAGTTACAAAGCAAGGATTAACAGCCAAACAAAACTCAATATTTATGGCCCTGATTCTGTAGTTTACAGAAACACCCCATATGTGGTCGTAAACTGCTGTACGGGCACATGGCAGGGCGCAGAAGGAAAGGAATGCCATACGGTTTATGGCAGATTTGTCACGGACGCGGCGATACCTAATATGTATACAATTTTTTTTATTTATGTCAGTTTTACACAATGATTTCATTTTTAAACAACAAAAAATCATGTTTTAATGTCTCCATAGTCTGAGAGCTATATTCTTTTCAGTTATTGGGCGATTATTTTGGGTAGGGTATGATTTTTGCGGGATGAGATGACGGTTTGACACTATTTTGTAGTGCATATGACTTTTTGATTGCTTGCTATTACACTTTTTGTGATGTAAGGTGACAAAAAATAGTTTATTTAGCACAGTTTTTATTTTAATTTTTTTACGGTGTTCATCTGAGGGGTTAGGTCATGTGATATTTTTATAGAGCCGGTTGATACCTAATATGTATACTTTTTTTTTATTTATGTAAGTTTTACACAATAATATCATTTTTAAAACAAACAAAAAAAATCATGTTTTTGTGTCTCCATATTCTGAGAGCCATAGTTTTTTCAGTTTTTTGGCTATTATCTTGGGTAGGGTCTCATTTTTTGTGGGATGAGATGACGGTTTGATTGGCACTTTTTTGGGGTGCATATGACTTTTTGATCGTTTGCTATTACACTTTTTGTGATGTAAGGTGACAAAAAATGGTTTATTTAGCACAGTTTTTATTTTTATTTTTTTACGGTGTTCATCTGAAGGGTTAGTTCATTTGATTTTTTTATAGAGCCGGTCGATACATTTTTTTTTATTTATGTAAGTTTTTCCACAATAACAGCTTTTTTAAAACAAAAAAATGATGTTTTAGTGTCTCCATATTCTGAGCCATATTTCTTTTATTTTTTGGGCGATTGTCTCAGGTAGGGGCTCATTTTTTTGCGGGATGAGGTGACGGTTAGATTGGTACTATTTTGGTGGGCGTACGCCTTTTTGATCGCTTGCTGTTGTACATTTTGTGATGTAAGGTGACAAAAAAATGATTTGTTTAGCACAGTTTTTATTTTTTACGGTGTTCATCTAAGGGGTTATATCATGTGATATGTTTATAAAGCCGGTCGATACGCATGCGGCGATACTTAATATGTCTATTTCCCCCCCCCCCCCCATTTTTTACATTTTTTTTTTTTTTTCTTTTTTTGGGGAAAATTAAGTTTATGTTTATTTTTACTTTAAACTTTTACATTTTGGGGGGGGGAAACTTTATTTTTTCAAATTTTTTTTCACTTTATTTTTTGTCCCACTTTGGGACTTCAACTTTTGGGGGTCTAATACTTTACAATGCATTCCAATACTTCTGTATTGGAATGCATTGGCTGTATGAGTAATACTGTGTGTATTACTCATACAGCTTCCGGCCTGATCTCACAGGCACGTCACAGGAAGGAATCGCACTGCCTTCCATGCCATCGGGTCCCCCGTACAGCCCCATAGGGAACCGATGGCTTTGCCGCCGCCCGCACCATAAAAAGCCACAAACCGCAGGTCTGAATTGACCTGCGGTTTGCGGCGATATCCGACATGGGGGGGGTCACGGGACCCCTCCTGCGCATTTAGCCGAGGTGCCTGCTCAATGATTTGAGCAGGCACAGACTTCCAATCACTGCCCGCCGCGCGGCGGTGATCGGAAATACACAGGGCGTACAGGTACGCCCTGTGTCCTTAAGTACCAGGACATCAGGGCGTACCTGTACGCCCTGTGTCCTAAAGAGTTCTGAGGTCTGAGCTAAGGGCTCTTTCACACCTGCGTTCTTGTCTTCCGGCATAGAGTTCCGTCGTCGGGGCTCTATGCCGGAAGAATCCTGATCAGGATTATCCCAATGCATTCTGAATGGAGTGAAATCCGTTCAGGATGCATCAGGATGTCTTCAGTTCCGGAACGGAACGTTTTTTGGCCGGAGAAAATACTGCAGCATGCTGCGTTTTTTGCTCCGGCCAAAAATCCGGAACACTTGCCGCAAGGCCGGATCCGGAATTAATGCCCATTGAAAGGCATTGATCCGGATCCGGCCTTAAGCTAAACGTTGTTTCGGCGCATTGCCGGAGCCGACATTTAGCTTTTTCTGAATGGTTACCATGGCTGCCGGGACGCTAAATTCCTGGCAGCCATGGTAAAGTGTAGTGGGGAGCGGGGGAGCAGTGTACTTACCGTCCGTGCGGCTCCCGGGGCGCTCCAGAGTGACGTCAGGGCGCCCCAAGCGCATGGATCATGTGATCGTCATTCTGGAGCGCCCCGGGAGCCGCACGGACTGTAAGTATACCGCTCCCCCGCTCCCCGCTCCTACTATGGCAACCAGGACTTTAATAGCGTCCTGGGTGCCATAGTAACACTGAAAGCATTTTGAAGACGGTTCCGTCTTCAAATGCTTTCAGTACACTTGCGTTTTTCCGGATCCGGAGTGTAATTCCGGCAAGTGGAGTGCACGCCGGATCCGGACAACGCAAGTGTGAAAGAGGCCTAAGCTATTTATACACACTGACACTGCTCCATCTTGTGGAGAAACAAGTGTAGTGCACCCTGACTAGGCCTGTGTAAAGGATCTTTGCATATAGAATCACATTGTGACATGGAGAATATGACAGGAGATAGAATACAAAATGCAGGCATATTACATGACATTAATAAATAATTAAAGCAAGTTTGCGGTGCCCACGGTCATGTAGTGGGACACTGCAGATGCATACGGTTGTATTATTGTAACAGATCCGTTTTTGCAGATCCATGACGGATCCGCCCAAAACGCGAGTGTGAAAGTAGCCTTAGGGTATTTTCACACTTGCGGCAGGACGGATCCGACAGGCTGTTCACCATGTCGGATCCGTCCTGCGGCTGTTTCGCCGTGCCCCCGGGCCGCCGCTCCGTCCCCATTGACTATAATGGGGATGGGGGCGGAGCTCCGGCGCAGCACGGCGGTGCACGGCTTAAGGCCGCCGGACTAAAATTACTGCATGTCAGGTTTTTTAGTCCGGCGGCTTTCTCCGTGCACCGCCGTGCTGCGCCGGAGCTCCGCCCCCATCCCCGTTATAGTCAATGGGGACGGAGCGGGGGCACGGCGAACAGCCACAGGACGGATCCGACATGCTAAACAGCATGTCGGATCCGTCCTGCCGCAAGTGTGAAACTAGCCTAAGACGTATGTTGGCTGATTTCAGCGGCATCGGCCCACCATTTAATGCAGGGTTTCTCAACTCCAGTCCTCGGGACCCACCTACCAGTCATGTTTTCCTTAGTATTGAGCAGGTGATGTCCATGCATCAGGACTTACCACAGGTATTCATTCTGTGGGATATTCTCAAATCCTGACTGGTAGGTGGGTCCCGGGGATCTGAGTTGAGAAACCCTGATCTAATGTGTATGGGGCTTCCCACCGCTCGACGCTTCTGTTTCAGCTTTCAAATCTTTTTGTTCACACAGTCTGGAAGAGACTTCCTACCCCCATTCCTACTGAGAACTGAGTCAAGCAAGCATGTGTATGAGGGGATTGGATCAGGAGGGAGCTGTTCAGGAGGGAGCTGTTGGATAAATCAGCGTTCATCTGACACTTATGTTATGTGTATAGACAGCTTACAGTATTATAGGTTGTAGCTCTGCACCTGACTACCAGCCTGAATCTACATAGATGTAACTCCACAGAGGTAGCTGTAATTGTTGATTTGTTATGGTTATTGAAAATGTGACAGACCTGGTCACCAAGCAAGGAGCATGCTTCTCCAAATAATTATTTCCTGCTTGATCGCTCAGCAACCTTTTCATAATCCTTAGAATACCCTAGGTGAGTTTCATTAGAGCAAAGCTATTTATTTCAGCACATAAATTAATACATTGAGGAACAGAAGTATTTGAACACCCTGCGATTTTGCAAGTTCTCAGAAATCATGGAGGGGTCTGAAATTCACATTGTAGGTACATTCCCACACTGAGAGACAGAATTTAAATGAAAAAATTCAGGAAATCACATTGTATGATTTTCAAAGAATTTATTTGTCTTGCACTGCTGAACATAAGAATTTGAACACCTGAGAAAATCAGTGTTAATATTTGGTACAGAAGCCTTTGTTTGCAATTACAGAGGTCAAACATTTCCTGTAGTTCTTGACCAGGTTTGCACACACTACAACAGGGATTTTGGCCCACTCCTCCACACAGATCTCCTCCAGATCTGTCAGGTTTCGGTGCTGTCGCTGAGCAACACCGAGTTTCAGCTCCCTCCAAAGATTTTCTATTGTATTTCGGTCTAGAGACTGGATAGGCCACTCCAGAACCTTGATATGCTTCTTACGGAGCCACTCCTTGGTTATCCTGGCTGTGTGCCTCAGGTTGTTGTCATGTTGGAAGACCCAACCACGACCCATCTTCAATGCTCTGACTGAGGGAAGGAGGTTGTTGCTCAAAATCTCACAATAAATGGCCCCATTCATCCTCTCTTTAATACAGTGCAGTCGTCCTGTCCCCTTCGCAGAAAAGCACCCCCAAAGCATGATGTTACCACCCCTATGCTTCACAGTAAGGATGGTGTTCTTAGCATGCAACTCATCCTTCTTTTTCCTTCAAACACGACGAGTGAAGTTTAGACCAAAAAGTTCTACTTTGGTCTCATCTGACCACATGACTTTCTCCCATGCCTCCTCTGGATCATCCAGATGGTCATTGGCAAACTTCAGACGGGCCTGGACATGTGATAACTTGAGCAGGGGAACCTTCCGCACAATGCATGATTTGAAACCACGACGGCATAGTGTTCTACCGATAGTAACCTTTGAAACTGTGGTCCCAGCTCTCTTCATGTCATTGACCAGCTCCTCCCTTGTAGTTCTGGGCTGATTCCTCACCTTTCTTATCATCAGTGATACCCCACGAGGTGAGATCTTGCATAGAGCCCCAGTCCGAGGGAGATTAACAGTCGTCTTTAGCATCTTCCGTTTTCTAACAATTGCTCCAACAGTTGATCTATTTTCACCAAGCTGCTTGGCAATTGCCCCGTAACCCTTTCCAGCCTTGTGGAGGTCCACAATTTTGTCTCTGGTGTATTTTGACAGCTCTTTGGTCTTGCCCATGGTAGTAGTTGGCGTCTGACTGACTGTGGGGTGGACCGGTGTCTTTAAAAGAGCTCAGACAGGAACTACTAATTAGATTTAATGAGTGGAGTAGAGGTGGACTTTTTAAAGGCATAGTAATAGGTCTTTGAGAGCCAGAATTCTTGCTGTTTCTCGGGTGTTCAAATACTTATGTTCAGCAGTGCAAGACAAATAAATTCTTTAAAAATCATGCAATGTGATTTCCTGAATTTTTTTGTTTAAATTCTGTTTCTCAGAGTGGGAATGCACCTACAATGTGAATTTCAGACCCCTCCATGATTTCTAAGTGGGAGAATTTGCAAAATTGCAGGGTGTTCAAATACTTCTGTTACTCACTGTATAAACAGCCGTTTAAAACACCAAGTTATTAGGCAATGCACTGGATGAACATGGCTTAGAGTGTACAGAAAAGATTAAAATCTGTTTAAATGTTCCTCATAGAACTAGTACCCTAATTAGATTATATGAGGGACGCTTCAGACCTCCCGTGTTAAAAATGCAATTAAAAATCACCACCCAGCCATCAGAATATGCCCTGCTACACTACATTTATTGGAATGCAATGCAGGCAGTATGTCAGAGCGGCATTGTGATGCTCAGGGCTGAAATTTGATGGTACAAGTTCTGAACACTGGGATAAGCTGGTATGGATCTATGTGGAGAAAATACACAAATAAGAGGACAATATACAGTGGTTTAGGTGCTTACCTTTATGCATTGTGCTAGAAGCACAGCACCCTTACTTGCATGTCAGTGATCATTGGAGCTTCATCTCCAAGTCTCAGAACTTCATCCTTCCAGAGGAGCATGACAGTCCTTTTAGGTCTCCCTCTGGTGCACGACAGGCTGTTATGAGACACTGGCTTGTAAAAGAATAGGAAAATGTGCATATGGATATGAGCTGCAATAGGTACACAGCAGTATTTTTATTCTTGAGCATTATTTTCAGTAGTGCCTTTTAAACTATAACCAAGTTACCAAGTCCATGGGTCACTGTGGCTCTTAAACACAGGAAAGTAATAGTGCCTTGTGGCATAGTCATTGCCCCGGTCTTCTACATGTTGTGGTCTATTAAATAGAGACCAGAATGTAATCTATTAGCTGTACTGCATGCTAGCAGAAATAAGCCTTTAAAGCAGCAGGAACGAACCTGCTGCTAAGTTGTGGTTATCACCTTCAGACATGAAAGGACCTTCGTAAGTAGGTTACTCAACTACCCAAGTTGTTGGTGGCTGTGGGATTCATCTGACATGCCACTTCACAGATGTCGGCTAATATAATTTGCAGCTTTTGACTCCACAATCATAAAGTGACCTTTCATGGCTGACTAGTCAAGGCATATTGCAAATTGTGACTTTACTGGAACTGTTTGCATAGCCTCCTCTACATATCATGCATCAGTATATTCCAGCTGTCAGCGAGAACTCATTTCCTGTTTTTGTTTCAGGGCACAGTAACGTGAATCTAACCGAAACAGGAAAGCTCATGCTGAAGTCTTTTGACAAATCCATGTCTGGGTCGTACAGCTGCACTCTGTATTATAAAAGCATCAAGAACGATGTAAGACAGGAAAAGGAGAAATATAAAAGCTATGAATTTGCTGTCTTTGGTAAGAATGCAAATCAAATTATGCAGGACAAAGAAGCTGTGTGTATCTTTCATGGTCACCTCTCCCGTAAAGACTTGCCAAAAACTGTAGATGATAAAAAGCACAACACAATTACAGTTTAGTTCCTCTGGGAATCATTTTTCTCAGTAGGTGATTGGTTCTTATATATTAAAGAAAACATTTTAAAATAAAGTTCAGATAAGATTACATTGCTATGCCTAAGACTTTCTGAAGCTACATAAGCTACACTACCTCTCATCAGTGTTTGCAAAGTTTAACATTTAAAGAAGGCCTGTCCACTCTTATGACATGTCTGTTTAAAAGGGTTATGTCATGATTAATGTAAAAAATTAAAATCAGGCATCATATAGTACACGACAATATCTTTCTAACAAAGCGTGAACCAGTCCTGTACCTCACATGGATCCAGAGATATCTCCATACGTTGTTCCATTTGCTGTGCTAGATTCTCTTCAGGCTGGCAGCTGAGGGGGTGTATCATTTCTCTGGGATTGTGTCCTTTCTGTTGCAGCTCTCTCCCTGTAACTGTCACAGCTTCTAACAGATATGAATCCAAAAATACTGTAAAGCTGGCACTCTCACTACCTGACTATGAGGTGAGTAGTATTTCAATTAGGTGATATACCAGAAAAATTTGAAAATCAGGCAGGCTCTTAGTGTTACTCCCTAATACATATACGAGAGAGATTGAGACTTTGACTTATTCAGTTGTGTACAAAAAGTTCATTACAGTCTAAACTTAAATATTAAAATAAAAGATAAAACGAGGAACATAAAAATAAAAAATAATAAAATGGTAATGACAGACATACAATATATGTTATCTTCTAGTTCTATCCGCGGGATGATTTTGTTAACAATAAAACCTTTAAAAAAAATAAATAAAAATAGTCCCAAATAATGACGTCATAAAAATTGCAAAAAATAAAAGGAAAAGACATGTAAGACAGCTGAATAGTCACTGTTTGAATAACAACAGTAAATCCTCAAAAAGGTGTGGCTTAATCAGATAATGTACAGGTGCCCTATACTGATCTTACACTATCTGATTAAGCCACACCTTAATCACTTAAGTTTTTTCAGTGGCGACTAAGAATAAATTAGTAATTCTGGCATTTAAAAAATAATAATTTTATGCCGTTCATCATAGGGATGAATTTACATGATATTTGTGTAGTGCGGGCCGTTACGGATTTGGCAATACCAAATGTGGGGGCAATTTTATTTTTGCAATTTTTTTCATTGAAAAGGGTTTTTTCCTAAAGTGTTTTTTGTTGGAATTTTTTTATTTAACTTTTTTAACAATTTAATAATCCCACAAGGGGAATATAACAGGCAATCTTTCAATTGCTTCTAAAATACAATACAACTATCCCTATAGTGCATTGCATTTTATTGTCAGTGCTATACTGATATTGAAAGGCGCAGCCTGCTGGGGAACACTCAAGGCAGGCTTGGGGCCTACACCAGGTCCCAGCCAGCCTATACACACATCAGTACCCCATGATCACATTTGCGGGGTGCCGATGGGAGACAAAGGGAGTCCGCTCCCTCTGTCATCGCTTACATGCGGTGGGCGCCATTGCGTATGACATGAGAGGGGTTAAACAACCGAGATTGGCACTCCTGCTGGTCTGGGCTATTAGAGAAGGACTGCGGCTCATGTGAGCCGAGCCCCTGCTGTGAGCTCCACAGGCCATTACCCAGTTCAATCAAATTTATCAGACAGCATGGAACCGGCGATTCATAAGGAATTATGAATCGCCCGGCCATCACAGGCACAAACCGGATACATTTTCGTGTCCCTGTGACCACGTTGAACAGGCCTGTGGTCATAGTCTGGCGGTGGGATGCCAGGGAGGGGAGATATACATATCTCCACACAGAAACCACATAACTGTACCAGGTTTGGACTCTACTTGTCTCTGGAACCCAGGCGGTCCGTGGGTCCCAGAACCATCTCCCTGTGACTTTCTGGTCTGGAGGTATGAACCCTAAAGGGTTTTGTGGGTCATTTGCTGCCAGCCCAGAAGAGGTGTATGTGGTAAGTTTCCACTGGACTTGGAGGTTGAGTGGAAGGATGGACGATAGGCGCAAAAACGCAACCAGAGTTTTGCAAACCAATAGGTTTTTATTGTTAATGTGAGAAAGCTTTTGTGTACTACTTGAATAATAACACTTGGAACCTCAGTTTTAAATCAACTTGTTCCAATATCTCAATTGAATACCTGGACTTAGTCTTGTATTCTGAACATAACACAACTATGACAAAAACTTTTTTCAAAAAAGTCGACGGGAATAGTTATCTGGATTCTGAAAATGCGCACTACAGAAAATGGAAAGATAACATTCCATTTAGTCAATTCAAAAGGATAAGGAGGAATTGCTCAACAACTAACGACTATATTGCACAAAGCCGGATCTTACGCTCTAGGTTCCAAAACAAAAACTACCCAAGAGGAATAATTGAAGGGGCTTTTAAACGAGCATATGAGCAGAGCCAAGAGGACTGTCTTAGGCCTCTTTCACACGAGCGTGACAGATTAGGTCCGGATGCGTTCAGGGTGCGTTCAGTGAAACTCACACTATTTTGCAAGCAAGTTCAGTCAGTTTTGTCTGCGATTGCGTTCTGTTGTTCAGTTCTTTCCACGCGGGTGCAATGCGTTTTGATGCGTTTTTCACGCGTGTGATAAAAAACTGAAGGTTTACAAACAACATCTCTTAGCAACCATCAGTGAAAAACGCATCGCACCCGCACTTGCTTGCGGATGCAATGCGTTTTTCACGCAGCCTCATTCACTTCTATGGGGCCAGGGGTGCGTGAAAAACGCAGAATATAGAACATGCTGCGATTTTTACGCAACGCAGAACTGATGCGTGAAAAACAACGCTCATGTACACAGACCCATTAAAATGAATGGGTCAAGATTCAGTGCGGGTGCTATGCGTTCACGTCACGCATTGCACCCGCGCGGAAAACTCGCCCGTGTGAAAGGGGCCTTACAATCAAAAAGAAACCAGACACAACAGTCAACGTCACAAAATTCAAATCATCCTTCATTACTACTTTCAATCCAAATCATGGGGCATTAAGGAACATTATAACAAAATACTGGCACATCCTGAAGGCCGATCCCTATCTGAAGGAAACTATTTCCTCCCAGCCCCATTTTACATTCAGGAGGGCCCGTACACTAAAGAATGTACTAGCCCCGAGCAAATTAAAAAGAACAAAACGTGCTACAATGACTGCATCCAAGTGGTTCCCTGACCCCAAAGGGAGTTTCAAATGCAGCCACAACCTATGCAAGTGTTGCGATAACATCAACAACCGGACAACGACCTTTAAGAGCAATATCACAGGGGAAGAATTGTCCATTAAAAGCCTCATGAACTGCTCGTCAAGTTTCGTTATTTATCTCCTAGAATGTGACTGTGGACAACAATATGTAGGCCGAACCACCCAGACGCTTAGAGAACGCCTGAACAACCACAGATGGAACATCAAACGGGGCTATTTGAAACATAGTGTCTCCAGACACTTCTTGGCCATCCACGACAAGGATCCCACTAGGCTCACCATCACGCCCATTGAACATATCTCAGACAGCTGCTCCGACAGATTTAGGACGTTACAACGGAGAGAAATGTTTTGGATCTACAAACTCCAAACACTGGAACCCTATGGTCTTAATGAAAGCCTAGAAAATAAGTGCTTCTAAATGTAACTAGACCACTTCCCCAACTGGCTCTCTGCTTTTTTTCCTGTTTGACATCCGTGTCACTCCATCCCCATCCAAGCTGCCCCCCCCTTCTCTTCTCCCCCACACCGCTGGTGATTCATTCCCTCATCCCTAACATCATTCCAGACACCTTGCCCGCCCTTCCTCCCTTGTCTCCCTCCAAACTTCCAGATCCAGCCCCGTATCATTCCTCTTTTCCCTCCCTCTTCTTTTCATCCCCTTCATTCCCTTTCTTCTCCCCTTGCTACTGTCCATCCTTCTATCTAGTCCCTGCCCACCGTTCCAGCCGACCATCCCCTCAAGCAGCCCATCACATTTGCTCCCCACAACAGCTAGGTCCGCCCATCACTCGTCCACCTACCCCTTGATACGCCGGCTGCTATTGTCACCCTGTTCCATCGTGTCCCAGCCTCCTCTATTGCGTCATTAGGCCCCGCCCACACCCCTCCATCACCATGTGTCAGCAGTTTTGCCCCGCCCATTCGGGGCGGCCGCACCGTCACTGCCCCACCCAGCTGTCATCTCCAGTACCGCTGGCATTTCTTTCCCTCATCCCTCACTTCACTCCAGACACTGTCTCTGCCCATCCTCCCCTTTCTCCCTCCATGTTTCCATATCCAGTCCCGTTCTATTCCTTATTTCCTCCCATCACCTTATTAAACGATATTCATTCCTTCCATTCCCTTTCTCCCCCCCCTTCCATCCTTCCTTCCATCCAGTCCATGCCCATCGTTCCTGTAGCTCATCCCCTTACACTCGCTCCCCACAACAGCTAAGTCCGCCCATTATTATCTATCCACCTCCCCCTTGATATTCTGGCTGCTTGTCTCATCTCTCACCCCTTTCCATCGTGTCCCAGCCTCCTCCATTGCATCATTAGGCCCCGCCCACATCCACACCCCCTCACCACCATGTGCCAGCAGACTGCTCCTCCCCACCCAGCCGTCTTGGCTCCGCCCACCTCGCCTCTTCTTTGCCGGCCCAGTGGGCGCTCCCAGCACACAGCATCTGGATGCCGCACGTGCCAGAAGCTGGGAGCAGGGCTCTCTCTCCACCAGCCGCATCTCCACCGGTATGTTTCCCAGCTTGGTCCCTCTTGTCAATCCCCCCATCTCTCTCCCCCTCGGTTGCAATTGTCTCTCATACCCTCTCCTACATTTTATAAAAATGTTTTCATCACATGATGCATATTTTAACTACTGGCGCCCCCCCGTTTTTACCCATTCACCCTGATCCAAGTGACACTCCAGTGTGCATTCTCAAACTGCTGACTGCAGCGGAAAAGGGGGGGGGGGGGGGGGAAGAATCAATACATAATATAAATAATACATAATAATAAAAAAATATTATATATTTTTTTTAAGGCTGCTCAAATATATACACTGCTCAAAAAAATAAAGGGAACACAAAAATAACACATCCTAGATCTGAATTAATTAAATATTCTTCTGAAACACTTTGTTCTTTACATAGTTGAATGTGCTGACAACAAAATCACACAAAAATAAAAAAATGGAAATCAAATTTTTCAACCCATGGAGGTCTGGATTTGGAGTCCCACTCAAAATTAAAGTGGAAAAACACACTACAGGCTGATCCAACTTTGATGTAATGTCCTTAAAACAAGTCAAAATGAGGCTCAGTAGTGTGTGTGGCCTCCACGTGCCTGTATGACCTCCCTACAATGCCTGTGCATGCTCCTGATGAGGTGGCGGACGGTCTCCTGAGGGATCTCCTCCCAGACCTGGACTAAAGCATCTGCCAACTCCTGGACAGTCTGTGGTGCAACGTGACGTTGGTGGATAGAGCGAGACATGATGTCCCAGATGTGCTCAATTGGATTCAGGTCTGGGGAACGGGCGGGCCAGTCCATAGCATCAATGCCTTCGTCTTGCAGGAACTGCTGACACACTCCAGCCACATGAGGTCTAGCATTGTCTTGCATTAGGAGGAACCCAGGGCCAACCGCACCAGCATATGGTCTCACAAGGGGTCTGAGGATCTCATCTCGGTACCTAATGGCAGTCAGGCTACCTCTGGCGAGCACATGGAGGCCTGTGCGGCCCTCAAAAAAAATGCCACCCCACACCATTACTGACCCAATGCCAAACTGGTCATGCTGAAGGATGTTGCAGGCAGCAGAACGTTCTCCACGGCGACTCCAGACTCTGTCATGTCTGTCACATGTGCTCAGTGTGAACCTGCTTTCATCTGTGAAGAGCACAGGGCGCCAGTAGCGAATTTGCCAATCTTGGTGTTCTCTGGCAAATGCCAAACGTCCTGCACTGTGTTGGGCTGTAAGCACAACCCCCACCTGTGGACGTCGGGCCCTCATATCACCCTCATGGAGTCTGTTTCTGCACATTTGTGGCCTGCTGGAGGTCATTTTGCAGGGCTCTGGCAGTGCTCCTCCTGTTCCTCCTTGCACAAAGGCGGAGGTAGCGGTCCTGCTGCTGGGTTGTTGCCCTCCTACGGCCTCCTCCACGTCTCCTGATGTACTGACCTGTCTCCTGGTAGCGCCTCCATGCTCTGGACACTACGCTGACAGACACAGCAAACCTTCTTGCCACAGCTCGCATTGATGTGCCATCCTGGATAAGCTGCACTACCTGAGCCACTTGTGTGGGTTGTAGACTCCGTCTCATGCTACCACTAGAGTGAAAGCACCGCGAGCATTCAAAAGTGACCAAAACATCAGCCAGGAAGCATAGGAACGAGAAGTGGTCTGTGGTTACCACCTGCAGAACCACTCCTTTATTGGGGGTGTCTTGCTAATTGCCTATAATTTCCACCTGTTGTCTATCCCATTTGCACAACAGCATGTGAAATTGATTGTCACTCAGTGTTGCTTCCTAAGTGGACATTTTGATTTCACAGAAGTGTGATTGACTTGGAGTTACATTGTGTTGTTTAAGTGTTCCCTTTATTTTTTTGAGCAGTGTATATATATATACACTCACCTAAAGAATTATTAGGAACACCTGTTCTATTTCTCATTAATGCAATTATCTAGTCAACTAATGACATGGCAGTTGCTTCAATGCATTTAGGGGTGTGGTCCTGGTCAAGACAATCTCCTGAACTCCAAACTGAATGTCAGAATGGGAAAGAAAGGTGATTTAAGCAATTTTGAGCGTGGCATGGTTGTTGGTGCCAGATGGGCCGGTCTGAGTATTTCACAATCTGCTCAGTTACTGGGATTTTCACGCACAACCATTTCTAGGGTTTACAAAGAATGGTGTGAAAAGGGAAAAACATCCAGTATGCGGCAGTCCTGTGGGCAAAAATGCCTTGTGGATGCTAGAGGTCAGAGGAGAATGGGCCGACTGATTCAAGCTGATAGAAGAGCAATGTTGACTGAAATAACCACTCGTTAATACCGAGGTATGCAGCAAAGCATTTGTGAAGCCACAACACGCACAACCTTGAGGCGGATGGTTGGGGCTGGGGTATTTGCATGAACCGGACGCGATGTGGTGGGTTTTATAAATTGATTTCGAAAGCCTCATTCAGGCCATATGGGTTGAGGCAGTTTAATTTGTAGATCCAGAACATTTCGCGTTTCCTTAATGTCTGAATAATATTGTATCCGTTAGATCGGACTTGCTCGATCGGGGTAACCGTGAATCCCAAAAAAGAGCCTTGGTGATGGACGGTAGCATGTCTGGAGATACTGTGCTGGAGGAATTTTTTCTTCACATTGGATCTGTGTTTGTTAAGTCGGTTACGCAAGGTCTGTATGGTGCGCCCTACATAACGGAGATTACAGGGACACGTGATGAGGTAGATGATGTTGGATGATCCACAGTTTAGTTCGTCCTTGATTTTAAAAAGTTCGTCATTTCGGCCCGTGAAAGAAGTGGTATTATTCATTGATCTGCAGCAGAGACATCTTGGTTGGTTGCATCTATAGCTCCCCGGGGTCTTAATATCAGCTTGGTTGCCTAGTTCTTCACGTTTGTTCTTCAATTTACTAGGGGCTAGCATATTTTTTAATGTTTTTGCTCGTCTGAATACTAGAGACGGTTGTTTCGTTATTTCAGAGTTCAGGAAGGGATCTTTTCTTAGGATATACCAATGTCTAGACAGAATTTTACGGATATCTATGTGGTTGCTGTTATAGGTGGTTAAAAAGTTGGTATTGTGGTATTTGGTATCCTTTTGTTTCTTGTTTACTTCCAGACATTCCGCTTGTGTGAGTGTTTTTGCCTTATTAAAAGCTGTATCTATGACATCCGTCAGATAGCCCTTTTGTATAAATCTGGACCGAATTACATTACTTTGTGTGATGAAATCTTCGTCCCTAGAGCAATTCCGCCTAATTCGCTTGAATTGACTATACGGAATATTCTTCTTCCACTTCTTGAAATGTTCACTTGAATAGTCCAAATAGCTGTTGCAGTCCACTTCTTTAAAAAATGTTCGTGTGTTAACTGATCCATCATTTGTATGTAGCTCTAGGTCAAGATATTCAGCTTTGAATTTGTCACTTGAGCCTGAGAAGGTGAGACCCCAGTTGGTGGAATTTAGGTCCTTAATAAAATCATTTATTGTTAAAATGTCGCCTTCCCAGATTAAAATCGAATCGTTGATGTAGCGACGATAAAAAATTATATTTTGTGTCCAATATTTTGATTTAAAAATAAGTGTCCTCAAAAGCCCCCATAAAAAGATTAGCGAAACTGGGCGCGAAACGCGTACCTATCGCGGTTCCTTTGGTCTGTAAATATAGATTCTCTTCAAACTTAAAAAGTTTATGAGTCAGAATAAAATCAATACTTCTTAGGATAAAATCATTTTGTTCAGCCGGTAATTGAGCGTCGGTATCTAAAAAGCTTTTTACACTTTTGATACCCAGTTCGTGCTTGATATTCGAGTAGAGTGTTGTAACGTCTAGGGTCAGCCAATGGTATGTTCCTTTCCATTTGTTATTCTGTAAAAGTTGTATTAGGGTAGTAGAATCTCTCAGATAAGATGGTAATTGTACTACATATTTTTGTAGGAGGATATCGACGTAGTGGGATAGATTGCACGTGAGTGATGAAATTCCTGAGATAATAGGACAGCCAGGGGGATTTGAGATGCTCTTATGGATTTTGGGTAAATGATAAAAGGTGGCAATAACTGGGTTTGTGATAAGGATGTAATTATGTTCCTTTTTACTCAGGATATGGGATGCTGAGTTGATAAGAGCTTTGAATGACTGTTAGTGCTCCATAAGAGGGTTTTCGGTCAACTGTTGATAATATTCTGTGTCGGACAGAATCCGATTCGCCTCCTTGATATAGTCATTCCTATCCTGAAGGACAATGCCACCTCCTTTGTCCGCATTGCGGATAATTAGGTCCGGATTATCCTGGAGCTGTTTGATGGCCAGTTTCTCTTTGGCACTGAGATTGTGTTTCTCAATTTGTAGTTTGTCGACTGATCTAAAATCGCCTAAAACCAGATCATAAAAAGTTTCTATAAAGTTCCCCTTGTGATGTAGGGGGTAAAAGGTAGACCGTGGTCTCAGATCAGTATTGATGAAACGTTCCTGAGGTGTAGGTTCTGCTTGCGCTTCCATTGGGTCTGCCTCTTATGGAGCACCAACAGTCATTCAAAGCTTTTATCAACTCAGCATCCCATATCCTGAGTAAAAAGGAACATAATTACATCCTTATCACAAACCCAGTTATTGCCACCTTTTATCATTTACCCAAAATCCATAAGAGCATCTCAAATCCCCCTGGCTGTCCTATTATCTCAGGAATTTCATCACTCACGTGCAATCTATCCCACTACGTCGATATCCTCCTACAAAAATATGTAGTACAATTACCATCTTATCTGAGAGATTCTACTACCCTAATACAACTTTTACGGAATATCAAATGGAAAGGAACATACCATTGGCTGACCCTAGACGTTACATCACTCTACTCGAATATCAAGCACGAACTGGGTATCAAATGTGTAAAAAGCTTTTTAGATACCGACGCTCAATTACCGGCTGAACAAAATGATTTTGTCCTAAGAAGTATTGATTTTATTCTGACTCATAATATTTTTAAGTTTGAAGAGAATCTATATTTACAGACCAAAGGAACCGCGATGGGTACGCGTTTCGCGCCCAGTTTCACTAATCTTTTTATGGGGGCTTTTGAGGACACTTTTATTTATAAATCAAAATATTGGACACAAAATATAATTTTTTATCGTCGCTACATCGACGATTTGATTTTAATCTGGGAAGGCGACATTTTAACAATAAATGATTTTATTAAGGACCTAAATTCCACCAACTGGGGTCTCACCTTCTCAGGCTCAAGTGACAAATCCAAAGCTGAATATCTTGACCTAGAGCTACATACAAATGATGGATCAGTTAACACACGAACATTTTTTAAAGAAGTGGACTGCAACAGCTATTTGGACTATTCAAGTGAACATTTCAAGAAGTGGAAGAAGAATATTCCGTATAGTCAATTCAAGCGAATTAGGCGGAATTGCTCTAGGGACGAAGATTTCGTCACACAAAGTAATGTAATTCGGTCCAGATTCATACAAAAGGGCTATCCGACGGATGTCATAGATACAGCTTTTAATAAGGCAAAAACACTCACACAAGCCGAATGTCTGGCAGGAAACAAGAAACAAAAGGATACCAAATACCACAATACCAACTTTTTAACCACCTATAACAGCAACCACATAGATATCCGTAAAATTCTGTCTAGACATTGGTATATCCTAAGAAAAGATCCCTTCCTGAACTCTGAAATAACGAAACAACCGTCTCTAGTATTCAGACGAGCAAAAACATTAAAAAATATGCTAGCCCCTAGTAAATTGAAGAACAAACGTGAAGAACTAGGCAACCAAGCTGATATTAAGACCCCGGGGAGCTATAGATGCAACCAACCAAGATGTCTCTGCTGCAGATCAATGAATAATACCACTTCTTTCACGGGCCGAAATGACGAACTTTTTAAAATCAAGGACGAACTAAACTGTGGATCATCCAACATCATCTACCTCATCACGTGTCCCTGTAATCTCCGTTATGTAGGGCGCACAATACAGACCTTGCGTAACCGACTTAACAAACACAGATCCAATGTGAAGAAAAAATTCCTCCAGCACAGTATCTCCAGACATGCTACCGTCCATCACCAAGGCTCGTTTTTGGGATTCACGGTTCCCCCCGATCGAGCAAGTCCGATCTAACGGATACAATATTATTCAGACATTAAGGAAACGCGAAATGTTCTGGATCTACAAATTAAACTGCCTCAACCCATATGGCCTGAATGAGGCTTTCGAAATCAATTTATAAAACCCACCACATCGCGTCCGGTTCATGCAAATACCCCAGCCCCAACCAAACCCCCACCCCCACCCCCCCCACCCTGTCATGTCCCATCCCCCCCCTCCCGCACCATCTGTGGACAAACCCCCCCCCCCCACCACATCCCTTGCCCCTAGAGGTCCAATCAAGGACCCTCCTTTAGTTATTAAAATTCTGCTATCAACAAATCAGACACTCTAGCGACGTAGCAATCCCTCTTATTAGCTTTTTCATATACTCTGCTTTCTGCCATCCCCAAGAAATGAATAGAAATGTTACATACATCAAATACTATAATACCGTACATCTACCATAATCCAGCCCATTTCCAATTGGATATTCACTCTCTAATCTACTGATTATGAATCTCCGCAATATAGCCCAATACAAGTTTTAAATGCTATTTACACATTTGTGCTTAATTTCATTTATTTATTTAGTTATTTATTTATCTCATTTTACCTTTGGATATGCACCCTCTGACCCACTGATTATTTATTTCCATAATATAGCCCAACACAAGTTCCATTAGCTCTAATGCTATCCACACATTAGTTTTAATTGCCATTTATTTGTATTTGCTTCGTTTTATCTCATTTTAGCCCAAAATCAGGTTTTTTATAAAGGTCCCATCGCATCCAGTCTGTACAGTACGAACGCACTGCTCTTCAGCCCGCTCGATCCGACACTCCCCCTCTCTGACGCAACAGCAGCGTCTGGTTGCTAAGAGACGGAGTGTGACGTCTCCCAGCATGTGACCGGCCGCTGCCTTATGCGACCGCCCATCGCTCCCAGCGGCCGCTTTCCCCCTCAAGCTCACGATCTCCCACAGACGCCAGTCACATGGTACAGTCATGTGACCGCATTGCATCACATCACATCACCAGGGCCTGCAGGAACGCCCACGATCCCACCTTGACGGCGGTCATGTGACCATATCACATGACAACACAAGGTCCTGCACCACCCCGATACTTTCTTATAACTGCCTCTGTACCCAAATCAACAAGTGGAAATCGCAATACTAAGAATGATCTGCCCTTGAACAGGGACACCTAATCTATGTATCAAAACTAAGTTTGATAGGTATTAAAGTATTTTAACCCATTTGCTCACAAAGTTCTGATAGCCTGCCCAGTACCGCCCACTGACCCGCCCCTACCCTGCCCCTTGTGTGATTTTGGCGGTTTTTTACATTGTATTTATATGTATGCAATTTTATCTGTATGTATGCAAGCCAATTGTACCTGAAGAAGGGGTTAAACCCCGAAACGCGTTGTACCACTTGCTCAAATAAATTAATAACCTATATCACTCCAACTACTGGGTGGTTTTTGCGCCGTGGGACACCTTTTCTTTTATTTGAACCAGATTTTCTATTAACAGCTATACAATTAACTAACTAGTAATCATCGTATTATAAACTCCTCCTATTTTTACTCCAATCGGCGTTATCTATGTATATACACATATATTTATACTTATCTAATTTTTACCGTTTTATGATCCAGTTATCATTTGTCTTTTTTTTATATGTACCCAACCATCCATGCATATTTATTTGGATGTAAGCTTGAATGACCCTCCTCCTGGTGGTCATATCACCATTTTTATTACTATTATCATCTCTCTCATCTGGAACTATTACACCCACCAGGGTGTTATGATTATTATATTATTTCTTATAATTGTATGTATATGTTTTTTTTACTTGAAAAAGGGGTCCGCTGAACCCCGAAACGCGTTGTCACATTAACAATAAAAACCTATTGGTTTGCAAAACTCTGGTTGCGTTTTTGCGCCTATCGTCCATCCTTCCACTCGACCTCCAAGTCCAGTGGAAACTTACCACATACACTGACCCATACGGCGGCTTGGCCCCCGCCAAAGGTGAACACGGATGGAATCGGCAGCACCAACCAGCTAAACTCAATCACTCTTACCCGCCTCCACTACAGTTGCACCGAATCTTAGGTGCAACAATAACAGGTGAGCAGAACCACTTTTCCTGTATTTGGAGGCTTGTTTCTGAACTTACTCACCCTATGAGCGCCTTTTTCTTCCGTTTGCCAAACTTTGCAGCCCAGAAGAGGGGGAGTGGACCCCTGCCAGAGGCCAGAAAGGGAAGGGCCGGCTACAGGATTAAAAGGCTTCTGCCAGAAAGCGGGCGGGTCTTTTCTCTGATGGGAGGTCACATCATGCCATGTGTTTAGAGGAACCTGCAACCAGCTGACATCACTGCTTCCCATGTGACCACAGCTAAGAACTCATCACAACCCTAAGGATTCCTATACCTGGTAAACTGACTTTTGTTCTGCTTAACCCTGTTTGTACCAAGCCATCTGTATTTGTAACCTCAGACCACTGTATATATTCTTTGTGTGTGTATAGTGTTAATTCTAGTGAGCCCTTAAGGTGATTAAATATATCATTTAATCTTGTGCTGTTTTGTATCTCGATCACAAATCCCCACGTCCGTGTTTCGGCCTAGTAATACGCTACAGCGGGTAGGTTTCTTACCCTATATAATCCTGTTAGCGGACCGGGCTTATGTCAAACAAGATACTGGTTTGTTTGTCTCTCTGTGCCCGCGTGGACAGGAGGTGTGTGTGTGTGTAAACTGTGTCAAGCTGACCTTACCTGCTCCTCCAGGAGGGTGTAATGTTACGCCTTGGTAACCAGGGATCATACCGTATCTCTTGAGCCAGACGTAGTTGACGTCAAGCAGGCACGAGGAGTGGTATCCCTCACTTTGCAGCAAAGTGGGATTGAGATACTAGTGTGTGTGTGGGACCCATACTCCCAGACACTAAAGACTACCAGCAGTAGCTTTTGCCGCTGGAGTCTTAAGATCAGCTCAACACTAGACAGTCTGAGTGCAAATACAATAAGGTTTGTGTGTATCAGGTTGCAGTCTGTGTCAGTGATCATCCGTGACAATGATGGCCAGTATCACAAGGAGCAAAGCTAAGGAGATGGCTGATGCTATGAATGGTGGCGGGGAGGACGCAGTCCAGATGAGGGGACCAGAGGAGGTGGAAGGCAACTTTATTTAAGGTGAGGGGGAGCACAGCCAAAGCTCCCCAAGGAGCCAGTTGGCGGCGGTGAGGCCCGCGGTGGGCCGCACCCCACCTGCCCATCCCCCCAGCTAGGCAGGCTCAGCTGCTCTCCTACAAGCTGCCCTGGACCGTTTCCAGGCCGGAAACCAGGCTTCCTACGAGATCCTGATGTCAGCTGCAGAGGGTCGCGAGCAAGCAGAGGCTGCAGAGCGTGAACACCAGCTACAAGTGCTTCAACTCCAGCAGCCCTCCCCAGCCCAATGTGAGACTCCAGAGATCCGGATTCCAAAACTGTGGGCGGAGGACTTCCCCCCTGCTGGACAAAGATGGGGACTTGGAAACTTTCTTGTTGGCGTTTGAGACGGTCTGCCATCAGTACCAGCTGACGGAGGACCAGTGGGTCCGATTCCTAACACCACGTCTCAGGGGAAAGCCCTTGAAATCTTCGGTTACCTGCCCAGCGAGACCATCCTGAGCTATGAGGACATCAAGCATGCTCTAGTCCGGCAGTATAACTTAACCCCTAAATCGTACCGGAAAAAGCTCCGAAGTTAGCAGCGGGGTCCTACCCAGAGCTGGGCCGATCACATGCGGGCCTTGCTGAGAGTGGTTGACCAATGGACCACGAGATTGGTACTCACCACAGTTCAGCAGCTGAAGGAGCTCATTGCCACAGAGCAGTTCTTGTAGAATTGCCCGGAGGACCTCCAGCAGTACCTCCGTGACCGGAAGCCAAAGGGGGCCTCTGCAACGAATACACCAACAACCGGACTTCAGAGGCCCAGAAACCTGGAGAGGGGGTAAGTCACACTCTGCCCCTGCCCCTAGGCCCAAGTGGACACCGGCCCCAGCTTTATTTTCCACGTCGGTGGGGGAACAGCCAGGGCACTTCAAGGCCATGTGTCCCCAGCACCCGAGGGACCAGTCATCGACCCGTAAAACCCTCCACTGTGTTGTGTGTGGGTGGGGGGAGGTCCCTTGACAATTTTCAACTGGTCACCATGGGCCAGGCCGTGGCCATGGGACTTAGAGACACCGGCACTGAGATGACTCTGGTACAGCCTGAACTTGTGGCACCCAATGATTAATTGCCCGGAAGATCCCTTACTGTCTCCGGGATTGCCCGTCGCCAAGGTCTATTTGGACTGGGGCGCCGGTCGAAGAGTAAGGGAGATGGGGGTATCCTCAAATATCCTTGCCAGTGTGTTGCTGGGGACGGACCTGGGGCGGCTTGTGTCTAAGTACGTGGCTGCTGACACCCCGAGGTCCGATCCCCCAGAATGTGATGTCATGTCCACCCCTGTTGATACTGTTAATGTACCTAACATGCCTGTTGATGGGGATGTGGGGGTGGGGGATGTAATGTGCTGAGGCCCCAGGGGGTTGCCAGCAAGCATGCTGGAACCTGTTGTCCTCAGGTGTGGTGACTGAGGAGACAAGCAGGGGGCAGACAGCTGAGGGGGAGGAGGATGCAAATGAGGTCAGGGCTGTCCCAGGAGAAGTAGGGCTCCCAGGTAAAGCCTCAGTGCAGGGTTCCTTCACAACTGGGATGTCAGAGGGCCAGGTTAGCCCGTCTGGATTGGCGACTTGTTCGGAAGCCGATGAGAAGCAGGCACTACCAGTGGTGGCAGCGGCCATAGCTGCTGTGATGCGCAGTGGGAGTGCTGGGGCCCTAAGGGGCCCCTCAGGGGTCTGATGGCTTTCCCCCTTCTGACCAAGATGCTGCCGAGTCAGATGGAGGCCAGGAGACAGGTCCTCAGGACCTGACAGTCTCATCTATTCTGGCCACGTCCGATCAGGAGTTTCAGGCAGCATTAGTGGCTGACGCCAGCCTGAACGCTCTCAAGGAGCAGGCGGCACAGCCTCCCTCGGAATCAGACCTCGAGCGGGTGGTCTGGGACCAAGGATGGCTGTACCGGGTCACGGTCCAGCAGGGCTCACCGGAGAAGTGACCTAGGGACCGGCAGGTAGTAGAACTGACGGGGGACCTGGCAGTCTCATCTATTCTGGCCACGTCCCACCAGGGGTTTCAGGTGGCATTAGGGGCTAGCTCCAGCTTGAAAGCTCTCACGGAGCAGGTGGCACGGCCTCCCTTGGACTCAGACCTCCAGAGGGCGGTCTGGGACCAAGGACGGTTGTGCCGGGGAACGGTCCAGCAGGGCTCACCGGAGGCGTGGCCTAGGGGCCAACAATTTGTGGTACCTTATTCGTTCAGGACGGACACCACCGAGATGCCGTTGGGCATGGAGTATGCCCCTGCCACTTGTAAGTGGCTGGTCAAGCTGCTTAAGGGACTCTAAGGATACGCGGCCGTTTACCTGGAGGTCATTGCCGTCTTTGGTCCTACATAGGAGGATCCCCGAGAGCATCTGGCGCAGATGCTCGGGCAGATCTGCCAAGCAGGCTTGACCCTTACTCCAGAAAAGTGCCAGCTGGGCATAAGCGAGGGGCCCCGGGCAGGCGGGAAAGCTTTGGAACCGGAGCGTGGGAGAGTGGATGCCAGCGCATCCTGGCTCACCCCCCAGGACAAAAACCAGGTGATGTCCTTTCTGGGCACCACCGGGTACTATAGGGGGTTTGCACCCCACTATAGTAGCCTGGCGAGGCCCCTGACAGACCGCACCATGAAGAAGCTGCCCTCCACAGCTCACTGCAAACCAAATAAAGTACAAAATTGCATCATAATTGCAAATGCTATACTAATAAGTTAGAGATGCTTGGCAAATCGTTTTGTACAAAATTATTTGAGCCAGTCTGCCGCACGTCAAGGTGATCTCTAGTTAGAAGGGTTCCTAACACTAAATTTTACCTGTTATGTGCCATGACGGCTATCATATAATTCAGAAAGTGCAGGTTCCACATGCATGCTGGATCCGCCTGAATTTCTGTCATTTTTGGTGCCAAAATGGCCTCTATTATATCCACGGAAAGCCGTTACCAGCATGCATGCCGGGCCCACTCCACACCACCCCTGGCGCCAAAAGGTCACCAAGGACTGCAATGAGAGTCCACACACTATCTCTCTCCTGGTGCCAGATGGCTTCAGTGAGTGAGGGGGAGCAGGCCAAGCTATATACTAACACTAATTAAAATCGGCCAATGGTGCAGACGAGCTGGTCAGAAGTGCACGACTAAGGAGGCAGCCACACCTCCAGCACAAGTTGCAAAGCGCATCTGGCACCAGGAGAGAGATAGTGTGTGGACTCTCATTGCAGTCCTTGGTGACCTTTTAGCGCCAGGGGTGGTGTGGAGTGGGCCCAGCATGCATGCTGGTAACTGCTTTCCGTGGATATAATGGAGGCCATTTTGGCACCAAAAATGACAGAAATTCAGGCGGATCCAGCATGCATGTGGAACCTGCACTTTCTGAATTATATGATAGCCGTCATGGCACATAACGGGTAAAATTTAGTGTTAGGAACCCGTCTAACTAGAGATCGCCTTGACGTGCGGCAGAGGGGCTCAAATAATTTTCTACTAAACGATTTGCCAAGCATCTCTAACTTATTAGTATAGCATTTGCAATTATGATGCAATTTTGTACTTTATTTGGTTTGCAGTGAGCTGTTGCATTTCAATTGTACGGATCGCTGTATAGGAGATTTCACCTGCTCACCGCTGCAGATGCAACGGCTAGAAGGTAAACAGTGAAGGGGAGGCAGCGCTGGCACGGCGTGCGCCTCCTCTTCAAACAGCTGATCGGCGGGGGTGCCGGGTGTCAGACCCCCACCAATCTGATATTGATGACCTATCCTGAGGATAGGTCATCAATAAATATAACTTGGACAACCCCTTTAAGTGTTCTTGCATGGCAAGACCACTTACTGTTATCTCAAATATATATTCTTATTATTATAGCCAAATTTGCCACCCTAACTCCTCCCACAGTTTTTACATTACATAGACCGTAATATACCGAAACGTGCGGATTGTTCCCGATTGGTGTGCTATTACTTTGTGGCACGTTTCGCCGAATGGTTCACAAAATATCGGTCCCATAGGAATGAATGGAGGAATGTTCAAAACTAGAGTGGGAGCTGAAAAATCAGGACATGATTTCTAACCTGCCACCACTCCCTCATTTTCAAGCCCACCTACACAAATCCTATATCAAAATGTTCAGCTATCCCTGCTGCCACTAAAAATGTCCATTGTCCTGATAGTTTTCACAATATGACCAATTTGTTTGCAACTCACGCCGCCTATTGACATTCATTGAAACTCCACTCTAGCCACCTCACATTTGAAGGGCAATTTCTAAACTGCGATTGTGCCTTCATTTTTAATATTTCAGAGACATACTATGCATCAAAATATAAAGCTCTTCACTGTAGGATTTATAATTTTTAAACTACAACCATTTGAAGATGGCAACCGCCAGTGAAGTGAGCAAGTTTGTTTTTAACCGCTCTTCTCTGCCCTTGCTGTAGAGTGAGTTGCCATAGGAACCCAGGTGTGTGAGTAGCCAGCAGAGTGACAAAAGCTAGAGTGTGAGCTGAAAAATCAGGACCTGATTTCTAAACTGCCACCACTCCCTCATTTTCAAGCCCACCCACACAAATCGGCTGCTAATGTTTTTATAAATGTATGTTTTAATGTAACTGTGAAGCACTTTTGGCAACAACATTGCAATTAAATGTGCTATATAAATAAATAAAAGTTGAAATGCATTTCTCACTATCAAGCTTGCCATGTGCACTTTTTAAATTTGATCAATCAATTGGTTAGTGTAATGTTTACTATCTTTTCTCACTCCAAACACTCCACACAGTTACTCTGCCCACTCCATAAAGTTACTCTGCCCAGTCCAACCTTTCCACAGTTACTCCAGCCACTCCAACCACACAACAGTTACTCAAGCCACTCCGCCCACTCCAGTTGTAGACTACTGGTGGAGGCAAGAACACTTCACACAATTTCCCCAGAAATTGTAGCTTTTCTAGTTCCTTATGAATCGCCGGTTCCATACTGTCTGATAAATTTGATTGAAATGGGGAATGGCCTAGACCCCCTGCAGAGAGGTCTTTCCTGTTCCATTAGCTGGGTTCCTGGCTGGCTGAGGTAAGAAATGTAAACACAGGTGTACTGCTAGAAGCTCTCTGCCATCTGGCTGGCTTTGAAGCAGGCCCCCCCCTGTGGAGCTCACTACCTCTGCTACCTTTCAGCAGATGGTTGGTGTGGAAACATGGCTGACAGTAAATATTAATCCATATTCCTCACATAACCTTTGTTGAAATGCTGTGCCTTTTTTGTGTATTTTATTAGTGTAACGGACCGTTCAGCACACAACTCCGTTCAGACGATATCCTCCTTTCAGATTGACAGGCAGCTACTGCAAGCACCAGTCTGCCGAACTGCAAACTACACGAATCCTTCAACTCCGGAACAGGAAACACACGAACACTGGAAACAGCTGAACAGGAAAAGCATACAATCGGCTTACACTCCTGGCAATCAGCATACAATCCAATTCCCCCAATAACGAGACGACACTTCGTTTTGAGGTCAAGCAGAACTGACTGTACTGGCACGTACAGCCTCTTTTATTCACAATCCACAAACATAGCACTGCCCACAGGGTTTTGAAATACAACCAATCAATATATTACAACACATACAATGTAAGTACAGCAGCCAATCGGACACAATGGGACAATGGCACAATGGAACAATAGAAACACACCCAGCATATTCCTCCCCTCTGTCTAGGAGATAATTGAGTCAATTTCTGTATCTACTCAACTATCTCCTAAGCTGAAAAGTTACACTTCTTATAAATTGTTACAACTTTGTGAGTTTACATTGTACATACATATAACTTATATCAATTTAACCAGTATAACTTGGGGACAAACCTATCCAAAATTCACTTGAATAGGTTCAGGGGTTTAAAAGTTAGTAAAAGTATCTTAAAGGGCCGTAATCCGGGGCAGGAGGCTGGCAAACAGCCCCCTCCAAAACACCATGGCGAAGTGGCTTTCGCCACAATTAGGTATACCCCTTTGTTTGCCAAGACTTTTGTGTTGTCCAGAGAGGTCTTGTTCATAAAATGGCTGCTGATAAAGGGTCATGTGAACAGGCAAATCACCTCCACGTGATGTCTTCTCCATTCAAATACACTGCACCTGCCTTCCGCCTTTGTGCTGTTGGGAATTTAGTGCAGGTGCAGTCCATTTGAATGACGGAGGTTGAGTGATGTGTCTGATCACATGACCTCCATCAGCAGCCATCATATGTACAGAACCTCTGTGCGGACAGCACAGAATATTTGTCTAACAAGGATTGTCAAATATAGTAAACTGCACAGAATATCAACAAGTGCCATATAGTCATCTTACCTACACACTGGTCACAAGTAGCCAGAAAGAGGCCAACCCCTTTAAGGTGCTGAACTAGCCATCCATCTAATGGGTATGGTGTATGCACCCTCTCTCCTGAAGTCAAGGGAAGGAAGGGTTAGGCTTGTTGGAAGTTCAACATGCCCAGTCTTTTGTTTTCACTGGCGATATGCCACTACCAGAGGAGTTTGGTAGCACTTTATTCCCTATCTCATTAAGAACACATGCAGTCTCGGGCCAAGCTAAGCATGTATTTGTATGGGGTGTGAGGCCAAATAGCTGTCCAAATAAGACTTTAGCACCTACCTAAGGTTTTTTGCCAGCTTGAGCATAAAACTCAAATGGAATGGATCACATGATCCTTTTCAGAGCTGCTAACTGGATGAGGAATAATGTGATATACCATGTGACTCTACAGGAAGCCCCTCTCGTTGTTTTTCACTTACTTTGCATCCATCGTCCCATCCATTCTCCATCATCACTGTGTTAATAGTACTAACATTTTGAATCGTTAGTTGGCATCACATGTTGAGTTGGCATGGGAGCCATGTTGGGATATTTGCACGCTTTTTCACTTGACATCCTGAAAGCTTATTCCCCACTACATAGATACCCTAATATGTAAACCATAAAATATTGTCTACTTGGCTACCAGCTCCTTCATCTTTTCAGTCTTGAGGAAGACCTATTCATTTTGCTTGTATCATTTTATCTGTAATCTCTTCATATTGCTAAAGAGGAGTACATTTATGTATGTTTCTTCATACATACTAGAAGGTCTGTTAGTTGGGGCTCCCCACAATTGCCAGATCAAAAATGCCACAATGTTTTGTATAGTGTTCAGATGGAGGCCTCCTCATTCTATATGTTATCTGTATTTTGTCTTTTGTAGCTTACCTTGATCCAGACTACATGTACCAGATAAACGTGCGCTACATGGCCAAGCCCTGCAGTGAACTAGCCAACGCCAGGTTTGCCCTGACTTTATTCAGGATCATCAGAGAAGTCATTGCAAGCCTGAACTGTCACCTGAAGAACACGTATCATAAATGCCATATCATCAAAGCCCCAAAGCACTCCCTCCAGAATGAGCTCTTCATAGCCTTTAAAGGTAAATGTCAAGTGGGAGATGGAAAATTAAATTTTGTTTGTTTACTTGAAATGTGGCAGTCATAAGCAGGTGCCCTATATCTCACAAGCTCTGCAATAATCACTGGGATTACTAGGGAATTATAGTGGTGTGGCTTCTGCCATAATACATTTTCTTTAACTCCTTAATGACTGCCGATTCGCCTTTCTACAACGGTCATTAAGTGGCCTTATTGTATGACTCCCCATTTTTATGCCAGCCTAGTCTAAGCGCCTTCATGGGTCTTCTGTGCAGCGAAAAGCAGTAGCTCAGCTCTTATATGACAGCTGGGCCCCTGCTCTAATGGCCTGGATTGGTAGAAGCACCGATCCTGGCAGTTTCACCCCTTAGATGACGCGGTCAATAGCGAATAGTGGTTTCAGAAGGAGGGGGCTCCCTCTGTCAGCCATTGTCACTGTTGCAAATAAGATCGCGAGCTGCTGATGTCTTCACAGGGCAGCCAGAGGTCCAATGAAGTCCCCCAGACCTTCCTTCTCTGTATGCCTAGTAGAGTGTGCCATAGATTGCCTGTCAGTTTCTACTGACAGCATATTTCACTTTTCTACATGCGTAGTATAGTGTGTTATGGAAGCGATCAGAGGATCGCACGTCAGAGTCCCTTTGTGGAACTAAAATGTGTAAAGGCAAGTATGAAATAGTTATAAAAAAATGTTTCACATAAAAAATAAACAGACCTTTTTTCCATGAAAAGAATGCTTTTCTATGTAAAAAAAAAATAATCCCCTCCACATATTTAGTTTCGCTGCATCTGTAATCACTTTAACTATGCAGTCACCACAAAATGTATCCCGAATGGTGAATGCCATAAAAAGAAACAGAACAATACCATAATTGATGTTTTTTGCTTATCCACCACCAAAATGATGGAATAAAATTTTTTATGTACCCCAAAATGACACCAATGAAAGTTGTCTTGCAAAAGTAAAGCCCTCACACAAAAGCCCTCACATAGCTCTGTAGGGAAAAAAAAATATAGGTCTTGAGATGTGGCGATGCAAAAAACATTATTTTTTTAAAAGGGGGTTTTATTGTACAAAAGTAGTAAAACTTAAATATCAAAAGGTATTATGACACTGTTGTGGCATAAAAAAAAATTCACAAATTATGTCGCACTGCATATTCGTGCTATAAATGGTGACATTTTGAGCATCACTTTTCTGAAGTGGCACGAAAAGGGTGAATCTTAATAGGAGTGATAGGGATTCCAGCAACCCACCGGATTTACTATAACTTACGAAAGAAACTGCTGTAATAAATTATGCTCCTCTCACTCCGGGGAGGATCAAGACTAGGGGGATGCCAGTCTTGATACATCTCCCTCTATATGTATTTAGTGTTTCTGTAATCGCACTGACCCAGAGAGTAAAGTTATTGTGTTATTTTGCTGCAAAGTAAATGTTGCAAAATTTACAACATTCCTCCCTAGAAAGAGTTATTAAAAGTAATCTATGGTCATGTGTACCCAACACAACAACTTGTTCCGCAAAAAAAAAGCACTCATATGGTTACATCAATGGTAAAATTACAAAATTTATAGTCTAAAATGCATACTGGGGTTAAAATACAACAGGCATATTAAGCTTTTTACTTAGTCACACTGGTCACGCTGCCAAGGTTCAGAAACTGGTGACAGTTTCCTTTTAAAAGAATATAATTCAAGGACATCAGGTTATTATATGGACTCTGTGAGAACTATACTCCTCGGGGTATGGCCCTTCACAAATTTAAAGGATGCTTGGCAGCTGAAGTCATTTATGTTTGTCCCATGTTCATATGTGCCCACATTGCTGAGAAAAATTTAATTTTAATAAATGCAAATTTGCCTCTATGATCAACAAGGGCTTGCTGCTACTCCAAGAGGATCAGCTCTCTCTGCAACTGCCACGCTGTCCGCACTTTGATTCACAGGGCCAGTACAAGAAAGATGCTCACCAGCAGTTCTCTTCTGTACTGCAAGCCTCTTTCCTGTTCGGTGCTTGCGCTGGATACTAAATCACACATCACATCACAAGACTTTAGGAGAAGTCAGGGCCAAGCGTGATCAAATTTACACTGCCTGGACCTGTCAATAAAAGTGTACAGGGTGCTGTAGTTGCAGAGAGAGCTAAGTCTCTAGGAGGCGAACTAGTCCAGATCATTGTGGTGGCCAAAATGGAGGCTATCATTAGTGAAGAGGAATATGATTTCCTACTCACCAAACACCCTCCTATTGCCACCTTTTATAGCCTCACAAAGGTGCACAAGGGTCTTGAACTTTTGAAAGGTATTCTTATAGTCTTAAGGGTCAATAGTAGGCTTGAGCGATTTGAGCTTCGGATTATAGATCCAAAGGCGATTTGTTTAAAAACTTTAGTGTTAAATCTGTTTCCGTACAGCATTAGAAATTGGCTCCTTGGAGCCAAACTTCGTCTCTCCCAAAGTTGCGAGAGACTTTGGTGAATTACTACTGTATTCCTATCTGCGTATTTTAAAACTTTTAAAAATAGGAATCCTAAGTGGGCTTTGGCACAGAGGTACCAGCCAGCACTAAACCCAACTTCATATTCCTATTTTAAAGTGTATAAAATAAGCAGATAGCAATACTGTAGTAATTCACAGAAGTCTTGCACGACTTTGGGCGAGACTAAGTTTGGCTCCACTGAGCCAATACATTTCATGTCAGTGAAAAACGGACGTAAAAAAAAGAACATGCTCTATCTTGTACGTTTTTCACTGACAGACTGCCCCCATACAATTGAATGGGTCCATTTTTAACGTCCGTTTCTCAGAAAGGCATGAGTGAAAAAATGTATTTTCAAAATGTCTGTTTTTAACTGACTTTTTTTCACTGTCGTGTGCCCGTAGCTTAACTGTATGTCCAATTTTTGTATATACAAACATTTGATAAAGAAAAGATTCTTGGATATATATGTGTTCCTTGCCGTTTGTTGGAAGTTGCTAATGAGGATTGGTGGGTCCTGATTGCAAGGAGTCAAGGCAGTTAGCGATCGAGTGGTGCATGAAAAGTATTGTGTGTTTGAACGATTTGTGGACCGCCTTGGGGTACTTTCACATTTGCGGCAGAGGATTCCGGCAATCCGGACGCAAACTAATGCATTTGTGAGACGGATCCGGATGTGGATCCGTCTCACAAATGCATTGCAATACCGGATCCGTCTTTCCGGTTGTCATCCGGAAAAACAGATCCGGTATTTATTTTTTTCTCATTTCTAAAGGTCTGCGCATGCGCATGACCGCAAAACCGGATCCCTTTTGCCAGAACACTTGGGGCCGGATCCGGCATTAATGCATTTCAATGGAAATTAATGCCGGATCCGGCATTTCAGCAAGTGTTCAGGATTTTTGGCCGGAGAGAAAACTGCAGCATGCTACGGTATTTTCTCCGGGCAAAAAACGTAAGAGGGACTGAACTGATGCATCCTAATGCATACTGAATGGAATGCTCTCCATTCAGAATGCATTAGGATAAAACCGATCAGTTTTTTTCCGGTTTTGATTTGAGCCCCTAGGACGGAACTCAATACCGGAAAACAAAAATGCCAGTGTCAAAGTACCCTTAATGTTAATGATCTTGGACTTAGCTTCACATTCTAAATTGACAGGGACTTCTTACCCTTCCTGAATGTGAGTTGAGCTGATGACTGGCATTTATTGTAAACCTACAGCAACAAATTTCATCCTTAGAAGGGAGTGTAGCCACCCTCAACTATTTAAACAAGGATCCCAATTGAGCAATATCTTAGACTTAGCAGAAATTGTTCTGTGTGTGCTGTCTTATTATTATATTTTTTTTTTTGCGGACCGGTAGAAATTAATGGGTCCACGTGCAATCACAAAGAATGTGTATCAGACATGGATATAAAATACGGTGGTGTGCATGAGGCCTAATACACATATATACAGTGCTGCCCATAATTATTCATACCCCTGGCAAATTTTTACTTAAAGTAACTTTTATTCAACCAGCAAGTAATTTTTTGACGGGAAATGACATGGGTGTCTCCCAAAAGATAATAAGACAATGTACAAGAGGCATTATTGTGGAAAAAATACATTTCTCAGCTTTTATTTACATTTGAGCAAAAAATGTCCAGTCCAAAATTATTCATACCCTTTTCAATAATCAATAGAAAAGCCTTTATTGGCTATTACAGCAATCAAACGCTTCCTATAATTGCAGAACAGCTTTTCACATGTCTCCACAGGTATTTTTGCCCATTCATCTTTAGCAATGAGCTCCAAATCTTTCAGGTTGGAGGGTCTTCTGGCCATCACCCTGATCTTTAGCTCCCGCCACAGATTCTCAATTGGATTCAAGTCTGGACTCTGGCTGGGCCACTCCAAAACGTTAATGTTGTTGTCTGCTAACCATTTCTTCACCATTTTTGCTGTGTGTTTTGGGTCATTGTCATGCTGAAAATGTCCACTGGTGCCCAAGGCCAAGTTTCTCTGCAGACTGCCTGATGTTGTCGTTGAGAATCCTCATGCATTGCTCTTTTTTTCATGGTGCCGTTTACTGTGATTAGGTTCCCTGGTCCATTGGCTGAAAAACACCCCCAAAGCATTAGGTTCCCACCACCATGTTTGACAGTGGGGATGGTGTTCTTTGGGTTAAAGGCTTCTCCTTTTTTACGCCAAATGAAGGAAACATCATTGTGACCAAACAATTCAATTTTTGTTTCATCTGACCATAACACAGAAGACCAGAAGTCTTCTTCTTTGTCCAGATGAGCTTTTGCAAAGGCCAAGCAAGCTTTTGTGTGCCTTATCTGGAGAAGTGGAACCCAGCAGTGTGCAGTGTCTGTTGGATTGTCTGCCTTGAGACATTGCCACCAGCAGAGCCCAGATACACCAGGATGGCCTTGGTGGTGATCCTTGGATTCTTTTTCACCTCTCTAACTATCCTCCTGGCCAGCACAGGTGTCATATTTGGCTTCCAACCACATCCTCTGAGATTTTCCACAGTGGGGAACATCTTGTATTTTTTGCTCAAATGTAAATAAAAGCTGAGAAATGTTTTTTTTTCCCCCACAATAATGCCTCTTGTACATTGTCTTATTATCTTTTGTGAGACACCTATGTCATGTCATTTCCCGTCAAAAAATTACATGCTGGTTGGAGTGGTTCCTGACCTGACGAATTTGAAAGACTACCTATCAAACTTCTCAATCACGTTCCTGCACGTAGCCCACTTCAATAGATGTTGCAAAGAATTTATTGGCAGTTTCTTCCCCTTAAGGGAAAAGACAGAGTTTGAGCTATCAATATCCAGGCCTGAATGTCGTGTGAGGAAATTATCAAAACTATTGCACATATACAGAGAGGCAACGGACACGGGTGTCCCGGGATACATAGCCTCATGGGAAAAGGAATTAGGCGTCACGTTCTCAAATACAGATAAAAAACATATACTTCAAAACTCGCATGGTTACTCAAGGTGTGTCCGGTTGCAAGAGACTCAATATAAGGTTACCTCAAGATGGTATAAAACCCCTGAATTCCTTTATACACATGGTTTGTCACCCACAAACTTATGTTGGAGGTGTAAGACAGAGATTGGCACACTCACTCATATATGGTGGTCTTGCTCCGAGATTAAACCCTTTTGGAATGATGTGGAGCGAGTGATAAATTAATTCAGAGATAAACACTTGTCTTTAACCCCTATTATAGCTCTGCTAGATGGTGTCTCGGAAAACTATAGACCTTCTGTCTCAAACTTGATAACCCATATATTAATGGCAGCCAGGTCTTTGATCCCCCTGAGATGGCTAGATACCTCACCTCCCACATTGGATCAATGGTTGGAGAAAGTAGGACAAATATGTAGATTCGAGGAGATGTGTAGCAGATCATCCAGATCGCACAAAAAATATCTCTCAGTCTGGGCTCCATGGCTATCATCCCACCACGGCATGAGAAATAAGTGGAAATATGGAATGAAATGCTATCAGTTGTTGTCATTGTGCCCCTCCCCCCCCCCCCCTCCCTCACCCTCACCCTTACACACCTCTTTTTTTTTTTTTTCTCTCCACTATAATTTTAATTCTAATTTTATTTCACTTACCACTTTAGGAAGCTCTTCTATACCAAATCTCATTATTGTAGCACTTAAACTGAACAAGAACAGCCCATAGAGTGTTTGGTCTTCATTGATTATGTTGATACACATGTAATTTGATACTCGCATTGATCAATATAAGTACCAGTTGTCGGAGAGATAAGAGATTGTCCTTATGCAAACGATACATTCTGTAAATGTCTGACACTGTTGTTTTTTGGAGTCTGCGAACTCCTTTATTACCCTTATACTGGCTGATCCAATGTAAGTTGTAACTACTGTTTTGTTGTCAATAAAAACATAGTTGATAAAAAAAAAAAAAAATTACATGCTGGTTGAATAAAAGTAACTTTAAGTCAAAATTTGCCACAGGAATGAATAATTATAGGAAGCACTGTACGTGCCCGCTGTATGTTGATTCTTGGCAATAATGTCCTGCCAATTCTGACATGCATACACTACTCACAAAAAGTTAGGGATATTTGACTTTCAGGTGAAACTCATGGAACACGTAAAAAAAATTACACCACATTGATATTATATCATGAAAGTAGGGCATTTAAGTAGAAGCATGCAATGGTGATTTCCTCATGTCAACAATTTATTGAAACAAAAGCCAACAATAGTGGTGGATATACCCCCACAAAAAATGTCAGTGTCTCAATAACTTGTCACATGGCCTTGAGCATCAATTACAGCTTGACAACATCATCTCATGCTGTTCACAAGTCAACTTATTGTTTGCTGAGGCATGGCATCCCACTCTTCTTGAAGGGTGGTCATTGAGGTTCTGGGGAACAGTTACGAGTTGTACACGGCGATTCAGCTGATCCCATAGGTTTTCAGTGGGATTCAGGTCTGGAGAAAGTGCAGGCCACTCCATTTGAGGTACCCCAGTCTCCAGCAGCCGTTCCCTAATGATGCGACCTCTGGCGCATTGTTGTCCATGAAAATGAAAATAGGCCTGTGTTGTTCATGCAGAGGCACAATGACTGGATTAATGATGTTATTCAAGTAGTATGGGCTTGTCACTGTACCATTCACAAAGTGTAGGGCAAAGTGTATTGACTAGACACACCAGCCCACAGTGTAACACCACCAAGTCTCATCTGGTGACTACAGTGGCTGATAAATAGCACTCTCCTTGACGTCTCCAACTTCGTTGGCGGCCATCATTTCTGCTCAGCGTGAATCGACTTTTATCAGTCAACAGCACTGAGGCTCACTGGTCCCTTGTCCAGTGTAGATGCTCCCTGGCCCATGCAAGGCGATGACGCCTGTGGTTAGGTACCCTTGCAGGTCATCTAGGAAGCAGTCCACGCTGATGTACAAAGTTTTAAATGGTCTGATGTAACACTTGAATGCCACACAACTCCAGGCGCGCTAAAGGGAGGTGAGAGGCATCCATCATCCTGTTCCGCAGGGCATTGTTCACAATGAAGCGGTCATCAGTGTGGGATGTGGCAAAGAACTTTCACTTGTATGCCTTTTTGTGACTCTTCCAGTCTCTCTCTATCTTTAGTGCAACCTGCTGACACTTTGTGACACTCTAAGCTCAGTGGTCACTTTTGTCTGAGAACATCCTGCTTGAAGCCTCGCAGTGGAGAGGTACTGTTAATCAATTGTTAGGTGTCGTCTTGATCTCATGATGTCAAAATGTGAACAGCATGATGAGGAGGACTGTTTATATACCAATTATAATTGAACCAGGAAATTTATTGGGCGATTCATGGATTAAACACCTGTTATAAATTTTGCCGTTAAGCTCCTTGTTAGAAAACAGCAAGTTGTGCAAAAAGTACTGAAACATTGAACAGTTGGACATGTGCATTCAAAAGTTTAGAGAAGGTCACATTAAGTTCACATATAAAGGTTAGAGTGCATTTTAGGTTCATCCTGAAATTTCACCTAGAAGCCAAATCTCCCAAACTTTTTGTGAGTAGTGTATTGTACATGCTGGGCCAAGTCTGTGACATCACCAGAGACCTGCCTTCCACCTACGTCATGTGATGCATGACTAGCTATGGGAATTTCCTATGATGTTCTACTGGTGGGCAGAGATACACGACGTCCCGCTACTTAACAGAGACATGGGGTGCCATGGATGGTGACTTCCATACATAGGTCTCACTGTGCCATTATTCTCTCGCAGCCATATGCTTGGACAGTTTGCAGGTTTGTAAAACAGATAGATTGCTGTATTGAATTAGCTAGATGCACAACAGCTATTATATTCCTGGATTTATTTGGTGCATGGCAGCAGTTAGTATCTTTTCCATACACCCCCCAACGGCACCAACTGGAAGTTATGCCGATTCCAAGGAAAGAAAACAACTTGGAGACCAATTAATTTAAAAGCCCCCTCCCGTTTACCTTCTCTAGTTTCCTGTCCTTCGGATGTCTTGAAACCGACAGCAGCAGGTGGATCACCTGCCTTTTTATCATAGCTGCACAGCCTGTGGGTTTGTATGTCGTGAGCTACTGTAGGCTCAGGAAGGCTGGTGCAGAGCACAGGAAGATTAGGGGCAGGAGAGTGTTCCCTAGCTAGTGCTTTGGCATAAGTCAAGTGGATACGGGCAGCCCTGGGCTTTGCTGCCGCTTGGTTGAAACTTTCAGCAGGAGGATCTGTTTTTTTCACACGTGGGGATTCTTGTGCCGAGATCCCCTATTCATTTTGTCGGGTGGTAATAATTCAATTAAGAATTATTAATTATGGTCATAAAAATAATGAACCATAAAAAAAAAAATTTTTATTAAATTTGTCAGAAATTCTTAAAATCATGACCTGTTGAATTGTAGACAACCTAATCGATACAATTCACATCTGAGTCCGACTATTTCCTCAGATAAATAAGTTCTTTTGACGTGAGATGACGTTAATGATAAACATGTAGTTCTGCATTAGGCCGAGTTCACACGAACGTGTGTGACCCGTGCCCGTGTTGCGCCCCGCAAATTTCGGGCCACAATGCACGATCGCCGGCCGTAGGTCAGCCGCATCGGATCGCGGACTATCTAATTAGTCTTAAAATGAAATATCATTTTCTGTGTCTCTTACCAAGTCCTAGTAGGAATCTCACTTCTGCTCCTAGGAAAGCTGGGTGGTCCATCATAGCGCATCTCACCATGGCTTTCATCTTGACAGACCCCTCTAGAGAGCTTTCACTTCCCCCTCTCTCTCTCTCTCTCTTTGTGTGGTTTATGACCACAAACTTATCAGTTAGACACCCCTTCCTAGTTTGGAACTTTCCAATCATTGTCGGATGGGCGTGACTATTGAGAAGAAATTTGACATCATAACCTTACCCAGAATGCACTTTTGCTACAGTTGTAATGTCACCTACTCATACCTAGGTGGCACTGCTGTGTAAGCTATTTGCATCTTAGTATAAAGGGTTAACTTATGTAAGTCTTAATAAAACGTAATCTATACATTTGACCTTAGAAGCTTTAATTCAAAGCTGCAGGGATTAATTCTGACACTTGTAGCAATTAGAGACAGACCTCTAGGCGTCTCTCTGAATGTTTCTCACACTGTTGATCTATGGATCATAATGATATGAATGGCCTTGTTTTCTCACAGAGATATCAGTACCTCCTGTCATACCAAAGATGTGATTGTTACAAAATACACATCTTTACAGACACTCTTTTAGAGACAAATATTCTCCTAATATATACAGTACAAACCAAAAGTTTGGACACACCTTCTCATTCAAAGAGTTTTCTTTATTTTCATGACTATGAAGACATCAAAACTATGAATTAACACATGTGGAATTATATACATTACAAACAAGTGTGAAACAACTGAAAATATGTCGTATTCTAGGTTCTTCAAAGTAGCCACCTTTTGCTTTGATTACTGCTTTGCACACTCTTGGCATTCTCTTGATGAGCTTCAAGAGGTAGTCCCCTGAAATGGTCTTCCAACAGTCTTGAAGGAGTTCCCAGAGATGCTTAGCACTTGTTGGCCCTTTTGCCTTCACTCTGCGGTCCAGCTCACCCCAAACCATCTCGATTGGGTTCAGGTCCGGTGACTGTGGAGGCCAGGTCATCTGGCGCAGCTCCCCATCACTCTCCTTCATGGTCAAATAGCTCTTACTTTCAAAGTTTTCCCAATTTTTCGGCTGACTGTCTGACCTTCATTTCTTAAAGTAATGATGGCCACTCGTTTTTCTTTACTTAGCTGCTTTTTTCTTGCCATAATACAAATTCTAACAGTCTATTCAGTAGGACTATCAGCTGTGTATCCACCTGACTTCTCCTCAACGCAACTGATGGTCCCAACCACATTTTTAAGGCAAGAAATCCCACTTATTAAACCTGACAGGGCACACCTGTGAAGTGAAAACCATTTCAGGGGACTACCTCTTGAAGCTCATAAAGAGAATGCCAAGAGTGTGCAAAGCAGTAATCAAAGCAAAAGGTGGCTACTTTGAAGAACCTAGAATATGACATATTTTCAGTTGTTTCACACTTGTTTGTTATGTATATAATTCCACATGTGTTAATTCATAGTTTTGATGCCTTCAGTGTGAATCTACAATTTTCATAGTCATGAAAATAAAGAAAACTCTTTGAATGAGAAGGTGTGTCCAAACTTTTGGTCTGTACTGTATATAATATACTGGATACATGTTGTCTTCATAACATATAACAATATAATATAAACAAATATATATATATATATATATATATACACTGCTCAAAAAAATAAAGGGAACACTTAAACAACACAATGTAACTCCAAGTCAATCACACTTCTGTGAAATCAAACTGTCCACTTAGGAAGCAACACTGAGTGACAATCAATTTCACATGCTGCTGTGCAAATGGGATAGACAACAGGTGGAAATTATAGGCAATTAGCAAGACACCCCCAATAAAGGAGTGGTTCTGCAGGTGGTGACCACAGACCTCTTCTCAGTTCCTATGCTTCCTGGCTGATGTTTTGGTCACTTTTGAATGCTGGCGGTGCTTTCACTCTAGTGGTAGCATGAGACGGAGTCTACAACCCACACAAGTGGCTCAGGTAGTGCAGCTTATCCAGGATGGCACATCAATGCGAGCTGTGGCAAGAAGGTTTGCTGTGTCTGTCAGTGTAGTGTCCAGAGCATGGAGGCGCTACCAGGAGACAGGCCAGTACATCAGGAGACGTGGAGGAGGCCGTAGGAGGGCAACAACCCAGCAGCAGGACCGCTACCTCCGCCTTTGTGCAAGGAGGAACAGGAGGAGCACTGCCAGAGCCCTGCAAAATGACCTCCAGCAGGCCACAAATGTGCATGTGTCTGCTCAAACGGTCAGAAACAGACTCCGTGAGGGTGATATGAGGGCCCGACGTCCACAGGTAGGGGTTGTGCTTACAGCCCAACACCATGCAGGACGTTTGGCATTTGCCAGAGAACACCAAGATTGGCAAATTCGCCACTGGCGCCCTGTGCTCTTCACAGGTGAAAGCAGGTTCACATTGAGCACATGTGACAGACGTGACAGAGTCTGGAGACACTGTGGAGAACGTTCTGCTGCCTGCAACATCCTCCAGCATGACTGGTTTGGCATTGGGTCAGTAATGGTGTGGGGTGTCATTTCTTTGGAGGGCCGCACAGCCCTCCATGTGCTCGCCAGAGGTAGCCTGACTGCCATTAGGTACCGAGATGAGATCCTCAGACCCCTTGTGAGACCATATGCTGGTGCGGTTGGCCCTGGGTTCCTCCTAATGCAAGACAATGCTAGACCTCATGTGGCTGGAGTGTGTCAGCAGTTCCTGCAAGACGAAGGCATTGATGCTATGGACTGGCCCGCCCGTTCCCCAGACCTGAATCCAATTGAGCACATCTGGGACATCATGTCTCGCTGTATCCACTAACGTCACGTTGCACCACAGACTGTCCAGGAGTTGGCAGATGCTTTAGTCCAGGTCTGGGAGGAGATCCCTCAGGAGACCGTCCGCCACCTCATCAGGAGCATGCACAGGAGTTGTAGGGAGGTCATACACACACTACTGAGCCTCATTTTGACTTGTTTTAAGGACATTACATCAAAGTTGGATCAGCCTGTAGTGTGTTTTTCCACTTTAATTTTGAGTGTGACTCCAAATCCAGACCTCCATGGGTTGAAAAATTTGATTTCCATTTTTTAATTTTTGTGTGATTTTGTTGTCAGCACATTCAACTATGTAAAGAACAAAGTATTTCAGAAGAATATTTAATTAATTCAGATCTAGGATGTGTTATTTTTGTGTTCCCTTTATTTTTTTGAGCAGTGTATATATGTCCTACTGATTGTCTTATGCTAAGGACTAAGGCTCATTAAATGAATACATGAATATTATATATTTTGCTTCATTAATAAATGCCTAATTGTATAGGTAATTATCACCAGCTGCATAGAGCTTATCTTTATCTCCCGTCATAAATTTATAAGTAGGGAAGGAGGCCTCTTCTCAGACTGGTACATTCATGAGAAGAATAACACTAGAGAGTAGAAACCTTTTGTGTGACCTTACTTCGGCCTACTCAAGACATACAAAATTTTAACTATAGTCGAGCATGGCTCTTAAATGCAATGAACATCCATCTTGTCTAGAATAATTGGATATCCATGCATATACCTATGAAAAGGCACAACAATTTCTTGCCAGCATTCCATTCTATCCCCATGTGGAGTGCGTCGGTGTGTGCGTCATGACATAACGGTCATGTGACGTACAGGAACTGGGAAGTCGGTGGAAGACATGCTGGGCATAAAGCAGGGGAGATGAAGAGCTCATTGGTGGCCTGCAAGTTGGCCTTTTTGGCAACAGTCGTCATGTCTCTCCCCTCTGATGTAGACCTTGCCAGGAAGAACGTTTATCCTCCTAGGGCCCTCGGCCCAGTAAGCCTTCTCCTCCTCCTCTTTGTTTATTATGACTTTCGCACTGGGTGAAAGTAGTGTTGGTCAGAGGCAGATACTTATTTTTTTTTGCAGTCCTTGGTGGAGGTTTTCATCTCTGTTCTGATTCCTAGCAGCTGCTTAGGAAGTATTACCTGTCTTTTAGTGCAAAGCTGCCTGTAAATTGGGAGTACCTTCACTGAAGAGCAAAAAATGTTCTCTATGTAGGAACCTATTGGCGTCATCCTAAAAGAAGCAGTCATGTGCAAAATGTACAGAGAAAGTGTTTTTGGAAGAATCTCCCTCTATGATTGAGAACCTTTGTTCTCTGATTAAGGAAGTAGTAAGCTCAGCAATAGATGCCAAGCTATCTGGGTTGTTACAGAAACAGTCTACCGCAAAAGAGGAGCCTCAAATCTTAGTAGATGAGGACTAAGAGTTAGATGAAGGTGAAATCTCCTATGATTCTGATTCTGCCTCCTCTTAACATGACTCAGGACAACCACTGTGTACAGTAAAGGAGACTGAATCCCTTTTTAAAACAATGTGTGCTACCATTAATATTGAAGAAGTCAAGGAGATGCATTCAGTTCAGGATTAGTTCAGAGGTCTTGGGGATAAGAAGAGAAGAGTCTTCCCTGTGCATGAGTATTAAAAAATGAATCACTAATGAATGGAAAGATCCTGAAAAGAGAGCCAGGGTATCAAAAATCCATCCAAGATTCTAGTTTATAGGATAAGACCTCTAGAGTGGATGTGCCAGTGGCAAGTACCTAAAAAAAAAATTCCTCATTGCCATTTGAAGATGTGAGTTTACTGAGAGAACCCATGGACTAGAAGTGTGAATTCATCCTTAAAAAATCCTGGGAATCAAAAACGGCTATATTAAGACCAGGAATTGCTACGACTTAGGCCCCATTCACACGTCCGTATTTTACCTTTCCAGAATTGTCGTAAGTTTTTTGTGGATCCGTGTTTCCGCAAATAACTTCCTTTTTTTTACTAATGTACATCCGCATCCGTTCCGTGTTTCGCAAAAAAAAAGATAGGATGAATAGATGTTGCTAGGGTACCAAAAAAAATTAAGTTTTTAGTTAGATCCCCTGTTATTTCAGTTAGGGACTCGCAAGAGGATGAGGACCCTTGACGTGTAACACAGACCGTGAGATACCGTCCTGAATTCCTGCTGAGTGCAGGAGCGCACGGCGTCATTGGTTACTATGATGCCGTGTGCTTCGTGCTACCGCTGCTGTACACTAAGGCCTCCTGCACACAACAGGAAATCAGGTCAGTAACTCACGGTCTGTGTTACACGGATGTGTGCATTCAGCAGACAGCCCCCCTTGATGCTCTCCCTTGCCGTGCGCTAGAACATGCATTGAAAGGGCTATTTAGTTAAAACAACACACTGCCGAGCAGATGCTTCTGGCAAGCAGTGTGTTTGGAGACATCACCGGCTCTGATGGGCCGGCTTCTGCGCTGCCCTAGCCTTTTTAGCTAGTTCAGCGCAAAAGCCCACACATTAGTGCAGGTGATGTCACCAAACACACTGCTTGCCAGAAGCATCTGCCCGGCAGTGTGTAGCCCTTTCCATGTGTGATCAAGCAAATATGGGGGGGGCTGCCTGGGTGAAAATATGGTTATGTCCAGTTTTAGCTCTGAACCTAAAATCTAAAACTGGAGGGTACATAATAACTTTTATTGTTTACTCAAGCTCAATGCTGCTAAAGGATTGGTGTGATAAACAAAATAGAAGTCATTATGTACTGTATCATCAAAAAGATGATTCTTCTTTGTGCGGCCGTTCCGTGTTTTGAGGACCACAATTTGCTGTCCCCAATGCACGGGCAACGTCCATGCAGCGATGGGAATGGATCAAAACCCATTAAAATTCAATGGCTCTGTGATCCTTTTGAACCGCAAATAAATGGAACATTTTATATTTTTTGCGGTGTGGAGGCACAGACAGTTACTCCGTAGTGCTTACGTGGGCTTCCGAACTGTGCTTCCATTCCGCACAGCACCGCATCTTCAGGATGTGGACCCATTCTAAAGAATGGGACTGCATCTGTGATACGGCGTACACATGGCCGGTGACTGCATATTGTGGACCTGCTGTTTTCGGCCCACAATACAGCCACGGGCATGTGCATGTAGTCTTATAGTAATGGGAAAAAATATGTATTGAATTTTTTTTTTAATAATAATGACCTAAATATATTATAGATCATCATTATAAAAAAAATTAAAATGTAATAGAACATTTTTGAAAATATAAAAGACATACTCAATAGTAACAGTATAACAATGTTTTATTATTACAAAAAATAAAATAATAAAAAATTCTAATAATTCCCTTGAAAAAGGGCCAAGGGTGTGCATTATTGGGGGGTCAGGTCTATTGAGACGGGAAGGAGGGGTGATGAAGTTAAGTCTTTTATCTCTACAATTTTCCAAAAAGTGAAGGACATCTTGTGGCTCCTAAGGCCCAGCAAATTCGTCTATCACCATGGCCAACGCAGTAAGGCATCGTGTTTGCCGTTCATCTGGCACACGACGCATGGAAGGAGCTAGCCCTTTTAGAGCTATCTCTTCCTTCGCGTCTGTTCGGTTCCGATTTTAGATATTCGAGCACCATTGAATCAACATGTGCTCGAAGATCTACATTAGAAGCGATCAGCGGACGTTGGTGTCGTCTGTCAGATGAAGGGCAAACAGGAGCAGGAACAACTGGGTCCTTTCTGCGGTGGCCATAGTGACATTTTCGATTACAGGACCTTGTTCTGTCAGCTCTAAAGGTAGGAGCGGTTCTGTGGTTGAAGATCCTCCAGCCGTATTCTCCTGAGTATCTTCCTCCTGTGTTTCACTCATTGGAGGTCTTGATCCGGACTCCTCAATTGCCAGATTATCAATAGTTCTGTAAAATAAAGTTCTAATTAAATTATAATAATTTAAAATATATAAAAAATATATTATATTACCATATAAAAAATTTACTTACGGTCTTAGTTCCAGAATCGGTTTCAAGAAGTTCAGATACTTGGTATACATATATGTTTTTTTTTTTTAGTGATCCATCACCACTTTTCTGTTCGGCATTTACTTTGCGGCGATATTGGTCACGGCACGTATTCCACCGCTTTTTTATCTGCTGAACTGAAAAGACAATAATATTTTATAAATTTATATAATTAATTTATTATACAAACAGGTTATCCCATCTTAGACAATGGGGGCATATCACTAGGATATGCCCCCATAGTCTAATAGGTGCGGGTCCCACCTCTGGGACCCGCACCTACAAGGAGAACGGAGTGGAGAAAGTTGAGGAGGGCGCATTGCGCATGCGCAGCCCCCCTCCATTCATTTCTATGGAGCCGCAGAAAATAGGCGAGCGCTGACTCGGCTATTTCAGTCGGCCCCATAGAAATGAATGGTAGCAGTGGCTGCGCATGCGCGGTGTGCTCCCATTCACTTCAATGGGAGAGGTGGGGAGCTGTGCCTGGTGGTGGACGGTCCCCTGGAAACCCGGGGTCCTCCAGCCACAACTCTCCCCGGCTCCGTTCTCCTTGTATGTGCAGGTCCCACAGGTGGGACCCGCACCTATCAGACAATGTCTAAGATGGGATAACCCCTTTAAATAGGATCTTTCATCTGTTTATCCCTAGTCTAATTAGGCTCTCAACTTATAGGCCGTTTGTCCGCTGTTGTTCCCCGTTGATTTCGGCGCCTTAAATTCTCCCTGGCTATGAGCGGTGCGCTCTGATTGGATGCTCTCACAGCCAGGGAGAAGAGAACCGCTCCAGTCTCCGACTAGTATAACCAAGTCGGCTAATTCGAATATAAGGCGCCGAAATCAACAGGGGACAACAGCGGACGAACGGGGGTGGTGGTCTTTTAAAAAAAAAAAAAAAAATATGCAATGACATCAGTGGAGGCCGCCAAATAAGGCAAGACCCTAATTAGACTAGAGTTAAACAGATGAAAGGTCCTCTTTAAATAAAAACTACAAGACATATTTAGAATTATAGCACAAACGTGTGCCGGCCGTTCTGTGCATTGGGGACCGCAATTGCAGCTGCTACAGACGGATCCAGACCCATTCAACTTGAATGGGTCCGTGATCCGTCCGTTCCGCGGAGGCACGGCCACAGACACCACGGAAGCACTCTGTAGTGCTTCTGTGGGGTTCTGCTCGGTGCTTCCACACCACATCTCCCAGATCTCGGACCCATTGAAGTGAGTGGGTCTGCGATCCGTGATGCGGGCTGCTCACGGCAGGTGCCCATGTATACGAGCCGCAATATGACTATGTCTGGGGCCCTGTCGTGCGAATGAGCGTGTATACTATAATAAATATATTTAAATACTCATTTTTTCTTTCTTCTGGCTTGATGCTGAAGACCACAATGACGGGACTAGCTCTTTTGCTATATCTTCCCACCCACGGTCTTTTTTCAGACGGTCAAGATATTCTTCACAGCGGGTGTCCCATAGAGGAGGGTGCTCCTGGATCATTAAAATCAATTTCTCTACGTCATAGGAAGCCATCTTTTCACTAGTGTAGTCTTGTCTCCTCTTTCTTCACTGCTTTCCCAAGTTCTTAAAGGGAACCTGTCACCAAAAAATCGCTTATTAAGCTGTTCAGAGTACCTTATAGTGCTACATAGTAGTGTCCTATTGCACTTTTTCTTCGTTTTCCAGCATTTAGCCTCATTGAGAAATCGATGTTTTATTCAGCTGCTGCCCCGTGCTTCAAGTCAGGCTTGAAGTCAAGGGGGCAGCGGCCTAGTCGTCTCTAATCCTGCTCTCCCCGCCTCCCGCCGCCTTGATTGACATGCTGCATCTCAGTGCCGGGACCGCGCTCTCAGCCCGCATGCGCAGTAAAGGGCTGCTGTAGCGCGATCCCGGCTCCGGCTCGTACACTCAGCCGGCTTCAGTCTCGCTACAGCGCCTGCGCCCGCCAGCCTTACATACTAGTGATTTGTAAAGTGGTAGGACTATGTTCTCATCACGGGCATCTATGCCCCTTTTAATGCAACCCATTATCTTGTTGGCCTTGGCAGCAGCTGCCTGACACTGGTTTCTACAGCTTAGTTTGCTGTTCACTAAAATTTCCAAAAGTCCTTTTCCATGTCAGTGTTACCCAGTGTTTTACCATTTAGTATGTACTGGTGACCTGTATTTTTCCTTCCCATGTGCATAATAACCTTACATTTATCAGTGTTAACCCCTTCACGCATTATGACGTACAGGTACGTCATTGCGTGACAGGGGATGTATGGAGCGGGCCTCTGCAGTGAGCCCGATCCATACGCACGATCTGCCGGCTGTATGTGCAGGAAGCGGAGATCGCGCCGCCCCTGCCATTCAACCCCTCAGGTGCCGCGATCAAGGCTGATCGCGGCACCTGTGACGTGATGCGCCTTCCTTCCGATCGGAGCCCCAGCAGGGAAATCGCGGGGCTCCGATTGGTTGCCATGGCAGCCTGGACGCTGCTGAAGCGATCCAGTCCTGCCATGGCTTTCTCCATACTGAGCTATGCACAAGGCATAGCGCAGAATGGAGTGTGTAAAAATCCTATTCACCATAATAGTTCTCTATTATGGTGAATAGGAGAGGGGATCAAAAGATCCCATGTACGAGGCCCCTATGGGGGCTAATTGCTGTAAAAACTAAAGTTAAATAAAGTTTAAAAAAAACACCACTATATTAAAAGTTTTAATCACCACCCTTTCCCAATTTTACATATAAAACTACATAAACAATAAAAAAAAAAAACATATTGGGTATCGCTGCGTCCGAAAATGTCTGAACTATTAAAATATTTTTTTAAAATTCTTGTGCGGTGAACGCAGTAACCGAAAAAAAAAAGATAAACACACGATTTGCAATTTTTTTGTCATTTTGTCCCAAAAAACATTTGAATAACTGTCATCAAAACGTTGTATGTACTATAAAAATGGCATCAATGAAAAGTACAGTTTGTTACACAAAAGCCCTTATAAAGCTCTGTAGACCGCAATATAAAAAAGTTATGGCTGTCAGAATATAGCGATGCAAAGAAAACTTAGATTTTTATGAAGATTTAATTTTTTTTTAAAGTAGTAAAACAAAAAGAAAATGTTCAAGTTTGGTATCGCAGCATTCGTATTGAGCCGCAGAATAAGAATGTCAGGTTATTTTTAGTGCATAGTGAACGCTGTGATGTCAAAACCCCAAAAACCTTGGTGGAATTTTGTGGTTTTTTTTTTATTTTGTCACGCTAATAATTTTTTTCCTTTTTTCTAATACAAAATATGGTAAATTAAATGGTGGCATTAAAAAAGGCATCTTGTCCCGCAAAATATAAGCTCTCATATAGCTATGTGAACGGAACAATTAAAAAGTTATGGCTTTTGAAACATGAAGAGGACAGATCAAAAATGTAAAAATGAAAATAGGCCTGGTCTTGAAGGGGTTAAACCTCATCTGCCACTTCTCTGCCCAAGCCTCCAATCTATCCAAATCCATCTGTAGTAGTATATTGTCCTCTTCCATGTTAATTACTTTACACAGTTTAGTGTCATCTGCAGAAATTGATATTTTACTGTGCAAGCCTTCTACAAGAGCATTAATAAATATAATGAAGAGAATAGGGCCCAATACTGATTCTTGTGGTACCCCACTAGTGACAGTGACCCAATCCGAGTGTGTACCATTAATAACCATCCTCTGTTTTCTATCATTGAGCCAGTTACTTACCCACAGACATTTTCCCCCAGTCCAAGCATTCTCATTTTATATACTAACCCTTTATGTGGTACAGTGTCAAATGCTTTGGAGAAGTCCATATATATATATATATACGACATCCATTGATTTGCCGTGGTCAAGTCTAGAACTTACCTCCTGTGTGTATGGAAATTAAAGCTATTAGAAGAATTTTGAGCTTTATTCACTTTTTTAACCCTTTAAGGACCCATGACGTAGCTGTACATCATGGGTCCGATCCCTAAACATGGCGCAGCGGGCGCCTTAGCTGCAGGGTTTCTGCTATTTTAAATGGCAAAGACCTGCGGCACATGTATGCGATCAGCCATAAGGCTCATCGCATACATCTTAACCTTCAGATGCCATGGTCAAATGTGACCGCGGCATTTGCACAGACCGGGACCGGAAGTCGTGCGCTTCCGGTCCGGTAACAGCTTTCCCCGGCTGAGATCGGGGAACCTGTTACCTTGCGCTAATTGACCGAAGCCTCAAGCAGGGTGACTTAAAAAAAGTTTTTTCAAATATAAAAAAAATAAAAAACCTAAAAGTTCAAATCACCCCCCTTGCCTTAAAATAAAAATACTTAACAATAAAGTAAATATAAACAATAAAATAAATATATATCATGGGCATCGCCGCATGCGAAAATGCCGATACTATTAAAATATAACAATATTAATGGCATACGGCAAATGGTGTAGCCGTAAAAAAAATAAAAACAGACAATTTGCAATTTTTTTGTCACTTCAACTACCCAATAATTTTTTAATAAAAAGTGATCAAATAAAAATTGGTTTCACTGAAAAGAACAGATTGTCCCGCAAAAAATGGAGCACAGCCCCATACACATAGCTACAAAAAAGTTATAGGGTTCAGAATATCATTATGAAAAAAAAAAACATTTTCCCTCAAAGGTTTTAATTTTGTTTTCCGTATAAAAACACAAGAAACATTATACAAGTGTGGTATCGTTGGAACCGTACTGACCTGGAGAATGAAGAGAACATGTAAATTTTACTGCATAGTGTACAGTGTAAAAAAAAAAAAAAAAAAAAAACTTTATCAGAATTGCATTTTTTCCCAATTCTACCCCATTTAGAATTTCTTTCCTGCTCCCTACTACATGGTATGCAACTGTAAATAGTGCCATTAGAAAGTAAAACTTGTCCCGAAAAAATAAGCCTTCAAAGCTATATGAATGGAAAAATAAAAAAGTTAGGACTATGGGAAGGTATATAGAAGATATATAGATACATTTTTGTTCTGCATCAAATCTGTGTCCTAGGTTACTAACTGGAGAAGGTAAAAGGGAGGGGGCTTTTAAATTAATTGGTCTACAAGTTGTTTCCTGTCCATGGAAGGCAGGATAACCTGCAGCTGGTGCCGTTGTGGAGGCTATATGGAGAATGCAATTGCCGGTAAGAGTACGTTTTCATTTTTCCTGCCTGCACGTTCATTTGCTATCATCCCCTGATGAAACTAGACGCTACAGTCTATGTCTCCCCTTTTGTTTTGTTTAATTGGTGCGTGGTTATACCTCGGGCTAGTTGGTGTATAGGTATGATCCAGAGAGGTTGCTCTTTTTAGAGTGGGTGCTCCGCCAACCTAGACATTATATGCCAGGCCATACCAAGGAAGAGTGAACCAGGGAAAGAAAACCAACCTTGCCCATATCAGTTTCTGAGCTATGCCCGCACCTCCTAAAACCTGAACCTTATCAAATGGCCTTTTTATACCTTTGTGCACTGGTTATGTTTATTCATCTTTATTCACTGTGGATTTGAGGACCTTATACACTGGGGTCAATCCACTTATGTGTTAGTTTATGATAGCACAATTGTTATTCATGGATTTTAGCTTTTGATCATTGTTTTAACTCCTTAAGGACCGGGCTCATTTTCACCCCCTTAGGACCAGGCCATTTTTTGCAAATCTGACCAGTGTCACTTTATGTGGTAACTTTAAAATGCTTAGACTTATCAAGGCCATTGTTTTTTCGTCACATATTGTACTTCATGACACTGGTAAAATGGAGTAAAAAAAAAACATTTTTATTTATAAAAAATACCAAATTTGCCCAAAAATTAGAAAAATTTGCAAATTTCCAAGTTTCAATTTCTCTACTTCTATAATACTTATTAATACCTACAAAAATATTTATTACTTTACATTTCCCATATGTGTACTTCATGTTAGGATCATTTTGGGAATGACATTTTATTTTTGGGGGACGTTACAAGGATTAGAAGTTTAGAAGTTCAAAAACCAACTTTTTAAGGACCAGTTCAGGTCTGAAGTCACTTTGTGAGGCTTACATAATAGAAACCACCCAAAAATGACCCCATTCTAGAAACTACACCCCTCAAGGTATTCAAAACTGATTTTACAAACGTTGTTAACTCTTTATGTGTTCAACAAGAATGTAATGGAAAATAGAGATACAATTTCTAAATTTCACTTTTTTGGCAGATTTTCCATTTATTTTATTTTTTCCAGTTACAAAGCAAGGGTTAACAGCCAAACAAAACTCAATATTTATGGCCCTGATTCTTTAGTTTATATAAATACCCCATATCTGGTCGTAAACTGCTATACGGGCACACGGCAGGGCGCAGAAGGAAAGGAATGCCATACGATTTTTGGAAGGCAGATTTTGCTGGACTGTTTTTTTTGACACCATGTCCCATTTGAAGCCCCCCTGATGCACCCCTAGAGTAGAAACTCCATAAAAGTGACCACATCTAAAAAACTAAAGCCCTCAAGGTATTCAAAACTGATTTTACAAACGTCGTTAACTCTTTAGGTGTTCCACAAGAATTAATGGAAAATAGATACAATTTCAAAATTTAACTTTTTAGGCAGATTTTCCATTTTAATATTTTTTTTCCAGTTACTAAGCAAGGATTAACAGCCAAAAAAACATCAAGATTTATGGCCCTGATTCTGGAGTTTACATAAACACCCCATATGTGGTCGTAAATGCCATAAGGTTTTTGGAAGGCAGATTTTGCTGGACTTGTTTTTTGACACCATGTCCCATTTGAAGCCCCCCTGATGCACCCCTCCAAAAAAGTGACCCCATTTTAGAAACTAAGGGATAGGGTGGAAGTTTTGTTGGTACTAGTTTAGGGTACATATGATTTTTGGTTGCTCTATATTACACTTTTTGTGAGGCAAGGTAACAAGAAATAGCTGTTTTGGCATCGTTTTTCAATTTTTTTTTATTTACAACATTCATCTGACAGGTTAGATCATGAGGTATTTTTATAGAGCAGGTTGTCATGGACGCGACCATACCTAATATGTATAATTTTTTTTATTTATGTAAGTTCTACACAATGATTTCATTTTTGAAACAAAAAAAAAATCATGTTTTAGTGTCTCCATAGTCTGAGAGCCATAGTTTTTTGAGTTTTTGGCCGATTATCTTAGGTAGGGTCTCATTTTTTGCGGGAGGAGATGACGGTTTGATTGGCACTATTTTGGTGGGCAAACGCCTTTTTGATCGGTTGCTTTTGTACTTTTTGTGATGTAAGGTGACAAAAAAATGGTAAATTTAGCACAGTTTTTATTTTTTACGGTGTTCATCTGAGGGGTTAGGTCATGTGATATGTTTATAGAATCGGTCGATACAGACTATGTCTACTTCTTATTTTTTTGGGGGGGACTTTATTTTTTCAACTTTTTTTTCACTATATTTTTTGTCCCATTTTGGGACTTCAACTTTTGGGGGTCTAATCATTTACAATGCATTCCCATACTTCTGTATTGGAATGCATTGGCTGTATGAGTAATACTGTGTGTATTACTCATACAGCTTCTGGCCTGTGAGATCCAGGGGGCTGGATCTCACAGGCACGTCACAGGAAGGCAGCGCCGATGCCTCAGGAAGGCATAGCGCTGCCTTCCATGCCATCGGGTTCCCTCTACAGCCCCACGGGGACCCGATGGCACCACCGCCGCCCGCAACATGAAAAGCCGCAAACCGCAGGTCTGAATTGACCTGTGGTTTGTGGCGATCGCTGACACGAGTGGGTCACGGGACCCCCCCCCCACCCCCGCGCATTTAGCCAAGGTGCCTTCTCAACCATTTGAGCAGGCACCTCGTTCCGATCACCGCCCGTGTCCTTAAGTACCAGGACACAAGGATTAATGGCGATAAGTATTTATGTATATGCCGTATGGATAGTGGTGCACCTCTAATAGAGGCAAACCATGCAACTGTTATATGGCTCGAGGAGGGAGGGGGCCTGGCCCGGCAGGAAAGCCCCACCCCCTATTACACTTGCATAGCTAGCTGTGCAGAAGGACCTACGATTATGTCAGCAGCATGTGATCAGGGCAGCCATACAGATTACAGTCGGCGCCACCAGTAAGGCGACTTAGGCAGTCGCCTAGGGCGCCATTTAGCAGGGGGCACCCGTTGCGGTGTAAAAATAATAATAATAATAAGTTGGTTATATAAATTCGGCCGGCCGGCGGCGCCCCTCATGCTGCGCCTCCTGAGCGGCTGAGCGCTTGCCGCTCTAAAGAATCTCCGGCCGCCGCCTGCTGTCATGCTGTGTCTGCTCTAATGTAGCATAGACGAGCTCTGTTCGGTCCGCGGTACAGGAGCTTTTGTTTCCTGTACCCGGCCGGACTGACAGGAAGTGCTCACTTAGTGTGCACTTCCTTTCAGTCCGGCCGGGTACAGGAAACAAATGCTCCTGTACCGCGGACCGAACAGAGCTCGGCCATGCTACACTAGAGGTGACGGGGGGCTGGAATGAGAGTGACAAGGGGGGGGGTTGGAATGAGAGTGACAAGGGAGGGGTGGGGCTGGAATGAGAGTGACAAGGGAGGGGGGGGCTGGAATGAGAGTGACAGGGGGGGGGGGGTAGAATGAGAGTGACAAGGGAGGGGGGTAGAATGAGAGTGACAAGGGAGGGGGGGAATGAGAGTGACAAGGGAGGGGGTGGAGAGAGTGACAAGGGAGGGAGGGTCGGGAGAGAGTGACAAGGGAGTACCAAGAGCCAGACTGCAGCCAGAGACCAGATCATCTTATTGTCCTGGTGGTAAGTAGACAATGCAATATGTTTATTATGTAATTGTTTAGTTATTAATACTACATTGGAAACTAATTTACCTCACATTTAGGGTCCATTCACACATCCATGTGTGTTTTGCGGATCCACAAAACACGGACAGCGGCAATGTGCGTTCCGCATTTTGCGGGCACTAAGAGAATATGCATGTTCTATTTTTTTTCAGGATCGGAATTGCGGAATTACATAGAAATGTATGGGTCCGCAATTCCATTCCGCAAAAAGAGACAGCTACAAGAAGCTGGATTAACCCTAAGGGAAACATAGCAGTTCTTTTAATTTAAAAGCTGAGAAAGGGGTGGAACATATGTGATAGAAACATAGAAACATAGAATGTGTCGGCAGATAAGAACCATTTGGCCCATCTAGTCTGCCCAATATACTGAATACTATGGATAGCCCCCGGCCCTATCTTATATGAAGGATGGCCTTATGCCTATCCCATGCATGCTTAAACCCCTTCACTGTATTTGCAGCTACCACTTCTGCAGGAAGGCTATTCCATGCATCCACTACTCTCTCAGTAAAGTAATACTTCCTTATATTACTTTTAAACCTTTGCCCCTCTAATTTAAAACTGTGTCCTCTTGTGGTAGTTTTTCTTCTTTTAAATATGCTCTCTTCCTTTACCGAGTTGATTCCCTTTATGTATTTAAAAGTTTCTATCATATCCCCTCTGTCTCTTCTTTCTTCCAAGCTATACATATTAAGGTCCTTTAACCTTTCCTGGTAAGTTTTATCCTGCAATCCATGTACTAGTTTAGTAGCTCTTCTCTGAACTCTCTCTAGAGTATCTATATCCTTCTGGAGATATGGCCTCCAGTACTGCGCACAATACTCCAAGTGAGGTCTCACCAGTGTTCTGTACAGCGGCATAAGCACTTTACTCTTTCTACTGCTTATACCTCTCCCTATACATCCAAGCATTCTGCTGGCATTTCGTGCTGCTCTATTACATTGTCTTCCCACCTTTAAGTCTTCTGAAATAATTACTCCTAAATCCCTTTCCTCAGATACTGAGGTCAGGACTGTGTCAAATATTCTATATTCTGCCCTTGGGTTTTTACGCCCCAGGTGCATTATCTTGCACTTATCCACATTAAATTTCAGTTTCCAGAGTTCTGACCATTCTTCTAGTTTTCCTAAATCCTTTTCCATTTGGCGTTTCCCTCCAGGAACATCAACCCTGTTACATATCTTTGTGTCATCAGCAAAAAGACAAACCTTACCAGCGAGGCCTTTTGCAATATCACTTATGAAGATATTAAACAAAATCGGTCCCAGTACAGATCCCTGTGGAACCCCACTGGTAACATTACCTTGTTTTGAATGTTCTCCATTGACTACAACCCTCTGTTGTCTGTCACTCAGCCACTGCCTAATCCACTCAACAATATGGGAGTCCATGCTCAATGACTGCAGTTTATTGATAAGTCTTCTATGTGGGACAGTGTCAAAAGCCTTACTAAAATCTAGATATGCGATGTCTACTGCACCTCCACCGTCTATTATTTTATTCACCCAGTCAAAAAAATCTATAAGATTTGTTTGACATGATCTCCCTGAACTAAACCCATGTTGTTTTTCATCTTGCAATCCATGGGATTTTAGATGTTCCACAATCCTATCCTTTAATAGGGTTTCCATTAATTTGCCTACTATTGATGTCAGACTCACTGGTCTATAGTTGCTCGATTCCTCCCTACTACCTTTCTTGTGAATGGGCACGACATTTGCCAATTTCCAATCTTCCGGGACGACTCCTGTTACTAATGATTGGTTAAATAAATCTGTTAACGGTTTTGCCAGCTCACCACTAAGCTCTTTTAATAATTTTGGGTGTATCTCATCAGGCCCCTGTGACTTATCTGTCTTCACCTTAGACAGCAAACTTAGAACATCTTCCTCTGTAAAGATACATGCATCAAACGATTTAATAGTCATTCTTTCTAGTGGAGGTCCTTCTCCTTTTTCTTTTGTAAAAACTGAACAGAAGTATTCATTAAGGCAGTCGGCTAGCCCTTTATTCTCTTCTACATACCTTCCGTCCTTTGTTTTTAATTTAGTTATTCCTTGTTTTAATTTCCTTTTTTCATTTATATATCTGAAGAATGTCTTATCCCCTTTTTTCATAGACTGAGCTAGTTTTTCTTCTGCCTGCGCTTTAGAAGTTCTTATAACTTGCTTGGCCTCTCTCTGCCTAATCTTGTAGATTTCCTTATCTTCATTGCTCTGGGTTTTTTTATAATTACAAAATGCTAGCTTTTTATTTTTAATGATTTGGGCCACTTCTGCTGAGTACCACATTGGTCTCCTCCTTTTTTTGCTTTTACTGACAAGTCTAATGCAATTTTCTGTTGCCTTCAATAATGCACCTTTTAAGTAGTCCCATTTCTCCTGGACTCCATGTAATCCGTTCCAGTCTGATAAGGACTCATTTATGACTAATTTCATTTTTGAAAAGTCTGTTTTTCTAAAATCTAAAACTTTTGTTTTTGTGTGGTGGGACTCTTTCACAGTTCTTATATTAAACCACACTGACTGGTGATCACTAGATCCCAAGGTTTCGCCTACAATGACATCATATACCGAATCCCCGTTTGTGAATACCAAATCCAAAATGGCCTCCCTCCGGGTTGGCTCCTCAACCACTTGTTGTAGAGATAACCCCAGTAGGGAATTTAGAATATCTGTACTCCTGGTAGAACTTGCTATTTTGGTTTTCCAGTTTATATCTGATGTCATAATATGGGCAGATCATCTGATAAGGGGGGGGGCGGCCATTTTTTTCTTGCCTAGGGCGGCAAAAATTCTTGCACCGACCCTGATTAGAGTCAGTAGTTTTACAGCTGAAGGGCCTGTAACAATGTCATTGTCATGTGACCGGGGCAGGGAGATGAATATCAGCTGTGGAGAGGAAAATGTAGTGAAACTACATGGAGAGGAGCTTCTGTGTGTATCTGGAGGAGAGGTGAGTGTATTCAAAGGAGAGATGAAAGGAGACAGCGGCACTCACCAATTCCAAGATAAAACGTCCAGTTTATTATGCTTCCATAAAATAGGGTACAGGCAGGTCTGTGCACATAGATCAAATGAAGGTACAGCCGTTTCACGCTAGATGCGCTTCATCATGCCTGTATCTTGAGGAGAGGTGAGTGGTGTCCTGGGATTGCCGATAACATCCTAATACTGGGAGTTGTTTTGTCCTACTGTATCCCCCTCCATGATGTTCACTGATACCCTACAGTAACAGTCTGGGCAGGTTGGGAGTTGTATTTCTCTCCTCTTATAGTATCCACTGATGCTGTATAATAACAGTCTGGTAATGCTGGGGGTTGTAGTTCTCTCCTCTTATACCCTCTCCTGTGGTGTCAACTTGTGTTGCATAATAACAGCCTGGACATGCTAGGGTTGTAGTCCTCACCTCTTTTACCCTTCCATATATTTTGACCACTAATTTTCACCTGTTTTACACTGCCAGAAGTAGTTCCCGCAAACTGTTCAAGCAGAGAACAGTCTGCCAGATCTCTCTGGATCTGGGATAGCTAGAAGTTATCGGAGTGCCCACTGTCCCCATCATACCTGGAACTACAGCCGGCAGTGTGAAACAGGCCTAAGCTGGTTATGATGAGACTTGTAGTTTTCTTATCACTATTATAATGTTCTGCAGCAGCTGAGGTGTATATTAGGCTTTGTTCACATCTGCGCTAGTGATGTTCGCTGTTCTGCTCTGTCCTAGGAGCACAACAACGAAAATCATGATAGTGCCAGATCTGGCGCATCTGGACATGGGGGTCCAATTCATGGAGCCCAGTTATTTTTATTTACACCCCTGCATATGAACCTGACAATTACATGGTCCTACACTAACTCACTTTATAAAAAGTTTTACATGACAGTGTTTTCCCAGAAATTGGCAGTCGGTGCTGATCCATCATCCATCATTACAGTTATGTATTGCAATCTATAAGTCATTGCTGTGGGTAAAAAGATAACTTATGTTTTCCCCATACATTATTGTTCTGTTGACACAGATTGGTAGACTAATTCTTGTTGTTTGCCTTACTTAATACTTAAGTATTGCTGCATAGACATGCAGTTCTGTTTTCACACTTCAGGACAGCTGGCATTTGTAGGGGCGGTGACAGACACCAAATTGACTGACAAAAAGAGGTCCCTATAGGGTAAAGCCCATGTGGATTTTTACAAAAACTGAATGAGAGGGTTGATAACCCAAAAAATAGTTCCAGTACATGGTCACTCTTATTGAGATAAAATTTAACTTTTACTATTTATGCTAAAAGAAAATACAAGTCTGATCCATTAAAACTATTGGTGTGCTGCTGTCACTCTATTATGTTATGGTGTACAGATCACGTCTGATAGGATAGTTGAAAGGTGTTGGCTCAAAGTGCACATGAAATTCTAGTAGGGGTTTGATCCACCAGTATTTTAGTGGGAATATATAGGTATCTGTGGCAGGCGCATCACTATGAAGTGCCTTTTGCGCTGTGGCATTAGAAGAATTTTGATATCTCTGACTTTTAGTCTAACCAGACTGTCTATTACTCTGTAATTCCTCTAGCACCGTTCTATGGAAACAGTAGGTTTAAAGAGCACACCAAATGCCTGAAATAACTTTTTTCATTAACTTCAACTTTTCTTCATATAACACTGCCGCCTCCACAGCAGATAGTCCATGTACAAAACACGTGTTGAAAAGATATCACAAAATGGCGGTATGCATAAGATGGTGGTTCAACTGTTCAATCTTGTCATTCAACATAAAATGGTGGATATATTTCTGTTTTGAGTATCTGTATTCTCATTTTAAGTTTTTTAAGCACTTTATGATCTCTCTGAGAGGTATATCTGAGGTCTAACTAATAGTTCACTTGCAGTATGCAGTTAGCAGTGACTATTTGCAGATTAGTTGATTATGATCTGGTATGGTTGTATGCAATTTGGATTGCAATATGGAATCTGAATGCTTGCAATTTGTATTTGCAATTGAATTTGCAATTGTAAACTTTGTATTTGCAATTGTATTTGGTGGAACTGTAAGTAAACACATAAATATCTAGTTCAGTATACAGTTTTAAACACAATACTAACAATATGAACATTATATAACTGTTTTAAATACCTATATTGGCCTCTTGTTCCCATAAAACGCAGCTCTCAGTGGAGTGAATGTCTCTTCAGCTCCTGTCTCTGGTGAATAATAATTCCAGCAGCAGGAGCTGGGGGAATTCCCAGACAGGCTGTCTGTGAGGCTGTCTGTGATTGGTGAAAACTCTTGCTGTGTGAGAAGCTGGCTGTGATTGGTCTAGACTTCTGCCCAGCAACAACAGTTTAACACTATGCTTTCTTTTGTTTTTGTTGTGTCACTGAGCTAACCTTACACTATAAAATGAATCTTTTAAGGCATATTATCTTTTCTGCTTCTGTAAACACAAAATATAACAGTTATATGACATCCAAAACATGATGTCACAGTAAATAACTCTGCTTTTGTCTTTAAAACATAAACATAGGAACTGTATTTAGGTTATTGGCAGGTCTGGCTATATACACATATAAGCTATATTAGCAACCTAGGACAGGTCTTAGCTGGCCAGCTACACTCCCACCAAAATTACCTATAATTCTAAGTTCTTAGTGGTAGGACTTGAACATGAATTTGAGGAATTTTCCATCAGGTTCTCAACTTCCAAGTGTCTTCTATCACTCTCAAGTAGAACAACTAACTTCTGTATAGGACGTTCCAACTTGAGTGGAGTAGTGAGACGTTTTCCTTTTTTGTCAAGTTTTGAGTCTCCTATTTGTAACAACACTCTTCTTACTAGTTTGTCTTCATCCTTTTGAACTTCTAGAACTTTGGCCAATTTCCATTGACTTCTAGGTAAATCTTCTTCTTTCACTAACACTATGTCACCAACTTGGACATTTCTTCTGGGTGTTTGCCATTTACTTCTTAGCATAAGATTGGCTAAGTACTCTTTCCTCCATCTATTCCAAAACTGTTCTGATAGATATTGAACTCTTCCATCTCCTTTTAGCATATAAATCCTCTTTGGAGAACTTTCCAGGCGGTGGCTGTATGTAATCAGACTTAAGGTGAAGTAGATGGTTGGGAGTTAAAGAGTCCAAACTTGTTGGATCGTTGATGTTATTAACTGTAACTGGACGACTGTTAACAATAGAAATTACTTCATGGAATAGGGTCCTAAGTGAAGCATCATCTATTCTTCCGGCGTTCTTTTTCAACATTTTACTTAACACATTTCTCACAGTTCTGATTTGTCTTTTCCAAACTCCTCCTGTATGGCTTGAATGTGGAGCATTCATATGAAAATCACACTGTTTCTCTAACAAATACTCAGTTTTTCTTTATTGATCTCTTTTAGAGCTTTCTTCAATTCATTCTTTGCTCCGACAAAATTAGATCCTTGGTCAGATCTAAGCTCTCTGACAGTACCTCTAATGGCTATGAAACATTTTAGGTGTAGATGAATGCTTCAGTTGACATATCCTCTAACATTTCCAGGTGAATTGCTCTGGAGCTCAGACATGTAAATATTAGTCCATATCTCTTGTACTCCTTGCGGTTCTGTTTGGTGACGAATGGGCCAAAACAATCCATTCCGCTATAAAGAAATGCTGGTGATGGGTTTACACGATCTGCCAGTAAATCTGCCATTCTTTGTTCTTCTGTAGGTCTACGTGCCTTTCTGCAAACTACATTTACTTATATACTTTGCTATAACTTTGCTTCCTTTCACAATCCAGTAACCACCTTCTCTCAAACAGCTTTGGGTAAAGCTTCTTCCTTGATGCAAGGATATGTTGTGGTAGTGATCAATAATCAATCATGTAAAGGTAAAGTTTTTTGGTAGAATTGCTGGATGCTTCACTCTGCTAGGTAATGATGCATTTTACAGTCTCCCTCCCACCTTCCGTATACCATCCTGCAGAACAAGATTAACCTTGTACAATGAATGGTTGTTTGGAAGCCTTTTAGGTTGTTGTCTAAGTCTCTTCAACTCTTCACTGTAGAATCTCTTCTTCTACATTTAACAATTCCTTCTTTCTGATTCCCTTTGCCAAATGTTGAATTCGAGCTACTACGTTTATGACTGTATTCCATTTTGAACATCTGGCTAGTCTTTCAAGTTATGTCATCTTGACACTTGGCAGCAGTGCTCAATGTTTGTACAACTTTTACTTCTGGATGACCCATAGACAATTCTGTGTAACCTTTACTGGGCGTGATTTCCTTTTCCCAAAGGAACTCTGAACCTGTGAACCAGTCTGAATTTTTAAATTCTGTTACATTCAGGCCTCTTGAAGCATAATCTGCTGGGTTATGTTTTGTGTCAATGTGATGCCAATGTTCCGGACTTGTTATTTCCCGAATTTTCTCAACTCTGTTGGCGACAAAGATATGGAATCTTCGAGCTTCGTTGTTTATGTATCCTAGGACAACTTGTGAGTCTGTCCAAAAATATTCATCTTTTTTCAATTCCAATTCTTCTCCCAGAAACTTGCTTACTGATGGTGAAACAACAGCGGCTGTCAGTTCAAGTCTTGGAAATGTCTTAATACTGGTAGGTGCAACTCTGGTCTTCCCCATAACCAGGGAACAGTGTATCTTTTCTTCTCCTATTACTTTGATCTAGGAGAACTGACCATAACCATAACTACTGGCATCTGAAAAGTGATGAAGTTCTATTTTCTTGTACTTTCCGAAATCATGAGGTACAAAACATCTGGGTATCCGAACTTCTCTCAAGTTTTGCAAGTCTCTTATCCATCTCTCCCACCTTGGCCTCCAATTTTCAGGTATGGGCTCATCCCATCCCAACTTCTGTCTGCATAATTCTTGCAGTATTTATTTTGCTCTGAGGATTACTGGGGCCAAGATTCCCAATGGATGAAATATAGAAGCCACTGCGGAAAGAATGGTTCGTCTAGTTGCAACTTTCTCTTCAATAGATACTTCAAAGAAGAACTTGCCGTTCTCTACATTCCATCCCAATCCAAGTATGTTCTGAACTGGAAGATGATCATAATTGAGATCTACATTCTTCATTGTTGCTGCACGTTCAGAGTCATTGATGGATTCCAGTACCTCTCTGTTGTTTGCAATGAATTTGTGAAGGCGCAGGTTTCCTCTTGTGCATAACTCTTGGCTTTCTTTCACTAGTTTGATTGCAGATTCTGTGGATTCTAGACTTATAAGACCATCATCTACATAAAAGTTTTCCTTCAGAAAATTTGCTGTTGATGGCCAATCCTTTTTTCATTCCGATTGGCCAGGTAGTTCATACCATAATTGGCGCAACCTGGAGACGATGCTGCTCCAAACAAGTGTACTTTCATTCTGTATTCTGCTGGCTCTGAATCTGTATCTCCATCCTCCCACCATAGAAACCTCAGGAAGTCTCTATCTTAATTTTTCATATGAAACTGGTGGAACATCTTTTCAACATCACACATGAGCGCTACGGGATACTTTCTGAATCTACAGAGTCTCCAGGCAGAGTGTAAGATCCGGTCCTTTTAGTAGATGATTATTCAATGCAACACCATTGTACTTTGCTGAGCAATCAAATACTATTCTAATCTTATCTGGTTTCTTTGAGTGGTAAAAGCCTTGATGTGGGATGTATCACACTTCTCCTTCTTTAGGTTGGTTATTAACTTTCTCTGCATGTCCTTCTTCAAGGATGCCTTCCATGAATTTCAAATAATCATTCTTGAGTTTGGGATCTCTTCCCATCTTTTTCTTCAAACATTTCAATCTTGCTAGGGCAAGATTTCTGTTATTTGGCAGAAGAGGTCGTTCTCTAAAAGGTAAGGGCATTTCAAGATGACCTTGTTGATTCTGCTGAATACTTTCTTCTAGAGTGTGTACGAACTTTGTTTTCTTGGGGACTTATGTCTGCAAAGTCGGATTCAAGGATCTTTATTACTTTCGCTGGACTTACAGTTGGTAACTCTTGGGCAGATATACGATGACACAATCCTGTCACCTGTCTTGAGTTTGCGATCTGATGTTTTCCTCCAACAACACCCCATCCTAGATCAGTTTGAACAGCATAGGGTTCACCCTTTCCTCCTGCGATTACCTTTCTTGTACCAAGGCTTCGGGACAATCGTAGCCTATCAACAGTCCAACACCAAACTCCTTCAGCCGGGACATTTCATGAGATATGACCGATAGGTGCTCCCATTCATTGGCTGTTTCACAGGTAGGTATGCGATCTCGATCTAGAGGTATATCTTCTTTTGTATAAGCTGGAGGTAGATCTAATGTGCAGTTTGAATGAAATCCTCTAACTCTCAGTCCTTTGACTGTTCACTAATGTGTCTCTCCCCATCATTGTGGTGAGTTTGAGTGTCACTGGTTCTCTAGCCACTTGTAATTTCTTGCAGATTTCTTAATCAATGAAGGTGACATCACTCTAGGCATCCAGTAGCAGATAGGCGTATACCTTCTTTTTCCTCCTTTTAGGATTTAATATGCACACTGGTACAACCATTGATGTGCCATTGCTTTCTCCTTCCCTCACTCTGCAAGAGAATACCAATATTTTATTTTCTTCCTCAGTATCTTTAGGTATTGAGGATTTATCTTTCTTTGGACGTTTTTCATGTAGTGGTGTAGGATGGTGTCCTTTGCAATTGCTGCAGGTGGCCTTTTTCTTACACTCCTTAGTAACATGGCCTTTTCTTAGGCATCCGAAACACAGTTGGTTATCCAGCACAAATGTTTTCTTTTCTTCTGGGGACTTCGCCTTCAATTGTTGGCACTTATGTATGGAGTGTTTCTCTCCACAGAACATACACTTGATGGTAGTCTGAAGATTTGTCGGTTTTGTCTCTCTACTGATCCAAGTAGTAACTTTGAACTTGCTCTCGTAGGTATCTGGACCTTTAGCTGCTGTGTTGGTTGCAAAGCTAGTTGCTCTTGCACGTCTTATCTCTATTGCAGGCCTTTCTTCTAAGGATTTTAACACGCAAGATGATGTTACTGGATTACATGCTATCCATGCTTCCTTATTGACGAACTCAGAGAGCTCTTTAAAACTTGGAAAATTCTTACCTAGATCTAACTGTTTAGTCACATAGCGATTCCATCTAGAAGCCACTTCTTCAGGTAGCTTAGTCAGCAACCTGTGGTTTTCTAGATAGTCGTTGAACATGTGGGATAGCATTGCTACATGCTTGCAGGAAGTCACCATACTTTTGGAGTCTGAAGTTTCCTTTAGGACCTAGTTTAGGCCAGTTATTCAGTTTCTCTCTAAAGGTTCTTTGTACTAAGAAAGGATGACCATATCTTGCATTCAATTTTTCCCAAGCTTGTTTGTAGACTTCTTCGTCTTTTCTATAGAACTTACCTTCAAGAACTTCCTTGGCTTCTCCACCAACATATCTCTGAAGGTAGAATAACTTGTCAACTGGACTGAAGCAATGATGCTCAATGATCATTTCAAAACTTGCCTTCCACTCTATGAACTTCAGTACGTCTCCTGAAAAACAGTGGGTTCCGGAATGGGAAGTCTAGCTAGGACTGTTCTCTGTGGTCTTGCTGGGACAATGGTTTTAACACTCTCCTGAGCATTGCCATAGCAATAGAATCATCCGGTTCTATTTTCCCACTTACTTCTGAATTAAGTGAGTCCTTTTCTTCATCTTTCCGGTAGAGATAGAGGGTAAATTCACACACCTTTTTCCTAACACTGGACTAGGCCTCTCTTTGTTTATATGAGCAGGGATGGAAGAATAATACCTTATTTCTTCACTACATTCTGGAGATTTCCTTCCATTCTCCTGGGCATATGACGGAAAGTAGGAGTCTGTTTCTTCACTTAGTACAGATTTGAACCTATGACTACTCTGACTCATCTGCCTTTCCAGACTTTTCATCTGTTGGTGCTGTGCCTCGATTTCAGCTTCCATCTGATGGCGTTGTGCATCCTTTTCAGCTTCCTTTTCAGCCATCAGTTGGCGCTGCGCCTCGATGGCAGCTTCCATTTCAATTTCTGCTCTCTTGACAGCAAGTTGTTCAGCTAATTCCTTTCTTTTGGCTGAAGTATTTGAACCTAAGGACCTAGCATAGTCTCTCATAAAAAGCTCATTTATTCTACTTCTTGCTTTAACTTCATAATTTTTTTTCTGCAATTGATAATTCTCTCATGAGCTTTTACCAAATCTTTAGTGACCGCCGTACATGTGTCCATGTTCCTTACAATATCCTGGGAAGGTGTCCTAAATGACCGCAGGTTGACATATGCTGCCATAAGCTCTGATTCAGATTCTTCCATATCACTCAAGTTCCTTTTTATACTTTCTTGCTTTCGCTTTTTACAAATGTCTTTAATGTATAATTTCCATTTATCATACATTCTGGCGAACTTTTTTTTCCTTTTAGTGCTGATTCTTGCTCCAAATTTTACAGCATCTTTGGGGTCGTTTTTCTGGCACGTGATGGCTGTCTTAGTTAATCTGCTTGGGCTATATTTGTTTGAGGCAAGACTAATGCTATATCAGACTCCTCTATCTCAGACAGGTTCCCTTGCTCTTCCCCCTCTACTCTATCTATCTTTGTATCCTCTAACAGTGGCATGGTAATACTAGGCTCAGACATTTTACTCTAAATGCAATACTTACAATCAATACGAATATTAAGAGCCCTTTAACTTTAAAGGGAGTCTGTCACCACATTTGAGCCTATTAGACAGATCCAATAGCGTTAATAGTGCCACCCAGAAGTTTAAAACGGTACCTTTGTTGCATATACCGGAGTCTTGTTTGAGCCAAAAATGAACTTTGTAGGTTCTGTAAATGCGCCCTCTCAAGTGCCCAGGGCGGCGTCTCAATCTTCCGAGCCCAAGACCGGACCTCCCCAACGGCTCATAACCCCGCCCTCCGTGTGCCTCTGCCCGCCCGTTTACACTCCTCCTCTCTCCTTTTCCACTGCGCCGCAGGAGAGAGGAGGAGTGTAAACGGGCGGGCAGAGGCACAAGGAGGGCGGGGTTATGAGCCGTTGGGGAGGTCCGGTCTTGGGCTCGGAAGATTGAGACGCCGCCCTGGGCACTTGAGAGGGCGCATTTACAGAACCTACAAAGTTCATTTTTGGCTCAAACAAGACTCCGGTATATGCAACAAAGGTACCGTTTTAAACTTCTGGGTGGCACTATTAACGCTATTGGATCTGTCTAATAGGCTCAAATGTGGTGACAGACTCCCTTTAAATGCAATATTGACAAATGCAGAAATAAATGACTTTCACTTTAAATGCAATGGAGTCTGTGTATTACAAACTGTCCTTTGTTTTACTTTAAAGTCTTTATCTTTATCTGAACACAAAAATGTCTCTTTATGCCAAAGCCTATATGCAATGATAAGTAATAAAAGGAAAGCTCTGACCTTATTCTGAAAAGGAGGAACAAATGTCAATCTGAAGGGAGACGTGTCTTTTCTTGATGTGATGCGATGCTGACTTGCGATGCTCTGTGATGACTTGCGATGCTTTGTGCAGACTTGCGATGCTTTGTGCAGACTTGCGATGCTTTGTGCTGAAATGGATACGCTGCTGCAGGCTTTGGGCCTAGTGGCGGTAAACTAGCTGGCTGCAGTTCATGGTCTCTCCGTGGATAGCGGTGCAGGCACTCTAGCTCTGGACTTTGGCCTCCCACCAGCCACCATGCGTCTCTTTCTCTCTCTAGGGATCGCAGGACGGTTGGCGCTCTTTCTCGGACTATTTTGCCTTTGCCGTTCTGCCACTTTAAGAGTCGGCTGCAGTTTGACTAATGCACACATTCTATGGCCTTTATGGTAGCTCCGCTGAGATGTTTTTGCTTGATCACTCAGGGAATAGTTGCTGTGCGACTGTATATGCTGGCGCTCTGCTTCTCTAATGCGCTCTTTACTGTGCAAGTTGAGGAGCGCTATCACTTCGCCGTCTGAGGGATATAGTTCCACTATGGCAGGCGCAGCACTATGAAGTGCCTTTTGCGCTGTGGCATTAGAAGGATTTTGATATCTTTGACTTTTAGTCTAACCATTCTGTCTATTGCTCTATAATTCCTCTAGCGCTGTTCTATGGAAACAGGTTTAACCGCCTCCGGACAGCCTAACGCAGGATCGCGTTCCGGAGGCGGCAGCCCTGTGCACAGTCACGCATATATGCGTCATCTCGCGAGACGCGAGATTTCCTGTGAACGCGTGCTCACAGGCGCGTGCGTTCACAGGATCGGAAGGTAAGCGAGTGGATCTCCAGCCTGCCAGCGGCGATCGTTCGCTGGCAGGCTGGAGATGCGATTTTTTTAACCCCTAACAGGTATATTAGACGCTGTTTTGATAACAGCGTCTAATATACCTGCTACCTGGTCCTCTGGTGGTCCCTTTTGTTTGGATCGACCACCAGAGGACACAGGTAGCTCAGTAATAAGTAGCACCACACTACACTACACCCCCCCCCTGTCACTTATTAACCCCTTATTAACCCCTGATCACCCCATATAGACTCCCTGATCACCCCCCTGTCATTGATCACCCCCCTGTCATTGATCACCCCCCTGTAAGGCTGCATTCAGATGTCCGTATGTTTTTTACGGATCCACGGATACATGGATCGGATCCACAAAACACATACGGACATCTGAATTGAGCCTTACAGGGGGGTGATCAATGACAGGGGGGTGATCACCCCATATAGACTCCCTGATCACCCCGCTGTCATTGATCACCCCCCTGTCATTGATCACCCCCCTGTCATTGATCACCCCCCTGTAAGGCTGCATTCAGATGTCCGTATGTTTTTTACGGATCCACGGATACATGGATCGGATCCGCAAAACACATACGGACATCTGAATGGAGCCTTACAGGGGGGTGATCAATGACAGGGGGGTGATCACCCCATATAGACTCCCTGATCACCCCCCTGTCATTGATCACCCCCCTGTCATTGATCACCCTCCTGTAAGGCTGCATTCAGATGTCCGTATGTTTTTTACGGATCCACGGATACATGGATCGGATCCGCAAAACACATACGGACATCTGAATGGAGCCTTATAGGGGGGTGATGTAACGGTCACGTCCACACACACACAGGGGGAAGGGTAGTGACCACTGCGCTCCACCCTCACCCCTGGCCCTGCCTACTTGCCTCACGAGTCCTGATGACAGGGGACAACTGGACGGCAGTCCCTAACTTAGGATATGTGCAGGGAAGACAGACAAGACAAAATACGGAACATGAACGGACCGGGTCAGAACCAAGAGAGCTACGCAGTACAACGGATAAAGCAAAGAATGGTCAGGAGAAGCCGGGGTCAAATACCAGGAGAGTAGCGAAGTACAAGAGGAGTCCTAAGAGAGTAGTCAGGTGGGAGCCGAGGTCACAATACCAGGATGTATGCGCAGTACAGGAGGAGCAGGCAGAGGATCGTCAGGGAACAGGATCAGGTAAATATTCAGTAGTCCAACAAATAGCCAGGAACCTAGAAATTAACAGGCAACCTGTAGCCAGCAGGCTGCCTGTATTTATAGTGGGGAGTGAGGGTCATGTGACGTGGCCAGCGTCACATGACCGACAGACCAACCAGTCGAGCACCGAGTGATCAGCTCGGCGCTCAAGGCAGACTAGGAGCAGGGAGCCACCCAGCTAGTAAAGCCGCCCTGGGAATGAGGTCAAACACAGAACCTCATTCCAAAAGCTAAGCAACAGTTCTGCGGGCAATGGGGGACCGAGTGCACCTTCGGAACCCCGTGACAGGTGATCAATGACAGGCGGGTGATCACCCCATATAGACTCCCTGATCACCCCCCTGTCATTGATCACCCCCCTGTAAGGCTCCATTCAGACATTTTTTTGGCCCAAGTTAGCGGAAATTATTATTTTTTTCCTTACAAAGTCACATATTCCACTAACTTGTGTCAAAAAATAAAATCTCACATGAACTCACCATACCCCTCACGGAATCCAAATGCGTAAAATTTTTTTAGACATTTATATTCCAGACTTCTTCTCACTTCTTCTTTAGGGCCCCTAGAATGCCAGGGCAGTATAAATACCCCACATTTGACCCCATTTCGGAAAGAAGACACCCCAAGGTATTCGCTGAGGGGCATATTGAGTCCATGAAAGATTGAAATTTTTGTCCCAAGTTAGCGGAAAGGGAGACTTTGTGAGAAAAAAAAATAAAAAATCAATTTCCGCTAACTTGTGCCAAAAAAAAAATATTTCTATGAACTCGCAATGCCCCTCATTGAATACCTTGGGGTGTCTTCTTTCCAAAATGGGGTCACATGTGGGGTATTTATACTGCCCTGGCTTTTTAGGGGCCCTAAAGCGTGAGAAGAAGTCTGGGATCCAAATGTCTAAAAATGCCCTCATAAAAGGAATGTGGGCCCCTTTGCGCATCTAGGCTGCAAAAAAGTGTCACACATCTGGTATCGCCGTACTCAGGAGAAATTGGGCAATGTGTTTTGGGGTGTCATTTTACATATACCCATGCTGGGTGAGATAAATATCTTGGTCAAATGCCAACTTTGTATAAAAAATGGGAAAAGTTGTCTTTTGCCGAGATATTTCTCTCACCCAGCATGAGTATATGTAAAATGACACCCCAAAACACATTGCCCAAATTCTCCTGAATACGGCGATACCACATGTGTGACACATTCCAAAGAGCACCTTTAGGATTTCACAGGTCATTTACGTACTTACCACACATTAGGGCCCCTGGAAAATGCCAGGGCAGTATAACTACCCCACAAGTGACCCCATTTTGGAAAGAATACACCCCAAGGTATTCCGTGAGGGGCATGGAGAGTTCCTAGAATTTTTTATTTTTTGTCACAAGTTAGCGGAAAATGATGATTTTTTTTTTTCCTTACAAAGTCTCATATTCCACTAACTTGTGACAAAAAATAAAAACTTCCATGAACTCACTATGCCCATCAGCGAATACCTGGGGGTGTCTTCTTTCCAAAATGGGGTCACTTGTGGGGTAGTTATACTGCCCTGGCATTTTAGGGGTCCGAATGCGTGAGAAGTGGTTTGAAATCAAAATCTGTAAAAAATGGCCGGTGAAATCCGAAAGGTGCTCTTTGGAATGTGGGCCCCTTTGCCCACCTAGGCTACAAAAAAGTGTCACACATCTAGTATCACCGTACTCAGGAGAAGTTGGGCAATGTGTTTTGGGGTGTCTTTTTACATATACCCATGCTGGGTGAGAGAAATATCTTGGCAAAAGACAACTTTTCCCATTTTTTTCATACAAAGTTGGCATTTGACCAAGATATTTATCTCACCCAGCATGGGTATATGTAAAATGACACCCCAAAACACATTGCCCAACTTCTCCTGAGTACGGTGATACCAGATGTGTGACACTTTTTTGCAGCCTAAGTGGGCAAAGGGGCCCACATTCCAAAGAGCACCTTTCGGATTTCACCGGCCATTTTTTACAGATTTTGATTTCAAACTTCTTCTCACGCATTCGGGCCCCTAAAATGCGAGGGCAGTATAACTACCCCACAAGTGACCCTATTTTGGAAAGAAGACACCCCCAGGTATTCGCTGATGGGCATAGTGAGTTCATGGAAGTTTTTATTTTTTGTCACAAGTTAGCGGAATATGAGACTTTGTAAGAAAAAAAAAAAATCAGCATTTTCCGCTAACTTGTGACAAAAAAAAAAAATTCGAGGAACTCGCCATGCCCCTCACGGAATACCTTGGGGTGTCTTCTTTCCAAAATGGGGTCACTTGTGGGGTAGTTATACTGCCCTGGCATTCTAGGGGCCCTAATGTGTGGTAAGTAGTTTGAAATCAAAATCTGTATAAAAAAAATGGCCGGTGAAATCCGAAAGGTGCTCTTTGGAATGTGGGCCCCTTTGCCCACCTAGTGTCATGCCCCACTCTGACGATGTGCGGAGGTCGGCCAGGATTGCAGCACGAGTTTAGTGTTTGTTTTGGAATCGTGCTGGATCCGCCCCTCATCAGGTGCCCTGGGTGGAGTCAATAGTTTTAATAGCTCCTCTGCCCAGTGCCCTGAGCGGATTATACTCATCATTGTGATCTTGGAGGCTAGGAAGGATGGTTGGCTGTCTGCTCCAGCTCAGGAAGATAAGTGTTGTTTCTAGTTGGTTGTTTTGTGTCATCTTTCCCATCCAGGTTCTGTGCGAGCAGGCTGCTCCTATTTCCCACTTCACCATCTTAGGGAATTCAGGGTTTTGTCAGTCTAGGCACGGGGACATCTCAGATCTACCTTCAAGGTCTGTAGATGGGCTGAGCAGTGCAGAGAAAGAGGTCAGGGATTAGCTAGGAGGTGACCCTTCCCCTGTCTCTCGCCCAGAGCCTGGTTGGTTCGTTATCTGTTATACTGAGTGCACGCCCGCCGTGACATTATAATCCGCCATACTGTGACTGCCATCACTCAGCGCTTTTGTGATGGCGTCAATTGATGCACTGAGTGACCGCATGCAGGGTTTATCCCTAAAGGTTGCGGATCTGCGTAGTACGGTCACACAGTGTCAGGAGGTTTCTGGCATCAGGTACAGGTCAAATTGGTGGGGAGCCTAAAGTCGCTCTTCCCGACAGATTTACAGGGAGTACGGATGATTTTTTCCGCTTTAAAGAGTCATGCAAATTGTACTTTCGACTGCGTCCATTTTCGTCAGGTAATGAGGATCAGAGGGTTGGTATCATCATGTCTGCTTAAAGGGGACGCTCAATCCTGGGCTTTTTCTCTGCCGCCCGGTTCTCTGGCTCTCCGGTCAGTGGAGGAATTTTTCCAAGCCCTGGGATTGATTTACGATGACCCAGATCGGGTCTCGATGGCAGAATCGAAATTGCATAACTTACTGCAGGGTGAACATACTGCAGAGGGTTACTGTACAGAGTTTAGGAGGTGGGCTACTGAGTCGGGGTGGAACGACCCCACGTTACGTAGTCAGTTTTGTCAGGGGTTATCTGAAAGGTTGAAGGATGCCTTGGCTTTTCATGAGTATCCGGATACTTTAGAGAATGCAATGTCTTTGGCTATATGGTTGGATAGACGTATCCGAGAGAGGTGTAAGGGTCCCTCCGTGCAGGGGATCCCTCCTGCGTGTGGTTTTGTTTCTTCTATTGCCCAGGGTGATATTGCTTATAACTCTGGAGTAGGGGAGGAACTCATACAGTTTGGTCAGATGTCTTGCCATTCTGATAGTAGAGACTTTAGAAAAGTGCACAATCTATGTTACTTTTGTGGAAAGAGGGGTCATTTTATTTTTTCTTGTCCTCATGTTAAATCACAGGTGGAAGAGAAAAAGAAAAAAAAAAAAAAAAACTCCCTCACACTTGGTAGTATGAATGGTGTGGTGGAGCAGACAGGTATGCAAGCTCCCTGTAGTTCCCGTTTTCTCCTTTCAGCTATGGTGGCGCTAGAGTCAAAAAATGTGTTTGTTGATGTATTCCTTGATTGTGGTGCTGGGGTAAACCTAATTGACTTTCTTTTTCTTCAAGGCCTGGGACTAAGTACTTGCACGTTAGAGAACGAGATTCGTGTTTTTGCAATTGATTCTTCCCCTCTTTCTCAAAGGAGTCTCACTCACATTGTTCATGGTATTCATTTAAGGGTGGGTGATTCACATGCTGAAATTATTTCTTGTTTTGTCATGAAGGATTTGCCAGCTCCTATAGTTTTGGGGTTGCCATGGTTGATTAGACAAAACCCAATTATAGACTGGCAAGCGAAACAAATCATTGGTTGGAGCGAGTTTTGTTCGGATAATTGTCTTGTCACATCTATTTCTGAAGTGTCCATTACGGCTTTACCTCCCTATCTCTCGGATTTTGCGGATGTCTTTTCGGAGGGTGGGGCTCAGGAATTTCCCCCTCATCGGGACTATGATTGTCCAGTTAATCTCATTCCTGGCGCCAAGTTGCCAAAGTCTCGGCTTTACAACCTCTCTCAACCCGAAAGAGAGGTCATGCGAAAGTATGTCGCCGAGAGTTTGGCAAAGGGTCATGTTAGACCATCTAAGTCTCCAGTGGCAGTAGGTTTGTTCTTTGTGAAGAAAAAAGATGGATCACTGAGACCGTGTTTGGATTTCCGGGTGTTGAACCGTATTACAGTCCGGGATCCATATCCCCTGCCCTTGATCTCTGATCTTTTTGATCAGATTGTTGGAGCCAAGGTGTTCTCCAAGTTGGATTTGAGAGGAGCCTACAATCTGATCAGGATCAAGGAGGGGGATGAGTGGAAAACGGCCTTCAATACGCACGAGGGTCATTTTGAAAACCTGGTGATGCCTTTTGGGTTGACGAACGCGCCAGCAGTATTTCAGCGATTCGTCAATTACATTTTTCATCACTTGGTGGGGAGGTTCGTAGTAGTTTACCTGGATGACATTTTAATTTATTCTCCTGATCTGAAGACCCATCAGGATCATGTGAGACAGGTTTTGACGATCCTTCGGGAGAATAAGTTGTATGCCAAATTGGAGAAATGTTTGTTTGCGGTGCAAGAGCTTCCGTTCTTGGGATACATGCTTTCTGATTCCGGTTTTCGTATGGACCCCGAAAAGGTCCGGGCGGTTCTGGAGTGGGACCGACCAGAGAATCAGAAAGCTTTGATGCGGTTCTTGGGGTTTACAAATTATTATAGGAAATTTATTTCGAATTATTCTACCCTAGTAAAACCTCTTACTGATATGACCAAGAAGGGCGCCAATGTCTCTGTCTGGTCGAATGAGGCGTTGCAGGCCTTTTCGGCTGTTTAGGAGCGTTTTGCGTCCGCTCCCATTCTGGTGCAGCCGGATGTGTCTCAACCATTCGTAGTGGAGGTTGATGCATCAGAGGTGGGGGTTGGGGCGGTGGTGTCACAGGGTTCATCTCCTGGCAAGTGGGTCCCGTGTGCCTTCTTCTCCAAGAAGCTCTCGGTTGCCGAGAGGAATTATGATGTTGGAGATAGAGAGTTGTTGGCTATCAAGTTGGCCTTTGAGGAATGGCGCCACTGGTTGGAGGGGGCGTCTCACCCCGTTACGATGTATACTGACCATAAGAATTTGGCTTACCTGCAATCTGCCAAGCGTCTGAACCCTAGGCAGGCCAGATGGTCACTTTTTTTTACCAGGTTCAATTTCGTGGTTACCTTTCGCCCAGGGGTCTAGAACGTCAAGGCTGATGCCTTGTCTCGCAGCTTCCCTGGGGGAGGTGATTCAGAAGATCCAGCGCCGATTTTGGTGGATGGAGTGGTGGTCTCCACTCTGTACCCTGAATTGGAGATGGAGGTGTTGGGAGCTCAGGAGGGGCCTCCTGGTTCGTGTCCCCCAGGGAGGTTGTTTGTTCCTGAGGGCCTACGATACAAGGTGTTTAAGGAACATCACGATACTGTTCTCGATGGACATCGTGGTGGTAAGTCCACCTGTGATCTGGTGTCCTGGAGGTTCTGGTGGCCAGGTTTGCGTAAGAGTATTGAGAATTACGTGGCAGCTTGTGAAACCTGCGCTCGGTCTAAGGTTGCTCATACTCGACCACCTGGTTCACTTCTTCCATTGTCTATTCCATCTCGTCCTTGGACACATTTGTCCATGGACTTTATTACGGACCTACCGAGTTCCTCCGGGAGAACAGTGATTTTGGTGGTAGTCGATCGTTTCAGTAAAATGGCTCACTTTACACCACTAACAAGTCTGCCTAACGCTACGACTCTTGCACAGATTTTTGTGGATAATATTGTTAAATTGCACGGTATTCCTTCGGATATTGTCTCTGATAGGGGCACGCAGTTTGTCTCCAGGTTTTGGAGGGCGTTCTGCTCTCGACTTGGCATTCAACTTTCTTTCTCGTCGGCTTTTCATCCACAGTCGAATGGTCAGACGGAGCGTACCAATCAAAACCTGGAGACCTACTTGAGGTGCTTTGTGGCTGAGAATCAGGAGGACTGGTCCTCATTCTTGCCCTTAGCAGAATTTGCGTTGAATAACCGTAGGCAGGAGTCCACGGGTAAGTGGCAATTTTTTGGCGCATACGGTTTCCACCCTCAGTTTGGTACCTTTTCTGGGTCTGGTTCCTCCGGGATGCCAGAGGAGGAGAGATTCTCTTCTGCCTTATCCTCTATCTGGCGGGGGATTCAAGGGAATTTGGAGAGGATGGGTGAGAGGTATAAACGAATGGCTGACAGGAGACGTGTGACTGGTCCGGACCTGTGTGTGGGTGATTTGGTGTGGTTGTCCACTAGGAATATCAAGTTGAGAATGCCATCTTGGAAACTGGGTCCAAGATTTGTTGGTCCATATAAGATTTCTGCTGTGATCAATCCTGTGGCATTTCGACTTGATCTGCTGCAGACTTGGAGGATCCACGATGTCGTCCACAAGTTTTTACTAAAAAAATATGTTAAACCGGTGGTACCATCGCCATTGCCTCCTCCTCCTGTTCTGGTTGAGGGAAACTTGGAGTTCGAGATCTCCAGGATTCTCGACTCGAGAGTTCTGCGGGGTTCCCTCCAGTACCTGGTTCACTGGAGGGGGTACGGTCCTGAGGAGAGGATGTGGGTTCCGGCGTCAGATGTCAACGCCAGCCGTCTGGTGAGGGCCTTTCATAGGTCCCATCCGGATAAGGTTTGTCCAGGTTGTCCGGAGGTCACCCGTAGAAGGGGGGGTACTGTCATGCCCCACTCTGACGATGTGCGGAGGTCGGCCAGGATTGCAGCACGAGTTTAGTTTTGGAGTCATGCTGGATCCGCCCCTCATCAGGTGCACTGGGTGGAGTCATTAGTTTTAATAGCTCCTCTGCCCAGTGCCCTGAGCGGATTATACTCATCATTGTGATCTTGGAGGCTAGGAAGGATGGTTGGCGGTCTGCTCCAGCTCAGGAAGATAAGTGTTGTTTCTAGTTGGTTGTTTTGTGTCATCTTTCCCATCCAGGTTCTGTGCGAGCAGGCTGCTCCTATTTCCCACTTCACCATCTTAGGGAATTCAGGGTTTTGTCAGCCTAGGCACGGGGACATCTCAGATCTACCTTCAAGGTCTGTAGATGGGCTGAGCAGTGCAGAGAAAGAGGTCAGGGATTAGCTAGGAGGTGACCCTTCCCCTGTCTCTCGCCCAGAGCCTGGTTGGTTCGTTATCTGTTATACTGAGTGCACGCCCGCCGTGACACCTAGGCTGCAAAAAAATGTCACACATGTGGTATCTCCGTACTCAGGAGAAGTTGGGCAATGTGTTTTGGGGTGTCATTTTACATATACCCATGCTGGGTGAGAGAAATATCTTGGCAAAAGACAACTTTTCCCATTTTTTTTATACAAAGTTGGCATTTGACCAAGATATTTCTCTCACCCAGCATGGGTATATGTAAAATGACACCCCAAAACACTTTGCCCAACTTCTCCTGAGTACGGAGATACCAGATGTGTGACACTTTTTTGCAGCCTAGGTGGGCAAAGGGGCCTACATTCCAAAGAGCACCTTTCGGATTTCACCGGCCATTTTTTACAGATTTTGATTTCAAACTACTTACCACACATTAGGGCCCCTAGAATGCCAGGGCAGTATAACTACCCCACAAGTGACCCCATTTTGGAAAGAAGACACCCCAAGGTATTTCGTGATGGGCATAGTGAGTTCATAGAAGTTTTTATTTTTTGTCACAAGTTAGTGGAATATGAGACTTTGTAAGAAAAAAAAACAACATAATTTTCCGCTAACTTGTGACAAAAAATAAAAAGTCCTATGAACTCATTATGCCCATCAGCGAATACCTTAGGGTGTCTACTTTCCGAAATGGGGTCATTTGTGGGGTGTTTGTACTGTCTGGCCATTGTAGAACCTCAGGAAACATGACAGGTGCTCAAAAAGTCAGAGCTGCTTCAAAAAGAGGAAATTCACATTTTTGTACCATTGTTTGTAAACGCTATAACTTTTACCCAAACCATTTTTTTTTTACCCAAACATTTTTTTTTTTTATCAAAGACATGTAGAACAATAAATTTAGAGAAAAATTTATATATGGATGTCATTTTTTTTTGCAAAATTTTACAACTGAAAGTGAAAAATGTCATTTTTTTGCAAAAAAATCGTTAAATTTCGATTAATAACAAAAAAAGTAAAAATGTCAGCAGCAATGAAATACCACCAAATGAAAGCTCTATTAGTAAGAAGAAAAGGAGGTAAAATTCATTTGGGTGGTAAGTTGCATGACCGAGCAATAAACGGTGAAAGTAGTGTAGGTCAGAAGTGCAAAAAGTGGCCTGGTCATTAAGGGTGTTTAAGCTAGGGGGGCCGAGGTGGTTAAAGAGCACACCAAACGCTTGAAATAACTTTTTTATTAACTTCAACTTTTCTTCATATAACACTGCCACCTCGGCAGCAGATAGTCCATGTACAAAACACGTGTTGAAAAGATATCACAAAATGGCGGTATGCATAAGATGGTGGTTCAACTGTTCAATCTTGTCATTCAACATAAAATGGTGGATATATTGAGTATCTGTAATCTCACTTTAAGTTATTTAAGCACTTTATGATCTCTCTGAGATGTATATCTGAGGTCTAACTAATAGTTCACTGCAGTTAGCAGTGACTATTTGCAGATTGGTTGAGTATGATCTGGTATGGTTGTATGCAATTTGGATTGCAATATGGAATCTGAATGCTTGCAATTTGTAGCTTGCAATTTGTATTTGCAATTTGTATTTGCAATAGAATTTGCAATTGTGAACTTTGTATTTGCAATTGTATTTGGTGGAACTGTAAGTAAACACGTATATATCTGGGGGCGTGGCTTGTGAGCGCATGAAGTAAGACGCACCGTTCACTGCTCCTGCTAGCATCCTGCTCTATTATACTGGTAGCACACTTCGATTGCTTGAAAAACCTTACCTGATGAGAGGAAAGTGTCCGGTGGCTGTTGTGTCACGATCGGGAGCCTGGAAATGCCGAGAAAGTCAAGTAAAGTCGCTAAACAAGATCGACTGGAGGTGGGCCAAGATGGCGCCGAAGGTGGAGAGGTGATGGCCCTGCAGGAGATGGTGAGCCAGAGAGCAGCTGCTAAACTTAGCAAGTTTGCCCGACTAGATAGCGGAGTGGGCGACTGGGTTAGCGATAAAGGGACTGATATACCTACCTCCTCTGACCAGGAGGACGGTTCCATAGATGGCGACTGCCCGGACACGGCTGGTCAGCCTTTGCCTAATCCTGCAGGCCCTGCAACTGTTACAGTGGGCCCTCGGGCCGAATCTGCAAAGGAGCCCACTCTGAAGGACATAATGGCTGCTGTGGCAAGTTGCAATAGCACCCTGAAAGTACTCACAGTACAAGTTGGCAGTTTGCGATCTGATGTGTCTATAATTAGACATGACTTACACAAGATTTCTGAGCGCACCTCTGAATTTGAAAAGAGGGCGTCCTCATTGGAAGATGTAATTCAGCCTTTGCAAATGGCGTCTAAGACAACTGTGAAGGACATTGCTCCCCTATATGCCAAAACGGATGACCTAGAGAACAGGTCACGGAGGAACAACCTGTGGATTGTAGGAATGCCAGAGAAGACAGAGGGGGCCAATGCCACTGAATTTGTGGAGAAATGGTTGTACCAGTTATTTCATGAGAAGGGCCTATCTTCCCTGTATGCGGTTGAGCGGGTGCCCAGAGTGCCCACGCGGCCGCTCCCGCCAGGCAGGCCTCCTCGCCCTATACTGGTGAAGATTTTGCATTTTAAAGACCGGGACACTATTCTGCGTCAGTCCAGGGACAATGATGAGATAGTCCTGAACAGGGTCAAAGTGTCCATCTTTCCAGATTATTCGAATGAGGTGCAGCGGAGGAGGAGCTGATTTATTGATATCAAGAAAAGGCTTAGAGGGTTACAGGTTCCATATGCCATGTTCCCGGCTAAATTGCTAGTAGTGGCATTGGGATCCACCAGATTTTTTGAGGATCCAGATGAAGCGGCACAGTGGCTGGACGTCCACGAGCGGCAACTGAGAAGTGGGGCCCTGGACACTTGAAGGAGGCAGATTAGCTTTGTGGGTTTATTTTATATATGTGTTTGCACCCTAATGTCACTTTAATGTTACACCAGTTAAGAAGTGCACTATGTGTTGCTACCGCATGGTAGATCCTGAGGCGGGAGTAGGTGGTTGGGGGATTGAAATGTGTTTCCCAGTTGTGGAGAGGATTCTCTATCTGAGGGAGTGTGTTGGAATCAGTAATGATTATTGTTCACTAGTGGGCAAGGTGCTTACGGATTGCCCTGTTTTAGCGTTGGATGTTGGTGAGGGGGGGACTGAGGTACTCGTTTACAGTAACCTGATTAATGGGGAGGGGGATGGGGGGGTAGGGAGACAGTTAGGAGTTGGGATAGGGGCGTGAACTCGGAGCGGATGATTATTGAGTGGGGTGTGGGATCCAGATATGTCGCAATGTTTTACCATGACACAGGTGATTAAAGTGTTGAAATGGAATGTGAGGGGTATGGCAGATGCACGGAAATGACAGTGTATATTTCAATATTTGGCGGTTTCAGCCAGCCATATGTTGCCTCCAGGAAACGCATTTGACCAATGATAATGTGCAGTGGCTGAACAAGAACTGTGTGGGTCATGTGGTACATGCAATCCATTCCTCTCATTCCAGGGGTGTAAGTGTGATTGTGCATAAAAGTATTAGATATGAACATATGCAGCAATGTGTGGATGCTGAGGGCAGGTATGTATGTGTTGTGTGTAAGATTGATGGGATCCAGGTGGTGTTGGTGTCAGTGTATGTGCCTCCACCGTTTGCTTCTCCCCTGATACGGGATATTATGACCTTTGTGGCGGACTTCCCTGGGTTACCATGGCTACTAGTAGGGGACTTCAATTGCACACCGAATGACTCCTTAGATAGATGTCGGGTGGAAGGATCAGGTGGATCACCGGGGAGTGTTGCTCTAAAGAATATTATGAATGAAACCAGTGTATTTGATGTATGGAGACTGCGTAACCCTTATAGGCGCGAATTTTCGTGTAGATCTGCTACACATCATTCATTATCGCGCATAGACCTGGCTTTGGTTAATGATGTTATGCTACCACTGATTAGGGATGTTGTTTATTACCCTCGGTCGTTGTCTGACCATTCTTTGGTGCAGATTGACTTGTGCCTGGGGGTGCTGTCACGACTGTGACTGATCCAGACAGGTCTGGGAGGAGAAGGTCGCAGCGACTTGCTACTCGCGATAGCTTGTGAGTTTGCTCCGTGGTTCAGGGTATGTCATCCAGGTTTTGCCTTGTGAACCTTTTTGTCCTGACTGGGAGTTTGTAGGCATCCTTCTCAGGTGAGTCCTGTCTGCCACTCCCAGATACTATATTAGTTTCAGTTTCACTTGCAGTCATTGCCAGATATAGTCCTTACTTCCAGTGCTACTCTGACCTTTGAAGGAGATCGTTTGATGGTGTTGCTGTGGAGCTCTTGTCCGGCGTGGACTGTCTTGTTTGGGATCAAGTCTATCTCTGCTGTTATTTGTTTGTTGCTGTCTTCCCCTGTTGTTTTCCTAGACGTGAGTGATGGTGACTAGCGCTCCCATCGGCCTTTCCCCAGTCCAGTCTTGTTAGGGCGACTGAGGGTTTAGGCATCCTGCTCGCCGCACGGGTTCACACCCCGTCTAGGGTATCAGGGCAGACAGGTGCCAGCTTAGGGTTAGTCAGGGGTGGCCATTCTATTTCCCATCCGTAGATAAGGGTCCCCCTTCCCCTCCGTCTGGTGCGACACGACTGCTGCTGGTATAGCGGTCGTGACAGTATATCTGGCCTTTTTAAAAAAAAAAAAAAAAAGTGACTTTTTTTTTTTTTTTTTGCTTGCTGTTTTGCTTTGTATTTTGTCTGTTCCACTATGGATCCGGTTTCGGTTTTGGCAAAACAATTACAGGGGTTATCCCTTGAAGTGGCAGGATTAAAAGCAACAGTGCTGCAGCAGCAATCCTTGGGTTCCACCGTTGCTACGGGAAACCAAGGTACTCCTGAGCCAAAAGTGGCTTTACCTGATAGGTTCTCAGGAGGGAGAGACCAATTTGTAACCTTCAGAGAAGCTTGCAAATTGTTCTTCAGGTTACGCCCTAGATCCTCCGGCGGTGAGGAACAACGGGTGGGCATTGTATTTTCTCTCCTGCAAGGAGATCCACAGGCTTGGGCTTTCTCCCTACCATCAGACTCTCCGGCCTTACGATCAGTGGAGGAGTTTTTTGAAGCCCTGGGTCTCATATATGATGACCCGGACAGGGTCTCACTGGCTGAGTCTAAGCTACGTAGACTTCGGCAAGAGAACCGGTCTGCTAAACTATATTGTTCCGAATTCCGTAGGTGGGCTACTGATACGTTATGGAACGACTCGGCCCTTAGGAGTCAGTTCTGCCAGGGGTTGTCTGAAAAATTAAAAGACGCGCTGGCGGTATACGAGGTCCCTGGGTCTCTTGAGGCTGCTATGTCTCTGTCCATAAGAATCGACAGACGACTCAGGGAGAGACTATTAAATTTTACGGAGGCCTCTATAGGGCAGGGATCGGTCTGTTATGGTCCAGTCGAACCAATGCAAATAGGGGGCGCCACTAGACGGGTGAATCCTCCTAAGTTCCGCCGTAGGTCAGAGGTTTGTTTTCGTTGTGAGGGGAGGGGTCATTTTGTAAAGGTTTGTCCCTCAGAACCCAAGAGACCACAAACAAAGGAGCCGCTGGAAAACTAGAGTCCCCAGATTGTGCGGAGGAGAACAGTCTGGGCGTATTCGTTTCCTCCATACGCATGTCTCAGTTTTTGTTGTCCGCTACCGTTGAGGCGGGCAATAAAACTGAGATCTGTTCCGTCTTTTTGGACAGTGGGGCGGGGGTCATCTTGGTGGATTCACGGTTTGCTCAGGCTCTGGGTTTTACTCCGGAACCGGTATGCAGAACTATTCCTGTTTTTGCCATCGACTCCTCCCCTCTTACTCAGAGAGAGTTAACTCAGATCATCCATAATATCCATCTGCAGGTAGGGGACCTCCATAAAGAGCATATCTCTTGTTATGTCCTGGACGGTTTTCCGGCTCCTATGGTATTGGGGCTTCCCTGGCTGGTGACTCACAATCCAGTGGTGGATTGGCAGGCCGGGGAGATTGTGGAGTGGAGTGAACATTGTAAGGACAACTGCTTAAGTAGTAGGTGCTCTACACTCTCTGTAACATCTTTACCTACCTTTCTGTCAGATTTTATGGATGTGTTCTCTGAGAAGGGTTGTCAGGGGTTACCACCTCATCGTCCATATGATTGCCCGATTAATCTATTACCTGCGGCAAAACTACCTAAAACCCGGTTATACAATCTTTCCGGCCCGGAGAGGAAGGCTATGCAAGATTATATTTCGGAGAGTTTGGCTAAAGGACACATCAGACCCTCTTCTTCACCCATGGCTGCAGGGTTCTTTTTCGTTAAAAAGAAAGATGGGGGCCTGCGTCCTTGCCTGGATTTCCGGGAATTAAACCGGATAACTATCCGAGATCCCTATCCTCTTCCTCTCATTCCCGACCTCTTTAATCAGGTTGCTGGTGCTAAATGGTTCTCCAAAATGGATCTCAGAGGAGCCTATAACCTGGTTCGCATCAAAGAGGGGGATGAGTGGAAAACGGCTTTTATTACTCCGGAAGGGCATTATGAAAATCTGGTCATGCCATTTGGTCTTACTAATGCGCCTGCGGTGTTCCAACATTTTGTCAACGATATTTTTAGTCACCTTATCGGGAGATTTGTTGTGATATATCTTGATGACATCCTGGTCTATTCCCCGGATCTGGATACACATAAGATCCATGTGAGACAAGTGCTGCAGATATTAAGGGCCAACAAATTGTTTGCTAAATTAGAGAAATGTGTGTTCGCCGTAAAAGATCTGCCATTTCTGGGGTATGTGTTGTCAGATTCAGGTTTCCGCATGGATCCAGAGAAAGTCCGGGCGATTATGGACTGGGATCTGCCTGAGAACCTGAAGGCATTGCAACGCTTCCTGGGGTTTGCCAATTTTTATAGAAAGTTTATAAAGAACTATTCCTTGGTGGTCAAACCACTGACGGACATGACCCGAAAGGGATCCGATTTTTCCAAATGGTCAAAACTGCCTTTACATCTCTGAAGGAGAGATTCATCTCGGCCCCTATTCTCGTACAGCCAGATGTCTTGCTTCCTTTTATTGTAGAGGTTGACGCATCAGAGGTGGGGGTGGGAGCGGTACTATTTTAGGGCCCGTCCCCTGGTGAATGGCGTCCGTGTGCTTTCTTTTCGAAGAAGTTGCCTACTGCAGAAAGGAACTATGATATTGGTAACAGGGAACTTTTGGCTATTAAGTTGGCCTTTGAGGAGTGGCGTCATTTTTTGGAGGGGGCGGTTCATCCCGTCACGGTGATTACTGATCACAAAAACGTATTATATCTGGAGTCTGCTAAACGTCTCACCCCTAGACAGGCTCGGTGGTCGTTATTTTTTACTAGGTTTAATTTTGTAATAACCTATCGCCAGGGGGCAAAAAATACTAAGGCGGTAGCATTGTCCCAAAGTTTTCCTGGAGGGGGTGATGTTGATGTACCAGAGCCCATTTTGCAAAAGGGGGTGGTGGTCTCTGCATTACACTCAGGTTTGGAGGGGAGGGTGTTGGAAGCTCAGGGGGACGCCCAGGTAGTAGGGCAACCTCTGAGTTAGTGTCTCGTCGTTTCTGGTGGCCTAAATGGCGCCAGGAGGTGTTGAATTTTGTGTCTGCATGTGCTACCTGTGCTCGTTCTAAGGTAGATCATACTCGTCCGGCAGGGCGTCTTTTACCTCTGGCCATCCCCAACAGGCCTTGGACGCACCTATCAATGGATTTCATTACGGATCTACCAGTATCAGCGGGGAAGACTGTTATTCTTGTAGTTGTTGACAGATTCAGTAAAATGGTGCACTTTATTGCTCTTGCCGCATTGCCTAATGCTAACACACTGGCTCAGGTTTTTATTGACCACATCGTGAAGCTTCACGGGGTCCCTTCCGATATTGTTTCGGATCGTGGTACCCAATTTGTTTCTAAATTTTGGAAAGCTTTTTGTTCTCGTTTAGGGGTTCATCTGTCGTTTTCTTCATCTTTCCATCCACAGTCCAACGGTCAGACTGAGCGTACCAATCAAAAACTAGAGACATATTTGAGATGATTTGTTTCCGAAAATCAGGAGGAATGGTCATCTTATTTACCGTTAGCCGAGTTTGCCATTAATAATCGTCGTCAAGAATCTACCGATAAGTCACCATTTTTTGGTGCGTATGGTTTCCATCCTCAGTTTTGTACGTTTAGTGAGGGGGGGCCGTCTGGGATTCCCGAGGAGGAACGATTTGCGTCTTCACTTTCTTCAGTGTGGCAGAGTGTGCAAGAAAGTTTGAAGAGAATGGGTGGTAGATACAAACGTGTGGCTGATAGGAAGCGCTCTGAAGGTCCGGACCTTGGGGTGAATGACTTGGTGTGGTTGTCTACCAGAAATATCAAGTTGAAGGTTCCCTCGTGGAAATTAGGTCCGAGATTTATTGGTCCTTATAGGGTAATTAAGATCATTAACCCGGTGGCTTTTCGTCTGGAGCTACCTCAGACTCTAAGGATCCATAATGTCTTCCACAGGTCTCTGCTTAAGAGATATGTAGAACCTCCTGAACCATTGCCGCTACCGCCTCCACCGGTGGTTGTTGATGGCAGTCTTGAGTTTCAGGTAGAAAAGATTGTTGATTCACGATATGTTCGCCGCTCTCTTCAGTACCTGGTGCACTGGAAAGGTTATGGTTCCGAAGAGAGAATGTGGGTTCCAGCATCAGAGATAAAAGCGGACAGACTCATTCGGGCTTTTCATAGCTCCCATCCGGAGAGGCCTGGTCTTGAGGGTCCGGGGGCCCCTCGTAGAAAGGGGGGTACTGTCACGACTGTGACTGATCCAGACAGGTCTGGGAGGAGAAGGTCGCAGCATCTTGCTACTCGCGATAGCTTGTGAGTTTGCTCCGTGGTTCAGGGTATGTCATCCAGGTTTTGCCTTGTGAACCTTTTTGTCCTGACTGGGAGTTTGTAGGCATCCTTCTCAGGTGAGTCCTGTCTGCCACTCCCAAATACTATATTAGTTTCAGTTTCACTTACAGTCATTGCCAGATATAGTCCTTACTTCCAGTGCTACTCTGACCTTTGAAGGAGATCGTTTGATGGTGTTGCTGTGGAGCTCTTGTCCGGCGTGGACTGTCGCGTTTGGGATCGCCTTCTCTGCTCGTGACTGGATAAGTCTATGTCTGCTGTTGTTTGTTTGTTGCTGTCTTCCCCTGTTGTTTTCCTAGACGTGAGTGATGGTGACTAGCGCTCCCATCGGCCTTTCCCCAGTCCAGTCTTGTTAGGGCGACTGAGGGTTTAGGCATCCTGCTCGCCGCACGGGTTCACACCCCGTCTAGGGTATCAGGGCAGACAGGTGCCAGCTTAGGGTTAGTCAGGGGTGGCCATTCTATTTCCCATCCGTAGATAAGGGTCCCCCTTCCCCTCCGTCTGGTGCGACACGACTGCTGCTGGGATAGCGGTCGTGACAGGTGCTCAGACAGGGACCGAGGTTGTGGAAATGTAACCCACATTGGCTAAATGTACTAGGTGACCTATCCGGGGTTTCTCTGGAGGTCAGGGAGTACTTTGCTATCAATGGAGGGACAGCTTCAATACACGGAGTCTGGGATGCCATGAAAGTGTTCTTGAGGGGAGTACTGATAAAAGAAATTAGTAAGCATAAATCTAAGTCCAGAGAGGCTGATGTTAAAGCTCATGTACAAGTGGCCGAGGCCGAACGGGTGTTTGGTAGATCCCCTACTCTGGCTAATAGTGAGGCGCTGGCAGTAGCTCAGGAACAGTTGAGGTGTCATTTATTGCAGGCCGTAGAGAGGAAACTTAGTTTTTACCACCAAAGATCTTTTGAGGAGGGGGAGAAGGTAGGTCATCTGCTGTCAGTCATTTCTCAGGCACAGAGGGGCTCCTCCTGTATACAGGAACTGAGGGATGGAACTGGGAATAGTTGCCAGGACACGAAAGGGATATTAGACATTCTAAAAAGTTTTGATGTGTCTCTATACGCTTCCACTGTCTCTAGCTCTGAGGATGCTTTGTCCGCCTTCTTGGAAGAGGCACAGTTATCAGTGTTGTCAGACGAAGATAGGGAGAGATTAAAAGAGCCGATCTCACTTGAGGAGCTGGAGGCTGCTCTTGAGGATAGGGTGAATGGTAAGGCTCCGGGGACAGATGGCCTACCAGTGGAGGTATATAGAAAGTTACAGGGGGTACTCCTCCCCGAGTTGCTCAAGGTCCTTGAACATTCACTGGAGGCGGGTTCGCTACCACATTCTATGCAGAAAGCTATCATTGTAGTTATTCCTAAGTCTGGGAAGGATCCCAAATTTCCTGGTTCTTATAGACCAATTTCGCTTTTAACAGCGGATGTGAAGCTCCTAGCGAAGGTGTTGACGAACAGGTTGTACAGAGTGATTCTGACTATTGTGCACCCGGATCAAACGGGCTTATGCCTGGGAAATCGACTGCTATAAATATCCGCAGATTATATGCTAGCCTGAATATTCCGGCTGATAATTGTAGGGACAGGGCCTTACTCGCGCTTGACGCCGCCAAGGCGTTCGATAGTGTTGAGTGGAACTACCTGTGGGGGATCTTGAGAGTCATGGGCTTCGGTGCGCGGTTCATTCGGTGGGTGAGGGTGCTATACTCGAGCCCTAGGGCGAGAATTAGAGCTAATGGGGGGCTGTCGGATAGCTTTGCCTTGGCCAGAGGCACCAGACAGGGGTGCCGACTGTCGCCCTTGTTGTTTGCTCTAGCAATTGAGCCACTTGCGGCCCTTATTCGCCTGTCACCTCATATTGTGGGGTTTAGATATGGTGAGATGCAAAATAAAGTGGCTATGTACGCTGATGACACTGTTATTCTTGGGCGACACTGGGAATTCTCTGGATGCGGCCATGGCTCTAATAGATAGATTTGGGGGCTTCTCATAAATTGGCAGAAGTCTGCTTTGATGCCGGTAGATGGGCAGGCCCTTTCAGTTGGGCGAGTCAATAGTTTCGTACCCTGGGTAGGTAAATTTAAATATTTAGGGTTATATATAACACCTAGACTGTTGGATTTTGAAGAACTTAATTTAACCCCTTTGCTAGCTACTTTTAGGCTAAAGGTAAGGATATGGTGTAGAATCTTTTTATCGGCAGTGGGTAGAGTAAACCTTTAAAAAATGGTGATGATGCCCCAGCTGCTTTATGTATTGAACAATGCCCCCGTGTGGATTCCTTTGGATAGATTTAGGAAAATACACTGCTCAAAAAAATAAAGGGAACACAAAAATAACACATCCTAGATCTGAATTAATTAAATATTCTTCTGAAATATTTTGTTCTTTACATAGTTGAATGTGCTGACAACATAATCACACAAAAGAAAAAAATGGAAATCAAATTTTTTAACCCATGGAGGTCTGGATTTGGAGTCACCCTCAAAATTAAAGTGGAAAAACACACTACAGGCTGATCCAACTTTGATGTACTGTCCTTAAAACAAGTCAAAATGAGGCTCAGTAGTGTGTGTGGCCTCCACGTGCCGGCATGACCTCCCTACAATGCCTGTGCATGCTCCTGATGAGGTGGCGGACGGTCTCCTGAGGGATCTCCTCCCAGACCTGGACTAAAGCATCTGCCAACTCCTGGACAGTCTGTGGTGCAACGTGAGTTGGTGGATAGAGCGAGACGTGATGTCCCAGATGTGCTCAATTGGATTCAGGTCTGGGGAACGGGCGGGCCAGTCTATAGCATCAATGCCTTCGTCTTGCAGGAACTGCTGACACACTCCAGCCACATGAGGTCTAGCATTGTCTTGCATTAGGAGGAACCCAGGGCCAACTGCACCAGCATATGGTCTCACAAGGGGTCTGAGGATCTCATCTCGGTACCTAATGGCAGTCAGGCTACCTCTGGCGAGCACATGGAGGGCTGTGCGGCCCTCCAAAGAAATGCCACCCCACACCATTACTGACCTAATGCCAAACCGGTCATGCTGGAGGATGTTGCAGGCATCAGAACGTTCTACGTTCCCCACGGCGTCTCCAGACTCTGTCACGTCTGTCACGTGCTCAGTGTGAACCTGCTTTCATCTGTGAAGAGCACAGGGCGCCAGTGGCGAATTTGCCAATCTTGGTGTTTTCTGGCAAATGCCAAACGTCCTGCACGGTGTTGGGCTGTAAGCACAACCCCACCTGTGGACGTCGGGCCCTCATATCACCCTCATGGAGTCTGTTTCTGACCGTTTGAGCAGACACATGCACATTTGTGGCCTGCTGGAGGTCATTTTGCAGGGCTCTGGCAGTGCTCCTCCTGTTCCTCCTTGCACAAAGGCGGAGGTAGCGGTCCTGCTGCTGGGTTGTTGCCCTCCTACGGCCTCCTCCACGTCTCCTGATGTACTGGCCTGTCTCCTGGTAGCGCCTCCATGCTCTGGACACTACGCTGACAGACACAGCAAACCTTCTTGCCACAGCTCGCATTGATGTGCCATCCTGGATAAGCTGCACTACCTGAGCCACTTGTGTGGGTTGTAGACTCCGTCTCATGCTACCACTAGAGTGAAAGCACCGCCAGCATTCAAAAGTGACCAAAACATCAGCCAGGAAGCATAGGAACTGAGAAGTGGTCAGGTCACCACCTACAGAACCACTCCTTTATTGGGGGTGTCTTGCTAATTGCCTATAATTTCCACCTGTTGTCTATCCCATTTGCACAACAGCATGTGGAATTGATTGTCACTCAGTGTTGCTTCCTAAGTGGACAGTTTGATTTCACAGAAGTGTGATTGAATTGGAGTTACATTGTGTTGTTTAAGTGTTCCCTTTATTTTTTTGAGCAGTGTACATTCGATGTTCAGAGATCTTATCTGGAAGTACGGCCAAGCTAGGATTAAGCTGGAGACGTTGCAATACCCTAAGACTGAAGGAGGTTTGGCTTTTCCCAATGCCTGGATCTATTTCTTAGCCTCCCAGTGTCAGCACTTTAAGGGCTGGATTGACTTCCAGGATACTGCAGCACTGGTTGGGCAGTCGGGACCTTATGTGTATACTGGAGGGGTCGGGAATGCATGTGGGGAGAGAGAAGGTATTGCTCATTGAACTTATGAAGAAAGTCTGGGCGAAGGTGAAACAGACTTTGTTTCAGTTGTTTCTGTGATGTAGTGAAATATAATTACACGCACTTCATACGTTTCAAAGGCTTTTATCGACAATTACATGACATTTATGCAAAGAGTCAGTATTTGCAGTGTTGGCCCTTTTTCAGGACCTCTGCAATTCGACTGGGCATGCTCTCAATCAACTTCTGGGCCAATTCCTGACTGATAGCAACCCATTCTTTCGTAATCACTTCTTGGAGTTTGTCAGAATTAGTAGGTTTTTGTTTGTCCACCCGCCTCTTGAGGATTGACCACAAGTTCTCAATGGGATTAAGATCTGGGGAGTTTCCAGGCCATGGACCCAAAATGTGAACGTTTTGGTCCACGAGCCACTTAGTTATCACTTTTGCCTTATGGCACGGTGCTCCATCGTGCTGGAAAATGCATTGTTCTTCACCAAACTGTTGTTGGATTGTTGGAAGAAGTTGCTGTTGGAGGGTGTTTTGGTACCATTCTTTATTCATGGCTGTGTTTTTGGGCAAAATTGTGAGTGAGCCCACTCCCTTGGATGAGAAGCAACCCCACACATGAATGGTCTCAGGATGCTTTACTGTTGGCATGACACAGGACTGATGGTAGCGCTCACCTTTTCTTCTCCGGACAAGCCTTTTTCCAGATGCCCCAAACAATCGGAAAGAGGCTTCATCGGAGAATATGACTTTGCCCCAGTCCTCAGCAGTCTATTCACCATACTTTCTTCAGAAGATCAATCTGTCCCTGATGTGTTTTTTTGGAGAGAAGTGGCTTCTTTGCTGCCCTTCTTGACACCAGGCCATCTTCCAAAAGTCTTCGCCTCACTGTGCGTGCAGATGCGCTCACACCTGCCTGCTGCCATTCCTGAGCAAGCTCTGCACTGGTGGCACTCCGATCCCGCAGCTGAATCCTCTTTAGGAGACGATCCTGGCGCTTGCTGGACTTTCTTGGACGCCCTGAAGCCTTCTTAACAAGAATTGAACCTCTTTGCTTGAAGTTCTTGATGATCCTATAAATTGTTGATTGAGGTGCAATCTTAGTAGCCACAATATCCTTGCCTGTGAAGCCATTTTTATGCAACGCAATGATGGCTGCACGCGTTTCTTTGCAGGTCACCATGGTTAACAATGGAAGAACAATGATTTCAAGCATCACCCTCCTTTTAACATGTCAAGTCTGCCATTTTAACCCAATCAGCCTGACATAATGATATCCAGCCTTGTGCTCGTCAACATTCTCACCTGAGTTAACAAGACGATTACTGAAATGATCTCAGCAGGTCCTTTAATGACAGCAATGAAATGCAGTGGAAAGTTTTTTTTGGGATTAAGTTAATTTTCATGGCAAAGAAGGACTATGCAATTCATCTGATCACTCTTCATAACATTCTGGAGTATATGCAAATTGCTATAATAAAAACTTAAGCAGCAACTTTTCCAATTTCCAACATTTATGTAATGCTCAAAACTTTTGGCCACGACTGTATATGCAGTTTATCCCTACTGAATGGTTGTACTTATGTAGTTTCATCCGAGTACAAATTTGTGGCAGAAATTCTTGGATTTATGCCATAAACTTTATGCAGGGGCAAACTGGCCATAGACCCTACAGGGAAATTTCCTAGTGGGCCGATGCTCAAGGCCTCCTCATGGACACCAGCCAGGTACATAATGATCTGATGCTCTGTGTTAATGCTAGGAGCTTCAGGTACTTCTGCATCTGACCAAAGGCCGCAGGGGCCCTCCTGAACTGTATTGCCGTCGTCAGGACAGTGATACAGCTGAATACTGGGGTAAGGGCGGCAGTACTTTGTGCTGCACTGTGTTATTTGCTTCTGCTGGGGCGGTACTTTGTGCTGCACTATAGTATTGCTAGCCTGAGTTAACAAGACGATTACTGAAATGATCTCAGCAGGTCCTTTAATGACAGCAATTAAATGCAGTGGAAAGTTTTTTTGGGGATTAAGTTAATTTTCATGGCAAAGAAGGACTATGCAATTCATCTGATCACTCTTCATAACATTCTGGAGTATATGCAAATTGCTATTATAAAAACTTAAGCAGCAACTTTTCCAATTTCCAATATTTATGTAATTCTTAAACCTTTTGGCCACCACTGTACACGCGCCTATCCGAACCTAGGTGTGGAGAGAGACCTCTTCCACTGCTCTGGTCTCCCTTTGCTTTTTTCTTACATCCCTTAGCGGGAGAAAGAGAAGGGGGAGAAGGCACACTAAAGTTGTCCACACAAACACTTCTATGTCAGGTCTGATTCTATAGGTCTGTTAGTTAGCAAGCACTATCCTGTGTCAGAGGTGAAATAGCGGTTCTCTGCCTAAAATAAGATGCCTGTGAGCAAACACTCCCTAGATGTTTCACCAGCTTCATCAGGGAAGTTTGGGTTGTGCTCACCAAATTGATCAGCTCCAAGATTTCCCGTTTATAATTATAATTTGGAATCGGTTGAATTTTTAACAGAAGAACTCAGGAGGTTACATTTACTACCGGTTTTATGATTTTAAGTGAAATACTCCTGAAACGCATATTGTAAATCCTTGTCCTTTTTTTAATTTTCACCCACAGATGGCGCTCATTCACTAAATATTGGTTGTATATATAATCTTTTGTCATTTACTTGGTGATATGCAAGTGTTAGGTTTCCTTATGAAATTAGAGGCATGTGTGGGTATAGTCGGACACCATAGAAGTTGGAGGTTACACAGAGCAATAATGTGGCCATGTACATGAGTCCTGATGTCACTTGGCCAATTTTGCAGAATATGTTTGTCTTCATTTCCTGGCAGAGGACACTGGAACATGCAAAAAGCAAGCTGTGGCTGAGTCTACAGATGGGTATGTCCACTGCTTTACAATATATAATTGGGGAGCCTGAGAATTACTTCTACTTTAATTAAGTATCCTTCACTGCACAGGTTTATGGATTGGATACATGAGCATACCTCTGAGTGAAGTTAAAGTGAAATGACATTTTTCTGTTCTTTCCTCAGCATGCATTACTGTCAGTGGCAGAACATTATGGGAAACTATGCCATATAAGATCTGTTTTTTGTTCGATGGTCAGTGCTCTATTTGCGTTATGTTAAGTGTACTTAATGGCTAAAATTCAGATGTGAAATTGCAATTAAAATTCATAATAACTTGTTTTCCTTGATATTCATAAAATCAACATATATTAACAAGCGTAATATTTGCAAGCAAGGTGCCCAAATGCCTGAATCACTCAGTGAACAGAGAACATTGCTGCATCCCATGTCCACAAGGTCCTTGAGTCTATTTGCCTTTGTTTCCCTTGTATTAGTGTCTTCTCAAATTGTGGTATTCTGTTTTCTAATTCAGACATTACATTTGCAGAAGAAAGCTTTTACTGCTATGGTAATAAAGCAGGACAAAAAATATGTGACAGCACAAAAAAGTGTTCATAATTTACACGAGCAGCTCCCATTCTGGCGGAAGCAAGCCATCCTTGTATTACTTGGACGATTAGGTGAATGATACCATGTGATCTACATTTCCCTCACAACACTCTCTGGCTTCCCGCAGCAGAATTACGTTAGCTGGTGGTGCTGGGAGCCACATGATGAGACAGCCCCTTGAAATAATTGCTTCAGCAAGTTTAGTTTTCCTCAGCAGGACATAATTTGGATGAGGCCAAATTGAAATAAACTTGGCCTACACAGACAACATAGCAGCAATTCTAGAAAAAAGTAGCTATGTTTTATTCCCATGTTATTCATACTCTTTAAACGTGAAGTAAATCTTATCTGAATTTGCTGTAAAGTCAAATTCAATCTATTGTTCCCTGTAAGAAGCCATATCATACATATATGGGGAGATGACAACTGTTGGACTCATTGGTATTACACCCTGAAAGGCCAAAAAAACATAATGACCTCTGTTTTAGGGCTCGTTCACACGAACGTGTGCTTCCCGTTGCCATATTGCGGACCGCATTTGTGGATCTGCAATAGACGGGCACCGTTCCGTGGCCATTCCGCATCTCGGATGCGGACTTATTCATATCAATGGGTCTGCAAATCCGGAGATGCGAAAAGAAACGGAACACTGTGGAAGCACTACGGAGTGCTTTCTGGGGTTCCGTTCCGTGCTTCCACACCGCAAAAAGATAGAACTTGCTCTATCTTTTTGCGGAACGGAAGGATTGCGGACCCATTCAAGTGAATGGGTCTACGATCCCCACGCGCCTGCCCCACGGACGGTGCCCGTGCATTGCGGACCGCAATTTGCTGTTCACAGCAGGGGCACGGGCTTCACACTCATGTGAACGAGCCCTTATAAGTAGTTCCCGTGACCGCATTGGGTTAGCAGGTTTCTTGATTTATATATATATATATATATATATATATATATATATATATATATATATATACTCACCTAAAGAATTATTAGGAACACCTGTTCTATTTCTCATTAATGCAATTATCTAGTCAACCAATCACATGGCAGTTGCTTCAATGCATTTAGGGGTGTGGTCCTGGTCAAGACAATCTCCTGAACTCCAAACTGAATGTCAGAATGGGAAAGAAAGGTGATTTAAGCAATTTTGAGCGTGGCATGGTTGTTGGTGCCAGACAGGCCGGTCTGAGTATTTCACAATCTGCTCAGTTACTGGGATTTTCACGCACAACCATTTCTAGGGTTTACAAAGAATGGTGTGAAAAGGGAAAAACATCCAGTATGCGGCAGTCCTGTGGGCAAAAATGCCTTGTGGATGCTAGAGGTCAGAGGAGAATGGGCCGACTGATTCAAGCTGATAGAAGAGCAACGTTGACTGAAATAACCACTCGTTACAACCGAGGTATGCAGCAAAGCATTTGTGAAGCCACAACACGCACAACCTTGAGGCAGATGGGCTACAACAGCAGAAGACCCCACCGGGTACCACTCATCTCCACTACAAATAGGAAAAAGAGGCTACAATTTGCACGAGCTCACCAAAATTGGACTGTTAAAGACTGGAAAAATGTTGCCTGGTCTGATGAGTCTCGATTTCTGTTGAGACATTCAAATGGTAGAGTCCGAATTTGGCGTAAACAGAATGAGAACATGTATCCATCCTCTGATGGCTACTTCCAGCAGGATAATGCACCATGTCACAAAGCTCGAATCATTTCAAATTGGTTTCTTGAACATGACAATGAGTTCACTGTACTAAAATGGCCCCCACAGTCACCAGATCTCAACCCAATAGAGCATCTTTGGGATGTGGTGGAAAGGGAGCTTCGTGCCCTGGATGTGCATCCCTCAAATCTCCATCAACTGCAAGATGCTATCCTATCAATATGGGCCAACATTTCTAAAGAATGCTATCAGCACCTTGTTGAATCAATGCCACGTAGAATTAAGGCAGTTCTGAAGGCAAAAGGGGGTCCAACACTGTATTAGTATGGTGTTCCTACTAATTCTTTAGGTGAGTGTATACACACACACAAAGACACTTTTTTAAATTTCTTTTTTTTTAGCTGCAATTGCATAACTCCAGAGCAATGAAGGAGTACATCACTATAATTATACGTACATCAATGTTAGGATCATAAAAGAGCTGAGGAGTTACATACAGCGTAATTTCTATTTCCAACAAACTGTTATGTTTATAACTAACATAGAAACCAGACAATCAATTAAGCTGTCAGTTGCCTCTTATTGTCTTCTATGTAAGAATGTATACCCTCAGATATTTTGGGGTGGCGCAAGTATGAGCATCAGTGTTGTCAAGTACTTGGGTGGACTTGATCGTGGAGATAGCCTCCCTGTATCACATCATCAAAGTAGTGTAATGGGATGAGCTCCCAATAGTATTCTCTTCTGGTACCAGGTAGGAAGGGAGAAGCAAGTGTGTTTTTAGATTTGATTTGATTGTGCATAAACTGATATTGAGCTCCACCTAGTGGTGGCTTCAGTTAGACAGAATTTTATTTTTTAAATCTAGCATACTTGACAAATCAAAAACACCAGAAGGAAAGTGTGTCTGGCAAAAAAACAACACACCACTCACATATCACTGGTGCACCTAGTCACTAGTCATTAACCTCAGTGGTCACATTTGATAGAATGGCACATCACAGCAGTCAGGTGCTAGAATGGCAGGCCTTTCAACTGGTGAGTGATTTTTTTTGTGGTGTTTAATTTTGCTGTTATTTTGAACATTTAAAAAAAAAAAATCAATATACCTTTTTCATTTTGGTGCTGGGGTGGGGGGGGGGGCAATCTGAGTTTTGCTGTGGGGCTTTATGATTTCTTTGTACACTTTGTCTTATACCTTATGGGATATTTGAATCGGAACATGTACAGATCATTTCATATCCAGCTAGAGTTGATTTGCAGATGAAATGAGGCATTAAACCCTTGGCCCTTGAAAGTTTAAATATGGTGCCAACTCCATAGCTAGCGATTGGCTATTGTGTTATACAACAGACACCGTCCATGATTGACACTAACTCCAGTCACGAACATTTAACTCCTCAGATACAACAATTAATAGTAAAGTATTTCAGTCTATAATATAAGCTAGGGATGCACAGCCTGCAGCCTGCAATGCCATTCATTGTGGCCCCCCATCTACAGACAGAAAAGCATGTTTGTGTGTAGCTTATTCATGTTTAGTTTCCATATTAGAGAAAATGAGTAGCACACAACTCAGGAGAAGGCACAGGTAAGTATCCATCTTTTGGAGCCTCATATATCAGGAGAATGTGGGTCCATTGACCCTCTGTTAGAGGTGGATGTCTATGCATGCAGCTCTCTCCATTGTGGTTTGTAGTAGTTGTGAAATGCTAAGCAGTTACCATAATCTATGATTAAGACAGCACATACATGTCTGTTTTCCTACGCTCTGGAGTGTCTACTGGGGGAGAAGGTGAATGCCATCATCCCAATAGGTGAGTGTCCTGGAAGTGGAACCTGCACCTATAAGACATTTAAAGGGAATCAGTCACCAGCAACCTCCCTATCCAACTGTTTGCATAGTCACATGGGCGTAGCTATAGGGGGTGCAGAGGTAGCAGTCGCTACCGGGCCCAGGAGCCTGAGGGGGCCCAAAGACCCTTGTGCTGCATGTGAAGACAATGGTATTATGGAAAGTGCATGCTATTCAAGTTACACCTCTGGCTAGAGGTAAGGGGTTAGGTCAAGAATTTGCCATGGGTTGGGAATGCCATTTCAATTTTTGCCTCAGGCAGCACAAAGGCTATGTGCTTCCCTGCCCCTGGCGACAAAGCACTGAGAGAAGGGAGGCCCAAGCTGAACTCTTGCACCAGGGCCCATGAGCCTTTAGCTACGCCCCTGGATAGTCACATAGCTGTGGTTCACCTGATTATACACATTTTTTCTTTTTGTTGATCTAAGGCTTGTTCCCAAGTTATGATACTTTTTCTTAACGTGCAAATTAAGCCTTTGGTGCAATGAGGGTGTCATTGTTGCTGTTGTTGCACCCAAGCTCCACTCATTTCTGTGATCAGCCCCTCACTTGCTACTTTGTCACTACCTTGCCCTGTCAAAGTAGTGAGGGAGGGACAGAATACAGAAAGGAGTGGAGCATGGGTGCAATAAAAGGAATGGTTGCACCTAATTTGCATATTACAAAGTATCATAACTCGGGGACCAACACTTAGATCAACAACAACAAAAAAACGCGCTTTCATCAGGGGAACTAAAGTTATGTGCCTATGTAAATAGTTGCATAGGGAGGTACCTGGTGACAGACGCCCTTTAAGACACAGGGGCAGATTATCATAGACCAGCGGCATACGCGCCACTGGAGGCTGGGTAGAATTTATGATGAGGCATCTGGAAGTCTGTGTGCCTATACTGATATCTACACAAGCCCCTGGCTGGCTTTGATTTCAGTGTTCTTTTACACCAGGAAACTGGCATCATAGATGGCTGGCCGATTTTTTTCACACCAGAAAACTGTTGTCTATTTATGATAGATTAGGCTCATATGCTTGTAACATGCCATGAATGTTTCAAATGGTAATACCGCTTAAAATTTTAGGCTGGAGCTAAATGGTGACGTGTCAAGCGGTGTGAAAGTTGCCATGTTGCATTGCACGTGACCTACTGTGACACAATGTGCAAGTAATCCCAGCAGGCGTATGTCATTCAAAACAGTCTATTCTTTATTACAGCCAGTAGATAATGGTTTTTCCAGGACGTGTTTCGGCCCATCTAGCCTTTCTCAACTGATTACACAAACTGATACATAGAGACATTTTATAGGTGAAGGGATTGGCTCACATGTTAGTGACATCATCATGATTTCATTATCCAAACAGGAAGTGATGCACACAAAATTTTAATAAATCACAAAGAAAAAATTTACACAGAATATACAGAAATAAATCATTCAGTCCTTGGTAATATTAACTCTGGGATGCGGTCTGCAAAGAAAAAAGTTTATATATCTTATTTACTTAGTCTCCCAGACTCATGATCTCATAGTCCCTATTTTAACCTCTGGGTTGCAAGGTATCCAACATGTGGATCCAAAATGCTTCTCTTTTTAACAACAACTTTTTAATATCACCCCCTCTTCTTGATTAGTGGACCTGTTCTATTACTTGGTATTTTATCTGTGAGATAGTATGTTTGCAACTGTGGAAATGAAAAGTTATTGGCAACAGGAGATTTTTCTTGCGTATAGTGGATATATACTTACTGATCCGGTCTTTTACAGTCTGCATAGTTTCCCCCACATATATCAAGCCACATTGGCACTTTATCAGATATATCACATTTGAAGTATCACATGTGTAATATCCTTTGGATTTTAAATGCTTTCCCAGTTCGTGGATGGTAGAAAAACTGAACCATTGTGTGCAATGCAAGCACGGGAATGTCCCGGTTTTTGGACTTGAGGGTCTGCTTTTTCCAACCACCTTTTCAGCTTCCGATGTCAGCTTGTACTAGCTGATCTCGGAAGCTGGAATCCCGCTTATTACAGATAAGCGGCAAAATTTTTAATTCTTCAACTGAGGGGTATGACTTTCCCAGAATATGCCAATGTTTACGGATGATGTTATCGAGACGGGGATTGAATGGGTGAAATTTGTGGATGAAGGCTATGCGGTTCTGTTTTTTTTTTAAGAGTAGTCAATGACTTTATGTCATTTTGAGCCTCTATTAGCACATTCTGTGGCTAGCCCCTATCCAAAAGTCTTGATGTCATCTCATCAATCCATTTTTGTTGGATTAACGTATCTGTTGATATTTTTGTGACCCTAGTGTATTGCGACTTTGGTATAGCTTTTTTTAGGGCCTGTGGATGGGCAATCTGTTCTTATCATTTTTTTTTCTATATAGATCAGTATAAAGATATCCATCCTCATTTTTGATCACTGTAGTGTCTAGGAAATTGACCAAATATTGGTCATATGTCAATGTAAATTTTAGTTCTTCCCACACATTATTCAAATAGTCAAAGTAAGTCAGGAGGGTCTATAAATCTCTTCCAAGAGAGTGCATGGAATAGTTCATGTGTATGAACATGTTCTTTTCAAAAGATGACATAAATGCATTTGTGTAGGGTGGAGCCACATTCGAGCCCATCGCGGTACCTTGTCGCTGCAGATAGAAGATGTCGCCAAACAAAAAGTAGTTCTCATATACTATCAGCTGTAATGATTCTAAGAAAAATTCCTGTTGCTCTCTTGAGTAACTACTAGATTGTAGAAGAATAGAAGTCGCTTCTAGACCTTTACTATGTTCTATTGATGTATACAAAATTACTACGTCAATAGTCACCAGCCAGCTGTTCACAGGGATCATTTTTAGTTCTTGTATAACCTTTAAAAATTGAGAGGTATCCAATAAGAATGAATCAGTACTCTTCACCAGTGGCGTCAGTACTTTTTCTAAAACTATAGCCTATAGACTATAAACCACATCCAAATGCTGACATTGGAGAAGGGTCTCTCGTTCAGCCCCACTTGCCAATTTGACACTTTCCAAATGGCTCTTGATTTGCAGCATTTTTTTCGTAAAGTAAGGTTAAAAGCACACTTTTCCACTAAAGAACCATTTCCTTAAGCATTATCGGATACTTGTGGATGTGACCAAGATGGAGCAGGGTTAATCAAGCTTGAAGGTCTAGATTTGAGACTTAAAGCACGTTTATGCCCCCTAAAAGCTATCATCCAGTAGAAGCATTTGTCCATTTAGTGACTAAAGAAATGCAACATGAAATGGATACAATTAAAAGAGGAGATCTACGGGTGACCTAATGGAGAATGACACTTTGATAATCAAGCCAGCCGATAAGGGGGGCCCGATTGTCATTATGGACAAATCAAAATAGAAAATACTTTTCAGATATTAAAATGTAATACAGTATTCAGGGCTGTCAAACTGGGCAATTGCACAGGGCCCGATCCTCTAAGGGGCACCCTGCTTCAGTCCGCAGAAGGTTGAACAGTCGAGACTCCAGAGTGGGGAATTTCCCAGCTTAGGAGTCCCTGCTCTGACTCCATATATGCATATTTCCATATACGGAGTCAGTGTTAGGAAGATGAAAGGGGTATTCCCAAGTTTTTTCATTATGCTTAGTTTTTTCATTATGTATATAAATCTAATTTAGACTCTATTTTTGAAATGCCTCTGTGGGGATTTGAACTCAAAACCTTCTACGTTAAGGGCAAGAACCTTAACCACTGGGCTATAGAGCTCAATGCTAAGTCAGTGCTGTCCACGGAGATGTGTGGGGACTCATTTTTTGCGGGACGATCTGTCATTTTTGACAATATTATTTGGGTTGTGTATGACTTGATCACTTTTTATTACATTTTCTTAGGAGATAAAGTGATGAAAAAACTCGAAATGGCCTTTTTAAATTCTTTTAACTGTTACGTCATTCACCATATGGGCTAACTTTTTTTTAAACTTTTAACTTTTTTTAAATAATTGAATAGTATGGGCGCTTTCGCATGTAGCGATGCCCATAATTCTATTATTTTTTTTTGTTTCTTTTTATTTTGGGGAATGGGGGTGATTTAAAGTTTTATGTTTTTTTATTTTCAAAACTTTTTTTTACATTTTTTTTTATTTTTGTCAGATGTAAATTGCTCCATTATTCTGTATAGAAATCACTTTATCACAGTTCAGTGCTGCCATTTAGTGGCCTGAACTAGAATATACTAACAATGAGCCTGGAAGCCTAGTACAGGCTGCGACTCATTTTTCAAACAGGGTGCTTTCCCTGATCTTCTCTGGGGGAAAGCGTGCCGGAAGAGGAATCCCGCGCTTCCTGTTTTTAACACTCTCAGATGCTGTGAGTAAAGAGAACTTATTGCTGTGAGCGGAGGGGGCATGTGGCATATTCTGGGGCCATGATGGTGAAGAACTGTGTGAGGAGCTTTATGGGGTGTAAATCTGTGAGGGTGCGCCGGAATCGACAGAATGTAACTGTGTTGTTAGTACATTATTACAAGATTTGGGGCCCCACTTTTGATTTTGCCCAGGGTTACATTTTGTCTAAAACTTGCCCTGCCAGTGTTTCAAGTGAAATCCAAGGTTTCTGGTTTGGTGAAATGTTATACAGATCGAGGGATCATTGATAGAAAGCTGCATGATTTTTTAATCAACCATTCATCTAGTGACACCTGTATTTTATATACTTCCAAAGGTGCACAAAACTCTGATTGATCCACTGGGCCTACCTATTGTGGCCTCTATAGATTCTTTGCTATCTCCGTTGGCTATAGTTTTAGAAAAATTACTGACACCACTGGTGAAGAGTACTGATTCATTATTATTGGATACCTCTAAATTTTTAAAGGTTATAACAAGAACTAAAAATTATCCCTGTGAACAGCTGGCTGGTGACTTTTGACGTAGTAAATTTGTATACGTCAATAGAACATGGTAAAGGTCTAGAAGCGACTTCTATTCTTCTACAATCTAGTAGTTACTCAAGAGAGCAACAGGAATTTTTCTTGGAACTGTTACAGCTAATACTATATGAGAACTACATTTTGTTTGGCGACATCTTTTATCTGCAGCGACTGAGTACTGCAATGGGCTTGAATGTGGCCCTGCCCTACACAAATGCATTTGTCATCTTTTGAAAAAGAATATGTTTATACACATGAACTATTCCAAAAACATGCACTCTCTTGGAAGAGATTTATAGATGACATCTTTTGCGTGTGGGCGGGGCCACTCGAGACCCTCCTGACTTTCTTTGACCATTTGAATAATGTGTGGGAAGAACTAAAAGTTACATTGACATATGACCAATATTTGGTCAATTTCCTAGACACTACAGTGATCAAAAATGAGGATGGATATCTTTATACTGATCTATATAGAAAAAAAACAGATAAGAACAGAGTGCCCATCAACTAGCCCTAAAAAAAAGCTATACCAAAGTCGCAATACACTAGGGTCAGAAAAATAGCAACAGATACGTTAATCCAACAAAAATGGATTGATGAGATGACATCAAGATTTTTGGATAGGGGCTATCCACAGAAGGTGCTAATGGAGGCTCAAAATGGTGTAAAGTCATTGACTACTCCTTGCTGCACTAATTGGGGATCCAAATTGCAATTATACTGCTGCTTTTAGGTTGTTTGCACTATATGATACATCAGTAATTCCAGCAAACTTTGCTTGTGATTGGGGTGCAAGTTCTGTGTGATACAGCCCTTTACGGGATGTATTAATAGGAAAGATACTTACATCCCACTAGCCGTTGTGCGTTGATTTTACGTTGGTTTTCCTTCTTTTTCCCCCGTGTATTAATAGGAAAAAAAAAATATGAAAAAAATATATGTCATAAGTGCCGTTCGTGGTGAAGTTACATTGTACTACAGCCATTTACGTGGTGTATAGAGATGAGCGAATTCCATATTTTGAAATTCGTTCACGCTTTGTTTGGTGGTGAAAGCAGAATTGCGTTATGGATTCCATTACCACGGACCATAAAGAAATTCTATGACGGAATGCATAGTAGTGTATTAAAAGGAAATATACGTATGTCCCATTAGCCGTTCTGCTGTGAATTGTGATTGTTATATTTCTTATTTTGGGGTGTAGAAATAGGAAAAAGAATATGTCTTAATTGCCGTTCTGCGGTGAATTGTGATTATATAATTTTTTTGGGGGAGGAGTTTATTAATAAAAATAAAAAAAGTCTTACTTGCCGTTCAACGGTGAAGTAACATTGTACTACAGCCATTTACGTCGTGTAAAAAAAAAAAGGAAATATATGTACGTCCCATTAGCCGTTCGGTGGTGAATTGTGATCATTATATTTCTTTTTTTGGGGTGTAGAAATAGGAAAAAAAAGGAAAAAATAAATGTGACCGAGTGAAGGCGGAAGCTCAACAGACAGGATCCGTTTTTGGGGCGGTTATTGTTCTGACGGATCAGAGTAAGGGCAAAATCAGTGATGTCAACTAGGGATCGACCGATATTGATTTTTTAGGGCCGATACCGATAATTTGTGAATTTTCAGGCCGATAGCCGATAATTTATACCGATATATTCTGGGAATTTTTATTTTTGAAAAAAAATATAAAATTTCCTACACAAATCTGCTGAAAATTAATGTTTATTGTTAACGTGTATTTTTTTTTTTTGTAAATCTTTATTTTTCATTTATACTTAATATTTTGGTGTTTTTTTTTTACTAACTTTTAGCCCCCTTAGGGACTAGAACCCTTGCCCTATTCACCCTGATAGATCTCTCTTTATTGTTAACGTGTATTTTTTTTTTTTGTAAATCTTTATTTTTCATTTATACTTAATATTTTGGTGTTTTTTTTTTTTTACTAACTTTTAGCCCCCTTAGGGACTAGAACCCTTGCCCTATTCACCCTGATAGATCTCTATCAGGGTGAATAGGATCTCACACTGTCCATGCTGCTCTGTGCTTTGTGCACACAGCAGCATGGAGCTTACCATGGCAGCCTTTAATAGCGTTCTGGCTGCCATGGTAATCGATCGGAGGAGCCCCAGGCTTACACTGCTCGGAGGAGCAGGGGAGAGGGGATCCTGTGGCCACTGCCACCAATGATTAAAACTGGGGGGGCTTGGGTGGGGGGCGCACTGCGCCACCAATGATTAATACTGGGGGGCTTGGGGGGGCTCACTACGCCACTAATGAAGAGAAATCTCTCATTCATTCATATACAGGAGGGAGGCGGGAGCTGACTGCAGAATCACATAGCCGGCTCCCGACCTCTATGAGCGGTAGCTGCGATCCGCGGCACCTGAGGGGTTAACTACCGCAGATCGCAGCTATTGCTCATAGAGGTCTGGAGCCGGCTATGTGATTCTGCAGCCAGCTCCCGCCTCCTGTATATGAATGAATGAGAGATTTCCCTTCATTGGTGGCGCAGTGGCCATAACCCCTCCCCTTCTCTTGTCCTCTTTCCTCTCATTGGCGGCAGCAGCAGCACAGGGGGGAGGGAGACACTGCTTCCTTCTCCCCTGTGCTGCTGAGGGAACACAGAGAGCGCTGTCAGCAGCGAGATCTGTGTTCCCCATACGTTATCGGAATATCGGCAAAATAGATGCCGATACCGATAACGGTCAAAATACCGAATATCGGCCGATAATATTGGTAAAACCGATAATCGGTCGATCCCTAATGTCAACACAAACTTACTGCTGACGCCCTCTCCAGTCTGTTGGGAGGCTCTACTTGAATAAGTGTTTAATAGAACAGGTTCTGTAGACATCTATGTGGAATCAGCTGGCGACGGTGTAAAAGGAATGCGCTTCTTTTTGGTGCTAACATCGACCTGTAAGACTGAGTTCACACTTGAGTTATTTGGTCAGTTTTGGCCCCATAACTGCCCAAATAAGTGAAGTGTGCAGTGATTTTAAAAGCGACGCGTGTCATACTGACTCACAGTATAGTTTCACTACCACAGCAGACTCCCTATGCGTGTTACTGCAAGGCACAGTGCTCTACACCACTATACAGTCTCTCTGCAGCCAGGAAATAGCTGTTTTTTAACGCGATTAGCTACGAATAAATTCTGATTGACCGTGGCAAAGCAATGGTTAATGAACCGGCATCAGCAGGGGTTCGGCTGTCAGTGACTGCCGGGCACAAATAAATTGATTCAAAAATCAAAAGAAAAAAGTCTCAAACCACAATCTTGTTTGGAGCGCAGCAAGTCTATAGTGAGGTAGGGTCGCATTCACACTTAGTCCTGAATTTCATAGAAGAGACCGTGCAGCTCCTAGCCATCCATAGGAAAGATGGTGATGAAAAGGTTATGCAGAGAAAGTTCCTTCAATATGGTCGGTCACTGGATCCAAGGTACGGGCTTTTCCCACAGTCAAGATTCTCTTTTCTCCTAGATGTTATTCAAGAAAACTTGACATAGTGAAGCACCGCCAGACTGGTAAAATCAAGCTTGTTTTAATATACTTACAAAACAGAAATCACAAATCGCGTATAAAATCAGATAAGTTCGCAGGCGCAGTGAGGAAGCCGGCAGCAGGAGCACGTCCTTTACTCACTGCGCCTGTGTAACATCCCAGAGTATGTCACTAAAATCTCTGTATCCCTGCTACAATAATGTCAAGTGTTAATGTATTGTCAACTAGTGTAATATAACTGTGCATTGCAATTTCTATGTCTGTATTTTATATATTTGCTGTAATTTCCATGTACACCAGCAGGTGGCAGCAATATGTAGGCAGAACATAGCTAGTCAATAGACCTAGCTGGAACAGACCATTCCAGGCTAGATTCCCCCTATCTGAGGAGGAGTGGAATGTTCCCACGTCCTACTTCAGGAGGAGGACAGAAAGTTCTAGGCAGTGTAACCAGCCCCCCTGTTGGGGTAGGCTGTGTTAGTAGGAGCTCCCAGAAAACAGGGACCCCAACCAAGGATTCAAGCCTCTGCTGAGACCCAAGATCAACCTTCCTAGTCTGAGTCCCTTACCTCAGCTGGTAGACCAAGGAAGCAACCAACTACAGAACTATCAGATCTCCAGGACAAAACCACCATTCCCTGCGAGCAGTCCTGTAAGTACAGATTCCGAAACAAGGAGAATATAAGTACCTCCACAGCTAGTCAGGCCCAAACCAAGCAGACCACAGACAGAGCAGAAGATAGATACCTGCCAGATTCTAATAGGCGTATGTACCAGATGCAGAATATATATATAATTCCTGCCACATATTGCCAATACCTGCTGGGACCCAAGACTATTGCTGTACATTGTATGAATCTAAAGCTGCATATGATAACACCAAGTAAAGACAAGTTGGACCCTATGATCTGTGTGGAATTCCATCATTCCTCAGTTACTCCTATTAACAGCACTCATTTTGTTGCATGTGAGCCAGGATACAGGAGTCCAGCCGTACTACAGGTAGGAGACACCGTTGACACAATACAGAGACAATCTCCCCCTCTGGCATTCCTTACCTAGTACGTGTGCTCATAACATCTTAAAGGGCCCTGCTACAGTACCTGCGCAAGCTGCAACTGGCGTCACGAACTTATACACACCTAAATCTGACCCACTGCATAGCAACCCCACTGACCCAGTGTCCTGCTCATTGCATCAAGTGGCGTCACGAACAGGATAGGATTGAATTGTGTGTCCATCCCTAATTGTGCGCAAAAAACAGACTTAAAACCGCATGTTTCACTGTATGATAAGGGCTGAAGATTGTACAAAAATCGCTAGAAAAGTGACTTGCTTACTTGTATTGCTGTGCCAAGAAAGCGCTGCACGTGCGCTGCAGTATACAAAGTGTTAATTAGATATTGTGGAGATTTGCCATATTCGTTTCAAGATGGCGCTGCATCTTCATGCCGAAGAACAAAGAGACGCCCTCCCAGGAGCGTGAAAATGCCGTCTACGCCCCCCAGAATCGGGAAAATCTTGTAACACCCCCTCAAGAAAGGCGCGAAGATGTCGAATACGCCCCTTCAGGAGCGGGAAAAATAGAGAACGCCCTCCATGGACGTGTTACTGAACTGGCCCGAGATGATAAAAGCTCCACCCTCTGCGCCCCTCCTTTAGTGCTAGCGATCAGTGTAGTCAGAAGGACAGCAAAGATGGCGTATCCACGTCCAAAGTGGAATGCAATGTCCATTGATGGGGAAGACGTCTACCCTGAGCAGCCGCTGGAGATCTGAGTCTCCCAACTCATGCAGAGACGTGGCCCATCAACTTTTGGTGCCAGACCGGAGTCAGTGAAATCCTCTGTGTCCAAAGACACAGCAGTACCTACCCTGGCTAACGTACCGGAGAGGCCAGAAAGGACAACTGATGAGGTCCCGGCTTCTACTATCGATGTTCCGGACCTGATGATCGAGTTCCAGGAGGCTGTGGATCCCTCCGCCTCGTTCAGTGCACCAGTGGAAGGCGACACACCTATGGGAATGGAGGTGGATGTCGTGCCTGCTCCCGCGGAGGACGCTGCTGACGTCACTGCATCGGCTGAAAAGACACCAGTGATCCAGATGGCGCCTGAATCCCGAGAGGACCAGCAGAGGACACCGGAATCGGCCACCCGGCCGCGACTGCAGGTAGGAGCTACCCCGCTCCCTGATGCCCTGGCCCGGTACGTGTCCGTCCCACCGCCACGTCCTGAGACCCCAGCGCCAGTCATCAACCTGAGGCCTGCCAAGCCACTACCACCTGGTGCGGCGGAGGCGGCTAGGGAGTCCACTCCCCCGCCCAGCTACGCCAAACTCAGTATCCTGAATCCTGAGGTACCGCACGAAATAACCGCGTTTGCCCAGACGGCCTGGGAATATGGCGGCCATTGAAGAGTGCGTGAAGGAGGTACTTGATAGCCCCCAGTCCGGAGACCCCATACTGACACGGCGTACAGGAACTGTACTATCGTTCTCTGTGGAGAGAGGTGTAGGTTTTCTACAGGACAACCACTCAGGAACTGAGGTGTTCGTAGGCCGCCGGTCGGTAAAACGCCACTATTTGCCCCAGATTGTTCCCATCCGGAGGTGTCTCATTTCCAGGAGATCCATGGGAACGTACTGCCCTCCTCCTGTGACTTGCCAGAAGACACGGAGACGATAAATACCTCCCCTTCTGAGCCTTTTGCCTAAGGTAAGGCGCCTCAAACCTTAGAGCCATATATATTTAGCTTCCTCATAGACATCATAGTGATCGTGCTATAAGCCAAATTTCTTCAGGCTATGATGCAGGGAAGGGATTACAGGATAAAGCCACCCTTTCATTTGCGGGCTTTGCATTACACAATGGTGGGATTACGGAGTAAAGACACCCCCATGCTCTCTTTGATGTTCATTGCCAGAACATACAAAGTCAGTCAGCGATGCATGCTTTGTGCAGTTATAGGTTACCTGGTTATACCAAGATAAGGAAACTGTGTGTTGGACACCTTATGCTAGCGGGCAGGAACCTCGAGGAAACCGTTATGTGTTTTGTCTTTGCACGAAATTTTATGTGTAATTCACGCAGCACTTTGCATTTTATTGGGTACCCAGAGCTTATTCCTCACCACCTATTATACGCCGAGGACGGCTTATCTTAAGGTATGTAACATCCCAGAGTATGTGACTAAAATCTCTGTATCCCTGCTACAATAATGTCTAGTGTTAATGTATTGTCAACTAGTGGGGGGGCTTCAAATGGGACATGGTGTCAAAAAAACCAGCCTTCCAAAAACCGTATGGCATTCCTTTCCTTCTGCGCCCTGCCGTGTGCCCGTACAGTAGTTTACGACCACATATGGGGTGTTTCTGTAAACTACAGAATCAGGGCCATAAATATTGAGTTTGGTTTGGCTGTTTACCCTTGCTTTGTAACTGGAAAAAAATTATTAAAATGGAAAATCTGCCAAAAAAGTGAAATTTTGAAATTGTATCTCTATTTTCCATTAATTCTTGTGGAACACCTAAAGGGTTAACAAAGTTTGTAAAATCAGTGTTGAATACCTTGAGGGGTGTAGTTTATAGAATGAGGTCATTTTTGGGTGGTTTCTATTATGTAAGCCTCGCAAAGTGACTTCAGACCTGAACTGGTCCCTAAAAATTGGGTTTTTGAAAATTTCGGGAAAATTTCAAGATTTGCTTATAAATTTCTAAGCCTTGTAACATCCCCAAAAAATAAAATATCATTCCCAAAATGATCCAAACATGAAGTAGACATATGTGGAATGTAAAGTAATAACTATTTTTGGAGGTATTACTATGTATTATAGAAGTAGAGAAATTGAAACTTGGAAATTTGCAATTTTTTTTACAAATATTTGGTAAATTTGGTATTTTTTTATAAATAAAAATGAATTTTTTTTACTTCATTTTACCAGTGTCATGAAGTACAATATGTGATGAAAAAACAATCTCAGAATGGCCTGGATAAGTCAAAGCGTTTTAAAGTTATCAGCACTTAAAGTGACACTGGTCAGATTTGCAAAAAAATGGCCAAGTCCAGAAGGTGAAATAGGGCCGAGTCCTTAAGGGACTAAGTGATTATTCCTCTAGTATAAGCAATACACCAGCCCCCTCCCTCCACAGAATAGACCCTCACTGGGGTCAATAATATTCATGGGATGAATAAACCCATGCCTTTCCTGTATGTACCAAGACAATCTCTTAGGCCTCTTTCACACGGGCGTCACTTGTGAGGGCTGGATAGGATGTGGGTGCATCGCGGGAAAAATGCGCAATTTTTCCGCACGAGTGCAAAGCGTTTAATGCGTTTTGCACGTGTGTGAGAAAAATCGGCATGTTTGGTACCCAGACCTGATCCCGGATTTGTTCACAAAAGTTCGGGTTTGGTTTAGGTGTTGTGTAGATTTTATTATTTTCCCTTATAACATGGTTATAAGAGAAAATAATAGCATTCTTAATACAGAATGCTTAGTAAAAATAGGGATGGAGAGGTTAGAAAAAAATAAAATAAAAATGTACCTCTCCTCATCCACTTGTTTGCGCAGCCCGGCTTGCCTTCTTTCTTCTTCTTTGATGACCTGGGAGGAAAAGGACCTTTGGTGACGTCACTGCGCTCATCACATGGTCCGTCACATGGTCCATGTGATGAGAGCAGTGACGTCACCAAAGATCCTTTTCCTCCCAGGTCATCAAAGAAAAAGAAAGAAGGCAAGCCGGGCTGCGCGAACAAGTGGATGAGGTGAGTTTAAATATATATTTTTTTTTAACCCCTCCATCCTTATTTTACTAAGCATTCTGTATTAAGAATGCTATTATTTTCCCTTATAACCATATTATAAGGGAAAATAATAATGATCCGGTCTCCATCCCGATCATCACCTAGTAACCATGCGTGAAAATCGCACCGCATCCGCACTTACTTGCGGATGCTTGCGATTTTCACGCAGCCCCATTTACTTCTATGGGACCTGTGTTGCGTGAAAAACGCACAATATAGAGCATGCTGGGATATTCACGCAACGCACAAGTGATGCGTGAAAATCACCGCTCATGTGCATAGCCTCATAAAAAAGAATAGGTCCGGATTCAGTGTGGGTGCAATGCGTTCACCTCACGTATTGCACCCGTGCGGAAAACTCACCCGTGTGAAAGGGGCCTTAGTATCAGAAACCACGTTTTAACGGTAAAGTGTTCCAGAACATATGAATAGTAGATATCAAAAGTAGTGGCAACAAGTACATGTTCTGTGTGCAAGAGAGTTAACCTTTGAAAGAGTAAAAACCTGTAAGAGAAGAGAGGCATGTAATCTCAAAAAGATGTGACACTGAACTAGAGACCTCAGGTATATTGCTGCAAAGCAACTTTCTCAGTGCTCAATTCCATCTTTCAGCTGTCACCAGCCAGATACTGAGCAATCAGTCTCTGCATGTGTTTGAAGGAGAAATTTTAGCTTTTGTTTGGCTGATGACTACAGTATATAATATTTATGACAAACCCTAATCTCTTTTCTCTTATAGTACAGAACCTCCTTCTATGGTGGTGTAGAAACCCCCTAACCTCTATTTCTAGAGGATGCCCCCTCGTTGAAACATTTTTAAAATGGTTTACAAATAATGTTTCAAATATTGGTTTTAATTTACCACATTTAGATTCACAAAGAAGGCATTTTAAGGTAAATATGTCAGGAAATTGACTATTGATTCTTTAGTGACCAAGCATTGTTTTTCACCATCGCATTCCAAGAGCTACAGCTTTTTTATTTTTCCATGAATGTAGTTGTATAAGGGCTTGTTTTTTTGTGGGACAACTTGTAGTTTTTAATGGCACCATTTGGGTAATTATTTCTGGGAAGTGCTGGGAAAAATAGCAATACTGACACATACTTATAACAAATTTTGCGGCACTCATTTTTCAGCATAAATAACATGACAACTTTATTCTGTGGGTCAGTACGATTACAGTGTAAATAAATGCATTTTTTTTTTTTACATTTTGCTAGTTTTGTACAATGAAAACCCTTAAAAAAAAAAAGGTTTTTGCATTCTTGCATCCAAAGACCCATAGCTTTTTTTTTCTTTTAATGGAGCCATGTGAAGGCTTGATTTTCGTAGGACAACTTATACTTTTCATTAGTATCATTTTGGAGTACATAACACTTGTAACGGTCACGTACACACACACACACACACACACACACACACACACAGAGGGGAGGATAGTGACCACTGCGCTCCACCCTCACCCCTGGCCTTGCCTACTTGCCTCACAAGTCCTAATGACAGGGGACAACTGGAAGGCAATCCCTAGCAATCCCTAGCTTGGAATAAGTGCTGGGAGGACAGACCAGACAAACAACAGAGAGTGAATGGACCGAGTCAATACCAGGAGAGCAACGAAGTTCAAGTGGAGCAAGCAAAGAATAGTCAGGAGAAGCTGGGGTCATAAATACCAGGAGCGTTGTGAAGTACCAAATGAGTGAGCAGAGGATCGTCAGGAGATAGCCGGGGTCTGAATACCAGGAGAGCAGGGCAGTACAGAAAGAGCAGGCAGAGGATCGTCAGGAGATACACAAAGGGTAACTATGCCAGGTATGCAAAATCACAGCAGAACCTAAATAACAGGCAACTTGTGGCCAGCAGGCTGCCTGTTTAAATACTGAGTAGCAGGGGTCATGTGACGTGGCCAGCATCACATGACTCGTCCTGATGTTCATGGCTGAGCACCGAGTGCCCAGCTTGGTGCTCAGGCTTCATCAGGTTGCTGGGGGAACCGAGGACGCCGGCCGCGCTAAGGAGACGTGCACGGCCGGGTCCGTCCCGCCCCCCATCACCTAGGAGACGAGGACGCTGCATGTGTCCTCGCTCCTGTACAAAGGCGGGGCGCTGCGGAGAGTCAGTGCGTCGGCGGCGCCCCGTGACAACACTTTTTGATCACTTTTTATTCAGTTTTTTTTGTAGCAAATAAGAAAAAAAAGAGATTCTGGCTTTTTTATGGTGTTCACCATGTGAAATAAATTATGAAATAATGGTATAGAGTGGGTTGTTACAGCTGTGGCAATACCAAATATGCGGAGAGGATTTTATTTTTAAAGGAAAAAAATCAGAACATAACAGCACTCTCAAAACACTAAAGGCAACATTTCTATATAACTTATGCTGCATTTGATATGATAAATAAACATGAGGCTCTAAGAAAATGTATTTTGATCAAAACTATCTGTGCCCACCCACCACAGCAAGATCGATCTGAGTATAGACAGGAACTTACTCTATTTAATACCTATCTCCATGCCATATATGCATCTTAATTAAAGAGAGCAGAACACATATACTGTGTTGGGTAATAGGAGTGCATTTAGACTTGGAGACGGCCACACCTCCAAGTAGGTACTACAAAGACAAAAAAACAGACAACTAGAATTGGAGTAGGTTCCCACCTAGACTGAGGTCACCTTGCCTTGGTGGGTGGGCACAGATATTTTTTTATCAAAAATTTTTGCCAAGAACCTCATCTTTATTTATCATATCAAATACGGCATTTATTTATATATAGATGTTGCATTTAGTGCTTTGAAAGTGCTGTTATGTTCAGTTTTTTTCTTTAACTCCTTAAGGACCAAGGATGATACTTGGCACAACAGGACGAGCATTATCATCCTGCGATCCAACCCCTGCCCCACACACGCTGTCTTCAGTAGCAGCAGGGGCCCGGTTTTTTTCTGACGGCCGGGCCCCTGCTGCATCCACCAGCATTGGTGACAACATTGATGCCAGTGGCATCAATTTTTTTTTTTATTGTGTAAAATATAAATAAAAAAATTGACAAATTAGTTATCGCCGCATCCGTAACAACCTGCTCTATAAATATATCACATAACCCACTCTGTCAGGTGAGCGGCATAAAAAAATAAAAAATAACTTTGCCATAAAAGCCATTTTTGTCACCTTACCTCACAAAAAGTATAATACCAAGTTATCAAAAAGTCGTATGTACCCCAAAATAGTATTAATCAAACTGTCGCCTGATGCCACAAAAAATAAGCCCCTACATAAGAAAATCACTATAAAAAATAAAAAATATGGCGTTCAGAAAATGAAGACTCAAACATTGTTTTCATTTCAAAAATGGTTCTATTGTGCAAAATCAAAATAAATATAAAAAATATACAAATTAGGTATTGGCACATCTGTAACAACCTGCTCTATAAAAAAAATTACATTTTCTACCACCTACGGTGAATGCTGTAAAAAAAAAAACGGAAAAAAAACTTAGCCAAACAACAATTTTTTTTGTCACTTGTGCAATATGTAAAATGTAATATAGAGCAATAAAAAAATCATATGTACCACAAAATAGTACCAATACAACTGTAATCTTATCCTGTAGTTTCCAAAATGGGGTCACTTTTGGGGAGTTTCTACTGTAGGGGTGCATCAGGGTGTCTTTAAATTTCACATAGTAACTTAAAATAATTCCAGTGAAATGTGCCTTCCAAAATCCATATGGCGCTCCTTTCCTTCTGCGTCCTGCCTTGTGCCCATACAGCAATTCATGACCACATATGGGGAGTTTCTGTAAACTGCAGAATCACAGTAATAAACATTGAGTTTTCTTTCGCTGTTAACCCTTGATGGAAAAAATGGATTAAAATGTTAAATCTGCCCAAAAAAATTTGAAATTTAAAAAGGTCATCTCCTTTTTCCTTTAATTCTTGTGGAACACCTAAAGGGTTAACAAAGTTTGTAAAATCAGTTTTGAATAACCTGAGGGGTGTAGTTTCTAAAATGGGGTAATTTATGGGTGGTTCTATTATGTAAGTGATTGATGTTAAATTTTCATAATTTTCTGTAAATTTGGAATTTTTTAATAAAGGTGAATTATATCAACTCAAATTTTCCAGTATCATGAAGTACATTGTATCGCGAGAAAATGTCAGAATGGCTTGGATAAGTAAAAGCATTCCAAAGTTATTACCTCAGAAAGTGACATGTCAAATTTTCCAAAAATGGCCTGGTCCTTAAGGTGAAAAATGGTAAGGTCCTTAAGGGGTTAGTTGTAGCTATATACGTCCGCATATCTGTTTATCATGCAGGATGTTTTTATCATTTTTGTGTCTGTTTTGAGGGATTTTATTTTTGCTAATTTTTTTTTCATTTAAAGGGAATTTTTTGTTTTTTAAATAAAACTTTTATTTTTACCATGTATTTGTCCCATTAGATCCATAGCCATCAGCCAAAAATTTAGATTTTTCACCTGTGTGCTGTCTGCATTTTTGTTGATAGTGACCTACGGTTGGGCGATCTCAGAAATATTCCCACGATAACTGTATTAAGAAATTTATCGCGATAACCATATATATCGTGATAAATACCCATTTTAAAAAAAAACTTGGGGCCACAAGAAGATATTATACAGTATGGGGACTACAAGGAGACATTATACTGTAAGGGGGCCACAAGGAGATAATATACTGTATGGGGGCCACAAGGAGATAATATACTGTATGGGGGCCACAAAGAGATAATATACTGTATGGGGGCCACAAAGAGAGATTATACTGTATGGGGGCAACCAGGAGAGATTATACTGTATGGGGGCAACCAGGAGAGATTATACTGTATGGGGGCAACCAGGAGAGATTATACTGTATGGGGGGAAACAAGGAGATAGTATACTGTATGGGGGCCACAAGGAGATATTATGCTGTATGGAGGCCACAAGGAGACATTATATACTGCATGGGCTGGTCGCTGGGCAGGCAATGGACCACATATACTGCATGGGCAGGCAGTGGGGCACAAGGAGACATTTTATTCTGTATGGGCAGGGAGCAGGGCAGAATGAGACATTATATACTGTATGGGCAGGCAGCAGGGCACAAGGAGACATTATATACTGTATGGGCAGGCAGCAGGGCACAAGGAGACATATACTGTATGGGCAGGCAGCGGGGCACAAGGAGACATATTCTTTATGGGCAGGCAGCGGGCACAAGGATAAGATAAGATGCCTTTATTGTCACTGTACAATACAATGTAATACAATGAAATGTTGTTTGGAGCAATCCTAGATGCCATGGACAGAGGAACAAGAACTGACATTTAAACTTAAGCATTACACTAGAAAAAAACAAAACATTGCACTAGAAAGCATTACTATTCACAGTTCACAGCATATATATAGCAAGAGCAAAGTAGGAAGTGCTTATGAGTATATATACACACTGATTCAGACACCACTGCAGACATCATATTCTGTATGGGCTGGCAGCGGGGCACAAGGAGACATTATATACTGTATAGGCTGGCCGCTGGGCAGACAGCGGGCCACATAGAGACATTATATACTGTATGGGCAGGCAGCGGGCACAAGGAGACATTATATACTGTATGGGCAGGCAGCGGGGCACAAGGAGACATTAATAACTGTATGGTATGGCCGCTAGGCAGACAGAGGGCCACAAGGAGACATTACACACTGTATGGGCAGGCAGTGGGCAACAAGGAGACATTATATACTATATAGGCAGGTAGCAGGGAACAAGGAGAGATTATATACTGTATGGGCAGGCAGCGGGGCACAAGGAGACATATTCTGTATGGGCTTGCAGCGGGGCACAAGGAGACATTGTATTCTGTATAGGCTGGCAGTGGGCCACAAGGAGACATTATATAGTGTATGGGCTGGCCGCTGGGCAGGCAGTGGACTACAAGAGTCACTACACTGCATGGGGCCACCAGGAGACATTATTCTGTCTGGACTCAGGAACTATACTGTAAGGGGGCCATAAGGTGACATTATACTGTATGGGACAACAGTTTGTAACCCCCCCCCCCCCCCATCAGTATAATATTGTCTTTTTGGCCAAATACAGTAATGTCTTCTTGCTGCTCCTGTCGAGGGGCAACAGGGAGACCTTATACTGTATGAGGCTATGATACTGATGGGACTCATGATAACCTGTATATTATTCCCTAATGCCTGCTATGAGAGATCAAGTGCTATCACCATATGCAGTGCAGCTTGCAAGCAGGGTCAGGGCCGTAGAAGACATACCGTTGCAAGAAAAAGTATGTGAACCCTTTGGAATGATATGGATTTCTGCACAAATTGGTCATAAAATGTGATCTGATCTTCATCTAAGTCACGACAATAGACAATCACTGCTGCTTAAACTAATAACACACAAAGAATTAAATGTTACCATGTTTTTATTGAACACGCCATGTAAACATTCACAGTGCAGGTGGAAAAAGTATGTGAACCCTTCCTTGGATTTAATAACTGGTTGAACATCCTTTGGCAGCAATATTTTCAACTAAACGTTTCCTGTAGTTGCAGATCAGACGTGCACAACGGTCAGGAGTAATTCTTGACCATTCCTCATTACAGAACTGTTTTAGTTCAGCAATATTCTTGGGATGTCTGGTGTGAATCGCTTTCTTGAGGTCATGCCACAGCATCTCAATAGCGTTGAGGTCAGGACTCTGACTGGGCCACTCCAGAAGGCGTATTTTCTTCTATTTAAGCCATTCTGTTGTTGATTTACTTCTATGCTTTGGGTCGTTGTCCTGTTGCAACAGCCATCTTCTGTTGAGCTTCAGCTGGTGGACAGATGGCCTTAAGTTCTCCTGCAAAATGTCTTGATAAACTTGGGAATTCATTTTTCCTTCGATGATGGCAATCCGTCCAGGCCCTGATGCAGCAAAGCAGCCCCAAACCATGATGCCCCCACCACCATACTTCACAGTTGGGATGAGGTTTTGATGTTGGTGTGCTGTGCCTCTTTTTCTCCACACATAGTGTTGTGTGTTTCTTCCAAACAACTCAACTTTGGTTTCATCTGTCCACAGAATATTTTGCCAGTACTGCTGTGGAACATCCAGGTGCTCTTGTGCAAACTGTAAACGTGCAGCAATTTTTTTTTGGACAGTAGTGGCTTCCTCTGTGGTATCCTGCCATGAAATCCATTCTTGTTTAGTGTTTTACGTATCGTAGATTCGCTAACAGGGATGTTAGCATATGCCAGAGACTTTTGTAAGTCTTTAGCTGAAACTCTAGGATTCTTCTTCACCTCATTGAGCAGTCTGCGCTGTGCTCTTGCAGTCATCTTTACAGGATGGCCACTCCTAGGGAGAGTAGCAGCAGTGCTGAACTTTCTCCATTTATAGACAATTTGTCTTAACGATGACCGATGAACAGCAAGGCTTTTGGAGATACTTTTATAACCCTTTCCAGCTTTATGCAATTAAACAATTCTTAATCGTAGATCTTCTGAGAGCTCTTTTGTGCGAGGCATCATTCACATCGGGCAATGCTTCTTGTGAAAACCCAGAACTGGTGTGTGTTTTTTATAGGGCAGGGCAGCTGTAACCAACACCTCCAATCTCATCTCATTGATTGGACTCCAGTTGGCTGACACCTTACTCCAATTAGCTCTTGGAGATGTCATTAGTCTAGGGTTCACATACTTTTTCCACCTGCACTGTGAATGTTTACATGGTGTGTTCAATAAAAACATGGTAACATTTAATTCTTTGTGTGTTATTAGTTTAAGCAGACTGTGATTGTCTATTGTTGTGACTTAGATGAAGATCAGATCACATTTTATGACCAATTTGTGCAGAAATCCATATCATTCCAAAGGGTTCACATACTTTTTCTTGCAACTGTAGACAGACAATATAACCTTTATTTATGACACCCGGGCCGTTAGGTACTCTCACTCCTTTTCTCCCATCTTGGCTTGGACATGGACTGCTTACTGACTTTGCCCGCCTCACTCCTGTGCTCGGTCAGTGGGCGGAGACTTGAATATGGAAGCGAGGAGGAGCTGGCTCGGCTATTTCTGTCTGCCCCGTAGAAATGAATGAGAGCAGGGGCTGCACGTGCTCGGTGCGCTCCTATTCACTTGTATGGGAGCAGCGCTTGGTGGTGGACTGAGTCCTCCAGCTACAGCTCTTCCCGCTCTGTTCTTCTTGTATGTGCGGGTCCCAGATGTGGGACCTGCACCTATCAGACAGTGGGGGCATATCTTAGCGATATGCCCCTATTGTATGTGATGGGAATATCCCTTTAAGGACCAGCGTAGTACTGCTACAGGAGCTGCACCCGCCCGATCAGCGGCACGGACCTGGTTGTCACAGACAGCCGAGCCCCTGCTGCGCTTGCCGGCATTGATAGGAACACCGATGCCGGTGTATTAACCTCTTGTATGCCGCTGTCAAAGCTGACCATGGCATGCAGGGGGCTTGCGGAGGGTACGGGCTACATCCCTGTCCCCATATGGTAATGTCATTTTATTTTTTTAAGGATGTTAGAAGGCTTGGAAATTTGGAAGCAAGTTTTATAATTTTCAAGAAAATTTTCAATATCATCTTTTATAGGGACCAATACAGCGCTCCAGATGGCGCCCAAAATGGTCACTAATGCGACTTAAAATCTGGAGATGGCGACAAGATTTTTTAGTCTTGTCGCCATCTACGACTTACATAGTTTCCTGCCCTGCCGCAGATCACTGCCATAGGCTTCAGGCCTGGAAGGCCTGAGGCCTATGCAGTAGTAAAATCCCGGCGCAGGTGGATGTGATGATGTCATCACGAGCCTGTGGTGGGATACAGCGCAGTGACGTGTGTACACCTGCCTCACCATCCTGGCCCGTACCATCTGCGAGCGAGCGCCGGCAAAGGGACACATGTGAGGATTAGCTTTTTTTTGTTTGTTTTTTGTGTGTGCCAACTTTGGGAGGGTACAGGGAGACACAGTGTGAGGGCAAACTGCTACATGGTGGCAATGTGGGGGCAAATTACTATATGGGGGCAGTGTGAGGGAAAATTACTATGTGGGGAAAACTACTATGAGAGCAGTGTGGTGGAAAATTACTTCCGTGGGGGCAGTGTGGGGGAAATTACTGTGTGAAGGCAGTGGGGGGGCAAATTATTATGTGGGGCCAGTTTGTGGGATGTTGCTATTGGGGAGGAACTCTAGGGGCATTTCTATTACAGGGACATATTAGGGGACATTATTTTTGGGGATACTATACAGGCATTGTTACCTGGAGCAAAATAAAGGGTGTTATTATTATTACTGGAGGCAATCTAGGGGGCATTATAATTGCTTTAGATACTATGGGGACATTTGGGGCCATTTATCAAACTGGTGTAAAGCAGAACTGGCTTAGTTGCCCATAGCAACCAATCAGATCCCACCTTTTATTTTTGACAGCTCCTTTGGAAAATGAAAGGTGGAATATTATTGGTAGCTTTGTGCAAATAAGCCAGTTCTACTTTACGCCAGTTTGATAAATGACCCCAATTAAGTCTACTGGGGTCGCTATTATTTCAGCTGTATAGTACTTGGGGCAGTGGGGAGCACAGTGGGCACAGTATTGGGAGTGGCAGCAAGATGACATTGTCAGGTCACCAGGACAAGGAGGTTGATGGAAAAATTTAGACATTTAACCTGTCTGTGTAACAAACTCTGTAGAGACGAGATGCAGGTAAAAAAAAATTGTCATGGCGGACTGGGACAAACAGAGGAGAAGAGGAAAAAACATCTGACCGGAGATGTCACTGGATGTAAGAGGTATGTGGTGTTGTATTCTGCTATATGTAGAGCTTGCTCACTACTGTGACCCGCGTCTCATCTTCTCTTCCAAGTCTTTTTTTAATTAAATTTTATGTATTTTAAATTTTGTGACTAAAAATGTAATTTGGCTCAAATTATTCAAAACTGATTTTTTTTTACTTTTTTAATCCTTTAGGTGTTCCACATGAGTTAAAGCAAAACGGAGATGAAATAATAAAAAAAATGTTGTGCACATTTTCCATTGTAATCCATTTTTCTCTGTAACACAGCAAGCGTTAATAGCAAAACAAACCTCAATATTTATTACCCTGATTGTGCGGTTTACAGAAACACCCCATGTGTGATCGTACATCTCTTCATGGGCACAAGGCAGGACTTAGAAGGAAAGGAGCGCAATATTGTTCTTGGAGGGCAGATTTTGCTGGAATGGTTTTTAGGTGCTATGTCACATTTGAAGAGACCCTAAGTTACCCCAAGAAAATAAACCCCCAAAAAGTACTCCACTTTGAAACCTACACTCAAGAAATTGATTTGAGGGTTGCAGTGAGTGCTTTGACCCAACAAGCGTTTCACAGAATTTAGGAATTTAACACTTGTTTGTGAAAATGAAAAATTACATTTAATTCCATAAAATGTTGATTTAGCCTCAAATTAGTCCAAACAGGAGAAAATGCACCCACAATTTTGTTATGCATTTTTTTCTGAATATGGCAATAACCCATAGGTTGTAAACTGCTGTTCGGGGTCACTGCAGGGCTCAGAAGGGAAGGAGCAGCATCTGGATTTCTAACATGGCATAATATTTAGATTTTTTTGTTGACTGAGCTGTGTGAGGTCTTGTTTGTTACAGGACAAGCTGTAATTTTTTTTGTACTATTTACAAATAATTTTTTGATCGCTTTCTATACAATTTTTTAGGAGGTAAGGTGGGCAAAAATTCTGCAATTCTTTCAGTGTTTTTTATTTTTTTTATGGGGTTCCTCATGCAGTAGATATAATATGCTAATTTTATTCTGTTATACGTTATGATGATGCCAAATTTATATAGGTTTTTTACGTTTTACTACTTTTGCACTAAAAAAAATATTTTATTAAAAATAAGTTATATTTTACATTTCTATATACCAACATCACTAGCATTTTTATTTTTTCAGCAATGTAACTGTGAGGGATTATTATTTGCAGGCTGTAGTTTTTATTGGTACCATTTTGGGGTACATAGTAATTTTTGATCTCTGTTTAAATATTTTTTTTAGGAGATGAGGTGGGCAAAAATTGCAATTCTGTCAGTGCGCATGCGCATTGAATGTCTGACCGCTCCGAGCTCAGACATCTCTAATGCGCCGAATACAGCCGCGCACGGCGCATGCGCGAGAATTCGGCCGCTGCGTCACACGGAGGAGGACATGGGCGGGCTGGAGGGACGTGCTGGGCGGCCGCTGTGTATGAAGGTAGACGGAGCCTCTAGGTGCTAATGACGCCCACATAGCACCTAGAGGCTCATTAGCATATTTATAAAAGTTAGTTTTTTAGCAAAACCGCTGCCCCACAAGTGATTATAGTAGGATGGTTGGCCAGAGCAGACACTAGCAGATCGCTAGTGTCTGCCAGCTAATTATGTCATATGAAGTGATAGAAACCCTTTAATATTGCTAGGAGCATCAGGTACTTAAAGGGGTTGTCCAAGTTATATTTATTGATGACCTATCCTCAGGATAGGTCATCAATATCAGATCGGCAGGGGTCCGGCACCCCCGCCGATCAGCTGTTTGAAGAGAAGGCGCGCGCCGTGCCAGCTCTGTCTCCCATTTATTGTTCACCTTCTAGCCATTGCATCTGCAGCGGTGAGCAGGTGTAATTACACCCAAGCTGTCCTATTCATTTCAATGGGACGGATCGCTCCTATACAAGTGTATAGAAGCGATCCGTACCATTGAAATGAATGGAACGGCTTGGGTGTAATTACACCTGCTCACCACTGCAGATGCAATGGCGAGAAGGTAAACAGTGTAGTGTCCCACTACGTAAAGGTGGTCACTACTAAGGGTCATGTTGCCCCCACCTCCTGTGGGAAAATGCTATTGTGTTTTGTATTGCATTGTAATGCATATTTTCATGTTAATTCCTGTGTACCAGGCCTGCTAGGGGTGTAGTTTCTCCTCCCAAGCTGTAGAGGGAACTAGGGAACCCCTAGTATATATAGTTAGGCCCAGACACGAAAGGGTTAGTTCAGTCCAGTCCAGGAGGCTAAGTAGCTCAGTCTAGCCTGCCTGAGGTTCCTGAGTAAGAAAAGCTCAGAAGTTAGTCCAGGAGAAGAAGTTCCCTCCTGAAGTTATCCTGCAGCTTACAAAGTACAGAGCAGTGCTAATTTTAACCAGCAAAGTAGAAAGCTGATGGGCAGAAGGTTATTGACAGCAAGTGGATTCATGCCAGACGAAGATTCCCCTCCCAAGGATAAAGCCAGCTATTAGGCATCCGGGCCTTGGAGAAAGTCAGACAGGATTCTGCAGAAAGTACAGCCTGATCTGTGAGTTTATTCCCTCTGAGTTATCTTGCTAGGATTTTACCTGCCATTTATGTCAAGCCTGCCTGATACCATTATCCTGCATATGAAACTTTATCTGAAACCTGTAAATAGTTGAACTGTTCAGTAAAAAGGAGTTCTGGTTTACTACAACTTTGTGTATCTCAATTATTCGTACAACAAATCGGTGTGCCACCGTTACTAGCACTGGCGTCACGAACTATAAGGGATCTCGCTACCGGCACACTAAACTCCCAACACCCAGGGCACCTCACTTACCACCCGGCCTGGTCCCTATATACAGAGAGTTCCCCAGAGGATCCATGTGCCAGCCTCTCCATCACTGCTGTACGCCTGCCCAGGGTCTTCTACAAATCATGAGTACCAAGAGTAACCCTCGGTCTGTTAACTACCCCCGTGACCTCACCTTCGCTCTTCCTGAGGGACTGGCGTACTGCAACAGTGAAGGGGAGGCAGCGCCTTCTCTTCAAACAGCTGATCAGCGGGGGTGCCGGGTGTCGGACCCCTGCCGATCTGATATTGATGACCTATCCTGAGGATAGATCATCAATAAATATAACTTGGACAACCCCTTTAAGTACCTGATACTCCTAGCAATATTAAGTGCTGAGAGCATCAGATTGTTATGTACCTCGCCAGCAGTCATGAGGAGGGCTCGGGTGGTCCCTTGGGCATTGGTCCAATGGGAAATTTCCCTGTGGGGTGCATGGTCCAGCTCTGTTATTGATGTTAATATATTGCCATGCAAAATATAACTATATAATGTAACTGAGGATAGGTCATCAATAAATATAACTTGAACAACCCCTTTAAGCACCTGGCCAACATTCGCAGGTGTCCTCTTGAATTCAACTGTCTCACCATCCTCAGAATGGTGCTACAGCAGTATTTTATGCTGCAGTGTGGTATTTAGTTTTGCTGGGCAGGTATTTTGTGCTGCACTACGGTATTGCTGGCCCAGTCTACTTCTACTGTTCTTCCTACCTACGGTTGCCTCACCTTCTGTCAAGTTGAACCGCCTACAGCATGGGGCCACTCTACATTCCCAGTCTGCCCCTGTCCATAACATTTTTATTTTAGCTGTCTGAGGGACATGCGGGACTGGCTGTATTTTTTTTTATTGGTACCAGCCTGGGATACATATGACTTTTTGATCACTTTTTGTTAAAGGATAACTGTCACATTTAGACCCTAATTTCACTTTTCATATATGTAGTTACTAATAACATGATATTCCAGAATCAGTTACTATTAGACTGACTTACCCCATATTTAATAAGATTCAGCCCTTAGCAACCAGTCTGCATAAAACTGCAATTTCACTATTCAGTTAAGATGGCCGCCACTGCCCTCACCCTGAGGCTAATCCCGCCTGCCCTCACTAGCCAGTAACAATAGCCCCCCAAAAGTGTCAGTTACCAGAGCCCTCCCCCCTAAAGGGTTAATCTCCTGCAGCACAAAGGGGTCCTCTTACCACATGTTGCTTTCATTTATACACTGCGCCGATGGCTGATCTCCCTTCCCTGTTGTGCCTGGTTCCACTCTGCCTTCTCCTGCTCTGCTGAGTGAGGGAGCGTCTGCCAAGCGCAGGGACAGGGAGACGTGCACACAGCCCAGGCACTGTTATCAGCTGCTGGGGAGGACCTGGCCTTAATCATTTACTTACAGTCCCTGGCTGTCAGTAATCTGACCTTGCACGCAGCGTCCTCCATCCTTCAACAGATAGACGGACCATGCCTAGCAACCCTATTTTAAGCACAGGTAAAAGTAGGCAGTACAGGGAACAAAAATGTGGAATTAAGGGGTAATTGAATACACAGTGAAAAGTTGAAATTAGGCCACCAAGGTGATATTAATCACCACAATCCAATACTCCAAAAAAATAATAATACAACAGTTATCCTTTAAATTTTTGGGGGAGGTAAGATGACAAAACAGCAATTTGACGATAACACTTATGTTTATTTATTTATTTTTAATCAGTTATAAATTAGATGAGCCAATTAATTTTTTATTGAAATTTTTATTTACTTTATAAATATATATTTTTTTCTTTTTATTTATTTATTTATTTTTATTTGAAGATCCAGTGAGGCTGATGGCTGTACTATACTCTGCAATACTCATATTGCAGAGTGTAGCACTCTCAGTTTTGCAAGGCCTGTCAGGGGGGCTTCATTACATGGCAAGCCTGGATGCCTTTGTAAGGAGTTCAGTTGCCATGGTAACCATTGGGACCATCGTAGCCCAGTGTCTCAATTGGGGAGAGAGCTTCCCCCCTATGGTAATCCCATGGATGCCGCTGTGGCTACTCACTGCGGCATCTAAGGGGTTAAAAGACTGGGATTAGTGTCAGCACCGATCTCGGCCATTACAGCTGACACCCACTGCTGATCGTGGCGGCGCCAATCCTGAGCTGCTGCCAGCCATCAAAATTTTTTGACGTGTGGGACTGCAGCATCATTGCCGTACTCAGGAGAAGTTGGGCAATGTGTTTTGGGGTGTCTTTTTACACATGCCCATGCTGGGTGAGATAAATATCTCTGTCAAATGACAACTTTGTATAAAAAAATGGGAAAAGTAGTCTTTTAGAGATATTTCTCTCACCCAGCATGGGTATATGTAAAAAGACACCCCAAAACACATTGCCCAACTTCTCCTGAGTACGGCGATACCACATGTGTGACACTTTTTTGCAGCCTAGGTGGGCAAAGGGGTGCACATTCCAAAGAGCACCTTTAGGATTTCACAGGGCATTTTTTACACATTTTGATTTCAAACTACTTCTCACGCATTAGGGCCCCTAAAATGCCAGGGCAGTATAACTACCCCACAAGTGACCCCATTTTGGAATGAAGACACCCCTAGGTATTTTGTGATGGGCATAGTGAGTTCATGGAAGTTTTTATTTTTTGTCACAAGTTAGTGGAATATGAGACTTTGTAAGGAAAAAAAAATAAAATAAAAAAATCATCATTTTCCGCTAACTTGTGACAAAAAATAAAAAGTTCTATGAACTCACTATGCCCATCAGCGAATACCTTAGGGTGTCTACTTTCCGAAATGGGGTCATTTGTGGGGTGTTTTTACTGTCTGGGCATTGTGGAACCTCAGGAAACATGACAGGTGCTCAGAAAGTCAGAGCTGCTTCAAAAAGCGGAAATTCACATTTTTGTACCATAGTTTGTAAACGCTATAACTTTTACCCAAACCATTTTTTATTTTACCCAAACATTTTTTTTTATCAAAGACATGTAGAACAATAAATCTAGAGAAAAATTTATATAGAAATGTAGTTTTTTTAAAAACAATGTACAACTGAAAGTGAAAAATGTCATTTTTTTTGCAAAAATTTCGTTAAATTTCGATTAATAACAAAAAAGTAAAAATGTCAGCAGCAATAAAATACCACCAAATGAAAGCTCTATTAGTGAGAAGAAAAGGAGGTAAAATTCATTTGGGTGGTAAGTTGCATGACCGAGCAATAAACCGAGAAAGTAGTGTAGTGCAGAATTGTAAAAAGTGGTCTGGTCATTAAGGATGTTTAAGCTAGGGGAGCTGAGGTGGTTAAGGGGGCATAGATGGCAGGCGTAGTGCTTGGGAGGGACACAGATAGTGCAATGGGGAGTGGGTCAGAGCCATATCTTCTTGCAGGCTCTGATCTCCATGGACAGAATCTGTGTTTGATCACAGCCTGCAATCACTATTTATGCTCTGATCGTTAGTGTGTGCAGACTAACCAATCATAGTGATCACTGACAAAGGACCACTATGATTGGTTCCTTGCCAGCAGCTGTTAGGGAGAACGGAGACTATAAAGTGTTACAGCGTATATACTGATCCCGTGGGACAGAGGGATAAAACTTAGAATTTAATAACGATACATTCTAAAATAGATAGACACTAGAGGATGAGCCTCTACAACAAACATAATGAAAGACAGCCCTACGGGCATAGACTTGTACATATATACACAGTGTGGCCAAGATGGTATAAATGGTAAAAAAAAAACAGGAATGTTCTCACCCGATTGTAGACCAGGGTTTCTCACAGAGATGGTTGATGATGGAGACGGACCTGTAGTACTTGGTAGCCACACTGGAGGAAGATAGGTATATGTGCCCCTTGGGAGCAATTTTTTAAGGGACTACTAGGGAATCTGTCCCCACAGGGTCAGGTATCCGGACGGGACGCTCCTTGCGGGGCAAGTTCCCCGTATAGATAGGTAGGGCGTACTAGCCCCTGCCCCTTTCTCAGGGACGTCTAGGGTTAACTACCCTGTCACCCACCTTTGTTAAAGGGGCACATATACCTATCTTCCTCCAGTGTGGCTACCAAGTACTACAGGTCCGTCTCCATCATCAACCATCTCTGTGAGAAACCCTGGTCTACAATCGGGTGAGAACGTTCCTGTTTTTTTTTACCATTTATACCATCTTGGCCACACTGTGTATATATGTACAAGTCTATGCCCGTAGGGCTGTCTTTCATTATGTTTGTTGTAGAGGCTCATCCTCTAGTGTCTATCTATTTTAGAATGTATCGTTATTAAATGCTAAGTTTTATCCCTCTGTCCCACGGGATCAGTATATACGCTATTTAACTTTGGGATTAAGTAGGCCTGGTCGCCAAATCCGGCCTCTCTGGTTTTCTATAAAGTGTTACAGCCTATGGTAAAAGTTCGGGAGTAACTGTGCGCCCAATAGCAGAAACTATCATTCAGTCTGGATGTACAGTTATGCCCATATACAGGAAGGGGTTAAATCAGTGGGGTTCAAGTCTTGGCACCCCCGCCTATAAGCTTCAGTGCAGGGCTATACTACTAGAAATTAAAATGAAATTCTTGAGCTACTTGTCTACAAGAAGCACTAATAGAATTTATTGTGGGAGTTGAGCCAGTTTTAAGTACCTGCATTCTGTTATTTCTCATATTTTGATACAGTACTATTCTTATACAACCTTGCTATTTTGTCAACAGTCTACCCATTTTCTGTTGGGTGGGATAAAGATTGTTCTAGAAATTCGCACGTCTGTCAAAAGGAGACAAGTATACGCTTGGAAAAGGTATGACTAATTTCTTGACATATACAACCGTATCGTATAAACAGTCAATCCTTGCAGATCAAGTACACCCATACGCGTTGATTGTCTTCCCTGGGGCGGATGGGATCCTCGAGCAAGATGATGCGGCATGTCATGGCTAGAAATGTCAGACACTGGTTGGAAAAGCATGACCAAGACTTCCAAGTACTACCCTTGCCCAGACTTGAACCCTGTTGAGCATCTGTGGGACCACCTCAATCATCTTATTTGCTCTATGGATCCTCCCCAAGCACTCTCCAGCACCTGTTGGATGTACTGCAGTCAGCATGGCTCAAGATACCTATGACAACCTACCAGGACGTATTGAGTCAATCCCAGCTGACACACGGTGGTACTCAGGATATTAGCTGATGGTCATAATAATGTGACTCGACTGTGTACTGTAAATGTTTTGTCCCACAATGTTGTTTTGCACATATAGCTAGGCAATTTTTTTAAACTCTTTCATAGAAATATTTAAGGCAAATTATTGCATTGACATGGATAATCATTCAGACAGGATTCAGTCAGCACACTATTTATGCTGTTTATGTACTGTATATTTGGATGATATAAGTTTATGTAGAATAATACGTATAATTATCACTTAAAAAGATCATTTTCACTATTAGTGATGTTATATTGAAAGTAAATTATTTCCTATTTTAATTAATCATTAGAGAGTCCTTCAGTATAACTAATGAATAGTGATGGACGAACATCGGCCGGGAGGATTCGCAAATGCGCATTCGTGATCAAATTTTCCTCGAACAGCGCGTTCGCGGCTGACCCCATTGACTTTAATGGCAGGCGAACCTGAAAAACCTTCAGGTCATATTTGTTGCCACCAAATACTTACTAGAAGTGAACAAATAGTCCCACAACATGGACAGTGACATACCAGAGGGGGATCAATGGCAAAAATTCCCCCAAAAATTATGTATTTAAAGGGAAACTCTCAAAAATGTGCCCTGCTGGAGCCTAGAAAAATGTAATTTTAGGCCACGGGAGTAGAGATGGCCTTGCGGTTTGCCCGGCGGTCATTTCGCGACGAACTTTGCGCGTTCGCGATTTGTCCAACATATTGTTGGCATTGCGCTGAACTTTGACCCATGACACATCCAATATTCTTTGGCATTGCGCTGAACTTTGACCCATGACACATCCATCAGGTAGGACAGGACAACCAATTGAGATGTTTCAGCACATGGACACACCCCCACCCTATAACAGAATCCGATCTGGCAGCCATTTTACATTCTGTGTTTTGCCAATGTAGGGAGAGGTTGCTTTGTGGAGCAGGGACAGACTGCTAGGGACACCAAACGCTAGCTAATAGGCCCACAAAAGTCCTTTTAACCCCTTAGGGACCCATGACGTATCGGTGCGGCATGGTTCCCGGGTCCTTAAGGACCCATTACGTACCGGTACGTCATGTGTTGTTCCTATCACCGCCGCCCGGCGGGCGGTGATCGGAACATGGTGCCTGCTCAAATCATTGAGCAGGCACCTCGGCTAAATGCGCGGGGGGATCCCGTGACCCCCCGTGTCGGCGATCGCCGCAAACCGCAGGTCAATTCAGACCTGCGGTTTGCGGCTTTTACCTTATGCGGCGGCGGTGGTGCCATCGGGTCACCATGGGGCTGTGGGGGGGACCCGATGGTATGGAAGGCAGCACGATGCCTTCCTGAGGCATCTGCGCTGCATTCCGGTGATGAGCCTGTGAGAACCAGCCCCCTGGATCTCACAGGCCGGAAGCTCTTACTCATACAGCCAATGCATTCCAATACAGAAGTATTGGAATGCATTGTAAAGGATTAGACCCCCAAAAGTTCAAGTCCCAAAGTGGGACAAAAAATAAAGTGAAAAGAAAAGTTGAAAAAATAAAGTTTTCCCCCCAAAAAATTAAAAGTTTCAAGTAAAAATAAACAAAAACGTAATTTTCCCCAAATAAAGTAAAAAAAAAAAGAAGATAAATAGGGGGGAAAAAAACATGTACATATTAGGTATTCGTATCGACCGGCTCTATAAACATATCACATGACCTAACTCCTCAGATGAACACTGTAAAAAATAAAAAATAAAAACTGTGCTAAATAAACCATTTTTTTTGTCACCTTACATCACAAAAAGTACAACAGCAAGCGATCAAAAAGGCGTTTGCCCACCAAAATAGTTCCACTCTAACAGTCACCTCATCCCGCAATAAATGAGCCCCTACCTGAGACAATCGCCCCAAAAAATAAAAAAACTATGGCTCAGAATATGGAGACACTAAAACATCATTTTTTTTGTTTTAAAAAAGCTGTTATTGTGTATTGTATTGCCTCACAAAAAGTGTAATATAGAGCAACCAAAAATCATATGTACCCTAAACTAGTACCAACAATACTGCCACCATATCCCGTAGTTTCTAAAATGGGGCCACTTTTTTGGAGTTTCTACTCTAGGGGTGCATCAGGGGGGCTTCAAATGGGACATGGTGTCAAAAAAACCAGTCCAGCAAAATCTGCCTTCCAAAAACCGTGTGGCATTCCTTTCCTTTTGCGCCCTGCCGTGTGCCAGTACAGCTGTTTACGACCACATATGGGGTATTTCTTTAAACTACAGAATCAGGGCCATAAATATTGAGTTTGGTTTGGCTGTTAACCCTTGCTTTGTTACTGGGAAAAATGGATTAAAATAGAATATTTGCCCAAAAATTTAAATTCAGAAATTTCATCTGCATTTGCCAATAACTCTTGTGGAACACCTAAAGGGTTAACAAAATCTGTTTTGAATACCTTGAGGGGTGTAGTTTCTTAGATGGGCTCACTTTTATGGAGTTTCTACTCTATGGATGCATCAGGGGGGCTTCAAATGAGACATGCTGGCAAAAAAAACAGTTTAGCAAAATCTGCCTTCCAAAAACCGTATGGCATTCCTTTCCTTCTGTGCCCTGCCGTGTGCCCGTACAGTAGTTTACAACCACATATGGGGTGTTTATGTAAACTACAGAATCAGGGCCATAAATATTGAGTTTGGTTTGGCTGTTAACCCTTGCTTTGTAACTGGAAAAAAAATATTAAAATGGAAAATTGGCCAAAAAAGGGAAATTTTGAAATTGTATCTCTATTTTCCATTAATTCTTGTGGAACACCTAAAGGGTTAACAAAGTTTGTAAAATCAGTTTTGAATACCTTGAGGGGTGTAGTTTATGGAATGGGGTCATTTTTGGGTGGTTTCTATTATGTAAGCCTCGCAAAGTGACTTCAGAACTGAACTGGTCCTTAAAAATTGGGTTTTCAAGATTTGCTTATAAACTTCTAAGCCTTGTAACATCCCCAAAAAATAAAATATCATTCCCAAAATGATCCAAACATGAAGTAGACATATGGGGAATGTAAAGTAACAACTATTTTTGGAGGTCTTACTATGTATTATAGAAGTAGAGAAATTGAAACTTGGAAATTTGCAATTTTTTACAAATTTTTGGTAAATTTGGTATTTTTTTATAAATAAAAATGAATTTTTTTTACTTCATTTTACCAGTGTCATGAAGTACAATATGTGACGAAAAAACAATCTCAGAATGGCCTGGATAAGTCAAAGCGTTTTAAAGTCATCAGCACTTAAAGTGACACTGGTCAGATTTGCAAAAAATGGCCAAGTCCAGAAGGTGAAATAGGGCCGAGTCCTTAAGGGGTTAAGGACTGGTATAGGTGTGCTATGGATAGGTGTGATATACTGAGGGGTCTGCTATACTTATAATATACTTTCTAACATAGCAATATACCTGCTTCCACCAAATATTGATTGAGGCCTACGATATACCTGCTTCCACAAAATACTGATTGAGGGGTGCGATATACCTGCTTCCACCAAATCATGATTAAGAGCTTCTATATACCTGCTTCCACAAAATATTGATTAAGGGGTTTTTATATACCTGTTTACACCAAATTCACATTGAGGGGTGCGATATACCTACTTTCACAAAATACTGATTGAGGGGTGCGATATACCTGCTTCCACAAAATTCTGATGGAGAGGTGTGATATACCTGCTTCAACAAAATAATGAATAAGGGGTTTGATATACCTGCTTCCACAAAATACTGATTAAAGGGAGTCTTTCACCTAAAATCACCATTATAGAACACTAGCATCAGGATCTCCATTACATTTCCCATATTAGAATGCTACCTTCCATATTGCTGTCCATCGCCGATTTTCTCAGAAAAACACTTTTATTCAATGTTAATTAGCTTCTGAAGGTGCCCAGGGGCGGCGTTCATTCGGCCGTTGCCCAGGCCCCTCGGCGCTTTTCATACGAAACCCCTCCCCTTTCACCCTTCTGTCCCGCCCTAGGTTCTTCTGATTACGTCCTCCTCTTAGTGAGAAATCCAGCGCCAGCACCGTTCAACAGATTTGCTGCGCCTGCGCACTTCATTCCCCATTATGGGCAGAGGCATGAGAGCGTTTAATGCGCATGTGCCGGCCCGTACATCCCGATCTAGCCGGCCTTGTGCCTCTGCCTAAAATGGGGAAAGAAGTGTGCAGGCGCGGCGAATCTGTTGAACGGCGCTGGTGCTGGATTTCTCACAAGTGATTATGTGGCTGGAGGTCACTGGATAACAATTTTACTGTAGGCCAGTACAGGCCCCAAAATTTAGGCATTCAAACTGACCGAAAAGAACAAGTGATTATGTGGCTGAAGGTACATTAGGCGGTCACTGAATAACAATTTTACTGTAGGCCAGTGGAGTACAGGCCCCAAAAAGTAGGAATTCACCTGACAGAAAAGTACAATTGATTATGTGGCTGGAGGTACATTAGGCAGTAACTGAATAACAATTTTACTGTAGGCCAGTGGAGTACAGGCCCCAAAAATTAGGCATTCACCTGACAGAAAAGAACAAGTGATTTTGTGGCTGGAGGTATGTGACGGACTGAACTGTCACTGGGGCTGCTGGAGAGGCCTGAGGGCATTCACCTGACAGAAAAGAACAAGTGATTATGTGGCTGGAGATATGTGACGGACTGAACCGTCATTGGGGCTGCTGGAGAGGCCCCCCCTCAAGTCTCTTGGGGTTACAAGGAACTATTAACCCTGATTTATGTGTGGAGTATTGTAGGCCATGTCATGTTTTATTAGTAGAGGAATCTACCGACCACCGATTCCCCCCCCCCCTCCCCCGGCTCATTATTCTACAAAGGGAAAAGTGCGTAGCTTCTGCCTGTTAATGATTAAGTTATCCCATTGTGTTGGTTAATTGTATCACAGGTGGGTCTTTTCTGCCTGTGAGTGATCACGTTATCCCATTGTGTTGATTAATTGTATCACATGTGTGTGTTTTCTGCCTGTAACTGCATGTGATTGGTTTATGTAAGAAACGGTCTCAGTCTTTAACAAGGTCTCCCATGGGAGTGTCCCTTGCTGGAAGACCTGCATAAAAGGCTGACATGTTGCCCCATTAAAGTGTCCTGTTCTACCATTTATGAAGTCTGGGCTCATGTTTTGGGGATTGGAGAACTGCACTCTGGGGATTGCGTTAATCATACTCTCCAGAGTATAATCCCTAGCTCTTGTAAGAGATTGTTCCTGCATCGCTCTCTGAAGGAAGAGAGGGTCACCCACTGGAACCTGGAAACCTTGTTGTAGGTCCAGGTTAGGTAGAAGACGACTAGACCAAGTTGCGGCGGTTCGTGGGGTCGGCAGTGCTTACGGTGTCAAGTGGAGTGCTTGGAGTCCTCGGGAAGCGGGGGTCAGAGGTCGGTAGATTCCTCTACCAAACTAATAAAACATAACATGGCCTATAATACTCCACACATAAATAAGGGTTAATAGTTCCTTGTAACCCCAAGAGACTGAGGGGAGGCAGGGGGATCTCCATAGTTCTTTGGTCCATAGTCTGTAGGAAGGAGGCTAGCCCTCAGTTCTCTCCAGCAGCCCCAGTGACGGTTCAGTCCGTCACAAGGTATATTAGACGGTCACTGGATAACAATTTTACTGTAGGCCAGTACAGGTCGCAAAAATTAGGCATTGACCTGACAGAAAAGAACAAATGATTATGTGGCTAGAGTTACATTAGGCAGTCACTGAATAACAATTTTACTGTAGGCCAGTGGAGTACAGGCCCCAAAAATTAGGCATTCACCGGACAGAAAAGAACAAGTGATTATGTGGCTGGAAGTACATTAGGCGGTCACTGGATAACAATTTTACTGTAGTCCAGTACAGGCTTCAAAAATGAGGCATTCACCTGACATAAAAGGGCTTTTATGCCGCTGTATATACATAAGACAAGGACCATTCTATGTTCTGTGTGGTGGCGGATATGTGTGGGCTGGCATGAGGAAATTCAGTTGAGATCCATGCCTCATTAATTTTTAGAAATGTGAGATAGTCCACACTGTCGTGAGCTAGGCGAGTGCGCTTATCGGTCAAGATCCCCCCTGCTGCGCTGAACGTCCTTTCGGACAGGACACTCGATGAGGGGCAAGCCAAGAGTTCCTTAGCAAATTGTGCCAGCTCTGGCCACAGGTCAAGCCTGCACACACAGTAGTCCAGGGGTTCCTCGCTTCTAAGAGCGTCCACATCGGCAGTTAACCCGATGTAGTCAAACACCTGTTGGTCTAGGCGTTCCCTGAGACTTTATCTGGAGGGCGGCTGTCGATGGGTGGGCTGAAAGAATGATCTCATATCCGAAGTGACCAACACATCTTCAAACCGCCCTCTTTTTTCAGGCGTGGTAGGGTTGGTACCTGCACCTGTTTCGCTATGGGTGAAAATTCCTCTGCCACCGCCCGCAACAGCAGAATGCAGCATCTCTTGCAGCAATGCCTGGAAATGCTACATTCTGACAGCCCTCTGTGATGCTGGTAACATGTCCGCCATTTTGTGTTTGTACCGGGGGGTCTAAGTATGTTGCCACCCAGTACTGGTCCTTGACCTTTATGCTTTTTATACGGGGGTCCCTCTTCAAACACTGGAGCATGAAGGCCCCCATTTGCACTAAATTGGAAGCGGTGGAGCACCCTTGCTCCTTCTCATCGCCCTTGCTCCTGCTCATCGCCCAGGAGAATGTCGTCCTTGGTCTCCTCCCCCTAGCAACGAACAACGCCAGGGATCCCCGAAAAGTTCAAATTCCTCCACAAAGCCTTCTTGCTCCTCCTCCCCCCAGCCACCATCCTCCTCTGACTCCTCTTCAGACTCCTGCTGACTTGTCTCAGGTGGAGTAGTCCCTCCTGGGAATTTATTCAGCATTGCGACTTCCTCATCTTCTACCTCCTGTTCCTCGAGGGCTTGATCAATGACTCTACGCAATGCACGCTCCAGAAAGAAGGTGTAAGGTACGATGTCACTGATGGTGCCCTGGCTGCGACTGAACAGTTTGGTGATCTCATCAAATGGCCGCTGAAGTCTGCATGCGTCACGAATGAGCAGCCATTGGCGCGGTGAAAAGAAACCAAGCTCCCCAGAACCTGTCCTGCTGAAGAGTTCGTACAGGTATTAGTTAACGGCACGTTGCTGCTGGAGCATCCTATCAAGCATATACAAGGTGGAATTCCAGCGCGTTGGGCTGTCACAAATCAGACGTCTGACGGGCAGGTGGTGTCGCCCCTGCACATCAGCAAGGCGAGGCATAGCCGTATAAGATCTTCTAAAATGGCCAGAGATTTTCCTGGCCTGCCGCAAGATGTCCTGGACCCGGGGTATTTGGCAACGAACTGCTGCACGACTAAGTTCAGGACATATGCCATGCACGGCACGTGTGTCATTTTGCCCTGTTTCAGCACGCTCAGCAGATTGGCACCGTTGTCGCACACCACTTTACCAACTGTCAAATTGAGCGGGATTAGTCACTGATCGGTCTGTGACCGCAGAGCTGAAAGCAGTGCAGGACCGGTGTGGCTCTTGGCTTCCAGGCACAAGAGCCGCAGCACAGCATGGCAACGTTTCACCTGGCACGTCGAATAGGTTCTGGGGAGCTTGGCTGGTGCAGTGGAAAAGGAGGAGTCAGCCGAGAAGGAGACGGAGGATGGATTAGGAGGAGGCGAAGAAGAGACAGGCCTGCATGCAATCCGTAGCGGTAAAACCAAATCCACACGGGTACCACGGGTTACATGCTTGACGGCCATCAGAAGGTTCACCCAGTGGGCAGTAAAAGTTATGTACCTTCCCTGCCTGTGTTTGCTAGACCACGTGTCTGTGGTCAGATATATCTTGGCACCGACACTGTGTGCCAGAGATATATTCACTTGCCGCTGAACGTGGCCATATAGCTCTGGGATTCCTTTCTGGGAGAAATATTTCCTTCTGGGGAGTGTTCATTGCGGTGTGCCAATGGCCACAAATTTTCTAAAGGCCTCCGAGTCCTCCAGTTTATATAACAGTAGTTGGAGGGCTAGCAGTTCAGACAAGCCAGCGGTCAGCCGTTGGGCAAGAGGGTTATCCGGCGTCATCAACTTTTTATGCTCGAACATTTGGGCCACGGAAGCCTGCCTTCTACCAGATGAACGCAACGACGGCACGGTGGAAGGTGGAGTGGAGGACAAATGGGTGGAGAAGAAGAAGAGGCCGGACGTGGAGTGCAGGGAGTGTGGCTTGGTGGGTTCTGACGGCGTTGCTCCCACTGGGCTCGGTGATGGGAGGCCAGGTGCCATTCTTAAGGCGGTCGTCTCTAGATGAGTGTTGGGCTTACCGCGACTTATGCGTTGACAGCACAGGCTGCAAATGGCAGCATTATTGTCAGCAGCTGACACGTTAAAAAAAAGCCCACACTGAAGAGCCATGTGCCGGCGTCCTAGGAGCGCCAGATGTGACCGTGCATGGTGGATAGCTCGCTCCAGATACATTTGTAGTCTGATTTTTGCCTTCTGTGCTCTGCGAGTTCTGCCTGCTTCTCCTCCCTATCTGCTGCTCCGTCTCTCCCTCTGAACTCCCCTCCTCTTCCTCACTTGTGGGCTCCCACGTGACGTCCATCGACACGTCATCATCGTCACCTTCACCACCACTGACATTAGAGATCTAGGAGTAGGCAGCAACAGCAGGGACCACCCTCCTTGGGCTGATCTGGTTACTGTCGTCAGACCGCTGGGTGGCAGCCATTGCTACCTCCACTTCCTCATCCGATGCAAAAAATGGCTTTGCATCGGTAAGGTCTGGGAATAGATGGGAAAATAATTCCTCTGACTCAAGTGGAGGGGCTATGGTGGTTTTGGTGTATTTGGGGGTGCACACAGCAGAGAGTGAGGAGGATGCAGATACAGAGGATGAGGAGGGTGCAGAAGCGGAAGGGCTGAGTGGGCCACTCAACCAACTCTGGTGCATTCTTTGACGTAATCGCACGCACCTTCTCCAACTTCCCACTTAGGCTCCGCCTGGTGTACCTTCCCGACCCCTACCTCCCCTGCGGAACGACCTGCCTCTTCCTCTGCCTGTCATTTTCAAAATGACCCTGTGCCAAAGTCCCTAGAGAAGAGCAGTATTTGTGTAAGCAGGTATATTGCAGGCCTCAATCAGTATTTGGTGGAAGCTGGTATATCAAACCCCTTAATCAGTATTTTGTGAAAGCAGGTGTATCGCAGGCCTCAATCAATATTTGGTAGAAGCAGGTATATTAATCCCTTTAATCAGTATTTTGTGGAAGCAGGTGTATCACAGACCTCAATCAATATTTGGTGGAAGCAGGTATATCGCACCCCTCAATCAGTATTTTGTGGAAGCAGGTGTATCGCAGACCTCAATCAGTATTTGGTGGAAGCTGGTATATCAAACCCCTTAATCAGTATTTTGTGGAAGCAGGTGTATTGCAGGCCTCAATCAATATTGGGTGGAAGCATGTATATTAATCCCCTTAATCAGTATTTTGTGGAAGCAGGTGTATTGCAGGCCTCAATCAATATTTGGTGGAAGCAGGTATATCAATCTCCTTAAACTGTATTTTGTTGAAGCAGGTATATCGCACCCCTCAATAAGTATTTTGTGGAAGCAGGTATATAAAAAAGCCTTAATCAGTATTTTGTGGAAGCTGGTATATCGCACCCCTCAATCTGTATTTAGTTGAAGCAGGTATATAGAACCCCATAATCAATATTTTTTGGAAGCAGGTATATCGCACACCTCAATCAGTATTTTGTGGAAGCAGGTATATTAACCACCTCTGGACCGCCGAACGCAGCGACGCGTCCTGGAGGTGGTTGTTTCATTCTGCCGGCGAGACGCGAGATTTCGGTCACAGCCGGCCCGCGCATGCGCATGGCGGGCCGGCAAAAGTTCGAGGAGAATTGCATCAGCAACCTGCCAGCCAATGATCGTCGCTGGCAGGTTGCTGATTTTTAAAAAATCGAATCACAAGCCATATAACAGATCATATTAGTAATTATGATCTGTTATATGGCTTCTCTGCTCCTCTGCTGGTCCTTTTCGTCGGTTGGATCCAGCAGAGGAGCAGACTTCACTGTGAGTACCCACCAAACACTGTCCTTAGCCCCAGATCACCTTCCATCACCCCCCATCATCCAAATTAACCCCTTGATCGCCCCCTGTCAATCACTTAGTGAAAGACAAAAAGTGATCAGCGTAAACTGTCACTTTTTTTTTTCCACTAGTATTGGCTGTTAGGTTTTAGGATTAGTTTAGGCCCCTTGGTTAGGTAGTTAGCGTCAGTTAGCGCCCAGCCCACCGCACCGCAGTCACTTTTATTCGCTGATTAGCGTATCGCTAATCAGCATTTGTACTTTTATAGTATCTGTAAGTGATCAGATCTATAATTGTATTAGTGTCACCTTAGCTCGCCCTCCACCCAAAACGCAGCGTTTGCCCGATCAGGCCTGATCGGTCGCCCACACGTGCGTTCACCCACGCCCGCCCCTCCGCAGTGACAAAATTTTTATTTTTTTTGATCACTGCACATTCACTTTACATGCACTGCGGCGATAAAAAAATCAGTTTTGATATTTTTTATCAACCGCAGCGGCCTCCGGTACTTCGCTAGCCTCCCCTTTGTAAGACAGGCTTGCTTTTTTTCTTGGGTAGTCTCAGGGAATACCCCTAAATTTAGTAGTCCAAAATGTCAAACAGGGGGTATTCTTCTGAAGAGGCCTACAGGATTCTGACCCAGTCGGATGAGGAATGGGAACCCTCATCTGACGAATCTAGCAGGTCAGAATATGAACCTGTAGAAAGCAGTGGCTCTCTGACCCAAAGTTCGGACGAGGAGGTGGAGGTCCCTGATAGAAACAGGCGTACCCGGCCCCGTGTCGCTAGACCACAGGTTGCGCAGGATCCGCTTCAAGAGCAGCAGAGTCGCTGCCGGATCACGTGGTGAGGCATACACCAGCAGCGCAGCCCTTCCTGGACCTAGTACCAGCACTGCCGTACAACATGGTGAAGTAGCGAGCACCAGAAGGGCAGTTGAAGCTGGTACGGTGGCACGTGCAGTAGTTACCCCGTCGCAGCCACCGCACAGACAGGCCCGTAGAGCCCCTAGAATCCCTGAGGTGCTGGCAAACCCTGATTGGCAGTCACCAACTTCAGCCGCACCAGTAGTTCCCCCTTTCACCGCCCAGTCTGGAGTTCGGGTTGAGACAGCTCAGATCGGTTCGGCCCTGGGATTTTTTGAGCTGTTCTTGACTGCGGAGCTCTTGGACTTAGTCGTGGCAGAGACAAACCGGTATGCCACACAATTTATAACCGCAAACCCGGGAAGCTATTATGCCCAGCCTTTCCGGTGGAAACCAGTCCAAGTTTCCGAACTTAAAATTTTTCTGGGCCTTCTCCTCAACATGGGTCTAACTAAAAAGCATGAATTGCGGTCATATTGGTCCACGAACCCAATTCATCACATGCCCATGTTCTCTGCTGCTATGTCCAGGACACGATTTGAGACCATCCTGCGTTTTCTGCATTTTAGCGACAACACCACCTCCCGTCCCAGAGGCCACCCAGCTTTTGACCGGCTCCACAAAATTCGGCCCCTCATAGACCATTTCAACCAGAAATTTGCAGATTTGTATACCCCTGAGCAAAACATCTGCGTAGACGAGTCCCTAATACATTTTACCGGGCGCCTTGGCTTCAAACAATACATCCCAAGCAAGCGTATGGGGTCAAATTGTATAAGCTCTGTGAAAGGGCCACAGGCTATACACACAAATTTCGGATCTATGAGGGAAAAGATCAGACCCTGGAGCCGGTCGGTTGCCCTGACTACCTGGGGACCAGTGGGAAGACAGTCTGGGACTTGGTGTCACCCTTATTCGGCAAGGGGTACCATCTTTATGTAGACAATTTTTACACAAGTGTGGCCCTCTTTAGGCATTTGTTTCTAGAACAGATTTGCGCCTGTGGCACCGCGCGAACTAGTCGCGTGGGCTTCCCCCAACGGCTCGTTACCACCCGTCTTGCAAGGGGGGAGAGGTCTGCCTTGTGTAATGAAGTACTGCTCGCGGTGAAATGGAGAGACAAGCGTGACGTTGACATGCTCTCATCCATTCACGCAGACACGACAATCCAAATTGAAAGGGCAACCCGTGTCATTGAAAAGCCCCTCTCAGTCCACGACTATAATGCGCTCATGGGAGGGGTGGACTTCAATGACCAGATGTTGGCTCCATATTTAGTTTCCCGACGCACCAGATGCTGGTATAAGAAGGTGTCTGTATATTTAATTCAATTGGCTCTGTATAATAGTTTTGTTCTCTACAGTAAGGCTGGGAGAACACGATCCTTCCTCAAATTCCAGGAAGAGATCATCGAGAACCTCCTGTATCCAGAAGGTTCCGTGGCCCCATCCACCAGTGTAGTTAGCCGTCTACACGAGCGACATTTCCCCAGTGTCGTTGCTGGTACCTCAACCCAACCGCCACCCCGAAAAAAATGTCGTGTCTGTAGCAGGAGTGGAATAAGGCGTGACACCCGCTATTTCTGTCCTGACTGTCCTGACCACCCTGCCCTATGCTTAGGAGAGTGTTTCCGGAAGTACCACACACAGGTACACCTAGCATAGGGATTGCATCTCACAGGACAGGCACACAGGGCTATTAGGGCCCTTTTACTCACAGCTGCTGCAAACCTCTCCTTTCACCTGGGATAAAGTGCATAACGTACTTCGCCACATCTTTGGGCGATTTGCGCTTTGCACATTGTCCCATGGGGAAGGAGAGGTTTGTTCTATAAAGGTAAAAAAAACTAAACAAAAAAAAAATTACCGGTAAGTAAAAAAGTTAAAAAAAAGTTAATATGTTCTGTTCTAAAGTTAATAAATTTATTGCGTTGCAGCCTGGTTTTTTCTTTTTTGTTTTGTTTTTTTTTACCTTCCAGGTGGACCAACCGATCGACTAGCTGCAGCACTGATGTGCATTCTGACAGAAGTCGGTGTATGCGGCGCTGCAAGACGAGATTTCTCCTCTGCAGTAAAAGATACGTTTACCGAGGCATATGAGCTGAGGAGGTGGCGGTGTTCATATACTTTGGCAAACACTTTGTATATATATAAAAAAAAAAAAATCCCGGCAATGATTTATTCATCCACATCGATTGATGTGAATGGAGAAATCTGGTTTGCCAGGGCATACGAGCTAAGTGGGTATGGATGTTGGGCGGAGCTCCTTTGTCCTGGCAGACGCCTTTCCCCTCCTTTTTCTTTTTTTGGCAGAGATTTTTTCATCCACATTGATCGATGCGAATGAAGAAATCTGTGCCGTTCATTTTTTTCTTTCAGCCCAGAGGCTGAACGGAAAAAAAAAATCTCATTACCCGTATGCTCAATATAAGGAGAATAGCAGAAACTCCTAATGCTGGGCATACATGTAATGATTGCGGAGACCCTCAAATGCCCGGTGTGGGGATTCGCTCTGGTAGGCAGTGGTAGCGAGTGCAGTATAGAGGCATCACAGACCGGTCTTAGTGTAAAACACAATGCTTTGTTTATTCACACAGTGCATATTTGTGAAAGACGGTGCAGTTCACAGGGAGGGTGGTCACACACAGCAAAATAATAGTTCAAACACAGCAAGTCCCTGCTGCAGGCTGCTTGAGGCCTGTTTCAGTCACATAAAGCAAAGTCTATTTAAAGCCAGGAGTAATGTCACCTTTTCTCCTTGGGGAAGTAAGTCCATGGGTCCGGCTCCTAGCCACAGGACATGGATCCCTCCTGGATTCAGCTGCGGGTCCCTGCACACTCCTTTACAGGCCTCAGCACGCAGCCCAGCTCACCTCCACTCCTCACTCTCACAGCCAGAGAACACAGAAGCTCCACACTGTGAACCACACCCTTGTTGCTGGTCAGGTTTTAACCCTTCCCTGCAAAACCTGGCCTGGACCGTGGGGAGACAGGCACCCGCCCGCATATCTGCCTGCTCCCAATAAGAGCCGGCCCGGATCCGTTGTTAACAGCGTAACCGCTGCAAAATGCACTTTTCCGGCTCTTACTCCAGCGGGGCCAGGACCCCCGCTGGCACGTACCTCCCGTTTACCACCACCCCAGGTACTCTCCTACATATCCCCCCCCTTCGTTCAATCCTGAAGGGTTGCACACCCTGTTCAATCCTGAGCGGTTGGACACACGTACAACAGTGTACCCGGGACAGGGCATCGGCATTCCCCTGTAAGCGGCCTGCCCTGTGTTCGACACTGAACTTAAAATTCTGGAGGGATAAGAACCACCTGGTGACCCGGGCACTCCCCTCCTTGGCCCGGCTCATCCACTGAAGAGGGGAATGGTCGGTCACCAGACGGAACCTTCTCCCTAACAGATAGTACCTAAGGGACTCGAGGGCCCACTTAATGGCCAGGCATTCTCTCTCTATCACGCTGTACCTGGTTTCCGCTGGGGTGAGTTTGCGACTCAGGAAGACAACAGGGTGTTCCTCCCCACTGATTTCCTGAGAGAGTACTGCCCCTAGGCCCACTCCAGAGGCGTCCGTCTGAACGACAAATTCCCGTGTGAAGTCTGGTGTCACCAAAACCGGGGACCCACACAGAGCCGACTTCAAACGGGAGAACGCCTCTTCCGCCTGCTCATCCCAGCGGACCATCACAGTCTTACTCCCCTTTAAAAGTCTTGTCAATGGGGCCGCTACTGTGGCAAAGTTGGGGATAAAGCGCCTGTAATATACTATCATCCCTAGGAACGAACGTACTTGCTTGGTGGTAAGAGGTCTGGGCCAGCTCTTGATTGCCTCAACCTTGTCTACCTGGGGTTTGACAACTCCCCGCCCAATCACGTATCCCAGGTACCGGACCTCCTCGAACCCGATCGAACATTTTTTTGGGTTGGCCGTCAGTCCGGCTTTTCTAAGTGAATCGACTACGGCCTGTACCTTGGGCAGGTGACTCTCCCAGTCCTGGCTACACACGATGATGTCATCCAGATATGCCGAAGCATATGGACGATGGGGCCGTAGTATGACGTCCATCAATCGCTGGAAGGTGGCTGGAGCGCCATGCAGGCCAAAGGGCAAAACTTGGTACTAAAAAAACCCCTCGGGGGTGACAAAGGCAGTCTTCTCCTTTGCCGCCTCCGTGAGAGGCACCTGCCAATATCCTTTTGTGAGGTCGAGGACCGAGAAATAGCGAGCTTTCCCTAGCCGTTCTATGAGCTCGTCTACCCGGGGCATGGGGTAGGCATCGAATTTCGACACTTCGTTGAGCTTTCTAAAGTCATTGCAGAAGCGCAGAGTACCGTCAGGTTTTGGGATGAGGACTATGGGGCTGGCCCACTCGCTCCTTGACTCCTCAATCACCCCTAACCTCAACATCGACCTTACTTCTTCTGAAATGGCCTGTCGCCGGGCCTCCGGTACACGATACGGCTTTAACCGTACCCTGACGTGGGGCTCGGTGACGATGTCATGTCGGACTACCGAAGTTCGACCAGGAAGCTCAGAGAACACGTCCCTATTTCGACTCACCAACTCTTTGGCTTCCTGAGCTTGTTTGGTCGACAGACCACCCGCTATCTTTACCGTGGAGGTGCCCTCCGGGACCTCGGGTGGAGCTGGGATCTTCCCCGCAGACAAGACAGTGCTTGGGCCGTCCCCAATGAGACACTCCCTATCTCTCTACGATTTCAGTAAATTTACATGATATACCTGTTCTGGCTTCCGCCGGCCTGGCTGGGATATCTTGTAATTCACTGGCCCTACCTTCTCTTTCACCTCGTAGGGACCTTGCCACCGTGCCAAAAACTTACTGTCAATGGTGGGGACTAGCACCAGTACCCGGTCACCCGGGTTAAATGTCCGGACCTGGGCACTCCGGTTGTATACCCGGCTCTGTGCCAGTTGGGCGGCCTCCATGTGTTCCCGGACGATTGGTAGGACTGTCTCGATACGGTCCTGCATCTTTTCTATATGCTCTATAATACTCTTGTGTGGGGTGGGCTGTTGCTCCCACGCCTCTTTAGCGATGTCCAGCAACCCTCTTGGCCGTCGACCGTACAATAGCTCGAAGGGCGAGAATCCCGTAGAGGCCTGGGGCACTTCTCGCACTGCGAACAATACGTACGGCAGCAACAAGTCCCAATCCTTTCCGTCTTTGGCTACGGTTCTTTTAAGCATAGTTTTTAGGGTTTTGTTAAAGCGCTCCACTAGTCCGTCGGTTTGAGGATGGTATACGGACGTGTGTAACCGTTTAACCCCTAAAAGCTTGCAGAGCTCCCTCGTCACCTTAGACATGAAGGGTGTCCCCTGGTCGGTCAGGATCTCTTTTGGAATCCCCACTCTTGCGAACATGCCCATGAGTTCTTTAGCTATGAGCTTAGCTGAAGTATGACGTAGTGGGATCGCTTCAGGATATCTGGTGGCATAGTCTAAGACCACCAAGATATGCTGATGCCCTCTGGCCCACTTGTTTATGGGGCCTACCAGATCCATCCCTATTCTTTCAAAGGGGACCTCAATGATGGGCATGGGTACTAGGGGACTGCGATAGTGGGGTTGGGGGCTCGTCATCTGACACACTGGACAGGATTGGCAAAACCTTTTGACCTCCTCATAAACCCCGGGCCAATAGAACCTTTGCAGAATCCGCTCTTGGTTTTTTTTTACGCCCAAGTGTCCTCCCAGCACGTGGGAGTGGGCCAAGTCCAGTACCACACGGCGGTATGGCTGGGGTACCACCAGCTGCTCCACTACCTCGTGCTGCACTTTGTCCACCCTATACAGCAGGTCCTGGTTAAAAGCTAAATGGGGAAAAACCGAGTCGGCCCCTGGGTGCTGAGCCACCCCATTTACCACTGTCACCCCTTCCCTCGCCCGCAATAATGTCGGATCCTGGAGCTGGGCGGTCCCGAACGTGTCACTGGATACCTCCAGGTCCGGGATGGACGGGGTTTCCACGGATTCGCCTGCCAACACCTCTAGGGGAAACCTATCGGGATGACACTCTACAGGTGATGTGGTGACCCCTACGGCTGGTATCCCCGCATCGGGATCCTCGGGCACTGGGCCAGATTGTCGTCTGTCCCTAAGGGAAGGCATATCGCTCTTCCATAGAGTCCAGAATAAAGGAAAATCCCTTCCCAGTATGGCGGCATAAGGGATTTGGCGTCCCACTCCGACGACATGCTGCACCTCTTTGCCCAACACGGACATGGTAACCCTGGCAGTGGGGTACTCCCGGCGATCCCCATGGATACAGACAATGGACAGGGTTTGCTTCTCTGGGAGTGTCTCAGACACTAAGGACTCATGCACTAGGGTTACCAGGCTCCCAGAGTCCAGCAAAGCATTAATCGGATGCCCATCGATCAAGACTTGGCACAGAAGTGGCATATCGGCGTCCGGCCAGGCATCTGCGGTACATACAGGCCGGGCAAAGAAAGAGGACCGGCGAGCGAACCCGCAGTCCATGGGTTCAGGTGTTTGAGGACAGTTCGCTGCCCTATGTCCCAGGCCGTGACAGTGCCAACATTGAATCCCCGTGGTCCCTCCCCGGTCTCTCTTCCCTGGAGTAGGACTAGCCTTCCCCCCCCTTTGTGGTTGGGTCCCTTTTTCCGGATCCCTAGCCTGTGAGGGAGCCTGACGGGATTCCCGTACCTGTGTTGAGTCCCGCACCAAGTCCTGGGTCGCCACATACCTCTCGACTAGGCTTACTAACTGATCCAGGTTGCCGGGGTCTCCCTGACCAACCCAGCGCTGTATGGCCCTTGGCAGGGTCCGCACCAAACGATCGACCACCACCCGTTCCACCATCTGCGAGGGGCTCAATGTCTCAGGCTGCAGCCCTTTTTTTACTAGGTGTAACAGGTCATAGGCCTGGGACCGAGCAGGCCGGGACTCAGAGAAGGCCCACTGGTAGACTCGATGTACACGCACATAGGTATTAACCCCAAGACGAGCCAACACCTCCCCCTTCAGCCTCTTATAGCTCTTGGCTTCCTCCTGACTGAGGTCGGAGTAGGCCTTTTGTGCGTCTCCCACTAAAAATGGTGCTACTACTTCGGCCCACTGTTCTGCAGGTAACCTTTCCTGTTCCGCAGTGAGTTCGAAGACCATCAGGAACGCCTCGATATCATCCTCGGGGCCCATCTTTCTTAACGCTGAGCGCACCTTATCCCGGGCAGCAGGTAGGACTGCGGTTCCCCCTGGGACGGCTTGTTGTTGTAACACACGCATGGATTCCTGCATAGTCGCCAGTTGCTGGGCCAGTAGACTATTTAACTGCCGCTGGTCTCTCAGGGCTTCCTCATGTCTCCGAGTAGCCTCCTCATTACTTTGCACCAAGTGTCTAATGGCTTCCTCCATCTTATCTGGAGCCACAAAACTTGCCGGCTTAATATATGACGTACAGTTCAAACAACACAATTTTTCGGCCTCACTGCTGTTTGCCCGCTGAAGCCACCAATTGTGGGGATCCGCTCTGGTAGGCAGTGGTAGCGAGTGCAGTATAGAGGCATCACAGACCGGTCTTAGTGTAAAACACAATGCTTTGTTTATTCACACGGTGCATATTTGTGAAAGACGGTGCAGTTCACAGGGAGGGTGGTCACACACAGCAAAATAATAGTTCAAACACAGCAAGTCCCTGCTGCAGGCTGCTTGAGGACTGTTTCAGTCACATAAAGCAAAGTCTATTTAAAGCCAGGAGTAATGTCACCTTTTCTCCTTGGGGAAGTAAGTCCATGGGTCCGGCTCCTAGCCACAGGACATGGATCCCTCCTGGATTCAGCTGCGGGTCCCTGCACACTCCTTTACAGGCCTCAGCACGCAGCCCAGCTCACCTCCACTCCTCACTCTCACAGCCAGAGAACACAGAAGCTCCACACTGTGAACCACACCCTTGTTGCTGGTCAGGTTTTAACCCTTCCCTGCAAAACCTGGCCTGGACCGTGGGGAGACAGGCACCCGCCCGCATATCTGCCTGCTCCCAATAAGAGCCGGCCCGGATCCGTTGTTAACAGCGTAACCGCTGCAAAATGCACTTTTCCGGCTCTTACTCCAGCGGGGCCAGGACCCCCGCTGGCACGTACCTCCCGTTTACCACCACCCCAGGTACTCTCCTACACCGGGCAGTACAAACACCCCACAATTAACACTATTTTGGAAAGAAGACACCCCAAGGTATTCGCTGAGGGGCATATTGAGTCCATGAAAGATTGAAATTTTTGTCCCAAGTTAGCGGAAAGGGAGACTTTGTGAGAAAAAAATCAATTTCCGCTAACTTGTGCCAATTTTTATATTTTTTCTATGAACTCGCCATGCCCCTCATTGAATACCTTGGGGTGTCTTCTTTCCAAAATGGGGTCACATGTGGGGTATTTATACTGCCCTGGCATTTTAGGGGCCCCAAAGCGTGAGAAGAAGTCTGGTATCCAAATGTCTAAAAATGCCCTCCTAAAAGGAATTTGGGCCCCTTTGCCCACCTAGGCTGCAAAAAAGTGTCACACATGTGGTATTTCCGTATTCAGGAGAAGTTGGGGAATGTGTTTTGGGGTGTCATTTTACATATACCCATGCTGGGTGAGATAAATATCTTGGTCAAATGCCAACTTTGTATAAAAAAAATGGGAAAAGTTGTCTTTTGCCAAGATATTTCTCTCACCTAGCATGGGTATATGTAAAATGACACCCCAAAACACATTCCCCAACTTCTCCTGAATACGGAGATACCACATGTGTGACACTTTTTTGCAGCCTAGGTGGGCAAAGGGGCCCACATTCCAAAGAGCACCTTTCGGATTTCACAGGTCATTTACCTACTTACCACACATTTGGGCCCCTAGAATGCCAGGGCAGTATAACTACCCCACAAGTGACCCCATTTTGGAAAGAAGACACCCCAAGGTATTCCGTGAGGGGCATGGCGAGTTCCTAGAATTTTTTATTTTTTGTCACAAGTTAGTGGAAAATTATGATTTTTTTTATTTTTTTTCTTACGAAGTCTCATATTCCACTAACTTGTGACAAAAAATAAAAACTTCTATGAACTCACTATGCCCATCAGCGAATACCTTGGGGTGTCTTATTTCCAAAATGGGGTCACTTGTGGGGTAGTTATACTGCCCTGGCATTCTAGGGGCCCAAATGTGTGGTAAGGAGTTTGAAATCAAATTCTGTAAAAAATGACCAGTGAAATCCGAAAGGTGCTCTTTGGAATATGGGCCCCTTTGCCCACCTAGGCTGCAAAAAAGTGTCACACATGTGGTATCTCCGTATTCAGGAGAAGTTAGGGAATGTGTTTTGGGGTGTCATTTTACATATACCCATGCTGGGTGAGAGAAATATCTTGGCAAAAGACAACTTTTCCCATTTTTTTATACAAAGTTGGCATTTGACCAAGATATTTATCTCACCCAGCATGGGTATATGTAAAATGACACCGCAAAACACATTCCCCAACTTCTCCTGAATACGGAGATACCACATGTGTGACACTTTTTTGCCGCCTAGGTGGGCAAAGGGGCCCACATTCCAACGAGCACCTTTCGGATTTCACTGGCCATTTTTTACAGAATTTGATTTCAAACTCCTTACCACACATTTGGGCCCCTAGAATGCCAGGGCAGTATAACTACCCCACAAGTGACCCCATTTTGGAAAGAAGACACCCCAAGGTATTCGCTGATGGGCATAGTGAGTTCATAGAACTTTTTATTTTTTGTCACAAGTTAGTGGAATATGAGACTTTGCAAGAAAAAAAATAATAAAATCATAATTTTCCGCTAACTTGTGACAAAAAATAAAAAGTTCTATGAACTCACTATGCCCATCAGCGAATACCTTAGGGTGTCTACTTTCCGAAATGGGGTCATTTGTGGGGTGTTTGTACTGTCTGGCCATTGTAGAACCTCAGGAAACATGACAGGTGCTCAGAAAGTCAGAGCTGCTTCAAAAAGCGGAAATTCACATTTTTGTACCATAGTTTGTAAACTTTTACCCAAACCATTTTTTTTTACCCAAACATTTTTTTTTTATCAAAGACATGTAGAACAATAAATTTTGAGAAAAATTTATATATGGATGTCGTTTTTTTTTGCAAAATTTTACAACTGAAAGTGAAAAATGTCATTTTTTTGCAAAAAAAACGTTAAATTTCGATTAATAACAAAAAAAGTAAAAATGTCAGCAGCAATAAAATACCACCAAATGAAAGCTCTATTAGTGAGAAGAAAAGGAGGTAAAATTCATTTGGGTGGTAAGTTGCATGACCGAGCAATAAATGGTGAAAGTAGTGTAGGTCCGAAGTGTAAAAAGTGGCCTGGTCTTTCAGGGTGTTTAAGCTATAGGGGCTGAGGTGGTTAAACCCCTTAATCAGTATTTTGTGGAAGCAGGTGTATCACAGACCTCAATCAATATTTGGTGGAAGCAGGTATATCGCACCCCTCAATCAGTATTTTGTGGAAGCAGGTGTATCACAGGCCTCAATCAGTATTTGGTGGAAGCTGGTATATCAAACCCCTTAATCAGTATTTTGTGGAAGCAGGTGTATCGCAGGCCTCAATCAATATGAGGTGGAAGCAGGTATATCAATCCCTTTAATCAGTATTTTGTGGAAGCAGGTGTATTGCAGGCCTCAATCAATATTTGGTAGAAGCAGGTATATTAATCCCCTTAACCCCTTAAGGACATAGGACGTACCGGTACGCCCTATTTCCCGAGTCCTTAAGGACACAGGACGTACCGGTACGTCCTGACTTAAAATCTGTATTCCGGCGCCCGAGGGGTTAAACGGAACGGGATTTCGGCTGAAATCCTTCAGCCGGCATCCTGTGACAACGCCAGGGGGGGTCATGTGACCCCCCCGTGTCGGCGATCGCAGCAAACCGCAGGTCAATTCAGACCTGCGGTTTGCTGCGCTTTTTGCAGTTTCTGATCCCCGCGGTCCCTGACCGCGGCGATCAGAAACTTTAGAGTGGCTAAAATCTATATTTTTCACCCCCCCCTGCACCCCTGCATGATTTGATGCCGGCGGGTGGTGCGGGGGGGGTGTCGCATGCGGTGGGGGCGTTGCGGGAGGCGGGCGGTGCGGCAGGCGGGATCGCGATCCCCCGCCCGCCTCCCCATGAATGATCGTTGGTTTCTAGTGGGTATACCAGGGTGCCAGCACATTGCTGGCACCCTGGTATAAACGGCTGACATCTGTGCAGATGTCAGCCGTTTAACCCTTTCCATACCGCGGTCCGTACGGACCGCTGTATGGAAAAAGTTAACTGTCGTCGGTCAGGGAGCTCCCTCCCTCTCCATCGGGGGGCTGCTGTGCCTTTGCAGCCCCCCGATGGAGAGGGAGAGAGCCCCCAGAGAGCCCCCCTCAGCCCTGTGCTTACCCTTCCCCGTCTGCGAAGTTCTGAGCAGACGGGGAGGGTTCCCATGGCAACAGGACGCCTGCTCAGGCGTCCTGCTGTCCATGGTGCTGAACAGATCTATGCTGAAAGCATAGATCTGTTCAGTGTAAGTAAAATACAGTACAGAACAATATATATTGTACTGTACTGTATTATACAGACATCAGACCCACTGGATCTTCAAGAACCAAGCGGGTCTGGGTCAAAAAAATGTAAAAAAAAGTGAAAAAAGTTAAGATAAAAAAAAATAACATTTATCACTGAATAAAAATTAAAAAAATAAAATAAACTACACATATTAGGTATCGCCGCGTCCGTAACGACCTGATCTATAAAATGGTCATGTTACTTTCCCCGCACGGTGAACGCCATAAAAATAAAAAAATAAAAACTATGAGAAAATTGAAATTTTGCCCACCTTACTTCCCAAAAAAGGTAATAAAAGTGATCAAAAAAAGTCGCATGTACGCCAAAATAGTACCAATCAAACCGTCATCTCATCCCGCAAAAAATGAGACCCTACTCAAGATAATCGCCCAAAAGCTGAAAAAACTATGGCTCTTAGACTATGGAAACACTAAAACATGATTTTTTTTTGTTTCAAAAATGAAATCATTGTGTAAAACTTACATAAATAAAAAAAAAGTATACATATTAGGTATCGCCGCGTCCGTATCGACCGGCTCTATAAAAATATCACATGACCTAACCCCTCAGATGACCACCGTAAAAAAATAAAAATAAAAACAGTGTAAAAAAAAGCCATTTTTTGCCATCTTATGTCACAAAAAGTGTAATAGCAAGCGATCAAAAAGTCATATGCACCCCAAAATAGTGCCAATCAAACCGTCATCTCATCCCGCAAAAAATGAGACCCTACTCAAGATAATCGCCCAAAAACTGAAAAAACTATGGCTCTTAGACTATGGAGACACTAAAACATTTTTTTGGTTTTAAAAATGAAGTTATTGTATAAAACTTACATAAATAAAAAAAATGGTATACATATTAGGTATCGCCGCGTCCGTGACAACCTGCTCTATAAAATTACCACATGATCTAACCTGTCAGATGAATGTTGTAAATAACAAAAAAAAAAAACGTGCCAAAAAAGCTATTTCTTGTTACCTTGCTGCACAAAAAGTGTAATATAGAGCAACCAAAAATCATATGTACCCTAAACTAGTACCAACAAAACTGCCACCCTATCCCGTAGTTTCTAAAATGGAGTCACTTTTTTGGAGTTTCCACTCTAGGGGTGCATCAGGGGGGCTTCAAATGGGACATGGTGTCAAAAAAACAGTCCACCAAAACCTGCCTTCCAAAAACCGTATGGCATTCCTTTCCTTCTGCGCCCTGCCGTGTGCCCGTACAGCGGTTTACGAACACATATGGGGTGTTTCTGTAAACTACAGAATCAGGGCCATAAATAATGAGTTTTGTTTGGCTGTTAACCCTTGCTTTGTGGCCCTATTAGCTAGCGTTTGGTGTCCCTAACAGTCTGTCTCTGCTCCACAAAGCAACCTCTCCCTACAATGGCAAAACACAGTGTCACAGTCGTTACCTTTGACTGTGACCTTCCGTTCTTGCTTGTTCGGCGCTCCTCGCTGAAGTTCTGTTCCTGTGTATTTGTGGTTCTGTATGGGTTAACTCCCCTGTGTTTCTATTAGGAGTTAATCCTCTGTCTGCTCCATGGGTGTGGTCTCTCTGCTGCACCCATGGAACCTGTATATAAGGCTGAGGTTTCCTCAGTTCTGGGTCAGCTCTCCTGGTGTGTGTTGTCTTGTCCTGCTCCTGGTTTGTACTCTCTCTCCCATGCTGCTGACCCATGGGATCCGTGTCTGTCTGTCTGTGCTCTGTGGGTTTCCTTACTTGTTCATTAACGTCGTCTGTCTGTTATCTGTTCTGCCTGTTATGTTTTAGTTACTTTGTGTTTATTCTGATGTCTGTGTTCAGCAAGCCTTTGCAGCAGAGTGGCATGACAAGGCCATGCAGTTTACTACTGGTGGAGCAAGTCCTTCTCTGCTCATTGCCACTCCTGCTCCCTTGCGTGAACTCCTGCTTGTATTATTTGTTGTCCTGTTTTGTATTCATATGTCTGTGTTCAGCAAGTCTTTGCAGCAGAGTGGCATGACAAGGCCATGCAGTTTACTACTGGTGGAGCAAGTCCTTCTCTGCTCATTGCGACAAAGATAAATAATTTCCTAACTTTTTCCATCTTTAATGTGACCTATAAACTGTACAACTCAATTGAAAAACAAACTGAAATCTTTTAGGTAGAGGGAAGAAAAAATCTAAAAATAAAATATGGTTGTATAAGTGTGCACACCCTTAGGCCCCTTTCACACGGGCGTTGCGGGAAAATGTGCGGGTGTGTTGCGGGAACACCCGCGATTTTTCCGTGCGAGTGCAAAACATTGTAATCCGTTTTGCACTTGCGTGAGAAAAATCGCGCATGTTTGGTACCCAAACCCGAACTTCTTCACAGAAGTTCGGGCTTGGGATCGGTGTTCTCTAGATTGTATTATTTTCCCTTATAACATGGTTATAAGGGAAAATAATAGCATTCTGAATACAGAATGGATAGTAAAACAGCACTGGAGGGGTTAAAAAAAATAATAATAATTTAACTCACCTTAGTCCACTTGATCGCGTAGCCCGGCATCTCCTTCTGTCTCCTTTGTTGAACAGGACCTGTGATGAGCATTAAATACAGGAACAGGACCTTTGATAACGTCACTCCGGTCATCACATGATCCATCACCATGGTAAAAGATCATGTGACGTTTCATGTGATGACCGGAGTGACGTCATCAAAGGTCCTGTTCCTGTAATTCATGCTCCTTACAGGTCCTATTCAACAAAGGAGACAGAAGGAGATGCCGGCTACGCGATCAAGTGGACTAAGGTGAGTTAAATTATTATTATTATTTTTTTAACCCCTCCAGCGCTGTTTTACTATGCATTCAGAATGCTATTATTTTCCCTTATAATCATGTTATAAGGGAAAATAATCATGATCGGGTCTCCATCCCGATGGTCTCCTAGCAACCGTGCGTGAAAATCGCACCGCATCCGCACTTGCTTGCGGATGCTTGCGATTTTCACGCAACCCCATTCACTTCTATGGGGCCTGCGTTGCGTGAAAAACGCAGAATATAGAGCATGCTGCGATTTTCACGCAACGCATAAGTGATGCGTGAAAATCACCGCTCATGTGCACAGCCCCATAGAAATGAATGGGTCGGTATTCAGTGCGGGTGCAATGCGTTCACCTCACGCATCGCATCCGCGCAGAATACTCGCCCGTGTGAAAGGGGCCTTAAACTAATACTTTGTTGAAGCACCTTTTGATTTTATAAATTTTTGGGTATCAGCATGGCACATTTTGACTTGGCAAAATTTGCCCATTCTTCTTTGCAAAAACACTCCAAATCTGTCAGAATGCAAAGTCATCTCCTGTGCACAGCCCTCTTCAGATCACACCACAGATTTTCAATCGGATTCAGGTCTGGGCTCTGGCTGGGCCATTCCTAAACTTACATTTTCTTCAGGTGAAGCCATTCCTTTGTTGATTTGGATGTATGCTTTGGGTCGTTGTCATGCTGAAAGATGAAGTTCCTCTTCTTGTTCAGCTTTCTAGCAGAAGCCTGAAGGTTTTGTGCCAGTTTTGACTGGTATTTGTAACTGTTCATAATTCCCTCTAGCTTAACTAAGGTCCCAGTTCCAGCTGAAGAAAAACAGCCTCAAAGCATGATGCTGCCACCACCATGCTTCGCTGTGGGTATGGTGTTCTTTTAGTGATGTGCAGTGTTGTTTTTGCACGAAACATATCTTTTGGAATTATGGCCTTGGTTTCATCAGCACCTTTTCCCACATGCTTTTGGGAGACTTCAGATGTGTTTTTGCAAAATGTAGCCTGGCTTGGATGTTTTTCTTCATAAGAAAAGGCTTTCGTCTTGCCACTCTACCCCATAGCCCAGACATATTGTCACCGCCAGCTCTGTGAGAAGGTCTGTTTGACGTTCTTCGCTACCTCTTGCATGAAGTTCTTTGTTTTGGTTTCACTTTGTCATCTCCTTTCCTTCTCCCAGCTGTCATCTATTTGCACTGATTGTCTCCCTTTATATTCCCTCCCATACTGCCTCACTTTGCGGTTTATACTTCTTCCTGGATGAGTTGTTCACTGCTGGATGCTCCTTCTTCTGATTCCTCAGATAAGTCTGTTTCCTTTATTTGTGTTTACTTGCTGGCTTGATTGTAGGTGACCCTGACTCCGTCCGTATTAAGTGCAGGGAGCCGGTGGTCGTGTCCCCTCACTATTATAGGGTTTTCAGGTGTCAGATAGTATAAGGTACGTGGACATGCAATCATCTACCATAAAGATCTTTGCATGGGCATAGTAGTAAGGGAGAGCTCTAGGGGTTTTATAGGGCTCACCCATATGCTCCTTAGTTTGGGATCAAGCCGGTCGGATGTTTATTTATAAGTTCCAGCTTTCTGCAACACCATCCGTGACACATATGAAGAATACAGGAGATTGTTGTCACATGTACCACACAGCCAGTACTTGCCAGATATTCCTGCAGCTCCTTTAATGTTGCTGTAGGACTCTTGGTAGACTCCCAGACCAGTTTTCTTCTCGTCTTTTCATCAATTTTGGAGGGACGTCCAGTTCTTGGTAAGGTCACTGTTGTGCCATATTTTCTCCACTTGATGACGACTGTCTTCACTGTGTTCCATGGTATATCTAATGCCTTGGAAATTCTTTTGTACCCTTCTCCTGACTGATACCTTTTAACAATGAGATCCCTATGATGTTTTGGAAGCTCTGTGTGGACCATGGCTTTTGCTGTGGGATGCGACTAAGAAAATTTCAGGAAAGACCAACTAGAGCAGCTGAACTTTATTTGGGGTTAATCAGAGGCACTTGAATGTGATTGCTTAATTCTGAACATAGCTACATCCACAGTTATGAGAGAGTGTGCACACTTATGCAACCATATTATTTTAGTTTTTTTGGTTTTCTTCCCTCCACCTAAAATATTACAGTTTGTTTTTTAATTTAGTGGTACAGTTTATAGGTCACATTAAAAGGTGGAAAAAGTTCTGAAATTATTTATCTTTGTCTCATTTTTTTTACATCACAGAAACCTGACATTTTAACAGGGGTGTGTAGACTTTTTATATCCGCTGTACATACTGTATACTCCACCTTGCCTCCAATGAGGCAGCTTATGTCTCTTAATTACACTTCTTTACATTGAAACACCAGGTTTGCGGTGAAAGTCTTTGATAATTTTTTAGGTCACAATTCATGATGTTCCCTGACTTTTGAGAGCTTTATATCTGGAATCAATTTGAAAACATAAAAAAAAAATATCAAAGTAAGTTATGAGCCTGGGCAAAATATCGAAAGAGGAGCATACAGGAATTTGCTTTTATAGTCATCAGGGTAAAGGGCTTCGTTCTGCAGAATTATGCAAATAGTAGATGTTTATACACTCTTTCCATGTGTTAAGACTTTCTGTAGTAAACCACTCAGAGCTGACGGCTCTAAAGACTCTGTGAGATCAGGTTTCATGGAGTTGTTTGAGTGCTGGGAACAATATCCCTGCCATAACAGTGGGGGTGTAATACAGGTGGATACAAATACTTCAACACACTGTAACCCAAATAATTGGGTTGCCTAGTCACAGTAATCTCATTTATGATGTATTATTTTATGTTACAGAGGCACTTGTGGGTTTCCAGAACTCAAGTAGAAGGACGCTATATTTCAGGGGGTAATTTAGCATTTCTAGTACAATACTAGAGACCGCAAACATCAGCAATTTGTGTGCAATTGGCAGGAATTTATGGAAAACAAGTCACATGTATTCCTAAGCAAATCCTATACAAATGATACTGCAATTGAAATAGCTTCCTCAGAAGCAGAGACTTCTGACATTAAGAGGGACTTCCTGGAGGAGAGTAGGGTGTAAAAGTTCTAACAGAGGTTGTAGGGGAGAGAGAAAAAATACAGTGAAGGCAGGGAGGCCAGGGTAGTGGAAAGGGACGTGGGAGGGTAGAATCCCTCACTAATACCTCCCCTGACCCTTTTTATTTCCACTACCAGCCTTAGGATCATACCAAATGAGAAACAGATCTCCCATGGGACAGGACTAATGTCCCAAAATAAAATGAGGATATCTTTCATACCATACATTAAAAGCAACCTATCACCATGAAATGCAGTGCAAGCTGCAGGCAATCTTCAGCAGTCCAGCTGTTCTGAAGGTACATCTCCCAGAATGCTCCTTTCATTTCTATGGGAGTTAAAATAGCCAAATATGTTTGCTGGGAGTTGTAGTTCCACAGCAGCTGGAGTGCCGAAGGTGCCTGAACATTGATATATAGTTTTGTGAGAGGATTCAGTAAAACTTGTAATTTATTCATTTAAAAGGGCATCTGTCAGCAGATTTGTACCAATAAAAATGGATGAAAATGTGCACTTGGCAGCTGAAGGCATCTGTATTGGTCCCATGTTCATATGTGCCCGCATTGCTGAGAAAAATGATGTTTTAATATATACAGTGTAGCCTCAAGGAGCAATGGGGGCGTTGCTGTTACACCTAGGGGCTCAATTTTTTCTGCAACTGCTACACTTTCTCCACTTTAATTGACAGGGCCAAGTGTGCTGACATTCTCACTGCCTGGCTCTGTCAATCAAAGTGGAGAGGGTGTGACAGTTGCAGAGAGAGCAGAGCCTCTAGGTGTAATGGCAATGCCCCCGTTGCTCCTAGAGGCTTATTTAAATATATTAAAACATTTTTTAGCAATGTTGGCACATATGAATATTGGACCAACACATATGCCTTCATCTGCCAAGCGCACATGCAGCAGGTCAGCCATTTTTATAGGTACAAATTTGCTGACAGATGCCCTTTAAACCTCTGCTCTTTTTATACTTAGGAGTAGGGCTGCAGCTAACGATTATTTGAATAATCGATTAGTTGTCGATAATTTCATCGATTAATCGGGAAAAAACACCAAAATGACAAAAAAAGGGGTTTATATGATTTTACTTGAAAAATTATGTTCAAAGGCCATAATAAAACAAATTCTAGATGGCACTGTTATGGGGGGATCTGTGGATGGCACACTGTTATGGGGGAGGAGATCTGTGGATGGCACTGTTATGGGGGGATCTGTGGATGGACACTGTTATGGGGGATCTGTGGATGGCGCTGTTATGGGGGATCTGTGGATGGCGCTGTTATGGGGGATCTGTGGATGGCGCTGTTATGGGGGGGATCTGTGGATGGCACTGTTATGGGGGATCTGTGGATGGACACTTATGGGGGGGAACTGTGGATGGACACTTATGGGGGGGATCTGAATGGCACACTGTTATGGGGGGATCTGTGGATGGCACTGTTATGGGGGGGAGATCTGTGGATGGCACTGTTATGGGGGGGGATCTGTGGATGGCGCTGTTATGGGGGGATCTGTGGATGGACACTGTTACGGGGATCTTTGGATGGACACTGTTACGGGTGATCTGTGGATGGATACTATTATGAGGGGGATCTGTGGATGGCACTGTTATGGGGAATCTGTGGATGGCACTGTTATGGGGAATCTGTGGATGGCACTGTTATGGGGGGCTCTGTGGATGGACACTTATGGGGGGGATCTGTGGATGGACACTTATGCGGAGGGGGATCTGTGCACTGTTATGGGAGGGGGATCTGTGAACGGCACTGTTATGGGGAGGGGGATCTGTGGATGACACTGCTATGGGGGAGATCTGTGGATGACACATATAGCATAAAATGCTATATAGTGTCATCCATAGATTCCCCCATAAGTGTCATCCACAGATCCCCCTCCCCATAACAGTGCACATATCCCCCTCCCCATACCAGTGCACATATCCCACTCCCCATACCAGTGCACAGATCCCACTCCCCATAACAGTGCACAGATCCCCCTCCCCATAACAGTGCACAGATCCCCCTCCCCATAACAGTGCACAGATCCCCCTCCCATAACAGTGCACAGACCTCCCTCCCCATAACAGTGCCATCCACTGATCCCCCTCCCATAACAGCCCCGGCCCTGCCGCTCACAGCAGTAGACTAACTTAACTGGTAGTAACTTTTACTTGAACTCTAAATCAGCCCATTTTTATTACATTACAATGAAGCTCCGGTAACAGGCAGAGCGGGCGGCAGCGTAATGTCACTAACTCACGTGACGCGCATGCTCTTCCCACTTTATGAATGAAGCAGGCGCGTCACGTGAGTAATTGATGTTACACCACCGCCCACTCTGCCTCAGTGCTCCAGACTAAAAAAAATGCCTAGTAGCCATTGGCTCTTGAACTGAAAAATTTAGGAGCCAAATAAAATTTTTAGTCACCAAATCGAAACAGAATCAAAATTTTGGTATCATGACAACGCTACGCCGATCCGATCGGCATACGGTTGTTTCGATACCAAAATTTTGATTCGCTTTCGTCACCATAAAAAAGTATTGCGATACTCAATACCACGCGGGGGGGGCGACAAACACCAAAAAAAGCTGCGTGCATTTCGCATTTTATAAAATGTTCGGCCCATAATAGAACAGTCCTATCCTATTTTTTGGGGTGACAAGGTGACAAAAAAATGGCGAATCACATGGTTTTTATTTATTTCTGTTACGCTGCTCACCACATAGGAGATATTTTTTAATAATTTAAAAGTTTGGACTTTTCGGACGCAGCGCTATGTAATATGTTTGTGGTCGGGGCTACCCCTGTACCGGGACCCTAACTAGTAGTTAACTAAACGGTTTGATTTGTGCCGTAACCGCAACGTCGTAGGGATGACTGAAGGAGGCCATCCCCTGGTGAGATGATGAAAAGGAGGGTGGGAAGGGTGGGTGTGTTGAGCAGACGTAGGATGTAGGGGAGGGGGAAAAGAGCCTAAATAGCGTGGCATAGCCCCTCCCACAAATGCAGGCCAATAAATCGGCCTTAAAACTTGTGGTTGGGGCTACCCCTGTACCGGGACCCTAACTAGTAGTTAACTAAACGGTTTGATTTGTGCCGTAACCGCAACGTCGTAGGGATGACTGAAGGAGGCCAAAAAGAGCAAGCCACCCAAAAACTTTATTTACGAACCGCATTTATAGTACAAGATTCTGACAGGCGTGAGACATTTCAATGTTCGGGTACGGATGCCGGGTCTAATCCTAGGTTAGCCATCAGGGAGCGAACATGTGAAACAAACTGGGAGCTCGTGAGGTGTGCTGCATTGAAAGGCAATAGTGGCCTCTGAGGTGACGAACTGTCAATACTACTTAACAACTTGTGTAATACTTGAACGGGGCTCCAGCGGTGAGTGGTTGGGTAGTACGTGATCTGGGTAGGAGGGCCTGTCTGTGAAGTTTTGGTGCACATGAGCGAGAGAATGAAATTGTCTGTGTCAGTCTTCAGTTGTCCGACAGTCAGATACCTGCGGCTGCTACGGGCTGAGGTAAACTCTCCTGGTCTCAGGAAGCCATAGAAAGCCAGGTATATGGCTGCTTTTATAACTAGACTTTGCTGGGCTCCGAAAGGGCTATGGTCTAACATGTCAGACAACTGACAAAATATTTGCCCGGTGATGGCCTGGCGGCCTGGCCGCGTGTTAGGATTGCATTTCTCAAGTCCCCTAAGTGTAGCCTTGACTACGTGAATGGAGAACAGTGAGGGAGCTTCTGGTTGACTGGAGGCTCGGAAATGCTGTACACCGGCTAAGTAAGACTTGACTGTGGAGTAAGACAAATTCAACTCAGAGTGACAATAATCAATGAAGGCCAGGATGTAGTCGGTAAAATCGAGGACGCCTTGGGGAAATTTGTCTTGAAATTTAAGAAAAGCCCTCCAACCTGTTTGATAAGCCCTGGCCGTGTTGGGTGACAGGGACTTGGCCAGTAGAGAACGAGCTGTAGCTAAGTGAGAGTTTATGTCCAAACCAGAGAAGGGAACGGAGGGACTGTGGCTCCGCTGGCGTCTGCCTAGGGAAATACCTGCGAGAAAAGGCCAAAATTAGCTCTAGCCAGCGCATCAGCTGCGACATTCTTCTGTCCTGATATATGTGAGCATATGTAGCGAAACTGGTATTGTAATGAAAGGAGCACTAGCCGTCTGAGGAATAGCAACACCTGCGGGGATTTAGATGACCCGTTATTTAGGATATCTATAACTGCTGCATTGTCGGAAATGAACAACACCGTGTGACCGGTCCACTCGTGACCCCACACATGAACGGCTGCGACTAAGGGGTAAATCTCACAGGAAGCTGAAGACTGAAGAAACCCTGGCAGTGTCTTGACTTCGTCAGGCCATACGTCCGCTAGCCAATGTGTGCCAAAAATGGCTGCGAATCCAGAACTGGGAGCTGCATCAGAGAAGACTATAGGGGAACTATTGGACACCACCGGGATGAGGAGAGAAATACCATTCCAGTTACTAATAAAATAGTCCCACATGGCTAAGTCGGCTACTATTTGGTCGTCAAGGCATACGAGGCTGTCTTGGGAGGGAGCTGAAGGAAGGAGAGCTAGTAGTCGTGACACGAATGGCCTACCTTGGGGCATGACTCTCATAGCAAAATTTAACATGCCTAAAAGAGACTGTAATTCAACTTTTTTAATGGTTCTGGTCTGCGTGAAATTGTGGAGGGTGAACCTAATCCTGTCCAGTTTGTTTTCCGGTAATTTAGCGACCATGTTTACCGTGTCCAGAATGATACCTAAGAAAGTAATAACTGGGGACGGACCTTCAACCTTTTTTGGGGAAACGGGAATGTCAAGTTGGTGAAAACAGTTCAGCAGCGACCGCAGTGCTATTGGATTGGATAGGATTGGATTGGCGTTCCAACAACAGAAAGTCGCCTAAGTAATGAATAACAAAACTACAATGGAACTCGTTGACTAGTATCCAGTGGAGAGCCTGGGCCGGTTTGTCAAACAACCATGGACTGCTTTTTGAACCGAAAGTGAGCTTAGAGGCAAAATAATAAAGATCTCTCCACTTTATACCATGCCACTGCCACAAAGTTGGACTGATGGGGAGTAGCTTAAAGGCGTCAGATATATCAGCTTTTGACAGAATAGAGTTACGTCCTAACTGCAGTATGATGGCGATGGCCTGATCTATGGAGGAGTATTTCATGCTGACTTCTTCGGAGAGTATGAGAGAGTTAATACTGGGGGTGGAATGACCATGTGGGGCTGACAAGTCAATGATCAACCTTTGTTTGTTACTAAATTTGCCTGTGACTACGCCTATGGGGCTGACTCTCCACCGTGCAAAAGGAGGAGAAGAAAAGGGGCCTATTAGGAACCCCTTAGTCAACTCGATGGAAATCAGTTCATCTGCTGCCCGAGGGTGGAGCTCCGCTGACAATAAATTCCGGCACTCATAAGACGATTCAGGCAAGGCGATTAGGCCAGTGTGGAAACCTGATCTAAACCCTGACATGAGGAACTGAACGAAGCTATGGTCGTGGTGGTTGCGTAGGAAGTGCAGCAGACAATCAACGTTATGGACACTCAGATACGACTTATGTGCTTTTAATGTACAGACTGACTTGGGATGGGCTCTGAAACAATTCACACAAACATGTAACAGCCTACACTGACTATAATTACAGGAGGAAAAATTTTAATTATTACAGATCTGTGATCTGCCGAGATATTGAATGGGCCTTCCCAATTTGTCGACCAAACCAGAGGCATACTGGGGATCAGGGTGCCTAGACAGCTGTGCGGGAGGGCTAGTATCGGCACTTGAGGCAGCTTTGTGACACCATTCTGCTGTGTGGTAGATGGATTGACACAGAGAACAAGCAGGAGCCCTAAGACCAGCAAAGTGTCTGCAAAATATCTCAGTGTCGATATTACCCCAGTTTGTGAGAAACTGAAATTGAAACTGAAACTTACCTGGGAAGGCGGGCGAACGAGTTAGACGCGAAAACGGTGGACACAGCGCACGGTGTGGATAGGGAGCAGTAAGGCAACTAACCAGACGCACACGGATATGGCCACGATCTGTGTTGAGCAGACGTAGGATGTAGGGGAGGGGGAAAAGAGCCTAAATAGCGTGCCATAGCCCCTCCCACAAATACAGGCCAATAAATCGGCCTTAAAACTTATTTATTTATTGTTTATATATTTTATATGTAAAATTGGGAAAGGGGGATTTAAACTTAATATTTTAGGGTACTTTCACACTAGCGTTTTTCTTTTCCGGCATAGAGTTCCGTCACAGGGGCTCTATACCGGAAAAGAACTGATCAGGCATATCCCCATGCATTCTGAATGAAGAGCAATCCATTCAGGATGCATCAGGATGTCTTCAGTTCAGTCATTTTGACTGATCAGGCAAAAGATAAAACCGCAGCATGCTACGGTTTTATCTCCGGCGAAAAAAACTAAAGGACTTGCCGGAATGCTGGATCCGTCATTTTCCCCCATAGGAATGTATTAGTGCCGGATCCGGCATTTGGAATGCCGGATCCGTCCTTCGCGCAGACCGGTAAAAATGTGTAAAAAGATACAAGACGCATGACAAGCGGAGAGACTGATTCGTTCTTGCAATGCATTTGTCAGATGGATCTGCATCCATCATAAATGCTTTCAGTCACATCCAGATCGGCGGATCCGGCAGGCAGTTCCGACGACAGAACTGCTTGCCGGATCATACTGCCACAAGTGTGAAAGTAGCCTTAGGCCTTTTTTAGACGGGCGTCACGTTTTAGCTCCGGATGCGTCCCGAGTGCATTGCGGCAAACCGACGCGGGTAGGTACGCAATTGCAGTCAATTTTGACTGCGATTGCGTTCCGTTGTTCAGTTTTTATCGCGCGGGTGCAATGTGTCTGTGGTACCCAGACCCGAATTTCTTCACTGAAGTTCAGGTTTGGGTTCAAGGTTGTGTAGATGTAATTATTTTCCCTTATAACATGGTTATAAGGGAAAATAAAAGCATTCTTAAAACAGGATGCTAAGTAAAATAGGGCTGGAGGGGTTAAAAAATAAAATAAAAAATAATTTAACTCGCCTTAATCCACTTGTTTGCACAGCCCGGCTTCTCTTCTGTCTTCATCTGTGAGGAAAAGGACCTGTGGTAACGTCACTGCGCTCATCACATGATCCATAACCATGGTAATGAACCATGTGATGAGCTCAGTGACATCACCACAGGTCCTTTGACAGGTCCTGGAGAAAGAACAGGAGACCGGCAGCTACGCAATCAATTTGAGGAGGTGATTATTTTTTTTTTTTAACCCTCATTGGCACTGCGCCACTAATGTTTATTATACTGGGGTGTTGGGGGGGGGGGGCACTGCACCACCAATGAAGATAACTTACCTGTTAATACAAATACAGGAGGCGGGTGCCGGAATCAAATAGCCGGCACCCGACCTCTATGACAGGGAGCTGCGATCCGCTGAAGTTAACCCCTCAGTTACCGCAGCAAATGGCATAACCATACTCTGGAGGACATTGGTGCATGTAAATGCCGCGATCTCCTCCGCTAGCGATCGGCAGATTGTTGGGAAGAATCGCCTCCTTCCTGACAATCTGCTAGATCGTTGTTCTGTGTAAAAGGGACCTTAAGGGCTATATTAGATTGGTAGATGAAGTTGACGTTTATCGGGAAGGAAGTGTTTCTTCCCGACAGTCGCCTGCTCATCAGTGGAGGAGACCACTGCTATTACATGTTGCCAGCAAATGATGATTTCTGTGACTGCATAAAGGATGCGATTACCTGATAAACAAGCATGTGAGCTACTGTAGATAACCATCTGATACTTCACAGACCAATCCAGTGACCTGACCCACCTAGCAATGAACTTCTTTCTAAAGTGACTGGCTACATATCTGATATTTTACCAATACATTTAATAAACATAAAGTTTTATTGCGTTATTGTAAATAATAGGATAAAATATCAGGGATGCCCGCCAGTGTGCTAAACTGAAGCACGGCCCACTAACTACCAATTAGTGATTAAAACATACAGAACTAAAAAAAAAATGTCTGGCTCATATATGCAAATTAACTGTGAGCCAGCCATCTTTTTTTAGTTATTGCAGTTATTCTCTTATGTACGTTCTGACATGTCAATCCCAAAACCCATGTAGGGTTGAAAAGTCGCAATATTTGGTGCATTTGATGTTCTGTTAGGGCTCAAGGTCTGGATCACTGGGATATTGTTATATTTGGAAGGAATTGTATATGGGGATAAGTTTAAATCTTGGGACAACCCATTTATAGGGGTTCACCTCTTTGGACAATCAGTTTTTGTTAGGAGGGTCTCCCAAGGATAAGCTGATCACAAGCTGGCTAGCTGTTAAAGGGGTTCTCCGGGAATTAGGAAAATGAAAATACGTAAATATTACTTTGTTATAAATATATTCCCAAATACCTTTCATTAGTTATAATGGCTCATCTTATCTAGGGAGCATTAATTATGAGAAACAAAATGGCCGCCGTCCTATTAGTGAATACAAAACCTGTCCTAATCACACAGCAGGACAAGTTACTTCACAGCACTGAGGTAAAGAGCTGCCTCCTCCTACTCTCCTACTTGTCAGGGATTATGATCCTGAATACAGTTTAATATGATATTTAGCTGAATCTTTGTGGGAATGGAGTTCAAGAGTAGACATGAAGTACAGAGAGGACGGACAGGCAGCTCTTTAGGACTGTGGTAATGGAGGCTGCACACAAGTGCTGCTGCTCATTAGCCACGTCTGCTCATGAACTCTATTCCTACATAGATTCAGCTAAAGATCATATGTGTATTCAGGATCATAATCCCTGACAAGCAGAACAGAGAGGAGGACGAGGCAGCTCTTTATCTCAGTGTGGTGAAGTAACTTGCCCTCCTGTGTGATTAGGACAGGTTATATGTGTACTAATAGGACAGTAGCCATTTTGTTTCTCCTTATCATTGCTCCTTAGACAAAATGAGCCATTATAACTAATGAAAGGTATTTGGGAATATATTTATCATGAAGTAATATTTACGTATTTTCATTTTCTTAATTCCCGGAGAAATCCTTTAAGGTCCTCAGACAACTGTACACAGTAGGGGTACTTGGTATCATGTGTACAGTTTCCCTGCAACACCACTACAAGATAAATTAATTATTGCCTGCTGTCAGCTGAAATCAGTTGGTAGCCAGTGTAATTGACAGGCATGCTGTCATGTTGGGTCCTCCAGATTGAAAGACACTTTTTGGAAGTCATTTTCTGCTGTGGCCAATAAATGAGTGTCCTGTATGAAGGATTTGTCTAACATGGTGTTTAAAAAGGATTTCTAAACCCAACAGTCTCTTTAATGAACTTTGCATTGTCATTTGCTTCTAATAAACAGATAATTTTAGTCTAGAAATAAATGCCACTTTTACAGTATATGCACTTTGCAATAAGGAGAGGGCCTTTTACTTTTATCTCCTAATCATTTTGATCGCTTTCCCATGCTGCAGGCCAAAACCTTAATTGTGGAATTCTTTAGGATGCAGTCTCACGTGTTGGAAGAGGAGTTTCTGAATATCCCAGAGATAAATTATATAGAACACAGCCTGGATATCATACGTGTCGACAGCTGCCGCCCAGGCTTTGGGAAAAATCAGGTCACACACCATGACTGTCCCGGCTGTTGCGGTAAGAATATCTTTTTACCCCTCACAATACATGGAAATGGGGGATATTTAATTACATGGTACAGTGTGCAGTAATACACGCTTTTTAGTTATGTGAGGGAAACTATACATATTCACCGAGTTGATTCAAACTAGTATCTGATGACCGAATAAACAAGTTATTTTGAGAATGCTGTCTGAGATTGCAACTAGAGATGAGCGAATTTCCGGTTATGAAATTTGTTTGCGATTCATTTACTGGTAAAAGGTGAATTGCGTTATGGATTCCGTTACCACGGAATGCATTATGGAATGCCTTATAATCCCTTTTTTGATTATGATTATAGTGTTTTAGTAATTAAGTGACTGCCAGTTTACACAATTCTAGTCATTTCTAGGAAATGAAGATATTATGTTACTTAAATTTCCCAACCCTACCTCCATCTTATCAGCTCCGGATCTGCTGTTTCGGTAAATATTAACCCAGAGTCTAGAGATCAATGTACTGTGCATGGTAGAGAGCAGCACATCACTGCCTGCTCCCACTAATTGATAGTTACTACAAACCACGTTTTATCAGTAGCCATGGCTCATTGCAGAAGAATGTACAGATTCCCATCTCCTAAAGTCATTCCGTTATGCATTCCGTCATAGAATTCCGTTATGGTCCATAACGCAATTCACCTTTTACCAGTAAACGAATCACACAAACAATTTTTTATTTAATATGAAATTCGCTCATCTCTAATTGCAACCTTTCCAGACTGAGGAAGGCAGTATTTTGGCATCTAGGATAGCTCTCTAGGTATGTTTTATAATAAAAAAAATTTTTAGAGATATATATATATATATTATTATTTCTTTTTTTTTTTAGTTTATTATTATAATATATACACACACACAACAGCTAACCTTAAAGGGAACCTGTCACCATGGAAATGCAATGTAAGTTTCAGGCAGCATGTTATAGAGCAAGAGGAGCTGCAAAGATTCAGTAAATATGGTGGTTTATACATTTGAATTTCTGTAAGGATCTGAGTGACAAGGCCCAGATTATAGTGCTAGACGACTGCAATAGAGCATCTCCAAAACTGGTGGGGTGTTCCTGGTATGCAGTGGTACCTACCAAAAGTACTGCAAGGAAGGACAATCAGTGATAGGGTCATGGGCATCTTCCATAGATACTCGATCACAAGTCAACACCTTGAAGTCATAAAAAAAAATAGGACTCAATGGTCAAATTTTGGCAGCATTCAAGAGATACAGATAAATACCTCTATGAGGGAAAGTGCATAGCATGTGATATACGTCAGCACCAGTAGTCACTTCTTCAAGTCTTCTTCTTTTACATACTGGAAAACGTTGCCCCTTTTAAAGACAAATCTGCAGATTTCTAATAAGCAGATAGGGATAAAAAAATAATAATTTATAACCAACTTTGTTGCAGTAACTATTTTCCAATAATCATTGAAAAGTGCAGATCACCCTGCAAAAAAGGAGTATCCACATAACACAATACACAACTACAAAATATTTTTTTTCAAAGTATTTTTTATCAGTATTAAAACACAAGAAAAACTATACATATGTGGTATTGCCATAATAATACTGACCTGGAAAATAAAGGTAACAGGCCAGTTTTACCGCATAGGAAATGGTGTAAAAAAAAAAAAAAAAAAACATAAAACTCTGGTGGAATAGTGTTTTTTTTTCTAATTCCACCCCATTTGGCTTCCCACCACATTTTATGCAACCGTATATGGTTTCATTAGAAAGTGCATCTTGTTCCGGAAACAACAAGCTCTCATACAGCTATGTGAATGGACAAATTCAAAAGTTATGGCTTTGGGAGGGCTGGGAGTAAAAATCAAAAACCAAAAATAGAAAATGAACCAGTCATTAGAGAGTTAAAGAAATTAGAGTGTACCTAAACATTTAAATATTAAGTTTATTAACTTCTATTGTAAGTGCTTTAAAATTTCATTTTCTGAGACTTTTTTTCTCTATGAGAAATAGATGCTGAATTCAGGTGCCTATAGCGCTTTATAATCGGTACTCTCATACACCACTGATATGGCAGTGGTGTATGGGAGCAAGGATTTCACTCAGTGGCGTACACACAATCCATGGGGCCCCGGTGCAAAACTGATCCATGGGGCCCCCTCCCCATCGCCGCCCCCCCAACCTCCCTCCACCCCCAAACCGCCTAAATTTGTACTTCCACCAGGTCTAGAGAGCCACAGGCTGAAGACTAATGCAAGAACAAGAAGGTATACCCCAATGTGCGCAGTCTGTTCATCCCTTTATAAGCAGATGTAGCAGAGTTAACAAATGGCCTCAACCATAACTATGTACTTTTACTCAGAACTGCAGGTGTCAGCATCAGGTACCAGCAATGCATTTCCCACGTAAAACCAGCTACATTATGTAGCAGAGCTGGTTTTGTCATGCATTTCTTTTGCCTTCATATGGTAAAATACTCCATTGGCCTATCAATGGCTTTATAACTAAGGCTACTTTCACACCTGCGTTAGGTGCGGATCAGTCTGGTATCTGCACAGACGGATCCGCCCCTATAATGCAAACGCTTGTGTCCGTTCAGAATGGATCCGTTTGCATTATTCTTAAAAAAAAAAAAGTCTAAGTCAAAACGGATCCGTCCTGACTTACATTGAAAGTAACGGCTGGGCCAAACTGAACGGAGCCAAACTGATGCATTCTGAACAGATCCTTATCCATTCAGAATGCATTGGAGCTGAACTGATCTGTTTTGAACCGTTTGTGACATCCCTGAAACGGATCTCACAAACGGAATTCAAAACGCCAGTGTGAAAGTAGCCTTAGGCTATTTTCACACTGGCATTTCTGGGTCCGCTTGTGAGATCCGTTTCAGGGATGTCACAAACGATTCAAAACGGATCAGTTCAGCTCCAATGCATTCTGAATGGATAAGGATCAGTTCAGAATGCATCAGTTTGGCTCTGTTCTGCCTCCATTCCTCTCTGGAGACGGACACCAAAACGCTGCTTGCAGCGTTTTAGTGTCCGCCTGGTGATGTGGAGCCAAATGGATCCGTCCTGACTTACAATGTAAGTCAATGGGGACGGATCCGTTTTCACTGACACAATATGGTGCAATTGAAAACGGATCCGTCCCCTATTGACTTTCAATGTAAGTCAGGACGGATCTGTTTTTAAAAAGAATAATGTAAACGGATCCGTTCTGAACGGATACAAGCGTTTGCATTTGCATTATAGGTGCGGATCCGTCTGTGCAGATACAGATCCGCACCTAACACAGGTGTGAAAGTAGCCTAAGGGCTGTTTCACACGAGCGGATGCCGTGCGTGACATCCGCTCCGTGAATGACAGCCAAGACCCGATGCAGACTGCAGAAGCACGGAGCATTAACATGACTGATAATGCTCCGTGCCTCTCTGTGATCTCTTTACTACGAAATCACAGTGACAACTTTATCTCACTGTGATTTCGTAGTAAAGAGATCACAGAGAGGCACGGAGCTTTATCAGTCATGTTAATGCTCCGTGCTTCTGCTGTCCGCATCGGGTCTTGGCTGTCATTCAAGGAGCGGATGTCACGCACGGCATCCGCTCGTGTGAAACAGCCCTAACTCTGCTATATTTCTGCAGCCTGCAACCTCTGACTGCCCAGTTGGGCTGAAACTACTACACCCAACATGTTCTGGCAATAATAGTAAATGGATATTGGTGCAATTCTGAGCTACTAGTCTATATAATACATTATATGTATTATATAGACTAGTAGCTCAGAATTGCACCAATATCCATTTACTATTACTGCCAGAACATGTTGGGTGTAGTAGTTTCAGACCAACTGGGCAGTCAGAGGTTGCAAGCTACAGAAATATAGCAGAGTTAAAAGCCATTGATAGGCCAATGAAGTATCTAATTTTACCATACCATATGAAGGCAATACAGACAGTAACATTGCCCAGTCAGACTCCACTCTGAGTCTGAACTCAGTGACCAATTATTTTTTATATTACAAATATTAATAATCTTATCTAGTTCCAATCCGGACGGTCGGCACCGGCTTCTTTGCGCGCTCCCTTTTCCCTGCTGCGTCTCGGGTCTCGGCGTCGTTGTGCGCCTGCGCAGCCTAGGGAAACGTCATGTCTGGTGCCTAACAGAGACTCAAGGGAGGGTAGGCCTAGCTCTACAGCGAAACACTGGGCGGTGGGCCCCGGGCCGGCCGCCCGGGTTATTATACTGGCAGGCGCAGCGCCAGCACACACAGTACTACTGCAGGGCGGGGCCAGGGGTCCACAGGCGGCCGGGCCCCCTGGAGTGCCGGGCCCGGTCGCAACTGCGACCCCTATATGTACGCCACTGATTTCACTGAAGCTGCAGTTAGACATGTACAGCACACATCACTGCTCCTTCCTCTCTGCTTTGATAAAGCCTGCCATAGATGGGCTATGTCAGGCTTTAGCACAGGGCGCCATATGTATGTGAGCACAGCTGAGTGAGTGCAGGGTAGGGGCCCCGCATACACATAGCTCCTCCTGTTGCCACTGTGCTGAAGTCTGACACAGCCCATCCCCCCACATCTCAACTCTTTTTGCTGCTGATGCTTAGTGTGCCCCAGCCTCACCACACCTAACCCCACAGTTCATGGGCACACTGTCCTCTATATGATAAGCCTTATAAGTTACAAACAGAACACAGTGTGCCCCCCCCCCCCTCCCAAAAACTCTGCTGCTGCTGCAGAACCCCCTCTTCCCCCCCACTAACTATCCCCCCACCATGAACTTTTTATACACAGAGGCACAGCACAGAACTCACTTTGTGTTGGCAGTGGCACAAAGGGGCAGGCAATGCTGGGGGCTGCTGGAGTATGGTGCCAGGCTGAAAGCTGAAGCAGGCAGCAGCACGTGAGAAAGTCACTGCCAGGTCCTGTCCGCTCAGTTTTGTCTGCTGGTGCGAGCGATACACTAGCCAATTACCATCATGCGCTTAACCTGCTAAATGCTACCGAGCACTAACCTGGCTGCAGTGCTGGCAGGGTCAGGGACATCGCCGCTGGTCCGTGCACTGTGTGTGCACACAGTCGGGGAGGGGGGCCTGAGAATAGGGGAAGCAGGGCCCACCTGAGCGGCATAATACATAAATAACTGCAGGGGGTGGGGCATTGCATGCACTCTTGGCCCCAAAAGGGCCCCATAGCAATAGCGTGGTCTGCCGCTATTGGCAGTACGCCACTTGCTGTGACTATACAGCAAGATGCCAGGCACTGTGTATTCTGTCAGTCATAGCCAGCATTACCTTTTTTAGTAATTTGTGGTCAAGCAGCTCTTCTGAGAGACACCACCAGGCTAGCCTTTGCTGCCCTCAGGTATCAACGAGCCTTATTCCAGCCATAACCCTGTTGGCTCATGTACAGCGACTCTATAGAGTACATCACCAGTACAGCTTAAGTCATTTAAATTTCCAACATAATTATGAAGCCTCAAAGAATCCACATAATGAAGAATATAGACATTAATCTTTCTTAATGCAGCTTTATGTAAATCATAGGAGATTTACATTACTGATGTTTTAAGTTGAATGTAAATCGTGAAAGGTAACCTCTCTTGAAAGTTAAAATCACTATATTTTGCTGTACATCTCTTCTTCATAGTCTAGTTTACACCTTCTGTCTGTGATTCCAGTATTTTATATTCTACTTAAACCCCTCCGGCTGTCTCCTGCCAGTGTCCTTTCTTCTGAAGACCAGATATGAAGAGCTGCTGGATAGATCGGAAATAACTTATATATCATAGTGTGTTCTCTGCCACGCATGCAGTGTGAATTGATTACACAGCCACTAAGGAATAATGTAATCTCCTCTTTGTCAGGCATATTGACTTAGCCCAGCAATTCAAATAATTTGTTGTCTAGATTAAAGAAAGGAAATAGTGACTAGATCAGTCCCGCTTTACCATCATTACTCTTGCTGGGGGTGGAAATTGGCCCCTACATGCAGGCAAATATTAAAACGTTTGAAAAAGCATTCATTGTGTTCATGATTGCTTTGCAGACTACCAGTTCACATCTTCAGGGAGTATGAGAAGATTTTATACCTTCAGATTACTTTAAAGTATAGATTGGGTCACATCAAGGCTTGTGTCATAGATAGGGATCGACCGATATTGATTTTTAAGGGCCGATACCGATAATTTGTGAACTTTCAGGCCGATAGCCGATAATTTATACCGATATTCTAGGAATTTTCATTTTTGAAAAAAAAAAAATTCCTACACAAATCTGCTGAAAATTTATGTTTATTGTTAACGTGTATTTATTTAATTTTTTAAAAATCTTTCTTTTTCATTTATACTTAATTTTATTTATTTTTTTTACTAACTTTTAGCCCCCTTAGGGACTAGAACCCTTGTCCTATTCACCCTGATAGAGATCTATCAGGGTGAATAGGATCTCACACTGTCCCTGCTGCTCTGTGCTTTGTGCACACAGCAGCATGGAGCTGAACATGGCAGCCAGGGCTTCAGTAGCGTCCTGGCTGCCATGGTAACCGATCGGAGCCCCAGGCTTACACTGCTGGGGCTCCGATCGGAGGAGCAGGAGAGAGAGGATCCTGTGGCCACTGCCACCAATGATTAATACTGGGGGGGGGCGCACTGCGCCACCAACGTTTTTAATACTGGGATGGGGTGGGGGGCGCACTGCGCCACCAATGAAAATAAGTTTTTCATTAATTCATATACAGGAGGCGGGAGCTGGCTGTAGAATCACATAGCCGGCTCCCGACCTCTATGAGCGGTAGCTGCGATCCACGGCACCTAAGGGGTTAACTACCGCAGATCGCAGCTACAGCTCATAGAGGTCGGGAGCCAGCTATGTGATTCTGCAGCCAGCTCCCGCCTCCTGTATATGAATTAATGAAAGACTTAACTTCATTGGTGGAGCGGTGGCCACAGCCCCTCCCCTTCTTTTGTCCTCTCCCCTCTAATTGGCGGCAGCAGAATCACAGGGGGAGGGAGACACTGCTTCCTTCTCCCCTGTGCTGCTGAGGTAACACAGAGCGCTGAGAGCAGCGCGTTCTGTGTTCCCAATACGTTATCGGACTATCGGCAAAATAGATGCCGATACCGATAACTGTCAAAATCCTGAATATTGGCCGATAATATCGGTAAAACCGATAATCGGTCGATCCCTAGTCATAGAGACATCCTTTTACATACAGTGGTGTGTGAAAGTTTGTGAACCATTCAGGATTGTCTATATTTCTGCATAAATTTGACTAAAACTACATACATTTTCTCACTGTAGAAAGGAGGCGCTAAAATTATATACTTTATTAATAGATAATTCAAAATGGCGGGGAAAAAAGTATCACAAATCCTCAAAATATAATTAGTTTATTACAAACAATTTGACACATTGCAGGCTCAAGAATGTAAAAGGAAAGACAGAGGACTATAACATATAGGTCAAGTCTTTCCTAAAAAATCCCTATCTTTATAAAAGCCACAACATGTCAAAAGTGCCGCATATTAGTCCAGTATTGCCTGATAAACCGAATGTGACTAGTAGCTGTCACCATAGATCAGTTAACCTGTGCGGACACAACAGATAGCTGGGTAGGTAGTTAGTGTTGGGCGAGCATGCTCGGCTGAACACTTTTTTACTTGAGCATCGTGATGCTCGGCACATCGCGGTGTTTCCCGCACGTTTGTTGGCTACTGGCATTACAGTGATTGCCTGGCCGGAACACGTCATCGGGTGCTATATAGCACCCGATGACACATGGTTCGGCTCAGTCTTAGTCAGGGAGAGCTGCAGCAGGAGGGACAGATAGTGTAGGGACAGGAATTGGTTTGTTTGTAAGGCAGGTTTTACTGGTGAAAGTTGTTAAAGACCCAAAAGTCCTATAAGAACTATTGTTTTATCTGGCTGCCATATATATTATTAGCGTAACCTGCGCTAAATTGCGTGCAATTGTTTGGCCACTGCTGACAGTGACACAACCTCTGCTACATCTGTTATGTTACATTCGCACTGTGAAATTCAGTGCAATTGTTTGGCCGCTGGTGACAGCGACATACTTGTGCTACAGCTCCTGTATAACAAAAAAACAAATATTCAAACACACACACATATAATGTAAAATTATATTATGAATGACATTATAAAAAGTTTAGCAGCAATACATGAGATGCCATGATAAAGATACTCTCCCCAAGGTAATGGTCACATGTTAACTATAACTCACACAAGTATAGACAAAAGTCAATGTATAATGACCACTATAATCGGTAGTGTTCCACACTTACATACTCCACCCTGATCCTGTACAAGGCATTAGGACACACATTCAGAAAGCAGCCCAAATATTTAAGGCAAAAAAATTACCATAATACACCCCACTTGGGCACCAGGCTACTGCTACATATGTGATAAAATGCCATGAAAATACACCCAAAACACCAGATCATTATGAGGAGTTTCCTATAAAGACCGAGAACTTGGAGAGACCACCGAACTCCGATGCGCGTTTCGCTGACGCTTCGAGGAACTATTATTATTATTATTAATATCTATTATTAAAGTATATAATTTTAGCGCCTCCTTTCTACCGTGAGAATATTAGTCGACTGAGACGCATATGCTTGATATTGTTTATTAGCAGTGAAATCGTATAACTACATAAACCCTGAAAACAGATAAAAATAACCAAATGAAACAAATGAGTCAAACATGTTAGACTTGATCATTTATTTATTGAGAAAAATTATCCAATATCACATGTCTGTGAGTGGAAAACGTATGTGAACCTTTAAGATTAGCAAATAATTTGAAGACAAAATCTTCACAACACATGTTTGTAGAAGTGTAATAACAAAGGAGATTTCTGAGGAGCACAGAAGAGTTGTTGATGCTTATCAGGCTGTTAAAAAGGTTACTAAAAAAAGGTCTATGCTGAACTTTGACCCATGACACATCCATCAGGTGGGACAGGACAGCCAATTGAGATGTTTCAGCGTATGGACACACCCTCTACCCTATAAATAAACCCGATCTGGCAGCCATTTTACATTCAGTTTTTTTGCCAGTATAGGGAGAGTTTTCTGTGTGGAGCAAAGACAGACTGTTAGGGACACCAAACGCTAGCTAATAGGACCACAAAAGTCCTTTTAGGGACTGGTATAGGTGTGCTATCGATTGGTGTGACATACTGAGGGGTGTGATATACTTATAATATACTTTCTATATTAGAAAGTATATTATAGTGCATTTGTATTGTGCAGCAGTTGTGTGCGGTTCTGCTGAGATACCGCAGCTAGATAGAGGGACAAACGCTATTGGAATAACTAATTGCAACTGGTGTTATATACCTGTTGCCCCCCAAAAAAACAGGTTAAGGGGTGTGATATACCTGCTTCCACAAAATACTGATTGAGGGGTGTGATACACCAGCTTCCACAAAATATTGATTGAGGAGTGTGATACACCGGCTTCCGCAAAATATTGATTAAAAGGTTTGATATACCAGCTTCCAGCAAATACTCATTAAGGGGTTCTATATACCTGTTTCCACAAAATACTGATAGAGGGGATTGATATATCGGCTTCCACCAAATATTGATTGAGGCCTGCAATACACCGGCTACCATCAAATATTGATTAAGGGGTTTGATATACCAGCTTCCAGCAAATACTCATTAAGGGGTTCTATATACCTGTTTCCACAAAATACTGATACAAGGAATTGATATATCGGCTTCCACCAAATATTGATTGAGGCCTGCAATATACCTGCTTACACAAATACTGCTCTTCTATAGGGACTTTGTCACAGGGTAATTTTGAAAATGACAGGCAGAGAAAGAGGCAGGCCATTCCGCAGGGGTGGTAGGAGCGGGCAGGTGCACCAGGATGGAGCCTATGTGGGAAGTTGGAGAAGGTTCGTGCGATTACGTCAAAGGACGCACGTCAAAGGTGCTTCTGCACCCTCCTCAGGCTGTGCTGTGTGCACCCCCAAAGACACCACCACCACCACCATAGCCCCTCCACTCGAGTCAGAGGAATTATTTTCCCATCCATTCCCTGACCTTACCAATGCGCAGCCATTCTTGGCATCGGATCAGGAACAGGAGGTAGCAACGGCTGCCACCCAGCGGTCTGACGACAGTACCCAGATCAGCTCAAGGACGGAGGTCCCCGCTTTTGCTGCCTACTCCAAGATCTCTAATGTAAGTGGTGGTGAAAGTGACGATGATGACGTGTCGATGGATGTCACATGGGTGCCCACAAGAGAGGAAGAGGAGGGGAGTTCAGAATAAGACAGAGCAGCAGATAGGGACTAGAAGGAGGAGAAGCAGGCAGAACTCGCAGTGCACAGGAGGTAAAAAGCAGACTGCAAATGTATCTGGAGCGAGCCATCCACCATGCACGGTCAAATCTGGCACTCCCAGGACGCCGGCACATGGCTCCGCGGTGTGGGCTTTTTTAAAGTGTCAGCTGTTGACAATAGTGTTGCGATCTGCAGCCTGTGTTGTCAAGGCTTCCCATCACAGAGCCCAGTGGGAGCAACACCGTCAGAAACCACAAAGCCACACTCCCGGCGCTCCACGTCCTGCCTCTCCTTTCTCCTCCCATTTGTCCTCCACTCCACCTTCCACCGTGATGTCGTTGCATTCATCTGGCAAAAGGCAGGCTTCCGTGGCCCAAATGTTCGAACGTAAAAAGTTGATGACGCCGGATAACCCTCTTGCCCAACGGCTGACCACCAACTACTGCCATATAAGCTGGTGGATTCGGAGGCCTTTACAAAATTTGTGTCCATTTGCACACCCCAATGGAAGGTCCCCGGAAGGAAATATTTCTGCCAGAAGGGCATTCCAGAGCTATATGGCCACGTTCAGCGGCAAGTGAATGTATCTCTGGCACACAGTGTCGGTGCCAAGATACATCTGACCACAGACACGTGGTCTAGCAAACACGGGCAGGGAAGGTACATAATTTTTACTGCCCACTGGGTGAACCTTCTGACTGCTGTCAAGCATGCAACCCGTGGCACCCATGTGGATTTGGTGTCACCGCCACGGATTGCATGCAGGCCTGCCTCTTCTTCACCTCCTCCTACTCCATCCTCTGTCTCCTCCTTGGCTGACTCCTCCTTTTCCACTGCTGCCGCCTCTTCCGCTGCACCCCCCAAGCTCCCCAGAACCTGTGAGACGTTGCCATGCGGCTGCTGTGCCTGGAAGCCAAGAGACACACTGGTCCTGCACTGCTTTCAGCTCTGTGGCCACGGGCCGATAAGTGGCTAACCCCGCTCAATTTGACAGTTGGTAAAGTGGTGTGTGACAACGGTGCCAATCTGCTGAGCGCACTGAAACAGGGCAAAATGACACACGTGCCGTGAATGGCACATGTCCTGAACTTAGTCGTGCAGCGATTCATTGCTAAATACACCAGGGTCCAGGAAGTCTTGAGGCAGGCCAGGAAAATCTATGGCCATTTTAGAAGATCTTACACGGCCATGGCTCGCCTTGCTGACGTTCAGCGGCGACCTCATCTGCCCGTCAGACGTCTGATTTGTGACAGCCCGACGCGCTGGAACTCCGCCTTGTATATGCTTGATAGGCTGCTCCAGCAGCAATGTGCCGTTAACGACTACCTGTAGAACTATGCAGAAGGACAGGAGTCTGAAGAGGAGTCAGAAGAGGATGGTGCCTGGGGGGAGGAGCAAGAAGAGCAGGCTTTAAACTTTTCGGGGATCCCTTGTGTTGTCCGTGGATGGGGGGGGGGAGACCGAGGACGACATTATCCTGGGCAATGAGCAGGATCCAGGGTGCTCTACTGCTTCTAATTTAGTGCAAATGCGAGCCTTCATGCTCCAATGTTTGAAGAGGGACCCCCGTATAAAAAGCATAAAGGTCAAGGACCAGTACTGGGTGGCAGCATACTCAGACCCCCAGTACAAACAAAATGGCAGACATGTTACCAGAATCACAGAGGGCTGTCAGAATGCAGCATTTCCGGGCCTTGCTGCGAGAGATTCTGCATTCTGCTGTTAAGGGCGCTGGCAGAGGAATTTCCACCCACAGCAAAACAGGTGCAGGTACCTTTCCTACCGTTCATGCAAGAAGAGGGCTGTTTGAAGATGTACTGGTCACTTTGTATAGGAGATCATTCTTGCAGCCAACCCATTGACAGCCCCCCTCCGGATCCAGCCTCAGGGAATGCCTAGACCAACAGGTGTCCAACTACATTAGGTAACGGCCAATGTGGATGCTCTGAGAAGCGAGGAACCCCTTGACTACTGGGTGTGCAGGCTTGACCTGTGGCCAGAGCTGGCACAATTTGCCAGGGAACTCTTGGCCTGACCCTCGTCGAGTGTCCTGTTCGAAAGGACGTTCAGCGCAGCAGGGAGGATCGTGACCGATAAGCGCACTCTCCTAGCTCACGACAGTGTGGACTACCTCACATTTCTAAAAATTAATGAGGCATGGATCTCGGAGGAATTCAACACCTGTGACGACCACGTATAATTCAATTTCCTCATGCAAGCCCACACATATCCGCCACCACCCAGAACAAAGAATGGTCCCTATCTTATGTAAATACAGTGGCATAAAAGGCCTTTTATGTCCGGTAAATGCCTAATGTTTGGGGCCTGTACTCCACTGGCCTGCAGTAAAATTGTTATTCAGTGACCATCTAATAAACCTACAGCCACATAATCACTTGTTCTTTTCTGTACGGTGAATGCCTAATTGTTAGGCCTCGGTGGTATTCAACACCTGTGACGACCACGCGTTATCGAATTTGACCTATTATCATTTGAGGTTTATTCATGAGGGAGGATTTTGTTTGCCATGTTTTTAATCCAATGTTATATCTTTAGTTCTTTTAATCATATGTATTTGACATGTATTTGTACTGGTCTGCAGTAAAATTGTTATCCAATGACCGCCTAATATACCCCCAGCCACATAATCATTTGATCTTTCCTGTCTGGTGAATGCCTAATGTTTGGGGCCTTCACTCCACTGGCCTGCAGTAAATTTGTTATCCAATAACCGTCTAATATACCTCCAGCCACATAATCACTTGATGTTTTCTGTCCGTTTAATTCCTAATGTTTGGGGCCTGTACTCCACTGGCCTGCAGTAAAATTGTTATTCAATGACTGTCTAATATACCTCCAGCCACATACTCACTTGATCTTTTCTGTACGATGAATGCATAATTTTTGGGGCTTGTAATCTAACTGGCCAACAGTAAAATTGTTATACGGTGACCGCCTAATGTACTTCCAGCCACATAATAACTTTTCTGTATGGTGAATGTATAATTTTTGGGCCCTGTACTCCACTGGCCTGCAGTAAAATTGCTTTCCAATGACCGTCTAATATACCTCCAGTCACATAATCACTTGATGTTTTCTGTCCGGTGAATGCCTAATGTTTGGTGTCTGTACTCCACTGGCCTTCAGTAAAATTGTTATCCAATGACCGTCTAATATACCTCCAGCTACATAATCACTTGTTCTTTTCAGTACGGTGAATGCGTATTGTTTGGGCCCTGTACTTCACTGGCCTGCAGTAAAATTGTTATCCAATGACTGTCTAATATACCACCAGCCACATAATCACTTGATCTTTTCTGTACGGTGAATGTATAATTTTTGGCGCCTGTCATCTAACTGGCCAACAGTAAAATTGTTATACAGTGACCGCCTAATGTACCTCCAGCCACATAATCACTTGTTCATATCATCATTTGGGGTTTATTCAAGAGGGGGGATATCGTTAGCCATGTTTTTTATCCAATTTTATATTTTTAGTTCTTTTAACCCCTTAGGGACGCATGACATACCGGTACGGCATGTTTCCCGAGTCCTTAAGGACCCATGACGTACCGGTACGTCATGAGTTTAAAATAAGATTGCGGCGCCCCGGGGGTTAATCCGAACGGGATGCCGGCTGAAATCATTCAGCCGGCATCCTGTCACAACGCCGGGGGGGGTCATGTGACCCCCCTGTATCGGCGATCGCAGCAAACCGCAGGTCAATTCAGACCTGCGGTTTGCTACGCTTTTAGCCGATTCTGATCCCCGCGATCAAACTTTAAAATGCCCGAAATAAAGTTTTATTAACCCCCCCTGCACCCCTGAATGATATTATGTGGGCGGGTGGTGCAGGGGGGGTGTCACAGGCGGTGCCTTGAATAATCGTTGGTGGACAGTGGTTATACCAGGGTGTCAGCACATTGCTGACACCCTGGTATAAACGGCTGACATCGGTGATGCGATGTCAGCCGTTTAACCCTTTCCATACAGCGGTCCGTACGGACCGCTGTGTGGAAAAGGTTAACAGCTCAAGGAGCACCCTCCCTCTCCCATCGGGGGGCTGCTGTGCCTTTGCAGCCCCCCGATGGAGAGGGAGAGAGCCCCCAGACAGCCCCGTCCTTACCCTTCCCAGTCTGCGCAGTTGTGGCTACAACTGAGCAGACGGGGAAGGTTCCCATGGCAACAGGACGCCTTCTCAGGCATCCTGCTGTCCATGGTGCTGAACAGATCTATGCTAAAGGCATAGATCTGTTCAGACAAAGTGTAAGTAAAATACAGTACAGCACCCTATATAGTGTACTGTACTGTATTATACAGACATCAGACCCACTGGATCTTCAAGAACCAAGTGGGTCTGGGTCAAAAAAATGTACAAAAAAGTGAAAAAAGTTAGGATAAAAAAAAAACATTTATCACTGAATAAAAATAAAAAAATAAAAATACACTACACATATTAGGTATCGCCGCGTCCGTAACGACCTGATCTATAAAACGGTCATGTTACTTTCCCCGCACGGTGAACGCCATAAAAATAAAAAAATTTAAACTATGAGAAAATTGAAATTTTGCCCACCTTACTTCCCAAAAAAGGTAATAAAAGTGATCAAAAAAAGTCGCATGTACGCCAAAATAGTACCAATCAAACCGTCATCTCATCCCGCAAAAATCATACCCTACCCAAGATAATCGCCCAAAAACTGAAAAAACTATGGCTCTTAGACTATGGAAACACTAAAACATGATTTTTTTTGTTTCAAAAATGAAATCATTGTGTAAAACTTAAATAAATTTTAAAAAAGTGTACATATTAGATATCGACGCGTCCGTATCGACCGGCTCTATAAAAATATCACATGACCTAACCCCTCAGATGACCACCGTAAAAAAATAAAAACGGTGTAAAAAAAGCCATTTTTTGTCATCTTACGTCACAAAAAGTGTAATAGCAAGCGATCAAAAAGTCATATGCAACCCAAAATAGTGCCAATCAAACCTACATCTCATCCCGCAAAAAATGAGACCCTACTTAAGATAATCGCCCAGAAACTGAAAAAACTATGGCTCTTAGACTATGGAGACACTAAAACATTTTTTTTGTTTTAAAAATGAAATCATTGTGTAAAACTTTCATAAATAAAAAAAATGTATACATATTAGGTATCGCCACGTCCATGACAACCTGCTCTATAAAATTACCACATGATCTAACCTGTCAGATGAATGTTGTAAATAACAAAAAAAAAAAAACGTGCCAAAAAATCTATTTCTTGTTACCTTGCCGCACAAAAAAGTGTAATATAGAGCAACCAAAAATCATATGTACCCTAAACTAGTACCAACAAAACTGCCACCCTATCCCGTAGTTTCTAAAATGGGGTCACTTTTTTGGAGTTTCTACTCTAGGGGTGCATCAGGGGGGCTTCAAATGGGACATGGTGTCAAAAAAAACAGTCCAGCAAAATCTGCCTTCCAAAAACCTTGGCATTCCTTTCCTTCTGCGCCCTGCCGTGTGCCCGTACAGCGGTTTACGACCACATATGGGGTGTTTCTGTAAACTACAGAATCAGGGCCATAAATAATGAGTTTTGTTTGGCTGTTAACCCTTGCTTTGTAACTGGAAAAAAAATATTAAAATGGAAAATCTGCCAAAAAAGTGAAATTTTGAAATTGTATCTCTATTTTCCATTAAATCTTGTGTAACACCTAAAGGGTTAACAAAGTTTGTAAAATCAGTTTTGAATACCTTGAGGGGTGTAGTTTCTTAGATGGGGTCACTTTTATGGAGCATCAGGGGGGCTTCAAATGGGACATGGTGTCAAAAAACCAGTCCAGCAAAATCTGGCTTCCAAAAACCATATGGCGCACCTTACCCTCTACGCCCTACTGTGTCCCCGTACAGTAGTTTACGGCCACATATGGGGTGTTTCTGTAAACGGCACAGTCAGGGCAATAAAGATAGTCTTGTTTGGCTGTTAACCCTTGCTTTTTTAGTGGAAAAAATGGGTTAAAATGGAAAATTAGGCAAAAAAATGAAATTCTCAAATTTCATCCCCATTTGCCAATAACTCTTGTGCTACACCTTGAGGGGTGTAGTTTATAGAATGGGGTCATTTTTGGGCGGTTTCTATTATGTAAGCCTCACAAAGTCACTTCAGACCTGTAGTGGTCCCTAAAAATTGGGTTTTTGTAAATTTCTGAAAAATATCAAGATTTGCTTCTAAGCCTTGTAACATCCCCAAAAAATAAAATATCATTCCCAAAATGCTACAAACATGAAGTAGACATATGGGAAATGTAAAGTCATCACAATTTTTGGGGGTATTACTATGTATTACAGAAGTAGAGAAATTGAAACTTTGAAATTTGCTAATTTTTCAAAATTTTTGGTAAATATGGTATTTTTTTATGCAAAAAAATTTACTTTTTTGACCCAATTTTAGTAGTGTCATGAAGTACAATATGTGACGAAAAAATAATCTCAGAACGGCCTGGATAAGTCAAAGCGTTTTTAAGTTATCAGCACTTAAAGTGACACTGGTCAGATTTGCAAAAAATGGCCAAGTCCTTAAAGGGAACCTGTCACCAGGATTTTGTGTATAGAGCTGGGGACATGGGCTGCTAGATGGCCACTAGCTCATCTGCAATACGCAGTCCCCACAGCTCTCTGCGCTTTTATTGTGTTAAAAAACTGTTTTGATCCATATGCAAATGACCTGATATGAGTCCTGTATCCGGAGAGGAGTCAAGCGGGAAGGAGCCCAGCACCGCCCCGCGTCCTCCGAATCTCCTCCTTGCTGGCTGACGTCACAGAGCTGGAGCGCCGAAATCTCGCGATGTGCGAGCTAGCGCATGCGCAGTGTCGGCATTATGTTCATTCCCTGTACTGGCATCAGCACAGGGAACGAACTACGCATGCGCTAGCTCGCGCATCGCGAGATTTCGGCGCTCCAGCTCTGTGACGTCAGCCAGCAAGGAGGAGATTCGGAGGACGCGGGGCGGTGCTGGGCTCCTTTCCGCTTGACTCATCTCCGGATACAGGACTCATATCAGGTCATTTGCATATGGATCAAAACTGTTTTTTAACACAATAAAAGCGCAGAGAGCTGTGGGGACTGGGTATTGCAGATGAGCTAGTGGCCATGTCCCCAGCTCTATGCACAAAATCCTGGTGACAGGTTCTCTTTAAGGTGAAATAGGGCTGAGTCCTTAAGGGATTAAACATATGTATTAGACATGTATTTGTACTGGCGTGCAGTAAAATTGATATCTAATGACCGTCTAATATATCTCCAGCCACATAATCACTTGATCTTTTCTGTACGGTGAATGCCTAATCTTTTGGGCCTGTACTCCAGTGGGCTACAGTTAAATAGTTATTCAGTGACCGCATAATGTACCTCAAGCCACATAATCACCATTTTTTTTTTAAAACAGGTGAATGCCTAATTTTTAGGGCCCATACTTCCGTGGCCTAAAATAAAAAATTTCTAGGCTCCAGCAGGGCACATTTTTGAGAATTTCCCTTTAAGACGCATAAAAATGTCCCCTGATTAAAATTCATATTTCTTGTGGGAATTTTTGTCATTGATCCCCCTCCAGTATGTCATTGTCCATGTTGTGGGACTATTTGTGCACTAATAATAAGTATTTGGTGGCTGCAAATATGGCCTGAAGGTTTTTCAGGTTCGCCTGCCATTAAAGTGAATGGGGCCCGCTGCGAACATTTGATCGCATTCGTGCGATCGCGTTCCCGAATCGTCTCGGCCAATGTTCGTCCATCACTATTCAAGACCATTATTAGCCGCTCCAGTAGTGGTTGACCAACAAATATCATACCAAGAGCAAGACATGTAATAGTCTGCAAGATCACAAAGGAACCCAAGGTTACCTCTAAACAACTAAATGCCTTTCTCCTATTAACTACTTAGTGCTCCATGACGAGTATACTCGTCATGCCATTAAACTGTCACCATGTCTACAACTAAAAAAGCTATAGCTCTCAGAATATGGATACACTAAAACATGTTTTTTTTTGTTTCAAAAATGCTTTCATTGTGTTAAAGTGAAATAAATAAAAAATAGTAGACATATTAGGTATCGCCATGTCGCAACAACCAGCTCTATAAAAATATTACATGACCTAACCCTTGACACATGAACACATTAAAAATAAAATAAAAACAACTGCCAAAAAAGCCATTTTTTGTCACTGTACATCACAAAAAGTGTAATACAAAGTGATCAAAAAGTTATATGCACCCCAAAATAGTACCAATGAAACAATCACCTAATTTCACAGAAAATGAGAACCTACCTAAGACAATCGCCCCCAAAAATAAAAAATATATGGCTTTGACATTTTGTTTCTAAAATGCTTTTATTGTGTAAAACCAAATAAAAAAATTGACATATTAGGTTACGCTGCGTCCGTAATGACCTCCTCTATAAAAATATCAAATGATCTGCCCCTAACATGAATACTGTACAAAAATAAAAACTGTGCCAAAACAACCAATTTTTTGTTCTACTTAGGGCCCATAAAGTGTAATATTGAATGATAAAAAATATTATGTACCCAAAATTGGTACTAATGGAAATGTCAACTGTTCCCGCAAAAAATGAGCCCCTACACAAGGCAATCGGCAGAAAAATATAAAAAATATGTCTTTCAGAAAATGGAGACACAAAAACATGTTTTTGTTTTCAAAAATGCTTTATTATGTAAAACTGAAACAAACAAATAAAAAAGTAGACATACTTGATATCATCACGTCCGTAACAACATGCTCTATAAAAATAGCACATGATCTAACCTGTCAGATGAACATTGTAAAAAACAAAAATATATACTGTGCCAGAACAGCTATTTTTGGTAACCTTGCCTAACAAAAAGTGTAATATAAAGCGATCAAAAATCATATGTACCCTAAAATAGTATAAATAAAACTGTCAACTTATTCCGTAGTTTCCAAAATGGGGTCACTTTTTGGTTGTTTCTACTGTAGGGTGCATCAGGGGGGCTTCAAATGGGACATGGTGTCTAAAAACCAGTCCAGCAAAATCTCTCCAAAAACCATATGGCTCTCCTTTTCTTCTGCGCCCTGTATCAGGGTAATAGATTTTGAGCTTTGTATGGTTGTTAACCCTTCATGTGTTACAGTAGAAATGGAGTCAAATGGAAAATCTGCCAAAAAAGTGAAATTTAGAAATGTCATCTCCATTTCCTTTAATTCTTGTGGAATACATAAATGGTTAACAAAGTTAGGCCCCTCTCACGAGTATTCCGCGAGTATTCCGTGCGGATGCGATGAGTGAGTTGAACGCATTGCACCCGCACTGAATACCGACCCATTCATTTCTATGGGGCTGTTCACATGAGCAGTGATTTTCACGCATCACTTGTGCGTTGCGTGAAAATCGCAGCATGTTCTATATTATGCGTTTTTCACGCAACGCAGGCCCCATAGAAGTGAATGGGGCTGCGTGAAAATCGCAAGCATCCGCAAGCAAGTGCGGATGCGGTGCGATTTTCACGCACGTTTGCTAGGAGACGATCGGGATGGAGACCCGATCATTATTATTTTCCCTTATAACATGGTTATAAGGGAAAATAATAGCATTCTGAATACAGAATGCATAGTAAAATAGCGCTGGAGGGGTTAAAAAAAAATAAAAAAAATAATTAACTCCCCTTAATCCACTTGCTCGCGCAGCCCGGCATCTCCTTCTGTCTCCTTTGCTGAACAGGACCTGTGGTGAGCATTCATTCCAGGACCTGTGGTGACGTCACTTCCGGTCATCACATGATTCATCACATGATCTTTTACCATGGTGATGGATCATGTGATAACCGGAGTGACGTCACCACAGGTCCTGGAATGAATGCTCACCACAGGTCCTGTTCAGCAAAGAAGGAGACAGCCGAGATGCCGGCAGCGCCAGCAAGTGGATTAAGGCGAGTTAAATTTTTTATTAGTTTTTTTAACCCGTCCAGCGCTATTTTACTATGCATTCTGTATTCAGAATGCTATTTTCCCTTATAACCATGTTCTAAGGGAAAATAATACAATCTACAGAACACCGATCCCAAGCCCGAACTTCTGTGAAGAAGTTCGGGTTTGGGTACCAAACATGCGCGATTTTTCTCACACGAGTGCAAAACGCATTACAATGTTTTGCACTTGCGCGGAAAAATCGCAGGTGTTCCCGTAACGCACCCGCACATTTTCCCGCAACGCCTGTGTGAAAGAGGCCTTAGTAAAAAATCAGTTTTGAATACCTTGAGGGGTGTAGTTTCTCAATCAGGGTATTTATGGGTGGTTTCAACGATGTAATCCCCACCAAGTGACTTCATAACTGAACTGGTCCTTAAAAAATATGTTTTGGAAATTTTCTTAAAAATTTTAAGAATTGCTTCTAAAATTCTAAGCCTAATGTCCCAAAACAATAAAATGACATCTAAAAAATGATGCCAACATAAAGTAGACATATGGTAAATGTTAAGTAGTTATCTATTTTATAAGGTATCACAAGTTTTTTAATATATGCAAATGAGCCTCTAGGAGCAAAGGGGGTGTTACAGTTACACCTAGAAGATCTGCAGCATGAATGGATCTGGTTGTATTATGTCTTCTATAGCCATAACGGATCCCTCATGAATACCATTGAAAGTCAATAGGGGACAGATCAGTTTTCCATTGTGTCAGAGAAAACGGATACGTCCATATTGACTTGCATTGTGTACCAGGATGGATCCGTCTTGCTCCGCACCACATTGGGGACAGAAAAACGCTGCTTGCAATGTTATTCTGTCCGCAATTGTAACGCAACCACACAGAACTAAATGCATTTTGGTGCATTCCGTTTAGTTCAGTTGAGTTTTGTCCACATTGAGCGTTTTCTTCCACTTTTGAGATCCTATGACAGATCTCAATAGCGAAATTGAAACCGCTAATGTGAAAGTAGCCTAAGGAGTCAGGGTGAATCTCCTTCCAACTATAGACTAGACAGCCACTTCCTCCAGCCCCTCCCTTGGTAGGAAATGGGACTGGCCCACTTCTGCCCAAAAGGGGGAGAATGGAATGGTAAGCTCCATTCTATCTAAAGATCTCTCCATATGCGCTGCCACCTGCTGGTGAACCAGGCTTAACATGTAATACAACAAATAACAGTTACATAGCAGAACAATTAATGCACAGTGTAAGAGGACCTGTAATAAATACACAGATGACATTATTGTTAGCCCATTATAGATGGTAGCAGGGTGTAGGAATGGTAATACCACTCTGGGGTATTACACATGGGACAAACACAAATACCTTCAGCTGCCAAGCGTACATGCAACAGGTCAGCCACTTTTATAGGTACAAAACTGCTGACAGATGCCCTTTAAGGTTCATGACATGGAAGAATAATGGTTTGCATGGCAGGACTGCAAGGAGAAAGCCACTGCTCTCCAAAAAGAACATTGCTGTCCATCTGCACTTTGCTAAAGATCATCTGGACCAGCCAGAATGTTATTGTAACAATACAATGTAACAATGTTTATTGTGGACAGATGAGACCAAAATAGAACTTTTGGTTTAAATGAGAAGTGTTATCTTTGGAGAAAGGAAAATACTACATTCCAGCATAATAACTTTATCCTGTCTGTGAAACATAGTGGTAGTAGTATAATGGTTTGGGCCTATTTTACTACATGTGGGCCAGGATGATTTACCATCATTGATGGAACAATAAACTCATGACATCTGTCTGTCAGCTGAATTTCAAGAGAACTTGGGTGTTGCAGCAAGAAAACAAATAAGTACACAAAAGTTTTTCTGCTAAAGAATGGTTAAAGAAAAATAACTTTCAAGTTTTGAAATTCCAAGTCAAAGTATTGACCTTAATCCAATAAAAACGTTGTAGAAGGACCTGAAGCAAGCAACCACTTAGTGACTAATGACGAACTGTGTACGTCATGATGTGGTGTAAGTTACCGCATCATGATGTGCACAGTACGTCATGAGATGAAAGTGTCACCGCATGTAGACTTGCAGTGACACCAGCATCTAAACGGGTGCTACAGACAGCTGAGCTGTCCGGGCACCCGGCAGGGGACCAATCACAGCGGTCGCTGCCTTTGGATCGCTGCGATTGGTCAGTCAGACGTTCAGCAGCGCAGCTCCGATCTCCTCAGTGAGTATTGAGGAGATCGGGGCTGCGCTGCGGTGTTTACTGTGCCCAATCTCCCCCACTTCAGGATGGCCGAGCAATCAGGTAATAATGAGGGGGCCAACCCCCCCTCCCCGCCCCCACAATGCTTCAGGATGGCCGAGCGGTAATAGATTGTCAGCTGTAACATACAGCTGACAATCTACTGTAACGGCCGACATCTGTGCTGGCACTGATGTTGGCCGTTTAACCCCTTAAATGCCACATTCTGTAGGGAAGGTGTTAACAGGGAGGAAGGTCCCTCCACCATCGGGCTCTGCGGTGGCAGTGTCCCGATTGATCATAACAGAGGGAGGAGGTCCCTCCTTCCCCCCTCCCATCGGGCCGCTGCTCTGCTGTGGCAGCATCCCAATGGTTACCATGGCAACTGGACACCTTACACAGGCATCCAGGCTTGCCATAGTATGTAAGCAGGAGCCTGATCAGGCTTGCTGTGTATAAAAATACACTGCAGTACACTATACAGTGTACTGCACTGTATTGTAGAGCCATCAGACCCACTGGATATTCAAGAACCAAGTATGCCTGAGTCAAAAAAAAGTGTAAAAAAAATGAAAAGTAAAAAAAAAAAAAAAATCTAACATTTTCCCATATACGCACATCTATAATTGGGTAAAAGTGAAGAAAATAAAATACACTCAACATGTTTGGTATCGCTGCGTCCGTAACAACCATCTCTATAAAAATATCACATGACCTAACCCCTCAGGTGAACACCATAAAAAAAATATAATAAATGCCTAAAAATAAAAAATTTTGTCACCTACCATCACAAAAAGTGCAACACCAAGCGATCAAAAGGGTGTATGCCGCCTGAAATAGAGCCAATCAAACTGTCACCTCATTTCACAAAAAATGAGACCCTACTTAAGACAATCAGCCAAAAAATAAAAAAGCTATGGCTCTCAGACTATGGAGACACTAAAACATTCTTTCTTTTGTGTAAAAAAAATGCTATTATTGTGTAAAACTTAAATAGATAAATAAATAAAAAGTATACATATTAGTTATTGCCACGTCCGTAAAAGAACTAACCCCTCAGATGAACGCCGTAAAAATAAATAAAATCTGTGCCAAATTTACACATTTTTTTTTGTCACCTTGCCCCAAAAAGTGTAATAATGAATGATCAAAAAATCATATGTACCCAAAAATGGTACCATTAAAAACATCAACTCTTCCTGCAAAAAAACAAGCCCCTACCCAAGACAATCGGGCAGAAAAAGAATATAATAGCGTTCAGAAAATGGAGACGCAAAAACATGAATATTTATTTTCAAAAAATGCTTTATTATGTAAAACAGAAACAAACAAAGGAAAGTAGACATATTTGACATCGTCACATCCGTAACAATCTGCTCATAAAAATAGCACATGATCTAACCTTGTTGTAAATGAATGTTTTAAAAAACAAAAAATAAATACGGTGCCAAAACATCCATTCATTTGTTAACTGCCTCACATAAAACATAATATAGAGCGATTAAAAATCATATGTACCCCAAAATAGTACCAATAAAACTGTCACCTTATCCTGTAGTTTACAAAATGGGGTCATTTTTAGATTTTTTTCTACTGTAGGGGTGCATCTGGGGGGATTCAAATGCGACATGGTGTCTAAAAACCAGTCCAGCAAAATCTGCCTTCCAAAAACCATACGATGCTCCTTTTCTTCTGCGCCCGGCCATGTGCCCATACAGTAGTTTACCACCACATGTGGGGTGTTTCTGTAAACCGCAGAATCACAGGGTCATAAATATTAGTTTTGTTTGGCTGAAATTTAGAAATGTCCTCTCCATTGTCCTTTAATTCTCGTGGAATACCTAAAGGGTTAACAAAGTTTGTAAAATCAGTTTTGTGTAACTTGAGGGGTGTAGTTACTCTAAATGGGATCAATTTATGTGTGGTTCTACTAGGTTAAGCCCCACAAAGTGACTTCAGACCTGAACTGGGTCCTTAAAAAGTGGTTTTGGAAATTTCTGTGTTGCCTTCCGCAATTTGCGGAACGGAACGGGCGCCGGCAATAATAAATACTATTCTTGTCCGCAAAGCGCGGACAAGTATAGGACATGTATAAATTTTTTAGCAGGGCCGCCGAACGGAGCCACGAATGCCGACAGTACATGGAGTGCTGTCCGCATCTTTTGCGGCCCCATTGAAGTGAATGGGTCCGCATCCGAGCCGCCAAAACGGCGGCTCGGATGCGGACCCAAACAATGGTCATGTGCATGAGGCCTAAGGCTACATGTACACGAACGTGGTTTTGTTCCGCATCGGCTCAGGTGCGGACTCATTCATTTCAATGGGGCCGCAAAAGATACGGACAGCACTCAGTGTGCTGTCCGCATCCGTTGATCCATTCCATAGCCCCTCAAAAAAAATAGAATATGTCCTATTCTTGTCCGTTTTGCGGACAAGGATAGGCATTGTACAATGGAATCCGCAAAAAAAAACACGGATGCCATACTGACATCATCCGTTTTTTTGCCGACCGCAAAACACATACGGTCGTGTGAATCTAGCCTAAAAATTTTAAGAATTCCTTCTAAAATTCTAAGCCTTCTAACGTCCCCGAAAAAATAAAATGACATTTACAAAATGATGCCAACATAAAGGGGACATATGGGGAATGTTAAGCAATAAATATTTCTGTTTTAAAAGCAGAGACATTGAAATAAAGGTGAAATATATTGACTGAAATTTAGGACTGTGATGAAGTATAATGTGTCACAAGAAAACAGTCTCAGAATGGCTTGGATAAGTAAAAGTATTCCAAAGTTATTACCACATAAAGTGATACATGTCAGATTTTTTAAAATGAGCCTGGTCGCGAAGGTGCAAAATGACTCGGTCATTAAGGGGTTAATGGGAGGAAAGTCACCAACATGACAGAGTTAGGCTAGGGCTACGCGACAGTCGCAGAAAAATCCATCTTGGATGGATTTTTGCTACTGTTGTGTTGTGTCGCAGAGCGACACCATAGACTGTCATTATAAAAAATTGTTGCGCGACAAATGTCATCAAAAGTAGCCTTAGCCTTAAGGCCCCTTTCACACGGGCCGAGTATTCCGCGGGATGCGATACGCGAGTTGAACGCATTGCACCCGCACTGAAATACCGACCCATTCATTTCTATGGGGCTGTTCACATAAGCGGTGATTTTCACGCATCACTTGGTATAGAGCAGCATGCTCTATAATCTGATTCTTGTTTACGCAACGCAGGCCCCATAGAAGTGAATGGGGGTTGCGTGAAAATCGCAGCATCCGCAAGCAAGTGCGGATGCGGTGCGATTATCACGCACGGTTGCTAGGAGACGATCGGGATGGAGACCCGATCATTATTATTTTCCCTTATAACATGGTTATAAGGGGAAAATAATCAGCATTCTGAATACAGAATGCATAGTAAAATAGCGCGTGGAGGGGTTAAAAAATAAATAAAAAATAATCTAACTCACCTTAGTCCACTTGATCACGCAGCCCGGCATCTCCTTCTGTCTCCTTTGCTGAACAGGACCTGTGGTGAGCATTCATTGCAGGAACAGGACCTGTGGTGACGTCACTCCGGTCATCACATGATCCATCACCATAAAAGATCATGTGATGACCGGAGTGACGTCACCATAGGTCCTGTTCCTGCAATGAATGCTTAACACAGGTCCTGTTCAGCAAAGGAGACAGAAGGATATGCGCGTGCTGCGCGATCAAGTGGACTAAGGTGAGTTAAAATTTTTATTTAATATTTTTAACCCCTCCAGTGCAATTTTATTGTATTTCAGAATGCTATTATATTCCCTTATAACCATGTTATAAGGGAAAATAATACAATCTACACAACCCCGATCCCAAGCCTGAACTTCTGTGAAGAAATTCGGGTTTGGTTACCAAACATGCGCGATTTTTCTCACGCGAGTGCAAAACGCATTACAATGTTTTGCACTCGTGTGGAAAAATTGCGCGTGTATCCCGCAACGCACCCCGCACATTTTCCCGCAACGCCTGTCTGAAAGAGACCTAAAAGCTTTTTTGTTATGTAGAAACGGGCTAAAATTCCCTCCAAGGCGATGTGCTGGACTAATCCACAGTTACCAAAAGTGTTTAGTTGCTACACAAGGGATGCACACCATGGACTGAAAGCAAAGGTTCACATACTTTTGCCACTCTGAGACGTGATATTGATTAATTTTTCGCAAATAAAGTCTAATATTTTTAACTTATTTGTTTGAATTGGTTATCTTTATCTACTTTTAGGAAAATCTGATGTTTTAGTTTAAACTTATGGCAGAAATATAGAAAATCAGAATGGTTCACAAACTTTCAAGCACCACTGTTCATATGTTTCCCAGCTACTACAGTTATTTCTCCAGAGTCCACCTTAACTCCTTTTCAAGTACATGTACGTGAGGGAATGCGGCTTCTTGCCACATACTCACGTGCATATACAGGAGCTGCACCCACTCGATCCGCAGCATGGGCCCGGCTGTTACTAATAACCGGCCCCTGCTGCTTCCGCCGGCATCGCTGTATGCGGTGATATCGGCGTATTAACCCTTTCACATGCGCTGACAGGGGGCCGATAGTTGCCATGGCAGGCCCGATGCCTTACATTGGAGCCTGCCAGCTACGGAACCCCAGAAGATCCATCCCGCAGGCTGTGTCTCCTAGGCAACTGTCAGCGTCTTACTGTGTAAGACGCTGACAGTTCAATTCAGTAGAATACTTAATGTATTGTACTGAATTGAAACAGGGATCAAACCCTGAAAAGGTGAAGTTCCATTGTTCTGTCTTCATACACTTTCACACAGTGTGCCGCCTGACATTCAGTATAAACCATTCCTGTCTTCCAAATAAGAGGACTGTTTTCTGTAGTCTAACTTATAAATTGGTAAAACTACAAGAATACAAATGGCTTGTGTAAGTAAGGCTACTTTCACACCTGCGTTAGGTGCAGATCCGTCTTGTATCTGCACAGACGGATCCGCACCTTTAATGCAAACGCTTGTATCTGTTCATGATAATGCAAACGGATCAGTTTTGACTTACACTGAAAGTCAATGGGAGGCGGATCCGTTTTCAATTGCACCATATTGTGTCAGTGAAAACGGATCAGTCCCCATTGACTTACATTGTAAGTCAGGACAGACCTGTTTGGCTCCGCATTGTCAGGTGGGCATCAAAACGCTGCAAGCAGCGTTTTGGTGTCTGCCTCCAGAGCGGAATGGAGGCTGAACGGAGGCAAACTGATGCATTCTGAACGTATCCTTATCCATTCAGAATGCATTGGGGCTAAACTGATCCATTTTGGGCCGCTTGTGAGAGCCCTGAAACAGATCTCACAAGCGGACCCAGAAACGCCAGTGTGAAAGTAGCCTAAAACATATAGAATAGCATGTACAGTAATACATTGACAGAGAAAGCAGATGTCCAAAATGGCTGCCTATACATAGAAATGCATGTCTAGCTAACAGAAATAACTCCCTGAGTGACACTTATACCTAGCTAAACAGCTCTGCGAACATAATTTCCCTGAAACAAGGTAGATCTCACTCACCAGATATACATGCACAAAGATGGTGGAGTTTAAGAAGGAGAACTGCATGGATTTCCTGTAGTCTGTATGTAGACTGAAGACTGGGGCTTCTCCTTCCCAGAATGCTTTGCACTACCCACAATGCCTAGCCCCTCCCACAAAACAGTAATCTTTATTAACAAGAAAACAAGGTGCAATACATTTTTACCACTGCTAGATGGTGCTGTTACCTAACTAATAACTACAGAAATTGCAGCAGAATGAATTGCAAATGAAATGGACGTGAACTGAAATGAATCTCTCTCTGCTGACGCCACTACTGGGTCCTTCTGTCTTAGCAATCCATTTTTGTCAATGGTGGGATCAAGCTTTTTCAAAGCGTTATTCATGGAGACTGTTTGGCTTTTGCTGAGGTAGTCTTTCCTTTGTATGACATTCACGTTGTACAGTGCGAATTATTATGCTCTTGAACCTTTCCAGATTCGGAACGGTAAAGGTATGTTTGCAGTTATGCCAACCTTTGCAGGGCTTCTGGCTCACAGGTAATGTCTGAGCTGTATGGACTACACAGGCTATAGCACAAAAGAGCAACATCCAGGTGGAGAGCCTGCCGAAGCAATGGGATTTGAGTTAGTGATCAGAAGTCACTGTATGTAGAGTAAATACTTCAGGTCGAATTCCTTTATCTGTATCTGGATCTACCAATTCGAATGTGTCGGATCCGATGTTGTAAGACGTTGAACGGTACAGGAATGCAGGACCCGTAAATCATGTTGTATCCTTAAGGTGGCTTGGTGCGACGGATCTAGTTGCATGGTCCGCAGGATTATGCTGTGTGGGCACGTATTACCACTGTTTAGGACAAGTGGATCTCCTGATCGTTAGCACCTGATTGCAGACGTAGACGTAAAAACGTCTGGTTTCGTGGCAGATGTATCCCAGGACTTGCAAACTGAGATGAAGAAAAAATAGGCAGCACTCACCAATGGTTCATTTGCTTCTTTATTTATTTCTGCTTGAAATAAAGAAGCAAATGAACGATTGGTGAGTGCTGCCTATCTCAGTTTGCAAGATTTAATGACTTTATCTTTTGGATTGTGCACCACCTTGTTGGTTTTTGTTTGGAGGTATCGAGAGGCTTGTGCAGGCACACACCAGTGTGAACACGCATCAGCAGTGCCACCTGTGATTCTTTTGCTGTTGATATCCTAGGACTACCTTGCTGTCCATGTAAAACTTAACTTCCTTGATTTCTAGGTTTATTCCAGAAGTTATGTCAGCCAACGCCACTGCAAGCACCACAGCGCCGAGCTCCAATCTAGGAATCGTGTGTTCGTGGAGTGGCGCCAGTTTGGTCCGGCACATGACAAATTCTATATGGCATTGTTCTTTCACGTCAATAGTCCTTAAGTATGCTATGGCAGCAATTGCTTTGACTGAAGCATCGCAGAAGATATATAGTCTTTGCATCTTGACTTCAGTAGATGGCACGGAAGCATATGGTCGTGCCATATGAAGGCTGGTTAACACTTCAAGAGACTTCTTCCAACCTGTCCACAGATCCTTTTTTTTTCTGTGGGAAGCAGAACATCCCAATCAGACGTCTCTGTAGTGTAGTCTCTTAACATCATTTTACCTTGGATGGTAACAGGTGCTACGAATCCCAGAGGATCATATAAGCTGTTTATGGTGGACAGGACTCCTCTGCGTATGAAGGGCTTTTCTTCCTTGCTGATTTGGAAGGTGAATGTGTCTGCCTTTAAATCCCAGAGCAAACTGAGGCTCCGCTGCATGGGAAGGGAGTCGGTGCTAAGATCCAAGTCCTTTAGATCACTTGAATGATCTTGGGGTGAGAAGGCCTCCATTAACTCACGGCTGTTGGAGGCGATTTTGTGCAACCTCAAATTAGATAGCGCAAGCATTTCTTGAGCCCTTTTCAGGAGACTGATTGCTTTCTTGTTCGTGGGTGTAGATTTCAATCAGTCGCCCACGTAGAAATCTTTTTCCATAAAGGATCTGACATCTGACCCATACTTTGCTTCACCCTCTCGGGCTGAATGCCTGAGACTGTAGATAGCAACTGGAGGGGAAGGACTGTTCCCGAAGATGTGCACTCTCATTTGGTACTCTACAATGTCTTCATTGGGGTCGTTGTGGGGGTACCAGAAGAACTTCAAGTAATTTCTGTGTTCTTCCTTGACGAGGAAGCAGTGGAACATCTGTTGTATGTCAGCCATATAAACGCTACGGAATCTCTGCGGAAGCGTAGAAGTACCTCTAGAAGTCGTTGAGGTCTGAACCAGACAGTAAGACATCATTCAGAGAAACGTCTTCACATCTGGCGCTCGAGTCGAATACTACTCTTATCTGCCCTGGCTCTTTAGGATTATACACGCCAAATATGGGTAAGTACCAACACTCCTCTGAGTCTTGGAGCGCAGGTGCCATTTCTGTATGTTTGTTCTGGAATATTCTTTCCATGAAAGTAAAGAAATGTTCTCTAGTCTCTGGTGTCCTCTGAACTTTATGTTTGAGGGAGATAAATCGATTGTAGAAAATTTCTCTGGTATTAGGCAACCGTTGTCTCCGGGGTTTAAACGGTAAAGGTGCGACCCAGCTTTTTGACTTGTCTTTTACTATTCCTTGATCCATGATCTCCAATAACAGCCTGTCTTCTATGGACATTGCGACCTTGTTGTCTTCTCTTGTCCTGTGGAAAACTGTGCACCCTAAATGATCTTACTCACCATCGCAGGCGTGGTCTTCACAGGAAGGATCCACGAAAGGACAAGGTACAGGCAATTCTATGTGGCAATTCTTTTATTAGAAAACTGCTGCAAAATGGCTAGAATAGGGAAGGACGTCCATTTTCAAGTGTGTTGGTGAGCATACTATTGACTGAAGTCAGCTTGTGTGCTCCACCTAGTAAGACGTCTCCTATGATGACCCATCCTAGGTCAAGTTTCTGGGCGTATGGAGCGTTTTGGGGACCGTTAACCTTGTCCTCTAGCCTTGTGAACTCGTAGTATGTCTCTTCCAAGGAGTAAGACTATCGGGACTTCTGGGTCCAGTTCTGGTATCAGGTGAGCTATACGCTTCAGATGAGGGTGCTAGGCTGCTACCTCTGGTGTAGGTATCTCAGACCGGTTGTCAGGAATGTGGTTGCACTCCAGTATGGTTGACAGTGGCAAGCAGGTCTGGCCATCTATGGACTCCACCTTGTACCCAGTTGCTTTCCTCCCCGCCATCTCAACGGTACCTGCACATGTGCTTAAGGGGTAGGGAGAACCGGGCGCTACGATGTTAAAGGTGTCAAAGAAGGTGGATTTAGCTAAAGACTGATTACTTCGATCATCCAAGATTGCATATAACTTGATTGCCTTATCTCGATGACCGCTCTGGCAAGGCAAATTTTTTAGCAGGACTTCCCTCCTGCGAGTCCTTTACAGATCTCAGTACAGTGAGAAGTGAGAACTGCGGTATCTACGTCAGTGTCTATCTGTTTCCTGTCATGCTTCTCTGCTTGGGGTGATACCTGAGAGGGTGGTCCAGGGTGTAAAGCCGTGTTGTGTTCTGTGCTACCGCATTCTGTGCATGTTACACTGACCTTACAGTTCCTGGCGAAGTGCGATGTTGTAGTGCAGCACCTGAAGCAGATGTTATTTTCTTTCAGGAATTCTTTGCGGTCTTCTAGAGACTTCTTCCTGAAGGCTCTACATTTTATTAGATAATGTGGTTTCTTGAGCGAGGGCATTCTTTGGTAAGATCTTTGTGTTTGTTCTCTTCTTGAGAAGACTTAAACGGCCTGTAAGGAGAACCTGTGGAGGCAACGTTAGTTTTGTGGACTGCCACTGGTGTTTTATGAGGTTTGACACCAGGGGTAGTGGGGCATGATCCTTGCCTGTTGAGTAACAAAGTCTACAAACACCACAAAGGGGGAAAATGGTACATTATGAACCTGCTTATAATAAAAACCATGCGCAATCCACTTCTCCTGTAGGTTATAAGGGAGTTTTTGGACAATCGGGTTGACACCTCTGGTGGTGTCCAGGAATGCTAGCCATGGTAGATCTCCTGCTTGAGCAACCTGTAACTCTATTAAAAAGTCGCTGAGTTCCCTGAGCTTCTGGTGACCCCTATACACTATTCTAGGAAAATTATCAATTCTCTTAAATAAAGCATTTTCTATAGCTTCTATTGACTACCTGGTGTGTTGTTGTTATGCTGTGTGTGTTTCTGGCTTAGGGAAGTCTGTATAATACCGTTCTGATGCAAAGGGTGTCCCTTTAAGTCAAAGTGAAGGTTGTAGCTTATGTTCTGTAGGGCGGTAGTTGTGGTCAGCATAGCCTTGTTGCATACCCTCCTGCTTGAGGTACTATGATTCAAGGTAGGATCTCTGGCACTCTGTATAAGCTGGCTGATATACTGGATCACAGTTGTCATCTCTCTTGGGATGCTGATGGACATAATCTGAGACACCCTGTGCTGGATCTTGTTCTACAAGGTCTGGCCCAAGTATTTGGCTGTGTTTCTTGGATTCGGGGAAATACAAGGCTTTTAGGTACTCTGCTTTGGCTATTGCGGCTGTCGCTTCTTTCTCTGCGGCAAGTCTTTCCAGTGACGCTTGCAGAAGTACTCTCTCCTTTTCCATTGACGCTTGACGGCGTACTCTCTCTTCTTCCAATGACGCTTGCAGGCATACTATCTTCTTTTCCATTGACGCTTACACACATGCTCTTTCTGTTTCTTGATCTGCTTGCCTTAGCTTTAGTTGCATCTCTGGTGCAGCAAAGGAAGGCCTTACTTTTGCACGGGCGAGAGCAGCCTTTTCTCTTATTGAGGACTTGCTAGAGCAGCTTGCTCGTGACCTGGTCCTGTATGATGATGCCTGGCTAGTGGACATTGTGTGCCTTTTGCTGGCTGCTTAATGTCTCTGTGCAGACTCAGTCTATGAAGAAATGGACTTCAACGTGGTCTGGGTCGTGCTGCACTTCCTGGGCGCTGCACTCTCACTTCTTGTGACTGTATGGCAGCCGCTGCAATCTTATACTCAGGACCACGTGTGGGATGGCGGCTCCGTGTAGTCAGATCCACTATCGCTGGTGACTAGCATCTGTTTTACTGTTCTGTCTTCATATATTTTTACCACTGCTAGATGGTGCTGTTACCTAACTAATAACTACAGGAATACAGAAATTGCAGCAGAGTGAATTAGAAACGAAATAGACGTGAACTGAAATGAATCTCTCTGCTGGAGGCAGAACACCCACAGTGGGACAAATATAAAAAGTAAAAAAAAGTGAAAAAAGTGTTTTTATAATAAAAAAATGAAAGTTTCAAGTAAAAAATAAAAATCACCATAAAATAGTGTTTAAATAAATAAAAAACTGACATATTGGGTATCGCCGCGTCCGTAACGACGTGCTCTATAAAAATGGCACATAATCTACCAGTTCAGGTGAACGCCGTAAAAAAAAACTAAAATGAAAGCTGAGCAAAAAATTTCATTTTTTTTGTCACCTTACATCACAAAAAATGTAATTCCAATCGATCAAAAAGACCCCAAAGTAGTACCAATCAAACAGTCATCTCTTCCCGCAAAGAATTAAACCCTACCTAAGACAATCGCCCAAAAGATTTAAAAAATATGGCTTTTTTTGAGAAAACTGAGACATTAAAACATTATTAATTTTCCTCAACAATACTTTTATTGGTGTAAAGCTGAAATAAATTTTCAAAAAAGTAGATATATTAGGTATCTCCACGTCCGTAATGACTTTCCCCCTAAGGTGATCCCCATAAAAAAAAATGCAAAAAATGACATTTTTTGGTCACCTTTCATTACAAAAAGTGTAATACCAATGATCAAAAAGTCATACGCAACCCATAATGGAACCAATCAAACCATCATCTCTACATAAGCCCCTACATAATCGCCCAAAAAATAAAAAAAATATTGCTTTCAGAAAATGGAGATGCTAAAACATGATTTAAAAAAAATATATACTTTTATTGTGTAAAACTGAAATACATAAAAAAAGACATATTAGGTATCGCCACATCCGTAAAAATCTGCTCAATAAAAATATGACATCTACCTCCTCAGTTGAAGGCTGTTAAAAAGGAAAACTGTGCCAAAATAGCAATTTTTTGGTAACCTTGTCCCAAAAAAGTGTCATATTAATTGATCAAAAAATCATATGTACCATAAAAATGTCAGCTCTTCTTGCAAAAAAAGAGCCCATCCACAAGACGATCGGCAGAAAAATAAAAGAAATGTAGCTTTCAGAAAATGAAGACACAAACACTTTTGTTTTTAAAAATACGTTATTATGTAAAACTTAAACAACAAAAAAATACACATATTTGGTATTGTCAAGTCCGTATCAACCTGCTTTATGAAAGCAACACATGATCTATCCTGTCAGGAGAATAAATAATAAAAACTGTGCCACAACAGCCATCTCGAGCAATTAAAAATCATATGTACCCCAAATAGTGCCAATTAAAACTGTCACTCATCCCTTAGTTTACAAAATGTGGTCACTTTTTGGGACGGTCTACTCTAGGGGTGATAAGGTGTCTTCAAATGTGACATGGCAACTTTAAATTATCCAGTGAATCTGTCCTCCAAAATCCACATGGCGCTCCTTTCCCTTTGTGCCCTGCGTGTGTCCTTACATCAGTTTACCATGACATGGGGGGTGTTTCTGTAAACTGCAGAATCAGAGTAATAAATATTGAGTTTTCTTTGGCTGTTAATCCTTGCTGTGTTACAGAGAAATATAGATTTAAATTGAAATCTGAAAAAAATGTGAAATTTTGAAATTTCACTCCATTTTCCTTTCATTCTTGTGGAACACTAAAGGGTTAACAACGTTTTTATAATCAGTTTTGAATAACTTGAAGGGTGTAGTTTCTACTATATAAGCCCACAAAATGACTTCATACTGAACTTGGTCTTAAAAGTGGGGTTTGGAAATTTTCTTAATAATTTTAAGAATTGCTTCTAAAATTCTAAGCCTTTCTAACGCCCTAATAAAATAAATGACGTTTACAAAATGATGCCAATATGAAGTAGACCATCTTGGAAATGTACAGTAACAACTATTTTATGAGGTATCACAATCTGCTTTAAAAGCAGAGACATTCAAATTTCAAAAAAGGTGAAATTTTTCAAAATTTTCTGTAAATTTTGGAATTTTTGTATAAATAAAGGTGAAGCATATTGACTCAAATTTTACCACTAACATGAAGTACAATATGTCACGAGAAAACAATCTCAGAATCGCTTCTATAAGTAAAAAGCGTTCCAGAGTTATTAACTGGGCAGCTAAAAAGACCCACTGTATATTGAAATCCAACATGCAAGAACCCTTTTTCTAGTTGAGGAAACCGTTAGAAGGCCCTCTTAGACATGACATCTTTTGTCAATACTGACAGAATTGTCTGGTTTGAACAACTTTTATCTCAAGTGTATGCCCAGCTTTAAGCTCTTGATCTTTCTTACAGCATGTTCATACTGTATATAATTGTTTTATGATCATCTGTTACATCATGTTCATATATAACCACAGATGGCTGGTGCTTGAGTTTGACACCAACTAAAACAGTCTGTTTTTGGTCTTTTTGAATCCAAACCAAAGAGGTGACAGATAAAACACAGAAAGATACAAACAAAAACAATCCAGCAGTATTGGGAGATGTCTTTGGAAAATTCTAATTAATTTCTAATACTGTTATTATTATTTTACTCACTGAAAATGAATCTGTCAGCTCGAAACACTTCCCAAACTAGAGTAATCATGATGCTGAGTCCAGTTATGTAATGTTTATTTTCAGAATTTCATTCTGATGCCGTGTTCCTACAAACCAGCAGAAAAATGCATTGAGAGGACTCCTGCATATAATGGAGAGGACTCAAGGAGGACAATCTAAGTTCTCTATCAGTATGTCTTTGAAGCATGGGAGGAAACCCATGCAAACAAATGGAGAACATACAAACTCCATGTTGTCCTTGGTTGGATTTGAACCTAGGACGCCAACATGACTAAGGCAATCATGCTAACCGCTAAGCCTGCACCATACGCAGCTGGTGCCGGCTGTATAATACAGCAGGCACCTGTCCCCAGTGACTGGGAACAACAATCACCCCGAACCCCATCATTTAACCCCTCAGAAGCTGCATTCAAAAGCGATCGCTGCAACTGTGCGGTTAGGTAGAGGGATACGGCTCCCTCTGCCTTCCGATTGGAGCCCCTGCACTGAAATTGCGGGGCTCTGATCAATTACTATGACAGCCTGGGGCCTGCTGGAGCTTTCCAGGCCTTCCATGATTAGCTTCCTCCTATGCTGTGCCCAAGGCACAGCTTAGCAGGGAGCACGTCGGAATCCCATTCATCAGATTCTCTATTAAGGTGAATGGGACAAGGGACCAAAAGATCTCCCAAAAGGAGCTAATAGTTATTAGGTAAAAAAAAAATATATACAAAAATACTAAAAGTTTAAAGAGTAACGGCCCTTTCATGAAACTTTGGACATATCATATCGACATGTCAGAAGTTTTGATCAGTGGACTCCAGGTGCTGAGACCCCTACCGATCACCGAAATGAAGAGTAAGAAGTATTCAGTGAAGTACCATGTGACTGGCAAACTTTCATTAGCTAAAGAGCACTTCTGCCCCTTCATTTAACCGATAAGTAGGGGGTCTCAGAACCTGGATTCCATCAGTCAAAATTTATGACATGTCAAAAGGCTTATGAACGGGCAGTTACATTTTAAATCACCCCCCTTTCCCAACTTTACACATAAAATATATAAACAATAAAAAAAAATGCATATCCAAAAATGTCTTAACTATTTAAATATTTAAAAATTATTCCTGCATGGTGAACGCCGTAGTTTTTTTACTCACCTTGCGCCCCTCCGAAATGAATAACAGTGATCAAAATGTTGTACAGAAATGGTTCCAATAAAAACTAGTCTTCCTGCAAAAAACAAGCCCTCATACAGCTTTTTAGACCTAAAAATAAAAAAAAGTTATGGCTGTCAGAATTTAGATTGTTTTCAAAGGTTTTTATATTTTTTAAAAGTAATAAAACTAAATAAAAACTATACAAATACGGGCATCATGTCATTTTAGTTGCCCATGAACGCTGTAATGTCAAAACCCAAAAAATCTTGGCAAGAATTGTGTTTTTTTTTTCTTTTTTTTCATTTTTACCCCACAAAGATTTTTCCCGTTTTCCAATACAAGACATGGTAAATTAAATGATGCCATCTTGTCCCCAAAAATATGTCCTCGTATGACTATTTGAACAGAAAAATAAATAAAAGTTAAGACTATCAGAATGTGGGAGTTAATAAGCCAAAAACACAGTTTGACTGGGTGAATATAAAATTGACCCTAGGATATTTCTGAGCAAGGAGAAGTAGCTTGCAAGTCCCATTGAGAAAGGGATGGGTTTTTAATAATTGCAATTATGGTACAAAGCTGCAAAATATGTTGGGGCTAAATAAATATTGAGAAATAAATGAGGTACATAGCTCAGACCTAGGATTGTTACCTGCTCTTTGGTCTTGTAGGAGAGATCACCAGCTTACCATTACAACCTAAATGCATTCATTGGAGAATGCTTCAGGAAAGGGAACTAAGGGGGACATTTATCAAACCTGGTGCCAGGGAAAACTGGCTAAGTTGCCCATAGCAACCAATCAGAATGATCCTTTAATTTTCCAAAGGAGCTTTGAAAAAAGAAACATGGTATCTGATTGGTTGCTAAGCCAATTTTTCCTTAATACCAGTTTTGCTAAATGTCCTCCTTAAAGATGGATTTAGACGAGCCTACTGAGCGGCCGATTGTCGGAAAGGAATCGTTCCATCCCGACAGTTGGCTGCTCATTCAGTGAAGGAGATTGCGCATTTACATGCAGCAATCTCCTTCACTGTATGAAAATTATGGCTTTTGAGCAGCAGATCGCTGTTTAGGGACAGCAGAATCTACTGCTCAGAAGCCATCAGTGCTGCCTGCATGAGCGGCAGGATCACCTGATGAATGAGCGTTTCACTCGTTCATCGTGTTATCGGTAGCACATTTAGGCAGCCATATGATCGGGAACGACCTTTCAGAGGAATGGTCGTGTCACGGCGGGGAGTGGGGAAAACCCCGCACCGTGCAATGACAGTGGCTGCAACGCCAGATAGCAGGGAACAGGGAGCAGGTCACCTCCTAATGCAACCCTGAAATCTCCCTAGACTCCTAGTGCATGAGCCGCCTCTGAAGGTACGGGGACTCATGCTCACCAACCTAGAACCCTAGGTATCCCTGCTATGCCCTAGGCCTGATGACAGGGCGGAGACCACCCATTCATCCTTCACCACAGATGAATGGTGTCCCCAGAGGCCCTGTAGCTGGCAGGATGCAAGACTATGGGATAAGCAGTACGGCAGGTAAGTAAAACAGCAACAAAACAAATGCTATCCACACTTACCTGCCGCAGCCGAGATGGAAGGACGGCTCCAGGCTGGGAAGCCCACAGTCTTGCTATTGCTTAAACCCCTCCGGGAAAGCAAGCCCCTTTCCGAGCAGGCACACCAACATATAAACCTCCAAACACAGACCACACCAAAACAACATACACCAGGTGGGGGAGGAATAACAGAAACACACCAGAGGGGACACACAGCCAGGGCAAGGTAAACAATATAATAAATAAGGGTGACTCACACAGACACCACATTCAGCCAGGGAGCAAAGCTCCTACACAGACTGACAACCAACAAACTATGACCTCAGGCTCCAACACACCAATATACACTCACCTAAAGAATTATTAGGAACACCTGTTCTATTTCTCATTAATGCAATTATCTAGTCAACCAATCACATGGCAGTTGCTTCAATGCATTTAGGGGGGTGCTCCTGGTCAAGACAATCTCCTGAACTCCAAACTTAATGTCAGAATGGTAAAGAAAGGTGATTTAAGCAATTTTGAGCGTGGCATGGTTGTTGGTGCCAGACGGGCCGGTCTGAGTATTTCACAGTCTGCTCAGTTACTGGGATTTTCACGCACAACCATTTCTAGGGTTTACAAAGAATGGTGTGAAAAGGGAAAAACATCCAGTATGCGGCAGTCCTGTGGGCGAAAATGCCTTGTGGATGCTAGAGGTCAGAGGAGAATGGGAAGACTGATTCAAGCTGATAATAGAGCAACGTTGACTGAAATAACCACTCGTTACAACCGAGGTATGCAGCAAAGCATTTGTGAAGCCACAACACGCACAACCTTGAGGCGGATGGGCTACAACAGCAGAAGACCCCACCGGGTACCACTCATCTCCACTACAAATAGGAAAAAGAGGCTACAACTTGCACGAGCTCACCAAAATTGGACTGTTGAAGACTGGAAAAATGTTGCCTGGTCTGATGAGTCTCGATTTCTGTTGAAACATTCAAATGGTAGAGTCCGAATTTGGCTTAAACAGAATGAGAACATGTATCCATCATGCCTTGTTACCACTGTGCAGGCTGGTGGTGGTGGTGGTGTAATGGTGTGGGGGATGTTTTCTGGGCACACTTTAGGCCCCTTAGTGCCAATTGGGCATTGTTTGAATGCCATGGGCTACCTGAGCATTGTTTCTGACCATGTCCATCCCTTCATGGCTACTGCCAGCAGGATAATGCACCATGTCACAAAGCTCTAATCATTTCAAATTGGTTTCTTGAACATGACAATGAGTTCACTGTACTAAAATGGCCCCCACAGTCACCAGATCTCAACCCAATAGAGCATCTTTGGGATGTGGTGGAACGGGAGCTTCGTGCCCTGAATGTGCATCCCTCAAATCTCCATCAACTGCAAGATGCTATCCTATCAATATGGGCCAACATTTCTAAAGAATGCTATCAGCACCTTGTGGAATCAATGCCACGTAGAATTAAAGGCAGTTCTGTAGGCAAAAGGGGGTCCAACACCGTATTAGTATGGTGTTCCTAATAATTCTTTAGGTGAGTGTATAAGGAGGCCTGAGGTCACACCCACCACACCACTAGTAATTAACCCTGTGCCAACCAAAACAGGGAAAACACCATATAAAAGGAAAGTGCACGTGCAAACAACAAACTACACATTGCCACAAGCAACGAGTCTGCACGGCAACCGCGTCACGGTCAAACACTAAAATGACCGTGACAGGTCGTTCCCATCTAAATGCACCTTAACTGTTCTTTTCAAGGAGGCAATTAACTTCCTGTCTTTAAAATTCCTTCAAGCTGATGTCACGGCACAGTGTGGGTAGTAAACTCCACACCGACCACAAGGGGGGAGGGAAAAGGTACTAGGCCTGGAAACTAGGGAAAGGGAACAGGTCACCACCTCGTGAATCCCTAAACCGAGCCCTGACTACTATTAGTATGAACAGACCTCGATGGTAGGAATGTTCATACGCTGGAACCTAGAACTCTATCTGAACCTAAAGGGCCCTGGAAATAGTGTCAGGACAAGAGATGACCTGCTCCTTCCCAGCTGAAGGAACAGGAGACTGCCTCAGGCCTAATACCAATAGTTAGCGGAATATAAAGAACAAGAAATAGAGTAAAGACACTTAACTCCAATGTACGCGGACAAGCAGGAACTCAGAGGAGAACCAGACACCAGCTCTTCAGAACCAGAAAGGAGCTATCAACCGCATAGCCAGATGGGTGAGTCCAGACTAAATAGAGGAGTTGGAATGACCATTTAAGGTTCACCTGAGACAAGAGGTGTGGTCATACCCAGCAACAACACAGAAACAAGTAAAACCAAAAAGGCTGTCTGCTCACATCACGTGCAGCCAGTCTCTTAGATCTTCTGACCTATGTCACAGGAGAGACTGTGACAGCTGTTTATGCCTGAACCATTCCACCACTGTACAATCTATTTCATTGTGTAATGATGCTAAAGCCAACATAGATGTGTTCTGTCCCTGAACCCCAGCTAGGAGTTGTCCATTTTGGCATTTTTTATCTCTTAATTCAGCATATCAAAAGTAGTAAAACAAAGGATTTATCTCATCTATCTTGAAAACACTAAAGTCGAAGAAGCCTTTGTGGAAATCTGAGACGGACTTACAAGACTGCCTGTGTCTCATCTATAAAATGCTGTCATTCAGTTGTTGCACTGAAGTGGACAGAGCACTGTAAATTCATCCAACTAATTAAACCTCCAGACAGTGTCTAGCCACATTTGGATTGAAAGGTATTGACAAAGATTTGGAGAAAAGCGTGAGAGTAAGGCACATTTTCTGGACAGTAGCAAATGCACCCTTAAATTGAATATTGTCGAAAATGGTTATCAGTTCCCTGGCTAGTTCCCAGAAAGAATAGCTAGGGGCAAGGCGCAGCTGTAATACTGATCAACAGCAAGGGTCAACATAGAAAAAGAAACATAGAATGTGTCGGCAGATAAGAACCATTTGGCCCATATAGTCTGCCAAATATACTGAATACTATGAATAGCTCCTGGCCCTATCTTATATGAAGGATGGCCTTATGCCTATCCCATGCATGCTTAAACTCCTTCACTGTATTTGCAGTTACCACTTCTGCAGGAAGGCTACTCCATGCATCCACTACTCTCTCAGTAAAGTAATACTTCCTGATATTATTTTTAAACCTTTGCCCCTCTAATTGAATACTATGTCCTCTTGTAGCAGTTTTTCTTCTTTTAAATATCCTCTCCTCTTTTACCTTGTTGATTCCCTTTATGTATTTAAAAGTTTCTATCATATCCCCTCTGTCTCATCCTGCCATCCATGTACTAGTTTAGTAGCTCTTCTCTGTACTCTCTCCAAAGTATCAATATCCTTCTGGAGATATGGTCTCCAGTACTGCGCACAATACTCCAAATGAGGTCTCACTAGTGCTCTGTAGAGCGGCATGATCACCTCCCTCTTTCTACTGGTAATGCCTCTCCCTATACACCCAAGCATTCTGCTAGCATTTTCTGCTGCTCTATGACATTGTCTGCCTACCTTTAACCCCTTAAGGACTCAGTGTGTACCGGTACGTCCTAACTTTAAATCGTTATTCCGGCGCCGCGGGGGTTACAACGCCAGGGAGGGTCATGTGACCCCCCCCGTATCGGCGATCGCCGCAAACCGCAGGTCAATTCAGACCTGCGGTTTGCTGCGCTTTCTGCAGTTTCTGATTCCCACGGTCCCTGACCGCGGGGATCAGAAACATTAGTGTCCCTAAAATAAAGATTTTGCACACCCCCCCCTGCACCCCTGCATGATTTTTTGCCGGCGGGTGGTGCAGGGGGGGAGTTGTGGGCGGTGCGGGAGGCGGGCGGGCAGGCGCCTCCTCTTAAAAATTCGTTGGTGTACAGTGGGTATACCAGGGTGTCAGCACATTGCTGACACCCTGGTATAAACGGCTGACATCTGTGATGCGATGTCAGCCGTTTAACCCTTTCCATACCGCGGTCTGTATGGAAAAAGTTAACAGTGAGAGGGAGCTCCCTCCCTCTCCCATCGGGGGGCTGCAGTGTCTTTGCAGCCCCCCAATGAAGAGGGAGAGAGCTCCCAGACAGCCCCCCCGACAGCCCCGTCCTTACCCTTCCCCGTCTGCGAAGTTCTGACCAGTACTGAGCAGACGGGGAAGGTTCCCATGGCAACAGGACGCCGTCTCAGGCATCCTGCTGTCCATGGTGCTGAACAGATCTGTGCTAAAGGCAGAGATCTGTTCAGACAAAGTGTAAGTAGAATACAGTACAGTACACTATATATTGTACTGTACTGTATTATACAGACATCAGACCCATTGGATCTTCAAGAACCAAGTGGGTCTGGGTCAAAAAAAAGTGAAAAAAAAAAGTAAAAATCAAAAAACACATTTATCTCTGATTAAAAATGAAAAAAAAAAAATTCCCTACACATGTTTGGTATCGCCACGTCCGTAACGACCTGATCTATAAAACGGTCATGTTACTTTCCCCGCACGGTGAACGCCATAAAAATAAAAAAATAAAAACTATTAGGAAATTGAAATTTTGCCCACCTTACGTCTCAAAAAAGGTAATAAAAGTAATCAAAAAAGTCGCATGTACGCCAAAATAGTACCAATCAAACCGTCATCTCATCCCGCAAAAATCATATCCTACCCAAGATAATCTCCCAAAAACTGAAAAAACTATGGCTCTTAAACTATGGAAACACTAAAACATGATTTTTTTTGTTTCAAAAATGAAATCATTGTGTAAAACTTAAATAAATAAAAAAAGTATACATATTAGGTATTGCCACGTCCGTGACAACCTGCTCTATAAAATTACCACATGATCTAACCTGTCAGATGAATGTTGTAAATAACAAAAAAAAAACGTGCCAAAAAATCTATTTCTTGTTACCTTGCCGCACAAAAAAGTGTAATATGAAGCAACCAAAAATCATATGTACCCTAAACTAGTACCAACAAAACTGCCACCCTATCCCGTAGTTTCTAAAATGGGGTCACTTTTTTGGAGTTTCTACTCTAGGGGTGCATCAGGGGGGCTTCAAATGGGACATGGTGTCAAAAAAAAACAGTCCAGCAAAATCTGCCTTCCAAAAACCATACGGCGCACCTTTCCCTCTACGCCCTACTGTGTGCCCGTACAGTAGTTTACGGCCACATATGGGGTGTTTCTGTAAACTACAGAATCAGGGCCATAAATATTGAGTTTTGTTTGGCTGTTAACCCTTGCTTTGTAACTGGAAAAAAAATATTAAAATGGAAAATCTGCCAAAAAAGTGAAATTTTGAAATTGTATCTCTATTTTCCATTAAATCTTGTGCAACACCTAAAGGGTTAACAAAGTTTGTAAAATCAGTTTTGAATACCTTGAGGGGTGTAGTTTCCTAGATGGGGTCACTTTTATGGAGTTTCTACTCTAGGGGTGCATCAGGGGGGCTTCAAATAGGAAATGGTGTCAAAAAACCAGTCCAGCAAAATCTCGCTTCCAAAAACCATACGGCGCACCTTTCCCTCTACGCCCTACTGTGTGCCCGTACAGTAGTTTACGGCCACATATGGGGTGTTTCTGTAAACGGCAGAGTCAGGGCAATAAAGATACAGTCTTGTTTGGCTGCTAACCCTTACTTTGTTAGTGTAAAAAATGGGTTAAAATGGAAATTTAGGCAAAAAAATGAAATTCTCAAATTTCATCCCTATTTGCCAATAACTCTTGTGCAACACCTAAAGGGTTAACGAAGTTTGTAAAATCAGTTTTGAATACCTTGAGGGGTGTAGCTTATAGAATGGGGTCATTTTTGGGCGGTTTCTATTATTTAAGCCTCACAAAGTGACTTCAGACCTGTAGTGGTCCCTAAAAATTGTTTCTTTGTAAATTTCTGAAAAATTTCGAGATTTGCTTCTAAACTTCTAAGCCTTGTAACATCCCCAAAAAATAAAATATCATTCTCAAATTGCTACAAACATGAAGTAGACATATGGGGAATGTAAAGTCATCACAATTTTTGGGGGTATTACTATGTATTACAGAAGTAGAGAAACTGAAACTTTGAAATTTGCTAATTTTTCTAAATTTTTGGTAAATATGGTATTTTTTTATGCAAAAAAATTAAATTTTTTGACCCAATTTTAGCAGTGTCATGAAGTACAATATGTGACAAAAAAACAATCTCAGAACGGCCTGGATAAGTCAAAGCGTTTTAAAGTTATCAGCACTTAAAGTGACACTGGTCAGATTTGCAAAAAATGGCCAAGTCCTTAAGATGAAATAGGGCTGAGTCCTTAAGGGGTTAAGTCTTCTGAAATAATGACCCCTAAATCCCTTTCCTCAGATACTGAGGTTAGGACTGTATCACTGATTTTATATTCTGCTCTTGGGTTTTTACGCCCCAGGTGCATTTTCTTGCACTTATCAACGTTAAATTTTAGTTGCCAGATTTTTGACCATTCCTCTAGTTTTCCTAAATCCTTTTCCATTTGGTGTATCCCTCCAGGAACATCAACCCTGTTACAAATCTTTGTGTCATCAGCAAAAAGACACACCTTACCATCGAGGCCTTCTGAAAGTTCGCTGATAAAGATATTAAACAATATGGGTCCCAGAACAGATCCCTGAGGTACCCCTCTGGTAACAAGACCATGGTCTGAATATACTCCATTGACTACAACCCTCTGTTGTCTGTCCCTCAGCCACTGCCTAATCCATTCAACCTTGCAGAGCAAATGGGGGCATGTGCCTGATAACTTAGAACCAGTCATATGATTTCAACACTCCAGGGGTTTTCGGGTCAAATACGGCTCCCATATGCTTAGTTCTATTTCCAGTGTGTAATTGTCAAGTGTCAAAATGGACCTTATATCATGCAGGGTTCATTAACTTCATGCCCCAGCCAAAAAGCTTGTCAGTCCCTTAATGTGAGTAACAGTTGCAAATTCTACACTACAAAATTGCTATAGGATTCAATAATTTCTCACGCAAGGTTATAGATAGTCTGTTCCGCATCTGCTACTTTTTCAGGAAAATAATATTTTATGACATTGTGTCCGATCTTCCTCCCAACTAATTTCTTATTTTTCCCCCTTGTACGTGTGTACTAGATAGTAATAAAGGGGTTTTACGATCAGACATTACACCTCTTAAATAAGTTCACCCCTAGCAAACAACTGATTTTACTGGGGAAGATGCAGCCTGTCAGACATTTCTCCTGCCGTGACTACTGCAAGGGAAGTAGTATTAAGCCTCATTCACACCTCAGATGCGATTTTTTTAACCCCTAACAGGTATATTAGACGCTGTTTTGATAACATCTGAATGCAGCATTACAGGGGGGTGATCAATGACGGGGGTGATCACCCCATATAGACTCCCTGATCACCCCCCTGTCATTGATCACCCCCCTGTAAGGCTGCATTCAGATGTCCGTATGATTTTTACGGATCCACTGATACATGGATCGGATCCGCAAAACACCATACGGACATCTGAATGCAGCCTTACAGGGGGGTGATCAATGACGGGGGTGATCACCCCATATAGACTCCCTGATCACCCCCCTGTCATAATCAACCCCCTGTAAGGCTCCATTCAGACGTCCGTATGATTTTTTCGGATCCACTGATACATGGATCGGATCCGCAAAACACATACAGGCGTCTGAATGGAGCCTTACAGGGAGGTGATCAATGACAGGGGGTGATCACCCCATATAGACTCCCTGATCACCCCCCTGTCATTGATCAGCCCCCTGTCATTGATCAGCCCCCTGTCATTGATCACCCCCTTGTAAGGCTCCATTCAGACGTCCGTATGATTTTTACGGATCCACTGATACATGGATCGGATCCGCAAAACACATACAGGCGTCTGAATGGAGCCTTACAGGGGGGTGATCAATGACAGGGGGTGATCACCCCATATAGACTCCCTGATCACCCCCCTGTCATTGATCAGCCCCCTGTCATTGATCACCCCCCTGTAAGGCTGCATTCAGATGTCCGTATGATTTTTACGGATCCACTGATACATGGATCGGATCCGCAAAACACATACGGACATCTGAATGGAGCCTTATAAGGGGGTGATCAATGACAGGGGGGTGATCACCCCATATAGACTCCCTGATCACCCCCCTGTCAGGCTCCATTCAGACATTTTTTTGGCCCAAGTTAGCGGAAATTATTATTTTTTTTCTTACAAAGTCTCATAGTCCACTAACTTGTGTCAAAAAATAAAATCTCACATGAACTCACCATACCCCTCACGGAATCCAAATGCGTAAAAATTTTTAGACATTTATATTCCAGACTTCTTCTCACGCTTTAGGGCCCCTAGAATGCCAGGGCAGTATAAATACCCCACATGTGACCCCATTTCGGAAAGAAGACACCCCAAGGTATTCCGTGAGGGGCATATTGAGTCCATGAAAGATTGAAATTTTTGTCCCAAGTTAGCGGAAAGGGAGACTTCGTGAGAAAAAAAAAATATCAATTTCCGCTAACTTGTGCCAAATTTTTTTTTTTCCGATGAACTCGCCATGCCCCTCATTGAATACCTTGCGGTGTCTTCTTTCCAAAATGGAGTCACATGTGGGGTATTTATACTGCCCTGGCATTCTAGGGGCCCTAAAGCGTGAGAAGAAGTCTGGGATCCAAATGTCTAAAAATGCCCTCATAAAAGGAATGTGGGCCCCTTTGCGCATCTAGGCTGCAAAATAGTGTCACACATCTGGTATCGCCGTACTCAGGAGAAGTTGGGCAATGTGTTTTGGGGTGTCATTTTACATATACCCATGCTGGGTGAGATAAATATCTTGGTCAAATGCCAACTTTGTATAAAAAATGGGAAAAGTTGTCTTTTGCCGAGATATTTCTCTCACCCAGCATGAGTATATGTAAAAAGACACCCCAAAACACATTGCCCAACTTCTCCTGAATACGGCGATACCACATGTGTGACACTTTTTTGCAGCCTAGGTGGACAAAGGGGCCCACATTCCAAAGAGCACCTTTCGGATTTCACAGGTCATTTACCTACTTACCACACATTAGGGCCCCTAGAATGCCAGGGCAGTATAACTACCCCACAAGTGACCCCATTTTGGAAAGAAGACACCCCAAGGTATTCCGTGAGAGGCATGGCGAGTTCCTAGAATTTTTTATTTTTTGTCACAATTTAGCGGAAAATGATGATTTTTTTTTTTCCTTACAAAGTCTCATATTCCACTAACTTGTGACAAAAAATAAAAACTTCCATGAACTCACTATGCCCATCACGAAATACCTTGGGGTGTCTTCTTTCCAAAATGGGGTCACTTGTGGGGTAGTTATACTGCCCTGGCATTTTAGGGGCCGAATGCGTGAGAAGTGGTTTGAAATCAAAATCTGTAAAAAATGGCCGGTGAAATCCGAAAGGTGCTCTTTGGAATGTGGGCCCCTTTGCCCACCTAGGCTGCAAAAAAGTGTCACACATCTGGTATCCCCGTACTCAGGAGAAGTTGGGCAATGTGTTTTGGGGTGTCTTTTTACATATACCCATGCTGGGTAAGAGAAATATCTTGGCAAAAGACAACTTTTCCAATTTTTTTTATACAAAGTTGGCATTTGATCGAGATATTTATCTCACCCAGCATAGGTATATGTAAAATGACACCCCAAAACACATTGCCCAACTTCTCCTGAGTACGGAGATACCACATGTGTGACACTTTTTTGCAGCCTAGGTGGGCAAAGGGGCCCACATTCCAAAGAGCACCTTTCGGATCTCACCGGCCATTTTTTACACATTTTGATTTCAAACTACTTGCCACACATTTGGGCCCCTAGAATGCCATGCAGTATAACTACCCCACAAGTGACCCCATTTTGGAAAGAAGACACCCCAAGGTATTCGCTGATGGGCATAGTGAGTTCATAGAAGTTTTTATTTTTTGTCACAAGTTAGTGGAATATGAGACTTTGTAAGAAAAAAAAAATCAAAAAAAAAATCATCATTTTCCGCTAACTTGTGACAAAAAGTCAGAGCTGCTTCAAAAAGCGGAAATTCACATTTTTGTACCATAGTTTGTAAACGCTATAACTTTTACCCAAACCATTTATTTTTTACCCAAACATTTTTTTTTTATCAAAGACATGTAGAACAATAAATGTAGAGCAAAATTTGTATATGGATGTCCTTTTTTTTTGCAAAATTTTACAACTGAAAGTGAAAAGTGTAATTTTTTTGCTCTTTGGAATGTGGGCCCCTTTGCCCACCTAGGCTGCAAAAAAGTGTCACACATGTGGTATCGCCGTATTCAGGAGAAGTTGGGCAATGTGTTTTGGGGTGTCTTTTTACATATACTCATGCTGGGTGAGAGAAATATCTCGGCAAAATACAACTTTTCCCATTTTTTATACAAAGTTGTCTATTGCCAAGATATTTCTCTCACCCAGCATGGGTATATGTAAAATGATACCCCAAAACACATTCCCCAATTTCTCTTGAGTACGGCGATACCAGATGTGTGACACTTTTTTGCAGCCTAGGTGGGCAAAGGGGCCCACATTTCAAAGAGCACCTTTAGGATTTCACAGGTCATTTTTTACACATTTTGATTTCAAACTACTTCCCACACATTAGGGCCACTAAATTGCCAGGGCAGTATAACTACCCCACAAGTGACCCCATTTTGGAAAGAAGACACCCCAAGGTATTCCGTGAGGGGCATGGCGAGTTCCTAGAATTTTATATTTTTGGTCACAAGTTAGCGGAAAATTATATATGAACACCGCCACCTCCTCAGCTCATATGCCTCGGCAAACGTATCTTTTACTGCAGAGGAGAAATCTCTTCTTGCAGCGCCGCATACACTGACTTTTGTGTAATCTGACAGCAGAGCAATGCTTCTGTCAGAATGCACATCAGTGCTGCAGCTAGTCGATCGGTTGGTCCACCTGGAAGGTAAAAAAAAAGAAAAAACCAGGCCGCAACGCAATAAATTTATTAACTTTATAATAACATTTGAACGGAACATATAAACTTTATTTAACTTTTTGAACTGAACGTTAACTTTTTTGCTTACCGGTGTTTTTTTTTTTTACCTTTTATAGGGCAAACCTCTCCTTCCCCATGGGACAATGTGCAAAGCAAAAATCGCCCAAAGATGTGGCGAAGTACATTATGCACTTTATTCCAGGTGAAAGGAGAGGTTTGCAGCAGAGAAAGGGCCCTAATAGCCCTGTGTGCCTGTCCTGTGAGATGCAATCCCTATGCTAAGTGTACCTGTGTGTGGTACTTCCGGAAACACTCCCCTAAGCATAGGGCAGGGTGGTCAGGGCAGTCAGGACAGAAATAGCGGGTGTCACGCCTTATTCTACTCCTGCTACAGACACAACATTTTTTTCGGGGTGACGGTTGGGTTGAGGTACCAGCAACGACATTGGGGAAATGTCGCTCGTGTAGACGGCTCACTACACTGGTGGTTGGGGCCACGGAACCTCCTGGATACAGGAGGTTCGCGATGATCTCTTCCTGAAATTTGAGGAAGGATCCCGTTCTCCCAGCCTTACTGTAGAGAACAAAACTATTGTACATCGCCAATTGAATCAAATATACAGACACATTCTTATACCAGCGTCTGGTATGTCGTGAAACTAAATAGGGAGCCAACATCTGGTCATTGAAGTCCACCCCTCCCATGAGCGCATTATAGTCGTGGACTGAGAGGGGCTTTTCAATGACACTGGTTGCCCGTTCAATTTGTATTGTCGTGTCTGCGTGAATGGAGGAGAGCATGTAAACGTCACGCTTGTCTCTCGATTTCACCGCGAGCAGTTCTTCGTTACACAAGGCAGCCCTCTCCCCCCTTGCAAGATGGGTGGTAACGAGCCATTGGGGGAAGCACCGGCGACTAGGTCGCACGGTGCCACAGCAGCCAATCAGTTCTAGGAACAAATGCCTGAAGAGGGGCACACTTGTGTAAAAATTGTCCACATAAAGATGGTACCCCTTGCCAAATAAGGGTGACACCAAGTCCCAGACTGTCTTCCCACTGCTCCCCAGGTAGTCAGGGCAACCGACCGGCTCCAGGGTCTGATCTTTTGCCTCATAGATCCAAAATTTGTGGGTATAGCCTGTGGCCCTTTCACAGAGCTTATACAATTTGACCCCATACCGGGCGCGCTTACTTGGGATGTATTGTTTGAAACCAAGGCGCCCGGTAAAATGTATAAGGGACTCGTCTACGCAGATGTTTTGCTCAGGGGTATACAAATCTGCAAATTTGTTGTTGAAGTGGTCTATGAGGGGCCGAATTTTGTGGAGCCGGTCAAAAGCTGGGTGGCATCTGGGACGGGAGGTGGTGTTTTCGCTAAAGTGCAGGAAACGCAGGATGGCCTCAAATCGTGCCCTGGACATAGCAGCAGAGAACATGGGCATGTGATGAATTGGGTTCGTGAACCAATATGACCGCAATTCATGCTTTTTGGTTAGACCCATGTTGAGGAGAAGGCCCAGAATTTTTTTTTATTCGGAAACTTGGACTGGTTTCCACCGGAAAGGCTGGGCATAACAGCTTCCCAGGTTGGCGGCTGTAAATTGAGTGGCATACCGATTTGTTTCTGCCACGACTAAGTCCAAGAGCTCCGCAGTCAAGAACAGCTCAAAAAATCCCAGTGCCGAACCGATCTGAGCTGTCTCAACCCGAACTCCAGACTGGGCGGTGAAAGGGGGAACTACAGGTGCGGCTGAAGTTGGGGACTGCCAATCAGGGTTTGCCAGCCCCTACGGGCCTGTCTGTGCGGTGGCTGCGACGGGGTAACTTTTGCACGTGCCACCGTACCAGCTCCAACTGCCCTTCTGGTGCTCACCACTTCACCATGTTGTACGGCAGTGCTGGTACTAGGTCCAGGGAGGGCTGCGCTGCTGGTGTATGCCTCGCCACATAATGCGACAGCGCCAGCCCCACTCTGCTGCTCTTGAAGCGGATCCTGCGCAACCTGTGGTCTAGCAACAAGGGGCCGGGTACGCCTGGTGCTATCAGGGACCTCAACCTCCTCGTCCGAACTTTGGGTCAGACTGCCACTGCTTTCTACAGGTTCATATTCTGACCCGCTAGATTCGTCAGATGAGGGTTGCCATTCCTCATCCGACTGGGTCAGAAGCCTGTAGGCCTCTTCAGAAGAATACCCCCTGTTTGACATTTGGACTACTAAATTTAGGGGTATTCCCTGAGACTACCCAAGAAAAAAAGCAAGCCTGTCTTACAAATGGGAGGCTATCGAAGTACCGAAGGCCGCTGCGATTGATAAAAAATATCAAAACTGATTTTTTTTTTATCGCCGCAGCGCTTGTAAAGTGATAAAAAATAATTTTTTTGTCACTGCGGCGGGGCGGGCATGGGTGAACGCACGTGTGGGCGACCGATCAGGCCTGATCGGGCAAACACTGCGTTTTGGGTGGAGGGTGAACTAAGGTGACACTAATACTATTATAGATCTGACTGTGATCAGTTTTGATCACTTACAGATACTATAAAAGTACAAATGCTGATTAGCGATACGCTGATCAGCGAATAAGTGACTGCGGTGCGGTGGGCTGGGCGCTAACTGACGCTAACTACCTAACCAAGGGACCTAAACTATCCTAAAACCTAACAGTCAATACTAGTGGGGGAAAAAAGTGACAGTTTACACTGATCACTTTTTTCCCTTTCATTGGTGATTGACAGGGGCGATCAAGGGGTGATCAAGGGGTTTATTGGGGTGATGGGGGTGATCTGGGGGGTAAGTGTGGTGTTGGGTGTACTCACTGTGATGTCTGCTCCTCTGCTGGAACCAACCGACCAAAAGGACCAGCAGAGGAGCAGAGAAGCCATTTAACACCTTATATTTATAAATATAAGGTGTTAGATGGCTTGTGATTCGATTTTTTAAAAATCAGCAACCTGCCAGCAACGATCATTGGCTGGCAGGTTGCTGACTAAATACTCCTTGAACTTTTGCCGGCCCGCGATGCGCGGGCCGGCTTTGAGCGAAATCTCGCGTCTCGCGAGATGACGCGTATATGCGTTACTCTGCCTGCAGCTGCCGCCTCCGGAACGCGATCCTGCGTTAGGCGGTCCGGAGGCAGTTAAGTTCACCTGTAAAGGTTAGCGTCCATTTTAGGTTCATGCTGAAATTTCTCCCACAAGCCAAATATCCCTAACATTTTGTGGAGTAGTGTATGTACCCTAGTAGAACATGACAGGGCTTATCTTCATGAAGTAACCCCTTTTATAGAACAGCACACCTTGGCCTTAACCCTAGTGGTACATGCTCATTGATCTCTCTTTTTTAACCAATTACCAATTCCTAAGTATTTAAATCTTTTTGGTCTTGGTAACTTATTCAATGTGTACCTCCAGGGGAATGTAAGAAATTGACAGTGTGCCTGTATGGCAAGTATGTATAGTCCCTCCCTTCCTCTTTCAGCTTCCCTTGGTAGTGAAATTACCCTACCCTCCCTGTCACCGTGCAGATACATGATTGATCAAAAAGTTTTCCGAAGACCAAGGACAGATCAGCAATATCTGATCAGTAGGGGTCAGCTACAGTACACTATCCAGCACTGTGCTTGGTATACTCATATAAAAATGTATTTTCATTTGAATTGTCTGCAATGGTATTATAGTAAATATACTATGTTATGCAATTCTGTATTATGATATGAAATGTATTAGTTCTAGTTGTAATGTCTTGTTTTTCTTGGTAGTGGTTTGTGATCCAGGAACGTATAGCTCAGACAACAGCTCTCAGTGTGAGGTTTGCAAAGACATCAAGATTACCTACTATGGAGCAACAGATTGCTGACGGGTAACATTATACATCATCATACTTCTTATCTTCTCTGCCTTTCAGCTTGGATAAGTTCTAACTCACTGTTCGTTAATGTACTGTTTTACCATGATAGAACCACCTTCATATTCAAGAGCCATCTTGGTGCATACATCATCTTCAAACTCAGCATGAGAGTCTAGATAATATTGATTAAAGCTAATTTGAGCAAAAGTACATTGGTTTGTATATTTAGTTCACTTTGTATTGGTTGTTAATTTAAACATAACAAATATCACCATTGGCAATGATGTATATGGAGATAACTTAAGGTCAATGTTTTTTTTTTTTTTGTTAGTTTTTTTTACAAAGGCCACATTTTGCATTATATACATTGTCTCCTTCAGTGTAATTTGCTCCATTTATTAAAGAGTTAGAGATTGGAAAGAAGGATAATTTAGTGAATCTTTTCTGCCCCCTCATGGCAGGAAGGGATTACAATTATATAGTTTCTTTGTTCGCATGTTTGTAACAATATTATTGCTTATACACATTATGGACATCCCCTAACCGCTAGAATAGGGGTTCCAAGCCCCCAATTCCTTCTTATTGCATGACCACAATGATAATTTTAAATGGAGCATGCTTCATTTAATGTCCACGGGCCTGACAGAAACTGGTTATGCATTGAGGAGGAATCAGGAACCCTGTTCCGAGAAGCTTCAGTGGTGGGGCCCCCATCAATCAGAAATGTATCTCCTATCTTGTGGAAAGTTGATAAATGTCCTTTATGGGAAACCCCTCTAATCACATGATTTTACTCTGTCTTCTCGCTTTCAAATAAGCAAGTAGAGTAAGTACCATTCTAGCACCAACCTCGTTTTTATATGTTATGCTGATATGGAGTTCTGTCCGTGGTAATGACACAGCACTTGAACAGTTTTTCAGAAGAATGCGCATTGCACAAATGTCTGATTTGTGGAGGCCATCCACAGGAAATCTGCCAATTCAGAGATTTAGTTCTCATTCTTCAGTAATGTCTATGGGAAATACATAAATGCATCGCTCAGCTATTTCCATGTTACGACTCGAAGACTGTAATCAAGGTTGACAACACATGTGCGGCCACGTCTCCACTCACTGCAGGAATTAGGCATGTCATTCTCTGTATTAGTGAGTAAACCACAATAACCTGCTTGATAGAAAATCTTTTTTTTTTAATCAAGGCCACTACTATTATGTACATAAAGCTAGAACACCTTCCCATATAATAAAATATAACTTTTAATAATATCTTAAAAACGTATGCTCACATAAAGCTCAGACCCCATGGGTCAAGATACCAGATACGAATGGGATACCTATTATTTCAGAACAATGGGTTATTTATTCTGGAATTACTCACGGTTTGATGAATAAGGCCCATAAATTTGCAGGGGACTCACCGCAGAGACGGACGTAGTGAGGATGCTTGCTGGTAAACAATCTGTAATGGCGACATATAGGGAACGCACATAGAACTAATGAGGATACCTAGTTTTCCCTATACATCCCTCACTAGATCTCAGCCCAGGGACACCCCTTAGTGGTAGGGGTTCCCTGTCCTCGTTCCTTGTCTCTATATCCCTGTAGAGCCCTATTACAACGCCTAAACAAGAAATAATATAAATCTCCTGAGTAATACTGAATGTCAAATAGGTATACCACTAGATACAAAGACCAAACAAATCTTGGAAGATATGAAAATCAAAAACATTAATCCCGATGCAGCGTTTCCCCAGTCAATGTGTATTAAGACCGGTTCGTCAGGGGACCATATATACTTAGCTGAAAACAATATTTAAAGATCTGTACGATGATTATAAGGAGATTTTGAAGTCCTGGTGGGAAACACGTACATGTATTAAGGCCGATTAATTGGCCTGTATTTGTGGGAGCGGCGCCCTGCCCTATATCTGGCACGCACCTTTCTCCAGAGGGGATGGACGGCAGCAGTGTTCCTGTTACAGCCGGCGGCGTCAGCATCTCCTAGGCGACAGAGCATCACTTCCGGTCGGCGCTTCCTCCTGCAGTCCGGCGTCCTGTTCCTCCTCGTGCGGCGCGTAAGTAGCTGCTGCCTCAGCGCAGTATCGGCTCCTTAGTCCGGTCGGTGGGGTCGGTCCCTCTAAGGTATGAGAGGGACATCCCCACACCGGAACGGCAGTCTGGCAGCACGCCCCGCTCCCACGTGACTTGCACGCAGGTAGCAGGAGTCAGCGGGACTCCGTTCGTATATTTGCTGGGGCTACTCGCATTAGGCTCTATCTTTCTGCATTGGGGGAGGCTTGTAAGGGAGTAAGGACGGGGGGAGGGGGGGGGGGGAATGTCAATGAGAAGGCTAGTCTTTGAGGGCGGAGTTTCAATCTGCCTGATTAATCACAGCCTAGCTGTTTTAAACTTTTCTGTCAAGACGAATTTTGTATAATCACCATGACTGTTATATGGGGGGCAAAGTCTGGCACGGGCCGCCGTGCTGTCAGTTAGGTAGGGGGTTAATGCCATACAGCGTGATGGTGATGAGTTGTTGGGGGTAGTACCCCCAGTAACAGGCGCCCCTAGACGTAGGCCAGCAGGGGCACGCCAGACCCTTCACATTGTATGGCATTTTATTTCATTGTTCTGTTTCAGATGGGCAGGTTTCTCATTTGCCTGTCTTCATACACTTGTCGCAATTTGCTTGCTACATAGATAGCTGTGTTTTTATTTTTGCATATGCACGTCAGCCGTTCATCCAACTCCGTGAGAACCCCGGCAATCTGACAATCGTGTCTCGTCACCCAGCTTCGGGTCACTTGAACGCAGGCGCAAGCGTTGTTAAAAAAAAAATAAAAAATACTTATTCTGCTTAATTCATGCGGATAGGTCTATTTCCACGGTTGGTTCCTTGTGTTCTTCTCATATCAGCATCGTGTCCTGTTTCCGGTAAGGTCCTCCTTCTTTGTCTCCAATTTATTTTCCACTGTCACACGTCTCCTCTTTCTCCGTACCTCAGCTGTCAGGTGGTCACCAGGGTCAGTTACCTTTGCATGATGGTTTCTGCAGTGGCGGTGGTGGTGTCAAGGCACGGGTGGTAGTCAAATTGTTGCTAAACAGTGGTAGTGACGGTCCGTCTTTTTGCTTGTTTTACAGCCACAGAGAGCATGTCAGCTAGGTTGCCGGAAGACAAGTTGGTTGGGTCCGCGCAGTCATTCACAGTTTCGTCACTGGTAGGGTCACCACCAAGGTGGAACTGCAGTCGTTGTTAGGCATGTAAATTTTGCGATGCGCGTCATTCCTCAGGGTAGGTTTTCGTAGCCAGATTGTTACCACTCCTCTCAGCAGCCCCTTGTCAGGATAGTCCAGTGTTCCTGGACAGTCAAGCGCAAGCGGATTTGAGCATGTGGGACCACTTCTTGAGTCATTGGAATGGCGTGTCCATGTTTGACCCGGCGGTCTTGCACAACTCCCCCGTCATATTCTCCAACAGCGGGGTCAGCACTGGTTTCGCTGCTATTTTTGGCCCCCATTGGCTGAATGGGGCGTGGCCGGAGGAGATTTGCGAGGCCACGGGAATTTGGTGGCAGCAGCGCATGTTTGGGGTAACCATTGGACAGGCCGTACTGTGGTCTAAATGACCAAGACCTCCCAGTCAGGTCCCCCTACCCAGGTCAAATTCTTCCCCCTCGTCTCACAAATGGGGTCCGGTCCACGTCCTGCAGGAATTGTCAGGGGCACTGGCCGGTCGCGGCACTAACACCCCACTGTTATCCTTCGGGACAGCAGCGTTGTCCACCTCCCAATTCATAGCGCATGCGCGTATACTGGCGGTCAATCTAGGTTTTGACCCCCTCACGGTGTCAGGGCATTCGTTCAGGATTGGGGCAGCCTCGGCCGCTTCAGGAATCAGGTGCCAGCACACATTATCCGTAAGTTGGGCCGGTGGCGCTCGTCTTGTTACAGCCGTTATGTTCCGAACCCCGTTAGCGAGATTTCTTGTGCCTTTCAGAATTTGGCGTTGTAATACGTCAATGAACACGCTTTGTATTTTCATGCTGGGTTTTTGGCCTCTTTCAGGTGTACTCTCGACGGAAGCGGTTATGGCACAACTCAAGCCGCTAGTTCTGTTGGGGCGTACATTAGGGGGTAGGTTCTTTCACACATAGCCCCGACCACAAGTTTTAAGGCCGATTAATTGGCCTGTATTTGTGGGAGGGGCGCCCTGCCCTATATCTGGCACGCACTTTTCTCCAGAGGGGACGGACGGCAGCAGTGTTCCCCTCCCAGCCCGCCCTTTTCCTTTCACTCTCCTACAGGGTATGCCCTCTTTCAGGTGTACTCTCGACAGAAGCGGTTATGGCACAACTCAAGCCGCTAGTTCTGTTGGGGCGTACATTAGGGGGTAGGTTCTTTCACACATAGCCCCGACCACAATAGAGAATTATATCAAAAACGGGATTGTACCTAAGGGTCTGAGAATACGAATAGTCCCTGCTTTAAGATCTAGTTCCCCACGACTATTAGAAAAATGGGAAAAGGAATCCATTGATAGTTCTATTAGATTTATGAGGGTACTGCTAGAAGAGGAGAAAGAAATCCTCAATAATATATGCAGTAAACTCAATAAACAAATAGAACTAGCACTCACGTTTAAAAGTGATCCTGACTTTAATAGAAGAGAAGCCACGTTACAACCCTCTGTTGAACGGTTTCAAACACAGATTAAAGATAGGAAACACAGACAGTTTGTTACTGAACTAACTGCATTTAGGGAAAAGAGAGCATTTGATTTCTTAAAAGAAAAATCTGAAGGTAGAGTTATTGAGGACTCGAGCACAGATATCGATTCCTCTGATACAGAAAAACTTACCAGGGCAAGAGTGCCTGATAGGGGTCGAAATAGACGCGGGTTTCACCCTAGATGAGGGACGAGATGGCAACGAAATGGCAGAGGATATTCCTCCTCCTCATCGGATACTGTTGCTGTTGCTGGGGGGGAAGGGACATCCACCGTTTTTTTAGAGAAAGGAGGGAAGGACCAAGTGGGTCCACCCTATCATCTGAGGGACAGAGATTATACACAGAGGGAGGAAAGGCGCAAAGAGATTAAAAATTTATTATTAATCTTACAAATCGGATTTTGACAGCTGGCTTGTCCTTTGTCCCCACTGTGAACTTTGACACATTTTCCTGGGTGAAAGACCTGAGCCTCTTCACACGGAAATTGAAGTGGCATAAGTTCTATAAAAATAATGATAGGGAGGAGTGCACCAAACTTGGTATACCAATGGAATGTCTTGAAGATACCAGGCTATTGCTATCGCTAAGCGAAGATATAGCCGAACAAGATGGACTGGGTCCCTTCACAGATTTACATCCTAAGAGTAGAAGAATGTCCCCCTTCCCCCCAAGAAAACTCTGCTATTGATATTTTTTCTAGGCTAGTAACACAAGAAATTGAAAGAATACACCCGCATAGGGACCAAGAATGTAATTTAACGTGGGGAGAAAGGGAGGCCCTGAAAGGTTTGCAAAGGGACAGTAATATGATTGTGAAACCCTCAGACAAAGGGGGGAACATTGTGATAATGGACCATCTTTTGTATAATGGGATGTGTGACTCCTTATTGAATGACACCAAATGCTATGGACGGTTACAGAGGGATCCCTCAGAGTTCATTTGCGCATTGGAGCGGATTTTGGTTGAGGCCTTTGAGAATAAATTGATTTCCTGTGAGGAACTTAAATTTATGACTCCAAAAAATCCACAAATACTGACATTCTATGCGCTCCCGAAGATTCATAAGGGAAGGAACCCACTAAAAAGAAGACCAATAGTGTTTGGGATAGACTCATTTTCACAGAATACCAGTATATATATAGATAAAATCCTCCGACCGTTTGTCTCGTCTTTACCCTCCTGCATTAGGGACACGACTGATCTATTGTTAAAAATTCAGGATGTTGCTATGGAGAATAGCACTTTGCTTGCCTCTATAGATGTCGAGGCCCTTTACAGCAGCATACCACATGAATGGGGGATATAGGCTGTACTCTCTTTCCTGGAGACTAGGGGTATCCAATTTAGGGCCCATAACTCGTTAATTGTATCCCTCCTCAGATTTGTTCTGACTCACAATTTTTTTTCTATTTAGGGATGTGTTCTACCACCAGCCCTTGTGCGCCCACCTTTGAAAATTTTGCTCCTGGGCTGGTGGGAGGACCGGCTGGTATTTACTGACGTGGAGGAACCCTGGACCACCCACATTATCTTCTGGGGAAGATACATTGATGATATCTTTATACTGTGGGATGGTCCAGAGGTGGCCTTCAGATCATTTGTCGACTCCTTAAACCAGAATCCTATAGGATTACAATTTACATGTGAGATCAGTGAGAGAGAGATTTCCTTTTTTGGATGTGAGAATTTCAAAGAGGAAGGAGATGTTATGTACTGAGACCTTTGGGAAACCAACGGCCACAAACAGCCTTTTACCTTGGGGAAGTTTCCATGCAGAACCGGTAAAGAAGGGCATTCCAAAGGGCCAGTACATACGCATCAGAAGAAATTGTACTGATACATCTACCTTTTTCTCACAATCAAGGGATCTTAAGAACAGATTTCTGAGGAGAGGATACCCGGATGAGACACTAAAAAGAGCTTTTAAGCATTCCATGGTCACGGATAGAGATCAGTTTTTGGGGCCCCAAATAAAGGATCAAGAAAAAAAGATAATAAGAGTGATTGGGACATATGATAATGCCCATGAGAGGATATTTGAAATCCTCAGAAGACATTGGGGCATTTTACGAACTGATAGGGACTTGATGGATCTACTACCATTGAGACCAGCTATCACCTTTAGAAGAGGGAAATCCATCAAGGACCATCTCGTACACAGCTTATACACTAAACCAAAAGCTCTAGGAACGTGGCTAGACAGGAGACCTCTCTGAATATTTAGATGCAGTGGATGCGTAGCATGCCCCTTCGTTGCAGCATCCAAGATATTTAAAAGTGTCTCGACGGGAAGGAACTATGAGATCAGAGTTTTTGTGAATTGCAGAACCTCTGGAGTGGTATACCTGATTACTTGCCAGTGTCCCCTCAATTATGTGGGGAAGACGAAAAGGGAGCTGAGGAGAAGAATTGGGGAACATCTAGGAGACATTAACCCCTTAAGGACACAGGGCATACAGCTTTTCCCTGATGTCCTGGTACTTAAGGATACATGGTGTACCTGTACGTCCTGTGTAGTTCCGATCACTGCCGCACGGCCGGCAGTGATCAGAACGGGGTGCCTGTTGAAATCATTCAGCAGGCACCCTGTGACAATGCCTAGGGGGCTCTGTGACCCCCCCCACCCCGCATTGCCGATCGATACAAACCGCAGGTCAATTCAGACCTGCGGTTTGTAGCGCTCATGCAAGTTTCTGATCCCTGCGGTCCGTGACCGCAGAGATCAGAAACCTAAAAGTGCCTGTATTTCAAAGTTAATTTCCCCCCCTCCCTGCAGCCCTCTGTTTTTGTGCCTGCAGGGAGGGTGCTGAACAGATCTGTGCTAAAGGCAGAGATCTGTTCAGACAAAGTGTAAGTGAAATACAGTACAGTACACTATATAGTGTACTGTACTGTATTATACAGACATCAGACCCACTGGATCTACAAGAACCAAGTGGGTCTGGGAAAAAAAAAATGTTAAAAAAGTGAAAAAAAGTAAAAAACAAAACACTTTTATCCCTGATTAAAAAAAAAAAATTCCCTACACATGTTATGTATCACTGCGTCCGTGACGACCTGATCTATAATGGTCATGTTACATTTCCCGCACGGTGAACGCCATAAAAAATAAAAACTATGATGAAATTGAAATTTTGCCCACCTTACTTCCCAAAAAAGGTAATAAAAGTGATCAAAAAAGTCATATGTACGCCAAAATAGTACCATTCGAACTGTCGCCTCATGAGCCCCTACATGAGACAATGGCCCCCAAAAAAAAAAATATGTCTCTCAGACTATGGAGACACTAAAACAAGTTTTTTTGGTTTCAAAAATGATATTATTGTGTAAAACCTTAATAAATAAAAAAAGGTATACATATTAGGTATTGCCGTGTCCGGAAGAACCTGCTCTATAAAAATATCACATGAGTTTTGTCACCTTACATCACAAAAAGTGTAATAGCAAGTGATCAAAAAGGTATGCGCACCCCAAAATCATACCATTAAAACAGTCATCTCATCCTGCAAAAAATGAGACCCTAACTAAGACAATCGCCCAAAAAATAAAAAACTATGACTCTCAGACTATGGAGACACTAAGATGATTTCTTTTGTTTCAAAAATATAATTATTTTGTAAAACTTAAATAAATTTAAAAAAGTAAACATATTAGGTATCCTTGCGTCCGTAACAACCTGCTCTATAAAAATAGCACATGATCTAATCTGTCAGATAAACATTGTAAATAATAAAAACTGTGCTAAAACAGGTATTTTTGGCAAATTTTCCATTTTAATCCATTTTTCCCGTAACAAAGCATAGGTTAACAGCCAAACAAAACTCAATATTTATTGCCCTGATTCTTTAGTTTACAGAAACACCCCATATGTGGTCCTAAACTGCCGTACGGGCACACGCAGAATCAGGGCAATAAATATAGAGTTTTGTTTTGCTGTTAACCCTTGCTTTGTTAGTGGAAAAAATGGATTAAAATGGAAAATTTGGCAAAAAATTGAAATTAAGAAATTTCATCTTTATTTCCCATCAACTCTTGGGGAACACCTAAAGGGTTAATGGTGTTTGTATAATCAGTTTTGAATACCTTGAGGGGTGTAGTTTCTAGAATGGGGTCACTTTTGGGTGGTATCTATTTTGTAAGACTCACAAAGTGACTTCAGACCTGAACTGGATCACTAAAAAGTGGGTTTTTAAAAATTTCTGAAAATTTTCAAGATTTGCATCTAAACTTCTAAGCCTTGTAACGTCCCCAAAAAATAAAATGGCATTCCCCAAATGATCCAAACATGAAGTAGACATATGGGGAATGTAAACTAATAACTATTTTTGGAGGTATTACCGTATTTTTCGCCATCTATGACTTACCGGCCTATAAGACGCACCTAGGTTTTTGAGGAGGAAAATAAGAAAAAATATATTTTTAACCAAAAGGTGTGCTTTTGGTGTGTTTGAACTAATGGCGGTCTGTGCATGACACTATTATGGGGGATCTGTGGATGATGCACTGTTATGGGGTGGGGGATTTGTGGATGGCACTGTTATGGGGGGGATCTGTGGAGGGCACTGTTATGGGGGGAGCTGTGGATGGCATTATGATGGGGGGGTCTGTGGATGGCATTATGATGGTGGGGGGGGATCTGTGGATGGCATTATGATGGTGGGGGGGATCTGTGGATAGCATTATGATGGTGGGGGGGATCTGTGGATGGCATTATGATGGGGGGGGGATCTGTGGATGGCACTGTTATGGGGTGGTGGATCTGTGGATGACACTGCTATATGTGTCATCCACAGATCCCCCCATAACAGTCCCATCCACAGATCCCCCCATCATAATGCCATCCACAGACCCCCCCCCCCATCATAATGCCATCCACAGATCCCGCCCCCACCATCATAATGCCATCCACAGATCCCCCCCCCCCCATCATTATCCCATTCACAGATTCCTAGGGAGGGACTGTAGTAGGCGGGGAGAGCTGCGGGGCCATACAGGAGCGTGACATGTAAGTACGGTACACAGGGGGAGCGCATCATTATTCAGTTTAGATCTGATGATTAACACTACATATAATACAGTACATACTGAGCTGCGGGGCCAGAGTACAGTGCCTGCACGGCCCTCCGCTCTCCCCGCCTACTACAGTCCCTCCTCCATCCTCACTAATACATCACAGACTGCCATGTAAATTACCAGCATTCGCCCCATAAGACGCAGGCGCACTTTTCCCCCACTTTTGGGGAAGGGGGGTGGGAAGTGCGTCTTATGGGGCGAAAAATACGGTACTATGTATTATTGAAGTGGAGAAATTGAAACTTGGAAATTTGCAAATTTTTCCAAAATTTTGGTAAATTTGGTATTTTTTTATAAATAAAAATGATTTTTTTTTACTCAATTTTCCCAGTGTTATGAAGTACAATATGTGACGAAAAAACTATCTCAGAATGGCCTGGATAAGTAAAAGCGTTTTAAAGTTATCACCACATAAAGTGAAACTGGTCAGATTTGCAAAAAATGGCCTGGTCCTTAACCCCTTAAGGACCGGGCTCATTTTCACCTTAAGGACCAGGCCATTTTTTGGAAATCTGACCATTGTCACTTTAAGTGCTAATAACTTTAAAACGCTTTGACTTATCCAGGCCGTTCTGAGATTGTTTTTTCGTCACATATTGTACTTCATGACACTGGTAAAATGAAGTCAAAAAAATTATTTTTTTTTGCACAAAAAAATACCTAATTTACCAAAAATTTGGAAAAATTTGCAAATTTCAAAGTTTCAGTTTCTCTACTTCTGTAATACATAGTAATACCCCAAAAAATTGTGATGACTTTACATTCCCCATATGTCTACTTCATGTTTGAATTGTTTTGGGAATGATATTTTATTTTTTGGGGATGTTATAAGGCTTAGAAGTTTAGAAGCAAATCTTGAAATTTTTCAGAAATTTACAAAAACTCAATTTTTAGGGACCAGTTCAGGTCTGAAGTCGATTTGCGAGGCTTACATAATAGAAACCACCCAAAAATGACCCCATCTAAGAAACTACACCCCTCAAGGTATTCAAAACTGATTTTGCATACATTATTAACCCTTTAGGTGTTGCACAAGAGTTATTGGCAAATGGGGAGGAAATTTGAGAATTTAATTTTTTTGTCAAATTTTTCATTTTAACACATTTTTTCCACTAACAAAGCAAGGGTTAACAGCCAAACAAGATTGTATCTTTATTGCCCTGACTCTGCCGTTTACAGAAACACCCCATATGTGGCCGTAAACTACTGTACGGGCACACAGTAGGGCGTAGAGTGAAAGGTGCGCCGTTTTGTTTTTGGAGGGCTGATTTTTATGGACTGGTTTTTTGACACCATGTCCCATTTGAAGCCCCCTGATGCACCCCTAGAGGAGAAACTCCCTAAAAGTGACCCCATCTAAGAAACTACACCCCTCAAGGTATTCAAAACTGATTTTACATACGTCGTTAACCCTTTAGGTGTTGCACAAGAGTTATTGGCAAATGGGGATGAAATTTGAGAATTTCATTTTTTTGCCTAATTTTCAATTTTAACCCATTTTTTCCACTAACAAAGCAAGGGTTAACAGCCAAACAAGACTGTATCTTAATTGCCCTGACTCTGCTGTTTACATAAACACCCCATATGTGGCCGTAAACTACTGTACGGCCACACAGCGGGGCGCAGAGTGAAAGGTGCGCCGTTTGGTTTTTGGAAGGCTGATTTTGCTGGACTGTTTTTTTGACACCATGTCCCATTTGAAGCCCCGCTGATGCACCCCTAGAGTAGAAACTCCATAAAAGTGACCCCATCTAAGAAACTACACCCTTCAAGGTATTCAAAACTGATTTTACAAACGTTGTTAACCCTTTAGGTGTTGCACAAGATTTAATGGAAAATAGAGACACAATTTCAAAATTTCAAATTTTTGGCAGATTTTCCATTTTAATATTTTTTTTCCAGTTACAAAGCAAGGGTTAACAGCCAAACAAAACTCATTATTTATGGCCCTGATTCTGTAGTTTACAGAAACACCCCATATGTGTTCGTAAACCGCTGTACGGGCACACGGCAGGGCGCAGAAGGAAAGGAATGCCATACGGTTTTTGGAAGGCAGGTTTTGCTGGACTGTTTTTTTGACACCATGTCCCATTTGAAGCCCCCCTGATGCACCCCTAGAGTGGAAACTCCAAAAAAGTGACTCCATTTTAGAAACTACGGGATAGGGTGGCAGTTTTGTTGGTACTAGTTTAGGGTACATATGATTTTTGGTTGCTCTATATTACACTTTTTGTGCAGCAAGGTAACAAGAAATAGCTTTTTTGGCACGTTTTTTTTTTTTGTTATTTACAACATTCATCTGACAGGTTAGATCATGTGGTAATTTTATAGAGCAGGTTGTCACGGACGCGGCGATACCTAATATGTATACCATTTTTTTTATTTATGTAAGTTTTATACAATAACTTCATTTTTAAAACCAAAAAAATGTTTTAGTGTCTCCATAGTCTAAGAGCCATAGTTTTTTCAGTTTTTGGGCGATTATCTTGAGTAGGGTCTCATTTTTTGCGGGATGAGATGACGGTTTGATTGGCACTATTTTGGGGTGCATATGACTTTTTGATCGCTTGCTATTACACTTTTTGTGACATAAGATGGCAAAAAATGGCTTTTTTTTACACTGTTTTTATTTTTATTTTTTTACGGTGGTCATCTGAGGGGTTAGGTCATGTGATATTTTTATAGAGCCGGTCGATACGGACGCGGCGATACCTAATATGTATACTTTTTTTTTTATTTATGTAAGTTTTACACAATGATTTCATTTTTGAAACAAAAAAAAATCATGTTTTAGTGTTTCCATAGTCTAAGAGCCATAGTTTTTTCAGCTTTTGGGCGATTATCTTGAGTAGGGTCTCATTTTTTGCGGGATGAGATGACGGTTTGATTGGTACTATTTTGGCGTACATGCGACTTTTTTGATCACTTTTATTACCTTTTTTGGGAAGTAAGGTGGGCAAAATTTCAATTTTCTCATAGTTTTTATTTTTTTATTTTTATGGCGTTCACCGTGCGGGGAAAGTAACATGACCATTTTATAGATCAGGTCGTTACGGACGCGGCGATACCTAATATGTGTAGTTTATTTTATTTTTTTAATTTTTATTCAGTGATAAATGTTATTTTTTTTTATCTTAACTTTTTTCACTTTTTTTTACATTTTTTTGACCCAGACCCGCTTGGTTCTTGAAGATCCAGTGGGTCTGATGTCTGTATAATACAGTACAGTACAATATATATTGTTCTGTACTGTATTTTACTTACACTGAACAGATCTATGCTTTCAGCATAGATCTGTTCAGCACCATGGACAGCAGGACGCCTGAGCAGGCGTCCTGTTGCCATGGGAACCCTCCCCGTCTGCTCAGAACTTCGCAGACGGGGAAGGGTAAGCACGGGGCTGAGGGGGGCTCTCTGGGGGCTCTCTCCCTCTCCATCGGGGGGCTGCAAAGGCACAGCAGCCCCCCGATGGAGAGGGAGGGAGCTCCCTGACCGACGACAGTTAACTTTTTCCATACAGCGGTCCGTACGGACCGCGGTATGGAAAGGGTTAAACGGCTGACATCTGCACAGATGTCAGCCGTTTATACCAGGGTGCCAGCAATGTGCTGGCACCCTGGTATACCCACTAGAAGCCAACGATCATTCATGGGGAGGCGGGCGGGGGATCGCGATCCCGCCTGCCGCACCGCCCGCCTCCCGCAACGCCCCCACCGCATGCGACACCCCCCCCCCGCACCACCCGCCGGCATCAAATCATGCAGGGGTGCAGGGGGGGGTGAAAAATATAGATTTTAGCCACTCTAAAGTTTCTGATCGCCGCGGTCAGGGACCGCGGGGATCAGAAACTGCAAAAAGCGCAGCAAACCGCAGGTCTGAATTGACCTGCGGTTTGCTGCGATCGCCGACACGGGGGGGTCACATGACCCCCCCTGGCGTTGTCACAGGATGCCGGCTGAAGGATTTCAGCCGAAATCCCGTTCCGTTTAACCCCTCGGGCGCCGGAATACAGATTTTAAGTCAGGACGTACCGGTACGTCCTGTGTCCTTAAGGACTCGGGAAATAGGGCGTACCGGTACGTCCTATGTCCTTAAGGGGTTAAGGTGAAATAAGGCTGTGTCCTTAAGGGGTTGAACATAGAAGAGATAAACCGGTGGCTAATCACGTTCATGAATTCCATGAGGGGAATCCAAACTCTTTGAGGTTCCAAATCATTGAGGTTACTCTCTTTCTCACCACGTAGGGGTGATTGGGACAGGAGGATACTACAAAAAGAATGCCAATGGATTTATAGACTTAAGACATCTAGCTCTGATGGCCTTAACGAACAAATATTGTTTGGATGTTTTTTATAAATAGAAAGCATCATAGGGTCACTACGTAATGTTCTCCTGAGTCCTATGGACTTTACTTTTTTTCTTCTCCATATAAAATCCCCTTACCTACCCTGGAATCCTTTTATGTCTCCGGTCCTTCTCCTCGCCCTCCTGGGCAACTGTCAAATATGGTCTTAATATACATTGAAGAATTGTCATTTGTATATATATTGGATCGGAATTGATCCAAGATGATTTATCTAATCCAGGATGGTGTTACTCAAATTTAAATGAGGTGTCCCCCATCTAGGATTATTCCTGTGGGCAACGTTAATAATATAGGTGTTTAGAGCCTTGCATATATTTATCATATATCCCTCTCATCGTTATGCCCCCTCCCCCCCCCCTTCTCTAACTCTTTCTCCCTTATATATATATCTACCTAGCCAGATATAACATGGATAAAGAAATAACTAATGATGAGCCCACATATTGCCCCAGTGTTTGAATATGGAGTGTGTATCTGCTCTAGTGATTTACTGGCTTTATCTATCTCAGTTATTCTGAGCAATGCATTGACACTTCCTGTCTATGGAACGCAGCATCGGGCTGTGGAGCGCATGGCGGTGATGCAATATCCGGTTTGTGGAGCGCATACGCGGCGTCACTTTCGGTCTGTGGAACGCATGTGCGACGTCACTTCCAGTCTGTGGAACGCATATGCGTCTCACAGAGGCGTTTTTCCCTATATCGTTGGGTTATAATAATAAAGAAACATGTGGAGCGAAAAGAGGATAAGTAGGTCCTACTTTATTATATAATACTGGAGTGACCCATATAAATTGATTCTGGCAATATATAAGTGGTAGAAGAGGGGGAGGACAATCCTGCTGGACTGGGGGTGGGAGGGGGGCGGACCCAGAGGGGAGGAAATGAGATTTAAGGCGCCAGTATGAAACTAAGAGTGAGACACCTGACATCCCAAAAGCCCACATCTTGGCTCAAGTCTCCCAGAGGGTTATGATTGAGGGACAGAAAGTGACAGTCTCCATCATGAAACTTAAGCTAAGTATATATGGTCCCCTGACGAATCGGTCTTAATACACATTGACTGGGGAAACGCTGCGTCGGGTTTAATGTTTTTTATTTTCATATCTTCCAAGATTTGTTTGGTCTTTGTATCTAGTGGTATACCTATTTGACATTCAGTATTACTCAGGAGATTTATATTATTTCTTGTTTAGCCGTTGTAATAGGGCTCTACAGGGATATAGAGACAAGGAACGAGGACAGGGAACCCCTACCACTAAGGGGTGTCCCTGGGCTGAGATCTAGCGAGGGATGTATAGGGAAAACTAGGTATCCTCATTAGTTCTATGTGCTCCCTATTTGTCGCCATTACAGATTGTTTATCAGCAAACATCCTCACTACGTCCGGTTACTAGCAATACAGGGAGTGCAGAATTATTAGGCAAGTTGTATTTTTGAGGATTAATTTTATTATTGAACAACAACCATGTTCTCAATGAACCCAAAAAACTCATTAATATCAAAGCTGAATATTTTTGGAAGTAGTTTTTAGTTTTTAGTTTTAGCTATTTTAGGGGGATATCTGTGTGTGCAGGTGACTATTACTGTGCATAATTATTAGGCAACTTAACAAAAAACAAATATATACACATTTCAATTATTTATTTTTACCAGTGAAACCAATATAACATCTCAACATTCACAAATATACATTTCTGACATTCAAAAACAAAAACAAATCAGTGACCAATATAGCCACCTTTCTTTGCAAGGACACTCAAAAGCCTGCCATCCATGGATTCTGTCAGTGTTTTGATCTGTTCACCATCAACATTGCGTGCAGCAGCAACCACAGCCTCCCAGACACTGTTCAGAGAGGTGTACTGTTTTCCCTCCTTGTAAATCTCACATTTGATGATGGACCACAGGTTCTCAATGGGGTTCAGATCAGGTGAACAAGGAGGCCATGTCATTAGATTTTCTTCTTTTATACCCTTTCTTGCCAGCCACGCTGTGGAGTACTTGGATGCGTGTGATGGAGCATTGTCCTGCATGAAAATCATGTTTTTCTTGAAGGATGCAGACTTCTTCCTGTACCACTGCTTGAAGAAGGTGTCTTCCAGAAACTGGCAGTACGACTGGGAGTTGAGCTTGACTCCATCCTCAACCCGAAAAGGCCCCACAAGCTCATCTTTGATGATACCAGCCCAAACCAGTACTCCACCTCCACCTTGCTGGCGTTTGAGTCGGACTAGAGCTCTCTGCCCTTTACCAATCCAGCCACGGGCCCATCCATCTGGCCCATCAAGACTCACTCTCATTTCATCAGTCCATAAAACCTTAGAAAAATCAGTCTTGAGATATTTCTTTGCCCAGTCTTGACGTTTCAGCTTGTGTGTCTTGTTCAGTGGTGGTCGTCTTTCAGCCTTTCTTACCTTGGCCATGTCTCTGAGTATTGCACACCTTGTGCTTTTGGGCACTCCAGTGATGTTGCAGCTCTGAAATATGGCCAAACTGGTGGCAAGTGGCATCTTGGCAGCTGCACGCTTGACTTTTCTCAGTTCATGGGCAGTTATTTTGCGCCTTGGTTTTTCCACACGCTTCTTGCGACCCTGTTGACTATTTTGAATGAAACCTCTTGATTGTTCGATGATCACGCTTCAGAAGCTTTGCAATTTTAAGAGTGCTGCATCCCTCTGCAAGATATCTCACTATTTTTGACTTTTCTGAGCCTGTCAAGTCCTTCTTTTGACCCATTTTGCCAAAGGAAAGGAAGTTGCCTAATAATTATGCACACCTAATATAGGGTGTTGATGTCATTAGACCACACCCCTTATCATTACAGAGATGCACATCACCTAATATGCTTAATTGGTAGTAGGCTTTCGAGCCTATACAGCTTGGAGTAAGACAACATGCATAAAGAGGATGATGTGGTCAAAATACTCATTTGCCTAATAATTCTGCACTCCCTGTACGTCCGTCTCTGCGGTGAGTCCCCTGCAAATTTATGGGCCTTATTCATCAAACCGTGAGTAATTCCAGAATAAATAACCCATTGTTCTGAAATAGGTATCCCATTCGTATCTGGTATCTTGACCCATGGGGTCTGAGCTTTATGTGAGCATACGTTTTAAAGATATTATTAAAAGTTATATTTTATTATATGGGAAGGTGTTCTAGCTTTATGTACTATTTATACTTCCACATTTTTGTCTATATACTGCCAAGGCGGTCTTGTGTTCTGACCACTACTATTGTGGCACACATTTCTATATTCCACTTCTTGGTAGATCTTTTAAACCTCCTATAGCTTATTAGTCAATTTCTTAAGAAACACATATTATGAGATCTTTATCTAATTTTGTACCTGTGTTTCACTTCCTCTATGATAAATACTTTTGGTCACAAAGAAATTTTTTGGCAATTCCGACCATGTTGATAAATCACGCACCTCCTACTAACCCTGTTGAATCAGAACAACAATCAGATTGTTGGTAATGCTGAATTTGCAGAGTAAAGCCTCATTAACTCGTCTTTCTTAATGCTTAAGGCTTCTTTCACACTACCGGTTTTTTTTTTCCGTTTTGCCTCCAAGATTTCTCCCGTACATCCCCCACACTCGCTACCCCAACATATTAGACTCTCACCTATAGTGAAATCCTTCAGAAGAAACCTAAAAACCCACCTCTTTAGACAAGCCTACAACCAGTGACCCTGCTGCCTCTATACCACCATGACCAACTTTACCGTCTCCTACTGTGTCCTTCTCCCATACCATGTAGATTGTAAGCCCTCACGGGCAGGGCCCTCTCTCCTTCTGTACCAGTTTGTAACTTGTCTTGTTTATGATTAGTGCAATTGTCTGTATTATGTATGTGCACATGTACAGCGCTATGGAATGAATGGCGCTTTAATAATAAATAATAATAATAATTAGTATTTGCCCCATAAGACGCAATTACATTTTTCCCCCACTTTGGGTGAAAAAAGTGTGTCTTATAGGGCGAAAAATATGGTAAGTATAAAGGGCAGATATGACTTCTTATATATTTTTTTTTAATTCACTTTGGATTTTGGCATCCAAAACTGCATCATACCTTTAAAGTGTGACAAGAGAAGGGTTTCGAGGGCGATGAGGAGAATGCAAATTTATTTAAAAAAAATTGTCCACTTCACTGAGGAAAATGAAATATTAGATGAAATGCAGAGTGTCAAAGTAAACGCTTCATTAAATGTAGCTTGTCTGAACCAGTGCAGCAACGTCTTAAAAAGATTAAAATAGACATATCGCTGGGGCCATCTGACATACATCCCCATATCTAAAGAAAATGAAACAGGTTTTCTGAAATGGTAATTCATGACATCTTCAGGAAAGGTCATCAGTATCTGATCAGTGGATGTCCGACACCCGGGACCCCCATCGATCAGCTGTTTGAGAAGGCTGCGGCGCTCGCAGTAGCACCATGACCACATGACCTGCCAAGTGAGGGCACGTTCATCGGTCATGTGGCCTAGGCACAGAGATGGCCATGCCGCTCACAGGAGCACCAGTGCCTTCTCAAACAGCAGATCGTGGGGGTCCAGGGTGTCGGATCCCACCAATCAGATACTGATCTCAGAAAAATATCTCGGAAAACCTTTTTAAGTAATGTAATAAACAGACACTTATGTCTTATATTTATGGACTCTTTAATGATAGAGTCTGTTCCACAGGATTGGCACTTAGCAAATGTGGTGCCAATATGCAGATAGGGGTCAAAAACTGAGTCTGGAAACTATAGGCCAGTAAGTCTCTCCTGTTGTGGATAAACTGTTTGAAGGTTTTCAAAGAGATGCTATGTTGGAGCATCCAATTGAAAATAGGTGTATAATATTGTATCAGCACACACTTATGAGGTATCAGTCCTGTCAAACTAATCTAGTCAGTTCTTATGAGGGGTAAGTTCTAGACTGGACCAGGTTGAGTCATTGGATTCCATACTGTACAGTATATCAGTATATACTGTGTGTGAGAAATATCTCTGTAAAATGACAACTTTGTATAAAAAAAATTGGAAAAGTTGTCTTTTACAGAGATATTTATCTCACCCAGCATGGGTATATATAAAAATACACCTCAAAACACATTGCCCTACTTCTTCTGAGTACGGCGATACCACATGTGACACTTTTTTGCAGCCTAGGTGCGCAAAGGGGCCCAAATTCCAATGAGAATCTTTACGATTTCACAGGGCATTTTTTTACGCATTTAGATTCCAAACTACTTCTCGCGCTTTAGGGCCCCTAAAATGCAAGGGCAGTATAAATACCCCACAAGTGACCCCATTTTAGAAAGAAGACACCCCAAGGTATTCCGTGAGGGGTATGGTGAGTTCATGTAAAATTTTATTTTTTGTCACAAGTTAGTGGAATATGAGACTTTGTAAGAAAAAAAACAAAAAAAAAACATTTTCCGCTAACTTGTGACAAAAATAAAAACTTCCATGAACTCACTATGCCCATCAGCGAATACATTAGGGTGTCTACTTTCCAAAATGGGGTCATTTGTGGGGTGTTTCTACTGTCTGGGCATTGTAGAACATCAGGAAACATGACAGGTGCTCAGAAAGTCAAAGTGCGTAAATTCACATTTTTGCATCATAGTTTGTAAACGCTATAACTTTTACCCAAACCAATAAATATACACTTATTGCATTTTCTTTTATCAAAGACATGTAGAACAATAAATTTAGAGAAAAATTTATATAGAAATGTAGTTATATTTGAAAAATTTTACAACAAAAAGTGAAAAATGACATTTTTTGGCAAAAATTTTGGTCAATTTCGATTAATATCAAAAAAATTAAAAATGTCAGCAGCAATGAAATACCACCAAATGAAAGCTCTATTAGTGAGAAGAAAAGGAGGTAAAATTCATTTAGGTGGTAAGTTGTATGACCGAGCAATAAACCGTGAAAGTAGTGGAGTGCAGAATTGTAAAAAGCGGTCTGGTCATTAAGGGGGTTTAAAGAGGACCTTTCACTTGTAAAAACTATGTGAACTAAGTATGCTGCCTTGTAGAGCAGCGCCCGGGGGATCTCCCTGCACTTACTATTATCCCCGGGCGCCGCTCCGTTCTCCCATTATGCCCTCCGGTACCTTTGCTCCTTAAGTTATAGTAGGCGGGTCTTCCCTTGTCCTGTGGGTATCACCTTCTCCTAGGCTGCAGCGCTGGCCAATCGCAGCGCACAGCTCACAGCCTGGGAGAAAAAAACCTCCCAGGCTGTGAGCTGTGCGCTGCGATTGGCCAGTGCTGCAGCCTAGGAGAAGGAGATGCCCACAGGACAAGGGAAGACCCGCCTACTATAACTAAAGGAGCAAAGGTACTGGAGGGCATAAGGGGAGAACGGAGCGGCGCCGGGGATAATAGTAAGTGCAGTGAGATCCCCGGGCGCCGCTCTACATGGCAGCATACTTAGTTCACATAGTTTTTACAAGTGAAAGGTCCTCTTTAAGCTAGGGGAGCTGAGGTGGTTAAGCTGACAGCAGACGGCACTGTGTTAAGAATCACTGTTTATTCCAGTGTATGTACTGTATGGTGATGATGTAGATGTTATCTCAATCTAGATGATGATATTACATTTAAAGGTTTATCTGATATAATTTTAAGGTCTATATTAAAAGTTATATTTTAGGGGTTTTGTGTTCGTTCAGTGATAGTTTATAATTTTCCCCTATTGTGCTTCAATACCATATTCTCTGTGAGGTCTACATTTAAAGGTTGCTGTTTTGTCCCAAGTAAAGTAAACCAGTTTGTGTTCTACCACAAGGTCTGAGTGCTGTTCTTAAAAGCTGCAAACACTGCAACAGGTTATGGTCCCAGGACACACACAAGAAAACAGAACAGCACAGCTTGATGAGTGGACATACACCAGGAATCTTCTAGAAGTCTCATCCTCAGAATATAAGGAAGAGACACTCTGTACATATAAAGGGAAATATGGCTGGCAGCTCAGAACTGAAACTTACAGTAGCCAACCTTAACAGTGGAAATTTAGAGTGGAAATATTACTTTCCAGAGATAACTTATGGGAGGTTATAGTACAGAGAGACCAGAGATCAATTGTCAGGAATCGGGCAAGAAAAACAGGCAAGGGCCACAATAAGCTTATTAGTGGAGGATGACCAACCGATCCACATCAGACATGAGAGCACTGCAAAGGGCATGTGGAATGCACTACAGAAATTGCATGAAAGATCCAGTCTGAATAGTAAGCTATTTCTGCTGAGGAAACTGTACAAAATGAGGTATAACAAAGAAAATGCAGGAGCATATAAATGCAATGCTGGAGGTGGTAACACAACTAAGGTCAGTCGGTGAGGATATTAAAGACAGTCTTATTGTAGCCACGCTGCTTTGCAGTTTTCCTGATTCATATAGTTTACTGATCAACATGCTTGAGACACGACCTGAGACAGATCTGACACTAGAATTTGTGAAAAACAGGGTAATAGATAAATATAAACAAAGAAAGCAAGTCATGCAGGACCCCACAGTACATGACTTTGGAATAGCTATTAAAGGGGTTTTGTCACTTCAGCAAGTGGCATTTATCATGTAAAGAAAGTTATTACAAGGCACTTACTAATGTATTGTTATTATCCATATTGCTTCCTTTACTGGCTGGATTCATTTTTCTATCACATTATACACTGCTAGTTTCCATGGTTACAACCACCCTGCAGTCCATCAGTGGTGCTCGTGCTTGTACACAGGGCTGGGACAAGGCCATTTGGTGCCCAGGGCGAAGATGGCAAACTGCGCCCCCCCCCCCCCCCCTTTTTAAGAAAAAAATTAGTTTGTTATTTGTATTACATTATTTTCTTACTTTTTACAGTCTGTGTGTGAGTAGCAGCTAGTGAAGGCAGGCTCCTCGTGGCTTGTTCTTCACGCGCCGACACAGCTCCCTGTAGGCTGCGCGAGTCCTCCCTCTCTCACCTCACACCTCGCCTCCGGCGTGAGCCGCGTGACGTCACACGGCGCACGCCGGTGGTATCAACCAAATGAATCCTCCATGGGGGGGGGGGGGGGGGGGCGAGGAAACGCAGAGGAGGAAAGGGAGCCCGAGCCAGGAGCGCAGTCGGCACAAAATTCATAGGGGGAGAGAAGGAGCAGCGCTGACATGGCTGGTGTGGACGGTGTAGGCGGGTGCAGGAGCGCACTCAGCACAGCAAGCACAGCAAGTACAGCAAGTGGCGCTTGGCTAATGTGGTACAGTGAAGCTGTACACTGCTGGCACTTCACCTGCGCCCAGGGCCGCTGATAGAAATCATGGGGCCCCGTACAGCATACATGACGGGGCCCCCTTCAGCTCCACCCCCTGATCCCTCCTTCAGCCACACCCCTGGCCCCGCCCTTGGCCCCTCCCCAGACGCCGCCTTGAAACAACATGCAGATTTGTCTACAAGTGATATTTATGGCGCTGGGGGGTCGTCTGTGAATGGCGCTGTTATGGAGGGGATCTGTGAATGGCACTGTTATGGAGGGGATCTGTGAATGGCACTTTTTATGGAGGGGATCTGTGGATGGCACTGTTATGGAGGGGATCTGTGGATGGCACTGTTATGGAGGGGATCTGTGGATGGCACTGTTATGGAGGGGATCTGTGGATGGCACTGTTATGGAGGGGATCTGTGGATGGCACTGTTATGGAGGGGATCTGTGGATGGCACTGTTATGGAGGGGATCTGTGGATGGCACTGTTATGGAGAGGATCTGTGGATCTGGCACTGTTATGGAGGGGATCTGTGGATGGCACTGTTATGGGGGGATCTGTGGATGGCACTGTTATAGAGGGGGATCTGTGGATGACACATACCGACCTTACATTCAGCTCCTGCCTCCTCCCTCCACCCTCCAGTAACAAGTGCGGGCGGCAGCGCTCACTCACTGACGTCACGCGCCTGCGCCGCCTAGTGGGAGGAGAAGCGTGTGACGTCAGTGAGTGAGCGCCGCCCCCACACTGCCTGCTGTTACTGGAGATCGCCACTACGATATCAGCACATCAGCCTGATCCACCCCCTTTGATCTGCCGTTTCCAACTTGCGCTACCCCCGGAGCACCAGCCTGAGCGCTCGTTCGGCACAACAACACTGCAGCAGGAGGATCTCCCCGGCCTCCAGCGCACCAGCCGATTACAGCGCCGCCCAGAGAGGCTTCCCCCGTGACGTCACTGACTCAGTCCCCGCCCCTTTAACCTTTAGAAGCGCGCAGCAAAAAAATTAAAATGGCTCGGGAGTCGGCAGCCCGGACCCCCCTGCCACCCGGGCCCGGTACAACTGGGCCAGCTGTACTGGCCTATCAGCGGCCCTGCCTGCGCCCCCCTCCTGTCCGCAAATGGTAGCGCCCAGGGCACCCGCTCCTTCGGCCCCTGCCTTGTACCGGCCCTGCTTGTACAGTCACTATAGGAAAAAAATGCTGACCTCTTTGGTGACCGGGACCGTGGGAGCTCACATAGGCTGGTACTTTTTTTATAGTATGCAAGCACAGCCACCACTGAAGGATTGCAGGGTGGTCATAACCATGGAAACAGTGTATAATGTGATGGAAAAATTGAGTCCAGCCAGCAAAGGAGGCAATATGGATAGTAAAAATACATTAGTAACTGCCTTGTATTAACTTTCTCTACATGATAAATGCTATTTGCTGAAGTGACAAAACCCCTTTGAAGCTACAGAGACAAGATATTACAAAAAGGAAAAAAGAACATGTTTCAGATTTAAACAGGGACACCTAAAGAAACAGTACAATAAACTGTACAATATGAAAAGCAGGACAGCTAAAGCTACATCTGAAAGGGACCAAACAAAAGGTCAAAACCACTATCTTTGATCCATATACAGATAATTGGATTGGCACATTTAAAGTAACAACCAGTGAGATTCTGCAAGGCTGGTGCATTGACTCTGGAGCAACCAGTCACATGATGGTGATAGAAACTTCTTCACAGAACTTGACTTGACCGCCTAACGCAGGATCGCGTTCCGGAGGCGGCAGCTCCAGGCAGAGTCACGCATATACGCGTCATCTCGCGAGACGCGAGATTTCCTGTGAACGCGCGCACACAGGCAGGTAAGCGAGTGGATCTACAGCCTGCCAGCGACGATCGTTCAGGCTGGCTGTAGATGCGATTTTTTTTTAACCCCTAACAGGTATATTAGACGCTGTTTTGATAACAGAGTCTAATATACCTGCTACTTGGTCCTCTGGTGGTCCCCTTTGCTTGGATCGACCACCAGAGGACACAGGCAGCTCTGTAATAAGTACACCAAGCACCACACTACACTACACCCTTCCTGTCACTTATTAACCCCTGATCACCCCATATAGACTCCCTGATCACCCCCCTGTCATTGATCACCCCCCTGTCATTGATCACCCCCCTGTCATTGATCACCCCCCTGTAAGGCTCCATTCAGATGTCCGTATGTGTTTTACGGATCCACGGATACATGGATCGGATCCGCAAAACACATACGGACGTCTGAATGGAGCCTTACAGGGGGGTGATCAATGACAGGGGGGTGATCACCCCATATAGACTCCCTGATCACCCCCCTGTCATTGATCACCCCCCTGTCATTGATCACCCCCCTGTAAGGCTCCATTCCGACATTTTTATGGCACAAGTTAGTGGAAATTGATTTTTAGTTTTTTTGTTTTTTGTTACAAAGTCTCATATTCCACTAACTTGTGACAAAAAATAAAATCTCACATGAACACCCCATACCCCTCACGGAATCCAAATGCGTAAAATTTTTTAGACATTTATATTCCAGACTTCTTCTCACGCTTTAGGGCCCCTAAAATGCCAGGGCAGTATAAATACCCCACATGTGACCCCATTTCAGAAAGAAGACACCCCAAGGTATTCCGTGAGGGGCATATTGAGTCCATGAAAGATTGAAATTTTTGTCCCAAGTTAGCGGAAAGGGAGACTTTGTGAGAAAAAAAAACAAAAAATCAATTTTCGCTAACTTGTGGCAAAATTTTTTCGCTAACTTGTGGCAAAAAATACTGCCACAAATTTTTGTGGCAGTATAACTACCCCACAAGTGACCCCATTTTGGAAAGAAGACACCCCAAGGTATTTTGTGATGGGCATAGTGATTTCATGGAAGTTTTTATTTTTTGTCACAAGTTAGTGGAATATGAGACTTCTTAAGGAAAAAAAAAATCCTCATTTTCCGCTAACTTGTGACAAAAAATAAAAAGTTCTATGAACTCACTATGCCCATCAGCGAATACCTTAGGGTGTCTACTTTCCGAAATGGGGTTATTTGTGAGGTTTTTCTACTGTCTGGGCATTGTAGAACCTCAGGAATCATGACAGGTGCTCAGAAAGTCAGAGCTGCTTCAAAAAGCGGAAATTCACATTTTTGTACCATAGTTTGTAAACGCTATAACTTTTACCCAAACCATTTTTTTTTACCCAAACATTTTTTTTTTATCAAAGACATGTAGAACAATAAATTTAGATAAAAATTTATATATATATGTCGTTTTTTTAAAATAAATTTTACAACTGAAATTGAAAAATGTAATTTTTTTGCAAAAATTTCGTTAAATTTTGATTAATAACAAAAAAAGTAAAAATGTCAGCAACAATGAAATACCACCAAATGAAAGCTCTATTAGTGAGAAGAAAAGGAGATACAATTCATTTGGGTGGTAAGTTGTATGACCGAGCAATAAACGGTGAAAGTAGTGTAGTGCAGAAGTGTAAAAAGTGGTCTGGTCATTAAGGGTGTTTAAGCTAGGGGAGCTGAGGTGGTTAAATAACAAGGAGTCAATCTATCTGGCAAATGGAAGCAGCATAAATTCAGAAGAACCCTAACATGGGATGTTAGTGTGCCCCAGACAAAACGGACATAATATGGTTGTACCAGTGAAAGACGTGCTGTATGTTCCTAGTCTAGAAGGAGACTGTAAGGCTATTTTCACATCTGCGCTTTTCCTTTCAGCTATTGAGATCCGTCATAGGACCTCAATAGCAGGGGAAAACACCTCAGTTTTGTCGCCATTCATTGTCAATGGGGACAAAACTGAACTGAGCAAAACAGAATGCATCAGAATGCATTCCATTCCATCTGGTTGCGTCCCCATCGCGGAGAGAATAACGCTGCAAGCAGCATTTTTCATGACTCACAATGTAAGTCAATGGGGACGGATCCGTTTTCTCGGACACAATAGAAAACGGCAACCGAATCTTGCTTCAATTGTGTACTTTTATTATATCACCATGTTATACATATTTTAAATAACACGCGTTCTGGATATTAGCCTTTCTCTCCCATGATTGAGAAAGGCTAATAGCCGGAACACGTGTTATTTGAAATATGTATAACATGGTGATATAATAAAAGAACATGATTGAAGCAAGATTCGGTTGCCGAGATTTCTTCATATATTCCACGTGGAGTTTGCTCCTTCCCGCTGTTAGTTTGATCGAGTGTCGGCTGGATTTTCTTGGACAATAGAAAACTGATCCATCCCCCATTGACTTTCAATGGTGTTCATGACGGATCCATCTTGGCTATTTTAAAGATAATACAGCCGCATCCGTTCATAACGGATGCAGACGGTTGTATTATCATGACGGAAGCGTTTTTGCTGATCCATGATGGATCCAGCAAAACCGCTGGTGTGAAAGTAGCCTTATCTGTGAAACGTTTGACAGCTAAAGGACTCACTGGGAAATTCAACAATTGCATTATCCTACAGGAAAAGCAGGTGATAGCCAGTGTTAAGAGAGATGAACATTTATATCATCTCAACACTGAAAGAACAGGCGATATTTAAACAGCATAAAGGAACTACATAAATTAATCCTAACAAAGGATCTTAAAGTGTCCACTTGTCCAGGAACTATTAGATGTGAATGCTGCATTAAATCCAAAGCTGTAAGGGCGACACTTCCTAAAGAAAGACAGGAAGAAAGAGCCTGACAACCAATTGACCTAATACACAGTGATGTTTGCGGTCCTATGAAAGTGCCTACACCCAGGGGCAACAGGTATATAGTGACCTTCATAGTTGACTTCTCCAGATACAGTCACTTACCTAATGAAGAGAAAAGATTAAGTTCTTGATAAATTACAAGTTAAAGTTTCAGAGGACTCCTCCTATTCTGCAAAGTGACAACGGAGGTGAATTAACAGGACACAAACTAGAAGAATATTTAAGGCAACATGGGATAGAGCACCGCAGACAGTCCCATATACAGCAGAACAAAATAGGGTAGCTCAAATGAAAAACAGAACTCACTGAAATGATCAGGTGCATGCTGACAGATTCTGAATTACCTTAGAAATATTGGGGTGAAGCCGCAATGACAGCTACTTATTTACAAAACACACTCTTCTCCAGAATGGCAGAGAAAGCTCCAACATGAACAATGGAATGGTGAGAAGCCAAGTGTAAAATATTTATGAATGTTTGTATGCAGAACATTTGTGTATATTCCAGAAGAAAAAAAAGCACCAAACTTCCAAACAGAGCAGTAGAAGGAATATTTGTCATATACAGTATACATATAGTAATGTAAAGGGTACAGAATCCTAAACCCCAAAACAGACACTATTATCATTAGCAACAGTGTGATTTTCATTGAGGCTCTGAAAGATGGTGTGATGACATCACTCAAATCAAGAGCAGAACACAATACTGAAAGTGACACCAGGCTACCTGTGAGTCTCCTGAACAAATGGCTGAAGTTAAAGGGGTTGTCCAAGTTATATTTTTGTTCTTTGTATGTTTCTAACTAGGCAAATGAAAGGACTTTACTTTATCTCCAGTTGCTAGTTACTCAGATTTCACTGTGTGTATCAGCAGTGTCAGTGTACAGCTAGGACTTGTAGTCCTACACATACAACATGCTGCTGAGTCTCCCAGCAGGCAGACATCTCAGGGCAGCACTTGTATTCACTCCCTTTGCAGAGCAGAGGGAGGGACAGAGATTGTTGTTATTACAGGTAAACAAAGAAGAGAACCAGGGAAATTAGGAAATATATATTTTTTTACCTAAAACTTGCTTAGCTCAATTAAATATTGCTGCCCATCAGATTTACAGTGCTATATATTTTTTTTTCATAACTTGGACAACCCCTTTAATGCAAACCCAAGCCCCGCCAATGAGCAGATAAAACCAAACCCAGATACATAGCCACAACATTCAACAAGAGAAAACAAAGGTAAACCACCTGTGTATCTCTCATACAAGGTGAGCTCAGTCTGTGTATATGAACCTACATCTTGGGAACACATTTCCCAACTTGCAGAAGAGGAAGCCAACAAATGGATAAAGACAGAACTGCCACCTGGAAAAGAAGCCATAGGCTGTAAATGGACTTTCCAAAGTTAAGCACAGTAGTACGATACAAAGCAGCTGTTAAATTATCCAGCTTTTCTGAAAGTGGATATTATAAAGGACTTTATGTTTCCATTTCTCTGTGTGCACAATAGAAAATGGCGACAGCTTACAGCTGAAAAACAAGAATTAAGCTAAAAGACAATGTTAGCATCTGTGTGAGATAAGATAAGCGTGTGTGCGTGCTAATAACCCAATATGCATTCCTTGCTAAAAACACAGTCTTAGCTTAACCCGATAGTCAAACAAAACAATGGCTGATCTTCGGTAGACCAGCTACAGAAAACACTGTGGAGCCTCATTTCAGAGTCTCGACACAGCAATCCAAAGTGCAAAGCTCCCTGGGAAACAGTAATATGCAAAATAATTGTGGAGCCCCAGTTATGGGTCTTCAACACATTGAAAGCCAGATATCCCTCAAAGGAAGGAAAACCGAGCAATGGGTGTCGAGACTCTTAAATGAGGCTCCACAGTGTTTTCTGTAGCTGGTCTCCCTAAGATCAGCCATTGATTTGTTTGAGTAGTCTCCAAGGCATTGCTCCCGGTTAGCCAGAATCCTACTCCACACTGATGAGGGGCAACACCCTGAAACAGTCTGTCTGTGGATGGATAACTGGCTTATGTCTTCCCCGTCACATCCTTAAAGCTTGTAAAAGAGCGGGATCTTGACTTAGGGGCCACTTAATATGGTGGATTTGGTGATCTCCGTAATGGGGACACCCCTTTGCTCGGTTTTCCTTCCTTTGAGGGATATCTGGATTTCAATATGTTGAAGACCCATAACTGGGGCTCCACAATTATTTTGCACCTTAACCCGATAGTGGAATATTAAAAATGCCATAGAATATTAACCAATCAAAAGATGGATTCAGTTCTAACCAATTGGAAGAACTATATGTGTACCAATCAGAAGCCATTATTGAAAAATCTGTAAACCAATCATGTTTTACTTTGAGAGGTTACACCCTTTGAACTGTGTATAAATAAAGGGCCCAGGACACTCCCTTTTTGGGATACTGGCAGAGTTTTGAACTATGCGCTGACCTCTCATTTTCCTCCGTCGACGTCATTCACCTGAATACATGGCAACGATCATCACGTGACTGACCATTGGTCTGCCACAACATTTTCTGGTGGTGAATTGCGGGCACCACAAAAACCCTCCTAGCTGCATACCCCGATACAGAGACCAGGACCCAGGAAGACCGCAGTAAGTAACCCATTGTGTTACTGCCTGCGCTCTGTTCACTGTTCTGCAGTGTGGTGTGTGAACATGGTGCCTCTACCGTGTTCTGGTGAATGTTTGTTTATTTCCCCTATATGTGCAAAACTCTCTAGGCGTATGAATGCACGAATCTGTGGGTGGCTGAGATAAGCTGAATCTAGGAAGGGTCTGACCCTGCCTCCCCTGAGCCAAGCTAAAATTCCAGATCCCACTGACTGGCTTCTCCGATCTGTGTCTCTGGAGGCCTCTGGTTCTGGTGGAGAAACAGGTTGACAGACTTATCTTAGAGTAGGCTGTGAGAAGTGGCAGTGTATAAAGCTGTCCAGAAAGATTGGATAGGGGCCCTGCAGTTCCTTGTTGGTACCTGAAAAAGGCGCCAGAGGTCAGGGGTTGTTCCAATGTTATGTCATGTTATGTGATTTCACATGTACTGAGTGCCTGCTGACATTGTGTGAGGAAGAATTACTGCGTTGTTGTCAACTCCTATGCTGTATAGTGTATACATGCGTGGGTATTATGATAGCAGTTTGGATTGGGTGGTTGCAGTTATAATAATTTGGATAGCAGTGTTTGTCTGCTTCCTGTGCCATAGAAAGAACGTAAAGGGGTTTCCAGCGCGTAACCCCAGAGAGGACGTGTGAGTTACTCTGTGTGTGGGCAAGACTATACTGTAGTGTTGCCAACCAGTCTATAGTGCTGCCTCTGAAGTGTGCCCACAGCACCACTGGTAGTTGAAGAAAGTGGTGCCGCCTCAGAAGTGTGCCCATGGCACCACTGATAGTGCTGCCTCGGAAGTGTGTCCACAGCACTGTTGTAATTCACCAGGTGTGTAAGTACCTGGATAGTGAATTACAAGGAGCCACCCACGGGATGGGGGCTACACAGAGTAAGCGTTACTCTGAGAAGTGAGCAAAGAAATGGGTCTCTGCAATTGATATTGTAGCATGCGCAAAGGGCACTGAAGCAACCAAAGACTGCAGACAAATGTTAAAGAAACTGGGAGCACATGTGAATGGAACATTGGATGAATCAGTATGGCAGAGATTTCTAACTAATTTTAAGGGGTGGTTGGAGAACCATAACAAATATGACCAGGCCACAATGTGGTATGATGTAGCCCAGGGAATGACTATGACTGCCCATAAGGCAAAAGACACTGTCAAAGGTACCGTGTATGAAATATGGGATGTGATTAAATTGCCAACAAAATAATTAATCATCCCTCATGAATTACAGTCTATTATCCCCCATATCCCACAAAAATCTCTCTCTCCAACAACACCACCTCCATATAATGGCCCGGAGGGGTGGACTTGTCCTAAGTGTGGACAAAAAAAAACTGACTCAAAGAGAGAGATGCTCAGCCTGTGGGGGGCCCAAGCCACACTCCTGTGTGGGCTTGCACCCACTGGTCAATAAGACCCTCCCCACAGTCAGAGCTGGGCAAGTGGAAACGCATGATTATAATGTTTATTGGCCATAGACCCCTAGTGAGTTGCTGGCTATGTGTAAAAAGTAACACTTTGCAAATTGGAAACTGGCCTGGGTTTGACCTTTGTGTGTCTTTAATTATTTTTAATTCCTTATTTTTATTACCACATTGTTGTGGTATTTTATCTAGGATATATGTATTTATTATTTGTTTGTTTATTGGGATACTTACCTAGCTGGGTTGGAACCACTAATCTTATCAATTCTTGATTGGTATTGTTAAGGTGGGGAGCGGGGGAAACCCCACACCGTACAATGTAAGGGATAAATGATAACTGCTAGGCCAAAAAGCCAGGAAAAGGGAAGCAGGTTACCTCCTATAGCGTCCCTAATCCTCTCCCGAACTCCTCACTGTATGAGCAGACCCCGATGGTAGGACCCCGGAAACCTGGGACCCTGAGTCGCCCTGATAATCCCTCAGATAGGAGCAGGGGGGAGACGTCCTGTTCATCCAAGAAACGGAAGAACAAGAGTCTCTAAAGAACTAATAGCAGGGAAAAGGATGTGCATGTGCAAGCCGACAACAACACGTTGCCACTGGCAACCAGTCTGCACGGCAACCGCGTAACGGTCAAACAACAATATGACCGTGACAGGTATTCACTGCTTATTTATTTTAACCTTATGTGATAATCATGACACTATATATTGCATTGGTACGATTGACATTCTATTTTTATTTACTTTGATATGTCACATATATTTTTGTTTCACCTTGTTGCATGTCACTTTTTTGTTTTTCACAAGTCACCTTGCACGTGTGGGCACTAGCACTTTGCACTTTGTCAATTTCACTGTCATCTATTTATCCAATTGTTTTTTACTAATATCATGTTGATGATATTAGATTATATATTTTCCTTATAAATTTATGGTTTGTAATTATAAGTAATAGGCCTGCTGCCCCCTGGCAATACAGATAGGTCCCTGGCACATTGGGACAGGTTGCGAGCTTCATTCTATATATTGTAGACTCTCTTGCCCATTTCCAACATGGTGGTATGTGTACTTCCTGTTACCGGGATGTGGCTTATTGTGAGATTGTTTTCATGTGATATGGGGAGGAGATTTGTGTATATTTAAACCCATCTGGGGTGCGTATGCGACATGCCCCCTGAAGAAAAGAAGAGCGAAACGTACGTCGGGGAAGCGGAGGTGGCACACCAGCATTGCGGTCTGTTTTTATCTTGTTGCTTTAATCCTATTTGGTTGTTTCCTGGTGTATTGTGGATCTGCTATTCCAATCATGCTGCACATGCCAGGGATTTATGTACTTATTTATATGTCTGCCTAAACTTGTGTACGGAGGAGGGTGGGTTCCTATTTGTTTGTAGGCCCCAACCCTGCTATAATCAATGACATGTGCAGCTGTGATGACGTTCTTATGAATAGAAAGACAAATAGTTAAGGCTGCATGCAGCCTGTAATTGTGGGAGGGGCCAGGTCCCCTTACTTAAACCCCCTCGTACAACTCACCATCACCGCGCCCGCCGACCCGCACTTCCTGTGACTCACGTCACTTCCGGTAAGCACGCGCCCCAGGTAAGTATCACCGCACGCCTCCCGCCGTGGGCTCCGGTCTGTCGCGAGAGGTAGGACGCATGCGCGGCCGCCTCTGGATCTAGCTCACGGCTGCACGCTGGCCGCCTGGGGGGGGGGGGGCGCACAGAGGGGAGCTCAATCCCTGCCTCCTCCCCCCGCCGCGGCCGGGCTGCCCACCCGCTGCCCGCCTCCCACACTCCGGACAGGGCTGTCTCGGCTGGCGGCTGCCATGCCCCCGGTGTGAGGGCTGAGACATGCGTGCACAGTGTGCTCCCACTCCGGTGGGGCTGCTGTCTGCTCATCCGGGGTGCTTAGGCAGCCGCCACCCGCGCTGTCCCGCGGCCACACCATATTTGCACAAGTTGCCACCGGCAGGTGTATTACTCCCCCACTAGTTAGCTGGTTCAAGCTTCCTCCAATTCAATTGCTTCTGCAGTCGTGGATCTCATGGTGGCCAGCCTGCAGTTGCAGGCAGGCCAGGTCCCGCTCCAGGCCCGGGCTGGGCCGGCAGGGATGGCTCTCTGGTCATGACCACCATCTGGGTGGTCTGACCCCTGGCACGCGTTAATTGCCCATCACAGGTGGCCAGATGGGCAATTTACGGGCCACACCCCCTCCACGTCCCACATTGCCCCATCCAGGTCGCCGTGCCTGGCCCGGCGTGTCCACCCCCAGGCCCCGCTCCTGCCAGGCTGGCATGCGCCACGGTCTCCGCCACACACATTCGGGTCAGCTCCGTGGCGCTCCGGGCCCTTTCACGCCCCGGCCTACCCACGGCCTTCCAGCAGGGCCCTTGGGGGCTCCGGCCTTGTTGCTCCCTATGTTCACGTGTGTGTTCCTTTCCCAGGTGCCAGTAGCGTTCGTGGTCCCCGTCGTACCTTATCTCGACTTTCCTGACGTCAGGTTAGGTCTTGCAGAAAATCGCTGTCGGCCGCTCGCGGGAAATCTCATACTTGAGGGTTCAGGTAGGTAATCTTGGGCTGCTCCTGGCAGTTCCTCTTACCAACATCCCGGGTTGCCTCCCAGGAGGCACGCAGGGATGTTTTTCTCGCTCTCAACCTGAGACGTTCAGGTGTCTCCTCTGTCCTGCTTAGCCTGAGGCGTTCTGGTGTCTTCTCTGCCCAGGTACCCTGAAGCGTTCAGGTGTTTTCTCTGTCCATCGTGGCATGAGGCGTTCAGGTGTCTTCTCTTTCCAGGTACCCTGAAGCGTTCAGGTGGTTTCTCTGTCCATCTTGACCTGAGGCGTTCAGGTGTCTTCTCTTTCCAGGTACCCTGAAGCGTTCAGGGGTCCTCTCTGTCCATCTTTGCCTGAGGCGTTCAGGTGTCTTCTCTGTCCAGGTACCCTGAAGCGTTCATGGGTCTTCTCTGTCCATCTTTGCCTAAGGCGTTCAGGTGTCTTCTCCGTCCAGGTACCCTGAAGCGTTCAGGTGTCTTCTCTGTCCATCCTTGCCTGAGGCGTTCAGGTGTCTTCTCTGTCCAAGTACCCTGAAGCGTTCTGGTATCTTCTATGTCCTTCCTTGCCTGAGGCGTTCAGGTGTCTTCTCTGTCCAGGTACCCTGAAGCGTTCAGGTGTCTTCTCTGTCCATCCTTGCCTGAGGCGTTCAGGTGTCTTCTCTGTCCCAGCACCCTGAAGAGCTCAGGTGTCTCCTCTGTCCGTCTCAGGTGGGACGTTCAGGTGTCTTCCCTGCCAGGGGCCCTGAGGCGCTCAGGTGTCTTCTCCGTCCACGGTGGCTGGTAGCGTCGGGGTCGGTCCTGGGCTCTTCAGCCTCAGGTGCAGCCACCTTCCCGGTAGGCAGCCGGTGCATTCGGACCACGCCTCGCCACGCGTCCCGGTACTTCCAGGCCCCTTCTTACCGCAGTCCCTAGTCTCCGCCTCCTGGTGCCCTTCTTCCTGGTCCATGTTTTATCCACGTCTCCCTGTCTCCACATTAGACGACATTACGCTGTGTCCGCGCGCACCCGCGATGGTTTCCGGTCCCGCGCGGCAATTTTCTCACGTCACTCCTAACTTTTCCAGTCCTCAGGGCCAGCCGGTTCGTTCCCGTCCATCCTCTGACGGTAAGACAAGGGTGTTGATTCCACGCTCTCAGGTACGTCCTCTTATACGTTCATCCACGACCTTCGTAGTCAGGGTACACATTCCCCATGACCTCTCCAGCGGCCATATTGTTGTCTCTAATTCCAGGTGTTGCAAGGTCTCTGCTATTGTTGAAGCCATGTCACAGGTCTCGGATGTCGACGACACATTGTCCCTTCCTACTCTCCCTAGGGTTGGCCCTCTTTTAGGCAGGCCCACGTCCCGTGGCTCCAGGCACACCCCAGCCACTGTCTAGCCCCCTCCTGTCACCTTACTGACCGTGGCCGCGGCCACAACTTAAGTTATTTGGTTGTATATTCCTTTATCACCCTCTTATGTATATGGACTGACTGGCGTTGCTGGTGACGACCTCCTGGTTGCCACATATGGGATCCAATTTAAAATTTATGTTGTGAATTATTGTCATATATGTTTTAATGAGACCTTAATAAAGATATTTGTTATTAATATTGAGTGGAGGTGTGGCTTAGTGGTGTTGAGGATTACTCTTCAGGAAAACCCCAAATCACAGCCCCTGTGCCTGAAGAGACTCTGATGATGATGATGATGTATAGTCTTGTGTACACGCAGTCTTACCCTTCGGGCATCGATGCGCTTAGCAGACTAATTCAACAGTGCACTTATGTCCCTAATGACATTCAATGCCTCCTCTAACTCTAAATTTACACCCCCAGATTGTCTGTCTGAAGTCCCATCATATTTGTGGGCGACTTCCAAGACAGACGTGGGTAGACTACCAGTAACTCCGGTAGTTGTGCAGCTGAAGCCTGGCACTAAGCCGCCATGTGTATGTCAGTACCCACTAAATTCTTCACAGGAAGATGCTATTGCAAATGATCTAAAAGATCTATTGGGGAAAGAGTTAATAATTCCTATAAAAAGACCCTTTTTCCTGTGAAGAAGAGAGACTGAAGGGTCAGCCTCCAGTCTATTGAATGTTACATGATTTAACCTCTTGCCGCACACGTAACGCCGAAAGGCGCCATTGCTGCGGCGCTCCCAGGCTACACTAACGCCGATTGGCGTCATCTCGCGTGAGCCGAGATTTCCTGTGAACGCGCGCACACAGGCGCGCGCGTTCACAGGATCGGAAGGTAAGCGAGTGGATCTTCAGCCTGCCAGCGGCGATCGTTCGCTGGCAGGCTGGAGATGCGATTTTTTTAACCCCTAACAGGTATATTAGACGCTGTTTTGATAACAGCGTCTAATATACCTGCTACCTGGTCCTCTGGTGGTCCCTTTTGTTTGGATCGACCACCAGAGGACACAGGTAGTTCAGTAATATGTAGCACCAAGCACCACACTACACTACACCCCCCCCCTGTCACTTATTAACCCCTTATTAACCCCTGATCACCCCATATATACTCCCTGATCACCCCCCTGTCATTGATCACCCCCCTGTAAGGCTCCATTCAGATGTCCGTATGATTTTTGCCGATCCACTGATACATGGATCGGATCCGCAAAACACATACGGACGTCTGAATGGAGCCTTACAGGGGGGTGATCAATGACAGGGGTGATCACCCCATATAGACTCCCTGATCACCCCCCTGTCATTGATCACTGCCCTGTCATTGATCACCCCCCTGTAAGGCTCCATTCAGATGTCCGTATGTGTTTTCCGGATCTGATCCATGTATCCGTAAAAAAACATACGGACGTCTGAATGGAGCCTTACAGGGGGGTGATCAATGACAGGGGGGTGATGACCCCATATAGACTCCCTGATCACCCCCCTGTAAGGCTCCATTCAGACTTTTTTTTGGCCCAAGTTAGCGGAAATGTTTTATTTCTTTTTTTTCTTACAAAGTCTCATATTCCACTAACTTGTGTCAAAAAATAAAATCTCACATGAACTCACCATACCCCTCACGGAATCCAAATGCTTAAAATTTTTTAGACATTTATATTCCAGACTTCTTCTCACGCTTTAGGGCCCCTAAAATGCCAGGGCAGTATAAATACCCCACATGTGACCCCATTTCGGAAAGTAGACACCCCAAGGTATTCGCTGAGGGGCATATTGAGTCCATGAAAGATTGAAATTTTTGTCCCAAGTTAGCGGAAAGGGAGACTTTGTGAGAAAAAAAAAAAAAAACAATTACCGCTAACTTAAGACAATTTTTTTTTTTTTTCGATGAACTCGCCATGCCCCTCATTGAATACCTTGGGTGTCTTCTTTCCAAAATGGGGTCACATGTGGGGTATTTATACTGCCCTGGCATTTTAGGGGCCCTAAAGCGTGAGAAGAAGTCTGGGATCCAAATGTCTAAAAATGCCCTCCTAAAAGGAATGTGGGCCCCTTTGCGCATCTAGGCTGCAAAAAAGTGTAACACATCTGGTATCGCCGTACTCAGGAGAAGTTGGGGAATGTGTTTTGGCGTGTCATTTTACATATACCCATGCTGGGTGAGAGAAATATCTCGGTCAAATGCCAACTTTGTATAAAAAAATTGGAAAAGTTGTCTTTTGCCGAGATATTTATCTCACCCAGCATGGGTATATGTAAAATGACACCCCAAAACACATTGCCCAACTTCTCCTGAGTACGGCAATACCACATGTGTGACACTTTTTTTCAGCCTAGGTGGGCAAAGGGGCCCACATTCCAAATAGCACCTTTCGGATTTCACCGGCCATTTTTTACAGATTTTGATTTCAAACTACTTACCACACATAAGGGCCCCTAGAATGCCAGGGCAGTATAACTACCCCACAAGTGACCCCATTTTGGAAAGAAGACACCCCAAGGTATTTCGTGATGGGCATAGTGAGTTCATGGAAGTTTTTATTTTTTGTCACAAGTTGGAATATGAGACTTTGTAAGGAAAAAAAAATCATCATTTTCCGCTAACTTGTGACAAAAAATAAAAAGTTCTATGAACTCACTATGCCCATCAGCGAATACCTTAGGGTGTCTACTTTCCGAAATGGGGTCATTTGTGGGGGTTTTCTACTGTCTGGGCATTGTAGAACCTCAGGAAACATGACAGGTGCTCAGAAAGTCAGAGCTGCTTCAAAAAGCGGAAATTCACATTTTTATACCATAGTTTGTAAACGCTATAGCTTTTACCCAAACCATTTTTTTTTTTTACCCAAACATTTTTTTTTATCAAAGACATGTAGAACAATAAATTTTGAGAAAAAATTATATATGGATGTCGTTTTTTTGCTAAATTTTACAACTGAAAGTGAAAAATGTCATTTTTTTGCAAAAAAATCTGTAAATTTCGATTAATAACAAAAAAAGTAAAAATTTCAGCAGCAATGAAATACCACCAAATGAAAGCTCTATTAGTGAGAATTAAAGGAGGTAAAATTCATTTGGGTGGTAAGCTGCATGACCGAGCAATAAACCGCTAAAGTTGTGGAGTGCCGATTTGTAAAAAAGGGCCTGGTCACTAGGGGGGTATAAACCTGTGGTCCTTAAGTGGTTAAGGGTAGTAAATGCTGTAACTGTCATAAATACACCACAAGTGCCCAATCCACACACGCTGTTAAACCAAGTACCCATAGATGCCACATCTTTTACTGTCATTTATCTTGCAAATGCTTTCTTCTCTGCCGTTTACATGAAGAATGCTGGCCCTATTTTGCTTTCATTTTCTGTCACAAGCAGTATGCATGGGTCGTTTTACCACAAGGGGCTGCCAATTCTCCTGATATTTTCTCTACTGCTCTACATTCTGTGTTGCAGTCCTGGCAGCCGGCCTATCCGGACACTGTTCTTTTACAATATATTGATGATCTGTTGCTTTGTTGTCACAGTCCTGAACAGTGTAAAGAGGAAACTTTATCTTTGCTTATTTTCCTTGCTGAAAATGGTTGTAAAGCCTCCAAAGAGAAACTGCAACTTTGTAAATCTACCGTGATTTTCCTAGGTCACTGTATTTCTCCAGGTACTAAACACCTTACATCTGAGAGGATTACTGCTATACAGCAGCACCCCCTGCAAAGTACTCCAAGGGCTCTGCGTGCCTTTATTGGACTTGTCAGTTACTGTCGCCCCTGGATTAAGGATTTCTCTCAGATGATGCAACCACTAAATGACTGCCTTAAAGTACACTTGTACTAACACCAGAAGCTGTGAGTGCATTTCATGCATTAAAACTAACTCTCACTACAGCACCATTATTGGGCATCCCCAATTACGAACAAAATTTCACATTGTATTGTCATGAGCAAGGGAGATTTGCCTCAGGTGTACTGACGCAGAAACATGGGGACCATATGCGGCTCATTGCATACTATTCTACCAGTTTGGATAGTATTGCTAGAGCACTACCCACATGTTTCAGAGCTGTCGCTGCAGCCTGAAACACATTCAGTTGCTGAACTACTACACACCACCAAACTGAAACATTTGTCTCAAGCCAGAATCACAAAATATGAGATGACACTACTCAGTCCCCACATTACCTTACAGCAGTGTTTCTCAAATAGTGGGGCGCGACCCCCAGGGGGGGCGCCAGGCTCCGTTGAAGGGGGGCTCGTTCAGGGCCGGCCTTTGGGGTGTGCGAATTTCTTCTGTATAATGCCGGCAGGCCGGGCGGCCGGCGCGTCCCTCAGTGATATCACGTGCCTGCGCCGCCTGCTTTTTGAATGAAGCAGGCGACGCAGACAAGTGACGTCACTGAGGGACGCGCCAGCCGCCCGGCTCGCCTGCCGGCATTATACAGAAGATATACGGTACTATTAGGAGTGAGGGGGGCATGTTTAATAACTTTAAACGGCGGCGGCGGGCACACGGAATCGGTGGACGGCACAGTTAAGGGGTGGGGGTCTGTGGATGGCACTGTTATGGGCTGAGGGGGCACTGTGGATGGCACTGTTATGGGGTGGGGGGGTCTGTGGATGGCACATATATAACAGTGCCAGCCACAGATCCCCCCATAAGTGTCCGTCATCCACAGATCCCCCCATAAGTGTCCGTCATCCACAGATCCCCCCATAAGTGTCCGTCATCCACAGATCCCACCATAAGTGTCAGTCATCCACAGATCTCCCATAAGTGTCAGTCATCCACAGATCCCCCCCATAAGTGTCAGTCATCCACAGATCCCCCCATAAGTGTCCGTCATCCACAGATCCCCCCATAAGTGTCCGTCATCCACAGATCCCCCCATAAGTGTCCGTCATCCACAGATCCCCCCATAAGTGTCCGTCACCCACAGATCCCCCCATAAGTGTCCGTCATCCACAGATCCTCCCATAAGTGTCCGTCATCCACAGATCCCCCCATAAGTGTCCGTCATCCACAGATCCCCCCATAAGTGTCCGTCATCCACAGATCCCCCCATAAGTGTCCGTCATGGAAAGGTTAAAGGACCTTAATATGTATAGCTTGGAAGAAAGAAAAGACAGAGGGGATATGATAGAAACTTTTAAATACATAAAGGGAATCAACTCGGTAAAGGAAGAGAGCATATTTAAAAGAAGAAAAACTACCACAAGAGGACACAGTTTTAAATTAGAGGGGCAAAGGTTTAAAAGTAATATAAGGAAGTATTACTTTACTGAGAGAGTAGTGGATGCATGGAATAGCCTTCCTGCAGAAGTGGTAGCTGCAAATACAGTGAAGGGGTTTAAGCATGCATGGGATAGGCATAAGGCCATCCTTCATATAAGATAGGGCCGGGGGCTATCCATAGTATTCAGTATATTGGGCAGACTAGATGGGCCAAATGGTTCTTATCTGCCGACACATTCTATGTTTCTATGTCATCCACAGATCCCCCCATAAGTGTGTGTCCTATCCACATTTCTTTCTTTTTTTATTCTCTTATACGTTAATAAGGATATAGTGTTATGCAGAGGTGTACTTATAACAATTTTATATACAAATGATACTATTTACAGTCGCGCGGGGGGGCGCGAAATGTTTTCTTCTTCCTAGGGGGGGCATGACAGAAAATAATTGAGAAGCACTGCCTTACAGCGATGTGCAGTTCTAAATCCAGATACTTTGTTGCCAGTGGATTTAGAAGAGTTGGGGGAGTGGGAGTAATAGAAATGTCTGATCCAATTGCAAATCATAACTGTCAGGAATTGATGATTGCAGAAACAAAAGGGTTACCAAATGTTCCTGAAATACCATTAACTAACCCTGATGCTGAGTATTTTGTAGATGGCTCCAGATGGTGGAATGATAAGCAAGGACACTTTGTCACCAAGTATGCGGTAATCCAAGATGGTAAGGTAATCATACAAAAACCACTCCCATCTTGTGCGTCTGCACAGGAGGCAGAGCTGAATACACTTACTGATGCATGTACATTGGGTAAGAGACTGAGAATTAATTGTTACACTGATTCCAGGTATGCCTTCAGGGTAGCACATGACTTTGGTGTTATCTGGAAGTCTAGGGGATTTCTGACTTCATCGGGCAAACCAGTTAAAAATTCAGAAGCAGTACAGAGCCTCATAGAGGCCCTAGAGATGCCCACAGAGGTAGCCATTGTTAAAGTACCAGCCCATGTGAAGCAAGATGATCCGCTAGCTGTGGGAAACGCTCAAGCAGCCGGTCTGCCGCTCCTGACATTGTTTTTACCAACTATGCGAGATTTGTCTCTCTTGCAGGAACTACAGGCTCAGATAACGCCTCAAGACAAAAAGGTATGGATGGAGGCGGGGGCTACGAAGACAGGAGAGCTCTGGCAGCTCCGGGACCTAAGTGGAAGTTCGGATGGAGGCGCATGTTTGGCAGGAAGGAAGTGTCTGTCCCAGGTTTCCCATCACCAAAGTGTCCATAGCGTTGACTAGAGGAGGACAGAGGTGGACTTTCAAGGCGATTCCAGGCCTACTCCATGTAGCTATACTTCCAGGTCGCACCATATTGGTCAAGAGATATGCCATGATTACCAGCACTGTCCAACCAAGGGACAGCAACGCCCAAGATGATGTTCATCTTCCTGATTCTACAACAGAGGACCACAGCTACACAGAAACTTTTAGGCTTACTGCTGATGCTCCTAGCGGTATAGCTGACCTTCCAACTCCTAGAGATACCAATACAGGAGCAGAAGAAGGCGTATCCAGAACTATGGACAATGATGCATGGAACAACAATGCTGCACCTACATCCACTTTGATAGTGTGTGCCTTGCATGGTTTTAATAAAATGTATGATTGTTTAGGAAAAATGACAACTTTTAGACAGACTGGAATCGATGCTTGTAGGGCTGCAGTAAACTATATTTTTTTTTTACGAGTAATCTAATAAGAAAAAATGAATTAATAGACTGTTTTCCTTTATAAAAACTCAGACCCCCTGCCATCAGTCCCCAAAACCCTTTTTTCCCCCCTGTGCGATCAGCCCAAGTGTATCAGTTTCCCCCCAGTGCCTTCAGCTCTCCCCCACCCCAGTGCCTTCAGCTCTCCCCCACCCCAGTGCCATCATCTGCCCCCCCCAGTGCCATAAGATTTCCCCCCAGTGCCACCAGCTTGCCCCCCAGTGAGAATGGAGTGCTGCTCTGGGTGACAGCCCCACTGGGAGCCGTGACATCAGCCACACATGGGTGTGCCAGGCAGGGGACATGGGCTGGCTGCAGAGTACCCTGCCCCATCGGCCCCCTCATCACTTACTGTCCATGCCTGGGAAGGGGAGAGGTTGTGCCCCCAGCTGCTACTCCACAGCCACCTCCAGGTTAAAGCGAATCTGATCCACACAAGCGATGCACTCCTGCATGGTAACTGGAGCGCAGATCTACCCTCACACCGGGAACCAGCATCAGCCCCGCCTGGGACTCCGCAGATAATCGCCGTGCAGTGGCTGAGCGGGCTATAGCAAGGCAATGTGGGAAGAGGGAAGCCGCGGCGGTGCATGCTGGGTAACGTGACCTGTGAAGGAGGACACATGGGCGAGCGGCTGCAGGTACAGGACTGTGCTGGGCTCTGTGCACACTGGAGTCATATGTTCTGCCGTTATCTGCCAGAATGACTACGTGTTCTTCAGCCGTGAAAACCGCAAACACGCATGAACACATATGTGTGAATGGTGTTAGCTTCTCATCTATAAAGAAGTGCACTGACCTGACGATGTGTCAGGAAGAAAGTGCGCTTCACTCCCGCTCCGTGGTCACATGACACAAACGAATCCTCGATGCTAAAAATTTGCATCGAGGATTATATTTGTGTCGAATTACTTGATTTAATCAAGTAATTGTTTCAACCCTAGATGCTTGCATTGCATGGTCTATGCATCTTATCTGTATACTCTGTGAAGTGCGGGCTGTCTAAGGTGTCATTTGTTTGGTAGGTTAGGCTACTTTCACACTCGCGTTTTGTGCGGATCCATCTTTTATCTGCATAGAGGGATCCACACCAATAATGCAAACGCTTGTATCTGTTAATAACGGATCTGTTTGCATTATTCATTAAAAAAAAAGTCTAAGTCGAAACGGATCCGTCTTGACTTACATTGAAAGTCAATGGGGGACGGATCCGTTTTCAATTGCACCATATTGTGTCAGTGAAAAACTGATCCGTCCCCATTGACTTACATTGTAAGTCTAGATGAATCCGTTTGGCTCCGCATAGTCAGACGGTCACCAAAACGCTGCAAGCTGCGTTTTAGTGACCGTCTGAAAAACGCAACGGAGACCAAGCGCAGCCAAATTGATGCATTCTGTACAGATCCTTATCCATTCAGAATGCATTGGGGCTGAACTGATTCGGTTTGGGCCGCTTGTTAGCGGTTTTCCTTCAGGCAGGTTTATGATGGTTATACAATGAGGCATCAGACCTCCAACCCGTGAATATTTTCCTGTACAACGAATATCCGGTTTGCTTCTGACCAGGAGGTAGAGATCAGCCCAGACTCAACTTGGGTTGTCAAATACCTGAAATCTTTATTTCACAGCACATACTTATAGGGCTTTTTGGGGGTGGGAACATAGTGTTTGGCAAGATACAACTGAAACTTTGTTAAACAATACTGGTATCTGCTATATACAATACATATTGAACAGGTTTACTCTAAATGCTAATAAGTTGAATGACTTGTCATAGGTTGCTGTCATTGTATGTGAGGTGTGATTTTAAATAGCCTTTTGTTAAGGAAGGCTGCTATTGTTTGGGGTACTGTATTCCACAAGAGATGAGGCTTGTATATCTTGTATAATCTATGATGTCTAAATAGTAAAATTGTGAAAAATCCCTTTCACAAGCGGACCCAGAAACGCCAGTTTGAAAGTAGCCTTAGTAGTTAGCAAGATACACACAAATGATACAATGAAGCCTTCAGAAGAAACGTCTACCATGTGAAGAGATTCTTCAGCGGCCACAGAAAATTGAAAAGAGGAGGGAAATGTTAAAGAAATTATCCAGCTTTTCTGAAAGTGGATTTTATAAAGGACTTTATGTTTCCATTTCTCTGTGTGCGCAATAGAAAATGGCGACAGCTTACAGCTGAAAAACAAGAATTAAGCTGAAAGACAATGTTAGCATCTGTGTGTGTTAAGATAAGATAAGCGTGTGTGCGTGTTAATAACCAAATATGCATTCCTTGCTAAAAACACAGTCTTAGCTATTAACCCAATAGTGAAATATTAAAAAGCCCACAGAATATTAACCAATCAATAGATTGATTCGGTTCTAACCAATTAGAAGTACTATATGTGTACCAATTAGAAGCCATTATTGAAATATCTGTAAACCAAGCATGTTTTACTGTGTATAAATAAAGGGCCCAGGACACTCCCTTTTTGGGATCCTGGCAGAGTTTTGAACTATGCGCTCAGAATAATCTATGGCACACTAGAGATTTGTCTTGCAAAGTACTGTTTTTTAATACATCTTGTATATCTTTACATAATCAGTTGTCATCCAGATATAGAGATTAGATAAGTAGATTATTGGCCATACAGAAAAGTCCCAATGTTTCGGTCAAAACGGACCTTTTTCAAGGGATCTGAAAAAGATATTGGTAGCAAACATGAAGTATTGGAAACACAAAAGATCATGTCCATAGTTGTGGAAAAAATAGCTAGTAAACATAGTGGTTAATAAACATAGTCTATATATATATATATATATATATATATAAAAAATATATATATAACAATGAATATACTGGAAAAATGCTCTGTAACATCATGTCCGTGGTCCATGGTAGGTAAGTAGATAACTGGTGGAAAAAATATTGAGTAGAGGCAAAATGAGGGATATAAGGCACAAAGTCTGCTCATCTGTTGAACTATGGGCTGACCTCTCATTTTCCTCCATCAACGTCATTCACCTGGACACGTGGCAACGATCATCATGTGACTGACCCTTGGTCTACCACAACAGCAGCTGAGTGTTGATAGACACTCTAGACTGATGAAGAAGCTGACCCTTAAAGATTAAGCCTAAGGCTTCAATCAGATCACCGTTCAGTCTTTCCATTCTCCTGCCCCGTTTAGGGGCAGGAAAACGGAAAGGACGGATTCGGCACATAACTGCCCCATAGACTATAATGGGGTCCGTTAGGTTTTCGCTCAGAAGAAGATTTTGGAGCGGAGACAAAAGTTGTGCATGCAGGACTTCAAAAATCTTCTGAGCGGAAACCTAATGGACCCCATTATAGTCTATGGGGCCCACGGGCTCCGTTCAGCTCAGTTATGTGCCAAATCCGTCCTTTTTCGTTTTCCTAACTCTAAACGGGGCAGGAGAATGGAAAGGCTGAACGATGATGTGAACGAAGCCTTAGCTTAACAGTCGCAGCTCAGGTTAAGGTGCTGTGTTAAGAATCACTGTTTATTCAATTGCAGTTATTCCAGTGTACGTAATGTCTGGTGATTATGAACATGTTATATCTGGCTTTCTCCATGTTGATGATGAAGGTACAGTTAATGGTTGCTGTTTTGTCATAAGTACAGTAAACCAGTATATATTCTGCCACAATGTCTGTTCATGAAAAGCAGCAAACACTGCAACATAAGCCCCCCAGAAGTGACCCCATTTTAAAAACTAGACCCCTTAAAGGTATCCCACTAGGGATGTAGTGAATTTTGTGACCGCCACTTAAAAAAAAATACTATGCAGGTGAAGAAAATTTTATTTTTATTTTTTACTCAAAAGCGTTTTTTTAAAGACAGTTTTTTTTTGTACAGAGCACATGAACGCTGGAATAGCAGGATCTTTATCGGGTGAATATAGCTTTTTTCTTTATTTATAAGCGTGTTTAGTCCCCTGAGGGTTTTTTAAAATTCTCAGACAGCTGCATAAAAGCAGTTGTTCAGGACTTTTTTTTTTTTTTTAAATGTCCCCATGCCATCGATGGGGTTGAATGCAACATTGCAGCCAATAACTGGCCTCAGTGGTGACGTTTCCCCAAGTGGCATATGACCCAGCAGTGACATGCCACTTAAGGACACCTACAACATCTGGGATCAGCAACCTTTGGCAATCCAGATGACATAAAACTACATCTCCCAGCATGCCGTTTCTTGGCTGTTCTTGTAACTCCCATAGAAATGGAAGGAGGATTCTGGGAGTAGTAGTTTTGGAGCAGCTGGAGTGCCAGAGGGCGCTGATCCCTGTACTACATTACTACAGTAAATGCACCAGAAAAAGTTCTTCTGTATGATTGCAAAAAATACAAAACATCTGAATACGATTTTACAGTTTTGTTCACCTTGACATACTTGCATGCACACAGCAATACGCTTTTACACAGTGGCACTCATAGCAGCACTTTTACAAACAGAGGCACACTTTAATACAGACAAACACACACACAGTCATGCTTTTACATATACACACACAGGGGAAACTCACCACCAGTGGAGCATGCAGCCTCAGGGGAGCAGAAGGGGCAGTGAGGCACTTGGGGCAGGGGGCTAACAGAGGGAGCAGTGAAACACTTGGGGCAGGGGACTAGCAGAGGGGGAAGTGAGGCACTTGGGGCAAGGGGAGCAGTGAAGGCATAAAAAGGCAGCACCTCAGCCCAAGGCCCCTTAGTGACCACTGTAAAAAGGCATATGGGTGGTCACTAAGGGGTTAGAGGGCTTCTGTCACCAAATTTATGCTTAGTAAACTGGCTGAGGGTCTTAATAAAGCCCCATAGCTGGCGGAGGATCCGCCAAAGTTATGAAGAGGCGGCCTCTTCATAACTTTGGCACATCCAGCCCCAGTTCTAAATGTAAGACAGCTTCCTAGCTGTCTTACATTTAGACCATTTTCTACGCCTAAAACAAGTGTAGAAAATTATGAATGAAACAGGCCTGCTGGCCCTTCCCCGCCCATGCCATGCCCACAATTTTAGACCTGGCTTTAGACCGTTGTGCCGCCATCTGTGCCTATATGCATAATATAGGTGTATTTCCGTATAATAAATGACCTAAGTGTTAGTCTCTTTTTCATAGGTGCCTCAGTTTTAGAGAAAAAAAATAACTTTTATTTTATGCAAATGAACCTCTAGGAGCAATGGGGCTCTGTTCTCCCTTCTCCTGCTGCGCCCTGCTCATCTTGATTCACAGGGACAGGCAGTGTTCATGCCAACCTGCCAAGTCAATGATAGTATTCTTATTTTGTAGATCCGCAATTTGCACACCACAAAACAGATACGGTTATGTACATGAGGCCTTAGATACATAGCTCAGTAGGCAGCCTCACACATTAAAATCTTTGTTACAGGCTTAGAGACACAGGCACAGTGAACAGTATTGGACATGATAGGCTTAAATACACACCACACTAGACAGTATCGTACAATATGGAATTAGATACATAGCTCAGCAGACAGTATCACACACAGCAAGCTATGTTACAGCCACGGCAGGCTGTATAATAGATGATAGGATTATATACAAATGTATTTTGATGTGCTTGATGTTTATTGCACTCTTAGATGGTGAGGGGAAAGCCTGTGGACTTACAGTGATAGGACACAAGAGACAAGATACTAGTAGGATTTTATATATGGGTGTAGTAACATGGCCACAGGAGGTATAGTAAGCGTGGTTACTGCAGACTGAACAGTGTGGTAGGCAGGGCCAATCTGTGATTCACCACTCTTCAGAGCTTGTTTATAAATAAAGGCAGGTAGTGAAGAAAACCGGAAGTTCTGAATGTAAACAGTCCTGCCAATGTACTCTGATGCCCAAAATAAAATAAAAATTTATGTTACCCCCTCACAGATAGTGTTCTGCCAGACCCTCCCCCCTGCAATCTTAACTGTGCCCGTGGCGCAAGCCCTAGTTGCCCCCACTAAATGTGCCTCTGCAGTGTTCTCTAGGATCCTATTGTATCTATCCTTTTTCTCTTATTGGTCTATTACCATGGAGGCATGTAGGTCATATTAAAGGGTTTCTATCACTTCGTTTCACCTATTTAGCTTTCAGACACTAGCGATCCGCTAGTGTCTGCTTTATCTAACCACCCTAATATAAGAGTTTATTGTCCTGCCGTTTAGCTAAAAAAATAACTTATATAGATATGCAAATGAGCCTCTAGGTGCTATGGGGGCGTCATTAGCACCTAGAGGCTCCGTCTACCTTAACAAACTGCCGCCGCCCAGCGCGTCCCTCCAGCCCGCCCATCTCCAGCTGAAGCGATCCTCTCCGTGCGCGTCTCTGTTCTGCGCATGCGCAGTGAATGTCTGATCTCTTCCCTGCTCAGACATCTCCACTGCGCCTGCGCCGATGACGTCATAGTGCTCCGAGGAACAGGCGCAGTGGAGATGTCTGAGCAGGGAAGCGATCAGACATTCACTGCGCATGCGCCGAATACGAGGAGCATCGCATTCCGGAGGAGATGGGCGGGCTGGAGGGACGCGCTGGGCGGCGGCAGTTTGTTAAGGTAGACGGAGCCTCTAGGTGCTAATAACGCCCCCATAGCACCTAGAGGCTCATTTGCATATCTATATAAGTTATTTTTTTAGCTAAACGGCAGGACAATAAGCTCTTATATTAGGGTGGTTAGATAAAGCAGACACTAGCGGATCGCTAGTGTCTGAAAGCTAAATAGGTAAAACGAAGTGATAGAAACCCTTTAAGAGCTGTAGAGTCAAAACAGTAGCAAATTTTTGGTCAAGACCATGTGCAACTTTCCTTTGTAATTGCTCAGAAACAGTATAAAACAGTAGTGTTATAGTAGTTATATATTTGGAATCCCCTAATGCCAACAAACTGCCCTGTAAAGGGCTTGTCGAGGCTACAGTTATAGATGACCTATCCTCAGGACAGGTCATCAATATCAGATGGGCAGGGGTTTAACTACCCCACACCCTCGCCAATCAGCTGTTTGAAGGGGCTGTGGTGCTCGGGCGATTACTGCATCATCTTCAGTGTTTACCTGTACGCCATCTACTTTGTAGTGGTGGGGCATTATAATTACAGCTGTGCATCCCATTCAAGTTAATGAGTAAAGTTGTAATTACAGGTAGTTAAGGTGAGTAAAGTTGTAATTACACTTCACCACTACTACAAAACAGATGGTGTGCAGGTAAACATTTAAGAGAACGCAGTGTTCGCTGATCAGCAGTGGTGCTAGGCGTCGGACTCCTGACAGTCTGATATGGATAACCTGTCTTGTGGATCAAGTAATCAATATTTGTAGCCTGGACAACCCCCTTAAAGGGAATCTGTTACCATGACCTCCCAGTCCAACATTTTGCACATAGCTTTGCTTCACTTGATTAAAACGCTGTTATTCTTTTGTTAATCTGAGGTTTTGTTCCCGAGTTATAATACTTTTTCTTAATATGCAAATTAGGCCTTTGGTGTAATGAGGGTATCACCATTGCTCTTGTTGCACCCAAGCTCCACTCCTTCCTGTTCTCCAGCCCCTCCCTCATTTCTTTGCCACTTCATGGCCCAGTCAATCAAAGCAGCAAGGGAGGGGATGGCCACAGAAAGGAGCGGAACTTGTGTGCATCAAGAGCTATGGTGACGCTGTCATTGCCCTAAAGGCCTAATTTGCATTTTAATCAGGTAAACCACAGCTATGTGTTATGTAAACAGTTTGAGGTCGCTCATGATAGAGTCCTTTTAAATTGAATTTGAGTTGAAATGTTTTTCCAAGACTTTAATACTGATGACTAGTGATGAACGAAGCAAGCTTCGGATGTTACATCCGCTGTTGCTTTGTTAAAAACTCCGGCTTAATACTGTACCGAGATCAGTCTCTGTACAGTATTAGAATGTATGGGCTCCGATGAGCCGAAGTTAGTTATTTGCGAAGTCGCGCATGACTTCGGTGAATAACTTTGGTAATTGATTTTTAAAGTGGAAAACCACTTTAAAACTTGAAACCGAGCTCGGCTTCAGTTCCGAGGTACCATACATTCCAATACTGTACAGAGACGGATCTCGTAGAGTATTAATTAGAATATTAATCAGATGCTGATGACCTAATCAGAGGATAAGTCATCAGCATTACAGTCTCAGAAAAACCCTTTAACCTAGAGGTAGTAGTTCTGGTTATAGAATCTAATTTATAATGGTTATCCACTCAATTATATGGAACCATGTATTTCAGGGGTAATATTTATGGTGTATTTAGCTGATCATACTGCTCCACTATAATATGGGTTGATGTCTATTTTTGATAATGCAGTGCAGTGACTGTTGGCAGGTCCAGGGGCGGACTGGCCATAGACCCTACAGGGAAACTTACCAGTGGGCAGATGCCCAGGTGGCCAGCCAAGCCATCCTCATGGCTGCCAGTCGGGTACAAAGCAATCTGATGCTCTTAGCATTAATTAATGCCAGGAGCATCTGCTACTGTCATGGCATGGTGTGGGGAAAACACTCCACACCGAACACAGGAGGGAGGGGGGAAAGGTACTAGGCCTGAAAACTAGGTATAGTGGAACGGTCACCACCTAGTGAGTCTCTAATCCGTGCCCTGACTACTAACAGTATGAACAGACCTCGATGGTAGGAATGTTCATATGCCGGAACCTAGGCCCTATCTCACCCTAACAAGTCCCTGGAGATAGTGTCAGGACAACAGATGGCCTGTTCCTTCCAAGCTGAAGTAACAGGAGACCCCCTCAGGCCTAATGCCAAAACGAAGGTCAAGAAACCACAAACAAACAATAGGAAAAAGAGACACTTAACTCCAAAGTATGCGGACGAGCAGTAACTCAGAGGAGAACCAACACTAGCAGCACTTCCACAGCAAAAGGAGCTATCAACCGCATAGCATGATGGGTGAGGTCAGACTAAATAGAGGAGTAGGAATTACGCTACACCTGAGACCAGAGGTTTGGTCATACCCAGCAACAACACAGAACAGTGAAACCAGAGAGGCTGTCAGCTCACATCACGTGCAGCCAGTCTCCTAGATCTTCTGACCCCTGTCCCAGTAGAGACCATGACAGCTACTTATGCACCTGGCTGGCAGAAGAAAGCGTCCTCCTGCATTCAACTGTATTGCTGTCCTCAGGATGGTGATAGAGTTGAAGGGACAGCAGTATTTTGTGCTTCACTTTGTATTTGGTTCTGCTGGGGCAGTATTTTGTTATGCACGGCAGTATTGCTGCCCCGCCTATTTATATTAGCCCTGCCTACTTATATTGGCCCTGCCTACAGCACAGGACCACTTTTAGGTTTGTTTTCCAGGGCCACTTCAAGTTCCCAGTCCTCCCTTGTGCTGGTACATTTTCTTGAATAAAGGAAACACATACGTATAAAGCTACTTTGACATCTGCGATTTACCTTTCCGCTATTGAGATTCGTCATAGGATCTCAATGGCGGGGGAACACGCTTCAGTTTTGTCCCCATGCATTGTCAATAGGGACAAAACTGAACTGAAGGGAACGGAGTGCACTAGAATGCATTCCGTTCCATTTCATTGCGTTCCCATGACGCAAACAAAAACGCTGCAAGCCGCTTTTTTGAGTGTGTCCTGGGATGCGAAGTAAGATGGATCTGTCATGACTCACAATGTAAGTCAATGAAGATGGATCCGTTTTCTCTGACACAAAAGAAAATGTATCCATCCCCCATTGAGTTACAATGGTTTTAGAGACTGATCCGCCATGGCTATTTTAGAGGTAATACAACCGGATCCATTCATAACGAATGCAGATGGTTATATTATCATAACGGAAGCATTTTTGCTGATCCATGACAGATGTGAAAGTAGCCTAATTTGTCTTTTCATTAGGTATTAATTCCTTCTCCAATCTCATGCATTTGAGTATGAATACTCTCATATCATTTTACAGGGAAAATCATAGTTACATATCTGCTTAATGCTACAGAACATTGCAAGACCCAGAAGTAGTGGGTCAATTGTAGATACCAATTTAGAGACCACTCTTACTTTTTGCAGTTTGGCAAGTGATAGGTTCAGCTCACTATGGTTTTAAGGCTCCATTCACACGTCCGCAATTCTGTTCCGCATTTTGCGGAACGGAATTGCAGACCCATTCATTTCTATGGGGCTGCGCGATGTGCTGCCCGGATACGGAATTGCGGATCCGCACTTCCGGGTCCGCAATTCCGTTCCCGAAAAAAATAGAACATGTCCTATTCTTGTCCCCCTGACGAAGGTACGCCGAAATGCGCGTCGGGGTAGCGCCATCCCAGGCATGTGAGTCCCTGCTATTTCCATTTATGCTCATGGCTTGTTACATATAGCCAGGATACTGTTTAGCGGGTGTATACAGCAGCCCCTTGCTGGGTCATACTATATAGTACTTTCTGAGAATACTATCTGCTATTGAGTAGCTGTACTGTTTGGCATTTTTGCTGTGATGTTTTTGTACTAGGACTCGCTTTTTATCAAATCATTGTGCATGTCATTTTGACACATATATTCAGAATCTGTATTGCTGGGATGGTGTTCTTGCTCCTTATTTCCCCTTTTTAATGGTATTTATTATTCATTTATTTTGTAACTAATAAAGTATACTATTTTTCATAATTGGACGTTTATGAGCTTCAGTTCTCTCGTTTTTTTCTTAAATAATATACTCAGTAGAGCAAAATCATTTAATGATACTGAAAACTATTCTTCTAATTATAAAACTAACTCTTATCGTGAGACAATTACTGTTATTTCTGCAGTTACTGTGGCTAAGTACAAGTTTATAATGAGCATTGTATTGTGATAGAAATTTACATTCAGTGGGAGTTAACTGAAAATTATTGGGGGATGATCTACCATTATAAAGAGTTTATTAACATCATGAAGCTCTTTACACCAGTGTGCTGCTTCAGAGATCACAGATTTCATTAGCCATGGCCATCTACTTGGGCACTGTGGATGTATAAATGGCTTAGTACTGTGCTGTGCAAGTAACCACCCAGTCTGCATGTCATACTGTATGAGCGAAATTTTATACTTTTTGATCTGTGAGGAAACAAATGGAGAATAGCAGTATAACCCCTGCCCCTATTGATTTAATTGGTATTAAACTTCGAACATGTGAAAGGACAATATTTAAAAGGGTTGTCTCATGAAGGCAACCCGTTTTATTAATTGAAGTCAGCTTGACAGCTAGCTGACTGGCAGAGTTCTGGCTTGAGAAACCTCACCAATCAGCTGTTATTTGACAGGGGAGATGGTGGCCAGCCAGGGAAATGTGGTATGACATGATGAACAGTCAGACGTGAGTAGCTCTTTTCCCTGGTTAAGGCTTACTGCATGACCGTATCCATTTTGTGGTCTGCAAACCGCGGAACTGAAAAATACAGATACCGGCCACGTGTATCCTGCACTTTTCTCAGCCTCCCCCCCATTACAGAAATGCCTATTCTTGTTCGCCACATGGACAAGAATAGGACATGTTCTATAATTTGCACCACAGACGTGGACAGCATTTTTTTGTGGCCCAATAGCAATAAAAAATGCAGATCGGACCAGGAACCGAAATACACTTTCTTGCACGAGGCCTAATAGAAGGCCAGCCCAAGTGGAGGAACCTTTGTTTTTGATATCCATTTGCCCTAATACACTAGATACAGTCAGGTCCATAAATATTGGGACATCGACACAATTCTAACATTTTTGGCTCTATACACCACCACAATGGATTTGAAATGAAACGAACAAGATGTACTTTAACTTCAGACAGTCAGCTTTAATTTGAGGGTATTCACATCCAAATCAGGTAAACTGATTACAACTGTTGTAGAAATTACAACAGTTTGCTTATGTGCCTCCCACTTGTTAAGGGACCAAAAGTAATGGGACAATTGGCTTCTCAGCTGTTCCATGGCCAGGTGTGTGTTATTCCCTCATTATCCCAATTACAATAAGCAGATAAAAGACCCACAGTTAATTTCAAGTGTGCTATTTGCATTTGGAATCTGTTGCTGTCAACTCTCAAGATGAGATCCAAAGAGCTTTCACTATCAGCAAAGCAAGCCATCATTAAGCTGAAAAAAAGAAAACAAACCCATCAAAGAGATAGCAAAAACATTAGGCGTGGCCAAAACAACTGTTTGGAACATTCCTAAAAAGAAGGAACGCACCGGTGAGCTCAGCAACACCAAAATGCCCAGAAGACCACGAAAAACAACTGTGGTGGATGACCGAAGAATTCTTTCCCTGATGATGAAAACACCCTTCACAACAGTTGGTCAGATCAAGAACACTCTCCAGGAGGTAGGTGTATGTGTGTCAAAGTCAACAATCAAGAGAGTGAATACAGAGGGTTTACCACAAAATGTAAACCATTGTTGAGCCTCAAAAACGGGAAGGCCAGATTAGAGTTTGCCAAACAACATCTAAAAAAGCCTTCACAGTTCTGGAACAACATCCTATGGACAGATGAGATCAAGATCAACTTGTACCAGAGTGATGGGAAAAGAAGGGTATGGAGAAGGAAAGGAACTGCTCATGATCCTAAGCATATCACCTCATCAATGAAGCATTGTTGTGGTAGTGTCATGGCATGGGCATGTATGGCTGCCAATGGAACTGGTTCTCTTCTATTTATTGATGAAGTGTTTCGGGCAATATTATCTGCTCATGTTCAGCCAAATGCTTCAGAACTCATTGGGCAGCGCTTCACAGTGCAGATGGACAATGACCCAAAGCATACTGCAAAAGCAACCAAAGAGTTTTTAAGGGAAAGAAGTGGAATGTTATGCAATGGCCAAGTCAATCACCTGACCTGAATCCGATTGACCATGCATTTCACTTGCTGAAGACAAAACTGAAGGGAAAATGCCCCAAGAACAAGCAGGAACAGAAGACAGTTGAAGTAGAGGCCTGGCAGAGCATCACCAAGGTTGAAACCCAGCGTCTGGTGATGTCTATGCGTTCCAGACTTCAGGCTGTAATTGACTGCAAAGGATTTGCAACCAAGTATTAAAAAGCTTTGATTTATGATTATTATTATGTCCCATTACTTTTGGTCCCTTAACAAGTGGGAGGCACATATGCAAACTGTTGTAATTCCTACACCGTTCACCTGATTTGGATGTAAATACCCTCAAATTAAGCTGACAGTCTGCAGTTAAAGCACATCTTGTTTGTTTCATTTCAAATCCATTGTGGTGGTGTATAGAGCCAAAAATGTTAGAATTGTGTCAATGTCCCAATATTTATGGACCTGACCGTATAATGGATTAACTTCCATGTTGCGAAATAATCCTGAACCAGCAGTGAAGGACTGGGATTGCCCTGGCATCTTTGTCATTTAGGGTTCCAGAGATGGCGTATTGTGCTTACTTACTGTGGCCAAATGTTTTGAGAATGACAAAAATCTTAGTTTTCACAAAGTTTGCTGCTAAACTGCTTTTAGATCTTTGTTTTAGTTGTTTCTGTGATGTAGTGAAATATAATTACATGCACTTCATAAGTTTCAAAGGCTTTTATCGACAATTACATGACATTTATGCAAAGAGTCAGTATTTGCAGTGTTGGCCCTTCTTTTTCAGGACCTCTGCAATTCCACTGGGCATGCTCTCAATCAACTTCTGGGCCAATTCCTGACTGATAGCAACCTATTCTTTCATAATCACTTCTTGGAGTTTGTCAGTATTAGTGGGTTTTTGTTTGTTCACCCGCCTCTTGAGGATTGACCACAAGTTCTCAATGGGATTAAGATCTGGGGAGTTTCCAGGCCATGGACCCAAAATGTCAACGTTTTGGTCCCCGAGCCACTTAGTTATCACTTTTGCCTTATGGCACGGTGCTCCATCGTGCTGGAAAATGCATTGTTCTTCACTAAACTGTTGTTGGATTGTTGGAAGAAGTTGCTGTTGGAGGGTGTTTTGGTACCATTCTTTATTCATGGCTGTGTTTTTGGGCAAAATTGTGAATGAGCCCACTCCCTTGGATGAGAAGCAACCCCACACATGAATGGTCTCAGGATGCTTTACTGTTGGCATGACACAGGACTGATGGTAGCACTCACCTTTTCTTCTCCGGACAAGCCTTTTTCCAGATGCCCCAAACAATTGGAAAGAGACTTCATCGGAGAATATGACTTTGCCCCAGTCCTCAGCAGTCCATTCACCATACTTTCTGCAGAAGATCAATCTGTCCCTGATGTTTTTTTGGAGAGAAGTGGCTTCTTTGCTGCCCTTCTTAACACCAGGCCATTTTCCAAAAGTCTTCGCCTCACTGTGCGTGCAGATGCGCTCACACCTGCCTGCTGCCATTCCTGAGCAAGCTCAGCACTGGTGGCACTCCGATCCCACAGCGAAATCCTCTTTAGGAGACGATCCTGGCGCTTGCTGGACTTTCTTGGACGCCCTGAAGTCTTCTTAACAAGAATTGAACCTCTTTCCTTGAAGTTCTTGATGATCCTATAAATTGTTGATTGAGGTGCAATCTTAGTAGCCACAATATCCTTGCCTGTGAAGCCATTTTTATGCAACGCAATGATGCGTTTCTTTGCAGGTCACCATGGTTAACAATGGAAGAACAATGATTTCAAGCATCACCCTCCTTTTAACATGTCAAGTCTGCCATTTTAACCCAATCAGCCTGACATAATGATCTCCAGCCTTGTGCTCGTCAACATTCTCACCTGAGTTAACAAGACGATTACTGAAATGATCTTAATGACAGCAATGAAATGCAGTGGAAAGTTTTTTTTGGAATTAAGTTAATTTTCATGGCAAAGAAGGACTATGCAATTCATCTGATCACTCTTCATAACATTCTGGAGTATATGCAAATTGCTATTATAAAAACTTAAGCAGCAACTTTTCCAATTTCCAATATTTATGTAATTCTCAAAACTTTTGGCCACGACTGTACAATATAGGCCTAAAGTAATTTTCGGCAGCCACCACGAAACGGATAAAGACTGTAACCCTGACAGATCCATACATAACTAAGCTGGAACATTACAAAGCATTAAATACATTGTACAACAAGAACAAGTACCCTATTCTGGATTACTACTGCATATGTCATAAGCTCCTTAGCTCCTCCTTTTAGTGGATGCAGGCAGCCAGAATTTTAACTGTACTTCTTTAAAGTGGTTATCAGAAGTCTAAAAGATCCTCCCCAATGCCCAGGCCCCTCGTATACATTATACTTACCTGCTTCTTGGCACCTGCATCTCTTCAGATCCCTGCACGGCCGCCGCTGCATCTACCCGTTGCGCGGTTCAAAATATCCGGCGATGAGGGGGAGCAGCCAACAGCAGGCTGCAATAGGAACGAGCCTCCCTAGCAGTGGCGGCTGTGGAGGAATCCCAAGTGATGCGGGTGCCAGGGAGCAGGTAAGCATAATGTATATGAGGGGATCGGGAATTGGGGGGGAAATCTTTTAGACTTCGGATAACCCCTTTAACTTTGTGTCTATATCAGTGGTAACACTGAGCTATGACCGCTAAAGAGATATATAAAAAAAAAAAAATAACAAGCTAAAAATGTTGGACCTAAAAGTGACATGGTGTTATATGTGGAAATTCACTTGAAGTATTACATAATTAGGATTTACAGGCATGGTCTGCATGGCTCTGGCCCTCCTTTTTCAAAACTATTTAACAGAAAATTTGTCTTAGTTGCTGTTCTGCTCATTTTGTGCATAATAAATGGTTGTAATGTGCTGTAAAGATTATACTGAAATGTTATGTTTGACGTTGCTGCCATCTAGTGGTCAGAGTTAGTTTTTACTTCGCCAGAACTTTACAAGAAGTGTATTGTCAGAGGCAGTAACCTTTAACCTGGAACTGTATTTCCTCCATTTCATCACTGCTCCTGGATGTGGCAGGCTGCATGCAGAGGAGCTCTTGATCTATTCCTGGACTAATGATGGAATTGTCTGTGAGTACTCTCACTGATGGAGTGAGGCTGCTGTATTATATGTAATGTACTGACACATATGTTTTGTTTATGTTTATATTGTAGTTTTACAAAGTTATTCAGAAAAGAGAATACATACAGATCTGATGTCTCACGTTTCTTGACTTCTGAATTATTGTTAAGCTGTCTGACTAGTGTTATACAACAGTTCAATAACGCGAAGCAGAACAGTAAAAAGACAATCCACTTGGCGGTCTGGAATAGCCAGTAAAAAGACAACCCACGTGGCGGTCTGGAATAAACTGAGACGCCATTACTGCAGCATGAGTCTAAGATCAGGAACACAGTACCAGGCTGATGCCACGCTACCGCCGACACAGCAAGGCAGGGAGAACATTCCCAGTGCCCAGCAAGACGATGCAAAGTCACATGTCTCTAGAACTTCACGGGCTAGCAAGATGTCCTCAGCAAGTTCCTCAGCAGTTAGAGCTCGTGCCAAGGCAGAAGCTGCCCGCGTCCAGCTACAGTATGGAGAAAAAGAAGCCATGATGATACAGGAGTTAGCAGCAAAGAAAGCTGCCATAGCACAAGAGAGAGCTAAGGAAGCAGCTATGGAAGCAGCTAGGGAAGCTGCCATAGCACAAGAGAGAGCAGCTAGGGAAGCTGCCATAGCACAAGAGAGAGCAGCGAGGGAAGCTGCCATAGCACAAGAGAGAGCAGCGAGGGAAGTTGCCATAGCACAAGAGACAGCAGCAAAGAAAGCTGCCATAGCACAAGAGAGAGCTAAGGAAGCAGCTATGGAAGCAGCTAGGGAAGCTGCCATAGCTCAAGAGAGAGCAGCTAGGGAAGCTGCCATAGCACAAGAGAGAGCAGCGAGGGAAGTTGCCATAGCACAAGAGACAGCAGCTAGGGAAGCTGCCATAGCACAAGAAAGAGCTAAGGAAGCAGCTAGGGAAGCTGCCATAGCACAAGAAGAAGCGGTTTTAGAATCAAAATTGCTCATCCTGCAGCGACAGACTGCAGTTGCAGTTGCTGAAGCAGAGGCCGCTGCCTACATGGGAACAAGTCGGTCAGGAAGTGAAAAATCATATAAAGACTCAGAGGTTCCAGAAAAACCTCTATTCTCTGCAGATCGTACAAGTGAGTACGTCCAGAGCCTTACTGATGCGCATACAAAGGAACAGTCTCTTAAACCTGAAGCAAAGGAATTCAGGCCGAGATCAACATACCCCCTGAGCAGGCCCAATCAACCACATGAGGTCAGCAGCTGCCAGCAAACCAAGAAGGAAGCACCAGAAACCCCTAAGAACAAAAAACAAGTGTTCCCATCACCTCAACCTATAGATTACATACGCGAACAACAATGTGCAGTGGATGTCACCAAATATCTCATCCGCAAAGAAATGGTTAGCTCAGGCTTTATCCAATTTGATGACTGTCCTGAAAACTTTTGGGCATGGAAATCTTCCTTTCTGAATGCCACTGAAGGTCTGAACTTATCACCAGCAGAAATGCTTAATTTAATGATAAAATGGCTTGGTACTGAGTCAGCAGAGCATGCTAAGAGGATGAGAAGAGCAAACCTGTTCAACCCTGCAGCAGGACTCAACATGACCTGGAGAAGACTAGAAGAAACGTATGGATCCCCAGAGGTAATAGAAGGAGCACTGTTGAAAAAACTTGAAGTCTTTCCCAAGGTGGGCTACAGAGACAACGTGCGGCTACAAGAACTAAGTGATCTTCTACTAGAGATAGAATATGCCAAAGAGGATGGCTACTTGCAAGGACTTTCGTATCTAGATACAGCTAGAGGCACTAATCCCATAGTAGAGAAACTATCCTCAAATCTGCAAGACAAGTGGATGTCTGTGGGAGGTAAATTCAAAGAAGATTATGGAGTCGCTTTTCCCCCTTTTTCTGTGTTTTCTAGGTTTGTCCGACAGCAAGCGAAAATCCGAAGTGATCCCAGTTTTGCCTTCGCCACCAGCGGCAATCAATCACACAGACCTGAGAGACCTCACAGACCTCACGGTAGGACCTATGTATCCACACACAAAACAGCTGTGCCTTCAGAAGTTACAGACTACCAAAGCACCCACAAGGTACACACCATAGAAAACCCTGACAGACATTGTCCAATACACAAAAAACCACATCCACTAAAGAAATGCAAAGGCTTTAGAAGCAAACCCATTGCGGAGCGGATGTCCTTCCTTAAACAAAACGGCATCTGCTTCAAGTGCTGCGGATCTACTTATCACATTGCCAAAGACTGCAAAATACCAGTAGACTGTACAGAATGTGGCAGTGAGAGACATATTGCAGCTTTACACCCTGGCCCTGCTCCTGCCCCACTAGAGACTGTAGAACCCAGGAAAGATCAGGGCAGGGAGCCACAAGAGACCCCACTCTCCTCTGTAATGTCTAATTGCACAGAAGTATGTGGACAAGGCAAGAGTGCACGATCATGCTCTAAAATCTGTTTAGTGACTGTGTATCCCACTGGCAAGAGAGAAAGGGCAGTGAAAATGTATGCAGTGCTAGATGAACAGAGCAACAGATCCCTTGCAAAGTCAGATTTCTTTGATATCTTTAACCTTAAGGCAAGTGCAGTTCCATACACTCTAAGGACATGTGCAGGGACAATTGAAACCACAGGGAGAAGAGCTACTGACTTTACCATTGAATCCTTCAACAAGAAAGTGCAGTTCCCACTTCATACCCTAATAGAGTGTGGCATGATACCTGATGACAAAACTGAGATTCCATCTCCAGAAGTGGCTCATCACCACCCTCACCTCCGCTCAATTGCTCACCTCATCCCAGTCGTTGAGCCAGATGTTTCTATCCTTCTACTTCTTGGAAGAGATATTCTTCAGGTACACAAGGTACGCCAGCAAATCAATGTACCTTATAATGCCCCCTATGCACAGAGACTGGACCTGGGGTGGGTCATTGTAGGAGAGGTTTGCCTGGGGACAGTGCACCAGCCTGACAACATTAGCACTTTGAAGACGTCTGTGTTAACAAATGGACGTACGTCCCTTCTCAGTCCCTGTCACAACAACTTCATTGTCAAGGAAAGCTTTGGCAGGTCAACACAACACTGTGACTCTTCTACATTATATGGTAAAGAAGAAGTCAATTACAACATTGAGATGGACAATCTAGGGATTACGGTATTTCAGAAAACTAAAGATGATGATAAACAGGCCCTCTCTATAGAGGATCAGATCTTCTTGCAGATTATGGATAAAGAGGCTTACCAAGATGACAATCACAGTTGGGTGGCTCCTCTCCCCTTTCGCACACCCAGACGTGTTCTGCCTAGTAACAGGGAGCAAGCCATGAAGCGTTTGCATTCACTCAGCAAAACACTGCAGAGAAAGACAGAAGTGAAAAGAGATTTCACTGAATTCATTAAGGGGATGCTAGACAATGATCACGCTGAAGTTGCAGGACCACTTGAGACAGACAGGGAACACTGGTATTTACCAATGTTTGGTGTTTACCATCCGCACAAACCTAACCAAATCAGAATAGTTTTTGATTCCAGCGCAGAGTATAAAGGAGTCTCTTTAAATGACGTACTGTTGAGTGGCCCTGACCTAAACAATACTTTGCTAGGTGTCCTCATGCGCTTCAGAAAAGAGCCCGTTGCTTTCACAGCAGATGTGCAACAAATGTTTTATTGCTTTCTTGTCAGAGAAGACCACAGAGACTTTTTACGTTTTCTCTGGTACAAAGACAATGACATAGACAAAGAAATTATCGAGTACAGAATGAAAGTGCACGTATTTGGCAATAGCCCCTCTCCTGCCGTCGCTATATACTGCATGCAAAAGGCTGCCCAGAAAAATGCAGAGTGCTATGGACAAGAAGCCAAACACTTTGTATTGAGACATTTCTATGTAGATGATGGACTCGCTTCTGCTAGCACACCTGAAGACGCAATATCCATCCTTAGTAAAGCAAAAGAAATGCTGGCAGAATCCAACCTGCGTCTTCATAAAATCGCTTCCAACAGCCAAAAAGTAATGGAAGCCTTCCCTGTAGCAGACAGAGCTAAGGACCTTAAAGATCTTTGCCTAGGAACAGACACCCTTCCCTTGCAGAAAAGCCTAGATCTAAGTTGGGATCTAGAAAATGATAGTTTTGCTTTCAGAGTTTCCTCAGAGGAAAAGCCCTTTACACGTAGAGGCATTCTATCCACCGTAAATAGCCTCTATGATCCCCTAGGGTTTGTATCACCTGTGACTATAAGAGGTAAGTCCTTAGTTCGTGAACTGTCATCTGGGAAAAGTGAATGGGATGCATTGCTTCCACAAGAGAGACTAAGTGAGTGGGTTCAATGGACAGAATCCTTGCAAGCGTTAGAGCACCTAAAGATAGACAGATGCTATGTGCCCGTATCTCTATCATCAGCTTGCAGGAAAGAACTATGTATCTTCTCAGACGCATCCACCACAGCTATAGGTGCAGTAGCTTACTTGAAAGTAATTGATGCAGAAAATGTGTCATGTTGGATTTGTCATGGGAAAGTCCAAATTAAGCCCTAAACCAGCCCACACTATTCCTCGTTTAGAGTTGTGTGCTGCTGTACTTGCAGTCGAAATGTCTGAGCTAATCACAGATCAACTAGACACTGATTTTGATGCTGTGAAATTCTTCACTGATAGCAAGACTGTCCTAGGGTACATTTGCAACACCACTAGGAGGTTCTATCTGTATGTCTCCAACAGAGTGAATAGAATCAGGCAGTCTACACACCCAGATCAGTGGTTCTATGTATCTACAGAGCAAAACCCTGCAGATTATGCCACTAGGCCTACTCAAGCAGCATGCCTTCAGAACTCTATATGGTTCTCAGGCCCATCCTTTCTGTACCAACCACACTGTGAGGATATAGACACTGCTAATGTTTTTCCACTCATAGAGCCTGAAGCTGACCCTGAAATCAGATTTGAAATTACAAGGTTCAGCACCAGAGCTTCTGAAGCCACATTTCACTCACATTGCTTTGATAGATTTTCTTGCTGGAAGATATTAGTTAAGACCCTAGCCAGACTCATCCATGTCGCTAGAACCTTCCAGAAGGGAACCAGCAGCAATCAGGTCAGAAGGTGGGAAAGTTTCCATGAACAGGTCAATCTAGAAGAACTTACTCAGGCAAAGTCTGTTATAATCTCTTCTGTTCAAAACAAACATTTCCAGAAGGAAATTGACTGCATCAAAAAACAAAAAACATTCCTAAAACTAAGCCGTCTTAGGAAGCTTAGCCCCTTTTTAGACAAAAATGGGTTGTTGAGAGTAGGCGGACGTTTGTCTCTTGCAGAACTTACAGAGGAAGAGAAACAGCCTGTCATTATACCTTATGATCACCACATTGCGACACTGCTTGTTAGGTACTATCATGAACAAGTAGTTCACCAAGGGCGACACATCACAGAGGGTGCAATTAGATCAGCAGGTTTCTGGATTCTTGGTGGCAAACGCTTGGTATCAGCCGTCATACACAAATGTGTCATCTGTCGCAAGCTGCGAGGAAGGTTACAAAGTCAAAAGATGGCAGAGCTACCAGAGGACAGAGTAATTGCTCAACCACCTTTCACCAATGTGGGCTTAGATGTATTTGGTCCGTGGTCTGTTTTAACTCGCCGCACTAGAGGAGGCAGCGCAGACAGTAAACGATGGGCCGTCCTTTTAACTTGTTTGTCCACCCGAGCTGTACACATAGAGCTACTTGAAACCATGTCAACATCAAGCTTTATTAATGCCTTAAGGCGATTCTTCTCAATTCGTGGCCCAGCAAAACTGCTCCGTTCTGACAGAGGAACAAACTTTGTAGGAGCCTACAAGGAACTTAACATTTGTGCCAGCGAATCACAAATGCAAGACTTTCTCCAAGACAGAGGATGTACATGGGTCTTTAATCCTTCACACTCTTCACACATGGGTGGTGTCTGGGAGAGGCTTATAGGTATTGCCAGGCGAATCTTGGACGCTATGTTGCTACTAGAGTTGTTGCGATACCAAATTTTTGATTCGGTTTCGATACCATGAAAAAGTATTGCGATACTCGATACCATTCGATACCACGCGAAAAAAATAAACAAAAAAAGCCACGTGCATTCCTCATTTTTAAAAATGGCGAATCGCGCAGTTTTTATTTTATTTTTTCTGTTCCGGCATTCACCACCTAGATTTTTTTTTTATATTTTAATAGTTTGGACTTTTCTGACGTGGCGATGTAATATGTTTATTTATATATTTTATATGTGAAATTGGGAAAAGGGGGGTGATTTATACTTCATATTTTAGTGTTTTTTTTTTTTTCACTTTTTATTTAATAACTATTTCCCCCCTTAGGGGCTAGAACCTGGGATCTTTCATCCCTTTTCCTATTCACCCTGATAGATCTCTATCAGGGTGAATAGGACTCCACACTGTCCCTGCTGCTCTGTGCTTTGTGCACACAGCATCAGGGATGTTACCATGGCAACCAGGGCTTCTGTAGTGTCCTGGCTGCCATGGTAACCGATCGGAGCCCCAGGCTTACACAGCTGGGGCTCCGATCAGAAGCTGCCACTGCACCACCAATGAGGGGGAGTGGAGAGGTCCCTGTGGCCACTGCCACCAATGATTTTAATACTGGAGGGTTGAGAGGGGCCGGCGCACTGTGCCACCAATGATTTTAATGGGATGGGGGGATTGAGGGGGGGGGGGCACACTGCACCACCAATGATTTTACCCCTTTATACAGGAGGCGGGTACTAGCAGATCAGCGGCAGTTAACTGCCGCTGATCGCAGCTCCCTGTCAGGGGCAGGGTGCCGGCAATGCGATTCTGCTGCCGGCACCCGCCTCCTGTATGTGTTAAAGACTGACTACTGTATATGAGTCCAGACTTTCACTATTAGGCCACACAGAGCGGCGCCCAGCGATGTCTCAGCACTCACCATTTAGTCCTGGGCGCCGCTCCGTTCGCCCGCAGTGCCCCATTACTGTCTCCTCTCCTGCTCCACATGCTGCTGATTACTATCGGAGCGATGGGAGGAGACATCAGCTTCACTAGTGGGCGTTCCTTCTCCCTGGCTGTAGCGCTGTCCAATCGCAGCGCAGGGAAAAGGAACGCCCACTAGTGAAGCTGATGTCTCCTCCCATCGCTCCGATAGTAATCCTATCATTGGGGGCGCAGTGCGCCCGCCCCTCCTCCGCCCCTCTCTTCTCATTGCCGCCCCTCCTCCACCCCCTCTCTTCTCATTGCCGCCCCTCCTCCGCCCCTCTCTTCTCATTGCCGCCCCTCCTCCGCCCCTCTCTTCTCATTGGTGGCAGCGGCAGCAGCACAGGGGGAGGGAGGACAGCTTCCTTCTCCCCGTGCTGCTGAGAGAGAACATGAGCGCGCCGATAGCAGCGCGCTCATGTTCAGAGATACTAGACTGCGCAGAAGCGCAGCCCAGTATCGAAAAAACGGAAATCCCGGTATCGTATCGATACCGGGACAAAAGTATCGATTGGGTATCGAAATTTCGATACCCGCAACAACCCTAGTTGCTACAAACTAAAACTGCTCACTTGACCCATGAGACTTTAAGCACCTTTATGGCAGAGGTTACAGCTATTATGAATGCCAGGCCTATAGTTCCTGTGTCCTCAGACCCAGATACACCTATGGTCCTTACCCCAGCAATGTTGTTGACTCAAAAGGTGAACTCTTTGTCTGCTCCATCCGGAACCATAAGTACAACACAAGTTCATGCAAAACAATGGAAGCAAGTACAATGCTTGGCAGACACCTTTTGGAAAAGATGGAAGAGGGAGTATCTGTCCAATCTGCAACGCCGTAGGAAATGGACTGAGGATCGCCCAAATGTAAAAGTGGGTGATGTTATTCTGTTGAAAGACAGCCAAGAGAGCAGGAACGAGTGGCCTGTAGGACTTATTGTCAATGCTCTACCAAGCAGGGATGGCAAGGTTAGGAAGGTGGAGGTCAAGATTGCAAAGAATGGGACTTCCAAAATCTATCTTAGACCTATAACTGACATTATAGTTTTAGTTTCCGATTAGCTAGGATTCCATTTCCTGTTTATATGTTTTTCCTGCATAGCAGTAGTTATTTAGGTAGTGACATAATAATTATGCCAGACAGGGAGTGTTCTGCTCATTTTGTGCATAATAAATGGTTGTAATGTGCTGTAAAGATTATACTGAAATGTTATGTTTGACGTTGCTGCCATCTAGTGGTCAGAGTTAGTTTCTACTTCGCCAGAACTTTACAGGAAGTGTATTGTCAGAGGCAGTAACCTTTAACCTGGAACTGTATTTCCTCCATTTCATCACTGCTCCTGGATGTGGCAGGCTGCATGCAGAGGAGCTCTTGATCTATTCCTGGACTAATGATGGAATTGTCTGTGAGTATTCTCACTGATGGAGTGAGGCTGCTGTATTATATGTAATGTACTGACACATATGTTTTGTTTATGTTTATATTGTAGTTTTACAAAGTTATTCAGAAAAGAGAATACATACAGATCTGATGTCTCACGTTTCTTGACTTCTGAATTATTGTTAAGCTGTCTGACTAGTGTTATACAACAGTTCAATAACGCGAAGCAGAACAGTTGCCAATACCAACCAATCAAATCTCACCTTTCATAAAGTGTTCAGTTTTCCTTTTGGATAGTTTTGATAAATTTATATTATATTTTATTGTTGCCTTTACTCCCCCCCCCCCCCCCATGCACATATACATATAATTGATATTGAGTTTGTGTGTGGGTAGAAAGTCCTTTTCACTAATATACCCTCAAGTGTCATTTTGTGCAGCAATTTAGTAAAGGGTTAAGATAGGTGCCCCAGAACCCTGTTCATTGCTTTTCTACACTGTGGAAATGAAGCACACAGTATATGAAGCTTAGATGTGTCAACACAAATCATACATGACGTACAAGGGCACACTCATTGCTTTGCTAAATCCCGAGGGCTCCAGTCTGTCCTGTGCTGTGCAGTAAGGCTTCAACTAATGCCAAATTGACCTTTTCCCAGAATATCTTAGTGAAAGCTGTGGACCTTCTGCAGGGAAAACCTTTCCTCTCTAACGTACTCAGCAGGACTTTCCTTCATGTTCTGCTTTTTATAGGCATTGTCACAGGCAATATATCCCTAAGCAAGGTGCCACAGCAAGAGCCCTTCTAGAAAGTCATTGTTAAATAAATTGACTTGCCCCTTATATTTAATGTATTCTAGGCTATTTCATGTTGGTTTTATTGTGCCTTATCTATTATGTAATGCTCTAGAAACATAGTGGATGAAAGAGCCCATAAACCCCCTTATCTGTATTGAAACAAATAATGAGTGGTCATTAGAAGCTTTGAGAGCCTCCACACCATGAGGCATTAACCTGTTCCGGACACATGACGTACCGGTACGGCATGTTGTCCCGGTACTTAAGGACACATGACGTACCGGTACGTCATGTATAGTTCTGATCACCGGCGGGCGGTGATCGGAACCTGATGCCTGCTCAGATCATTAAGCAGGCACCTTGGGGTCCCCCGTGTCGGCGATCGCAGCAAACCGCAGGTCAATTCAGACCTGCGGTTTGCTGTGTTTACAGGTTATTCGGGTCTCTGGGGACCCGATAACCCGTAACAGGATGGTGATCGGTGGTGTGATAATACACCACCAATCACCATCCTGCGATCCTGAGAGGTGATATGACATCATCTCTCAGGATCGCCTCTCATTGATCGGCTGCAGGGGCGGGCAGTTTAAATTACTGCAGCGCTCCTCTCTCCCTCCTTTTCAGTCCGGGAGCCAAGGAGAGAGGAGCGCTGCACGTCGGATCTCAGAGCCAGCACCCCCATCTGTGCAGAGATCATCATCCAGCACCCCATCTGTGCCCCAGCACCACCCAGGTATTTAGGGAAGGGTTAGGGAAAGGTATGATAGGCAGGGATATTCAGGGAAAGTTAGTGAGAAAAAAACAAAACTATTTTTGTTGCATCACCCTAAATCGGGTGCAGGGGTGCTGCAGCTTGCCCCTCCCACTCACAACAGTTTTTGGGGCGCAAGCATTTTATTTTTATTTTTTTCCTGCGTACGCTGACTGTGGCTGGCACTCTTAGCGTCCGGCCACTGTTAGCATTCCACACACCCCACCGCTGATCATCTTCGGACGGTTGATCAGCGATTTTTATATATTTTTTTATTTTTTCATTTTTTGCCCTTTTTTTTGTTATTTTTTTTTTTGAAATATAGTTTTTTTATTGTTTTTCTCCCAATCCAAAAAAGTAACAATTTGACATCATACCATTGCATACATGAAGATGACTTTGACATAGATAGATCAGCATGTTACATCTCTGGAACATTAACATAAATTAACATAATATAACATTTTCCCCCCACCCTTCCCAGCATCAGCTTAAGCGCCATACCTGGCTTCACATTACTATATAAGTTCTTGGCAATACCTATGTCACTTTCAAAGCTCCCAGTCTATCCTTTAGGTCTTCTAGCATATACCACTCTGTCAATTTAAAAGGAGACATAATCCGGTTGTGTTCTCCTTGATCAATATGACCCAGAATAAATTTGCGCCATGTTAAATATAATTTTTTCCATCTAACTTCTTTTTGTTGTATCGCTTCCAGCCATTCTAGATGAAATACACGTCTGAGACGCGAGATGACCATAGAAACAGAGGGGATCTGAGATTGAAGCCATATACTTAACAAACATTTTTTGGCCCCTAACACAATCTTGTGCTCCAGTGGCGAAAGAGATGCCATTGTGTAGCAATCTGACTGGTCCTCCTTATTATATTGGACATGTAAGATCACCATTGCAGGAGTGATTTCCGTCTCGTTTCTACCACATTTTTTCAGAAGATCCGAGACTCCATCCCAATATGACCTCAATCTCGGACAGCTCCATAATCCATGGTATAGATCCGATCCAGGAGAGTCACATTTTGGGCACGCTACCAATCTGTCTTGTCTTGTACCTGCATTTGGAACATCAAAACCATATAATGCGTGATGCAAAATTTTGAAGTGGGTCTCACGCCAATTTTCATCTGGAACAGCCTGATGTAACGCCCCTATGCCTGCCCAAACCAACTGATGCACATCTTTAACCTCCAATAGTATTTCCCACTTCCTAAACATTTTCTTGGGGTCAATTCTCTCCCATTTATTTCTTAAGGATTGATAAAGAAGTGAAATTGTCGGTCTAACTTTTAACCGCAGGAGTCTGTCAAATTCATTTGTCCTCCATTCTTTTGTTAGATCCTTACACAATCCTTTGCCATAGGACATAAGTTGCATGTACGATAGAAAAGTTAGACCTTGCAATCCCCACTTCTCCCTCAGTTCCTCCTGCGTTTTCCATCTGGGTTCTGTCTCATGGAATAAATCACCCAATTTCCTTATCCCTTTACTTAACCATATTGCTATACCTTTGCTATTCCTTCCTGGCTCAAAACTAGGATTGGCTGCAATTGGGAGATGTTTAGATATTCGATAGGGCAAATCATACATCTTCCTCAGAATTTTCCATACTATAATAGTATCTCTTAATAATAATGACTTTTTAATTGATCCCGGTAGGTTAGGTATATTAGTATGTAATAATGCCATCAGGTCCCAAGGTTTTGCTAACTGCTTCTCCAAGCTGAGATTTGTATAATAAGAAGTCTGATTTGCCCAATCCAATATGTATCTGCTATTACACGCAATATTATAACCCCTAACGTCCGGAAAGTTGATTCCCCCTACCTCCCTTCTCAATTTCAGTTTGCCCAGAGCAATTCTCGGTCTCTTGCTTTGCCATATAAACCGCACAAATTTGCTTTCCAGTAATTTGACATCATCATGTCTTAGTAACAATGGAATAGTCTGCATTGGATATAATAATCTAGCGACTCCCATCATCTTCACCAAGCAACACCTTCCCATCAGGGAGAGGGGCAGACCTTGCCATCTATCCAGATCAGCTCCTATGCGGGACAGTAACGGTGGGAAATTTAATTGATATAAAGAGTGTGGGTCCCTCCCTATTTTCACCCCAAGGTATGTTATGCTAGACTTGGCTATACTAATTCCTTGATCCCTTTTTACCTTTTGTAAGATATTATTCATGGGCACCAAAGGTAGGAGTTCACATTTGGAAATATTAACCTTATAACCTGAGTAGCTTCCAAAAGCCTCTAAAGCCTCGAATACCACTGGGATGTGTTCCCCTGGTCTGGCCAAAAATAGCACCACATCATCGGCAAAGAGCGCCGCCTTCACTTGTTTGGTTACTACCTCAACACCCGTGTATAAATCTGACGAGCAAAGAAGTCGCGATAGGGGCTCAAGCGCTAGGTTGAAAAGCAAAGGAGAAAGCGGGCACCCCTGTCTTGTACCCTTTTCCAGTTTAAACATTTTGGAGAGATAACCCTGGGTGTATACCCTTGCTTTTGGGTTATTGTATAAGTTTGTAATAAATGTCCTAAAAGCCCCTTCAAACCCCAGTCTGTCCAGTACCGCCTCCAGCCATGCCCACCTTACATTATCAAAAGCTTTTTCTGCGTCTAAGGTGAGCATGGCTGGATGTTCCCCTGGCTGAGGGTCATTCCTAACCCTATCCAGAACTGCTAGAACTGTCCGAATATTTTTGACCGCTGAACGGCCCTGGACAAACCCCACTTGTTCATCACCTATCAAAGATGGTAAAAAAGAAGCTAGCCTGTCCGCAACGATTTTTGATAGGATCTTTGTGTCTACGTTTATTAGGGATATAGGTCTATACGAACTAGGCATAAGGGGGTCTTTCCCTGGTTTAGGCAGGAGTTTAATGTAAGATACATTGTCTTTATCTGGATGGGATTTGCCCTTCAATACATCATTATAAAGCTGTACCATTATTGGGGAGATCTGTGCCATTAATATCTTAAAATATTCTCCCGTAAAGCCATCAGGCCCTGGAGCTTTTGCGTTCTTCAGGCCCTTGATGACCAGCTGGAGTTCCTCCACTGTCACATCCGCATTCAATTTCAGAAGTTGTTCCGATGTCACTGTGGGCAACTCCACCCTATCTAAGAGAGTATCCACTAGTGATGATGAGGAATGATCTTTATATAATGCCTCATAATATTGGCCTACTATCTCACTAATGCCTGCCGGGTCAATGACCACCTTCCCTTCAACGTTTTTTAGACAGGATATATATTGAGGCTTTCTCCGTCCTTTTGCTAAATTGGCTAGCAAACGGCCCGCTTTATTACCATAACGGTATAATTTGGCTTCAAATTGGGTTTGTCTGAGAGATTCTTTATGCTTTTCACTAGCTTCAAAGGCCTGGCGTGCCTCTACCCATTTTGCCTTATTATCCACTGTAGGCATTTCAGTGAATTGCCTGTACATTTGTCTTACTCTATTGCTTGCTCTTTCTAGTGACTGCTGGCACGCTTTTTTCCTGCTAAAGATATAGCTCATGATGCGCCCCCTCAAGACCGCCTTTGACGTTTGCCAGAAGAGCTCTGGCTTGTCCATGTGAACCTTATTATCCTCTTTATATTCTTCCCACCAGCCTATTAACTTATTCTGGAAATCCTCATTTCCCAACAGACCAGAAGGAAATCTCCACAGATAGTCTGAGCCCTTTGCGAAAGTGTCCCTCAAGTTCAGGGTTACCGGAGCATGATCTGATACAATAATGTCCCCTACCTCAGCATGTTCCACCAACCCAGATAGAGAGCCCTGTACAAAAATGTAGTCAATACGTGACCAGGAGTTTTGAGCATGAGAGTAGAAGGAATACTCCCTGTCATCTGGATGAAGCTGCCTCCAAGGATCCATTAGACCCACTGACTCTATCACCTGTCCCAAAACTGCGTCGTGAGCTACTGTAGTTCTGCCTCCTTTCGACTCAGTCTTCCTGTCCTCCTGCCCTACCATAACTGAGTTGAAGTCTCCTCCCACTATTAGGTTTGAGGTCTTGTCTAGTAGTAATTTACTTTCCAGCACCCTGAAAAATTGTGAGCTATTGGCGTTCGGACCATATACATTGAAAACAGTATATTCCATATTTTGTACCTTTATCGACACTTTGACCCACCTCCCTTTGTCATCAGCTTCTGAACCCAGCAAGGTAAAGTTGAAAGCCTTGTTGAACAGAATCAGGACCCCCGTTTTCCGCTCTGAGGAGGACGAGCCTATCACCTGGCCCACCCATAATTTTTGCATCCTACCGAAATCCCCTGCTGGTAGGTGAGTTTCCTGGAGTAGTGCTATATCAGGCTTTAGTTTTTTAAGATGGCGGAGGATCATCCATCTCTTCTGCGGAGAGCGGAGGCCCTTCACATTCCAACTAACTATTTTCATATTTAATAAAAACTACCAAGTTTGATTTCCTCATGGCTAGGATAGTGACTGGATAAACATAGCTTATTACCAAGATACTCCCAGGATAAGCGCCGGCTGATGCATAGAAACAAACATGAACATTATCACATACATTTTTGTAAACTACCCCCCTCCACCTCCACCCCCAATAGGAACCAACCTGTCATTATGACACATATTACCTACTTAACAGTCCCCTTCCTTATTCCTGACTTCCCTTTTTCTGGGCTGCAGTACTCAAACACCTATCCCCCATACTTTATACTACCTTGACCGCAGTGCTTTCTATATCATATAACCATGCAAATATATTGGCTACACTATAGATTTCCCTTCTGCGAAAATTCCCGCTCCCACTGCGCATGTTAACCCATGTCCACATTTTGTTGCTGGTAGAAAAAGGAAAAATAAAAAAGAAATGGGCTATCAACAGCTCGTAACAAAACTTAGCATAGCTACCAGCAGCGTCCACTTTATCTTGACCAAGAGTCCCTTCTTCTTGCAGGACGAGGTCCTCTCTTATCAGCTGGGGCCACCTCCCAATCTCTTCCCCGTCTATCTGTGGGGGGTGAATGCCTCCATTCCGGGCTCCTTGCGATCTCCCTGCTCCGTTGTCGTTGTCTTGGCGACCTCCCTCTGCGTCTTGGCTCACCTTCTAAGTTATTATCCCGCAAGAATTCCTCCGCAGCTCCCGGATCTTGAAACGTTTTGACCTCGCCATCCGCACTTGAGATTTTCAATATTGCCGGATACAATAATTGGAACCGTATCTGTTGCTTGTACAGCTCAGAACAGACCATGCTGAATTCACGTCTCTTTTTTGCCACCATTGCAGAATAGTCGGCGAACAATAGTAAGGTATGTCCCCTGACCTTTAGTGGACCTTTGCGGGCCCTAAAAGCTCTTAGAATGGCTTCCTTGTCATTATAATCTAGGAACCGCATAATGACTTGTCGCGGTCTAGACTGAAGGTTTTGTGAAATATTGCGATTTTGTGCTTTAAAGTCCATGGCAGGGCCTACTCTGTGGACCCTCTCCACTATATGTCTGCCATTCAGGTTCAAGGCTTGAGGCAACTCTACCTCACAGATTTCTTTCAAGGCAGGTTGCTTAATGCTTTCTGGAAGGCCCACTATTCTTAAATTATTCCGCCTGGACCTATTTTCCAGGTCCTCCAGGCGGTCTCTCAGCTCGATATTCTGTTTAAAAAGATCTTGAGCTTCGTGGGTATATCTGGTCACATCATCTTCCATCGCTGAAACCCTTTGCTCCAACTCCTCTATGCTTGCCTCATGTCTTGCCACCGTGCTATGCAGTTCATGCAGGGACTGTGTGAGGGTCTTGGCTAGAGTTTCTCTGATATCTGGGGCTAGGTATTTAGCTACTTCGATAGCCAGAGTCTTGTAGTCTATGCTACTCAGCTCCCCAGAGAGCTTGCTGCCACTTTCCACCACCTCTGTGACCTCTTGGGTCGCGATCGGGGAGTGAGGGCGGGTATCCGCCATCTTGTCCAGCACGGCACTTGCGGTCTTTTTCGTCCCACTCACCACTTGTCGTCTGCCGCTCCTCAGTAAATACCGATCCATGGACCGTCGGCCGCCGCTCAGTGAGATCCCCCAGATGACTTTCGGGGTCCCTTATTGTTCTCTATTTCGGAGCGCAGGTGAAGTTATAGGGACAGGCGCCGGAGCTCACTCACTCCGCGTCCTGCATCCCAGCGCCGGAACCGGAAGTGTTTTTGTTATTTTTATATATTTTTTCTGTTAGGTTTAGGGAAAGTTCGCGAACACCCGTGCCCCCACACACACGAACACCAAATAAAGTTTATCACACACGCACACACACACTCCCCTATGGCCTGCCGGATGTTCTCGGCCGAGGAGGCATACGCCCAGCTTGCCTCCGAGTCCGAGAGTCTCAGTGAGGACGAGGATAACCCCACTTTACTTTTGTCATCCGCGTCCTCCTCATCATCTAGCGATGATGATGAGCCCCCAAGGCAGCGGAGATGCCGCCAGGCAGAGCAAGGGGATAGCCATGCTAGGGACCCTGTGGCCCACACTAGTACGAGCAGCTCTGGGGATTGTACTAGTTTTCCGGCCCACCAGTTAAGTCCACCGGAGCTCCCTGCAGGTGAACTTGTCTGGTGTACCCCAGAGCATATTGAGCCCGTGATTCCTGATTTTGTAGGCCAACCAGGAATCCAGATTTCCACAGTGGGTTTCGCTGAATATGACTATTTTAGTTTTTTTTTCAGTGACCACTTTGTAAATCTAATGGTGGAGCAAACAAACCTGTACGCCCAACAGTTTGTTGCTCAACACCCGGGCTCCTTTTTGTCTAGGCCCGGTGGCTGGACTCAGTTCAGTGCAGCCGAGATGAGGACGTTTTGGGGCCTCGTGCTGCACATGGGCCTAGTCAAGAAACCTAGTGTCAGGCATTACTGGAGTGGTGACGTCCTCTACCAGACCCCACTTTACAGTACGGCCATGAGACACGCCCGGTTTGAGGCCATCCGGAAATGCCTGCATTATTCAGATAATGCAGCATGTCCCCCCCAAGGTGATCCTGCCTATGACCGCCTGTACAAAATCAGGCCAGTCATCGATCACTTTGTGACCAAATTTGTACAGGCCTATGTACCTGGAAGGGAGGTCGCGGTTGATAAGTCTCTCATTGCTTTCAAAGGGAGATTCCTTTTCCCCCAGTATGTTCCCTCTAAGCGGGCGAGGTATGGCGTGAAGCTGTACAAACTTTGTGAGAGTACCTCAGGGTACACTTACAAGTTTCGTGTGTACGAGGAGCAAGATTCCCGTATTCAACCCCCGGAATGTCCCCCCACTCTGGGTGTTAGCGGGAAACTTGTGTGGGACCTTATGCACCCACTGCTAGATAAGGGTTACCACCTGTACGTGGATAACTTTTATACTAGTATCCCCTTGTTCCAGTCCCTCGCCGCCAGATCCACGTCCGCTTGTGGGACCGTGCGGAATAATCAACGTGGCCTCCCTACCCACCCCCTCCAGGTACCTATCCCCAGGGGTGAGACCCATGCCCTTACCAGTGGAAACCTGTTGCTGGTCATATATAAGGACAAGAGGGATGTCCTTGTACTGTCCACAATTCATGGTAATGGCATCACCCCTGTCCCTGTGCGAGGTACCGCGGCAATGGTCCTCAAGCCCGATTGTATCGTCGACTACAATCGGTATATGGGAGGAGTTGATCTCTCCGATCAAGTCCTCAAGCCATATAATGCCAGGCGCAAAACCCGGGCATGGTACAAAAAAGTTGCGGTCTACTTGGTACAGGTTGCCTTGTACAACTCTTTTGTGCTGTCCCGGAGCGCTGGCAACACAGGGACATTCCTTCAGTTTTATGAGGCAGTCCTCAAGGACCTGATCTTTTCTGACCGGGAAAGAGCAGGCCGGAGTACTTCGGGAACTTGAGGCGCCCGGATCGTCCCTGGCCAACACTTTCCAGGTGTGGTCCCCCATACTGGAAAGAAGGGACGGACCCAAAAAAGGTGCAGAGTGTGTCACAGGAGTTGGATACGGAAGGACACCACTACTCAGTGTGACACGTGCCCCGATCATACGGGCCTCTGCATTATTGGTTGCTTCAGGGAGTACCACACTTTCATGGAGTACTAAATTTATATCCCAATTTAGCCACTGACAATCGGATAAAAAAACTATGGTTCTCAGACTTGAGACACTAAAACTAAAAAAAATTATGTAACGGTTGTGTACACACACACACAGGGGGAAGGGAAGTGACCACTGCGCTCCACCCTTACCCCTGGCCCTGCCTACTTGCCTCGCGAGTCCTAATGACAGGGGACAACTGGACGGCAATCCCTAGCTTGGAATAAGTGCAGGGATGACAGACAGACAAACAGAACGTGAACGCACCGAGTCAATACCAGGAAAGCTACAAAGTACAAATGGAGCAAGCAGAGAATTTTCAGGAGAAGCCGGGGTCATAAATACCAGGAGAGTCGTGAAGTACCAAAGGAGTCAGCAGAGGATCGTCAGGAGGAGGCCGGGGTCAGAATACCAGGAGAGCAGCAAAGTACACAAGGAGCAGGCAGAGGATCGTCAGGAATTCAGCAGGAGGTAAGTACGCCAGGAAGACAAAGTCATAGGTGGAACCTAAATTAACAGGCAACCTGTGGCCCGCAGGCTGCCTGTATTTATAGTGGGGAGTGAGGGTCATGTGACGTGGCCAGCGTCACATGACCGACAGACCAACCAGTCGAGCACAGAGTGATCAGCTCGGCGCTCAAGGCAGACTTAGGAGCAGGGGGCCTCCCAGCTAGCAAAGCCACCCTGGGAACGAGGTCAAACACAGATCCTCGCTCCAGAAGCTAAGCAGCAGGTCTGTGGCTAATGGGAGACCGAGTGCACCTTCGGAACCCCGTTACAAATTATTTTCAAAAATATTATTTTGTAAAACTAAAATAAATAAAAAAGTAGACATATTAGGTATCGCTGCGTCCGTAAGAATCTGCTCTATAAAAATACCCCCCAACCTCTCAGATGAACACGGTCAAAAAAAGAAAATAAAAACGGTGCAAAAAAAATTATTTTTTTGTCACCTTACACCACAAAAATTGTAATAGCAAGCGATCAAAAAGTCATATGCCCCCCAAAACAGTGCCAATAAAACCGTACTCTCATCCCGCAAAAAATGAGCCACTACCGAAGATAATCGGCTAAAAACGTTAAAAAAAGGACTCGGACTATGGAGATACTAAAATGTTTTTTTTTTTTGTTTAGAAAAAGATAATATAGTGTAAATACATAAATAAATAAAAAGTAGACATATTAGGTATCGCCGCGTCCGTAAGAATCTGCTCTATAAAAATACCCTATGACCTAACCCCTCAGATGAACACGGTCGAAAAAATAGAAATTAAAACGTATTAAAAGGTATTTTTTTGTCACCTTACATCACAAAAATTGTAATAGCAAACTATCAAAAAGTTATATGCCCCCCAAAATAGTGCCAATAAAACTGTCCTCTCAAAAATTAGCCCCTACCTAATATAATCGGCAAAAAAACAAAAAACTCTTAGGCTGGGTTTACACGGGGCGTCACGTTTTGGATCAGGATGCGTCCCGGGAGCATTGCGGCAAACCCGCGCGAGTAGGTATGCAATTTCAGTCAGTTTTGACTGCGATTGCGTTCTGTTGTTCAGTTTTTATCACGTGGGTGCAATGCGTTTTGCATGCGCGTGATAAAACGCTGAATGTGGTACCCAGACCCGAACTTCTTCTCTGAAGTTCAGGTTTGGGTTCAAGGTTGTGTAGATGTAATTATTTTCCCTTATAACATGGTTATAAGGGAAAATAATAGCATTCTTAATACAGAATGCTTAGTAGGTCAATTGAGGGTTAAAAAATAAATTAACTCACCTCCTCCAATTGATTGCGTAGCTGCCGATCTCCTGTTCTTTGTTCAGGACCTGTTAAAGTACCTGTGGTGACGTCACTGAGCTCATCACATGGTCCATCACCACAGTGATGGACCATGTGATTGGACCATGTGATGTGACATCACCACAGGTCCTTTAGCCGGCAGCTCATGATTAAAGTAGTAAGAAGAGATCGGCAAGAGGAGGAGGTGAGTTAATTATTTTTTATTTTTTAACCCTCAATTGACCATCTACTAAGCATTCTGTATTAAAGAATGCTATTATTTTCCCTTATAACCATGTTATAAGGGAAAATAATACAGTGAATAGACTTTCATCTTAGCAACCATGCGTGAAAAACGCACAGTATAGAGCATGCTGCAATTTTCACGCAACGCACAAGTGATGCGTTAAAATCACCGCTCATGTGCACAGCCCCATAGAAGTGAATGGGTCCGGATTCAGTGTTGGTGCATTGCGTTCACCTCACGCATTGCACCCATGCGGAAATCTCGTCCGTGTGAACCCAGCCTTAGACTATGGAGATACAAAAATGTTTTTTTTTGTTTATAAAAAGATAATATAGTGTAAAACATAAATAAATAAAAGTGGACATATTACGTATCGCCGCGTCCGAAAGAATCTGCTCTATAAAAATACCCCATGAACTAACCCCTCAGATGAACACGGTCAAAAAAAATTAATAAAAACGGTGCCAAAACAGAATTTTTTGGGCAAATTTTCCATTTTAATCCGATGACGTCACATCTACACCCGGCGCAGGTGCACTGAGGAAGGAGCGGCCGAGCGAGCGTCCTCCTATCAGTGCGTCTGCGCTGACTGAAGACCTGTATGGCGAAGGCGCGAGATTTAAAACGTAGACAGGGCCAGCCAGAGGACGAGTGTGCTCGCTGGCCCTGTCAATCAACATGAGGAGGGGGCGTCTTTATGAAAGGAGGATGCGGCTGCTACCAGCAAGTAGCCGCCCTACTTGCTGGTAGAGAGGTAATTTACATATTATAAAAGTAAGAAATTATAAGTAAGAAACTACTGAACGAAAAAGAGTAACAGCACTATATATTGATAAATCGCAGTATAAGGATTTTAAGTAGCCAAAAAATGAAAAATGACTATAGGGGGGGTGACAGAAGCCCTTTAATGAGTGTTTATAAGGTCACAGAGCAGAAATAAGGAGCTTGTCAGCTCCCTGCTTGACAGAAGAGAGAGAAAATTCAGATCCTGCTAATAGAGCATCTCAGCTCTGTACAGAGAAAGGGACTCCATATTTTTAATAAAGACCAATTGAAAAAAAAATGTTTACCTCATAATGAGTACAATGCAATAATACAAAAAAAAATTCCCCCAAAGGTGTACATTAGCCTTTAAAGTGTAACTGCCAAATCATTATTTTCATTTTTTGTAATGTGTAGGGACAGAGATAGGGAACATTTTTCTAATATACTTTATTTAGAGAAATCCTTTATTTCTAGTAGAAAACTTGGGCTGAAATGTTCCTTTAGCAGCACTCTCTCAAATGAGCGTTGTTAAAGCACATCCGACTTCCTAACAGCGTTTGCCCACACTTTTCCCTCACAGACTGGGGACAATAATGTAATAACTATAATTTAAATATATATTTGTCTGCAGATAGCAGACTGATCCATTCATTTCTATAGGACCATGCCCACATCCATATTTTTGCAGATCCGCGTAGATGTTAAAAGAACATGTCCTATTCTGTTCCGCATTGCGGACGATCATTGCTACGGATAGGAGTGAGAAAAAATGCAGAGTGAACACAGGAGTTATTCGTATTTTGCTTATAGATAGTTTGCAGACTGAAATACGGAAACACTACACATGTCCCTACACATGTCCCAAAAAAATTCAAATTTGGCAGTTATACTTTAAAGGTTTGAGTGATAAAATGTCTGCATGCACCACTAGGGGGAGCCTACAGTAAATGCATTTATACGGCTCGGTTTGATCTTATTAAGGCCTCCTGCACACGAACGTATTTTTTTGCGGTCCGCAAAAACGGGTCCCGTTTTTCCGTGATCCGTGACCGTTTTTTCGTCCGTGGGTCTTCCTTGATTTTTGGAGGATCCACGGACATGAAAAAAAAGTCGTTTTGGTGTCCGCCTGGCCGTGCGGAGCCAAACGGATCCATCCTGAATTACAATGCAAGTCAATGGGGACGGATCCGTTTGACGTTGACACAATATGGTGCCATTTCAAACGGATCCGTCCCTATTGACTTTCAATGTAAAGTCTGGAGTCCCTTTTATACCATCGGATCGGAGTTTTCTCCAATCCGATGGTATATTTTAACTTGAAGCGTCCCCATCACCATGGGAACGCCTCTATGTTAGAATATACTGTCGGATATGAGTTAGATCGTGAAACCTCATTTCCGACAGTATATTCTAACACAGAGGCGTTCCCATGGTGATGGGGACGCTTCTAGTTAGAATATACTACAAACTGTGTACATGACTGCCCCCTAATTCGTTGGTGGCACAGTGTGCGCCCCCCCCCCTTTCCTCCCTCTATTGTAATAAATCGTTGGTGGCACAGTGTGCGCCCCCCATCGGCCCCCCTCCCTCTATAGCATTAACAACATTGGTGGCCAGTGTGCGGCCTCCCATCTAACCCCCCCCCCCCCCCCCCCGATCATTGGTGGCAGCGGGTTACTAGCAATAGTACAATAGTAAAAGATTCATACTTACCTGGGAGCTGCGATGTTCGTGTCCGGCCGGGAGCTCCTCCTACTGGAAAGTGACAGTTCATTTAGCAATGCGCCGCACAGACCTGTCACTTACCAGTAGGTGGAGCTCCCGGCCGGACACGAACATCGCAGCAGCAGCCAGCAGCAGGTAAGTATGAATCTTCTACTATTGTACTATTGCTAAGTAACCATGGCAACCAGGACTGTAGTAGCGTCCTGGTTGCCATGGTTACCGATCGGAGCCCCAGCGATTAAACTGGGACTCCGATCGGAACTCTGCTGCCACCAATGATGGGGGGGGGAGATGGGAGGCCGCACACTGGCCACCAATGTTGTTAATGCTATAGAGGGAGGGGGGGCCGATGGGGGGCGCACACTGTGCCACCAACGATTTATTACAATAGAGGGAGGAAGGGGGGGGGGGCGCACACTGTGCCACCAACAAATTATTACAATAGAGGGAGGAAGGGGGGGGGGGCCGCACTGGCCACCAATGATATTCAAACTGGGGTCTGCCCCCTGCTGCCTGGCAGCCCTGATCTCTTACAGGGGGATATGATAGTACAATTAACCCCTTCAGGTGCCGCACCTGAAGGGGTTAATTGTGCTGATCACGGCCCCCTGTAAGAGATCGGGTGCTGCCAGGCAGCAGGGGGCAGTCTTGTACACAGTTTGTAGTGTATTCTAACTAGAAGCGTCCCCATCACCATGGGGACGCTTCTGTGTTAGAATATACTGTCGGTTCTGAGTTTTCACGAAGTGAAAACTCAGCTATGAAAAAGCTTTTATGCAGACGGATCTTCGGATCCGTCTGTATAAAAAGTAACCTACGGCCACGGATCACGGACACGGATGCCAATCTTGTGTGCATCCGTGTTCTTTCACGGACCCATTGACTTGAATGGGTCCGTGAACCGTTGGCCGTGAAAAAAATAGGACAGGTCATATTTTTTTCACGGCCAGGAAACACTGATCTCGGATGCGGCTGCAAAACGGCACAACGGCCACGGGTGAACACAACGGTCGTGTGCAGGAGGCCTAAGGGCGTGAGCTTCTCCTAGTAATGGCTACAGATAAACAGAAGTTTATTATTTAAAGAGATTTTCCGGTAATTAGATATTGATGAACTATCTTTGGGATAGGTCTTAAATATCAGATTGGTTGGGGTTCAACACCCAGCATCGCCTCCAATCAGCTGTTTTTGGAAGCTGCTGGCACCGGAAATGAAACAGTGGACAGACGGCTCTGTCCACAGTGTAGTTTTCGGCTCAGACATACACAGCTCAGCTTCCATTAACATGAATTGAATGACTGCCGGACTCCCACAAATCTGATGGTACTGAAAAATCCCTTTAACTCTATAACGATGAATGGATACAGAAGAAGTAATATAGTTCTTTTGCCCCTCTCAACACAGTCCCCATATCAGTGTTATGATTTGCACCTGCATAACCGTTATTACACATCTAATATTTTTTATTGCTAGGTAATAATGTATATTATAATAAGAACAATGGGGGACAGTTATCAAACTGATGTAAAGTAGAACTGGTTTAGTTGTCCATAGCAACCAATCAGATTCCACCTTCCATTTTCCAAAGGAGCTCTGAAAAATGAAAGGTGGAACCTGATTGGTTGCTATGGGCAACTAAGCCAGTTTTCCTTTACACCAGTTTTGATAAATCTACCCCAATATGTTTTTTATTCAAGTAAGCCATGTTGTTAAACTATCTTTAATTTTAGCAAAATGTATCCACATCTTATAGATCCTCTTTGAACCTTGATTCCCAGTGTCAAACCAGTAATTGCTTTAGGAGATTTAAAACTTGACAATTACAAGTTTGTCTCCCAGCCAAGCCAGAGCCAGCAGGACAGCAAACACTCGACATGTGAGATGTGGCAATGCCAGGAAGCTTGGAAACTAATGCATAGATGCTGGGACTGCAGGCTTAAAGAGCAAGATATTGCTAGGCCTAGCAATGCTTCCAAATTATTGTATGATCTCAGAACCAGACTGACAGAGTACAGGGTCCCCTTTACTGTGATCCAGACCACTGGCTGGTAAATCTGCACTTTCTTTTCCCGTTGGGAAATAATTTTTTTCTCCAAAGCTTTAATAATCAACAACTTGAAGAACTGTATGAAGACTTCTATCTACAACCGTTTATTTCACATAATCCTACAAAAGCTCTTGAGCAGTGGAAGGAGGATTAGTATATAGTCAGATTTTGTGCAGATCATTAAATTCTAATGCACTCAGTGACATAACTGATGGATAAATTGGTAATGCAAGGCCAGAACCCTTGCTGGATTTTAGGATTATACAGCGGCATAAATAAAGCTATATACTGGGACAGTCAAATAGAACATGACTTGGACTTGACTGTATAATTGGCTCTTTGCTTCTTCAAGTGCGGCTCTAGCTGTGGAGCCGGGAAGCAGTCAGGCCGGCTCTCTCTCCACCCCATGCTCAGATCTCTTTTCCTGATCAGGCACCGTTGCTACTTACTTTGCAGTTCCAGCTCACTCTCCACGACGTTCTGATGCACACAGTGTGAGAACGTAGTACGTGGAGACACGCACTATGACCTGACGTTGTGCTCATCGGGTCACAGTGGAGAGCGTGTCAGACCTGCAGAGTAGCAGGTGCCCGAGCAGGAGCCCAGTGCCTGATCAGGAGAGGGAAGAGATTTTTTTTAAATTATAGAACTGAGCATGGGGGGCAGATCTGAGCATGGGTAGGGGGGGTCTGAGCATGGGGGGAAATCTGACACTGTGGGTCTGATTTGTGTTGTCTGATCTGAGCATTGGGGGTCTGATTTGAAGGTCTGATGAGGTTTGGGGATCTTATTTTAGGTCAGATGAGGATTGAGGATCTGATTTAGGAGTCTGATCTGAGGTCTGATGAAAAATATATATTTTCTTTTTTTCTCTGCTAATGAAAAGTAAGAAAAAACATTTTTATCAGACCTCAGATCAGATGAAAAATATATGTTTTTCTCTCTCACACGAGTCGAAAAATACGGTGACTCGTGTGTAAATGTATAGCTTATGGCTCCTGGTAGTCATACATTTTATTTTTTTGGCTCTTTGTGTCTGTAAGGTTGGCCACCCCTGGTTTAGAGCGTAACCTAATAAAATATGTTGGTAATCTATGATGGCATTGCAGTACAAATTGCAGAGCTTAGGCTGAATTCACATCACCATTTAGCTTTCGGTTCTTCTGATCCGTCAGAAGAAGAGAAAAAAAAAAACAGGATCCTGTAAAAAAAATAAAAAAAAAACAGATCCTGTTGCATCAGTTATTCATAGGATCCATTTTTTTTTACAGGATCCTGTAAATAAACCCATCCTGTTGCATCAGTTGGCATCCGTTAGAGCCAGTTCCAGGGAACTACTGCATGCAGGACTTTTTTTCCCATCCTAAAAAAATGGATCTCAGACGAAAATGGCTCAAACGGATGACAGGATCTGTTTTTTTACAGAATCCTGTAAAAAAAACTGATCCTATGCATAGCTGATGCAACAAGATCTATTTTTCTTTCTTTTTTTTTCTCTTCTTCTGACAGATCAGACGAATGGAAAGCTAAACAGTGATATGAACTCAGCCTTAAAGAGGCTCTGTCACCAGGATCAACCATACTGCCTGGTAGGGCTCATCATGCTAATTAAAACGATACCTTTCTTTTTTCTGTATGATAATTAGCTGCAGAGATATCTGTGTTTATATTCATATGCAAATTAGCAGTTCTAGCACAAGGAGAATCATTTGAGCACTGCTTTGTAACACCCTGTGTGCTCTGCACACTCTCCCCTCACCTTGATTGACAGAGCTAGACATCAGGCCGAGGGCAGAGCTGTGTAAAAGGGCTGAGTGCTGAAGCTATAGTACATAGTGATATGATATTGCTAGCACACAACTCTAGGACACAGCTTTGCCTTCAGCATTTCTAGCTCTGTCAGTCAAGGGGAGGGGGGAGTGTGCAGAGTACAGGGGGTGTTACAAAGCACAAACAATTTAACCCCGCCTCCTGGTCAGGGGTGCACAGCCAATGAGGTGAGGTGAGGGGCGATTGCCTCAGGCAGCACCAGGTAGGGGCAAGAGGGGAGCAGCGGAAGGACCACGGGCAATGAGCGCTTCAATTGTGGAAACGCTCATCTCTACATATTCAACTGCATCACTGTACTCAGGAAAGCAATACAGTTGAATGCCACGACGGGGCACAGGAGCGATGTCTCCCTTGCCCACTGTTTCCTCCAATTGGCTTTCGTCCTAGTTCCTGTAGCCTGTCAGAGGCCGGTGTCATCATTATTGTGCTCCCTGAGCCGGGCTGCATAGAGCTCAGGGCACAGACTAGAAGAGGTCTGTGTCTTACACTGCATCGCTGAGAGCAGAATGGTGTTAAAGGGGTTGGCCACGCTAAGTATCAAAAATCCAAAGTGCCCTAGACAATAGCCAAAACCATGAAGTATTTATATCATGTGACATGTACTGGCTATAGATAATTGTTCTAACCTGTTCACCATGACATGCCTCCCTGGAGGAGCTCCCTCAGACCAGTTGTGTGGGAGGAGCAGCTGTAAAGTGAAAGTAAAAATCCCAGCATGCATTGCAGCAAGCATGTTCAGAGGAGCAGTCACATGACATCCCCGCCCACCTGTGTTTTCATAGAGACAAGAGCCCCCTTTGCTTTCACACTATCGTGCCGGATCCGTGCTAACGCTGGCCCACGGGTGCCGTTGGAAGTCCACTCCGGCCCATTCATATTCACTGATGCCCAGCATGCTGCGTTTTTTGTCCGGCCACCTCTCGGCATGTTTGCCGTGCTGCCACTGCATCTCCGACCTGTCCCCATTAAAATGAATGGGGCCGGAGCGGACTTCCGGCGGCACTCGTGGGCTACCGTTAGCACGGATCACTGTGTACAGGGGGTCACGGATCTCTATATGCAGTGGTGGGGGTCACATATCAACATATACAGAGTGCAGGAAGGAAAGGGCACACAATTATAGATGGTGAGACCAGTGACTGCTACTGATATCACTTACCTCAGCCATATTGACAGCTCACAAGGGGTTAAAGCTCCTGAACTGTTGGTCTGGCTGTAATATCATGTCTGTGATAAGAACACAGAGCAGAGGGGCCATAAACAGGACAGACACTGATGTTGCTCACAGTTTGTGGTCCAAAGCGCTTCCCTGGCTCTGCTACATCTTATCGGAATATAAAAAAAGAGGATTAAGGTACAATTGAAGTTCTCTGGTCTTGAAGGCGGACCAGGCAATACAAAAAGAGTACCTGACGTAGAGGCTCGCAGAGGCGCCAAGGGGTGGAGGTGAAATTTCAAATAAGTAGTGTATATAAAAGTTATGCTCGTTTTCAACTATGGAATAGGGTAGGCCGCACAAGTGCTTCGGTGGGTCAAGGGTATCCTTGCCCACTGTGGAAAGATAGAGGTGGTGTAGAAAGGAAAAAAAGAGAGAAGGAAGAACCCTTCACACCCGTTAAAAAGAAAAGGAAACACGTAATAGGCGCCAAATTCCCTCAGTCACTAGACGTGATGATACTTGGAATCTGTTGTTAGTTATATAAATAAGGTAGGTATGAATAAAAAGACCTTCACCTAGGTCTGATAAAAGAGCCAAAGATTTAAGAATATCAACACATCCATGTAATGGTGATGTTGACAGATGATAATTTGACAATTATGGAATAAGAAAAATAAAATCAAATGCACTCACTTCACGGGGGGGGGGGCAGTCACCTGGATCAATGCAGAGACCCCTGGGACTACTTTTCCCCCCAGCCAGGATCACATGCAGAAATGTAAATAATTGAACAACGCCTACACAAGTGGCTTCTGGTCAATCATTTTAATGGTACGTGGCTCAACGCGTTTCGAGGGTCTAAAGCCCTCTTCTTCAGGAGTGCTTGAAACAAGCTTCTAAGACCAGTCTGAAATGTTCAGACTGGTCTTAGAAGCTTGTTTCAAGCACTCCTGAAGAAGAGGGCTTTAGACCCTTGAAACGCGTTGAGCCACGTACCATTAAAATGATTGACCAGAAGCCACTTGTGTAGGCGTTGTTCAATTATTTACATTTCTGCATGTGATCCTGGCTGGGGGGAAAAGTAGTCCCAGGGGTCTCTGCATTGATCCAGGTGACTGCCCCCCCCGTGAAGTGAGTGCATTTGATTTTATTTTTCTTATTCCATAATTGTCAAATTATCATCTGTCAACATCACCATTACATGGATGTGTTGATATTCTTAAATCTTTGGCTCTTTTATCAGACCTAGGTGAAGGTCTTTTTATTCATACCTACCTTATTTATATAACTAACAACAGATTCCAAGTATCATCACGTCTAGTGACTGAGGGAATTTGGCGCCTATTACGTGTTTCCTTTTCTTTTTAACGGGTGTGAAGGGTTCTTCCTTCTCTCCTTTTTTTCCTTTCTACACCACCTCTATCTCTGCTACATCTTCACATGTTGGCCGGATCCTCTCAGTACAGGGGAAACAGAGGGGACAGAGCCTGCAGTCAGATCAGCCATCACAGCTTCCCCTCAGTCTCCCTTCATTCTGCAAAAGTTTCTTTATTTTAGCTTTTAACAAGTGTCCCTGTCAGCCCTGCACAGCCAGGAGTGCGAGTCACAGAAGGAAAGCACCTCTGATACAAGCAGGGTGCTTTAGGACCCAGACAGCAGCACACTCCTTCAGGCATGGACGAGGTAGCTCCTGCATGGCACATGCAGGGGTGGACGAGACAGGCAGCTGTGAAATAAGGACAGGAGAGGGCGAGGCTGCCAATAGCAGGAAAACCAGGCAGATCTGCTTAAGAAGATATATTAGTAAGTGTAATATCTCCCTACTTTCTTTATAGTTTTAATAAGTGCTAACAGAGTGGCCAACCCCTTTAAGTATTTGAGTTTATTTTTATTTGGCAGCATGCTGTTGGGCCACAATGGGGTGGGGGGGTCATTATTTTTTAACTGGATAAAGCACTATGGGGATAATGCTGTAAAAAGGAGCATTTTTTGTTCTGGCACACATTATAAGGGGGCCACTATGGGGACATCCGTTCTACTGGGGGCACTAAAAGGGGGTAGATTTTTGTGCTGACACACGTTATAAGGGAGCATTTTTTGCACAGGCACATAAGGGGGCATTTTTGTTCTTAGCGCACATTATAAGGGGACATTTGTGTACTGGCACACATTCTAGGGTGGCCACTATGGGGACATTTGTTCTACAAGGGCACTAAAAAGTTTTTTTTTTGTACTGGCACACTTTATAATGGAGCATTTTTAGTATTGGCACACAAAAGTGGGTATTTTTGTAGTGGCACACATTATAATGGAGCATTTTTGTACTGGCACACATTGCAAGGGGGAATTATTTTACTGACAAACATTATAAGGGGCCATTTTTGTACATGCACACATTACAGGGGGAATTGTTACTACTGGGGGCACTATTGGGGCATTATTACTTCTGGGAGCAAAATGAGGGACCTTATTACTATTGAGTACACTGTTACCACATAGTGCACTCTGGAAGATATTTATTACTATTGTTGGGACTTTTGGTAGGACTGTTACATTGGGAGGCACCCTGGCACAGTATGAGCTTAGCAAACTTATTTTTTGGGGACACTATGTTTATGGCACTATAAGTTTCAGGGACACTATTTGGTGGTCACAGTTATTTTTTAGGGCACTGTGTGCAATAATTATTGAAGAGGAACTATCTGTGTGGTGATATTTTTAGAAGGATTATTGAAGGTGAACTATCTGTGTGGTGATAGTATTTTCAGGAGGATTATCTATTTCTGCAGTATAGTATTAGAAAGCACCAGTGGCGCACCTACAGGGGGGGTCCAGCGGGTCTGGACCCCGCCTAGAACAACCAGCCCAATTTTATTTTTTTTAATCCTTCAGGGCCGCACCGCCGATCACCACAGGCGGCGCGGCCCTGGATGTAATTGCGGCGGCCGCGGTGGTGGTGGTGGGGGAGCCGGGGGGGCAGTAGGAGTACTAGGAGATGAGCGCTTCCATTGTGGAAGCGCTCATCTCCATATCTAATCCACCTGTATCGCCGTCCTTAGGACAGCGATACAGATGCCTGTGCTGTGCTGCGGCAGGGGAGGGAGAGGTGTGTCCCTCCCCTGTTCTTCTGATAGGCCGCAGGCACTAATGCCTGCAGCCTATCAGAGGCCGGCTCAGGCGGCGCGATGACGTCATCATCACGCGCCTGAGCCGGGCAGCACACAGCAGGGACACAGGCCGGAAGAGCCTGCATCGCATCGCTGCTGATGGAGGTAAGTATCAGTGTATTTTTTTTTTGTTTTGTTTTTTTGGAGGGGGGGGGGGAGCTGGCACTATGGGGGCACTAAAGGGGAGAACGGCACTATGAGGCATCTGGTGGTACTTTTTTTTTTAGGTGGCACTTCTTACTGGCACATTATGGGGGGGGGGGGGGCACCATGGGGGAGAGGAGCACTCTGGGGGCTCTAAAGGGGCTTTTTTTTTTTACACATTATGGGGGGCACTATAGGGGAGAACGGCACTAGGGGGCATCTGGTGGCACTATAGGGGCATTATTTGGGTGGCACCATGGAAGAGAGGAGCACTATGGGGGCTCTAAAGGGGCTTTTTTTTTTTACACATTATGGGGGGCACTATAGGGGAGAACGGCACTATGGGGCATCTGGTGGCACTATAGGGGCATTATTTGGGGGCACTATGGGGAAGTGGGGGTTCTAAAGGGGCCTTTTTTTCTTATTGGCACATGGGGGCATTATGGCATCTGGTGGCACTAATGGGGCATTTTTTACTGGCACATTATGGGAGGCACTATAGGGGAGGGCGGCACTATGGAGGAGTGGAGCACTATTGGGGCATATGGTGGCACTTTGAAGGGGCATTTTTTACTGGCACATTATGGGGCGGCACCATGGGGGAGAGGAGCACTATGGGGGCATCTGGGGGGTCTAAAGGGGCTTTTTTTTATTGACATATTATGGGGGCACTATAGGGGAGAATGGCACTATGGGGCATCTGGTGGCACTATAGGGGCATTATTTGGGGGCACTAAGGGGAAGTGGGGGCTCTAAAGGGGCCTTTATTCTTATTGGCACATTATGGGGGCATTATGGCATCTGGTGGCACTAAGGGGGCATTTTGTTACTGGCACATTATGGTAGGCACTATAGGGGAGAGCGGCACTATGGGGGAGTGGAACACTAGTGGGGCATATGGTGGCACTTAGAAGGGACATTTTTTACTGGCATATTATGGGGGACACTATGGGGAAGGGGGAGAGGAGCACTATGAGGGCATTTACTGGGGCACTATATAGGGGTATTTTATACTGGCATACATTATGGGGACATTAGCTCAACAGTGAGCACTAAGCGGGGGTATTTTATGTACTGTCATATTGTAGGGAGAATTATTAATACTAGGAGGTATTATGCGGAGCTTTGCTAATACTGGGGGGCTATGAGGAACATGATTACTAGTATGGGCACTATAGGGGCATTATTACTACTAAGTGTGCTCTGGCAGAGAATTATTTCTATTTTGGGGAGCCCTGTTACTTTGGGGGGCACCCTGCCACAGTATCAGCTTAGCACAATAATTTTTGGGGGACATTATCTTTATACTATTAGTGTCTGGGCGCAGTTATTTTTTTAGAGCACTGTGTGCCAATAATTGTTGAAGGGGGCACTATCTGTGTGGTAGTAGTATTTCCAGGGGGACTGTTTCTGCAGTATAGTATTGGGGGCACAGCGGGCACAGTATTGGGGGTGGCAGGAAAGGGTGTTCAGAAGATGTGAATATGATGGAAATGTGGGAAACTAATGTCTGTTTGTTAATCTCTGCAGAGATGGGAGATGGCTGAAAAATCATCATGGCGGTCTGGTCTGAATGGAGAAGATGAGGAAAGAGAACGTCTACAACAAAGGTGACATCACTGGATGTAAGAGGTATGTGGTGCTATGTAGGAGAGGAGATGCTCCGGCTCCTCCCCCTGCCATTTGCAGAAGGAGGATTCAGAGCTAGGTGAGGACGGTCAAGGGGGGCAGCAGGCCATGGGCGGGTGGCAGATGGTGGGGGGAACCACAGGCCTTGAGCAGGATCAGGGGAGGGAGGAGAGCGGAGGAGCGTCCTGGCTGTAGCCTGCTGTCTATTGTATAATGTGAAGCAGGCAGTGCAGCCAGGACAGACCTCCCCCTCTCTCCGTATGATGTGTAGAGACAGGCCGCAACTATAGAATGTCAGCTGTACAGTGTTTGTTGGGAGTGGCCTATTATATGTAGGAGGGGCTTTTAATAATGGGCATGGCCATTCGAGCGCCGCATTGTTATTTTCCTGCAGTGCTTTTAGAATCGCCAAGTAAAAGAATCAGCGCAACACACTACACCCCTTCCCTGCATTTTTAAATATAAAGGGGGCTTTGAAAAATTGAATTACACAGCGCACTACACATGCCACATTTTTTTGCCTTTCGGACCCCCCCTAGACAAAATTCCTGGGTGCTCCCCTGGGAAGCACAGTGGGCACAGTATTAGAGGTGGCAGGATGGGGTGTTCAGAAGGTGGGGAGGAGAATGGAAAAGTAGGAAATTAAGATGTCTGTCAAACTCTGCAGAGAGAAGAATTGGCTGAAAGAAATCATCATAGTGGTCTGGTCTGAATGGAGAAGATAACGAATGTCTACATCAGAGGACACATCACTGTATGTAAAAGGTATGTGGTGACGTATTGCCCTGTATGTTTTGTAGCTCTGTATGTCATGTTTTCCAAGTATGTTTTTAACAGTAGGGCTGGAGGGAAGGGATTAAGTTAAAGAGTAACTAAACTTTTGAATACAATTTTAATAAGATGTTTCTAATGCCATAGTAACACTTTTTCTATTATACTTTATTAATGTTTTTTGCAGTAGCAGCAATGTGCGCCCATCCTACACCCAACTGTTGAGACTTCAAAATTTCTAGAAGAGAAAGTATATTTAAGAATAAAAACAAAAATAGAAACATGACATAAAAATACACCATAAAGAAAGTGTAAAAAAGATAAACAAATGCAAATCTATTATAGCTATTTTGGAATTCTTTGTTCTTTCTCTGTATTTTATACACAATTCTTCTATATTTTTATACACTGCTCAAAAAAATAAAGGGAAAACAAAAATAACACATCCTAGATCTGAATTAATTAAATATTCTTCTGAAATACTTTGTTCTTTACATAGTTGAATGTGCTGTCAACAAAATCACACAAAAATTAAAAAATGGAGGTCTGGATTTGGAGTCACACTCAAAATGAAAGTGGAAAAACACACTACAGGCTGATCCAACTTTGATGTAATGTCCTTAAAACAAGTCAAAATGAGGCTCAGTAGTGTGTGTGGCCTCCACGCGCCTGTATGACCTCCCTACAATGCCTTTGCATGCTCCTGATGAGGTGGCGGACGGTCTCCTGAGAGATCTCCTCCCAGACCTGGACTAAAGCATCTGCCAACTCCTGGACAGTCTGTGGTGCAACGTGACGTTGGTGGATAGAGCGAGACATGATGTCCCAGATGTGCTCAATTGGATTCAAGTCTGGGGAACGGGCGGGCCAGTCCATAGCATCAATGCCTTCGTCTTGCAGGAACTGCTGACACACTCCAGCCACATGAGGTCTAGCATTGTCTTGCATTAGGAGGAACCCAGGGCCAACCGCATCAGCTTATGGTCTCACAAGGGGTCTGAGGATCTCATCTCGGTACCTAATGGCAGTCAGGCTACCTCTGGCGAGCACATGGAGGGCTGTGCGGCCCTTCAAAGAAATGCCACCCCACACCATTACTGACCCAATGCCAAACCGGTCATGCTGGAGGATGTTGCAGGCAGCAGAACGTTCTCCACGGCGTCTCAAGACTCTGTCACATGTGCTCAGTGTGAACCTGCTTTCATCTGGGAAGAGCACAGGGCGCCAGTGGCGAATTTGCCAATCTTGGTGTTCTCTGGCAAATGCCAAACGTCCTGCACGGTGTTGGACTGTAAGCACAACCCCCACCTGTGGACGTCGGGCCCTCATATCACCCTCATGGAGTCTGTTTCTGACGGTTTGAGCAGACACATGCACATTTGTGGCCTGCTGGAGGTCATTTTGCAGGGCTCTGGCAGTGCTCCTCCTGTTCCTCCTTGCACAAAGGCGGAGGTAGCGGTCCTGCTGCTGGGTTGTTGCCCTCCTACGGCCTCCTCCACGTCTCCTGATGTACTGGCCTGTCTCCTGGTAGCGCCTCCATGCTCTGGACACTACGCTGACAGACACAGCAAACCTTCTTGCCACAGCTCGCATTGATGTGCCATCCTGGATAAGCTGCACTACCTGAGCCACTTGTGTGGGTTGTAGACTCCGTCTCATGCTACCACTAGAGTGAAAGCACCGCCAGCATTCAAAAGTGACCAAAACATTAGCCAGGAAGCATAGGAACTGAGAAGTGGTCTGTGGTCACCACCTGCAGAACCACTCCTTTATTGGGGGTGTCTTGCTAATTGCCTATAATTTCCACCTGTTGTCTATCCCATTTGCACAACAGCATGTGAAATTGATTGTCACTCAGTGTTGCTTCCTAAGTGGACAGTTTGATTTCACAGAAGTGTGATTGACTTGGAGTTACATTGTGTTGTTTAAGTGTTCCCTTTATTTTTTTGAGCAGTGTATTTTTACATATTTTTGTGGTTTTGCGGTTAGATAAACCAAAAATGTAAAAAATAAGCATGAGCAACTGCAATTTACGATAAAAAGCAACTGTCCACAAAAAACACATCAATACCCCAAAAAACGCATTGAAAACGCAACATAAACGTGTTGCATTTTTGGAACTGATACAATGTAATACTAATGAAGAAGAGGAAAATTTGAATATACATAAAAGGATAGATAAAGTACAAGGCCACTTTTGATAACTGAGAGCAACTAAAAATAAAAAAAGAGAAAGAAAAGCAAGAAATCCAGTTCGGACTTTTATGTGATGACGAACTAGATGGCTATAAAAGTGGGTTCGGCATTTAAATGCAGGTAGCCACTTAAGAAGGAGTAAGCTAATATTCCGAAACGCGTCTGGTCCTAAAAGATATATCTGCAAGTCTTAAGACCCACTATTAATATAATTGAATATCTGTAAAATATTGCCTCATCTTTCAGTAAGTGAAGAGCTCTAAGGACGACTCAACCCTCCTCCCACAATCCCCTAATACACCATAGGTCTGAGAAGCCTGGAACCGGCGCATTGGGGCACGTGAGACGCTAAGCACTAACCTATCCAGTCACGTAGGACGCCAGGTACAGTCTTCAGGGATCGCGGAGAACGCTGCGGGGAGTGGAGGTAACACGAGCCAAGGAGGCTGTTGGACGGAGGTAACACAGACCAGGGCATTAACCGCCACGTGGGACGCACGGTTGGTGGTTGCCATTAACTAATCAAGTGACATTTCATAGCAACAATAGTTATTCAATGTGGCAAAATATCTAACAGACTCACAGTGTATTCAATGTGGTAAAGCAACTAACAGACTCACAGTTAATACTAAGATCAAACCTATTCTGAAGGAGATAAGTATCCCTATAAGGAGACAAAGTTTCTGTGGATGTAACCAATTATGTACCAAAATATATAAATATGTGTCACAATCCCTCCCGTGACAGAGGTTAGAAGATCAGAGAGACTTGCATCACGTGAGGTTATCTGACAGTCTCTCGGTTTTCACTTTGCAGTGTTGTTGCTGGTATGACCACAACTCATCACTGCTCCTCTATTTAGTCTGGACTAACACTTCTTACCATGCAGTTGATATTATCTGCCTGGAGTTGGAAGAGCTGGTGTGTTGTCCTCTTCTGAGTTGCTGCTCATCCATTTTCTATATATATACAGTACAGACCAAAAGTTTGGACACACCTTCTTATTCAAAAAGTTTTCTTTATTTTCATGACTATGAAGGCATCAAAACTATGAATTAACACATGTGGAATTATATACATAACAAACAAGTGTGAAACAACTAAAAATATGTCATATTCTAGGTTCTTCAAAGTAGCCACCTTTTGCTTTGATTACTGCTTTGCACACTCTTGGCATTCTCTTGATGAGCTTCAAGAGGTAGTCACCTGAAATGGTCTTCCAACAGTCTTGAAGGAGTTCCCAGAGATGCTTAGCACTTGTTGGCCCTTTTGCCTTCACTCTGCGGTCCAGATCACCCCAAACCATCTCGATTGGGTTCAGGTCCGGTGACTGTGGAGGCCAGGTCATCTGGCGCAGCACCCCATCACTCTCGTTCATGGTCAAATAGCCCTTACTTTCAAAGTTTTCCCAATTTTTCGGCTGACTGACTGACCTTCATTTCTTAAAGTAATGATGGCCACTCGTTTTTCTTTACTTAGCTGCTTTTTTCTTGCCATAAAACAAATTCTAACAGTCTATTCAGTAGGACTATCAGCTGTGTATCCACCTGACTTCTCCTCAACGCAACTGATGGTCCCAACCCCATTTATAAGGCAAGAAATCCCACTTATTAAACCTGACAGGGCACACCTGTGAAGTGAAAACCATTTCAGGGGACTACCTCTTGAAGCTCATCAAGAGAATGCCAAGAGTGTGCAAAGCAGTAATCAAAGCAAAAGGTGGCTACTTTGAAGAACCTAGAATATGACATATTTTCAGTTGTTTCACACTTGTTTGTTATGTATATAATTCCACATGTGTTAATTCATAGTTTTGATGCCTTCAGTGTGAATCTACAATTTTCATAGTCATGAAAATAAAGAAAACTCTTTGAATGAGAAGGTGTGTCCAAACTTTTGGTCTGTACTGTATATATATATATATATATATATATGTATTGTAAGGGATCGCCTCTTATTCGGGGGTCATTCTCACAAGGATCTTCATAACCACTGGGTTTCAGGTCCAAACAGTGCAATTTATTTTACACTCTTCATACACAACATGGCATAAAACAAAAGCCTGCCCGTCTGGGCTCTACCTAAACATAATAAACATCGTATCCCTAACTCGGCTATACGATAACGTTCACACATGGAACCAGGTGCGGCTTACCCCAGACATACAGTCCACCAGCCCTCAGGCTGTAACAAATGCAGTACCTTTGGTGGGGGTTGTGGTCTAGCAGTCCTCCTGACTCTGACCTTTCAATGCTTGTTCCTGGGCGTCGCTGAGTCCCCCCAAGTCCAGGCTATTGCATAGCCTTGTGGCCCCTCAGCCTTGCCTAGCTGAGACCACACTGACAGAGCCTCACCAGGCCTCTGTCTGCACACTCTCCAGAGTGAGACACACCCAGGATCCATTAGCAGGATTAAATAGGATCCCTGGACATGAGCATGCCCTAAGTCCCGGACTGGAACCTGGGGAAACAACACCTCAATGTTCACATTGCCACATATCCCCCCCCTCTGTTCAAACCTGTGGGGGTGAACACATGTACCAACTGGATGCTCGTGACAGGGCATCCGCATTTTCTTGCCATCGCCTGGCTCAACCTTCCCCCTGGAAGATGTGGTCAGGGTCAGAGGCTTCCCTTTATTTTGCCAGACCCATGCCATCAGTGCTTGGTTTGTTACCCACACTGACATCTTGCCCAAGAGACATTGTCTACAGTGTTCCCATGTCCATGTGACAGGCAGACCCTCTCTTTTTATTTTTTTATCTTTCTCGCTCTTTGACTTACACAGCTGCTTCAGCCGAGCACGCTTCTTATGACTCGCCTCTTTTTGTCTCTTTATTTTAACAGTAGATCGTACATTTCTTTTTCCTTTACTCTTAGAATTTCGATCTCGGCTTCTGGAACTCCCTTCAGAATATATTTTTATGCAAACGACAGACTCTCTGTTTGACTTCGCTGCCTCTTGCAGACGCTTAGGCCTTTTCTTCTTGTCTTTGCGAAGCTCCGTCAGCAGAGCTGGCTTGCCCCCGCTCGCTTCTTTTCCAGCAGTGGTTTCCTCAGATGGTGCCTCAGTTTCAGGGTCTTCTGCCTCTTCACTGCCTCTCCCCACTTCGGCTTTACCCTTGATCTCTGGAACATCCAAGGATTTCTCCCACTTCAAGAGCTCGGCCTTAGCTTCCTTGGCATTGGTCTCTTTGGTGTCCTCCTTTACTTTATTAGCCTTCTCACCATTCAGGGACATGGCATCATATCCTTGCTTTCTTAATTCCTCCTTCCCTTTCGCATCAAGGTTGGAGGCACTGGGGTCTTCAGCATACTCCTTGTCTTCTGGCGTTTTCTCCAGAGGCTCACCCAAGACACTGGACTCCTTTTGGGGAGGAGTCAGGAGAGACAGCCCATCGTAATAGCCTGGATCTGCAAACTGGTCGTCCATCTCCTCATATCTCTTCCCCAGCAGGCTGCTGGCTACTTGGAAGACCTTGTAGGCAGAGGGGACGTCTTTTGCGACCTGGTCCTGGTTACACACTGTCATGAGACTCTTGGCCTCTGCATGCACATCAGCCCCATCAACTGGTTCAGCCGATACCTTTTCCACCTTCTCTGCCTTGGCCAGCACCCCGGCACCACCATCTCCAGACCCACTTTTACCAGGCTCTGACTTCTTGGCACCTTCCAGAGGATCTTCCTCTTCAGGACTCCGGACACAGTCGCAGGGAAGATATGCACTCCTGAGAACCGCACCGCTCTCCACCTCTTTGTCTTCCCGACGGTTGCCCTTGGCAACGGCACATATCTGCTGTTCATCGGATTCTCCAGGTACACAATTTGTAGCTTTTTCTCCTCTCCACAGCTGCCAAAATAACAGGAAATCTTTGCCAAGCACAAACTCCACTTCCAGGGTCTTACATTTTAAGAGCTCCTACTGCACAGGGCCATAGTCTGTTATAAAGGTCAGAGACACGGTGACATCTGTCTCTGGCCCTCTCTCCAGAAAGTCCAGAATTACGGGCAGGACCTGAGACACTTGTTGGCGGGAGTCTAGTACAACCAGCAGCGGGATCCCCCCGATCACCATCTCACAGGACTTTTCCGACGCGCTCCACCATTTGGCAGCCATTTTCACAGGTCAGTTTCTTTTACTGTGCCCTTTAAATCCCTGCACACCTTACACCTCAGAAAAATAAAGTCCAGATTAACCAGCAGTTTTCCAGCAGCTTTGTTTCGCTGTAAAGTTGTGCTCCGCCGCTGTATCGGTGCTTTGAGTTCAGGGATTTCTTATGATGATCACGATCCCCTGTCTGTCTTTCCGGCGCCGCTCCGTAAGTGTAAGAGCCGGCACTTGGATAAATTTACAGCCTCCTTTTTCCGCGCTGGACTTGCTGTGCAATATGAGTGTAATAAGCTCTTACAGCCAGTCCTCAGAGAGTGCGCGTCGGGTCTGCGGTTTAAGACAGGAATAGTTCCGATACAAGCAGTACTTTAGTACAAAGAGTCCAAGTCCGTCGGGGGGTCCTAGCACCAAACGCGTTTCGGGGTCTATTGTTACCCCTTCTAAATCTCCTTATATAGTCTTTGGTAATTGGATAACCATCTTCTGCTGTGTGGATCGGTTTCTTTTCTCAAAACCTGGTGTGGATTTCAAAATCGTCTACTTTTCCAAACAATTCGTCTATGTTTCCCATAAGTTATTTATTCTTATATGGATTCTTTGATCAATCATCTATAAAACCATAATTACCACACTACTTATAAAGTCACATGTTAAATTGATATTACACATGCTCAAAAATCTGCACAAATCTATTGTGACTCGTCAGATTTTGTGTAATGTTTTATTTACAACATAAACGCAATGTGTCCTGCGATATTCATGCGGTTTTTATTCAAACTCTTTATTATCTCTACCGAACTGTGTCGTCATACATTTCCCTCCCAACTTGCTTTTTACCGAATAAGTTGCATATATATATATAAAAATACATAGATAATTTTTATTTTTTTATTTAATGTTTTAAAATATCACTTCGCTTATTTTTTATTTGTTTATTTTTCAATTTTTTTTAGATTTGTAGTTTTCTATGGATCTATTGTTCATTACAGTCTTATACAATATTTTTAATTATCTCTTAACACTCTTTTCAAAAAAACTTTTTTCAAAAATATATCTTTGCAAAAATATTACCTTAAAAGTGTATATTTCTAAAAATATATATATATTTTTATTTTTATTATATTATATTATTTCATGGTGTAAGGGCGGGTTGTTTGTTTTTGATGTTGTATAAATATGTAATAGTATTTTCATAGAGAAAGGGCGAAATTGTGGATCCGCAGAATATATAAGGGCTGTGTCGGATATATGACTGAATGACCGGTGGAGGTCCGCCGCGGAGGACCGGACCCCCCAGAAACGAATTCACTGGGAAGGATCCAGTCCCCCGCCGCGGCCCCCCCCCCCATCTCAGAGGAATCCGAATAACTCGAATTCTGAATTCAGTCCTCCCGGCACCAAGGTGTTTAACTCATATATTCGCTGCGTCTCCACCCTCGACATCCTACCTATATGATCCCCCCCCCCTCCATTCTTTAGTCACCTTGTCTATTGCAGCATATTTTATCCCAGACGGGTCCTGATTGTGTATCATTTTAAAATGTTTGGACAATGCATGTGTCTCCAATCCTTTTTTGATATTGGCTACATGTTCAGCGACACGTTTTTTAAAGTTCTTTTTGTCCTACCGACATACTGTTTTCCACAGGGGCATTCTAAAATGTAAATTACATTTTCGGAACTACAGGATAAGAAGTCCTTTATGACATGTTTATGTTGATTAACGAATGAGATTACTTCTCCTGTTTTTCGGGGGAATGTTGTTATTTTGCAATTGCTGCATTGCCCACACCTGTAGAATCCCTCCATGTGGATCCAATTTCGTATGGAAGATTCTGTTCTTTTATCTTTTTTTATGGTCGATGCCACCAAGTTAGCCAAATTGGGGGCCTTAGTAAAGGTGATGCATGGTTTTGGTGGAATCAGGGAACCTATAGTTTTCTCTTTCTTTAATATGTGCCAATGTTTGCGTATGATTCCCTGAATTTTTCTATATTCGTTGTTGAATGGTAACATAATCCTAATTTGTTCATTTGCACATTCTTTATCTTCCATTTTTTTGTTCTCGAAAAAATCCTTCCTTTGCATTCCCCTTACTTTGTCTAGGGATCCCTTAGTTAATTTTTCTGGATATTCCTTTTCCTTAAATGCTCCTGCCATTGTTGCTGCTTCCTTTTCAAATTGTTCCTCCGTGGTGCAATTACGTTTAATTCGTTGAAATTGTCCCTGTGGGATATTCATCAACCAATTGAGAAGGTGACAGCTACTATATAGAATGTAACTGTTCCTGGTGGCGGGTTTAATGTAGGTACAGTTCTTGATAAAATTGTTTTCTACATATATTTTTAGATCTAAAAATTCTAAAACCTCTTGACTGATAGTGTGAGTAAATTTGAGATTAAAATCATTTACATTAATACTAATTAAAAAATCCTCCAAACTGCCTTTACCCGATTTCCAAATAAAAAACACGTCGTCTATATATCTCTTCCAGAGCGCCAGGTCCGTCCCCAGCCGGGGGGCTATAATCATATCTTCCCAAAGTGCCATAAAAAGATTGGCATAACTGGGGGCGAACCTGGTGCCCATGGCCGTGCCTTGTGTCTTCAGATAAAAACTTCCTTCATAGTAAAAATAATTATGTGTTAATATAAAATCTATCCCTCTTATTAAAAACTCAATTTGTTCCTCTTTTAAACTTCCTTCTTTTTTTAATAGAACCCTCACTGCCTCCTTGCCTTGTTCGTGTTTAATGATAGTATACAATGAATGCACGTCCAGGGAGCCCATCCACCAATCCTCTTGAAATACCATGTTTTCCACAGTTTTGATTATTTCTGCGGAATCCTTGGTATAAGAGGGAATTTTCTTAACTTTTGATTGTAAAAGTGTGTCAATATATTGGGACAGATTACATGTTAAAGAATCTATCCCTGACACTATTGGGCGTCCTGGAGGATTTTTCATATCCTTATGGATCTTTGGTATACAATAAAAAATTGGGATTCTCGGGTGTTTATTTAAAATAAAATTGTATTCTTTGTCTTTTAAAATGCCCTTCATTTTGCCTTCTTCACACAGATTAACGAGTTCCTCCAAAAATTTACTTGTGGGGTCTTTCGTAAGTTTTTGATACGTATTAGTGTCTGATAATTGCCTGAGACATTCAGAGTCATAGTTTTCTGCACTTTGTATGACCCTCCTTTGTCTGCAGGACGAATAATAATACTATTATCTTTTTGAAATTGTTTTAAAATCCCAATTTCCCCTTTTGTTAAATTTTGGCGTTTATATCTGTTCGTGTCTTTTATCTTACATATATCATTGCCCACATTTTCCCTAAAAGTTGCCATTTCTTGGCTAATTTCGTTTCTTGGATATTTTTTGGAACGATTTTTTAGGTTGGTGTGGGTATATTTCTCGTTTTCTATTCTCCTTTCTTGTTCCCTTCCTATCGGGTTTTTGGCAAAATATTTCTTCAAACACAAACGTCTAATAAACTTTTCTATCCCAATGAAAGTTGTAAACTTGTTTAATTTTTCAGTTGGTGCGAACTTAAGGCCATGAATAAATCACTGCATCATTAGCTGTATTGCCATTTCGTTCCGTGGAGATTTCTTGGCAAGGTGCTTTATATTCTAAAGAATGATTTATACTATATCCAAACTAAGGTTGGATGGACATTTCCTTTTAAGACTTGTTTCATCCTTCAAATACCCAGAGGCTATTATATATTTTATCAATTTTATTTTCTATTGGTACCAAGAGGTTGAGGAACTTAGTTTTTAATATCCGGATTGTATGTTATATTGTTTTAAGTAGTAATATATGAATTATTTATGTGTTGTATTATCAATAAACTGTGAGGTTCCTATATTAAGAGAGTGCCCAGTATCTTTTTAACATTTTTATATCGTACCAAAGGAAGGGTGATTCCTTTTTACTGAGAGCACCTCTCCAGTTGTTAGCACCAATCCAGTGCGCCACTTCTCTTCATTTCAACTAAAATTTAATGTTGATAAGTGTAAGATAATGCACCTGGGGCATAAAAACCCAAGAGCAGAATATAAAATCAGTGATATAGTCCTAACCTCAATATCTGAGGAAAGGGATTTAAGGGTCATTATTTCAGAAGACTTAAAGGTAGGCAGACAATGTCATAGAGCAGCAGGAAATGCTAGCAGAATGCTTGGGTGTATAGGGAGAGGGATTACCAGTAGAAAGAGGGAGGTGCTCATGCCGCTCTACAGAGCACTAGTGAGACCTCATTTGGAGAATTGTGCTCAGTACTGGAGACCATATCTCCAGAAGGATATTGATACTTTGGAGAGAGTTCAGAGAAGAGCTACTAAACTAGTACATGGATTGCAGGATAAAACTTACCAGGAAAGATTAAAGGACCTTAACATGTATAGCTTGGAAGAAAGACGAGACAGAAGGGATATGATAGAAACTTTTAAATACATAAAGGGAATCAACAAGGTAAAAGAGGTGTCACGGCCATGCCCATGACCGTGACTCCTTTACCGCATGCGGTTGCCTGCGGTTTTGTATGGGCGTTCAACCACGGGTGAGGGCTGCTTGTCTGTGGCCTCACTTGTGGTTGCCGCGGGCAACCAGTGTTGTTGTTAGCAGCAGAGCAGCCTGAGCGTCGCTAGGCAGCTTGCTGCCCTGGCATGCGGTCTCACCTGACGTTCCTTTTGTTAGGTGTGTTTGTTGTGTGCACTGTGTTGTAAGTTATTGTGTGCACTTTCCCTTTATGTATGTTTGTTTTCCCTTCTGTGTTACTGGAAGGGTTAACTTCCTTCCCAGTGTGTGTGTGATGTCACTGGGTGTGTCCAATCCTTGGGTGTGGCCACTTGGGCCTATAAAGACCCTCTCTCTTGCAGAGCTCAGTAGGTTGCTTCAGCATGCTTGCTGATAGCAGCCTCCTGTGTTTGTCATCCGCCAGTGAGAGCCACCACTGTGGTCATAGTTTAAGTTTGAGTTTAAGTTTTAGTATAAGTTAAAGTTTTATGTATGCCTATGTCTTTATGTGTGTGTTGTAGCAAGTTTGTCTGTTGGGATTTTCATATGTGTTTGTGCAGCATAACGGTTCTGGATCCCTGTCAGTTTAGGGATCCAGTCAGCAGGGCTGTGGCAGGTTGGTGAATGTCTGTTCACCTGCCATTTCCGTATTGCTGTTTCTGTTCCCCTTTTCCCAACAGCTTGGCCATTGAGGCTCCTGCGCCTCCGTGTCAAGGAGGAGTAGGTTGCCTTACCCAGCTCCTAGCTCAGGGATCTGCGGAGGGTAAGACAGGGCTCCGAGGTTCCGGCGCATGGGCCCTCCTACCTTAAAGGTCGGCCCATGCAGGTTAGGAGTTAGGGTCAGGGTAGGGACGCTGTAGGAGGTGACCTGCTCCCTGTCCTGTGGCTTCATGGCCGAGTAGCTACTTCAACACCTGGCACCTCACGGCTGAGGGTTTCCCCCATCCTCAGCCGTGACAAGAGGAGGGAATATTTAAAAGAAGAAAAACTGCTACAAGAAGACATAGTTTTAAATTAGAGGGGCAAAGGTTTAAAACTAATATCAGGAAGTATTACTTTACTGAGAGAGTAGTGGATGCATGGAATAGCCTTCCTGCAGAAGTGGTAGCTGCAAATACAGTGAAGGAGTTTAAGCATGCATGGGATAGGCATAAGGCCATCCTTTATATAAGATGGGGCTAAGGGCTATTCATAGTATTCAGTATATTGGGCAGACGAGATGGGCCAAATGGTTCTTATCTGCCGACACATTCTATGTTTCTATGTTAAGCCTGAAACCGGCGCATTGGAGCACGTGGGACGCTAAGCACTAAACTATCCAGTCACGTGGGACGCCAGGTACCATCTTCGGGGATCGCGTAGAATACTGCGTGGAGTGGAGGTAACATAAGCCGAGGAGGTTGTTGGACGGAGGTAACACAGACCTGGTATTGACCGCCACGTGGAACGCCACGGTCGGCAGTTGCCATTAACTGGCAGCTAACACTGTTTAATGATATAAAATACATCCATTATTACGATTAAATAAACTGCAGATATAACTGACACAATATTAATCAAGTGACATTTCATAGCAACAATAGTTTTTTAATGTGGCAAAATATTTAACAGACTCACAGTGTATTCAATGTGGTAAAGCAACTAACAGACTCACAGTTAATACTAAGATGAAACCTATTCTGAAGGAGATAAGTATCCCTACAAGGAGACAAAGTTTCTGTGGATGTAACCAATTATGTACCAACATATATAAATATGCCATTCTATTTGAAACACAGCATTTCTACAGTATATGGAATTATGTTGGAGTAACAAACAGCGTTATCAATATAGTCACATTTAAAGGACTATTACACTATTATGGTACTGAGAGTGACAGTATTTTGACAACTGTATGGATGATAGTATCTAACACCACGGTATCAGCAGATCTATCATACATACACTTCTCTTGGTATTGCCACTGTATGTTTTAAATATATTTTATTGCTATTTTTATTTTTGTTACTTTGAATTTTTCGATTTAGATGTGTATATTCATCTATTTTTAATGAGGATGTATAATATTAACCCCTTCTACCCCGGGCCAGTTTTCGCCCTTCTGCCCAGGTAATTTTTTGCAAATCTGTCATGTGTCACTTTATGAGGTAATAAATTTGGAACACTTTTACTTATCCAAGCCATTCTGAGATTGTTTTCTCGTGACACATTGTACTTCATTAAACGTCATAAATTTGAGTCAATATATTTATCAAAACTTTTGAAAAATTAGCATAACTCATAAAATATTTATTACTTAACATTCCCCATATGTCTACTGTATGTTGGCATCATTTTGGAATTGTCATTTTATTTTTTTAGGACGTTAGAAGGCTTAAGAAAGTTTCCAAAACCACTTTTTAACCCCTTAAGGACACATGACGCACCTGTACGGCATGTTTCCTGAGTCCTTAAGGACACATAACGTACCGGTACGTCATGTGTTGTTCCGATCACTGCCGCCCGGCGGGCGGTGATCGGAACAAGGTGCCTGCTCAAATCATTGAGCAGGCACCTCGGCTAAATGCGCGGGGGGGTCCCATGCCCCCCCCCCCCCCGTGTTGGCGATTGCAGAAAACCGCAGGTCAATTCAGACCTGCGGTTTGCTGCGCTTTCTGCAGTTTCTAATCCCCGCGGTCCCTGAATGATTTTATGCCGGCGGGTGGTGCAGGGGGGGTGTTGCGGGCGGTGCGGGAGGCGGGCGGTGCGGCAGGCGGGATCGCGATCCTCCACCCGCCTCCTCTTGAATAATCATTGGTGTCCAGTGGGTATACTCTGGTATAAACTCTGGTATAAACGGCTGACATCTGTGCTGTGATGTCAGCCGTTTAACCCTTTCCATACCGCGGTCCGTACAGTCGGGAGCTCCCTCCCTCTCCCATCGGGGGACTGCTGTGCCTTTGCAGCCCCCAGACAGTATGGGGTCACAGAGGGAGGGAGCCCCCCTCCTTACCCTTCCCAGTCTGCTCAGTTGTGGCCACAACTGAGCAGACGGGGAAGGTTCCCATGGCAACAGGACGCCTTCTCAGGCATCCTGCTGTCCATGCTGCTGAACAGATCTGTGCTAAAGGCATAGATCTGTTCAGACAAAGTGTAAGTAAAAAACAGTACAATACACTATATAGTGTACTGTACTGTATTATACAGACATCAGACCCACTGGATCTTCAGGAACCAAGTGGGTCTGGGTCCAAATTTTTTTTAAAAAGTTAAAAAAGTAAAGTAAAAAAAACACACATTTATCACAGAATAAAAAAAAAAAAAAATACACTAAACATATTAGGTATCACCGCGTCCGTAACGACCTGATTTATAAAACGGTCATGTTACTTTCCCCGCACAGTGAACGCCATAAAAATAAAAAAATAAAAACTATGAGGAAATTGAAATTTTGCCCACCTTACTTCCCAAAAAAGGTAATAAAAGTGATCAAAAAAGTCGCATGTACGCCAAAATAGTACCAATCAAACCGTCATCTCATCCCGCAAAAATCATAACCTACCCAAGATAATCGCCCAAAAACTGAAAAAACTATGGCTCTTAGACTATGGAAACACTAAAACATGATTTATTTTGTTTTAAAAATGAAATCATTGTGTAAAACTTACATAAATAAAAAAAAAGTATACATATTAGGTATCGCCGCGTCCGTATCGTCCGGCTCTATAAAAATATCACATGAGCTAACCCCTCAAGTGACCACCATAAAGAAATAAAAATAAAAACGGTGTAAAAAAAGCAATTTTTTGTCATCTTACGTCACAAAAAGTGTAATAGCAAGTGATCAAAAAGTCATATGCACCCCAAAATAGTGCCAATCAAACCGTCATCTCATCCTACAAAAAATGAGACCCTACCTAAGATAATCGCCCAAAAACTGAACAAACTATGGCTCTCAGACTATGGAGACACTAAAACATGATTTTTTTTCTTTCAAAAATGAAATCATTGTGTAAAACTTACATAAATAAAAAAATTGTATAAATATTAGGTATCGCCGCGTCCGTGACAACCTGCTCTATAAAATTACCACATGATCTAACCTGTCAGATGAATGTTGTAAATAGCAAAAAAAAAAAAAACGGTGCCAAAAAAGCTATTTCTTGTTACCCTGCCTCACAAAAAGTGTAATATAGAGCAACCAAAAATCATATGTACCCTAAACTAGTACCAACAAAACTGCCACCCTACCCCGTAGTTTCTAAAATGGGGTCACTTTTTTGGAGTTTCTACTCTAGGGGTGCATCAGGGGGGCTTCAAATGGGACATGGTGTCAAAAAAACCAGTCCAGCAAAATCTGCCTTCCAAAAACCGTATGGCATTCCTTTCCTTCTGCGCCCTGCCGTGTGCCCGTACAGCAGTTTACGACCACATATGGGGTGTTTCTGTAAACTACAGAATCAGGGCCATAAATAATGAGTTTTGTTTGGCTGTTTACCCTTGCTTTGTAACTGGAAAAAAAATATTAAAATGGAAAATCTGCCAAAAAAGTGAAATTTTGAAATTGTATCTCTATTTTCCATTAAATCTTGTGCAACACCTAAAGGGTGAACAAAGTTTGTAAAATCAGTTTTGAATACCTTGAGGGGTGTAGTTTCTTAGATGGTGTCACTTTTATGGAGTTTCTACTCTAGGGGTGCATCAGGGGGGCTTCAAATGGGACATGGTGTCAATAAACCAGTCCAGCAAAATCTGGCTTACAAAAACCATACGGCGCACCTTTCCCTCTACGCCCTACTGTGTGCCCGTACAGTAGTTTACGGCCACATATGGGGTGTTTCTGCAAACTACAGAATCGGGGCAATAAATATAGCATTTTGTTTGGCTGTTAACCCTTGCTTTGTTACTGGAAAAAATGGATTAAAATTGAAAATTTGCCAAAAAATCTAAATTCAGAAATTTTAAACCATTTGCCATTAACTCTTGTGGAACACCTAAAGGGTTAACTACGTTTGTAAAATCAGTTTTGAATACCTTGAGGGGTGTAGTTTCTAGAATAGGGTCATTTTGGGTGGTTTCTATTATGTGAGCCTCACAAAGTGACTTCAGACCTGAACTGGTCCCTAAAAAGTGGGTTTTTGAAAATTTCAGAAACATTTCAAGATTTGCTTCTAAACTTCTAAGCCTTATAACATCCCCCAAAAATAAAATATCATTCCCAAATTGATCCAAACATGAAGTAGGCATATCGGGAATGTAAAGTAATAACTATTTTTGTAGGTATTACTATGTATTATAGAAGTAGAGAAATTTAAACTTGGAAATTTGCAATTTTTTACAAATTTTTGGTAAACTTGGTATTTTTTTATAAATAAAAAAGATTTTTTTTTTAACTTTATTTTACCAGTGTCATGAAGTACAATATGTGACGAAAAAACAATCTCAGAATGGCCTGGATAAGTCAAAGTGTTTTAAAGTTATCACCAGTTAAAGTGACACTGGTCAGATTTGCAAAAAATGGCCTGGTCCTTAAGGTGAAATAAGGCTGTGTCCCTAAGGGGTTAAGGACCATTTCAGGTCTGAAGTCACTTTGTGGGGCTTACATAGTAGAAAGCACCCATAAATGACCCCATTGTAGAAACTACACCCCTCAAGTTACTGATTTTTAAAACTTTGTTAACCCTTTTTGAAACCAAAAAATAATGTTTTAGTGTCTCCATGGTCTGAGAGCTATAGCTTTTTTATTTTTTGACCGATTGTCTTAGCTAGGTTCTCATTTTTTGTGGGAGGAGGGGACGGTTTGATTGGTACGATTTTGGGGGGGCATACGCATTTTTGATCGCTTGGTGTTGCAATTTTTGTGATGTAAGGTGACAAAAAAGTTTTTATTTTTATTTGTTTACAATTTTCACCTGAGGGGTTATGTCATGTGATATTTTTATAGAGAAGGTTGTTACGGACGCGGCAATACCTAATATATCTACTTTTTTTTTTTTTCACTTTAGCACAATAATAGCCGTTTTGAAGCACAAAAAAACATATTTTAGTGTCTCCATTGTCTGAAAGTCAGAGTTTTTTAATTTTTTTACTAATTGTCTCAGGGAGGGTCAAATTTTTTGCGGGATGAGGTGACTGTTTTATTGGTACCATTTTGTTCGACATACGCCTTTTTAATAGCTTTTTTTATTTTTTATGCTGTTTATCGGACGGGGTGGATCATGTGATATATTTATAGAGCCTGTCGTTACGGACGCGGCGATACCTAATATGTGTGTTTTTTCTTTTTTTTTCAAATTTTTATAATGAAATCTGGGGAAAGGGGCGTTTTTTTCTTTTTTTACTTGAAACATAGAAACATAGAAACATAGAATGTGTCGGCAGATAAGAACCATTTGGCCCATCTAGTCTGCCCAATATACTGAATACTATGGATAGCCCCCGGCCCTATCTTATATGAAGGATGGCCTTATGCCTATCCCATGCATGCTTAACCACCTCAGCCCCCAGTGCTTAAACACCCTGAAAGACCAGGCCACTTTTTACACTTCTGACCTACACTACTTTCACCGTTTATTGCTCGGTCATGCAACTTACCACCCAAATGAATTTTACCTCCTTTTCTTCTCACTAATAGAGCTTTCATTTGGTGGTATTTCATTGCTGCTGACATTTTTACTTTTTTTGTTATTAATCGAAATTTAACGATTTTTTTGCAAAAAAATGACATTTTTCACTTTCAGTTGTAAAATTTTGCAAAAAAAAACGAGATCCATATAGAAATTTTGCTCTAAATTTATAGTTCTACATGTCTTTGATAAAAAAAAAATGTTTGGGTAAAAAAAAAATGGTTTGGGTAAAAGTTATAGCGTTTACAAACTATGGTACAAAAATGTGAATTTCCGCTTTTTGAAGCCGCTCTGACTTTCTGAGCACCTGTCATGTTTCCTGAGGTTCTACAATGCCCAGACAGTACAAACACCCCACAAATGACCCCATTTCTGAAAGTACACACCCTAAGGTATTCGCTGATGGGCATAGTGAGTTCATAGAACTTTTTATTTTTTGTCACAAGTTAGCGGAAAATGATGATTTTTTTTTTTTTTTTTTCTTACAAAGTCTCATATTCCACTAACTTGTGACAAAAAATAAAAAGTTCTATGAACTCACTATGCCCATCAGCGAATACCTTGGGGTCTCTTCTTTCCAAAATGGGGTCACTTGTGGGGTAGTTATACTGCCCTGGCATTCTAGGGGCCCAAATGTGTGGTAAGGAGTTTGAAATCAAATTCAGTAAAAAATGACCTGTGAAATCCGAAAGGTGCTCTTTGGAATATGGGCCCCTTTGCCCACCTAGGCTGCAAAAAAGTGTCACACATCTGGTATCTCCGTACTCAGGAGAAGGTGGGGAATGTGTTTTGGGGTGTCATTTTATATATACCCATGCTGGGTGAGAGAAATATCTTGGCAAAAGACAACTTTTCCCATTTTTTTATACAAAGTTGTCATTTGACCAAGATATTTATCTCACCCAGTATGGGTATATGTAAAAAGACACCCCAAAACACATTCCTCAACTTCTCCTGAGTACGGGGATACCAGATGTGTGACGCTTTTTTGCAGCCTAGGTGGGCAAAGGGGCCCATATTCCAAAGAGCACCTTTCGGATTTCACTCCTCATTTTTTCCTGAATTTGATTTCAAACTCCTTACCACACATTTGGGCCCCTAGAATACCAGGGCAGTATAACTACCCCACAAGTGACCCCATTTTGGAAAGAAGACACCCCAAGGTATTCCGTGAGGGGCATGGCGAGTTCCTAGAATTTTTTATTTTTTGTCACAAGTTAGTGGAAAATGATGATTTTTTTTTTTTTTTTTTTTTTATACAAAGTCTCATATTCCACAAACTTGTGACAAAAAATAAAAACTTCCATGAACTCACTATGCCCATCAGCGAATACCTTGGGGTCTCTTCTTTCCAAAATGGGGTCACTTGTGGGGTAGTTATACTGCCCTGGCATTCTAGGGGCCCAAATGTGTGGTAAGTAGGTAAATGACCTGTGAAATCCGAAAGGTGCTCTTTGGAATGTGGGCCCCTTTGCCCCCCTAGGCTGCAAAAAAGTGTCACACATCTGGTATCTCCGTACTCAGGAGAAGTTGAGGAATGTGTTTTGGGGTGTCTTTTTACATATACCCATGCTGGGTGAGATAAATATCTTGGTCAAATGCCAACTTTGTATAAAAAAATGGGAAAAGTTGTCTTTTGCCAAGATATTTCTCTCACCCAGCATGGGTATATGTAAAATGACACCCCAAAACACATTCCCCAACTTCTCCCGATTACGGAGATACCAGATGTGTGACACTTTTTTGCAGCCTAGGTGGGCAAAGGGGCCCATATTCAAAAGAGCACCTTTCGGATTTCAAAGGTCATTTTTTACAGAATTTGATTTCAAACTCCTTACCACACATTTGGGCCCCTAGAATGCCAGGGCAGTATAACTACCCCACAAGTGACCCCATTTTGGAAAGAAGAGACCCCAAGGTATTCGCTGATGGGCATAGTGAGTTCATGGAACTTTTTATTTTTTGTCACAAGTTAGTGGAATATGAGACTTTGTATGAAAAAAAAAAAAAAAAAAAAAATAAGCATTTTCCACTAACTTGTGACAAAAAATAAAAAATTCTAGGAACTCGCCATGCCCCTCACGGAATACCTTGGGGTGTCTTCTTTCCAAAATGGGGTCACTTGTGGGGTAGTTATACTGCCCTGGCATTTTCCAGGGGCCCTAATGTGTGGTAAGTAGGTAAATGACCTGTGAAATCCTAAAGGTGCTCTTTGGAATATGGGCCCCTTTGCCCACCTAGGCTGCAAAAAAGTGTCACACATGTGGTATCGCCGTATTCAGGAGAAGTTGGGGAATGTGTTTTGGGGTGTCATTTTACATATACCCATGCTGGGTGAGAGAAATATCTTGGCAAAAGACAACTTTTCCCATTTTTTTATACAAAGTTGGCATTTGACCAAGATATTTCTCTCACCCAGCATGGGTATATGTAAAATGACACCCCAAAACACATTCCCCAACGTCTCCTGAATACGGAGATACCACATGTGTGACACTTTTTTGCAGCCTAGGTGGGCAAAGGTGCCCAAATTCCTTTTAGGAGGGCATTTTTAGACATTTGGATACCAGACTTCTTCTCACGCTTTGGGGGCCCCTAGAATGCCAGGGCAGTATAAATACCCCACATGTGACCCCATTTTGGAAAGAAGACACCCCAAGGTATTCAATGAGGGGCATGGCGAGTTCATAGAAATTTTTTTTTTTTGGCACAAGTTAGCGGAAATTGATATTTTTATTTTTTTCTCACAAAGTCTCCCGTTCCGCTAACTTGGGACAAAAATTTCAATCTTTCATGGACTCAATATGCCCCTCACGGAATACCTGGGGGTGTCTTCTTTCCGAAATGGGGTCACATGTGGGGTATTTATACTGCCCTGGCATTCTAGGGGCCCTAAAGCGTGAGAAGAAGTCTGGAATATAAATGTCTAAAAAATTTTACGCATTTGGATTCCGTGAGGGGTATGGTGAGTTCATGTGAGATTTTATTTTTTGACACAAGTTAGTGGAATATGAGACTTTGTAAGAAAAAAAAAAAAAAAAATTCCGCTAACTTGGGCCAAAAAAATATCTGAATGGAGCCTTACAGAGGGGTGATCAATGACAGGGGGGTTGATCAATGACAGGGGGGTTGATCAATGACAGGGGGGTGATCAATGACAGGGGGGTGATCAATGACAGGGGGGTGATCAGGGAGTCTATATGGGGTGATAACCACAGTCATTGATCACGCCCGTGTAAGGCTTCATTCAGACGTCCGGATGCGTTTTGCGGATCCGATCCATCTATCAGTGCATCCGTAAAAATCATGCGGACATCTGAATGGAGCTTTACAGGGGGGTAATCAATGACAGGGGGGTAATCAATGACAGGGGGGTGATCAGGGAGTCTATATGGGGTGATCACCACAGTCATTGATCACGCCCCTGTAAGGCTTCATTCAGACGTCCGGATGCGTTTTGCGGATCCGATCCATCTATCAGTGCATCCGTAAAAATCATGCGGACGTCTGAATGGAGCTTTACAGGGGGGTAATCAATGACAGGGGGGTGATCAGGGAGTCTATATGGGGTGATCACCACAGTCATTGATCACGCCCCTGTAAGGCTTCATTCAGACGTCCGGATGCGTTTTGCGGATCCGATCCATCTATCAGTGCATCCGTAAAATCATGCGGACGTCTGAATGGAGCTTTACAGGGGGGTAATCAATGACAGGGGGGTAATCAATGACAGGGGGGTGATCAGGGAGTCTATATGGGGTGATCACCACAGTCATTGATCATGCCCCTGTAAGGCTTCATTCAGACGTCCGGATGCGTTTTGCGGATCCGATCCATCTATCAGTGCATCCGTAAAAATCATGCGGACATCTGAATGGAGCTTTACAGGGGGGTAATCAATGACAGGGGGGGTGATCACCACAGTCATTGATCATGCCCCTGTAAGGCTTCATTCAGACGACCGGATGCGTTTTGCGGATCCGATCCATGTATCAGTGCATCCGTAAAAATCATGCGGACATCTGAATGGAGCTTTACAGGGGGGTGATCAGGGAGTCTATATGGGGTGATCACCACAGTCATTGATCATGCCCCTGTAAGGCTTCATTCAGACGTCCGGATGCGTTTTGCGGATCCGATCCATCTATCAGTGGATCCGTAAAAATCATGCGGACGTCTGAATGGAGCTTTACAGGGGGTTGATCAATGACAGGGGGGTAATCAATGACAGGGGGGTGATCAGGGAGTCTATATGGGGTGATCAGGGGTGATTAGGGGTGATCAGGGGCTAATAAGGGGTTAATAAGTGACGGGGGGGGGGTGTAGTGTAGTGTAGTGGTGCTTGGTGCTACTTTACTGAGCTACCTGTGTCCTCTGGTGGTCGATCCAAACAAAGGGGACCACCAGAGGACCAGGTAGCAGGTATATTAGACGCTGTTATAAAAACAGCGTCTAATATACCTGTTAGGGGTTAAAAAAAAACACATCTCCAGCCTGCCAGCGAACGATCGCCGCTGGCAGGCTGGAGATCAACTCTCTTACCTTCCGTTCCTGTGAGCGCGCGCGCCTGTGTGCGCGCGTTCACAGGAAATCTCGCGTCTCGCGAGATGACGCGTATATGCGTGACTGTGCGCAGGGCTGCCACCTCCGGAACGCGATCCTGCGTTAGGCGGTCCGGAGGTGGTTAAACCCCTTCACTGTATTTGCAGCTACCACTTCTGCAGGAAGGCTATTCCATGCATCCACTACTCTCTCAGTAAAGTAATACTTCCTTATATTACTTTTAAACCTTTGCCCCTCTAATTTAAAACTGTGTCCTCTTGTGGTAGTTTTTCTTCTTTTAAATATGCTCTCTTCCTTTACCGAGTTGATTCCCTTTATGTATTTAAAAGTTTCTATCATATCCCCTCTGTCTCTTCTTTCTTCCAAGCTATACATATTAAGGTCCTTTAACCTTTCCTGGTAAGTTTTATCCTGCAATCCATGTACTAGTTTAGTAGCTCTTCTCTGAACTCTCTCTAGAGTATCTATATCCTTCTGGAGATATGGCCTCCAGTACTGCGCACAATACTCCAAGTGAGGTCTCACCAGTGTTCTGTACAGCGGCATAAGCACTTCACTCTTTCTACTGCTTATACCTCTCCCTATACATCCAAGCATTCTGCTGGCATTTCGTGCTGCTCTATTACATTGTCTTCCCACCTTTAAGTCTTCTGAAATAATTACTCCTAAATCCCTTTCCTCAGATACTGAGGTCAGGACTGTGTCAAATATTCTATATTCTGCCCTTGGGTTTTTACGCCCCAGGTGCATTATCTTGCACTTATCCACATTAAATTTCAGTTTCCAGAGTTCTGACCATTCTTCTAGTTTTCCTAAATCCTTTTCCATTTGGCGTTTCCCTCCAGGAACATCAACCCTGTTACATATCTTTGTGTCATCAGCAAAAAGACAAACCTTACCAGCGAGGCCTTTTGCAATATCACTTATGAAGATATTAAACAAAATCGGTCCCAGTACAGATCCCTGTGGAACCCCACTGGTAACATTACCTTGTTTTGAATGTTCTCCATTGACTACAACCCTCTGTTGTCTGTCACTCAGCCACTGCCTAATCCACTCAACAATATGGGAGTCCATGCTCAATGACTGCAGTTTATTGATAAGTCTTCTATGTGGGACAGTGTCAAAAGCCTTACTAAAATCTAGATATGCGATGTCTACTGCACCTCCACCGTCTATTATTTTATTCACCCAGTCAAAAAAATCTATAAGATTTGTTTGACATGATCTCCCTGAAGTAAACCCATGTTGTTTTTCATCTTGCAATCCATGGGATTTTAGATGTTCCACAATCCTATCCTTTAATAGGGTTTCCATTAATTTGCCTACTATTGATGTCAGACTCACTGGTCTATAGTTGCTCGATTCCTCCCTACTACCTTTCTTGTGAATGGGCACGACATTTGCCAATTTCCAATCTTCTGGGACGACTCCTGTTACTAATGATTGGTTAAATAAATCTGTTAACGGTTTTGCCAGCTCACCACTAAGCTCTTTTAATAATTTTGGGTGTATCTCATCAGGCCCCTGTGACTTATCTGTCTTCACCTTAGACAGCAAACTTAGAACATCTTCCTCTGTAAAGATACATGCATCAAACGATTTAATAGTCATTCTTTCTAGTGGAGGTCCTTCTCCTTTTTCTTTTGTAAAAACTGAACAGAAGTATTCATTAAGGCAGTCGGCTAGCCCTTTATTCTCTTCTACATACCTTCCGTCCTTTGTTTTTAATTTAGTTATTCCTTGTTTTAATTTCCTTTTTTCATTTATATATCTGAAGAATGTCTTATCCCCTTTTTTCATAGACTGAGCTAGTTTTTCTTCTGCCTGCGCTTTAGAAGTTCTTATAACTTGCTTGGCCTCTCTCTGCCTAATCTTGTAGATTTCCTTATCTTCATTGCTCTGGGTTTTTTTATAATTACAAAATGCTAGCTTTTTATTTTTAATGATTTGGGCCACTTCTGCTGAGTACCACATTGGTCTCCTCCTTTTTTTGCTTTTACTGACGAGTCTAATGCAATTTTCTGTTGCCTTCAATAATGCACCTTTTAAGTAGTCCCATTTCTCCTGGACTCCATGTAATCCGTTCCAGTCTGATAAGGACTCATTTATGACTAATTTCATTTTTGAAAAGTCTGTTTTTCTAAAATCTAAAACTTTTGTTTTTGTGTGGTGGGACTCTTTCATAGTTCTTATATTAAACCACACTGACTGGTGATCACTAGATCCCAAGGTTTCGCCTACAATGACATCATATACCGAATCCCCGTTTGTGAATACCAAATCCAAAATGGCCTCCCTCCGGGTTGGCTCCTCAACCACTTGTTGTAGAGATAACCCCAGTAGGGAATTTAGAATATCTGTACTCCTGGTAGAACTTGCTATTTTGGTTTTCCAGTTTATATCTGGAAGATTGAAATCTCCCATAATGATAACTTCTCCTTTCATTGTCATTTTAGCTATTTCTTCAACTAGTAGATCATCTAGTTCTTTAACTTGACCAGGTGGTCTATATATCACACCTACACGAGTTACTGCATGGTTAGCAAACTGCAACGTAACCCAAACTGACTCTATGTTGGCCTCACCAACTTGTATTAGGTTAGATTTAATGCTATCTTTCACATACAGGGCCACTCCTCCTCCTTTCTTGCCTTCTCTGTCTCTTCTGTATAAAGAGTACCCTGGTATGGTTATGTCCCAGTCATTTCTTTCATTAAACCATGTCTCCGTAACAGCCACTAATTCTACATTCTCAGATGCCATTATTGACCCAAGTTCATTGATTTTTTTACCTAAACTGCGAGCATTTGTAGACAGGACTCTGAGCTTATCATTTCTTAACCTCAGTGCTTCTGGCCTGTTCTGGCATTGTTTCGGGGGGCAATTGGACTCTTTTATTTTCACTCTTTTGCCCCCCCTTCCTAGTTTAAATACTCTTTCGCAAATTCTTGGAGTTGTTCACTAAGTACATTTGTTCCTTTGAGAGAAAGATGCAAACCATCTTTTTTGTACAGTTCCTTTCTATTCCAAGTAGAGCTATCATGAGAAACAAAGCCAAATCCTTGCTCTTGACACCATTTACCAAGCCATATGTTGAACTCCTTTATGCGCCTCTGCCTATCATTCTGAACATTATGCACAGGCAGAACTTCAGAAAATGAAATGGTGGATGCAAAATCCTGTACGTCATTACCAAGTGTGATAAAAGATTTTTTCACCTCTGACACTTCATTGCAAGCCAGGTCATTTGTCCCTAGATGGACAAGAACATCCACGTCCCCTTCCTGCTTTGCTTGCTTAACAATATTAATAATACGTCTTCTATCTCTTCTAGCAGTAGCCCCAGGGAGACATCTCACAAAACCATTTTCTTTAAGCTCCACACTTCTTATGATTGAATCACCCAGCAACAGCTGCATCCTTTGAGACTTCACTTTATCTTTTTTGTTGCATACATTAGACATAGGAGTCGATGGTTTCTCACCCTCTGTGCTTGAGTCCATATCCATGTTGTCCTTCCATTCTGAGAGTGCTGCAAATGAATTATGGAGAACCACCGACTGTGGGACATGTCTTCTATCCACCACTCTAAGACTTCCAGAACCTACATTAACCCATCTGCCATTTCTGGGGGTCCTCTGTGGCAGTGGCATTGCAGCAGTCCTAGCTGGAGTTTGTTTAACAGATAATTTAAATATTTCAGCTTTCAAAAATGCAATTTCCTGCTGCAGTAAGGAGAACTGTCTACAGATCTGACAGCATCCGAATCTCCAAAGAGTGGAACATGAAATAAATGCACAACAATTCCTGCACTGAACCAAGTCTGCCATTTTAAAGAGGAGAAAAAAAATAAAAAAATAAATTTGTAACTTTAAATCAAACAAATCTTACCTTTTTTTTTTGTATTGTTTCCACCTTCCAGCCTACCTCCTGACTATCTCCTGCAATATCTCTTTACTAGTACTTAATGTAGTACTTTCAGCTAATGAATTAGGCCAGCTAATGAGTCTGTCTCTATATATACACACACTCCTTCCCAAACTCCTCCCCCAGCAACAAATGTAACACCTTAGTGAGCTAGGCTCATTAGCAAACGCACAATAGCAAACAGCTGACCGAATTCCTTACCTCTTCTCAATCAAAGATCAGCAAAAACAACACAGATGAGCCAGTTGGAGACTTGAAACGTTTTTTTTTTTTTTTTTATTAAAAACACTTTTTTTACTTTTTTACACTTTATTTCTGTCTCACTCTGGGACTTCAACTTTTGGGGGTCTGATCCCCTCTGCAATGCTTTACAATACATCTGTATTGTAATGCATTGCCTGTTAGTGTACCACACTGAGTCATACACTAACAGGTTGTCTAGGAGACCCAGCCTGAGGATCTCTTGGGTGCCCATAGAAGGCAGATCCCGATGCCGTGCAAGGCATTGTGCAGCCTCTGCACGTCATCGGGCTGCCTTGTCACGCATCGGGTCCCCACCACAGCAGCGCAGGGACTCGATGTGCTCCTTCACCCGCCACAAACCACTTCTATGTTGCGGTAAGCGCTGACTGCAGCAAAGAAGGGGTTAATCCGCCGGTATCGCTGTAAACAGCATTGCTGGCAGATACAGCAGGGGCCCGGCTACCAGGGACTGCTGGACCCCTGCAGTGATTGGGCACGCACCGTTCAGGTGCCCGCCAGATCACCATTACATACTATTACGTCAAAATGCGGGAAGTCACTGACTTTCATGACGTAATAGTACGTCACATGTCGGGAAGGGGTTAAATGGTGATTCAAGGAAATATATTCTCTGGATGGTTTCAGATGCAGAGTGCCTGTCTAAAACGCATATGTATATTTTATATATATATATATATATATATATATATATACACATATATAAACATACAGTTGCAAGAAAAAGTATGTGAACCCTTTGGAATGATATGGATTTCTGAACAAATTGGTCATAAAATGTGATCTGATCTTCATCTAAGTCACAGCAATAGACAATCACAGTCTTCTTAAACTAATAACACACAAAGAATTAAATGTTACCATGTTTTTATTGAACACACCATGTAAACATTCACAGTGCAGGTGGAAAAAGTATGTGAACCCTTGGATTTAATAACTGGTTGAACCTCCTTTGGCAGCAATAATGTCAACCAAACATTTCCTGTAGTTGCAGATCAGACGTGCACAACGGTCAGGAGTAATTCTTGACCATTCCTCTTTACAGAACTGTTTCAGTTCAGCAATATTCTTGGACTGTCTAGTGTGAATCACTTTCCTGAGGTCATGCCACAGCATCTCAATCGGGTTGAGGTCAGGACTCTGACTGGGCCACTCCAGAAGGCGTATTTTCTTCCGTTTAAGCCCTTCTGTTGATTTACTATGCTTTGGGTCGTTGTCCTGTTGCAACACCCATCTTCTGTTGAGCTTCAGCTGGTGGACAGATGGCCTTAAGTTCTCTTGCAAAATGTCTTGATAAACTTGGGAATTCATTTTTCCTTTGATGATAGCAATCCGTCCAGGCCCTGATGCAGCAAAGCAGCCCCAAACCATGATGCTCCCACCACCATACTTCACAGTTGGGATGAGGTTTTGATGTTGGTGTGCTGTGCCTCTTTTTCTCCACACATAGTGTTCCAAACAACTCAACTTTGGTTTCATCTGTCCACAGAATATTTTGCCAATATTGCTGTGGAACATCCAGGTGCTCTTGTGCAAACTGTAAACATGCAGCAATGTTTTTTTTGGACAGCAGTGGCTTTCTGTGGTATCCTCCTATGAAATCCATTCTTGTTTAGTGTTTTACGTATCGTAGATTCGCTAACAGGGATGTTGGCATATGCCAGAGACTTTTGTAAGTCTTTAGCTGACACTCTAGGATTCTTCTTCACCTCATCTTGCAGTCATCTTTACAGGACGGCCACTCCTAGGGAGAGTAGAAGCAGTACTGAACTTTTTCCATTTATAGACAATTTGTCTTACCGTGGACTGATGAACAGCAAGGCTTTTAGAGATACTTTTATAACCCTTTCCAGCCTTATGCAAGTCAACAATTCTTAATCGTTGGTCTTCTGAGAGCTTTTTTGTGCGAGGCATCATTCACATCAGGCAATGCTTCTTGTGAAAAGCAAACCCAGAACTGGTGTGTGTTTTTTTTTTATAGGGCAGGGCAGCTGTAACAAACACCTCCAATCTCATCTCATTGATTGGACTCCAGTTGGCTGACACCTCACTCCGATTAGCTCTTGGAGATGTTATTAGTCTAGGGGTTCACATACTTTTTCCACCTGCACTGTGAATGTTTACATGGTGTGTTCAATAAAAACATGGTAACATTTAATTCTTTGTGTGTTATTAGTTTAAGCAGACTGTGATTGTCTATTGTTGTGACTTAGATGAAGATCAGATAACATTTTATGACCAATTTGTGCAGAAATCCACCATATCATTCCAAAGGGTTCACATACTTTTTCTTGCAACTGTATATATATATATATATATATATATATATATAGTACTGCAGACAGTTACAACCACTTTTACCTCATGAACCTCACGCAATAATCATAATATATAACTGGCCACACACTGCACTATTATACCTTGTATTTTTCACATCAGTACACTGCTCACCATATGGATGTGCCGCGGTCTTTTAAAAAAATAAATAAATAATATATATATATAATATACAGTCAGGTCCATAAATATTGGGACATCAACACAATTTTAACATTTTTGGCTCTACAGGGAGTGCAGAATTATTAGGCAAGTTGTATTTTTGAGGATTAATTTTATTATTTAACAACAACCATGTTCTCAATGAACCCAAAAAACTCATTAATATCAAAGCTGAATATTTTTGGAAGTAGTTTTTAGTTTGTTTTTAGTTTTAGCTATTTTAGGGGGATATCTGTGTGTGCAGGTGACTATTACTGTGCATAATTATTAGGCAACTTAACAAAAAACAAATATATACCCATTTCAATTATTTATTTTTACCAGTGAAACCAATATAACATCTCAACATTCACAAATATACATTTCTGACATTCAAAAACAAAACAAAAACAAATCAGTGACCAATATAGCCACCTTTCTTTGCAAGGACACTCAAAAGCCTGCCATCCATGGATTCTGTCAGTGTTTTGATCTGTTCACCATCAACATTGCGTGCAGCAGCAACCACAGCCTCCCAGACACTGTTCAGAGAGGTGTACTGTTTTCCCTCCTTGTAAATCTCACATTTGATGATGGACCACAGGTTCTCAATGGGGTTCAGATCAGGTGAACAAGGAGGCCATGTCATTAGATTTTCTTCTTTTATACCCTTTCTTGCCAGCCACGCTGTGGAGTACTTGGACGCGTGTGATGGAGCATTGTCCTGCATGAAAATCATGTTTTTCTTCAAGGATGCAGACTTCTTCCTGTACCACTGCTTGAAGAAGGTGTCTTCCAGAAACTGGCAGTAGGACTGGGAGTTGAGCTTGACTCCATGCTCAACCCGAAAAGGCCCCACAAGCTCATCTTTGATGATACCAGCCCAAACCAGTACTCCACCTCCACCTTGCTGGCGTCTGAGTCGGACTGGAGCTCTCTGCCCTTTACCAATCCAGCCACGGGCCCATCCATCTGGCCCATCAAGACTCACTCTCATTTCATCAGTCCATAAAACCTTAGAAAAATCAGTCTTGAGATATTTCTTGGCCCAGTCTTGACGTTTCAGCTTGTGTGTCTTGTTCAGTGGTGGTCGTCTTTCAGCCTTTCTTACCTTGGCCATGTCTCTGAGTATTGCACACCTTGTGCTTTTGGGCACTCCAGTGATGTTGCAGCTCTGAAATATGGCCAAACTGGTGGCAAGTGGCATCTTGGCAGCTGCACGCTTGACTTTTCTCAGTTCATGGGCAGTTATTTTGCGCCTTGGTTTTTCCACACGCTTCTTGCGACCCTGTTGACTATTTTGAATGAAACGCTTGATTGTTCGATGATCACGCTTCAGAAGCTTTGCAATTTTAAGAGTGCTGCATCCCTCTGCAAGATATCTCACTATTTTTGACTTTTCTGAGCCTGTCAAGTCCTTCTTTTGACCCATTTTGCCAAAGGAAAGGAAGTTGCCTAATAATTATGCACACCTAATATAGGGTGTTGATGTCATTAGACCACACCCCTTCTCATTACAGAGATACACATCACCTAATATGCTTAATTGGTAGTAGGCTTTCGAGCCTATACAGCTTGGAGTAAGACAACATGCATAAAGAGGATGATGTGGTCAAAATACTCATTTGCCTAATAATTCTGCACGCAGTGTATACACCACCACAATAGATTTGAAATGAAACGAAGATGATGTGCTTTAACTGCAGACTGTCAGCTTTAATTTGAGGGTATTTACGTCCAAATCAGGTGAACGGTGTAGGAATTACAACAGTTGGCATATGTGCCTCCTACTTGTTAAGGAACCAAAAGTAATGGGACAATTGGCTTCTCAGCTGTTCCATGGCCAGGTGTGTGTTATTCCCTCATTATCCCAATTACAATGAGCAGATAAAAAGGTCCAGAGTTCATTTCAAGTGTGCTATTTGCATTTGGAATCTGTTGCTGTCAACTCTCAAATGGAGATCCAAAGAGCTGTCACTATCAGTGAAGCAAGCCATCATTAGACTGAAAAAACAAACCCATCAGAGAGATAGCAAAAACATTAGGTGTGGCCAAAACAACTTGTTTGGAACATTCTTAAAATGAATGAACACACTGGTGAGCTCAGCAACACCAAAAGACCCGGAAGACCACAGAAAACAACTGTGGTGGCTGACCAAAGAATTCTTTCCCTGGTGAAGAAAACACCCTTCACAACAGTTGGCTAGGTCAAGAACACTCTCCAGGAGGTAGGTGTATGTGTGTCAAAGTCAACAATCAAGAGAAGACTTCACCAGAGCGAATACAGAGGGTTCACCACAAGATGTAAACCATTGGTGAACCTCAAAAACAGGAAGGCCAGATTAGAGTTTGTCAAACGACATCTAAAAAAGCCTTCACAGTTTTGGAACAAAATCCTATGGACAGATGAGACCAAGATCAACTTGTAGCAGAGTGATGGGAAGAGAAGAGTATAGAGAAGGAAAGGAACTGCTCATGATCCTAAGCATGCCACCTCATCAGTGAAGCATGGTGGTGGTAGTGTCATGGCGTGGGCATGTATGGTTGCCAATGGAACTGGTTCTCTTGTATTTATTGATGATGTGAGTGCTGACAAAAGCAGCATGAATTCTGAAGTGTTTCTGGCAATATTATCTGCTCATATTCAGCCAAATGCTTCAGAACTCATTAGACGGCGCTTCACAGTGTAGATGGACAATGATCCAAAGCATACTGCAAAAGCAACCAAAGAGTTTTTTAAGAGAAAGAAGTGGAATGTTATGCAATGGCCAAGTCAATCTCCTGACCTGAATCCGATTGAGCATGCATTTCACTTGCTAAAGACAAAACTGAAGGGAAAATGCCCCAAGAACAAGCAGAAACTGAAGACAGTTGCAGTAGAGGCCTGGTAGAGCATCACCAGGGATGAAACCCAGCGTCTGGTGATGTCTATGCGTTCCAGACTTCAGGCTGTAATTGACTGCAAAGGATTTGCAACTAAGTATTAAAAAGTGAAAGTTTGATTTATGATTATTATTCTGTCCCATTACTTTTGGTTCCTTAACAAGTGGGAGGCACATATGCAAACTGTTGTAATTCCTACACCGTTCACCTGATTTGGATGTAAATACCTTCAAATTAAAGCTGACAGTCTGCAGTTAAAGCACATCTTGTTTGTTTAACCACTACAGGACCGCCGTACGCAGGATTGCGTCTTTGCGGTGGCCCTGTTATTCTAGGTGGACGCGCCGGCGCGTCCTCTCGCGAGGCGCGAGATTGCCACACTGGCGCGCGCGTTCACAGGAACCGGAGGTAAACTAGCTGATCTACAGCCTGCCAGCGGCGATCGTTCGCTGGCAGGCTGTAGATGCAATTTTTTTAACCCCTAAAAGGTATATTAGATGCTGTTTTGATAGCGTCTAATATACCTGCTACCTGGTCCTCTGGTGGTCCCTTTTGCTTGGATCGACCACCAGAGGACACAGGCAGCTCTGTAATAAGTAGCACCAAACACCACTACACTACACCCCCCCCTGTCACTTATTAACCCCTTTATTAACCCCTGATCACCCCATATTAGACTCCCTGATCACCCCCCTGTCATTGATCACCCCCCTGTCATTGATCACCCCCCTGTAAGGCTCCATTCAGACGTCCGTACGTGTTTTTCGGATCCGATCCATGGATCCGCAAAACACATACGGACGTCGGAATGGAGCCTTACAGGGGGGTGATCAATGACATATAGCCCATATAGACTCCCTGATCACCCCCCTGTCATTGATCACCCCCCTGTAAGGCTGGCTCCATTCAGAGGTCCGTATGTGTTTTGCGTATCCATGGATCGGATCCGCAAAACACATACGGACGTCTGAATGGAGCCTTACAGGGGGGTGATCACCCCATATAGACTCCCTGATCACCCCCCTGTCATTGATCACCCCCCTGTAAGGCTCCATTTAGAGACATTTTTTTGGCACAAGTTAGCGGAAATTGATATTTTTTTCTTTTTTTTTCTTACAAAGTCTCATATTCCACTAACTTGTGACAAAAAATAAAATCTCACATGAACTCACCATACCCCTCACGGAATCCAAATGCGTAATTTTTTTTAGACATTTATATTCCAGACTTCTTCTCACGCTTTAGGACCCCTAAAATGCCAGGGCAGTATAAATACCCCACATGTGACCCCATTTTGGAAAGAAGACACCTCAAGGTATTTTGTGAGGGGCATGGCGACTTCATGTAAAATTTTATTTTTTGCCACAAGTTTTTTTTTTTTTTCAAATCCTTTATTATTTTCTGGAACAAATATACAAATTTTCATATCAACCAGTTAAAATTTACAAATATACTTTATACAAGTTAATACACTTGTTCCTTTTAACTCACCCCATCCCTTTTGCTTCCCTGCTGCGGGGTCCATCCGCATTTTAATAACTACCTTAACTTCTGTTTCCAGAAATTCCAAATATAAGGGATCCTGGGGGCCTGAAGCGAGTAAGGAAGCCTGCCCCCGCAGGAGCAATCACTCCAATTTCCTTGACATTCTTCTATAGGCCTCAATAGTATCTAGCCGAGCCCTCCATTCATTAAAACTAGGACTATTCTTCGTACCCCAATATTTAATTATCAAGGCCTTTGCAACCATAAAACTTTCAATGCTAACTCGTAGTTGGTAGGGGGTCAGTTCAGAGTGGGGGAAAAGACCCAATATTGCCTGCGTAAAACTTCGCTTCAATTTGATCTTATATCTTTTATATAGTTCCTCATAGATGCTAGTCCAATACCCCCACACTTCCGGACAATCCCATAGTAGGTGACTTAACTCTGCATTTTCTGACGAACATTTCCAGCACAGGTCCTTCCTTTCCTTGTATATCTTGGCGAGGAAGGAGGGGGAGTAGTATAGGCGGTGAACAATCTTGAACTGTATCAATCTGTATTTCTGAGAGATCGATACTTTTTTAATGTTTTGATATACGATATCCCATTCCAAGCTGTTCCCCTCGCCCAATTCAGCTTCCCAGCCTCCCTCATTTTTAAATGTGGTTATTTCACCCAAACAGTCCCGGAGTTTATGATATATTTGAGAGAGTGTAAGTTGAGTATCCTTAAATCTAAAACAATAGTCCAAAAAGGGGCTTGTCCTAATGGCCAATAAATTTTTGTCCTGAGTGCTCATATATGCGTGACTAATTTGTGCATACCTATATCTATCTACAAAGGACAGTATACCTTTTATTAGTGCATCTAAAGGAATAATATTACCATGTGATATTATATGAGTTAAGCGGTTAATTCCGCGTGAATTCCAATATTTATAGTCTACAATTGACTTAAATTCTTTTAAATTATAATTGTGCCAAAGTGGAGTAAAGTGTGTAGGGAATGTGTCACCCAATAATTTTTTTATCTTATTCCAAACCTTGTTTAGTGTATCACTAATCAAACATTGTTTTTTCCTCATGTCCAGTCTCCAAGACAGAAAAAATGTCCCCATATGGCCCCTGAAAATCCCTTGAAAGGATACCCAACAGCAAAGCGGCCTGACTTTCTGCCCCCCCCCCCCCTCCCAAACACCACTTTATCTGTGCTGCAATATAATATCCCTGGAGGAATGGAAGGGAAAGGCCACCTCTTCTCTCCGATATACAAAGATATTTTTGCTTAATCCTAACCCTTCCCCTCCCCCAGATTAAGTCGTTCATCAATTTGTCCACTAACCCAAAAGTGGAGTCATCAATCCATATCGGGCATGCTGTCAAAGGGTATAATGCAATAGGGAGGACCACCATCTTAATCAATGCAATCCTTTCCTCCTGTGACAAAGGCAGCTTCTGCCAGGACCGGATCTTCTCCCTGATCTTATTAATCATGGGAGTTATATTTAAGGAGTTATATCGGGACAAGTCCGCGCTTATGCTGATACCCAGGTATCGGATGGAGTCATTTAATCCAAGAACCTTAATGCCTAAGGATCTATCAGGGGGCACTCGAACCAGAGGGAGAAGTTCAGATTTATCCCAGTTTACTTTATACCCCGATATCGCCCCATATTCTCTCAAGATATTTATTACAGGTGTAACGGCCTTCCATCCCTGCCTCAGAAATACGAGAATGTCGTCCGCGTATAGACTAATCCTATCTTTCTCTCCTCTCCCTCCAAATCCTACAATCTGACTAGACTGCCGGATTTTACAGGCGAGAGGTTCCAGAGCTAGGGCAAATATCAGAGGTGAAAGGGGACAACCCTGTCGAGTACCTCGCTGTAGGGGGAGCTGTACCGAGTCAATCCCATTTATCTTAACCCTGGCCCTAGAATCTGAATAAAGTAACTGTATCCATTAAATGAAATGTTCGCCCAAGTTCATTTTATCCAAAGTCACCCACAGGAAGGGCCACTCCACCCTGTCAAAGGCCTTCTCGGCATCCAAAGACAGGATGGAGCGATCCTCCCCCTCCCCATCATATACATTTAGAAAGGCCCTGCGGATATTAGATTGTATGTCTCGTTTTGGGATAAAACCCGTCTGATCCGGATGGATCAGACGGTGAACAACCCCCTTTAGTCTATTTGCGAGCACTTTCGCTAGTATTTTGTAATCGTTGTTAAGTAGCGAAATAGGGTGATACGCCCCCACCTCTGTCTTATCTTTATCTTTCTTCAGGATTAAGGAAATGGAGGCTTCCCTCAAGGAGGGGGGGAGTGAGCCACTCCTCCAAGATTCATTAAACATTTGCAAAAGAAGAGGCAATACGGTTTTACGATATACTCTGTAAAATTCAAAGGGTATGCCATCCCTTCCCGGAGCCGTATTGCCCTTTATGCTGTCAACAGCTTTCTCCACCTCTTCAAGAGAGAGTGGCAAATTTAGTTTGGCACTATCCTGCCCAGAGAGGCAAGGGAGTGCCATACCTTCAAAGAAAAGAGCCTGGGCCCCGTCATCCACCCCGAGGTCCGACCGATATACTTTAGTGAAGTGTTCTACGATTACAGTTTTGATTTTAAAGCTGTCATTAGTTAGTACACCCGTTGGGCCCTTTGACTAGAAATCACTGATGCCAACATTCTACCAGTCTTGCCTTTCTCAAAAAAATCTTGCTGTCCAGCAAAAAAGCGTCTATGTTGCACCTTTTCATAAAGAATTTTTTGTCACAAGTTAGCGGAAAGGGAGACTTTGTGAGAAAAAAAATAAATAATACAATTTCCGCTAACTTGTGCAAAAAAAAAAAAAACTTCCATGAACTCACCATGCCCCTCACGGAATACCTTGGGGTGTCTTCTTTCCAAAATGGGGTCACATGTGGGGTATTTATACTGCCCTGGCATTGTATGGGCCCTAAAGCGTGAGAAAAAGTCTGGAATCCAAATGCCCTCCTAAAAGATACTCATTGGAATTTGGGCCCCTTTGCGCACCTAGGCTGCAAAAAAGTGTCACACATGTGGTATCGCTGTACTCAGGAGAATTTGGGCAATGTGTTTTGGGGTGTCTTTTTACATATACCCATTCTGGGTGAGAGAAATATCTCTCTATAATGACAACTTTGTATATAAAAAATGGGAAGTTGAGATATTTCTCTCACCCAGCATGGGTATATGTAAAAATACACCCCAAAACACATAGCCCTACTTCTCCTGAGTACGGCGATACCACATGTGTGACACTTTTTTGTAGCCTAGGTGGGCAAAGGGGCCCAAATTCCAATGAGTACTTTTAGGATTTTACAGGGCATTTTTTACACATTTGGATTCCAGACTTCTTCTCACGCATTAGGGCCCCTAAAATGCCAGGGCAGTATAACTACCCCACAAGTGACCCCATTTTGGAAAGAAGACACCCCAAGGTATTTCGTGATGGGCATAGTGAGTTCATGGAAGTTTTTATTTTTTGTCACAAGTTAGTGGAATATGAGACTTTGTAAGGAAAAAAAAATAATAATAAAAAAAATCATCATTTTCCGCTAACGTGTGACAAAAAATAAAAAGTTCTATGAACTCACTATGCCCATCAGTGAATACCTTAGGGTGTCTACTTTCCGAAATGGGGTCATTTGTGGGGTGTTTGTACTGTCTGGCCATTGTAGAACCTCAGGAAACATGACAGGTGCTCAGAAAGTCAGAGTTGCTTCAAAATGTGGAAATTCACATTTTTGTACCATAGTTTGTAAACGCTATAACTTTTACCCAAACTATTTTTTTTTACCCAAACATTTTTTTTTATCAAAGACATGTAGAACAATAAATTTAGAGAAAAATTTATACAGAAATGTAGTTTTTTTAAAAAAAAATTACAACTGAAAGTGAAAAATTTCATTTTTTTGCAAAAATTTTGTTAAATTTCGATTAATAACAAAAAATGTAAAAATGTCAGCAGCAATGAAATACCACCAAATGAAAGCTCTATTAGTGAGAAGAAAAGGAGGTAAAATTCATTTGGGTGGTAAGTTGTATGACCGAGCAATAAACCCTGAAAGTAGTGTAGTGCAGTATTGTAAAAAGTGGTCTGGTCATTAACCACCTCCGGACCGCCTAACGCAGATTCGCGTTCCGGAGGTGGCAGCCCTGCGCAGAGTCACGCATATATGCGTCATCTCGCGATGGCCGAGAATTCCTGTGAACGCGCGCACACAGGCGCGCTCACAGGAACGGAAGGTAAGAGAGTGGATCTCCAGCCTGCCAGCGGCGATCGTTCGTTGGCAAGCTGGAGATGTGATTTTTTTTTAACCCCTAACAGGTATATTAGATGCTGTTTTGATAACAGCGTCTAATATACCTGCTACCTGGTCCTCTGGTGGTCCCCTTTGTTTGGATCGACCACCAGAGGACACAGGCAGCTCAGTAATATGTTGCACCAAGCACCACTACACTACACCCCCCCCCCCTGTCACTTATTAACCCCTTATTCACCCTTGATCACCCTTGATCACCCCTGATCACCCCATATAGACTCCCTGATCACCCCCTGTCATTGATTACCCCCCTGTCATTGATCACCCCCCTGTAAAGCTCCATTCAGATGTCCGCATGATTTTTACGGATCCACTGATAGATGGATCAGATCCGCAAAACGCATACGGACGTCTGAATAAAGCCTTACAGGGGCGTGATCAATGACTGTGGTGATCACCCCATATAGACTCCCTGATCACCCCCCTGTCATTGATCACCCCCCTGTCATTGATCACCCCCCTGTAAAGCTCCATTCAGATGTCCGCATGATTTTTACGGATCCACTGATAGATGGATCGGATCCGCAAAACGCATACGGACATCTGAATGGAGCCTTACAGGGGAGTGATCAATGACTGTGGTGATCACCCCAAATAGACTCCCTGATCACCCCCCTGTCATTGATTACCCCCCTGTAAGATCCATTCAGATGTCCGCATGATTTTTACGGATCCACTGATAGATGGATCGGATCCGCAAAACGCATACGGACGTCTGAATAAAGCCTTACAGGGGCGTGATCAATGACTGTGGTGATCACCCCATATAGACTCCCTGATCACCCCCCTGTCATTGATTACCCCCCTGTAAGATCCATTCAGATGTCCGCATGATTTTTACGGATCCACTGATAGATGGATCGGATCCGCAAAACGCATACGGACGTCTGAATAAAGCCTTACAGGGGCGTGATCAATGACTGTGGTGATCACCCCATATAGACTCCCTGATCACCCCCCTGTCATTGATTACCCCCCTGTCATTGATCACACCCCTGTAAAGCTCCATTCAGATGTCCGTATGATTTTTACGGATCCACTGATAGATGGATCGGATCCGCAAAACGCATACGGACGTCTGAATAAAGCCTTACAGGGGCGTGATCAATGACTGTGGTGATCACCCCATATAGACTCCCTGATCACCCCCCTGTCATTGATTACCCCCCTGTAAGATCCATTCAGATGTCCGCATGATTTTTACGGATCCACTGATAGATGGATCGGATCCGCAAAACGCATACGGACGTCTGAATAAAGCCTTACAGGGGCGTGATCAATGACTGTGGTGATCACCCCATATAGACTCCCTGATCACCCCCCTGTCATTGATTACCCCCCTGTCATTGATCACACCCCTGTAAAGCTCCATTCAGACGTCCGCATGATTTTTACGGATCCACTGATAGATGGATCGGATTCGCAAAACGCATACGGACGTCTGAATGGAGCCTTACAGGGGCGTGATCAATGACTGTGGTGATCACCCCATATAGACTCCCTGATCACCCCCCTGTCATTGATTACCCCCCCTGTCATTGATCACCCCCCCTGTCAGGCTGCATTCAGATGTCCGTATGATTTTTACGGATCCACTGATAGATGGATCGGATCCGCAAAACACATACGGACATCTGAATGGAGCCTTATAGGGGGGTGATCAATGACAGGGGGGTGATCACCCCATATAGACTCCCTGATCACCCCCCTGTCATTGATTACCCCCCTGTCATTGATCACACCCCTGTAAAGCTCCATTCAGATGTCCGCATGATTTTTACGGATCCACTGATAGATGGATCGGATCCGCAAAACACATACGGACATCTGAATGGAGCCTTATAGGGGGTGATCAATGACAGGGGGGTGATCACCCCATATAGACTCCCTGATCACCCCCCTGTCATTGATCACCCCCCTGTCATTGATCACCCCTCTGTAAGGCTCCATTCAGACATTTTTTTGGCCCAAGTTAGCGGAAATTATTATTTTTTTCTTACAAAGTCTCATATTCCACTAACTTGTGTCAAAAAATAAAATCTCACATGAACTCACCATACCCCTCACGGAAACCAAATGCGTAAAAATTTTTAGACATTTATATTCCAGACTTCTTCTCACGCTTTAGGGCCCCTAGAATGCCAGGGCAGTATAAATACCCCACATGTGACCCCATTTCGGAAAGATGAAATCAAATTCTGTAAAAAATGACCAGTGAAATCCGAAAGGTGCTCTTTGGAATGTGGGCCCCTTTGCCCACCTAGGCTGCAAAAAAGTGTCACACATCTGGTATCTCCGTATTCAGGAGAAGTTGGGGAATGTGTTTTGGGGGGTCATTTTACATATACCCATGCTGGGTGAGAGAAATATCTTGGCAAAAGACAACTTTTCCCATTTTTTTATACAAAGTTGGCATTTGACCAAGATATTTATCTCACCCAGCATGGGTATATGTAAAATGACACCCCAAAACACATTCCCTAACTTCTCCTGAATACGGAGATACCAGATGTGTGACACTTTTTTGCAGCCTAGGTGGGCAAAGGGGCCCATATTCCAAAGAGCACCTTTCGGATTTCACTGGTCATTTTTTACAGAATTTGATTTCAAACTCCTTACCACACATTTGGGCCCCTAGAATGCCAGGGCAGTATAACTACCCCACAAGTGACCCCATTTTGGAAAGAAGACACCCCAAGGTATTCGCTGATGGGCATAGTGAGTTCATGGAAGTTTTTATTTTTTGTCACAAGTTAGTGGAATATGAGACTTTGTAAGAAAAAAAAAAAAATCATCATTTTCCGCTAACTTGTGACAAAAAATAAAAAGTTCTATGAACTCACTATGCCCATCAGCGAATACCTTAGGGTGTCTACTTTCCGAAATGGGGTCATTTGTGGGGTGTTTGTACTGTCTGGCCATTGTAGAACCTCAGGAAACATGACAGGTGCTCAGAAAGTCAGAGCTGCTTCAAAAAGCGGAAATTCACATTTTTGTACCATAGTTTGTAAACGCTATAACTTTTACCCAAACCATTTTTTTTTACCCAAACATTTTTTTTTTATCAAAGACATGTAGAACAATAAATTTAGAGCAAAATTTATATATGGATCTCGGTTTTTTTGCAAAATTTTACAACTGAAAGTGAAAAATGTCATTTTTTTGCAATAAAATCGTTAAATTTCGATTAATAACAAAAAAAGTAAAAATGTCAGCAGCAATGAAGTACCACCAAATGAAAGCTCTATTAGTGAGAAGAAAAGGAGGTAAAATTCATTTGGGTGGTAAGTTGCATGACCGAGCAATAAACGGTGAAAGTAGTGTAGGTCAGAAGTGTAAAAAGTGGCCTGGTCTTTCAGGGTGTTTAAGCACTGGGGGCTGAGGTGGTTAAGGGTGTTTAAGCTAGGGGGGCTGAGGTGGTTAATTTTAAATCCATTGTGGTTGTGTATAGAGCCAAAAATGTTAGAATTGTGTCAATGTCCCAATATTTATGGACCTGACTGTATATATATATACACACAAGGTATCTATTATACAGTATAATAGATGCACTGCACACAGCTATGTAGTATACCCAGCTGTGTACTGATATGTGAGGTACGAGGTATAATAGATGCAGTGTGTACAAATATATATAATATATACAGCAGTGAGTTACGAGCTGTAATTTATACCTCATACCTCACATATCAATACACTGCTGGCCAGAAACGGGTAGTGGAGGGGCTATGAATGGTGCATGGGGGCCCAATTAGGTTCTCGCTATGGGGCCCAGTGACTTCTATGTACGCCCCTGCATACACACAAAAGAAAGGTATTGTTTTAATCAGCATGATGAGCTCTACCAGACAGTATGTCTGGTTTAGTAGGGTTGATCCCGGTGATAGAGCCTCTATAAAATTTCAACGAGACCCATATACCAAGTAAGAGAATAAAGGGGTGGTCCTATCAGTGATTAACAGTCTTCCCCCTATGGCTGTGCATACATAGATAGCTGTCAACCACTGATAGGACCTCCTACTTGACGTCAAAGCTCAGAATAAGCAGGAATTTAAATAAATAAAATACACGTTATACTGAATCTTTTCCCACAACACTATCTTCTTTGCTACTCCCGCTATATAACATGCTGCCGGTAGCTCAAACACCATGTTCAATGTGACAGATTCTCCTTAACTTCACAGTCTAGAAAACCAAATGCGTTCAACTCCGGTGCCCATTATTACAATAGGTTTTACATCTGAATAGGGCTTCTTTTAGTAAATGTATGCATAGTAATATTTATTTTTATTTTTTATATCATCCATCATTTGAGCCTGCAAAGAAAAAGGGGGTCAGTCAGCACATCCCAAAGCGCAGGGGCACGTTGCTATGGCTGAGAACAAGACTGTTAAACAAAACATGCAATGCTACAGCTCACTGCAAACCAAATAAAGTACAAAATTGCATCATAATTGCAAATGCTATACTAATAAGTTAGAGATGCTTGGCAAATCGTTTTGTACAAAATTATTTGAGCCCGTCTGCCGCACGTCAAGGCGATCTCTAGTTAGACGGGTTCCTAACACTAAATTTACCTGTTATGTGCCATTACGGCTATCATATAATTCAGAAAGTGCAGGTTCCACATGCATGCTGGATCCGCCTGAATTTCTGTCATTTTTGGTGCCAAAATGGCCTCCATTATATCCACGGAAAGCAGTTACCAGCATGCATGCCGGGCCCACTCCACACCACCCCTGGCGCCAAAAGATCACCAAAGACTGCAATGAGAGTCCACACACTATCTCTCTCCTGGTGCCAAATGGCTTCAGTGAGTGAGGGGGAGCAGGCCAAGCTGTATACTAACACTAATTAAAATCAGCCAATGGGGCAGACGAGCTGGTCAGGAGTGCACGACTAAGGAGGCAGCCACATCTCCAGCACAAGCTGCAAAGAAAAAGGGGGTCAGTCAGCACATCCCAAAGCGCAGGGGCACGTTGCTATGGCTGAGAACAAGACTGTTAAACAAAACATGCAATGCAACAGCTCACTGCAAACCAAATAAAGTACAAAATTGCATCATAATTGCAAATGCTATACTAATAAGTTAGAGATGCTTGGCAAATCGTTTTGTACAAAATTATTTGAGCCCGTCTGCCGCACGTCAAGGCGATCTCTAGTTAGACGGGTTCCTAACACAAAATTTACCTGTTATGTGCCATGACGGCTATCATATAATTCAGAAAGTGCAGGTTCCACATGCATGCTGGATCCGCCTGAATTTCTGTCATTTTTGGTGCCAAAATGGCCTCCATTATATCCACGGAAAGCCGTTACCAGCATGCATGCCGGGCCCACTCCCCACCACCCCTGGCGCCAAAAGGTCACCAAAGACTGCAATGAGAGTCCACACACTATCTCTCTCCTGGTGCCAGATGGCTTCATTTGAGCCTAGTTTGCTTTCTCTTTTTCCAGCACCATTGGCAGCAGAGAGTTAATACACATGTTAGCATAGAAGTGATAAAAAAAATCATGCTAGGCATGTGCATTGAATAGACTAAGTAAGGATGGATTCTCTAGAGGAGAAGAGAGTGAATGACTTCCCCTTATGTTGGTTATAAACCTAATGACCTGCATTTTCTATCAGAGATGGGACACAGCTACATTCCAGTAACAGCTGCCTTTAACCCCCTTAGGGCTCCTTGACACACATTTTTGTGCTGGCATTTGTTTCCACAAAAGAAACACCCATAGAAATCCACAAATCAAATATGTGTTTTTTAGGGAAGGATATATAAAAAAGCCAGAATAAACACCATTTCTTCAACATGCTGCACTTTTTTGAAATGCCAGAGACCCAAAAACCACCACCACCAGTAGACAAAAACATTTGAATGTCCTGTTTTGTGTACTTCCCATAGACTTTCAGTTAACATCTGGATCTGCACCAAAAAAAAAAAAAAAACACAGGTGCAAATAACACCATTAAAACACAAAAGTGGCATCAGTTTCTGGACTCTGTGGTGCAGCATTGCAAAAAGGGATGATTATTAAAACAAAAGTATAGGACGGCTCACCCCTATGGTGGTGATGTATAGGTGCTCCAAACTAGTGCGACACCCTACTCACCAAGTTAAACAAATGTATACATAGTGAATGGGCACTCTGATAGATGGAGTCACATATAGAATAAAGTCAATGACACATTTATTTAAATCACACAATGTTATATCACTATTGGTGTTAGCTATAAAAATCCTGGCATAAATAAAAAACAAAAAATAGACATATGCATATATAATAAAATAGGAAAAATGTTATCAATATAAAAATATATAGGTAGGTATCGGATCCAGAAATGGAGGCTGACAATTAATAACACATTATGAAATCGACACAATAGCTATATAGACTCTGTTGAAGAGACCTCTGGTAAGTTGAAACAATATATGGTTAATATTCATACATATATAATATCAAAAGAGTCCAAAAATTCCTTAGAAGTGGATATAAGGTGATCTTGCAATCGTTATACAAGCTCACATTTGTTTGTCACAAAAATGATGGTTCTTTCTTCTTTCACAATTTTATATATGTGTCGGTAATATCATACGAACAATTGCATGCAAGTGGTTTGCAGATAATGATATTTGATATTTTCAAAATGAATCGTAGTTCTTGATAGATAGCAGCAGGTAATTATTACATAGATTTTAGTAAGCTCTCGGTCTGAGCAGCTATTACTCACAGTTAGCAGCCTCGGTTCGTGGCGTCCCACGTGCTGTCCTTATATAGTGAGCTTACCTACTGTTAAAGATCTTTCTTACGGTTTGTGTGCCGGATCTTTAGTATTTCTGCTGGAACATAGCTGTGTAAAGCTATAACACACGCGGTCCCGATATTTCCACTGATTGTATAGTCAGCGGGATTCCTTTAGCGTTCCACATGTCTCCAAATCTGTGGAGCCTCAGTGTTTGCTGATGTAACGGCTGTATGCCGGTTGTTTTCAAAGTGGCGAACTCGGGATTCCGCTGGTGGATCTCTTTGGTGAAGCGCTTCACTTGTGGACCATCCGATCAATGTTGTCCGACATATGACCGGCTGTTTGAGTCCAATGACCGAATATTACCGCCAGACGCGTTTCGGGGACTATACTCGTCTCCTTCCTCAGTGGCTATGTTCGGTCTCTGTATGCAGCCGGGTTTTATACGTGTCCTCTCCGGATTGTCTGGAAAAAGTGGACTAAAATCCATGGTGAGTCGATGTTAGTTTGTCTTTGCAATTTCTCTCACCATATCAAGACGATATAGATGCGTCTTTTCATGGTCTCATATGTTTCTTTGGGTCAAAGGGTCTCCGTCCCCTATTCTACAGTTTCTATGGGTTATTTTCAGTCGATATTTTACATTAAAAAGTAACTTCAAATTTATAAATTCATATAGAACATAGCATCAAGAAATAATTATTCAAACATTCTAAAATATTCAAACTTTGTGAAATATTATAAAACATTATAAAATATAGCAAATATGATATAAACTGCATTATGAGATATAGAATAATTAATAATATAGAATAAATATATAAAATAAATATCCCTCAATACTAGTTAAAAAAGGGTTTTTTGTTTTTGATTCGAAAGTAGATTGCATATTGATTATCAACTATATAATGTTTAGACCGTTTGGGTTCTATTTTATGTTGAAAATGGAGAAATATAGGCATTATAGACAGATCGTCTTATTATATAAAGCATGCTGTTTATTTGGTGATCTCCGACTTCTTCTTTGACTTCTGTTTCTGAAGTTGTCTTGCGGTATATGTGCGTTTCTGAATATATTGGCTTCTATTTTTATAATCTAAGGTCTCTCTCATTCCTATGTTGGGATTACTATATTTATTTTGCACTACATATGTTATATGAATGCCATATACACTTTTATTATCAATATAGAGAAATCACGAACAGGTGTTGACAGTACTATTTAATGTGAGTGTATCTCCGGGGCTAGGTTAGTGCCAGTTAGAAAACAGATTTAGTGATACCTTTGCGGTTGTTTTGCGATATGTGTGCGTTTTTATGGGCTGCTGCGTTTTTTGGTGCATCGGATCTATAACGTCTGTGATGAAATTCCTGTATTTCTTTTGGTCATAATTATATTGCATTCGTGTCATATAGTTAGTAGTGTATCATTGTGTGAAAAATGAGTGTCAAAATTGAATAAAATGAAAGAAAATGTGTTTGTGTATAAAAAAAATATATTGTATACAAAATTATATAAAAATATATAAAAAAGTGTGTGCCAACTCAAAATCTGTGTTGTGATAATATGTGGATATTGCTAATATAATTATCTTTTATAGATATATCTATAATATCCACTATAATATCAGTATATCCCAAAAATTATGTGAATATATTAATCTCTATGAGTGACTAAATTTATGTACAGTTATTGGATTATTAATCCAATGTGATATGAAAGTGAATATACACTCACCTAAAGAATTATTAGGAACACCATACTAATACGGTGTTGGACCCCCTTTTGCCTTCAGAACTGCCTTAATTCTACGTGGCATTGATTCAACAACGTGCTGATAGCATTCTTTAGAAATGTTGGCCCATATTGATAGGATAGCATCTTGCAGTTGATGGAGATTTGAGGGATGCACATCCAGGGCACGAAGCTCCCGTTCCACCACATCCCAAAGATGCTCTATTGGGTTGAGATCTGGTGACTGTGGGGGCCATTTTAGTACAGTGAACTCATTGTCATGTTCAAGAAACCAATTTGAAATGATTCGAGCTTTGTGACATGGTGCATTATCCTGCTGGAAGTAGCCATCAGAGGATGGATACATGTTCTCATTCTGTTTACGCCAAATTCGGACTCTACCATTTGAATGTCTCAACAGAAATCGAGACTCATCAGACAAGGCAACATTTTTCCAGTCTTCAACAGTCCAATTTTGGTGAGCTCGTGCAAATTGTAGCCTCTTTTTCCTATTTGTAGTGGAGATGAGTGGTACCCGGTGGGGTCTTCTGCTGTTGTAGCCCATCCGCCTCAAGGTTGTGTGTGTTGTGGCTTCACAAATGCTTTGCTGCATACCTCGGTTGTAACGAGTGGTTATTTCAGTCAACGTTGCTCTTCTATCAGCTTGAATCAGTCGGCCCATTCTCCTCTGACCTCTAGCATCCACAAGGCATTTTTGCCCACAGGACTGCCGCATACTGGATGTTTTTCCCTTTTCACACCATTCTTTGTAAACCCTAGAAATGGTAGTGTGTGAAAATCCCAGTAACTGAGCAGATTGTGAAATACTCAGACCGGCCCGTCTGGCACCAACAACCATGCCACGCTCAAAATTGCTTAAATCACCTTTCTTTCCCATTCTGACATTCAGTTTGGAGTTCAGGAGATTGTCTTGACCAGGACCACCCCCCTAAATGCATTGAAGCAACTGCCATGTGATTGGTTGACTAGATAATTGCATTAATGAGAAATAGAACAGATGTTCCTAATAATTCTTTAGGTGAGTGTATATTTATAGCGTGATAAGAAGTGTGTTTATTATTAAGTGAGATTGGTTGATCATAATCCCTCAAGCAGAATCTAGAAATTCCTCGACCAACGACAACCAATCTCACTTAATAATAAACACACTTCTTATCACGCTATAAATATATATTCACTTTCATATCACATTGGATTAATAATCCAATAACTGTACATAAATTTAGTCACTCATAGAGATCAATATATTCACATAATTTTTGGGATATACTGATAGTGGATATTATAGATATATCTATAAAAGATAATTATATTAGCAATATCCACATATTATCACAACACAGATTTTGAGTTGGCACACACTTTTTTATATATTTTTATATAATTTTTATATAATTTTGTATACAATATATATTTTTTTATACACAAACACATTTTCTTTCATTTTATTCAATTTTGACACTCATTTTTCACACAATGATACACTACTAACTATATGACACGAATGCAATATAATTATGACCAAAAGAAATACAGGAATTTCATCACAGACGTTATAGATCCGATGCACCAAAAAACGCAGCAGCCCATAAAAACGCACACATATCGCAAAACAACCGCAAAGGTATCACTAAATCTGTTTTCTAACTGGCACTAACCTAGCCCCGGAGATACACTCACATTAAATAGTACTGTCAACACCTGTTCGTGATTTCTCTATATTGATAATAACAGTGTATATGGCATTCATATAACATATGTAGTGCAAAATAAATATAGTAATCCCAACATAGGAATGAGAGAGACCTTAGATTATAAAAATAGAAGCCAATATATTCAGAAATGCACATATACCGCAAGACAACTTCAGAAACAGAAGTCAAAGAAGAAGTCGGAGATCACCAAATAAACAGCATGCTTTATATAATAAGACGATCTGTCTATAATGCCTATATTTCTCCATTTTCAACATAAAATAGAACCCAAACGGTCTAAACATTATATAGTTGATAATCAATATGCAATCTACTTTCGAACCAAAAACAAAAAAAAACTTTTTTAACTAGTATTGTGGGATATTTATTTTATATATTTATTCTATATTATTAATTATTCTATATCTCATAATGCAGTTTATATCATATTTGCTATATTTTATAATGTTTTATAATATTTCACAATGTTTGAATATTTTAGAATGTTTGAATAATTATTTCTTGATGCTATGTTCTATATGAATTTATAAATTTGAAGTTACTTTTTAATGTAAAATATCGACTGAAAATAACCCATAGAAACTGTAGAATAGTGGACGGAGACCCTTTGGCCCCAAAGAAACATATGAGACCATGAAAAGACGCATCTATATCGCACCGATATGGTGAGACAAATTGCAAAGACAAACTAACATCGACTCACCATGGATTTTAGTCCACTTTTTCCAGACAATCCGGAGAGGACACGTATAAAACCCGGCTGCATACAGAGACCGAACATAGCCACTGAGGAAGGAGACGAGTATAGTCCCCGAAACGCGTCTGGCGGTAATATTCGGTCATTGGACTCAAACAGCCGGTCATATGTCGGACAACATCGATCGGATGGTCCACAAGTGAAGCGCTTCACCAAAGAGATCCACCAGCGGAATCTCGAGTTCGCCACTTTGAAAACAACCGGCATACAGCCGTTACATCAGCAAACACTGAGGCTCCACAGATTTGGAGACACGTGGAACGCTAAAGGAATCCCGCTGACTATACAATCAGTGGAAATATCGGGACCGCGTGTGTTATAGCTTTACACAGCTATGTTCCAGCAGAAATACTAAAGATCCGGCACACAAACCGTAAGAAAGATCTTTAACAGTAGGTAAGCTCACTATATAAGGACAGCACGTGGGACGCCACGAACCGAGGCTGCTAACTGTGAGTAATAGCTGCTCAGACCGAGAGCTTACTAAAATCTATGTAATAATTACCTGCTGCTATCTATCAAGAACTACGATTCATTTTGAAAATATCAAATATCATTATCTGCAAACCACTTGCATGCAATTGTTCGTATGATATTACCGACACATATATACAATTGTGAAAGAAGAAAGAACCATCATTTTTGTGACAAACAAATGTGAGCTTGTATAACGATTGCAAGATCACCTTATATCCACTTCTAAGGAATTTTTGGACTCTTTTGATATTATATATTTGTGTAAGGGGCTTACGGTAGTACAGTGAAGAGCCCTGGGAAAGCAGGGAATGAGTGCAGTCGGTTGTGGTGTGCCGAAACCGAGGATGAGGTAGGCCTGAGAAAGAAGAGGGCCTACCCAAGGAAAAGATATGGAAGAAATGAGTTGTAAATGAGTGGAGTGGTGGGAGGGTCAAAAGCTCAGACCTCAATGATGCAGGAGCCAGGTAAGGGGAGTGCCCTAAATAGGCTGGAGGCGGACCTCAGCCCCTCCCACAAATCCAGGCAATCTGCCTTAATACTTGTGTAAGGGGCTTACGGTAGTACAGTGAAGAGCCCTGGGAAAGCAGGGAATGAGGGCAGTCGGTTGTGGTGTGCCGAAACCGAGGATGAGGTAGGCCTGAGAAAGAAGAGGGCAAAAATGGAAATAAACCAGTTTATTGTAGCGAATTGATGTATCAATAGCTTGACCCGACATGTTTTGGAAAGCCACTCTTAACTCTTGTGTTGGATTGGGAATGTATTGCGCGTAAGCGGATGACTCCCAGCGCCCCAATTCCCTGATGACATGAGTGAGGATGTTGGCACTGGAGGCCGTGAACGTGGCTCCAATGCGAAAGGAGTGCCCTGAGTAGTTGGCTGCGTTGAGGCCTAGTTGTGTGAGGGATGACCCGGCATGGGTCATGAAGGTGGTGGTGGTGAGTACCGAACCATGTAGTTGAAGTAGCGGTTGAGAGGGTAGAACTTGTGACGCTGATTGTAAGCATCCAGGACCCTGACTGGACACCATCTGTTGTGCGTGGGGTAATATGAAATGTTGACGGGTAAGTGCTGACTATTCTTGGAGTGAGGTAAGGACAGGATGTAGTGACCCATGTGTTTTGACACGTGGGTGACAAGAAGACAAGGTGAGGTTCGGGTCGTGGAGGCTGTAGTGAATTTCCCGGAACTCAGGAATCCGTAGAAGGCCAAGTAAATTGCCGTTTTGATGATGGAGTTGGCATCTGTTTCAAGAGGCGTGGCGTCCAGTAAGTCGGATAATGCTTTGAAGATATGATTGATTATGGGTAGCCTCTGGGCTGGACGTGCGGGTTCCGTTTCCTGAATCCTCTGAGTATGGATTTGATCTGGTGCGAGGACATGAAGCTGATGTTATTGGGGTGTATGATTAGCATATGATGTTGAAATGCCGGTGAGATATAGTTTGATGGTGTTGTATGACATTTGAGTTTGAGGTGGCAAAAGAAGCCAACCCCGGAAGAGACGTCATGACAAAAGGGTGCGTGATGTTGTGTTCCAACAGGAACCTGTTGAATAGTGTGAACGCTCTGTCGTATGTTCTATGTGTATTGTCTGATAGTGCTAAGTGGGACAAAGACTGGCTATGCCGCATGATGCCTTCTAATCCAGAATGAGCTGTTTGAAATGATGGAGTGATGGAGGCCGTGGGTGACGCTGATGGGAGAGCTTGATGAAATGCCTGAAATTTGACGCGAGACAGATTGTCAGCTGCCGTATTGCCCACCCCCCGGGACATGGAAACAATGTAAGAAGAAATTATTGCAAGTGGCCAACCAAGGAAGTCTCCGCAGAAACCTCACGATTGTGAGAGATTTGGAACGATCCTGTTGATGAACTGGCAGGTCGTATGGTTGTCTGAATAGCACCGGACCGACATGTTTGCCCATGAATGACCCCACGCTACGGCAGCCGCCGCGATGGGGTAGATCTTGAAAAGCGCTGAGGCAGTGGAGAATCTCTCCAAACCCCGGACCGCAGGAGGCCAGCTGCCCCACAGCCAATCGTTCCCAAAAAATGGCCGCGAAGCCTGTGGTAGATGCCGCATCTGACCAGATAGAGGAGGAAGAGTCCGACGGCTGAGGGAGAAACAAGCTCCCGAAATTCCAGGTGGACAGAAATCTCCCCCACATGCCCAGACCTGCCGCAGCGTGGGCATCCAGGGACAACCCGTGCGAGTCGTGTAGGAAAAAAGGGGAGAGGTGCAGGAGCCGTGATATAAATGAGCGACCCTGAGGTGGATGCGCATGGCAAAGATCAGGGAGCCCAGCAGGGACTGCCGTTTTTTGCGGCTGCCGGTGCTGAGTTGAAGGTAGTTGTCTATGTGGGCGAGAATGTCCTGGATCTTCCCGGATGGCAAACTGGCTTGCATTGAGGCTGAATCCAACTGGGTACCCAGGAAAGGTGATGACCGTGTCTGGCCCTTCTGTCTTCTTGGTGGCGACGGGTACCCCAGGTTCCTCCTCCGGTATTATGTGCGCCGGGCTGACTTCTTGGTCCTCCAGGCTAACGGTCGACGTGATCACTGGCAATCCGGCCGGCGCCGGTGACGCTGCCGGTGGTGGCCCTGGCAGGGAGAGGGTCGCGGTGACCGATTCCAGCCTCTCCAACCTGGCGTTGACTTTAGAGAGGACAGCATGGTATGTATATCCCCTGTGCTGGACTGGCTAGGTCCTTCCCCTGCCTCCCTGTTATCGATTGGTGTGCGCAGCAGCCGGAAAAGCTCTGCTCTCCTCGCCGTGGCGGGGAAGGGAACAAGCCGTCACCTTAACTCCGTCGTTATGCGCGGGATTGTCCAGGATCTGATGGGTGCTGGACTGGCTAGACCGTCTCCCTGGGTAGCAGTGACGGATCTAGCAGGGGTGCCAGGTAGGGAGAAGTTCTCTATCCCTTCCAGAGACATGGTAAAACAAAACAGTTGATTAGCTTGGGGAAACACAGGATCGTGCTGGCAAGCTAGCTAGGCCGGATGGCGAAAAAATGATACTTGCATGGTGACAGATGAGGCCCTGCTAATTTGCCAAGCGGCTTGAGAGGCTCTACCTATGATTTGGCGCGAGGGGTTAATGAGGCCACTTGTGGTAGTGGCAGGAGCGTTGGCCTCTCGGTGACTGTAAGACAGGACTAGGGGAAGGGAGTGACAGGTGAGGCCCTCTCTATGCAACACGCGAGGCGGCTTACTAACGAGGTGGCGCGTTGGGCGGGTGCCTCTGTACGTTTGAGGCGGGGTGTCGGCCTCGCGGGACCACTAACTGCTGGCGAAGCCAAGAAGGGGGTAACCTAGTGGGATGATGGTGCCCCTAAAGCCAGCACACTGACCCTAACGGGATCATTCGAAATGTAAGGAAGACTTTTGTTAAATGAGCAGGTGAACGTACCTGGTGGTAAGAAAATTCTCCGGATACACGGTAGTGCAAAATACAATATAGGTTGACCGCCTGAAAAAGGGGGGAGGGTAGACATAAAATAGTGTGATGAAATGTGACAATGTACATGGTACATATGCATGACCCGGAGGATCATGATGGTTGTTCATGAAATGATAGCTTGCGCCTGGTGTGAGAGGAGACCAGCGCGTGGCGCATGGCCATGCACAAGTGGAAATGTGCGTTTTGCAATCCAATGGAACGTATTGGTCTGTGTCCTTTAATTCGGGTTTTATATTTTTTTTTATTTTATTTTTTATTTTTTTATTGACGGGACCATCCGAAATGTAAGGAGAAAATCGTTTAAGAGCAGGTGTACGTACCTGGTAACAGAAAGTAGTATGACGAGAGTGGACTGTGGTATAAACATTAGCATGACCCGAGAGGATCATAACGTGAATATGCAATAATGCAGCGCCTGTGCGGGTGATGTGCGAAATGAGGCCTGTGATTTATTGCGTGGCGGAGCGTGTGATCGTGCGGACTGTATGGATTTCCCGTTTTTTTTAAAATTTTTTAATTAATTAATTTATTTATTTATTTATTTTATTTTATTTTATTTTTTTTGACCCTGGGGCAAAGTGGTGGGTTTATGTTTATGTGTGGGGGCTGTTTGACCTAATGGCGGTGGGGTGTTTTAACAAGGAGGGTTTGTGTGCAAGGCAAACAGGCTGGTTATTTCTGAAATGACAGCTTGCACCTGGTGTGAAAGAGACCAGTGCGTGCCGTGTGGCCATGGCCAGGCGGAAAGCGCGTGCCTGCAATTTAATGGAACATTTTGGACCGTGTCCCTGCAATTCCCACCTATTCATTGATTTGATGCAATGAATAGGTGATGACCCATCCGAAGGGTAGATCATCGTTAACAAAAAGGTGAAGAACCCCTTTGAGACAGTCACTTTGCCGCTGAGCGCGTATGGGAAATTATGCCCTTCCAGCCAGACGAGCATTTATAAGATCATGCATGATTTTGGACAGGAGGGCCTGGCTCATGATCTTCCATGTTTATTCCTAAGGTGTTAGATGGCCTTTCCCTTTCTTTTATTGGGGCTGCTGGGGTGTGTATGACTGGAGGGGCGTGCTGGAAGGCTCCCCTGCCGTCCGACGGCGCCCCCCCGCAACAGATGCGGCGCGCACGGCCGCCAGGATACCGCGCACGCGCCGACGGAATCGCCGCGCATGCGCAGAACCGCAGCCGCGCACGCACAGACCAGGCACCAGGACACGGCCGGGCGCCATCGGCCGCGCGGCAGGAGGAGCGGTAACCAGGCAGGCGGTGGTGGGGAGGGGATGTCAGGGCAGCGGTGAGCCCAGTGGAGGTGAAATGAATGGGGGGTGTGCAGGTTGCACCGCCGCTGGCCCCCGTGACTGCGCACGTAAATGACCGGGGGGGGGGGGGGCCACGAACGCGTAGGTGAAGTGAAAGTGAATCATGTGGAACATACTTGGAAGATTTGTGACTGTGTGTGAGGAGTGACATTTGGAGCATGTGAAATGAAAGCCATTTATTTGTGAACCCATTCGTCCGGAGTCCCCCCCCCCCCCCCCCGGCCGCCGGGACACCGCGCATGCGCCGACGAAATCGCCGCGCATGCGCCGACGAAATCGCCGCGCATGCGCAGAACCCCGGCCGCGCATGCGCAGACCAGGCCACAGGACGCGGCCGGGCGCCATCGGCCGCGCGGCAGGAGGAGCGGCAACAGGCAGGAGGTGGTGGGGAGGGGACATCCGAAGCAGCGTGCGTGCGAGGGTGTGAGCAGTGTGGCCCTTTCAGCTGCGCAATGTCATGTGAGCAAGTGTGTGATTTTTTGGGCCCTGCTGTGACATGAAAGGGAGGGGGGGGGGGGGGCCATGAATGTAAGTGAGTTGCAGGGTGGTTTGCTGAACTGGAATGGGAGGAAACCCAGGAACAATAACCTGGGCTGGCTTGCTGCAGGGTGGTGACTGGAGTAGGGCTGCTGTGGTCGTGTCCCCTGTGCCTCGTAAAAGGCACGACAGACATGAAATGCAAGTGACTTGTGAGCGAGAAACCGTGACATGAGTGAAATGATTGTGAAATGGAATGGTACAGGCAGAGATGGACTGGGACAATAAAGTGGCCCTGGACTTCAGCCAGACCGGCCCACTTTATTTTTCCCAAACACACTAAAAAAAAAACATAAGTAAAAACATTCCACTGTAAGTATAAACAGGTTTTACTTATGGGGGGATCTGTGGATGACACTTATGGGGGGGGGTCTGTGGATGACACTTATGGGGGGGGGGTCTGTGGATGACACTTATGGGGGGGGTCTGTGGATGACACTTATGGGGGGGGTCTGTGGATGACACTTATGGGGGGGGTCTGTGGATGACACTTATGGGGGGTCGTCTGTGAATGGCGCTGTTATGGAGGGGATCTGTGAATGGCACTGTTATGGAGGGGATCTGTGAATGGCACTTTTATGGAGGGGATCTGTGGATGGCACTGTTATGGAGGGGATCTGTGGATGGCACTGTTATGGAGGGGATCTGTGGATGGCACTGTTATGGAGAGGATCTGTGGATGGCACTGTTATGGAGGGGATCTGTGGATGGCACTGTTATGGGGGGATCTGTGGATGGCACTGTTATAGAGGGGGATCTGTGGATGACACATACCGTATATAGCATCTTATGCTATGTGTCATCCACAGATACCCCTCCATAACAGTGCCATTCACAGATACCCTCCATAACAGTGCCATCCACAGATCCCCCCCATAACAGTCATCCACAGATCCCCCCATAATAGTGTCATCCACAGATCCCCCCATAACAGTGTCATCCACAGATCCCCTCCATAACAGTGTCATCCACAGATCCCCCTCCATAATGGTGCCATCCACAGATCCCCCCCATAAGTGTCATCCACAGACCCCCCCCCCATAAGTGTCATCCACATGACAGACCCCCCCCCCATAACAGTGCCATCCACGGATCCCCCTCCCTATAACAGTGCCGTCATCCATAGATCCCCCTCCCCGCCACTCACAGTAGTATACATTAATAAATCGGTATCCTGCAGGCTGCAGACAGTAACTTTAATTTTAACACAGCGCTCATCTCTTTACTACCTTACATTCAGCTCCCGCCTCCAGCCTCCAGTAACAAGTGCGGGCGGCAGCGCTCACTCACTGACGTCACGCGCCTGCGCCGCCTAGTGGGAGGAGCAGGCGTGTGACGTCAGTGAGTGAGCGCCGCCCCCACACTGCCTGCTGTTACTGGAGCTTTACCCCCCTGATGGCGGCCCTGGCCGGCCCATAATTCGATCGGCCCACCGGGATTCTCCCGGTACTCCCGATGGCCAGTCCATCGCTGGGTACAGGGGCAGGCACCGGGACGCGGCCGGCAGGAGCAGCGGCGGAACAGGAAGGAGGCGGTGGGGAGGGGATGCTTGTGGCAGCGGTATGCCCAGTGGAGGCGGACATGACTGGAGGGTGTACCAGGTGCACCGCAGCTGGCACCTGTAGCCGTGCACATGAACATGAGTAGGGGGGGGGGCATGAATGTGGATGATGTGGGGTGATATGAACTGACCCAGAAATGGGGAATGAGCCCGGAACCACCAGGGTGCTGACCGGAGTGTTAGTACTGTGGGAAGACGCCAGAATAAGACATGAGAGAAATGAGATGCCGGTGATTGATGCGAGAAGCCGTGACATTGGTGCAGCGTGTATGAGATGAAACAAACCGAAATGGGGGATTAACCCAGGAACCATTGGCCGCCTGCTGCAGAGCTGTTGACCGGAATGGTGGTACGGTTGTGAACAAATTGTGCATGAACAGGCGTGACAGAAATGAATACAGGTGACTTGTATGAAAAATCCGTGACATTGGTGCGCGTTTGATGAATGAAATGAACCGGTACAGGGGGCAACCGCGTGCCCCGTCTGTACCGTATGGATGACTCAGAAACCACTGCCCGCATGCCGCAGGGGTGTTGACCGGAGTGGTGATACGGTGCAGATAACTTATGCATGAACAAGACATGACAGAAATGAAATGCTGGTGACTTGTGCGAGAAAGCCATGACATTAGCGCAGCGTTTGGTGAAATGAAATGAACAGAAATGGGGGATTGCCCAAGAAAACGACTGCATGCTTGTCGCAGGGGGGCCGACCGGAATAGTGGTACGGTGTGGACAAATTGTGCATGAACAAGGCGTGACAGAAATGAAATACTGGTGACTGTACGAGAAAACAGTGACATTGGTGCAGCGTTTGGTGAAATGAATTGAACCGGTACAGGGGGCAACCGTGAGGCCCCGGCTGCACCGTATGGATGACTCGCAGTTTAACGGGCAAACGTGACCCACAGTGAACCGGGTGAAGCCGGAAAAAATAGAACCGAAATGCTCCAAATCCAGAACGGATGGCAACGAAAACTCCCAGGAATCCAGCGACTCGCAGGTAACACTCCAGGAACTCCACAAGCGACCTCCTCTCTCAAAAGCTCAGACCTCAATGATGCAGGAGCCAGGTAAGGGGAGTGCCCTAAATAGGCTGGAGGCGGACCTCAGCCCCTCCCACAAATCCAGGCAATCTGCCTTAATACGTATGAATATTAACCATATATTGTTTCAACTTACCAGAGGTCTCTTCAACAGAGTCTATATAGCTATTGTGTCAATTTCATAACGTGTTATTAATTGTCAGCCTCCATTTCTGGATCCGATACCTACCTATATATTTTTATATTGATAACATTTTTCCTATTTTATTATATATGCATATGTCTATTTTTTGTTTTTTTATTTATGCCAGGATTTTTATAGCTAACACCAATAGTGATATAACATTGTGTGATTTAAATAAATGTGTCATTGACTTTATTCTATATGTGACTCCATCTATCAGAGTGCCCATTCACTATCTATACAAAAAGGGATGATTACCTGCTTTTGGGCCAAGCGTGGCAGTATTTCTGAAATTCTCCAGTTTGTGAACTATTTGTAGGCTGCTGTGGTGAAAGTGTATCGAGACTAGACAAATGGCACCATTGTGAAGAGCTAATGTGGAAACTGTGGAGCACTACATGCCATTTATGTGAGAGGTGAACAAAGGCGGACCAACGTGCTACAGTGGATGCTCACCAGCAACATGAACCATGGAGCTACCAGACCCCTCATGCATAAGAGTCTCTGAAGCAGATGGATGGTCACTGCACCTCTGCTAACTATGTTGCATCGGAAGAAAAGGCTTCACTTTTCACAGCAATGTCTGAATTGGACCTCCGCTGATTGGCGAATGGTTGCCTACTACGATGAGTCATATTTTCTGCTTCATTGAATGGATGGATGTTGGCATTTTAGGAAAGAAACAACAGATAAACACCCTGCAACCATTGCTGAAAGAAAACAAATTACTGGTGGCAGCGCTATGGTCTGGGGAATGTTTTTGTGGCATTCTCAGGGCTCACTCATCCATGTGGAAGGAACTCCCAACTGATTTGGGTATGAATACATCCTTACAGATCATGTACACCCTGACATGCTGATTGCCTTTCCTAGAGCAGATGGAATCTTCCAGCAATACAATGCGACATGTCAAATGTCTAGAAATGTCCGACATTGGTTGGAAGAGCATGAACAAGACTTCCAAGTACTACCCTAACCCCCTTATTACCCAAACTTGAACCCAGTTGAGCATACGGGACTACCTTAATCATCATGTTCACTCTATGGATCCTCCCCCATGCATTCTCCAGCAGCTGTTGGATGCACTGCAGTCAGTATGGCTCCAGATACCTGTGACAACTTTACTGAATGCCTCCCAGTCTATATAGCAGTGGTTCATGCTGCATACCACGATTACTTTGAATATTAGCTGGTAGTCAAAGAAATTTGACTCGACTGTGTTTATATTAAAGTCACTATGCTGCCAGGACAGTGGCCTGAAGAAGCGCGAACTTGCGCGAAACGTCCGTCGCCCCTTATGTTTGTGCTTATGTGTGTGAAATGTATGCGTACCACCCCTGCCTGTAACCCTGAAAATTGTCTTTCAAGATTAATGGACTGTTTTTACAACACAACAGTGGTGAGTGCCGCCCTATTTATTTTCTTTATTAGTGGACTATGCTGCCAGGAGCTGAGGCTAAACTTCAAACACTGGTGCATGGCACCACATTTAAACCATGCCCCTTTATTGCAAAGCCATGCCCCCATTCAAAATATAAATGGTGTTGTATAACAGGCAATTCAACCATCCAGAACTGCACCGATCTAAGATGTAATAAACAAGATCTAATAAAGGAATGTATATCACAATAACCAATTAATTGTGTTACAATCACCTATTGATTATATCAAATAGTGTATAAATTCATACATAAAATTGTAGAATTTATTAAGATATTATATTCTAATATACGTAAATATATACAAAAAGTATAAAAAAAATCAAAAAAATGTATATAAAAGTATATACAAAATAATGTGGATTAAACAATAGGTAGTCCTGTTGTAATTTTAATTTAGTTAGTTATGTCCATATAGGAAATAGATATATCCATAATGGCATTGATAAAAAAAGGAAAAATGTTCCGGTGATTTGTGAAAAATAGGGATGAGCGAACCCGAACTGTATAGTTCGGGTTCGTACCGAATTTTGGGGTGTCCGTGACACGGACCCGAACCCGAACATTTTCGTAAAAGTCTGTGTTCGGGTTCGGTGTTCGGCGCTTTCTTGGCGCTTTTTGAAAGGCTGCAAAGCAGCCAATCAACAAGCGTCATACTACTTGCCCCAAGAGGCCATCACAGCCTTGCCTACTATTGGCATGGCTGTGATTGGCCAGTGCAGCATGTGACCCAGCCTCTATATAAGCTTGGGTCACGTAGCGCCGCACGTCACTCTGCTGATACAAGTGTAGGGAGAGGTTGCAGCTGCGACGTTAGGGCGAGATTAGGCAGTGATTAACTCCTCCAAAAGACTTCATTCTGTGATCGATCTGCAGCTGTGGATCATTGAAGTGCTAATATTGACTTGCTCACTTTTTTGAGGCTGCCCAGAGCGTTTTTAGATCACTTTTTTTCTGGGGTGATCGGCGGCCATTTTGTGACTTGTGGTGCACCAGCACAAGCTATCACCAAGTGTATTTAACCATCAATAGTGTGGTTATTTTGTGCTATAGCCTACATCAGCTGCAGGCTGAGCCTGTGTCACCGAAGTGCATTTAACCATCAACAGTCTGGTTATTTTTTGGCCATATACTACATCAGCTGCAGGCTGAGCCTGTGTCACCGAAGTGCATTTAACCATCAACAGTCTGATTATTTTTTGGCCATATACTACATCTAGGTACTGCGCGACTTGTACTCCCTATTGCTTTCTTAATCAGAATGGCACCATGAAGATACGCAGTGGTTATAACAGTGGTTATAACAGGGACTTACAGTTTGGTTGTGATGTCTTAATCCTAGATGTTCCTCTGTGGGCACTGTTCTTCTGCGTCTTTCCAGTTCTTTTCTTTTTTCTTTTTTCTTTTGTTTTTGGTGCCGTCCGGGATGAGGAAAGGTTTGGGGAGCTGGGCCCTAATAGTAACAACTGTTTTTAATAAAATTGTTTCTTGAGCTTGCCCCGGCCGGTGGCACAGCTCGTGGTTTAAAAGAAGCCGCTTGTTCGCGCTCGCTCGGAGCGCTGCGTGACGTCACGACAGTGGCTACGGTGGACCAGGAGGACCAAAGTTTTCTCCAACGCGTTTCGATTAGTTCGCTAATCTTCGTCAGGGATGAATCCTCTGTCTCCTGATGTTACTTTTAAAGGTATGTGACTCCTCCCTTCCCTAATTCCTACATCCCTGGCTTGCTTGGTTGATGTGTTAGTTGAAGGCAAATAGTTCTATCTCTGAGACCTGCGGATAAAGGCGGGGGAATTGTAATACTGGATAAAGTAAAATACCAACAGGAAGCATACAAACTATTAGGCGACAAAAAAACATACAAAATACTAAAAAGTGACCCAACAGAAGGATTCAGAAAGGAATTAGGTGAACTAGTCAAGAAAGGAAAAACAGAAGCCATTCTCAACCCTAAAGAGGCTGAATACATAGATACAAAACAACCCAGAATTGCCGCATTTTATTATAATCCAAAAATCCACAAAAGTATAATAGACCCCCCGGGAAGACCAATAATATCAGGAGTAGAATGCTTGACTAGCAATCTATCCGAATATATAGACCGCTTCCTGCAACCGTGTGTAGACCTGCTACCAACACACTTGAAAGATACCCAGCACATCCTCAACATCTTAAATCAGGTCAAATGGGAACCACACTACATTCTAGGCACCCTGGATGTTAAATCCCTATACACCATCATTGAAAATGAAAAAGGGTGTAACGCAGCAAAAACCTGCTTACAGAATCAGGGAATCCTCCCGGAGAAACAAATAGACTTTATTGGGGCATGTATTATGTTCATTCTAAAAAGAAATTACTTCATATTTGAGGACAAGTTCTACATACAGCAGTGGGGGACCGCGATGGGGACGAGATTCGCACCGGGGTTCGCAAACATATATGTCGGACAGTGGGAACATCAAGTCATCTACCCCCACGGCGAGCTCCGGTCGAATCTCGTCCTGTGGAAACGTTTCATAGACGATATTATATTCATTTGGGCAGGAGAAAAAGAAGCACTCAATACATTTTTTGAAGAAATCAACAACAATGATTACCACCTAGAATTTACACCAATATTCAGTCAGAATGAAATAAACTTTTTGGACTTAACCATTTACATAGAAGATGGCAAAATAGAAACCAGGACATACAATAAACCTACAGACGTCAATGGCTTCATCTCCCGTGAAAGTTGCCACCTCCCACAGTGGTTGGAAAATATCCCTAAGGGACAACTGATGAGACTAAAACGTAACTGTACAAAGGAAAGCGAATATCGAACAGAGGCAGATAAAATGCTGAAAAAATTTGAAGAGAAAGGCTACAACATGAATAAGCTGCAAATTCAGAAAGAATTAGTAGGAAAATTAGACAGACAGGAGTTAATTAAAAAGAAGAAAAAACCAGAAGACGGCACAAAAACGGAAACCTTTGAAATGCCACCCATTATCACACAATACAATAGCCAAGCAGGAATATTGAGAAGGATCATCAAAAAACATTGGGAAACCCTGAAGGAAGATAAAATAATAGGAGACCAGATCCCAAAAAATCCTAAATTTATTTACAGAAAAGCCAAAAATGTGGGCAGCATGATAGCCCCCACCAACAAATGCTTGAGCAAACAAAATGAGAAACAAAACACCATTCTTGGAACAAAATCCCAGGGAGGTTTTGTCCCATGCGGCTCTTGTGGTGTCTGTAAAAAATTAAAAATAAATAAAAAACAGCACACCAACATGGAAATAAAAAATGAATGGACAGGGGACACAGAAACATATAAAATAAAAGACCACATAACCTGCAGGAGTCAGGGAGCAATATACGCCATAACATGTCCATGCAAAAAAATGTATATAGGACGTACAAAGAGAACTATAAGTAAAAGAATAGGGGAACATATCTATAACATAGGAAGGAAATATGAGGGCCACCCACTCTCTAGACACTACAAGGAAAAACACGGAGGAAACTATAGCGGCACCACGTTCCGGGGTATTGAAATAGTTAAAAAAGACAAAAGAGGAGGAGATTTCATCAAAAAAATGTCCAGATCAGAAAGCCGCTGGATATTTAACTTGAACACTCTGGTACCCTCGGGTCTTAACTCAGAGATAGAACTATTTGCCTTCAACTAACACATCAACCAAGCAAGCCAGGGATGTAGGAATTAGGGAAGGGAGGAGTCACATACCTTTAAAAGTAACATCAGGAGACAGAGGATTCATCCCTGACGAAGATTAGCGAACTAATCGAAACGCGTTGGAGAAAACTTTGGTCCTCCTGGTCCACCGTAGCCACTGTCGTGACGTCACGCAGCGCTCCGAGCGAGCGCGAACAAGCGGCTTCTTTTAAACCACGAGCTGTGCCACCGGCCGGGGCAAGCTCAAGAAACAATTTTATTAAAAACAGTTGTTACTATTAGGGCCCAGCTCCCCAAACCTTTCCTCATCCCGGACGACACCAAAAACAAAAGAAAAAAGAAAAGAACTGGAAAGACGCAGAAGAACAGTGCCCACAGAGGAACATCTAGGATTAAGACATCACAACCAAACTGTAAGTCCCTGTTATAACCACTGTTATAACCACTGCGTATCTTCATGGTGCCATTCTGATTAAGAAAGCAATAGGGAGTACAAGTCGCGCAGTACCTACATATATATTGCATACATCATTTATTTGATATCCAACGGTGGCGATACCGTTGCGGTACCGCTGCGTCAGTTTAACTCAGTGCAAGCGCCGGTGTATCACTACTGTTTTACATATACTACATCTGGTGCAGGCTGAGCCTGTGTCGCTCAAGTGCATTTAACCATCAACAGTGTGGTTATTTTTTGGCCATATACTACATCAGGGGCAAGTTGAGCCTGTCACCCAGCGCCTAAAAAATAGACCTGACATTTCTATTCAACCAAATCTGTACTGTTTTAGCTGGTCAAGTTATTTGTAGTGACCGTAAAAGCACACTTTTTGTTCTGGGTTGAAAAACTATTCCCAAATTTGCCAAATAACTAGTTTCTGCTATATGAGGCCTACTTGAAATCTATCCCAAAAATGATATCTTACATTGAAGGTGCTGATAGTGTCATTCAGAAAAACCTAAGACACACGCTAGCGTGCAGATAGAAGTCTGATTCTGTGATTAAACCTATACCTGTCACACAGCGCAAAAAAAAACAGGCCTCACATCTCTATTCAACCAAATCTGTACTGTTTTAGCTGGTCAAGTTATTTGTAGTGACCGTAAAAGCACACTTTTTTTTCTGGGTTGAAAAACTATTCCCAAATTTGCCATTCTCAAAATATATAGTTTCTGGTATTTGAGGCCTACTTGAAATCTATCCCAAAAAGGATATCTTACATTGAAGGTACTGATAGTGTCATTCAGAAAAACCTAAGACACACGCTAGCGTGCAGATAGAAGTCTGATTCTGTGATTAAACCTATACCTGTCACACAGCGCAAAAAAAAACAGGCCTCACATCTCTATTCAACCAAATCTGTACTGTTTTAGCTGGTCAAGTTATTTGTAGTGACCGTAAAAGCACTTTTTATTTTCTGGATTGAAAAACTATTCCCAAATTTGCCATTCTCAAAATAACTAGTTTGTGGTATTTGAGGCCTACTTGAAATCTATCCCAAAAAGGATATCTTACATTGAAGGTACTGATAGTGTCATTCAGAAAAACCTAAGACACACGCTAGCGTGCAGATAGAAGTCTGATTCTGTGATTAAACCTATACCTGTCACACAGCGCAAAAAAAACAGGCCTCACATCTCTATTCAACCAAATCTGTACTGTTTTAGCTGGTCAAGTTATTTGTAGTGACCGTAAAAGCACACTTTTTGTTCTGGGTTGAAAAACTATTCCCAAATTTGCCATTCTCAAAATAACTAGTTTCTGGTATTTGAGGCCTACTTGAAATCTATCCCAAAAAGGATATCTTACATTGAAGGTACTGATAGTGTCATTCAGAAAAACCTAAGACACACGCTAGCGTGCAGATAGAAGTCTGATTCTGTGATTAAACCTATACCTGTCACACAGCGCAAAAAAAAACAGGCCTCACATCTCTATTCAACCAAATCTGTACTGTTTTAGCTGGTCAAGTTATTTGTAGTGACCGTAAAAGCACACTTTTTGTTCTGGGTTGAAAAACTATTCCCAAGTTTGCCATTCTCAAAATTGTGAACGGGAACAATGAGGAAAACATCTAATAAGGGACGCGGACGTGGACATGGTCGTGGTGGTGTTAGTGGACCCTCTGGTGCTGGGAGAGGACGTGGCCGTTCTGCCACAGCCACACGTCCTAGTGTACCAACTACCTCAGGTCCCAGTAGCCGCCAGAATTTACAGGGATATTTGGTGGGGCCCAATGCCGTTCTAAGGATGGTAAGGCCTGAGCAGGTACAGGCATTAGTCAATTGGGTGGCCGACAGTGCATCCAGCACGTTCACATTATCTCCCACCCAGTCTTCTGCAGAAAGTGCACAGATGGCGCATGAAAACCAAGCCCATCAGTCTGTCACATCACCCCCATGCATATCAGGGAAACTGTCTGAGCCTCAAGTTATGCAGCAGTCTCTTATGCTGTTTGAAGACTCTGCTGCCAGGGTTTCCCAAGGGCATCCACCTAGCCCTTCACCAGGGGTGGAAGAGATAGAATGCACTAACGCACAACCACTTATGTTTCCTGATGATGAGGACATGGGAATACCACCTCAGCACGTCTCTGATGATGACGAAACACAGGTGCCAACTGCTGCGTCTTTCTGCAGTGTGCAGACTGAACAGGAGGTCAGGGGTCAAGACTGGGTGGAAGACGATGCAGGGGACGATGAGGTCCTAGACCCCACATGGAATGAAGGTCGTGCCACTGACTTTCAGAGTTCGGAGGAAGAGGCAGTGGTGAGACCGAGCCAACAGCGTAGCAAAAGAGGGAGCAGTGGGCAAAATCAAAACACCCGCCGCCAAGAGACTCCGCCTGCTACTGACCGCCACCATCTGGGACCGAGCACCCCAAAGGCAGCTTCAAGGAGTTCCCTGGCATGGCACTTCTTCAAACAATGTGCTGACGACAAGACCCGAGTGGTTTGCACGCTGTGCCATCAGAGCCTGAAGCGAGGCATTAACGTTCTGAACCTTAGCACAACCTGCATGACCAGGCACCTGCATGCAAAGCATGAACTGCAGTGGAGTAAACACCTTAAAAACAAGGAAGTCACTCAGGCTCCCCCTGCTGCCTCTTCTGCTGCTGCCGCCGCGGCCTCTTCTGCTGCTGCCGCCGCCTCGGCCTCTTCTGCTGCTGCTGCCGCTGCCTCGGCCTCTGCCTCTGGAGGAACGTTGGCACCTGCCGCCCAGCAAACATGGGATGTACCACCAACACCACCACCTGCGTCACCAAGCATCTCAACCATGTCACACGGCAGCGTGCAGCTCTCCATCTCACAAACATTTGAGAGAAAGCGTAAATTCCCACCTAGCCACCCTCGATCCCTGGCCCTGAATGCCAGCATTTCTAAACTACTGGCCTATGAAATTCTGTCATTTAGGCTGGTGGACACACACAGCTTCAAACAGCTCATGTCTCTTGCTGTCCCACAGTATGTTGTTCCCAGCCGCCACTACTTCTCCAAGAGAGCCGTGCCTTCCCTGCACAAACAAGTGTCCGATAAAATGAAGTGTGCACTGCGCAACGCCATCTGTGGCAAGGTCCACCTAACTACAGATACGTGGACCAGTAAGCACGGCCAGGGACGCTATATCTCCCTAACTGCACACTGGGTAAATGTAGTGGCGGCTGGGCCCCAAGCGGAGAGCTGTTTGGCGCACGTCCTTCCGCCGCCAAGGATCGCAGGGCAACATTCTTTGCCTCCTGTCTCCTCCTCCTCCTACTCAGCTTCCTCCTCCTCTTCTTCCACCTGCTCATCCAGTCAGCCACACACCTTCATCACCAACTTCAGCACAGCCCGGGGTAAACGTCAGCAGGCCATTCTGAAACTCATATGTTTGGGGGACAGGCCCCACACCGCACAGGAGTTGTGGCGGGGTATAGAACAACAGACCGACGAGTGGTTGCTGCCGGTGAGCCTCAAGCCCAGCCTGGTGGTGTGCGATAATGGGCGAAATCTCATTGCAGCTCTGGGACTAGCCGGTTTGACGCACATCCCTTGCCTGGCGCATGTGCTGAATTTGGTGGTGCAGAAGTTCATTCGCAACTACCCCGACATGTCAGAGCTGCTGCATAAAGTGCGGGCCGTCTGTTCGCGCTTCCGGCGTTCACACCCTGCCGCTGCTCGCCTGTCTGCGCTACAGCGTAACTTCGGCCTTCCCGCTCACCGCCTCATATGCGACGTACCCACCAGGTGGAACTCCACCTTGCATATGCTGGACAGACTGTGCGAGCAGCAGCAGGCCATAGTGGAGTTTCAGCTGCAGCACGCACGGGTCAGTCGCACTGTGGATCAGACACACTTCACCACCAATGACTGGGCCTCCATGCGAGACCTGTGTGCCCTGTTGCGCTGTTTCGAGTACTCCACCAACATGGCCAGTGGCGATGACGCCGTTATCAGCGTTACAATACCACTTCTATGTCCCCTTGAGAAAACACTTAGGGCGATGATGGAAGAGGAGGTGGCCGAGGAGGAAGAGGGGTCATTTTTAGCACTTTCAGGCCAGTCTCTTCGAAGTGACTCAGAGGGAGGTTTTTTGCAAAACCAGAGGCCAGGTACAAATGTGGCCAGACAGGGCCCACTACTGGAGGACGAGGAGGACGAGGATGAGGAGGAGGTGGAGGAGGATGAGGATGAAGCATGTTCACAGCGGGGTGGCACCCAAAGCAGCTCGGGCCCATCACTGGTGCGTGGCTGGGGGGAAACACAGGACGATGACGATACGCCTCCCACAGAGGACAGCTTCTCCTTACCTCTGGGCAGCCTGGCACACATGAGCGACTACATGCTGCAGTGCCTGCGCAACGACAGCAGAGTTGCCCACATTTTAACGTGTGCGGACTACTGGGTTGCCACCCTGCTGGATCCCCGGTACAAAGATAATGTGCCCACCTTACTTCCTACACTGGAGCGTGATAGGAAGATGCGCGAGTACAAGCGCATGTTGGTAGACGCGCTACTGAGAGCATTCCCAAATGTCACAGGGGAACCAGTGGAAGGCGAAGGCAGAGGAGGAGCAAGAGGTCGCCAACGCAGCTGTGTCACGGCCAGCTCCTCTGAGGGCAGGGTTAGCATGGCAGAGATGTGGAAAAGTTTTGTCACCACGCCACAGCTAACTGCACCACCACCTGATACGGAACGTGTTAGCAGGAGGCAACATTTCACTAACATGGTGGAACAGTACCTGTGCACACCCCTCCACGTACTGACTGATGGTTCGGCCCCATTCAACTTCTGGGTCTCCAAATTGTCCACGTGGCCAGAGCTAGCCTTTTATGCCTTGGAGGTGCTGGCCTGCCCGGCGGCCAGCGTTTTGTCTGAACATGTATTCAGCACGGCAGGGGGCGTCATTACAGACAAACGCAGCCGCCTGTCTACAGCCAATGTGGACAAGCTGACGTTCATAAAAATGAACCAGGCATGGATCCCACAGGACCTGTCCATCCCTTGTGCAGATTAGATATTAACTACCTCCCCTTAACAATATATTATTCTACTCCAGGGCACTTCCTCATTCAATACTATTTTTAATTTCATTTTACCATTATATTGCGGGGCAACCCAAAGTTGAATGAACCTCTCCTCTGTCTGGGTGCCGAGGCCTAAATGTGTGACAGTGGCCTGTTCCAGTGGTGGGTGACGTGAAGCCTGATTCTCTGCTATGACATGAAAACTTATTCTGTGCTGACATGAAGCCAGATTCTCTGTTACGCGACCTCTCTCCTCTGCCTGGGTGCCTGGGCCTAAATATGTGACAGTGGCCTGTTCCAGTGGTGGGTGACGTGAAGCCTGATTCTCTGCTATGACATGAAGACAGATTCTGCGCTGACATAAGGCCAGATTCTCTGTTACGGGACCGCTCTCCTCTGTCTGGGTGCCGGGGCCTAAATGTGTGACAGTGGCCTGTTCCAGTGGTGGGTGACGTGAAGCCTGATTCTCTGCTATGACATGAAGACAGATTCTGTGCTGACATAAGGCCAGATTCTCTGTTACGCGACCTCTCTCCTCTGCCTGGGTGCCTGGGCCTAAATGTGTGACAGTGGCCTGTTCTAGTGGTGGGTGACGTGAAGCCTGATTCTCTGCTATGACATGAAGACAGATTCTGTGCTGACATAAGGCAAGATTCTCTGTTACGCGACCTCTCTCCTCTGCCTGGGTGCCTGGGCCTAAATGTGTGACAGTGGCCTGTTCCAGTGGTGGGTGACGTGAAGCCTGATTCTCTGCTATGACATGAAGACAGATTCTGTGCTGACATCAGGCCAGATTCTCTGTTACGGGACCGCTCTCCTCTGTCTGGGTGCCGGGGCCTAAATGTGTGACAGTGGCCTGTTCCAGTGGTGGGTGATGTGAAGCCTGATTCTCTGCTATGACATGAAGACAGATTCTGCGCTGACATAAGGCCAGATTCTCTGTTACGGGACCGCTCTCCTCTGTCTGGGTGCCGGGGCCTAAATGTGTGACAGTGGCCTGTTCCAGTGGTGGGTGACGTGAAGCCTGATTCTCTGCTATGACATGAAGACAGATTCTGTGCTGACATAAGGCAAGATTCTCTGTTACGCGACCTCTCTCCTCTGCCTGGGTGCCTGGGCCTAAATGTGTGACAGTGGCCTGTTCCAGTGGTGGGTGACGTGAAGCCTGATTCTCTGCTATGACATGAAGACAGATTCTGTGCTGACATCAGGCCAGATTCTCTGTTACGGGACCGCTCTCCTCTGTCTGGGTGCCGGGGCCTAAATGTGTGACAGTGGCCTGTTCCAGTGGTGGGTGACGTGAAGCCTGATTCTCTGCTATGACATGAAGACAGATTCTGTGCTGACAAAAGGCAAGATTCTCTGTTACGCGACCTCTCTCCTCTGCCTGGGTGCCTGGGCCTAAATGTGTGACAGTGGCCTGTTCCAGTGGTCGGTGACGTGAAGCCTGATTCTCTGCTATGACATGAAGACTGATTCTGCGCTGACATAAGGCCAGATTCTCTGTTACGGGACCGCTCTCCTCTGTCTGGGTGCCGGGGCCTAAATGTGTGACAGTGGCCTGTTCCAGTGGTGGGTGACGTGAAGCCTGATTCTCTGCTATGACATGAAGACAGATTCTGTGCTGACATAAGGCCAGATTCTCTGTTACGCGACCTCTCTCCTCGGCCTGGGTGCCTGGGCCTAAATGTGTGACAGTGGCCTGTTCCAGTGGTGGGTGACGTGAAGCCTGATTCTCTGCTATGACATGAAGACAGATTCTGTGCTGACATAAGGCAAGATTCTCTGTTACGCGACCTCTCTCCTCTGCCTGGGTGCCTGGGCCTAAATATGTGACAGTGGCCTGTTCAAGTGGTGGGTGACGTGAAGCCTGATTCTCTGCTATGACATGAAGACTGATTCTGCGCTGACATAAGGCCAGATTCTCTGTTACGGGACCTCTCTCCTCTGCCTGGGTGCCTGGGCCTAAATGTGTGACAGTGGCCTGTTCCAGTGGTGGGTGACGTGAAGCCTGATTCTCTGCTATGACATGAAGACAGATTCTGTGCTGACATAAGGCCAGATTCTCTGTTACGCGACCTCTCTCCTCTGCCTGGGTGCCTGGGCCTAAATGTGTGACAGTGGCCTGTTCCAGTGGTGGGTGACGTGAAGCCTGATTCTCTGCTATGACATGAAGACAGATTCTGTGCTGACATAAGGCAAGATTCTCTGTTACGCGACCTCTCTCCTCTGCCTGGGTGCCTGGGCCTAAATGTGTGACAGTGGCCTGTTCCAGTGGTGGGTGACGTGAAGCCTGATTCTCTGCTATGACATGAAGACAGATTCTGTGCTGACATCAGGCCAGATTCTCTGTTACGGGACCTCTCTCCTCTGTCTGGGTGCCTGGGCCTAAATGTGTGACAGTGGCCTGTTCCAGTGGTGGGTGACGTGAAGCCTGATTCTCTGCTATGACATGAAGACAGATTCTGTGCTGACATAAGGCCAGATTCTCTGTTACGCGACCTCTCTCCTCTGCCTGGGTGCCTGGGCCTAAATGTGTGACAGTGGCCTGTTCCAGTGGTGGGTGACGTGAAGCTTGATTCTCTGCTATGACATGAAGACAGATTCTGCGCTGACATAAGGCCAGATTCTCTGTTACGGGACCGCTCTCCTCTGTCTGGGTGCCGGGGCCTAAATGTGTGACAGTGGCCTGTTCCAGTGGTGGGTGACGTGAAGCCTGATTCTCTGCTATGACATGAAGACAGATTCTGTGCTGACATAAGGCCAGATTCTCTGTTACGCGACCTCTCTCCTCTGCCTGGGTGCCTGGGCCTAAATGTGTGACAGTGGCCTGTTCCAGTGGTGGGTGACGTGAAGCTTTATTCTCTGCTATGACATGAAGACAGATTCTGCGCTGACATAAGGCCAGATTCTCTGTTACGGGACCGCTCTCCTCTGTCTGGGTGCCGGGGCCTAAATGTGTGACAGTGGCCTGTTCCAGTGGTGGGTGACGTGAAGCCTGATTCTCTGCTATGACATGAAGACAGATTCTGTGCTGACATGAAGCCAGATTCTCTGCTATGGCATGAAATATTTTAATTCATTTCCCTATCCACATTTGTTTGCAGGGGATTTACCTACATGTTGCTGCCTTTTGCAGCCCTCTAGCTCTTTCCTGGGCTGTTTTACAGCCTTTTTAGTGCCCAAAAGTTCGGGTCCCCATTGACTTCAATGGGGTTCGGGTTCGGGACGAAGTTCGGTTCGGATCCCGAACCCGAACATTTCAGGGAAGTTCGGCCGAACTTCTCGAACCCGAACATCCAGGTGTTCGCTCAACTCTAGTGAAAAATTGAAAAAGTATAATAAAAGTATAAAAATATGAAAAAGTTAAAAAAAAATAAGTCCAGTGATTGTGAAACAATAATAGTTGTGGTTAAAAGAATATAAACATGTTCAAAATATATGGGTGTAGTTATAGTGAAAATTGGTAGGGTCACCACAATGATAGTAGTGGTAGTGGATTGTGCCTCTAAATTTCCTTTACATTTAGAAATTTGTATCCAATGTATTCATAGTATTAATATTTTGTATCAAATGGAGGGTAAAAATATACTTATGTTGGTTACAATGTAGCTGGTTTACCGTACTGCCGGCTTTGATGTAGCTTTCCTCCCGGCTGTGTCCATGCAGCAGCGTGTAAGCGCTTGTTCCTGGGGTCGGCGTCCCATGTGTTGGCGCACTCTTTATTCCTGGATTACAGGTTGTCCGGACCGCCGGGTAACTTGAGTCGGGGATTGTAGGAATCTCACCCCGAATGGGGATTGTAGGAATCTCACCACGATTGATTACCAGCCAGGCTATATTTCACAGTCGGCGGTAGTATTACTTTTCAATGGATGATTTTTGTATTCAGGCTGTACGGTGTATAAGAAGCTTCTTAGAAAATTGCATTCCTGTATTCCCCAGACACGTTTCGGGACCTACACGTCCCTTCCTCAGTGGTATATGAATGCAATCTGTAGTGCTGTCTTTAAATAGATGCTGTTTTCTGGTGCAGTTCTAATTGATGAGGTTAATTGGAAAAACTGGTATGGATTAGCGTCAAACCCGGTCAATGTCCTCAATGGATGGTCATTGGCAGCTTATCTCATATGTGACTAAAAGATAAAATAAAAATACCTAAGAGTATATCTAAGATATATATAAAAAATATATAGAAATATATGTAGTAATATATATTGTATAAGGTACATTATACATACAGTATATATTGTTCTCAATCCTCAATTCGCTGTTAGCGTTATTGATGCATTTTTTTGGGTCTTTATAATGAACAAAAATAAAGATTAAAAATAAAGTTGGGGTTACAAGATATATACAATGTGCATATATATATATATATATATATATATATACAAAAGAAGAGGCAGCACTCCAGAGGTAAAGTGAAAAAACGATGGACCCTTTATTGACCCCTCTGCAACGTTTCAACCGCTCAATGCAGTCTTTATCAAGCATAAAAAATGGTGTCTAACAGGGGTATATATACCCAGGATACATAGCAGCAAATGAAGTGACAATCAATTAATAAATAATGCAATCATAGAAATAAGTGTTAAAATACATAAGATACAATTATACAGTGATCCGTGTAACATCAATACAGTTTACATGATTGTGTTCAAATGTACAAATTAACAATATTCATGATTCATACAAAAATATACTCTAAACTGTGTAAATTGAACACAATGAGACAGTGTTACATCACTTGTGCATAAGTGCCAGAAATTGCTGTAATCAATAAAAACTCACATAGCGGGGACAGACATGCGGCGCCAAAATAAACATCCTCCAAGTCAGACTGCGCATGTCCAGAAGCCTAGCAACCGCAACTCAAACAAACGGAGCCAGGAGACGCCACCCACGTCACATGATTGATCACATGACTCGTGCAGCCATCGTGAGACTACGCCGAGAGCAGCGCTTGGAATCGCCATACCAGCGAGGAGAGGCAAGCGCACACAGGCCAACAACACCAGTAAAACTGGCGTCGTTGCCCCAGCAACAACCGGCCACACACCGCAGGCAAAACGCATACCAACCAGACAAAAGGGCAACGCAGTCACAACTATAGAGAGATGGGGAAACAGAAGGCACAAAAAAGGGATCAAAAGACCAATAGATAAAGATAACGGATGTCTAAAGTTAGTAGGTAAAGACATCCATCTAACCGCTGTACTGAGGATATATACTGGAGCGATCATGGTACTTTTTGTATTGAAGCACATAAGGGGAGAGAAACCCCTATAAGATAAATACCAAACATCTTGAGGGTAAATAGAGGGGGCGCAGTAGTTATATCATTTCCACGATCATCACTACAGGCCTATAACGGGTAAGAGGCCCAGGACACGTCCATGCCCAAAGCCTTCTAGCCCAAAATCACCCCCAAACCCTACAAACAGGTAAATTAGGACCACCACTCACTTATCAAAACCCTATACAAACTGCCAGAATAATTGATAATAAATCTAAAATTATTGTGCCCTATGAATCCCCTCCCTCACAAGTTCCATATGAAAATTGACCCAGGATCCCGCGTCCGCCATCTGTCCAAACCGCTGCGAAAGCATTGATAAATAAGATCTATAAAGAAGAAAGAAAGAAAGATAAATATAAATACATTTATCAAAATTGTATATACAATAAATGACACCAATTGAGTTCACATAACCAGAACAAGAATAACAAAGAACCAACAGGATGATGAAAAGCCCACATCTACATCACACTCCATTTGAACTCGACATTAAGACCAAATGGTCTCAGAGTATGTAGGCGATGGATCCAACGTAGCTCTCTCTGTTTGAGAGCCAGTGTCCGATCACCTCCCCTCCTTGACAAATTGATCTGATCCAAAATCATGAATTTCCGGTTCTTCTCACTATGCCCCGCCTCAACAAAATGTTTCGGAACTGGCAAATCTTTCCTTTTACATCTAATAGTTAGACTGTGGTTTTTTAATCGTGTCTTCATGTCACATGTGGTCTCCCCAACATATAGGAGACCACATGGACACGAAAGCACATAAACAACATATGCACTGTTGCATATCAGAAATTGGCAAATATCATAATGGGTCCCTGATGTGGGATGAATAAATTTTTCACCCTTGATTATAAATGAACAGTTTACACAATTTAAGCAGGGGTAGCATCCCCTTCTGCGAGACCCCATGTAAGTTTGTACAAAACCCTTAGTCGGAATGTCAGCCCGAACCAACTTCTCGCGCAAATTGGTGGGGCGCCTATAGGATAAAAGAGGAGGTGCAGTGAAAGCTGCAATATGAGGCAGATTACTTTTCAAAATAGACCAATGTTTGCGAATGATCTTAGCAACCATACCACTTTGTTCAGAATACGTAGATATAAACGGAATCTGTACCGCTTTATTGGATATGGTGTCAGTTCCAATCTGCTGTGGATACCTAACCCTATCCAAATGCTTATTGATCACCCAAGAGGGATATCCTCTCTGTCGAAATTTATGCACCATCTGGGCATAACGAGTAGGTAGGATCCTGTACTATCCTCTTAACCCTAAGCAGCTGACTATATGGTAATGAATCAATGGTAGATCTAGGATGACAGCTACTGTAATGCAACAAAGTGTTGCAATCAGTTGGTTTGGTAAAAATGTCTGTGGATAATTTGTCACCAACCATGGTAACCAGGAATTGAACTTGAGTGTCAGAATGTGTCAGAGTAAATGCGATGTCGGGATCCAACTGGTTCGAAAAAGTGTGAAATAACTCCAGAGTTGTAGAGTCACCATGCCAAATAAGGAAGACACCGTCTATGTACCGCCACCACCCCAGTACATGACTGAAGTGGTGGGATACATAGACAAGGTCCTCCTCAAGGGCCGCCATGCAGACATTAGTGTAAGTGGGCGCCACAAATTGTTCCTCAGTACCAGATCCAAAAGTTGAATAATAAAATCCTGACACTCCGCAGAGTATTCGCTGTCCAACAGACTCCTCCGGACAGCAGACACTCCCCTTGTGTGATCAATAGAAGTATAGAGACTTTGTGATGTCAAAAGAGGCCACAAGGCAGCCATCAGGTAATGTGATATCGGAGATTTTTTCAAGAAAATCACCCGTATCTCTAATGTAAGATCTAGCACTGATAGCATATTTACGAAGTAAACGATCCAAAAAGATGGAGATATTGGAGAAAATGGATCCAGTACCAGCAACAATAGGCCGACCTGGAGGGTCAACCATCGACTTATGAATCTTTGGCAATACGTAAATGACAGGTGTACGTGGATGCTGTATAACCAAAAAAGTATATAGTTCCTCATCAATAATGTCCCGACTCAAAGCGACATCAAGGACCTTCTTTATATGTCGAGCAATATCAAATCTAGGATCACCCATGAATGCTCTGTACACATTCTGATCACTCAGTTGTCTCCTGATTTCATGGATATACTTGGAGGTGTCCATGACAACAACCGCACCCCCTTTGTCAGCGGGTTTAATAGTGAGGCTGTTGTCACAGCAAAACCCCTCAACCAATTCAATATCAGAGGTAGTCATATTGGGATATTTCAGGGGCGTGTTGGCAACCTCATTACGTAATGTAGTCATATCTACTGAAATTTCTTTAATGAAGGTATCAAGTGCAGGTAAGTTACTTTGAGGTGTGAAATCACTCTTGGTGTATAATCCGAATGATCTTAACCTCAACTCAGTTCGTGCCACTGTACCAGTCGATTGGTCTGGAGGGGGTCGGTCCGCAAACCAAACCTTAAGTTCGACCTCCAACTGAAACCAATCGACTTTGGTAGAGGGACAAAAAGAAAGACCCTTCGACAATAAATCAATTTGCATATCAGACAAAGATACAGAAGATATATTTACCACAGTAGATTTACCTCCGGGCACCCAGGACTGACCTTAACAGGATGAGCTTTGTGGAATGCTCTCACCAGACGACTAGCATTAACATCGGTCGCTGGAACCCACATCCTCTCCTCTGGTCTGTACCCTCTCCAATGAACGAGATACTGGAAGGATCTCCGGAAAACTTGGGACTCCACAATCCTGCTGATCTGAAATTATAAATTGCCATCCACCATGACAGGAGTGGGAGGCAAGGAGGACGGCTCAACAGGTTCGACACATTTCTTTAGCAACGATTTATGAAATACGTTATGGATTTTCAATGCCTGAGGAAGTTCAAGACGGAAGGCTAACAATGGCAGTGATCTTATATGGACCAATAAATCTTGGGCCCAACTTCCAAGAAGGTACCTTACTGTAAGTTTAATGTTTCTTGCAGACAACCACACAGAATCACCCACACTCAGGTCCGGACCACTCATACGTCTCCTGTCAGCCACACGCCAAATAGAAGACAAAGAAGAGGAAAATCGTTCCTCCTCAGGAATGCCGGAATTTTGAGCACCAGAAAATGTACCAAACTGTGGATGGAACCCAAATGCCCCAAAAAACGGCGACTTATCAGTGGATTCCTGTCTACGGTAATTTATAGCAAACTCAGCTAACGACAAAAATGAAGACCACTCTTCCTGATTCTCTGAAACAAAACATCTCAAGTAAGTCTCCAGATTCTGATTAGTGCGCTCCGTCTGTCCGTTCGACTGAGGATGAAAAGCCGAAGAGAAGGACAATTGTACACCCAGACGAGTACAGAACGCTTTCCAGGATCTGGAAACAAACTATGTCCCTCTATCGGACACCACATCAGAGGGAATGCCATGTAGTTTCACGATGTTGTCGACAAACACCTGTGCAAGAGTTTTAGCATTGGGTAGACTAGGTAATGCAATAAAGTGTGCCATTTTACTAAAACGATCTACAACAACCAGAATCACAGTTTTTCCCGAAGAATTTGGTAAATTCGTGATAAAATCCATGGACAAATAGGTCCAAGGTCTGGACGGGATGGGCAATGAAAGCAGAGATCCGGAAGGCTGAGTATGTGTCACCTTAGCACGTGCACAGGTACCACAGGCTGACACATAGGGCCAGATTTATCATTAGCTCAGGTCAGAATAATGGAGTGAAAAAGTCCCAAAAAAAGTCCCAAACGCTAAAACTGCGCACAAATTTGCGACTTTTTTCTGCTCTGCACTATGCTCGCCAGTTTTCTGAAAGTGGGCGTGTTTTCTTATGTAAATGAACCTCTAGACAGATTTACTATTGGGGCTATTTAAAAAGTCGCAAAAAAGTAGCAATTTCACTCCAGTGAGGACCATGCTTATCTTATGAGACTTTTTAATAGAACATGCGACTTTTTCATAAAAACGTGCAACTTTTTCATAAAAACGTGCGACTTTTGTAAAGCTGCTTACTGACGGATAAACTGCTACCGTCAAACCACATTTATTACAGTCTTAAAGGGCCGATCATAAATCTGACTTGGCTAAAACTGACTTTAGCCATATGTGAAAGTGGAGTGAGCTGTCAGAGTAATGATAAATCTGGCCCACAGTCCCCAACACACTTACGCAACCCCCGCCACCAAAATCTGCGAGAGATGAGATCGACAGTCGATCTTCTCCCAGGGTGCTCAGCAAGCACCGTACAGTGATGTTCCTCGAACACCTTGTGACGTAATTCGTAGGGAACAAACAACTTCCCCGGAGGACAAGAGTCCGGAGCATCCTCCTGTGCCTCCAACACCCTGGCCTCAAGATCAGGATAAAGAGCGGATATGACTACCCCTTCAGATAAAATGGGACTAGGGTCATTAGACTCACCCCCCCCCCCCCCCCGCCCCCCAGGAAAGCTACACGACAAAGCATCCGCCTTGACGTTCTTAACCCCAGGGCGGTAAGTGACGATGAAGTTAAATCTGGTGAAAAACAATGACCATCTGGCCTGCCTTGGGTTCAGTCGCTTTGCCGACTCCAGGTAGGCCAGATTCTTGTGATCCGTAATTACCGTAATAGGGTGAATTGCTCCTTCCAACCAATGCTGCCATTCCTCGAACGCCAACTTAATAGCCAGCAATTCCCTATTCCCCACATCATAATTCCTTTCAGCAGTAGAGAGTTTTTTTTTTAAATCAGATCATTTTTATTGAACATTTTACAGTGTAAATACACGTTTTAACACATTACGTACAAGGATGACATAGAGACATACTGTCCATAAGGCTAATAACAAAAAGGATACCAAACTATGTGTAGTAATCAAGTTTCAATCCAACCCCCCCACCCCTCCCATCCCACCCCACCCTAACCTGCAAAATACAAAGGCACATTGTTAAACATTTCTATTCAGACGTCGAAACGACAGCCATGGATCCCACAATTTTTCAAATTTCGCTGGGCATCCACGCTTCTGGTACACCATCCGTTCATAACTCAGCATCGTGTCAACCGCACTTAGGAATTCGCCTAGGGTTGCCGGTGCTGTCTGTATCCAATGTAGGGCGATTAACTTTCTAGCAACATATAACATTCTACCTATAGCTATTTTATGCACCTGACCGGTGACCAATTCAGAGACATATCATAACACACACACTTTAGGGTCAGAGGGTATTCGTACTTTGTAAACGTCCTGTGTTGTCTGACGTACCAACTCCCAGTATCTCCCTAACCTCTCGCACGTCCACATCATATGCAACAAATCTGCAGACACCACAGAGCATCTTGGACATTCATCCGTGGGTCTAAACCCTATACGGAACAAAAAAAAACGGTGTTTTGTAGACTCTATGGACAATAAACAGCTGCGAGAGTTTACGTCCTTCACTCAAGGAAGAGAGAGGTATCGCCTCCAGTATGTCAGACCATTGGTCATCAGTTAATTCGCCAACATCTTTCTCCTATTTACTTTTAGCCGCAAGCGGATGTGACATTAGAAACTTATCAAGCAACAGCATATATATACAGGATATCATACCTCTCCTTGCCCCCCTGGACAGGATCTGGTGCAATGCAGCATCTCTCCCTGCCACCTCAGTCGTACCTTTAAATGTGGAGTTGTATGCGTGTCTCACCTGAAGGTACTTATAAAAGTGAGTTCTAGGCAATTCATACTTCTCCTGAAATCTGGTAAATGACATGAACTTCTTTTCCTCCAAAAGATGGCCCAACCTCAGAATACCCTTTCTTTTCCATGCCCCAAACTCAGACAGGGAGAGGAATTCCGGCAGCACGGGATTGTCCCACAGTGGAGTGTATTCCGTATTGCCGATAACCCCCCTCAGGAGCTTGACCTTATTCCACACGGACTGCATCAAGTATCCCAAATCACCCATCGGACCACTCTTTCCAGCCCCCTTAGTCTCAAGGATCAGCAGTAGGTCATTAGAGGACAAGCAATGTTTAAACAACTGACACGACATCTCACTCGACTCCAGTTCCATCCACCCCTTAAAATGTTGGCATTGTGCAGCCAGGAAGTACACCCAGGAGTTTGGCACTGCAAGGCCCCCTTCTGTTTTAGGATATTGCAACGTTTCAAGCTTAATTCTCGGTTGCCCCTTCCGCCATATGAGCTCCCTGAAAGTAGCATTGATTGGAACAAATTTGGACTTTGACAGCCAGACCAGGGAGTTATGTAGAACATAGAGTAGCTGGGGCATCAACACCATTTTAATGAGATTAGCTCTTCCCGCCACCGACAGGTATAGTTTACACAATGCCTTAGTTTTATTACGAAATTTAATAACTAGCGGGTCAAAGTTAAGGCGCCCAAAGTCTCGGATTCTCAGGGATATATGGATACCCAAATACTTAAAGGTCGCTACACATGGAATACTTCTGTCTCGCACTGTCTGCGATTGTACTTGCCCGTCAAGCAGCATAATCGCCGACTTACTCCAGTTAATAGTCAGACCCGACAGATCCCTGAAGCAATCAATGATTTTCATAGCCGCTTCCAACGATGGATCAGTATCCCCCAGAAAAAGCAAAGTGTCATCTGCATACATCGGCACTTTATTATTAACTGTCCCATATTGGAACCCCCGAATGTCCGTTGATTTACGAATCGCTGCGGCTAATGGCTCAATCGCAACTGCAAATAGCAGAGGCGACAACGGGCACCCCTGTCTAGTACCCCGGCCCAGACAGAACTTGGGGGACACCCCTCCATTCGCCCTGACACATGCTTTGGGTTTAGAGTATAGCACCCAGACCCAGGATATATACTCATCTCCAAATCCCATATACGCCATAACTCTCCACAGGAATCGCCACTCAATGCTGTCAAAGGCCTTGGCCGCGTCTAAAGAAAGGATAGCTCTATCTCCAACATTATCAGCTGGAAGTTGAATACTGGCAAACACTCTTCTAATATTAATTGACGTTGATTTCTGAGGCATGAAGCCAGTCTGGTCAGAGTGTATGATAGACAGAATCACTTTAGACAGACGCATGGCCAAGACCTTTGCAAGCAACTTAACATCAGTCGAGAGTAACGATATCGGTCTATATGAGTCAGGGAGAGAGTGATCCTTGTCCGGCTTAGGAATGACTACTATTACCGCCTCCTGCATGGACGGAGGTAGCTCCCCCCTCTCCTTGGAATAATTGAATACCTTCAGAAGTTCCGGGAGCAGCACTTCCGCAAAGGACTTGTATACTTCCGCCGGAAGCCCATCCAAACCTGGAGCCCTGTCGTTAGCCATAGCAGCTAATGCCGCCCTCAATTCTTCCAACTCAATCGGCTCCTCTAACCGCATACTGTCTTCCCTGGAAAGCTTAGGGAGATTTAATGTGGCTAAAAAGGCGTCAATCTCCTCATCCGAACCTTGTCACCTTGGAAGCATACAGAGAGGAATAAAAATTATTCAGTATATTCAAAATGTTATCCGTATCGCGCCTGAGGACGCCTCCAGCATCTAACAGGCCAGATATAGTGTCACGGCCACGGTTATGGCCGTGACTCCTTGGGAGCCGCATACTGTTGCCCGCGGTTTTGGGTTGTAGTGTCAACCGCAGCTTGAGGCATAATGTAGTTAGCCTCAGGTGCGGTTGCCGCGGACAACAGCTATGTGTGCGGTTCCCTTGGAGTTATGTGCACGTTTGTATGCACTTTTGTATGTCTGTGTGCACTCTGTTTTGTGTGTGGTGTGCACTGACATCTTCCCTTCACTGTGGTTGCCCGTGGCAACGTTTGGTTGTATGTGTACATGTGGTGGCAGTGTCCCGGCCTTCGGGCTGACTCCCAGGACACGCTTGCCACCCATGTCGTTGCCTGCGGCAACAGCCACAGTGTGTTTGTAGTTTTGACACTTCCCCTTTAAGTTATGTTTTCCCTTCTGTGGTATTGGAAGGGTTAACTCCCTTTTTGTGTGCTGAGTCCTGCTGTTTGTGGGCAGTACACCCACATGGGTTCCAGGCTTGGTTGTCTGTGGCAGGTCAGTGTGATGTTTGTGGCAAGTACCTGCCACTGCCACAGGTTGCACTTGTTCCCCTTGCTTGCAGCTTGGCCAGTGAGACTCCTGTTCCTCCGGATCCAGAAGGAACAGGATGTCTTACTCTGACTCCTAGCCTAGGGACCGGCGGAGGGCGAGTAGGGATCCGAGGTTCCTGCGCATGGGTCCTCCTACCTTCAAGGTCGGCCCATGCAGGTAGGAGTTAGGGTCAGGTTAGGGACGCTGTTAGGAGGTGACCTGCTCCCTAATCCTGTTCGTCCTGGTCAAGCAGCGACCATCTTCCTTCCGGCACACGGCTGAGGGTTTCCCCCATCCTCAGCCGTGACATATACATTGTGACCCTTGCTGCGCTTTTGCGATAACCGAGAGCATATGGCCTACACTCTCACCTTCAGTAAAAAATTGCTGCTTGTAAAACAGTCGTTTCCTCTCTGCTACCTCCAAGAGGTGACACCTCAACAACTCCTGCCTAGTCTTTAACCCCTTAAGGACTTAGGACGTATCGGTACGGCATGGATCCCGAGTCCTTAAGGACCCATGACGTACCGGTACGTCATAACCTGAAATCTGTATTCCGGCGCCCGAGGGGTTAATCGGAACGGGATTTCGGCTGAAATCATTCAGCCGGCATCCCGTAACAATGCAGGGGGGGGTCATTTGACCCCCCCGCATCGGCGATCGCAGAAAACCGCAGGTCAATTCAGACCTGCGGTTTGCTGCGCTTTGTGCAGTTTCTGATCCCCGCGGGCCCTGACCGCGGGGATCAGAAGCTTTAGTGTCCCTAAAATATATATTTTACACCCCCCCCTGCACCCCTGCATGATTTTTTGCCGGCGGGTGGTGCAGGGGGGGAGTTGTGGGCGGTGCGATCCCCCGCCCGCCTCCCCTTGTATAATCGTTGGTCTCTAGTGGGTATACCAGGGTGCCAGCACATTGCTGGCACCCTGGTATAAACGGCTGACATCGATGATGCGATGTCAGCCGTTTAACCCTTTCCATACAGCGGTCCGTACGGACCGCTGTATGGAAAAAGTTAACAGTAAGAGGGAGCTCCCTCCCTCTCCCATCGGGGGGCTGCTGTGCCTTTGCAGCCCCCCGATGGAGAGGGAGAGAGGCCCCAGACATCCCCCCTCAGCCCTGTGCTTACCCTTCCCCGTCTGCGAAGTTCTGACAACTACTGAGCAGACGGGGCAGGTTCCCATGGCAACAGGACGCCTCTCAGGCATCCTGCTGTCCATGGTGCTGAACAGATCTGTGCTAAAGGCAGAGATCTGTTCAGACAAAGTGTAAGTAAAATACAGTACAGTACAATATATATTGTTCTGTACTGTATTATACAGACATCAGACCCACTGGATCTTCAAGAACCAAGTGGGTCTGGGTCAAAAAAAAAGTGAAAAAAAGTGAAAAAAAAGTAAAAATCCAAAAACACATTTATCACTGATTAAAAATGAAAAAAATAAAATTCCCTACACATGTTTGGTATCGCCGCGTCCGTAACGACCTGATCTATAAAACGGTCATGTTACTTTCCCCGCACGGTGAACGCCATAAAAATAAAAAAATAAAAACTATTAGGAAATTGAAATTTTGCCCACCTTACTTCCCAAAAAAGGTAATAAAAGTGATCAAAAAAGTCGCATGTACGCCAAAATAGTACCAATCAAACCGTCATCTCATCCCGCAAAAATCATACCCTACCCAAGATAATCGCCCAAAAACTGAAAAAACTATGGCTCTTAGACTATGGAAACACTAAAATATGATTCTTTTGGTTTCAAAAATGAAATCATTGTGTAAAACTTAAATAAATAAATAAAAAGTATACATATTAGGTATTGCCGCGTCCGTATCGACTGGCTCTATAAAAATATCACATGACCTAACCCCTCAGGTGACCACCGTAAAAAAATAAAAATAAAAACGGTGTAAAAAAAGCAATTTTTTGTCATCTTACGTCACAAAAAGTGTAATAGCAAGTGATCAAAAAGTCATATGCACCCCAAAATAGTGCCACTCAAACCGTCATCTCATCCCGCAAAAAATGAGACCCTACTTAAGATAATCGCCCAAAAACTGAAAAAACTATGGCTCTTAGACTATGGAGACACTAAAACATTTTTTTTGTTTTAAAAATGAAATCATTGTGTAAAACTTACATAAATAAAAAAAATTGTATACATATTAGGTATCGCCGCATCCGTGACAACCTGCTCTATAAAATTACCACATGATCTAACCTGTCAGATGAATGTTGTAAATAACAAAAAAAAAAAACGTGCCAAAAAATCTATTTCTTGTTACCTTGCCGCACAAAAAAGTGTAATATAGAGCAACCAAAAATCATATGTACCCTAAACTAGTACCAACAAAACTGCCACCCTATCCCGTAGTTTCTAAAATGGGGTCACTTTTTTGGAGTTTCTACTCTAGGGGTGCATCAGGGGGGCTTCAAATGGGACATGGTGTCAAAAAAACCAGTCCAGCAAAATCTGCCTTCCAAAAACCGTATGGCATTCCTTTCCTTCTGCGCCCTGCCGTGTGCCCGTACAGCGGTTTACGACCACATATGGGGTGTTTCTGTAAACTACAGAATCAGGGCCATAAATAATGAGTTTTGTTTGGCTGTTAACCCTTGCTTTGTAACTGGAAAAAAAATATTAAAATGGAAAATCTGCCAAAAAAGTGAAATTTTGAAATTGTATCTCTATTTTCCATTAAATCTTGTGCAACACCTAAAGGGTTAACAAAGTTTTTAAAATCTGTTTTGAATACCTTGAGGGGTGTAGTTTCTTAGATGGGGTCACTTTTATGGAGTTTCTACTCTAGGGGTGCATCAGGGGGGCTTCAAATGGGACATGGTGTCAAAAAACCAGTCCAGCAAAATCTGGCTTCCAAAAACCATACGGCGCACCTTTCCCTCTACGCCCTACTGTGTGCCCGTACAGTAGTTTACGGCCACATATGGGGTGTTTCTGTAAACTACAGAATCAGGGCCATAAATAATGAGTTTTGTTTGGCTGTTAACCCTTGCTTTGTAACTGGAAAAAAAATATTAAAATGGAAAATCTGCCAAAAAAGTGAAATTTTGAAATTGTATCTCTATTTTCCATTAAATCTTGTGCAACACCTAAAGGGTTAACAAAGTTTGTAAAATCAGTTTTGAATACCTTGAGGGGTGTAGTTTCTTAGATGGGGTCACTTTTATGGAGTTTCTACTCTAGGGGTGCATCAGGGGGGCTTCAAATGGGACATGGTGTCAAAAAAACAGTCCAGCAAAATCTGGCTTCCAAAAATTATATGGCGCACCTTTCACTCTGCGCCCCGCTGTGTGCCCGTACAGTAGTTTACGGTCACATATTGGGTGTTTCTGTAAACGGCAGAGTCAGGGCAATAAAGATACAGTCTTGTTTGGCTGTTAACCCTTGCTTTGTTAGTGGAAAAAATGGGTTCAAATGGAAAATTAGGCAAAAAAAAGAAATTCGCAAATTTCATCCCCATTTGCCAATAACTCTTGTGCAACACCTAAAGTGTTAACGAAGTTTGTAAAATCAGTTTTGAATACCTTGAGGGGTGTAGTTTATAGAATGGGGTCATTTTTGGGCGGTTTCTATTATGTAAGCCTCGCAAAGTGACTTCAGACCTGTAGTGGTCCCTAAAAATTGGGTTTTTGTAAATTTCTGAAAAATTTCAAGATTTGCTTCTAAACTTCTAAGCCTTATAACATCCCCAAAAAATAAAATATCAATCCCAAAATGCTACAAACATGAAGTAGACATATGGGGAATGTAAAGTAATCACAATTTTTGGGGGTATTACTATGTATTACTGAAGTAGAGAAACTGAAAGTTTGAAATTTGCTAATTTTTCTAAATTTTTGGTAAATATGGTATTTTTTGATGCAAAAAAATTAACTTTTTTGACCCAATTTTAGCAGTGTCATGAAGTACAATATGTGACGAAAAAACAATCTCAGAACGGCCTGGATAAGTCAATGCGTTTTAAAGTTATGAGCACTTAAAGTGACACTGGTCAGATTTGCAAAAAATGGCCAAGTCCTTAAGGTGAAATAGGGCTGAGTCCTTAAGGGGTTAAGGTATTGCTTGTTATGATAGAAGGATTTAACACAAAAGCTTCCTCCGCTATCTTCATATTATCATGTTTCTGCCGATCAAGCTCTCTAGATTTAGATTTAATCCGACTGACTGTTTTAATAAAGGATCCTCTGAGGAAGGCCTTCATCGCTTCCCAGACGACTAACGGAGACGCAGTCCCTTCATTTATACAAAAAAATTCCCTAAGGGATTGAAGCATATCGGACGGGTCACCCATCAGTTTTAACCAAAAGGCATTTAGTCGCCAGTATCTAACCCCCGGCCTGGCTGTCACAGAGATATCAAGGGCGATGCTAAATAAGGAGTGGTCAGATAGGGTCCTAGAGAGATATTCTGAGTTCTGTACAAACGGGAACATATGAGCATTTACCAGACCCAGATCTATACGCGACAGGGAGCCATAGGTCGAGGAGCAACACGAGTATTTCCTGTCCAGGGGGTGGGTCTCTCTCCATACATCCATCAGACCTATTTTCCTCAGTATTCTTGCAAACGAGGTTTCACCCGTATTACTACCGCTAGGTGTGATCTGGCATCTATCAAGCGAACTGTCAAGTACATTATTGAAATCTCCCACTATTAACATTGGAAGTTCAGAAAATTCTGCCATAAACTCCATGAGCTTCCTTAAAGGCACCGAGGAAAATGGTGGGGGTATATAGATTGTCGCTAACACCATTCTCATCCCTTGGACCACACAATGCATTCCTATAAACCTTCCCTCTTCATCCACACATACCCTGAGACATTCAAATATGATATTCTTATGAACTAGGATACTAACCCCCCTGGAATGCGAGGAGAAGACGGAATGCACCGAATAACCCAGCCACGGCTTTTGCATGACATGTATAGATTGTTTGGTCATATGCGTTTCTTGCAAGCATATTATTGCCGGCTGATATCTAGATAGGTAACGGAACAGACCGTGTCTCTTTGTAGCATCCGCCATTCCCCTCACATTCCAGCTAAGTATTCTCGTAACAGGTCCCATAAGAATGCATATATACATAAAAGTACATTTGAGATCTACACCTTTCCACCTCCCAACAGCTGCGGGGAAAAACAATGTTAATCACCAGATTACAGACTCCCATCTCTTCTCTATTTCCCCCGACAAGATATACAAGGACTGTACGTTTCAGCATTTTAGAATTGCCATCAATAGCACCTTTGACAGTAATAACCCCCGCTAATCCCTTCCCCCCTCCCTCCCCCCACCCAACTATCCCTCCCCAGACAATAAACATATGCAGCATAATTAGATTCAGTAATAAACTCGGGGCCAACATTGTGAACCTGGCCCAACAGCGCCTGAAGCAGCACAGCATCCAGCACGATACCGTACGCAGGCACATTAGGAAGGTGGGGAGCAACCTCGGGCGTATGCTCTACCCACAAAATGTCTCCAGCAACCAGCTAAAGACAAAAGAAAATGTCCACAACGGTGGGTGGACAGTCCAGGGGACATCAAAACTTCAATCAGGAGCAGGAATGTCCAACAGTCTCAGGTGTCTGTTGATGGAATCCTAAGGCGACGCTCATTTTGATCCAGCCACTTGACCGCAGCATCCGAGTCCTCAAAGAACACAGCGGATCCAAACGCCACCACCCTGAGCCTGGCCGGGAACATCATGGAGTACTGTACTTGCAAATCTCTCAGCCTCCGTTTAATCTCCACAAAGCGAGCTCTTTTTTTCTGTACATCCGACGAATAGTCAGGGAACAGAGACACCTGAACCCCATTGATTTTTAAATCAGGATGAGACCTTGCAGCCCTCAGTATAGTGTCTCTGTCTCGATAGTGCAGGATTTTAGCCAGTATTGGACGTGGCGGACGTCCTGGCGGCAAAGGCCTGGTGGGGACCCTATGTGCTCATTCAACAGCATACAGTGCAGAGAGTCCTCTATCACAGAATTTTTCCGCAAGCCATTTCTCAATAAAATCAGTAGCCTCTGGGCCCTCAGATTTCTCAGGAATGCCCACCAGCCTTATATTATTGCGGTGAGAGCGGTTTTCGAGGTCGTCGGTTTTAGCATAGAGCGCCGCTATATCCTTTGACGCAGCCCGGCTCTCTCTCTGTAGGGTAACAGCCCCATCTTCCAGATCCGAGACCCTCCTCTCTACTTCTGAGGTGCGTTCAGCCACCTTATGCAGGTCATGACGGATAATGGATATGTCGCTTTTAGGCTTCCAATATTAATATTCATATTCTGGAGGGTGACGTTACAGCTAGCAATAGCTGCCATCACATCTTTCAAGGTGGGCTCAGGGACATTGATCACTGGCAGACACTTTTCAGTGCTGCACAGGCTACCACTCGCCCCCCCCCTCATGCTGAACTGGGGATTGCTGGTCATCATTACAGGGGCCATCTTGCTCCCCTAAGCCTTCCTCCACTTGTGCCAGGGTGCCCTCTCCTTCTCCCCATACATGGCTGGGGGACTGGTGTGACTTGTGAGCGAAGCGCTCTAGCCGCGCTGCCGCTCCCTGACTCACCGCCGCCCTCAGGTCAGGCCATTCTTCCTCCTCAGCGCCATCTTGGGAACGTGCCTCTCTGTCCTGCCGGCTCAGCGTTTTGCCTCTTTTTGCAGGCATGATGATGAGGTAACCCAGAAATTGCACTTCCTGTACAGCAAATACACACTTTTCCATCTTAGCATACAATTTATTCTCTCTTAGGATCTGTAACACCTGTCTCACATGATCCTGAGTCTCCATATCAGGCGAATAAATTAGGATGTCATCAAGGTATACAACGACAAACTTCCCCACCAGATGATGAAAGATGTCATTGACAAAATGTTGAAAAACCGCAGGAGCATTGGTTAACCCAAAGGGCATGACCCGGTTTTCAAAATGACCCTCAGGGGTATTAAATGCGGTCTTCCACTCATCCCCCTCCTTGATCCTTACCAGATTATATGCCCCCCTCAGATCCAACTTAGAGAACACCTTGGCACCTACAATCTGACTAAACAAATCCGGAATCAAAGGAAGGGGGTAAGGATCACGGACGGTAATATGATTGAGCTCACGGAAGTCCAGGCATGGTCTCAGGGTACTAGCTTTTTTCTTTACAAAGAAAAACCCAGCAGCCACTGGGGACTTGGATGGTCTAATATGTCCCTTTGCCAAACTCTCGGTGATATACTCTCACATGGCCTTTCTTTCGAGTTCCGAAAGATTATACAACCGAGATTTGGGCAATTTAGCTCCGGGAATAAGATTGACGGGACAGTCATACTCCCGGTGCGGAGGCAACTCCTGATTAACACACTCAGAGAAAACATCAGAAAATTCTGAAATGAACAAGGGTACAGTTTTAGTGGTCACCATAGAGAATGATGCATTAAGACAGTTGTCCATGCAAAAATCACTCCAATCGAGAATCTGTCTCGCTTGCCAGTCAATGTTAGGGTTATGTTTGCTTAACCATGGTAAGCCCAACACCAACGGAGCAGGCAGACCCTCCAACACATAACAGGAGATAGATTCCTGATGCAAATCACCCACTCTTAAATGAATCTCATTCACTACCTGCGACAGGGATTTTTGGGTGAGAGGTGCTGAGCCAATTGCAAAGACAGAAATTATTTTCTCTAATGCATTAGTAGTCAACCCATTAATGCGTACAAACTCTCCATCAATCAAGTTAACTCCTGCCCCACTGTCAATAAATGCTTCGATTTTCACAGTTTTGGATTCTAGCGCCACCTCGGCAGACAGGAGAAAACGGGTACTACCAGTAAAGGACAAATGTAGGTTTTCTTGCTCCATATCCACACCACCAATAGTAATTTGAGGATTAAAAGGTTTTTTCTTTTTGTTTACACCTTGATGCTGCAACTACGGACAAATATTCACAAAATGTCCCTTCTTGCCACAATAAGAGCAGACTCCTTTCACATGACCCAAGCTTTTGCCAGGAGTAGCTCCTCCTAACTGCATAGGCTCATCACAAGGCACAACTACCAGTGTCTCTCCACCATAAGTGTCAAAGGAAGCAGTACCCTTATTGGACAGTACGTCCTGAAGGTGAGGACCCCTAGATCTCTCCCTTAGGCGTCTATCTAGACGTACAGCAAGGGACATACACTCGCCTAAAGAATTATTAGGAACACCTGTTCTATTTCTCATTAATGCAATTATCTAGTCAACCAATCACATGGCAGTTGCTTCAATGCATTTAGGGGTGTGGTCCTGGTCAAGACAATCTCCTGAACTCCAAACTGAATGTCAGAATGGGAAAGAAAGGTGATTTAAGCAATTTTGAGCGTGGCATGGTTGTTGGTGCCAGATGGGCCGGTCTGAGTATTTCACAATCTGCTCAGTTACTGGGATTTTCACGCACAACCATTTCTAGGGTTTACAAAGAATGGTGTGAAAAGGGAAAAACATCCAGTATGCGGCAGTCCTGTGGGCAAAAATGCCTTGTGGATGCTAGAGGTCAGAGGAGAATGGGACGACTGATTCAAGCTGATAGAAGAGCAACGTTGACTGAAATAACCACTCGTTACAACCGAGGTATGCAGCAAAGCATTTGTGAAGCCACAACACGCACAACCTTGAGGCGGATGGGCTACAACAGCAGAAGACCCCACCGGGTACCACTCATCTCCACTACAAATAGGAAAAAGAGGCTACAATTTGCACAAGCTCACCAAAATTGGACTGTTGAAGACTGGAAAAATGTTGCCTGGTCTGATGAGTCTCGATTTCTGTTGAGACATTCAAATGGTAGAGTCCGAATTTGGCGTAAACAGAATGAGAACATGTATCCATCCTCTGATGGCTACTTCCAGCAGGATAATGCACCATGTCACAAAGCTCGAATCATTTCAAATTGGTTTCTTGAACATGACAATGAGTTCACTGTACTAAAATGGCCCCCACAGTCACCAGATCTCAACCCAATAGAGCATCTTTGGGATGTGGTGGCACGGGAGCTTCGTGCCCTGGATGTGCATCCCTCAAATCTCCATCAAGTGCAAGATGCTATCCTATCAATATGGGCTAACATTTCTAAAGAATGCTATCAGCAGCTTGTTGAATCAATGCCACGTAGAATTAAGGCAGTTCTGAAGGCAAAAGGGGGTCCAACACCGTATTAGTATGGTGTTCCTAATAATTCTTTAGGTGAGTGTAGCTGCCTCCAATGACACAGGATTTTCATGAAAGGCCAACGCGTCCTGCAGTCGCTCAGAGAGACCCTGACAGAATTGGCTGCGGAGAGCAGGATCATTCCACTCAGTATCGGTAGCCCATCTCCTAAATTCAGAGCAATAGGTCTCTGCGGAACGATCTCCCTGCCGCAACCTCGGTCTTGGCCTAAGAGATACGATCCGGGTCATCGTAGATGAGACCCAAGGCTCTGAAGAATTCATCTACCGACCGGAGGGACAGTGATCCGGTCGGCAGAGAAAAAGCCCAAGATTGGGCGTCCTCTTTAAGCAATGAAATAATCATACCCACACGTTGACCCACCAGCGGAACCAGCAGCCTGTGGACTCTGAATCTGCAAGACAGTTGCGCGGAGGTCTGCTACCTCCAAAGTCAGATTCTGCATCTGTTCGACCAGTGCAGACATAGTATCCATAGCTGCACAGATCAGAACAAAAATGGCGGTATGGGCTTGGGATAATGTCACGGATGTAGTAGGGGAGAACACCAAAAGACAATCAAGAAGGAAGGGGAAAGACACTAGGCCTCACCGCTAGGGAAGGAAAACGGTCACCACCTATAAAACCCTGCTCCTGGCCCTAACTCCTATCCGTATTGTCATGACCGGCGTCACGCAAAGGGAGGGAAATGGGAAGGCCCTGTCCAAGGGAGAGGTAAAGGTGGTGACCCCTGACTCACCTTGAGACTGGCACCTGACTGCCCTGACGTCCCTAGATGGGTTCCTCACCCGTATGCCGATCACGTGCCTAAACCCTGGCTTTCCCTAAGATGAGCCCTACGTAGTGAACAGGGCGGTGGGATCACTAGTCCGCACCACTGACACTAAAGGAAAACACCAAGAAGAGGACAGACAATACAGACAAAACATATAATCCCAGGTGGGCGACAACAGAAGACAACAAAAGCCCAACAGGGATCCGGAGGGTAACGCTCTGGAACAACAACCAGGGATCACAGCTACTCAGCTCCAGTGGGTCAGTATAGAAGTCCAGGCAGGAAGCTCTATATCTGGCAACCAGAGAAGTGGGAGAGGGGACTATAAGGAGGTTGGGAGTGCTGGACAAGAAACAGCTGAGGAGAAGAAGCTATGGATCCCTGAGTGAGCCAAAAAGGGTTGCAAGGCAAACCCAGAAAGCTACCATTAAGAAACAGCACTATTTTTATACATAGAGTGCGCAGCCACCCGCTGCGACTTCCTGACCCCGGGTATAACAGAGTCAGATGTGGCTCTTGACACCCTCGTGACACGTATGGGCACCTCTCGTTGGTAGAGATACCCATACACGGGAACCTCGAAAACCCTGGTGACCCTCGGATGCCCTAAAGAAAATGACAGGGCAGAGACCACCTGTTCCTTCCCTGGTGAAGGACCTAGCGTCTCACTGAGGCCTAGTAAACAACCGGGGGGGGGGGGGGGGAAGACGACAAGCGGAACACTTACCTTCAGAGGATGAAAGATGAACAGGACTTCAACACGAACCACACTCCAGCTCTTCCAAGACCAAATTAAGCTATCCCAAGCAAGGAGTGATGGGAAAAGTCAGACTAAATAGAACGAAGTAAAGGTCACATGATCCACACCTGAACAGGAGGTGTGGACATACCAGCAACACACAGACAAAGTGAAATCAAAAGAGGCTGTCAGATCACTAATGGGTAGATAATCTTTCAGACCTTCTGGGACCTGTCACAGATGTGACAGGTACAGTGGCACGAACTGAGTTGAGGTTGAGATCATTCGGATTATACACCAAGAGTGATTTCACACTTCAAAGTAACTTACCTGCACTTGATACCTTCATTAAAGAAATTTCAGTAGACATGACTACATTACGTAATGAGGTTGCCAACACGTCCCTGAAATATCCCAATATGACTACCTCTGATATTAAATTGGTTGAGGGGTTTTGCCGTGACAACAGCCTCACTATTAAACCCGCTGACAAAGGGGGTGCGGTTGTTGTCATGGACACCTCCAAGTATATCCATGAAATCAGGAGACAACTGAGTGATCAGAATGTGTACAGAGCATTGATGGGTGATCCTAGATTTGATATTGCTTGACATATCAAGAAGGTCCTTGATGTCGCTTTGAGTCAGGACATTATTGATGAGGAACTATATACTTTTTTGGTTATACAGCATCCACGTACACCTGTCATTTACGTGTTGCCAAAGATTCATAAGTCGATGGTTGACCCTCCAGGTCGGCCTATTGTTGCTGGTACTGGATCCATATTCTCCAATATCTCCATCTTTTTGGATCATTTACTTCGTAAATATGCTATCAGTGCTAGATCTTACATTAGAGATACGGGTGATTTTCTTTAAAAGATCTCCGATATCACATTACCTGATGGCTGCCTTGTGCCCTGTTTAGACGTCACAAGTCTCTATACTTCTATTGATCACTCATCTATTGATGTCCGGAGGAGTCTGTTGGACAGCGAATACTCTGCGGAGTGTCAGGATTTTATTATTCAACTTTTGAATCTGGCACTGAGGAACAATTATTTTTTATTCATGGATTGTTTTTTCTTGCAGTTACGAGGGACCGCCATGGGGTCAAATGTGGCGCCCACTTACGCTATTGTCTGCATGGCGGCCCTTGAGGAGGACCTTGTCTATGTATCCCACCACTTCAGTCATGTACTGGGGTGGTGGCGGTACATAGACGATGTCTTCCTTATTTGGCATGGTGACTCTACACATTCTGACACTCAAGTTCAATTCCTGGATACCATGGTTACCATGGTTGGTGACAAATTATCCACAGACATTTTTACCAAACCAACTGATTGCAACACTTTGTTGCATTACAATAGCTGTCATCCTAGATCTACCATTGATTCATTACCATATAGTCAGCTGCTTAGGGTTAAGAGGATAGTACAGGATCCTGAAATACTACCTACTCGTTATGCCCAGATGGTGCATAAATTTCGACAGAGAGGATATTCCTCTCGGGTGATCAATAAGCATTTGGATAGGGTTAGGTATCCACAGCAGATTGGAACTGACACCATATCCAATAAAGCGGTACAGATTCCGTTTATATCTACGTATTCTGAACAAAGTAGTATGGTTGCTAAGATCATTCGCAAACATTGGTCTATTTTGAAAAGTAATCTGCCTCGTATTGCAGCTTTCACTGCACCTCCTCTTTTATCCTATAGGCGCCCCACCAATTTGCAGGAAAAGTTGGTTCGGGCTGACATTCCGACTAAGGGTTTTGTACAAACTTACATTGGGTCTCGCAGAAGGGGATGCTACCCCTGCTTAAATTGTGTAAACTGTTCATTTATGATCAAGGGTGACACATTTATTTATCCCACATCAGGGACCCATTACGATATTCGCCAATTTCTGATATGCGACAGTGCATATGTTGTTTATGTGCTTTCGTGTCCATGTGGTCTCCTATATGTTGGGGAGACCACATGTGACATGAAGACACATTTAAAAAACCACCGTCTCACTATTAGACGTAAAAGGAAAGATTTGCCAGTTCCGAAACATTTTGGCGGGGCATAGTGAGAAGGACCGGAAATTCATGATTTTGGATCAGATCAATTTGTCAAGGAGGGGAGGTGATCGGACACTGGCTCTCAAACAGAGAGAGCTACGTTGGATACATCGCCTACATACTCTGAGACCATTTGGTCTTAATGTCGAGTTCAAATGGAGTGTGATGTAGATGTGGGCTTTTCATCATCCTGTTGGTTCTTTGTTATTCTTGTTCTGGTTATGTGAACTCAATTGGTGTCATTTATTGTATATACAATTTTGATAAATGTATTTATATTTATCTTTCTTTCTTCTTTATAGATCTTATTTATCAATGCTTTCGCAGACAGATGGCGGACGCGGGATCCTGGGTCAATTTTCATATGGATCTTGTGAGGGAGGGGATTCATAGGGCACAATAATTTTAGATTTATTATCAATTATTCTGGCAGTTTGTATAGGGTTTTGATAAGTGAGTGGTGGTCCTAATTTACCTGTTTGTAGGGTTTGGGGGGTGATTTTGGGCTAGAAGGCTTTGGGCATGGACGTGTCCTGGGCCTCTTTCCCGTTATAAGCCCGTAGTGATGATCGTGGAAATGATATAACTACTGGGCCCCCTCTATTTACCCTCAAGATGTTTGGTATTTATCTTATAGAGGTTTCTCTCCCCTTGTGTGCTTCAATACAAAAAGTACCATGATCGCTCCAGTATATATCCTGAGTACAGCGGTTAGATGGATGTCTTTACCTACTAAATTTAGGCATCCGTTATCTTTATCTATTGGTCTTTTGATCCCTTTTTTGTGCCTTCTGTCTCCCCATCCCTCTATAGTTGTGACTGCGTTGCCCTTTTGTCTGGTTGGTATGTGCTTTGCCTGCGGTGTGCGGCCGGTTGTTGCTGGGGCAACGACGCCAGTTTTACTGGTGTTGTTGGCCTGTGTGCGCTTGCCCTTCCCCGCTGGTATGGCGATTCCAAGCGCTGCTCTCGGCGTAGTCTCGCGATTGCTGCACAAGTCATGTGGATGGTCATGTGATCAATCATGTGACGCGGGTGGCGTCTCCTGGCTCCGTTTGTTTGAGTTGCGGTTGCTAGGCCTCTGGACATGCGCAGTCTGACTTGGAGGATGCGGATTTTGGCGCCGCATGTTTGTCCCCGCTATGTGAGTTTTTATTGATTACAGCTATTGCTGGCACTTATGCACAGGTGATGTAACACTGTCTCATTGTGTTCAATTACACAGTTTAGAGTATATGTTTGTATGAATCATGAATATTGTTAATTTGTACATTTGAACACAATCCTGTAAACTGTATTGATGTTACACGGATCACTGTATAATTGTATCTTATGTATTTTAACACTTATTTCCATGATTGCATTATTTATTAATTGATTGTCACTTAATTTGCTGCTATGTATTCTGGGTATATATACCCCTGTTAGACACCATTTTTTATGCTTGATAAAGACTGCATTGAGCGGGTGAAACGTTGCAGAGGGGTCAATAAAGGGTCCATTGTTTTTTCACTTTACCTCTGGAGTGCTGCCTCATCTTTTGAACATTTACCTATCTATTAGCCGTTGAGCCTACGGCTGGGAGGATTTTGCACCCGTTCTATTGGACTAGTGCTGCTGTGGAATTTTTTGTTTGAGATATATATATATATATATATATATATATATATATACAGTACAGACCAAAAGTTTAGACACACCTTCTCATTCAAAGAGTTTTCTTTATTTTCATGACTATGAAAATTGTAGATTCACACTGAAGGCATCAAAACTATGAATTAACACATGTGGAATTATATACATAACAAACAAGTGTGAAACAACTGAAAATATGTCATATTATAGGTTCTTCAAAGTAGCCACCTTTTGCTTTGATTACTGCTTTGCACACTCTTGGCATTCTCTTGATGAGCTTCAAGAGGTAGTCCCCTGAAATGGTTTTCACTTCACAGGTGTGCCCTGTCAGGTTTAATAAGTGGGATTTCTTGCCTTATAAATGGGGTTGGGACCATCAGTTGCATTGAGGAGAAGTCAGGTGGATACACAGCTGATAGTCCTACTGAATAGACTGTTAGAATTTGTATTATGGCAAGAAAAAAAGCAGCTAAGTAAAGAAAAACGAGTGGCCATCATTACTTTAAGAAATGAAGGTCAGTCAGTCAGCCGAAAAATTGGGAAAACTTTGAAAGTAAGGGCTATTTGACCATGAAGGAGAGTGATGGGGTGCTGCGCCAGATGACCTGGCCTCCACAGTCACCGGACCTGAACCCAATCGAGATGGTTTGGGGTGAGCTGGACCGCAGAGTGAAGGCAAAAGGGCCAACAAGTGCTAAGCATCTCTGGGAACTCCTTTAAGACTGTTGGAAGACCATTTCAGGGGACTACCTCTTGAAGCTCATCAAGAGAATGCCAAGAGTGTGCAAAACAGTAATCAAAGCAAAAGGTGGCTACTTTGAAGAACCTAGAATATGACATATTTTCAGTTGTTTCACACTTGTTTGTTATGTATATAATTCCACATGTGTTAATTCATAGTTTTGATGCCTTCATAGTCATGAAAATAAAGAAAACTCTTTGAATGAGAAGGTGTGTCCAAACTTTTGGTCTGTACTGTATATATAAAGAAAGTATATTCTTGTCTATATATATATCTTCAGGATTTCTTTGTTTATTAAGTATCTATTAACTTTCCACTATTTCATATATATGTGTGTATATTTGATTTCAAGAATGAGGTTGATGGAGATGGGAGTGGGGGCCTCCCATGGAGGACAGATCGAGGTGCTGGTAGAACAGCCTGACCTCGATGTCTCGTCCATGAAGGGCACCCACTCCCAAGTCTACAGGAAGCCAAAAAGTTCCAACTCTGCATTGAGTCCATTTGGAATTAATGTATCAAATTCGAAAAATTCTTCTCAACTCTACTCTCGACATCTGTGCAATGTGGTTGCCTCCCTTCCATTGTCTTTTGACTCTTTCCAAGGCTACAAAGGTAAGTATTGTTGGATCTTTATTGGCAGTCTTTAAAGTGTTTTGATAAAGAGTGTTGTTCAAAGCCTTTTTTTATATTGTTGATGTGTACTGATAGTCCCTTTTTTAAGGTTCTTTTAGTTCTACCAATGTATTGTTTATTGCAAGGACATTGTAAGATATAAATTACATCTGTTGAGTTACATGTTAGATTGTCTTTTATTTCTAAGTTGAAAGAATTTGTTGTGGATTGTACATTGCTGTTTTTTTAGGGGAAAATTTTGTAATCTTGCACCCACTATAGGTTCCACATTCTTTTAACCTCAACTATTATTTTTTCACAATCACTGGACTTATTTTTTTTACTTTTTAATATTTTTATACTTTTATTATACTTTTTAAATTTTTCAGAAATCACCGGAAAATGTTTCCTTTTTTACTTTTCTGATCAATGCAATTATAGATATATCTATTTCCTACATGGACATAACTAACTAAATTAAAATTACAGGACTACTCAATGATTAATCCACATTATTTTGTATATACTTTTATATACATTTTTCAGATTTTTTATACTTTTTGTATATATTTATATTAGAATATAATATCTTAATAAATTCTACAATTTTTAATTGCAATTTTATGTATGAATTTATACACTATTTGATATAATCAATAGGTAATTGTAACACAATTAATTGGTTATTGTGATATACATTTCTTTATTAGATCTTGTTTATTACACCTTACAACGGTGCAGTTCTGGATGGTTGAGTTGCCTGTTATACAACACCATTTATATTTTGTTTTTACTGGGTTCTCAGGGAAAACTCTTTTAACAGAGCACCAGAACCATTTGCCACAACAGGTAAGCCACCATATACCTTCTATATTCAAGCCCCCATTCAGCCAAGCCATACCTGATTTTCTGACTAATTGCAAAAAGTGTCTGTAAGTGTCAACAGTTAATATTGGTAGGAAGTACTAGAGTCACCATCTGGACCACAGACAGTGAACCCAATACAGTAACTGCTACCACCCTTCCAAAACCATTCCGGGTAGTAGGAAACTAAGACTGCCCCTAGGTATTCATCAGGGCCCACTGCAAGGCATGATGGAATTGGCTTCTAGGGACCCAGAATAAGTCTGCAGAGCTGATAACAGAATACTGGTGCAAGTGCAAAAGTAGTAGCTCTTCCAGGGTGAACAGGGAAGTAAAAAGACAGATAAAGAAGCTGTAATAAACTTACCTGTCCAGGCTCCAGGGGAGTGATCCTCAGCAACAGCAAGGACGCAAAGGGAGAGACGTGCTGCTGAGCTACACTACCCGGTGATGCGTGCGTGTTCTTAGTTACAGGACGCAGTGCTCATCTTTCTCTCCGCAGTACGAGTGCGCTGGGGGAGACAAGCCCAGCTGCCCAATTACCTTTTGAGTTTGGTGTTTGAGAGTCAAGTCATTGGACTGATCAGGTTCTGGCCTGGGGGCCTAGCTCTCTATTTTAATCCCCTATTGTCATGTAACTATTGCCAGTGATAGTCCTATTTGGCTCACTAGTGTTGTTCCTGGTTCCCTAGAAGTCAGATCAAGAGAAATGTCAGAAAGTTGCACACTATAGAACCTAGTATACTAAATGCAATCACAGGCAATGTTGATAGGAATCAGCAATCTTATATTCCCGCATAGCTTTGGGATTAGACACAGAGTCATGATTAACTAGTTTCTAGTCATTCTAACAAGGCCAGCAGCATGGCTTGTCTGATAGGCATAGCAACCCTCCCAGTACAGCACTGCATTATGATGCAACATAAACGCCTGACAAATATGTTGCAAAACATGTGAAAGGATGCAACTTTTTTGTCACAGGTTACATAGTATATAAGGCCGAATAAAGACATTTGTCCATCCAGTTCGGCCTGTTATCCTTCAAGTTGATCCAGAGAAAGGCAAAAAAAAAACCTGTGAGGTAGAAGCCAATTTTCCCCACTTAAAGGGGGAAAAAAATCCTTCCCGACTCCATACAGGCAATCAGATAACTCCCTGGATCATCGACCCCTCTCTACTAGCTATAGCCTATAATATTATTACACTCCAGAAATACATCCAGGACCGTCTTGAACTCTTTTATTGAACTTACCATCACCACCTCCTCACGCAGAGAGTTCCATAGTCTCACTACTCTTACCGTAAAGAATCCTCTTCTTTGTTTGTGTACAAACCGTCTTTCCTCGAGGTGCAGAGTATGTCCTCTTGTCACAGTCACATTCCTGGGGATAAATAGATGATGGGAGAGATCTCTGTACTGACCCCTGCTATATTTATACATAGTAATTAAATCTCCCCTCAGTTTTTTTTTTCTAAAGTGAATAATCCTAATTTTGATAATCTTTCAGGGTACTGTAGCCCCCCCATTCCAGTTATTACTTTAGTTGCCCTCCTCTGTACCCTCTCCAGCTCTGCTATGTCTGCTTGTTCACAGGAGCCCAGAACTGTACACAGTACTACATGTGAGGTCTGACTAGTGATTTGTAAAGTGGTAGGACTATGTTCTCATCACGGGCATCTATGCCCCTTTTGATGCAACCTATTATCTTATTGGCCTTGGCAGCAGATGCCTGACACTGGTTTTAACAGCTTAGTTTGGTGTTCACTAAAATTCCTAGGTCCTTTTCCATGCCAGTGTTACCCAGTGTTTTACTATTTAGTATGTACCGGTGACTTGTATTATTCCTGCCCATGTGCATAACCAGAATTCTGGTGCATTTTGTTTAGTAAATCTCCAGATTATACTAGACCCGCATGGAACTGTATCCTGTGTCTGCTGAAGAAGATACAGTGCAATATTTCTGTTATCTGGTCTTGTCTCCTGGCTACCATCTTAAATATACATATCACATCATAAACTGAAGAAAGAAAATAAAAGTGGTCAGGGACAGGTTTGCTTTTTCAAGTCATCTCAGTACATAAATCCAGTACCAGAACATAGCTCAAAATATAAATACAGCACTGAAACAGAGCTCATAACATAAATACAGCATCAGAACCAAGATCATGAGATAAATACAGTCTGAGAAACAATCTAATAACAAATACCATATCAGTACCAATCTCATGATCTATTTATGGTACTAAAACCAAGCTCAGTACAGAGATAAGTTGCAAAATCAGGTTAACCTAAGATATACTGTATCATTTTGTACTATATGACTTCAGTATGATTTTAACAATGAACAGTACAGTACTGTATTATATTTACTGAATCACAAATGACGTTTTGTTGATGTTTCTGTGAAAGCGTGGCCACCACTTTATTCACTTCAATGGGGCTGACAGAAAAAGCAGAGCCACTGAGCTATTTTCAGCAGTCCCACAGAAATTAATGGTGGGTGGTCGCACATGTGCGGTACGCTCTCCTTTACTTTGTGGCAGTGGCGTACCTACCATATAGGCAGACCACGCAGCTGCTATGGGGCCCGTGAGGGAGAGGGGCCCGCAGTGGAGGAGAGGTCCCACCCCCTAATTACTCCTGTCTATCTTTCTAAAGCTAAAGGACCTTTGATGATGTAATCACAGGTCCTGTAAGGGAACTGCACTGTGTAAAGTGTAGTTCCCAGGTTAGAACAGTGCATCTGCCAGGACCTGTGATGACATCATCTTCAACATCACAGGTCCTGCAGGATGTAGCAAAGGAACTACACCAAAAATGGTGTAGTTCCTAGGTTTGAAAGGTACATCTGCCAGGACCTGTGATGACATCATCACAGGTCCTTCAACCACTAACAGCAAGTATTAGAAGTTCACAATCAGCTCTGCATTGATCCATACAGACTGGAATGGAATGGTAAGAGGAGGTCCTCCACTTCTCATCATTTACCCCCTCCCCCCTCCATGCCCTGATTTTACTCATTGCTCACTCATGTATAATACTTAAAACAGATACAGTGACCACTACCTCATGTACCTCACACACACAGTGACCATAATGCATAACTGACCACATACTGTAGATGCAGTGTTTATAGAAGTATTATACCTTGTATGTCTCACATCAATACACTGCTCTGTGTGTGTGTGTATATATATATATATATATAGTATATACAGCAGTGTACTGATATGTGAGGTAGGAGGTATAATAGATGCCGTGTGTACTGATATGTGAGGTACGAGGTATAATAGATGCAGTTTGTACAGATATATAGTATATACAGCAGTGTACTGATATGTGAGGTAGGAGGTATAATAGATGCAGTGTGTACTAATATATGTGAGGTACGAGGTATAATAGATGCAGTGTGTACAGATATATAGTATATACAGCAGTGTACTGATATGTGAGGTAGGAGGTATAATAGATGCAGTGTGTATAGATTTATAGTATATACAGCAGAGTACTGATATGTGAGGTATGAGGTATAATATATGCAGTGTGTACAGGTATAAAGTATATACAGCAGTGTACTGATATGTGAGGTACAGGGTATAATATATTAAGTGTGTACAGGTATATAGTATTGAGGTACAGGGTATAATATATGCAGTGTGTACAGGTATATAGTATATACAGTAGTGTAATATGTGAGGTACGAGGTATAATAGATGAAGTGTGTGCAGATATATATTATATACAGCAGAGGACTGATATATGAGGTACGACCTGTAATTTATACCTCATACCTCACGTCAATACACTGCTGTACTCCAGCCTGCTCTTTCCCGGTCAGAAAAGATCAGGTTCTTGAGGAGTGCCCTTATAGAACTGAAGGAATGTCCCTGTGTTGCCAGCGCTCCGGGACAGCACAACAGATTTGTACAAGGCAACTTGCACCAAGTAAACCGCAACTTTTTTGTACCATGCCCGGGTTTTGCGCGTGGCGTTATATGGCTTGAGGAATTGATCAGAAGGATCAACTCCTCCCATATACCGATTGTAGTCAATGATACAATTGGGCTTGAGGGCCGTTGCCACGGTACCTCGCACAGGGACAGGGGTGATGCCGTTACCATGAATTGTGGACAGTACAAGGACATCCCTCTTGTCTTTATATCTGACCAGCAACAGGTTTCCAGTGGTAAGGGCACGGGTCTCACCCCTGGGGATAGGTATCTGGAGGGGGTGGGCAGGGAGGCCGCGTTGATTTTTCCACACTGTCCTACAAGCGGACGTGGATATGGCGGCGAGGAACTGGAACAAGGGGATACTAGTATAAAAGTTATCCACGTACAGGTGGTAACCCTTATCTAGCAGTGGGTGCATAAGGTCCCACACAAGTTTCCCGCTAACACCCAGAGTATGGGGACATTCTGAGTGTTCAATACGGGAATCTCGCCCCTCGTACACACGAAACTTGTAAGTGTACCGTGAGGTACTCTGACAAAGTTTGTACAGCTTCACGCCATACCTCACCCGCTTAGAGGGAACATACTGGCGGAAAATGAGTCTCATCAACCGCGACCTCCCTTCCAGGTACATAGGCCTGTACAAATTTGGCCCCAAAGTGATCGATGACCGGCCTGATTTTGTACAGGCGGTCATAGGCAGGATCACCTCGGGGGGACGGGGACATGCTGCATTATCTGAATAATGCGGGCATTTCCGGATGGCCTCAAACCGGGAGCGTGTCATGGCCGTACTGTAAAGTGGGGTCTGTTAGAGGACGTTCCCACTCCAGTAATGCCTGACATTAGGTTTCTTGACTATGCCCATGTGCAGCACGAGGCCCCAAAACGTCCTCATCTCGGCTGCACTGACCGGGGTCCAGCCACCGGGCCTAGCCAAAAAGGAGCCCGGGTGTTGAGCAACGAATTGTTGGGCGTACAGGTTCGTCTGCTCCACCATCAGATTTACAAAGTGGTCACTGAAAAGAAGACTAAAATAGTCATATTCAGTGAAGCCCACTGTGGAAATCTGGATTCCTGGTTTGCCTACAAAATCAGGAATCACGGGCTCAAATCGCTCTGGGGTACACCAGACAAGTTCACCGGCAGAGGGCTCCGGTGGATTTAACTGGTGGGCCGGAAAACTAGTACGAGCCCCAGAGCGGCTCGTACTAGTGTGGGCCACAGGGTCCCTAGCATGGCGGTCTCCTTGCTCCGCCGCCTTGGGGGCTCATCATCATCGCTAGATGATGAGGAGGACGCGGATGACAACAGGAAAGTGGGGTCATCCGCGTCCTCACTGGGACTCTCGGACTCGGAGACAAGCTGGGCGTATGCCTCCTCGGCCGAGAACATCCGGCGGGCCATAGGGGAGTGTGTGTCTGCGTGTGTGTGTGCGTGCGTGTAAATCTTTATTCAGTGTGCGTGTGTGTGGCGGCACGGGTGTTCGCGAACTCACCCTAAGCCTAACAGACAAAAAAAAAAAGAGTAACTAAAAAAAGGGAAAAAAATAATTTATAAAAAAACTAAATCGCTGGTCAACTGTCCGAAGTGGATCAGCGGTGGGGTGTGCGATGCGCTAACAGTGGCCGGACGCTAAGAGTGCCGGCCACAGTCAGCATACGCACAAATAAAACAAAAAAAAAAACTTATTGGGTCCCCAGAGACCCGAATAACCCGGAAACGCAGCAAACCACAGGTTTGAATTGACCTGTGGTTTGCTGCGATCGCCGACATGGGGGGGGGGGGTCACAGGACCCCCCGGCGCATTTAGCCAAGGTGCCTGCTCAATGATTTGAGCAGGCACCGGGTTTCAATCACCGCCTGCCGGGCGGCGGTGATCGGAACTATGCATGACATACCAGTCTGTCATGTGTCCTTAAGTACCAGGACAACATGCCGTACCGGTACGTCATATATCCTGAAGAGGTTAAAACAAATGGTTAAGAAAAGTATACAAAAACATTATAACACACAAAAAGGCGCTAAAACAAGACAAAGAAGCAACAAAAGACAAAAAAATCTGCCTTATTTTTGAGGTTTTGCCACCCACCATCGCTACTAACCATTATTTGATAAACAGATTGGAATTAATTGATGCAGTTTTTAGGTGGTTCTGGATTTCTTGACGTAAAATGTTTGGCCTCATGCACACGACCGTTTTTTTTTTGCGGTCCGCAAAAATGGGTTCCGTAGTTCCGTGATCCGTGTCTGTTTTTTCTTCCGTGGGTCTTCCTTGATTTTTGGAGGATCCACGGACATGAAGGAAAGTAAAAAAAAAAGTCGTTTTGGTGTCCGCCTGGCCGTGCGGAGCCAAACGGATCCGTCCTGACTTACAATGCAAGTCAATGGGGACGGATCCGTTTGACATTGACACAATATGGTGCAATTGCAAACGGATCCGTCCCCCATTGACTTTCATTGTAAAGTCAGGAGTCCCTATTATACCATCGGATCAGAGTTTTCTCCAATCCGATGGTATATTTTAACTTGAAGCGTCCCCATCACCATGGGAACGCCTCTATGTTGAAATATACCATCGTATTTGAGTTATATCGTGAAAACTCAGATCGGACAGTATATTCTAACACAGAGGCGTTCCCATAGTGATGGGGACGCTTCAAGTTAGAATATACTACGAACTGTGTACATGGCTGCTGCCTGGCAGCACCCGATCTCTTACAGGGGGCTGTGATCGACACAATTAACCCCTCAGGTGCCGCACCTGAGGGGTTAATTGTGTGTATCATAGCCCCCTGTAAGAGATCAGGTGCTGCCAGGCAGGAGGGGGCAGACCCCCCTCCCTCCCCAGTTTTAAATTCATTGGTGGCCAGTGCGGCCCCCCCTCCCTCCCTCCCTCCCCTGTATTTAATTCATTGGTGGCCAGTGTGGCCCCCCTCCCTCCCTTCCCTGTATTTAATTCATTGGTGGCCAGTGCGGCCCCCCTCCCTCCCCTGTATGGGTGGCCAGTGCGGCCCCCCTCCCTCCCTTCCCAGTATTTAATTCATTGGTGGCCAGTGCGGCCTCCCCTCTCCCCCCCTTCTAATTAAAATCCCCCCCCCATCATTGGTGGCAGCGGAGAGTTCCGATGGGAGTCCCAGTTTAATCGCTGGGACTCCGATCGGTAACCATGGCAACCAGGACGCTACTGCAGTCCTGGCTGCCATGGTTACTTAGCAATTTTAGAAGCATTATACTTACCTGCGATGTCTGTGACCGGCCGGGGGCGCTCCTCCTACTGGTAAGTGACAGGTCTGTGTGGCACATTGGTTATAGCACAGACCTGTCACTTACCAGTAGGAGGAGCGCCCGGCCGGTCACAGACATCGCAGGTAAGTATAATGCTTCTAAAATTGCTAAGTAACCATGGCAGCCAGGACTGCAGTAGCGTCCTGGTTGCCATGGTTACCGATCGGAGTCCCAGTGATTAAACTGGGACTCTGATCGGAACTCTCCGCTGCCACCAATGATGGGGGGGGATTTTAATTAGGAGGGGGGAGAGGGGAGGCCGCACTGGCCACCAATGAATTAAATACTGGGGAGGGAGGGAGGGGGGCCACACTGGCCACCAATTAATTAAATACAGGGGAGGGAGAAGGGGGCGCCGCACTGGCCACCAATGAATTTAAAACTGGGGAGGGAGGGGGGTCTGCCCCCTCCTGCCTGGTAGCACCTGATCTCTTAAAGGGGGCTATGATACGCAAAATTAACCCGTCAGGTGCGGCACCTGAGGGGTTAATTGTGCTGATCACAGCCCCCTGTAAGAGATCGGGTGCTGCCAGGCAGCAGGGGGCAGTCATGTAACAGTTCGTAGTATATTCTAACTTGAAGCGTCCCCATCACTATGGGAACGCCTCTGTGTTAGAATATACTGTCCTTCAAATACTATGCTTTCCCTTTAAGTGCAAGGATATGGTGTGTTATGCAACAATTCATTACTACTAATGCCCTTTAGGACTGGATTACACCTATTGATCCTGCACCTACCAAATTAACTAAGACTTAACTTTTATTAATAATACTAATAATACTTAAGTGAATATCTAAATCATTAAAACTTCCAGCATTCACTGGCCTTTCAGTATCGGTTTGAAGTACCCTGTCAGGATGTCACCTGACCGGGTTGTCTGCTACTATGTAGTTGCACACTAGTGCCTGACTGGCTGCGCGCTGCCAGTGTAATATGTGGACACTGTGTAGTTTCTTAACACTATAATAATAGGCTGCAGTGATATGCTGTACTAAAATTAGAGCTTCACGCTGCCCCCCTCAGATCTGAAAAAGCTTTTATGCAGACGGATCTGCGGATCCGTCTGTGTGAAAGTAGCCACGGACATCGATCACGGACGCGGATGACAATCTTGTGTGCATCCGTGTTTTTTCACGGACCCATTGACTTGAATGTAAAAACACCAAGTTGGAGCTCACCTCACCATACACCACCGAGGAGCACAGACACAGAACCGGAACCAAGGATGAGAAGTAGCAAAAAAATATTGTCCAGCTTCACCTCGCAGTGCGTGTTTTATTAGGAAACGTGCTTAAAAACCAAACATCAGGCTCATATCATCAACATGTTTCGGATCAACATATATTACAGATCCTTCCTCATGATACAGAGAATAAGACTGACAAATCTTATATACAGAGTAAAAGCAGTGATTCAGCTGTGGATTATTGATTGGCAATTGGACTGCTTTCACCCCACCCACAGCATATACCACTGAGACACAGGAACAGAACTGCATGAGAAGAAGAGAGGGAAAAAAAAAAAAAAAAAAAAATTTAATTTTCACCCCTCTCTTCCTCCCACGCAAGAACCGCCCCTAAAGGACAAGAGAAGAAGATACATCTAATAATGCAATATTAAATCTTGTCTTTGATTAAGGCCCAAAGGCATACAGGACTGAAATCTAAAAATCCAATAGGCTTCTCTATTGAGAAGAGCTTTCCTATGGTCTCCGCCCCGTTTAGGAAAATTAACTCGTTCAATGCCCTGAACTTTCATGCCAGCAATATTGCCCTGGTGGCAGGAGGCAAAATGCTGGCTGACTGCTGACACATTTTTTACAAAAGCATGAGATATATCTGAGATATGTCTGCATATCCGAACTTTGAGGGCATTGGACGTGCATCCCACATATTGCAATTGACATGTAGAACAAGACACACAATACACCACATGTGTGGTATTGCAGTTAATGTATTGTTGTATCTCAAATGACTGCTGGGCTGCAACAGAGGCCACATTCCGTCCTGTTTGTACGACACTGCAACACGTGCAAATGCGGTGCCCGCATTTGAACATCCCTTTAGACCTAAGCCAACATTGTTGTGGTACCGTACCATCTGAAAACCGACTCGGACTGAGTTTTTGAGAAAGTGTTGGCGCCTTGCGGGCAACACATTTTATTCCCTTGTCCACAATCGGTTTCCAGGCGGCATCTGTGCGCAAAACTGTCAGATTCTTTCTGACAATCTTGCAGACATCCAGATATTCAAGACTATAGTTAGTTATAAAGAATGGCATTGCAGTCTGGCCTCCTTGTTTTAAACCTTTGTATTTTTTATATTTAGGAAAAAACAGGTCTCGCCTGGGTAATGCAAGAGCTGTTTTTTTAGCTGTGTCTATTAAAGACTGGCCGTAACCTCTGATCTGCAGTCGAGCAGTCAACTTTTCTGCCTCTCTGAGGAAGGTGGAATCATCTGAGCAGTTCCTCCTTAATCTGATAAATTCACCCCTAGGGATGTTTTTAACCACGTGTTTCGGATGACAGGACAGGGCTAATAAAGTGGTATTGCCAGCTGTCTCTTTTCTATAAGTACAAGTGGTTATCTCAGATTTTTCCACATCACCATGGAGAGTAAGATCCAAAAATGAAATAGTGTGCACATGAAAATCAACCGTAAAGCTCAGATTCATTTGATTATCATTGAGATATCTCTCAAACAGTGGTATGGCCGTCATATCCGACGACCAGATGAACAGCAGGTCATCTATGTAACGGCCATACCACTGCAGGGAGGAAGACCACGGGTTATCACAGGAAAACAAAAAACGAGACTCCCACCAAGACATGTATATGTTCGCCAGTGAGGGCGAAAATTTTGCACCCATCGAAACTCCAGTACATTGTAAGTATAGCTTCTGGTCGAACATAAACACATTGTGTTTGAGCAAGAACCGAATCACATCACAAATATAAGCAATGAATTCCAGGCTATAATCTGAGTATGCATTTAAAAACCATTTGGTTGCAGCAATAGCCTGATCGTGCGGGATGACTGTATAAAGTGATGTGACATCGGCCATACCACTGTTTGAGAGATATCTCAATGATAATCAAATGAATCTGAGCTTTACGGTTGATTTTCATGTGCACACTATTTCATTTTTGGATCTTACTCTCCATGGTGATGTGGAAAAATCTGAGATAACCACTTGTACTTATAGAAAAGAGACAGCTGGCAATACCACTTTATTAGCCCTGTCCTGTCATCCGAAACACGTGGTTAAAAACATCCCTAGGGGTGAATTTATCAGATTAAGGAGGAACTGCTCAGATGATTCCACCTTCCTCAGAGAGGCAGAAAAGTTGACTGCTCGACTGCAGATCAGAGGTTACGGCCAGTCTTTAATAGACACAGCTAAAAAAACAGCTCTTGCATTACCCAGGCGAGACCTGGTTTTTCCTAAATATAAAAAATACAAAGGTTTAAAACAAGGAGGCCAGACTGCAATGCCATTCTTTATAACTAACTATAGTCTTGAATATCTGGATGTCTGCAAGATTGTCAGAAAGAATCTGACAGTTTTGCGCACAGATGCCGCCTGGAAACCGATTGTGGACAAGGGAATAAAATGTGTTGCCCGCAAGGCGCCAACACTTTCTCAAAAACTCAGTCCGAGTCGGTTTTCAGATGGTACGGTACCACAACAATGTTGGCTTAGGTCTAAAGGGATGTTCAAATGCGGGCACCGCATTTGCACGTGTTGCAGTGTCGTACAAACAGGACGGAATGTGGCCTCTGTTGCAGCCCAGCAGTCATTTGAGATACAACAATACATTAACTGCAATACCACACATGTGGTGTATTGTGTGTCTTGTTCTACATGTCAATTGCAATATGTGGGATGCACGTCCAATGCCCTCAAAGTTCGGATATGCAGACATATCTCAGATATATCTCATGCTTTTGTAAAAAATGTGTCAGCAGTCAGCCAGCATTTTGCCTCCTGCCACCAGGGCAATATTGCTGGCATGAAAGTTCAGGGCATTGAACGAGTTAATTTTCCTAAACGGGGCGGAGACCATAGGAAAGCTCTTCTCAATAGAGAAGCCTATTGGATTTTTAGATTTCAGTCCTGTATGCCTTTGGGCCTTAATCAAAGACAAGATTTAATATTGCATTATTAGATGTATCTTCTTCTCTTGTCCTTTAGGGGCGGTTCTTGCGTGGGAGGAAGAGAGGGGTGAAAATAAAAATTTTTTTTTTTTTTTTTTTTTTTTTCCCTCTCTTCTTCTCATGCAGTTCTGTTCCTGTGTCTCAGTGGTATATGCTGTGGGTGGGGTGAAAGCAGTCCAATTGCCAATCAATAATCCACAGCTGAATCACTGCTTTTACTCTGTATATAAGATTTGTCAGTCTTATTCTCTGTATCATGAGGAAGGATCTGTAATATATGTTGATCCGAAACATGTTGATGATATGAGCCTGATGTTTGGTTTTTAAGCACGTTTCCTAATAAAACACGCACTGCGAGGTGAAGCTGGACAATATTTCATTGACTTGAATGGGTCCGTGAACCGTTGTCCGTCAAAAAAATAGGACAGGTCATATTTTTTGGACGGACAGGAAACACGGATCACGGATGCGGATGAACAACGGTGCATTTTCCGAGTTTTCAACGGACCCATTGAAAGTCAATGGGTCCGCAGAAAATCACGGAAAACTGAACAATGGAGACGGATGCACACAACGGTCTTGTGCATGAGGCCTTAATCTGAAGAGTAGAAAAGCATATATAGATCTCTACTGGATGTGCTTTACATAGAAAACCTTATTCATCCAGTCCCAGAGAACCCCTTTAATGAACCTGAAATATGCATGATCTTGTCACTTGACTGTGTTGGCTTAGGTAGAATGTAATACTGTGGATTAGTGTAATTCCTTGACTGCTTACTGGTTGATGCCTTGCTATGATATTTGGGGATCTTACAAATCTCCATATTGAGGAGAAGTGCACTAAGTGTATCATCAACATGCAATATGTCAGAATTACTAATAATTTAGTCAAGAGCATATTACATTGTCAGGCAGTATAGTGATTTCTTACAGCAAGTTGTAGCTTTTTCAAATGCCCATTCTTAAATTATATCCTCTGTGGGGACTCGCTCTGGTAGACAGGATTAGCGGAAACAGTATAGAGGCAACAACAAGTTCTTTGGATCAAACAGTTCAGTGTTTTTTTCACACTTTAGGCAAGTGACAAAACAAACAGTCATATTCAAACAAAAAGTCACCTTGCGGTGTTGGTGGTAATTCACACCATGCGGCAATTCTGCCTCAAAGAGTCCTTGCTGATAGCAGCACCAACCTGTTTTTACGCCAAACAGGTAGCAAACCTTCTTCCAGACACAAGGCTCCCAGATCCCAAAAGAGACCTGGCCTCTGAGCCCAGCTGCTTATTTAAGGACAACCAGGTGCTGCCAAAACCCGGAGCAGCATTTAAAATCCGGTCCGGTCTTTGACCTCACCTGGCTGTAAATAAGTCCAGCAGCACATGCTGGGAAGAAAATACCTGTTTTCCCAGACAAAACCTCTCACTGTGTCACATACCCCCCCTTTGTTCAACCCTGAGGGGGTGAAGGTGAACACACGCCAGACAGTGTACCTGGGACAGGGCATCCGCGTTTCCCTGTAACCGGCCTGCCCTGTGTTCCACCGAAAACTTAAAGTTTTCTATGGAGAGAAACCATCGGGTGACCCGGGCATTTCTGTCCTTGGCCTGGCTCATCCACTTGAGAGGGGAGTGGTCACTCACCAGGCAGAATTTTCTCCCCAATAAATAATAGCGGAGAGATTCTAGTGCCCACTTGATAGCCAGGCACTCTCTCTCTCCACTATACTCTACCGGGTCTCGGCTGGGGTGAGCTTACGACTGAGGAAGACAACGGGATGCTCCTCCCTGTTGACTTCCTGAGACAGTACAGCACCGAGGCCTACTTCGGAAGCATCGGTCTGTACTACGAACTCCCTATTGAAGTCGGGCGTCACCAAAACCGGTGACCCGCACAGGGCCGACTTCAAAGTGGAAAAAGCCTCTTCCGCCCGTTCATCTCAGCGAACCATAACTGACTTTTGTCCCTTCAAGAGTCCTGTAAAGGGCACGGCTAGAGTAGCAAAGTGGGGAACAAACCTCATGTAATAGCCCACCATTCCCAGGAATGACTTTCTTTGCCTAGGTTGTAACAGGTCGAGGCCAATTCCGTATAGCCTCTATTTTGTTCATTTGGGGTTTGATGACTCCGCGTCCAATGACATACCCCAGGTACTTAGTCTATTCTAACCCTAGCTCACTTTTTTGGGGTTAGCGGTTAGGCCAGCTTTCCGAAGGGATTCCACTACAGCCTGCACTTTGGGTAGGTGACTTTTCCAGTCGGTACTGTGGATGACAATATCGTCCAGGTAAGCCGAAGCGTACCGACGATGTGGACGAAGCACAATGTCCATTAGTCGCTGAAAAAAGTGGCAGGGGCGCCATGCAGACCAAAGGGTATGACCTTACTGTATATTGATACAGCCCCTCAGGCATGATGAAGGCAGTTTTCCCTTTGGCAGCCTCCGTTAAGAGCACCTGCCAGTACCATTTCATGAAGTCCAAAACAGAAAAATACCAGGCTTGTCCTAACCTCTCGATGAGCTCATCCACTCGGGGCATGGGATACGCATCGAATTTGGAAACCTCGTTAAGTTTTCGAAACCACAACGTCCCGTCCAGCTTGGGTATCAATACTATAGGACTGGCCCACTCACTTTTTGACTCCTCAATGACGTCTAGCTGCAACATTAGTTGCACCTCCTCCGATATGGCTTGTCGCTGAGCCTCGGGCACCCGGTATGGTTTTAATCAGACTTTTGCCTGAGGCTCAGTGACAATGTCATGCTGGATTATGGAAGTGCATCCAGAGCGGTCCGAGAACACATCCGTGTTACGACTAACGAACTCCCTGGCCTCCTGAGTCTGTTTAGAGAAGAGGCTGTCAGCATTTTTTATTGTGGCAGCCGCCTCTCTTGCATCAGACAGAGGGGCCGGTACCTCTTCTCCTAGAAAACCCGGCCACGGGTTGTCTTCTGTACAGGTTTTCCTATCTTTTCACGGTTTGAGTAAATTCACATGGTAAACCTGCTCTAGCTTTCGCCACCCTGGCTGGTGTACCTTGTAGTTTACAGCTCCAATTTTCTCGAGTACCTCGTAGGGCCGTAGGTCAGGCAAAGCTTACAAAACTCTTCCACTTCTTTGAATATGCTAGGCCAGTAAAACCGCTGTAGAATGCGATCCTGAGTTTTCTGCAGCCCCAGGTGACCCCCGAGAACGTGTTGGTGGGCTAGATCTAACACAAGCTTGCGATAAGCCTTGGGGACCACCAACTGTTCAATAGGCTCACCTCGTAGTTGATTTACCCAATACAACATTTCCTGATGAACCACAAAACGGGGAAACACTGACTCTGCCCCAGGTTGTTGTGGTTTACCATCTACTATTAACACATTTTCCCAGGCACGGGATAGGGTTGGGTCCCGACGTTAGGCGGTACCAAAATTATCCCCGGAGACATTAAGGTCTGCCAATTCAGGACCCGGTGGCAAGTCCTCCACGTCTCCCACCATCACACTTAGCGGAGTTGTCTCCCCCTCTTCCACCGAAGTGGCGGTCACCCCTACTGCAGGCCCTTCAGTTTCAGGTTCCCAGGGTTCTGGTCTCCCCCCTGAGCAGGGCCACTCTGCTAGGGTTACTCCTGTCTCATGGGTATCAGTCACTCTCATAGCAGGCCACAGTGTTGGGAAGTCTCTCCTTATTATGAGTTCATAATGTAAGTTGGTGGCGACAGCCACCTCGTGGGTCCATCTGCCGGTCACCGTGGACAGAGACACCAGGGCGGTGGGATAATCCTTTAAGTCTCCATGGATGCATGGCCCCGACTTTTTGGCCAGTATACTCGGCAGGCTGCATCAGGGAAACTCTTACCAGAGACACCAGACTCCCTAAGTCCAGCAGAGTTACCGCCAGAGTGTCTCCCACTTCCACCTGGCACAGGTGACTATTGTCTATAGTCTCTGAGGTACCTGTTGCACACAGCTTCCTGGCATACAAGGAGTGGCGGTAGCTATAGTTAGTATCCATGGGTTCGCCCCGATGGGGACAGTCGGCCCTTATGTGGTCAGGCTCCTGACACCCTCAGCAGACTAACAGAGCTAGGTCTGTAGGGGTATATCCCTGGCAGGTTTTGCTGGCACCAGTCGCCGGGTCTGGGGTGGAGATGTCCGGGGTTTGACTGACCCCCTCCCAAAAGAACCCCCCTGTAGAGTCCTGGTAGCCTCATAGCGCTCCACCAGGTCGACCATCTCAAGAGCATTACCAGGAGACACCTGGCCGATCCAGTGCTGGAGATGGTACGCAAAGCCCTCCAGAATACAGACGGTCCAGAACTCAGCAAGTCAGGCTGCAGCCATTTTTGCAACCGGTGTAACAGATCATAATACTGAGGTCTCACGGGTTCAGCCAGGTTAAACTCCCACTGATGCATCCGCTGGGCCCGGACCAACACATTCACCCCCAGTCTTGCCAGAATCTCACCCTTTTCTGTTGTGTAATCGACCGCTTGATCATCTGGTAAGTCGAAAAACACCTGCTGGGGTCCGGATGCCAGGAACGGAGCAATGACATCAGCCCACTGATTTCGGGGTAGTCTCTCCCTCACGGCCACCTTCTTGAACACCGCCAGATAGGTCTCGTCGTCTGAGGGGGTCATCCTAGGGGTCACCGCACGGACCGCTTTTCGGGCATCGTAGATGCTCTGGGATACTCCTGCCACTTATAAAGCCATCACATGTTGCAATAGCAGCTGGTTGGTTTCCTGCTGCTGCTTATCAGCCTCCCGCTGTTGCAAGTTAGCCTCCACGAGGGCTTTCACGACAGCTTCCATTTTGTCGAGAGACACGGGTTGTAATCTCGCTGGTTTGATGTAAGACATACAACCATGCCCGGAAAAACAAAAATATTTCGGCCTTCACGCCAGCCTCACTGCACTTGCCCGCATCCTCCACCAATTGTGGGGACTCGCTCTGGTAGACAGGATTAGCGGACGCAGTATAGAGGCAACGACAAGTTCTTTGGATCAAACAGTTCAGTGTTTTATTCACACTTTAGGCAAGTGACAAAATAAACAATCATATTCAAACAAAAAGTCACCTTGCGGTGTTGGTGGTAATTTACACCATGCCGCAATTCTGCCTCAAAGAGTCCTTGCTGATAGCAGCACCAACCTGTTTTTACGCCAAACAGGTAGCAAACCTTCTTCCAGACACAAGACTCCCAGATCCCAACACAGAGACCTGGCTTCTGAGCCCAGCTGCTTATTTAAGGACAGCCAGGTGCAGCCAAAACCCAGACCGGCATTTAAAATCCGGTCCAGTATTTGACCTCACCTGGCTGTAAATCAGCCTAGCAGCACATGCTGGGAGGAAAATACCTGTTTTCCCAGACCAAACCTCTCACTGTGTCACAATATCCACAAGCCCATTAATCTATCTGGTGCCTCATAATAGTACTACATAGCAGAGGAACAATGCAATTAGTGTGCGCTCCATTAACACACACACACACAATGTCAGCGTGATTCATTTGTGCAAATCTGGCCCCAGGTCAATTTAATCAATACTATGTATGTGGTATAACATCTATCTACAGATGAAGCAGGGTCAGCACTCCAGCTCTTAACTCAAATTTCTTAACTCATTGCATTATCTTGAGACAAAAGCCACTGAAAAGCAATTGAAGGTGTTTGCTTAGATTAGATAACACAACTCAGAAATCTCAGAAAACAGGAGTGTTAACTCTACTCCATCCTTATCAAAATTTTGAGAAAAGGCCTCATTGTGTTGGGCTGAAACGTTGCTGTTGGGGTGAATAAACGTGGATCCACCACCCTTAACATAAATACTAATAATATCTATCATATGTCTATCCAGCTATTACCTATTTATACACCTACAGGGAGTGCAGAATTATTAGGCAAGTTGTATTTTTGAGGATTAATTTTATTATTGAACAACAACCATGTTCTCAATGAACCCAAAAAACTCATTAATACCAAAGCTGAATATTTTTGGAAGTAGTTTTTAGTTTTAGCTATTTTAGGGGGATATCTGTGTGTGCAGGTGACTATTACTGTACATAATTATTAGGCAACTTAACAAAAAACTAATATATACCCATTTCAATTATTTATTTTTACCAGTGAAACCAATATAACATCTCAACATTCACAAATATACATTTCTGACATTCAAAAACAAAACAAAAACAAATCAGTGACCAATATAGCCACCTTTCTTTGCAAGGACACTCAAAAGCCTGCCATCCATGGATTCTGTCAGTGTTTTGATCTGTTCACCATCAACATTGCGTGCAGCAGCAACCACAGCCTCCCAGACACTGTTCAGAGAGGTGTACTGTTTTCCCTCCTTGTAAATCTCACATTTGATGATGGACCACAGGTTCTCAATGGGGTTCAGATCAGGTGAACAAGGAGGCCATGTCATTAGATTTTCTTCTTTTATACCCTTTCTTGCCAGCCACGCTGTGGAGTACTTGGACGCGTGTGATGGAGCATTGTCCTGCATGAAAATCATGTTTTTCTTGAAGGATTCAGACTTCTTCCTGTACCACTGCTTGAAGAAGGTGTCTTCCAGAAACTGGCAGTAGGACTGGGAGTTGAGCTTGACTCCATCCTCAACCCGAAAAGGCCCCACAAGCTCATCTTTGATGATACCAGCCCAAACCAGTACTCCACCTCCACCTTGCTGGCGTCTGAGTCGGACTGGAGCTCTCTGCCCTTTACCAATCCAGCCACGGGCCCATCCATCTGGCCCATCAAGACTCACTCTCATTTCATCAGTCCATAAAACCTTAGAAAAATCAGTCTTGAGATATTTCTTGGCCCAGTCTTGACGTTTCAGCTTGTGTGTCTTGTTCAGTGGTGGTCGTCTTTCAGCCTTTCTTACCTTGGCCATGTCTCTGAGTATTGCACACCTTGTGCTTTTGGGCACTCCAGTGATGTTGCAGCTCTGAAATATGGCCAAACTGGTGGCAAGTGGCATCTTGGCAGCTGCACGCTTGACTTTTCTCAGTTCATTGACTGTTATTTTGCGCCTTGGTTTTTCCACACGCTTCTTGCGACCCTGTTGACTATTTTGAATGAAACGCTTGATTGTTCGATGATCACGCTTCAGAAGCTTTGCAATTTTAAGAGTGCTGCATCCCTCTGCAAGATATCTCACTATTTTTGACTTTTCTGAGCCTGTCAAGTCCTTCTTTTGACCCATTTTGCCAAAGGAAAGGAAGTTGCCTAATAATTATCTACACCTAATATAGGGTGTTGATGTCATTAGACCACACCCCTTCTCATTACAGAGATGCGCATCACCTAATATGCTTAATTGGTAGTAGGCTTTCGAGCCTATACAGCTTGGAGTAAGACAACATGCATAAAGAGGATGATGTGGTCAAAATACTCATTTGCCTAATAATTCTGCACGCAGTGTATTATCTATCTATCTATCTATCTATCAGCTTTCTTCTACCTCTGTATAGGCTATCTGTGCAGCATTAATCCGAAGTTTTAAGCGAAGCAACTTCGGATTAGGATCCGAAGCTCACTTTGCTCATCACTATGAGTAGCCATATTATGCCACTCGTCTTGTGTATTTGAGGCAGTGGTATTTATTCAGTGTATCTAAGCCTTTAATGTGTAATACTATGCTGCAAAGCCAGTATGTCTCCTACTGTATTACCCTAGATAGGCTTCGATACATGGGCATAGTAGCCCAGCATAGCACATTATATAATGAGACACACTGGATAAAAATTACTGTCTCAGACATCATGGGATCAGATACATTAGCACAAGTCCCAACCATCCAGGATCCGGCTGGACAGTCACGGTTTTTCACCGCTGTTCCGCCATCCCAGATAGCTGCTTGTAAGTCCTAAATGGACAAATGAGACCGCTCATGTTCCCTCCTTCTAAGATACAGGTGTGCTCCCTCTCACCACGCCAAGAGAAAACCAGGGTCCAGAGACGTCCTTTACTTTAAAACATCCCGTGGAACATCAAAGTGCGCTGATAGTGAAATACTGCTATTTTGATCTTAAAGGGGTTGTCCGAGTTATGAAAAAAAAATATATAGCACAAAAAATCTGATGGGCAGCAATATATAACTAAGCTAAGCAAGTTTCAGGCAAAAATATATATATATTTCCTCATTTCCCTGGTTCTTTTCTGGCCCTTGTTTACATGCAATAAAAACAATATCTGCCCCTCCCCCTGCACTGCTAAGGGAGGGGATACAAGAGCTGCCCTGAGTGACATGTCTGCCTGCTGGGAGAATCAGCAGCATGTTGTATGTGTAGGACTACAAGTCCTAGCTGTATAATGACACTGCTAAGGGAGTGGATACAAGAGCTGCCCTGAGTGCTGGGAGAATCAACAGCAACTTGTATGTGTAGAACTACAAGTCACAGCTGTACAATGACACTGCTAAGGGAGTGGATACAAGAGCTGCACTTAGTGCTGGGAGAATCAGCAGCATGTTGTATGTGTAGAACTACAAGTCCCAGCTGTACAATGACACTGCTAAGGGAGTGGCTACAAGAGCTGCCCTGAGTGACATGTCTGCCTGCTGGGAGACTCAGCAGCATGTTGTATGTGTAGGACTACAAGTCCCAGCTATACAATGACACTGCTAAGGGAGTGGATAAAAGAGCTGCCCTGAGTGCTGGGAGAATCAACAGCAACTTGTAAGTGTAGAACTACAGGTCCCAGCTGTATAATGACACTGCTAATACACACAGGATCTTCCCCCTACTTTCTTGTGCAATGCTCTCTCTAGTCTGTCAGCTCCTGTGTCCAGCATTGTCTCCTTACTGCTGCAGCTACCCAGTCTCTGCAGATGAAGGGGTTAAGAATCCTAGGAGAGAGCAGTGAAGGGGGCGTGGCCAGCACAGTGACGTCTCGTTTACAGGCTTGTAAATGAACTTTATCAGAGCAGGGAGAGAAGCTGACATCACAGGTCATGTGACCCTCAGTGAAATCTGAGAAACCAGCCACTGCAGATAAAGTCAGTTAATTGTAAAGTTGTTATATTTGCCTAGTTAGGAACTAAGAAAGAACAAAAAAATAACTTGGATAACCCCTTTAATACAATTGTGCTATTATACTCACAAGCGCAAGCAGGTTAAGGCACATCGAGTGAATTCAAGTCTCCTTATTCCCTTTATATCAGCTCAAACGATATGCTCCTAAGGAAAAGGTTGCTTCCATAGTGAAATACCATCAATACATGTGTAAAAAGTGGTTTATTGTACTCACAAGCGTCTTTTAAAAACAAGCGTATCGAACAAATATCCCGCGTCCTATAACAGCTCGACCCGGGTTTCGCACCTATGGCTTCATCAGGGGCATACTATAAAACCCTCCTCTCAACCTTTTATCACAAGTTATCCTTCCCCCATCCCCTGCACAATATATCCATAAAAACATGCTCCATAAAAGCATAAATAACCCCATCAAAAGACCTTATTAGTCCACCATATATCCAAGTTCTCAATCTGTTTAAACCCCATTGTATTACTAATACCATATAATACTCTACTTTTCATCGGTTTGCAACTCGTAGTACATACTAATCACCAGACCTCCACCCTTCCATTCACAAAGTCAGCTGAGACAACCTCCAAACTTTTCTGCTTCAACCTCAGGTATTTGGTTGCAATCTTTAACACCTACTATTCCTTCAAACCTGCTTTCAAGTCAAACTCTACATTCAAACCTCCTGGTTGTAGAGTGTTCATCTCATATATCCACAAAAAGGATCCGAAGGGGTTAAAATTTGCTGGAGTCGAGCAAGTTAGAGTAAACTGGAGAGGAGGTGATCCGCTTGCAAAAATTGAAAATGTGAAGTAAGGTAAATTTTAGCATTTTTTGAGGAGTTGAGGTAGGCAAAACTTGCAATTCTGCCAGTGTTTTTCTTTTTTTATGGTCTTCACCATAATATGATTGTTTAATAGATCAGGTTGTTACAGATGCGACAATATCAAATATGTCTTCTACTTTTTTGTTTCAGTTTTACATAAAAAAGCATGCTAAAGCAAGTTTTTGTGTCCACATTTTCTGAAAGCTATATTATTTTTATTTTCTGCCGATCATCTTGTGTAGAGGCTCGTTTTTTGCGGGAAGAGTTGAAGCTTTTTATTGGTACTATTTTTGGATACATATGATTTTTTGATCATTCAATATTACACTTTTTGGGGCAAGGTGACCAAAAATGATTGTTTTTGCACAGTTTCTCTTTCTAAGACGTTCATGTGATGGGAAGGATCGTGTGATATTTTTGTACAGCAGATCTTTACGGATGTGGCGATACCTAATATGTCTATTTTTTTATTCATTCCGGTTTTACACAATTAAAGCATTTTTTTAATAAAAGAAATCATGTTCTTCTGTCTCCATTTTCTGAAAGACATATTTTTTTCGGGTGACAGTTTAATTGGTACTATTTTGGGGTACATAGGATTTTTTGATCATTTGGTATTACACTTTTTGTGATGCTTTTTGGCAGTTTTTTTCTTTTTTGTAGGACTTCAACTTTTGGGGGTCCGATCCACTCTACAATGCATTACAAAACATCCTGTATTATAATGCATTGGCTGTGTATTGCACAGACAGCCTGCCTATGAGACCCAGCCTAGGGGCTGGATCTCATAGGCTTTAGGAGAACGCAAGCGCATCGGGCGCATTCTCAGCCACTCAACTATCTGGATGCTGCCATAGCATAGCAGCAGCCCGATGGGAGATCCCTCCCTCTGTTAACACCTTCCATTCAGTGGTCTCTACGGACTGCAGCATGGAAGGGGTTAAATGGCCTCCAGCAGGCCGTGTGGCCATCCTGAATGTATAACATAAAGGCAGTTGCAGGGGCACATTGGGGGGACTGCAGGGACACAAAGAGCAGCAGCTCTTTTCTCATCACCAAGCAGGCTCAAAATGCTGTGACTGGTCAGTCAGATTTAACTGACCAATCACAGCAACACCCTTCAGATGCCAGGAACTTCCTGGTTACAGACCCTTTACAAGGGTGTCGGGTAATAACATGGGGCATGAGGACAAGATTTGCTATAATTCTAAGTATTTTATTTCATTATTTTTTTTTATTAGTTTTATTTATAAATGTTATTATTTTGGTCTGTGCTTATGTATACCATAATAAAAAAAGACTATACATTTCAGGACCAGGCCAATTTTCACCTTTTTTCTCAGGCCATCTGACATGTGTCACTTTATGTGGTAATAACTTTAAAACGCTTTTACTTATCCAAGCTATTCTGAGATTGTTTTCTCGTCACATATTGTATTTCATGACAGTGGTAAAATTAAGTCAAAAAAGTTTCATTTTTATTTATAAAAAAATACCAAATTTACCAAAAATTTGGAAAGATTTGCAAATTTCAAAATCTCAATTTCTCTACTTTTATAATTGATAGTAATACCTCCAAAAATAGTTATTACTTTAAATTCCCCATATGTCTACTTAATGTTTGGATCCTTTTGAAAATTACATTTTATTTTTTCGGGATGTTAGAAGGCTTAGAAGTTTAGAAGCAAATCTGAAAATTTTTAAGAACATTTCCAAACCCCAATTTTTTCAGGACCAGTTCAGTTATGAAGTCACTTTCTGGGGCTTACATGTTAGAAACCACCCATAAATCAACCCATTTTAAAAACTACACCCCTCAAGCTATTCAAAACTGATTTTGCAAACTTTGTTAACCCTTTAGGTGCCCCACGAGAATTAAATGAAAATGGAAATAAAATTTCAAAATTTCACTTTTTTTTTGCAGATTTTAAATGTTAATCTATTTTTTCTGCAACACATCAAGGGTTAACAGCAAAAAAAACAACTCAAAATCTATTACCCTGAATCTGGAGTTTACAGAAACACCCCATGTGTGCTCAAAAACTGACGTATGGGCGCACAGCATGCTTCAGAGTGGAAGGAGCACCATATAGTTTTGGGAGAGCGGATTTAGCTGGAATGGTAATTGGGAGCTATGTCGCATATGAAGACACCCTGAGGTCGCCCTACAGTTGAAACCCCCAAAAAGTGTCCTCATTCAGGAAACTACACCCCTCAAGGAATATTTCGAGGTGTGTAGTGAGCACTTTGACCCATCAGGCGTATCACAGAATTAGGAAGCGCTTGGCTGTGAAAATGAAAAATTTAAATTTTTTCCAGAAAAAGTTGCTTTACACCCACATTTTTCACTTTCACAAGGGGTAACATGACAAAATGCACCCCACATTTTGTTCCTCATTTCCCCCCAAATAGCCAACACCCCATTTGTGCTCAAAAAATGATGTATGGGCGCATGGCAGGGCTCTAGAGTCAAAAAGCTAAACAGCTAAATATGGATTTTGCTGACCTGAATTGGCAGACATGGATTTTAGGTGCCATGTCACATTAAATAAATTCCTGAGGTCCACAGAAATGAAAACCCCCACCAAGTGACCCCATTTCGGAAAGAGCACCCCAGTACAAACAATTTAAGTGGTAGAAAGGGTACTTTTCAGCAAACAGGTGTCTCACAGAAGACAACAATTCTTGTGAAAGCATTTCAAACCACATATTTGTGAAAAAAAGTAATTACTAGCAGACCTTCTTTTTTTTTTCACACACCCCAGTATATGTTCCCCATTTTCTCCCCTTTTTGCAAACACCCCATATGTATTGGCGCACAGCAGGTCTCTAGAGGCAAAGTGCAAAAACTGTTTTTTGCAGGCTTGAATAAACAGACATGGAAAGAGCACCTCCGTATGAACATTTTAAGTGATGGAAATGGTACTTTTCAGCAAACAGCTGTCTCATAGAAGGCAGAAATACTAGAGAAAAAAATTACTAGCAGACCCCAATTTCTCACTTTCACAAGGGGTTAAAGGAGAAAATGCACCCCAGTATATGTTCCCCATATTCTCCCTTTTTGTAAACACCCCATATGTGCTTGTAGTCTGCTGTATTGGCGCACAGCAGATCTCTAGAGGCAAAGTGCAAAAACTGTTTTTTGCAGGCCTGAGTTTTAAAAATTAGGGCCTTGATTACCACCTCTTGGAACTAAAGGACAGTTCCTCTGTGGCCTTCAGAATGAAATAGCACGTACGCATTGCACATTGCCATCTGTACAATGTGTACGGCCAGCTTTTTGTACCACACTTTTGTTTTTCATGTGGCACTGTAGGGCTTCATAAGTTGATCTGCAAGATCCACCCATCTCATGTGCCTAGGGTTGCCACCTTTTCTTCAAGCCAAACCCGAACACGGGTGGAACGCATCGGGACCGGAAGTTGCGTTCCACAGGAAGTGGGTCCAGCTGTGGAGCGCAAGCTGTAACTGAGGAACGGGCCAAGCAGACAGGATATTAGAGAGGACAGTACGGTAAAAGGAAACACAAGGAGGAACAATAGTAAAAGAAAACATTTAAAGGAGGGAGGGAGTGTCTGAAGACAGCGCCGCCCTGCGCTAGCATCACAGCTGATCGTCCCTACATAACATAAAGTTTTTTCTGGTGATGACAGATTCAGAAACCCGTTTAAACACTGTTACACTTCAAATGTTTTATATACCTTTTTAGAAGTGACTACTAGGACAGGACTTGGTCACAGAGGTTGAAAAAACACTGCTGCACTGTCTGCAGGCAGGGCACAGTGGGCATTGGGCTGTCTGGGCACTTGGGCAGGCACTGGCAGGCTGCTGGACTGGAGAATGATTTCTCCCACAGAGCTCCCTGCCTCTCTCTCTCTGATGTCACTTCCTGTTCCTGACTTCCTCATATCAGAGAGAAGGAGGGAGGGACTGGGAGGCAGGGGAGGAGCGAGGGAGACTCTGAACTCTGAAGACAGCGCTCTGAGGCTGCGCTGGCGCCGCCCTGTGCTAGGCAGCTGCTAGCATCACTAGAGGGACTCGGGGAGCACTCAACTGACCGTGACCGTGGCCTGCCTCTGCCGCAGTGACAGCTGCTTATCCGATCGGCGTCTCAGACGTCCACAGTGCTCATCACCCGCCGCGGCTCACCCTGACGCTTCCCAGCTGTCAGGTGAGACGGAGTCTCTGCAGCTTGAATGAATCCTGTGCCCGGGTCTAAGAAAGGCTTGTACCCGGGCACAGGATTACAAACCCGGACTGTCCGGGTCAATCCCGTATGGGTGGCAACCCTACATGTGCCTGTTGTAGTCCAGGATGCAAACTGGTTTGGGGGTAGTGATTGTGGTACCACGTACAGGGGCAGGGGAGCTGGCATTAGTGTGAATGGTGGTCAGTACAAGGACGTCCCTCTTGTCCTTGTACTTAACCACCAGCATGTTATCATGGAGGAGAGCCCTACTTTCACCCATTCTCAGTGGTTGCCCTACCAGGGATCTAGGGAGGCCTCTCAGATTTTTGTGCACTGTGCCACAAGCTACAGTACCTCTGGCAGTTAGGGACCTGAATAGGGGTATGATGGTATAATAGTTATCCACATAGAGGTGGTAACCCTTATCGAGCAGTGGGTGCAGTAACTCCCACACAATCTTCCCACTAACTCCTAGGATGGGGAGGCATTCTGCGGGTTCTATCTGGGAATCTCTCCCTTTATAAACGCGGAATTTGTGGGTGATCTACACATAGATTTTTATCGGGGTTGTACACCTCAGCAATCTTGGTGTTAAAGTGGTCAAGGACGGACCTAACCTTGAACAGACGGTCAAATGTTGGGTCGTTTTGGGGTGAGCACTCTGCATTGTCATTGTAGTGTAGGAATTTCCGAATTGACTCAAATCAATTCTGGGTCATGGTCTGACTGTAAATTGGAGTCTAGTAGAAAATGTCCGAACTCCAATATTGCCCAATGGTTGTTTTTTTTTTTTACAACGCCCATATGCAGCACGAGTCCCCAAAATGTCATCACCTCTGTTGCACTTACTGTGGTCCAACCTAGTGGTCTAGCATATGGCAAAGTAGTGTTATGGGAAATAATTTGCTGGGCATATAAATTTGTTTGGGTCACCATCAAATTTATAAAATCTTCTGAGAAAAAGATTTTGAAAAAATCTATTTCTGTGAAGCCCGTGCAGTCAATTTGGATTCCAGAGTTTCCCACAAACTCTGGAATTTGGGGCTGATAATAGTCAGGGGGTGGGGTCCATAAGGGTTCACTCTGGGGGGCTGCCTCCTCTGCTACCCTGGGGCGCCTTCTAGAGCAGTGTTTCCCAACCAGTGTGCCTCCAGCTGTTGCAAAACTACTACTCCCAGCATGCCCGGATAGCCTTTGGCTGTGCGGGCATGCTGGGAGTTGTAGTTTTGCAACAGCTGGAGGCACACTGGTTGGGAAACACTGCTCTAGAGGGTCCCTCATCAGCAGATGATGATGATGATGAGGGGATAGAGGAATAGAGGAAAGTGACATCCTCTTCTCCCTCACTGGTGTATGCCTCTTCAGCTGAGTATACACATTGGGATGGACGGGACATTTTTACATTTTTATTTTATTGGGGTGTGATGTGTGAAACGTTTAAACCTTTATTTAGTGTGGGGTGTGTATTTAGTGTTTTCAAATGTGAAGGGGCTTATAATACATTTGAAATTAAATTTAGAAGAAAAGTTGTAAAAAAAAAAAATGTATTTTCTGCACAAAAAAAGTATTTTCTGTAACAAAAAAAGGAAGGGACAGGGACGGAGGGTGGTTTAGGGATCTGGAACAGCTGCAAATGAAAATAAATAAATCTGTGCAGCTATTCCAGATGTTCTTCCTCTTTTCGTCTTTCTTCTTTTCAGCAGGAAAGGGGCTACATCGCTGTGGTGTGCACCACAAATCCCAGCAAGCCAACAAGCAGCACAGAACCTCTCTGCATGCAGTCACCAGCTAGAATGGCTGCATGCAGGGAAGTTCTGTCTCTTCCTGTGCAGCTATAGCGCTGGAGCGTTGTTCCAGCCAATAGCAGCGCTGGCAGGGGACCTAAAACACTGGTGTTCCCTGCCTCACCTCGGAGGTGACCGCTGCTGACTTGTTCAGCACCTGCCACCTCCCCCTGACCTCCTCCCGACCCTCCACGATACCTCTGACAGCTTCCTGCGCTGCGATGTGCCGGTCTCATTAATCGGCCAATCGCAGCGCTTGGAGCTGCAGGAGGCGTTGCAGCACCATGCTACCCTTACCCGGCATGGCTACCTGCCGGTAAGAGCAGGCATGGTGCCGTGACTCCCCCCGATCGTTCCCCAGAGCCCCGCGGACCTTGCGCCATACATGTACGACGCTGGGCGTTAAGGGGTTAAGCTTTTAAATAGGGATAATCCTGCACTCCTGTTGATGTCAGCCCAGGCGGTGACCAGTAGGAATAGAAGGTGTTAAGCATGCCAAATAAGAGGAAAGCATCTCCATTTACTATGGGGACCATGAGGTGGAATAATGTGACATATTTCAGTCCTGTCCACAAAGTAAAATTATCAAAATAGATGCCGATAGTAAGCAATGCCTATTAGTGGTGGAAACCAGGGGATAGATTGGAAGAAAGTAACTACTACAGTTAGTTACACATATGATCAAAGGGTTGAATCAAGGCGGCACAAGCAAGGTGTGTATGTAAAAAAGGGGGGACCAGCCCCACACTAAGAGAAAAAATTGGACACATACAGTCAGGTCCATAAATATTGCGACATCAACACAATTCTACAATTTTTGGCTCTATACACCACCACAATAGATTTGAAATTAAACGAACAAGATGTGCTTTAACTGCAGACTGTCAGCTTTAATTTGAGGGTATTTACATCCAAATCAGGTGAATGGTGTAGGAATTACAACAGTTTGCATATGTGCCTCCCACTTGTTAATGGAACAAAAGTAATGGGACATAATAATAATCATAAATCAAACTTTCACTTTTTAATACTTGGTTGCAAATCCTTTGCAGTCAATTACAGCCTGAAGTCTGGAACGCATAGACATCACCAGATGCTGGGTTTCATCCCTGGTGATGCTCTGCCAGGCCTCTACTGCAACTGTCTTCAGTTCCTGCTTGTTCTTGGGGCATTTTCCCTTCAGTTTTGTCTTCAGCAAGTGAAATGCATGCTCAATCGGATTCAGGTCAGATGATTGACTTGGCCATTGTATAACATTCCACTTCTTTCCCTTAAAAAACTCTTTGGTTGCTTTTGCAGTATGCTTTGGGTCATTGTCCATCTGCACTGTGAAGCGCTGTCCAATGAGTTCTGAAGCATTTGGCTGAATATGAGTAGATAATATTGCCAGAAACACTTTAGAATTCATCCTGCTGCTTTTGTCAGCAGTCACATCATCAATAAATACAAGAGAACCAGTTCCATTGGCAGCCATACATGCCCACGCCATGACACTACCACCACCATGTTTCACTGATGAAGTGGTATGCTTAGGATCATGAGCAGTTCCTCTCCTTCTCCATACTCTTCTCTTCCCATCACTCTGGTACAAGTTGATCTTAGTCTCATCTGTCCATAGGATGTTGTTCCAGAACTGTGAAGGCTTTTTTAGATGTCATTTGGCAAACTCTAATCTGACCTTCCTGTTTTTGAGGCTCACCAATGGTTTACATCTTGTGGTGAACCCTCTTTATTTACTTTGGTGAAGTCTTCTCTTGATTGTTGACTTTGACACACATACACCTACCTCCTGGAGAGTGTTCTTGATCTGGCCAACTGTTGTGAAGGGTGTTTTCTTCACCAGGGAAAGAATTCTTCGGTCATCCACAGTTGTTTTCCGTGGTCTTCCGGGTCTTTTGGTGTTGCTGAGCTCACTGGTGCGTTCCTTCTTTTTAAGAATGTTCCAAAGATTTGTTTTGGCCACGCCTAATGTTTTTGCTATCTCTCTGATGGGTTTGTTTTGTTTTTTCAGCCTAATGATGGCTTGCTTCACTGATAGTGACAGCTCTTTGGATCTCATCTTGAGAGTTGACAGCAACAGATTCCAAATGCAAATAGCACACTTGAAATGAACTCTGGACCTTTTATCTGCTCATTGTAATTGGGATAATGAGGGAATAGCACACACCTGGCCATGGAACAGCTGAGAAGCCAATTGTCCCATTACTTTTGGTCCCTTAACAGGTGGGAGGCACATATGCAAACTGTTGTAATTCCTACACCGTTCACCTGATTTGGATGTAAATACTCTCAAATTAAAGCTGACAGTCTGCAGTTAACCTCTTTAGGACACAGGGTGTACAGGTACGCCCTGATGTCCTGGTACTTAAGCTCTTATCATGTAAAACTTACATAAATAAATAAAAAGTATACATATTAGGTATCACCGCGTCCGTATCGACCGGCTGTATAAAAATATCACATGACCTAACCCCTCAGATGAACACCGTAAAAAATAAAAACTGTGCTAAATAAACCACTTTTTGTCACCTTACATCACAAAAAGTGTAATAGCAAGCGATCAAAAAGTCATATGCACCCCAAAATAGTGCCAATAAAACAGTCATCTCATCCCGCAAGAAATGAGACCCTACCTAAGATAATCGCCCAAAAACTAAAAAAATATGTCTCTCAGAATATCGAGACACTAAAACATGATTTTTTTTTGTTTCAGAAATGATATTATTATGTAAAATTTACATAAATAAAAAAAAGTATACATATTAGGTATCGCCGCGTCTGTATCAACCAGCTCTATAAAAATATCACATGACCTAACCCCTCAGATGAACACCATAAAAAATAAAAACTGTGCTAAATAAACCATTTTTTGTCACCTTACATCACAAAAAGTGTAATAGCAAGCGATCAAAAAGTCATATGCACCCCAAAATAGTGCCAATCAAACCGTCATCTCATCCTGCAAAAATCATACCCTACCCAAGATAATCGCCCAAAAACTGAAAAAACTATGGCTCTCAGACTATGGAAACACTAAAACATGATTATTTTTGTTTCAAAAATGAAATCATTGTGTAAAACTTACATAAATAAAAAAAAAGTATACATATTAGGTATCGCCGCGTCCGTAATAAGTTGCTCTATAAAAATATCACATGACCTAACCCCTCAGGTGAATACCGTAAAAAATAAAAATAAAAACGGTGTAAAAAAAGCTATTTTTTGTCACCTCACATCACAAAAAGTGTAATAGCAAGCGATCAAAAAGTCATACGCACCCCAAAAGTGACTTCAGATCTGAACTGGTCCTTGAAAAGTGGGTTTTTGAAAATTTATGAAAAATTTCAAGATTTGCTTCTAAACTTCTAAGCCTTGTAACATCCCCCAAAAATAAAATGTCATTCGCAAAATGATCCAATTTTTCAAATTTTTTGGCAAATTTGGTATTTTTTAATAAATAAAAATGCTTTTTTTTTACTCCATTTTACCAGTGTCATGAAGTACAATATGTGATGAAAAAACAATCTCAGAATGGCCTGGATAAGTCAAAGCGTTTTAAAGTTATCACCATTTAAAGTGACACTGGTAAGATTTGCAAAAAATGGCCTGGTCCTTAAGGTGAAATATGGCCGTGTCCTTAAGGAGTTAAGGCACATCTTGTTCGTTTCATTTCAAATCCTGGGGGTGTATAGAGCCAAAAATTGTAGAATTGCGTTGATGTCCCAATTTTTATGGACCTGACTGTATATTTAAAATCGAGGTGTGACAGAATGCTCATAAAAAATGGGGGGGGGGGGGGGAAATCTCTCAAACAGAATATTCTTCTACCTGGGCCCTAATATAGCTACCAATGTGTACTCCTGTCTGGTTATGCGTGCTGAGCAATATCTTTTTTTTGGGCTTGTATTTCCACTACCCTTCAGGGGTATTCTTTAATTTATTTTATTCTATTCTGTTTGGTGATCCACCCCCTCTTTTTAATGGACATTATGTCACTACTCGATTTGAAATACGTGTCAAATTTCTTCTCTCATTGTGGGTTTGTCCTTCTATTTTTTATACTTAGGGTACTTTCACACTAGCGTTATTTTTTTCCGGCATTGAGTTCCATCCTAGGGGCTTAATACCGGAAAATAACTGATCAGTTTTATCCTAATTAATTCTGAATGGAGAGCAATCCGTTCAGGATGCATCAGGATGTCTTCAGTTCAGTCTTTTTGACTTTTCAGGACGGAGATAATACACGAGATAAAAAATTTTTTGACATGCAATAGTAAAAATTTTATTTATATTCTTCAGTGTCCATGCGACAAGCAGTACATAGGTCGCACCAAAAGAACTTTGAAAGAAAGAATTTCTGAGCATTTTACTAAGATTAGAAGTGGATCAGACAATCATACAGTTTTAAGACATTTAAAATTACATCATAACCAGAATCCAAACTGTCTTTCTTTTGCTGCCATTGAAAGTGTGAAATCCCATTGAAGAGGCAGTGATTTTATTAATCAAATGTCCCGTGTGGAATCCAGATTCATTTTTTATTTTAACTCAATTATACCTATGGGCCTAAATGCCGAATTTGAGCTTTTTGGCTTCCTTTGAGGTGGATTTTAGGGTGGGCGACCTCCATCCGACGTTGGCCCAGAGGTGGTTTGTTTTTACCCACTCTGGTCCCCTTGGGCGGAGGGCCTCCACCCATTTTCCTTCTTAGCAATGAAGTTACAATTGGATATGAATTTGACTACTTACTCTACACCATATTTTAAGATTTTACATATATGTCTTATTATGTATGCCTGCAATACTTTGTAATTTCTCTACTACACTTTTAAAAAATAGTTGTTATACATATTTTATATAATTTTTCGTATATATATTTAGTATTATATGATTTGATTTTATTGATAACATTATTCATTATAGTTACCAATAATTGAGCTAAACACACAAGGTTGCTATATAAGACAAATATTATTCTGTGGTTGTTGCCTTTGAAAACAATGTTTGCTTACTTAAATAAGATAGAGTAAAGTATTTTTGAAATATAAAATATGGAACTTACCCACTTTGCATGTAGAGCAGTGAAGAGTAATAAAACGCACTTTTGGAAAAAACCGCATCTATGAGACAAAAAAACGCATCAATATCGCATGCTATATCTTCTGGCGATTAATGACAAAATCCAATAGTTTATGTCGAAATGAAAATAATCATAGAACATTTGTGCAGATTTTTATGTAACTATACATATTTCTAATAAGTTTTCTACATACCTCGAATTTTTAAGATTTCATGTCTGAGTTTACTTTTAATTCGACTCCACTCCGGAATTTATGATGCACTGAATTTAATGAATGCTGGATATAAAAAGGGATAGATTACTTTTGCGGGTCACCATTGAGGAAGGGGCCAGGAAAAGACCCTGAAACACGTGTGGTTGTTTAGAGACCCGCACATCAGCTGATGGACAATTATTTACCCACTTACTTTGGATTTGGACCCTCATTCATGCAAAGTCCACTACCATAGAAGCTAGATTTTTACCTGACATATAAGGAACGCCGCGATTTAAATATTCGGTCCTGACAATAGGGAGACACTACTTGAATAATCCCCATGGTTGGATACAGTCCGAAAGGCAACTGGAGACCGTGTAGACTAGTGACCGTCGAATCGTCCAAGTCGTTCCAGCTGACAACTTGTAACCAGGTACCGCTGTATCCGACATTGTAAGCCACGTGGGACACCACTGTGTGCGCAAGTCGTACGGTAATACAATTACTCTATACTGGGAAGTGCGATCACAATATATCAGTCAGCGAATTTATGTCAAATTTTTTATTGCCAACATATCGACAATATATAATCGAGCTGGGAACAGTATATGCGATACCAGTTATGACCGTCATTATCACCATCTACTGGGAATTCTAATCACAATATATTAATCAGCGATTTTATGCCGAATTTTTCATTGCCAGCACATCGATAACAAACAATTGAGTTGGGAACATTATACGCGATATAAGTTACGATTATTACTACTATCCAATATCGATGTCTCAGTATTGAATATTCTAATTATATTAGAAGACACACCCTGCTACATAACGGATGGTGATTCCATCCACGCTGTCCATATTTATTACTGCTATATAACCACCTCAGTCACTATTTTAGATTTTATATTGTACTGTAGTTATTGTAATCTTTTGTGTATTTACCATATTTTATTGTATTATTATTCTTATCTGCATTTCTTAATATTAAAATACTCAGGCGTTATTACTACTCAGATTCATCTGTTTCTTCGTGGGGTCCAGGTGGTGAGTGCTCAGCCTTTATAGTTATTTTTTTTGTTATAATACCGCAGCATGCTTATGACCTGTGGTACATGCTGTATGACCACCGGGTGAGGGAGGGTCTAGTGCTGTGCAGTCCTGGGGTACCTGCTGTATGACTACCCACTCCATTGCTGTAGCTTTTTGTGAGGGAAGGGAACTCATTCCTGTGAGGGGAGGGGGCATGTGGTGTATTCTGGGGGCCATGAGGGTGCAGATCTGTGTGTGAGGCTTTATGGGGTGTAAATCTGTGGGGGAGGGCCTGGAATCTACAAAATGTGACTGTGTTAGTACATTATTACAAGATTTGGGGCCGCACTTCTGATTTTACTCAGGGCCACATTTTGTCTAAAACAGGCCTTGGGCCCACTGTACAGTGGCGTGCCAAGGGGGGGTGGGGTTTGACCCCGGGTGCAGGCTCTCAGGGGAGTGTCGGCTGCTATGAGCGCTTCCATCTCATTGCTGGAGCACAGGGGAGTCATCTCCCTGCGCTCCTTCTTTCCTCCAGGCCTGGCCCTGCAGTGATGTTATGACGTGTGTCTCACTGCTGCGCCGGGGTGCAGCGAGATGAGCTGCAGTAAGTGATCTAAAGGACTGTGCTCCAGCAATGATAGCTATGGGGCCACTGGGGGGTCATTACAATATGAGGGGGCCAGGGTTATTATACTGTGTGAGGGGGCCATTATATTGTATGAGTGCCCCTTACACAGTAAAATGAGTAGTGCCCCCCACACACAGTGTATTGATCCCCAGTGCCCCCATTCAGTATTATTCCCCAATGACCCCCCATACAGTATAATGACTCCCGTTGACCCTGGAGGTGATTATACTGTGTGGGAGCCACAGGGGGACATGTCACTGTAAAAAAAATGCCACAAAGCGGCCCACTAAGATTTATCGCCCAAGGGCCCACATGAACCTGTAGCCGGCCCTGTAGCCATGCCTCACACGCTAAGCTTGCACTTAAAACATCTTTATATTTCTTACTACCCCTGATGACACGCTGTATGAATTTGTAAGTGCAGAAACACATAGGTTAATAACAGGGCAAGTTGCAATTCATTTTGCAACGTATCAGCATTGAGATAGTGGTATTTATTTGTGGTGGATTGAAAGTGAAATGAACTGCAATTGCATAAGTAAACATAGGGAACACGCTCTGTTACTCATTTAGATCCTCACATTAGCCATTATATACACTAGGTTTGGCATTTATTAAGACTGGCCTCTTTATAACTTCGGCGTATCCAGCACCGCTTCTAAATGTAAGACAGCTTCCAAGCCTAATTTAGGAGTATTTCAGCATCTTAAATGACCCCCTAAATATCTATCTGGTCGCTGTTCTTAGTTTAAGTTTAATACGTTTTCAATAAAGATATTTTTATAGTTTTTTCTCATTTGTCAGTCTTAGGGCTTGTTCGCACGAACGTAAGGGCTCTGTGCCCGTGCTGTGGACCACAAATTGCTGTCTGCAATGGACGGGCACGAACGTGGGGCAGCCGCGCGTGGATCGCAGACCCATTCACTTGAATGGGGTTCGCGATCCGTCCGTTCCGCTAAAAGATAGTTCTATCTTTTTGTGGAACGGAAGCACGGAATGGAACATCACAGAAGCACTCCGTAGTGCTTCTGTGGGGTTCCGTTCCGTGCTTCCGTTCCGCACCGCATCTCTAGATTTGCGGACCTATTCAAGTAAATGCGCACGGCTGGTGACCCGTGTATTGCGGAACCGCGGTATGCGGCCCACAGCACAGGTACGGAGCCCTTACGTTCGTGTGAACAAGCCCTTAGGCTACTTTTACACCAGCATTTTGGCTGGATTCATCATGGATCAGCAAAAACGCTTCCGTCACGATAATACAACCCTCTGCATCCGTTATGAATGGATCCGGTTGTATTATCTTCAACATAGCTATTGTGACAGAGAAAACGGATTCGTCCCCATTGACTTACATTGTGAGTCATGACGGATCCGTCTTGCTCTGCACCACATCACAAAACACTGTTTGCAGCGTTATTCTGTCCGCAATGGGGACGCAACCAGACGGAACGGATTGCATTCTGGTGCATTCCGTTTTGTTCAGTTCAGTTTTGTCCCCATTGACATTGAATGGGGACGAAACTGAAGCATTTCCCCCCCGCTATTGAGAACCTATGACGGATCTCAATAGCGGAAAGGGAATGCGCAGATGTGAAAGTAGCCTTATGGCTCATGCACACGAACGTAAGGGCCTATTCACTTGAATGGGGTCCGCGATCCGTCTGTTCCGCAAAAAGATAGAACAAGTACACTCCGTAGTGCTTCTGTGGGGGGTTCCGTTCCGTGCTTCCGTTCTGCACCGCATCTCCGGATTTGCGGACCCATTCAAGTGAATGGGTCTGCATCCGTGATGCGGAATGCACACGGCTGGTGACCCGTGTATTGCGGAACCGCCATATGTGGCTCTCAGCACGGGCACGGTGCCCTTACGTTCGTGTGCTTGAGCCCTTATTCAGTTTTGCGTAACAAATTCTCAGTTTTTCTTAGCACTAGTTTTTGTAATGAATATCTATGGATTTAAAAGGGATAGTCAGTCGTTGCAGCTAGGACGGAGAAACAGATGCAATAAATCTGGTCCTCTATTGGAGAGGTCCACCTGCTAAAATATGCTACAAAGACATTTGGTGAGATACAGGTCCAAACTGTAGGAAAATAATGTGTCTTTTTTGTTTACTAGCAATAAAAAGGCCCATCAGGTTTGCACAGCATGATATACAAAGAGTGAATACTACAGCATTTCATCCATTAGTTTCTCTCTCTCCAGTAGTCATTTATCTGTCAGAAGCACTCAGCTAATGCAGCATATACATGACCTTTCCCCCTCTCATCGGTGAAGAGGTTAATGGACAGGAGAAGGTGCCAAATGAAGCACTGCAGACAATTAAAGCCAGGGCTAAGTGAGATCGGTTCTCAGCTCCTCTCAGCTGCATTACTTTAAAAAAGTTGCATTTCCTTATGTAGAAAATCTTTATACTCATGTATAAAGGCCTCATTCCTAGAGAGGCAAATACAAGTCCTCACCCCTATACAGACAAATGCAAGTCCTCATCAATATAGAATAAATGCAAGTCCTCATCCCTTTAGAATAAATACATGTCCTCATCCCTATAGAGAAAAATACAAGTCTTCGCCCTATACAGACAAATACAAGTTCTCATCCCTATCGAGTTGAATGCAAGTCCTTGTGCAGCGACCGGCCGCAGGGACAATATGTGAGTGTTGGTGGGCCGATGCGTGTAGTAGTAGTTTTACTCACAGTTCTGTAGCGCTCCCTGGGCCGGCGTGCAGTGTAGGGAAGGACAGCACTAGTTCCTTCAGGGCACACTCTGTTCTCCAGGGACTCCCACCAGATGGTGGTTGAGGTGCCCTTGGTGGTGTGGTTTTTTGAGGTGCTGTGGAGGCACTATCCCTGGTGTTCGTGACGCCAGCACCAATAGGTGCAAAGGAAGGTGGTAAAAAGGATGAGGAGTCAATGCTTGTAAACAACTGAACTTTTACTTAATCAATTGCCTTGAGGTAGTTAGTGTAGTACATTTACATGGCAAGGGTGACAACCCATATGATGCATACACGACTGGCTTAGCTGCAATCCTAGTAACAGGCTTGACAATAGGTGCATTGAGATTTTCCTTTGGCTGGTAGGAGAGAGTTCCTTTCTAACTGTCCTCACTATGTCCACACTCTAGCCGCCAGATACTGGATAGAATAATTACTCTTACTTGTGTTTGGCAACCCACAGGACGGTCTCCCTAACGGCAGGCATGAATCCTCTGCTCCATTGTTTGCACAGGTTGCTTTCTAAACCATTGGTCCACAATGTCCATAGAGGTATGTGGTAATGGACAACCTTGCGCCTAGTCGCCCGGCTGTATCCAGGTGCTTTTATGCTTTTCCCGGTCACTGGTGCTGTGGAGTCCATAAGCTAATGCTGCTTATATCTCCACTAGACTTTCTCTATTCCATACATTCACTCTCTGGTCTGTGCTAGGTAGCTGTAAGGATGTTCTCCACACTCCCTCAGCTTGGCCAGGGCCATGGGGCTAAAATGGCAGTTACATATTGGACTTTGCTTCTCCTGCTCCTCACACATCACTACTAGGGATGAGCAAATGTCATGTTATAAAAATTTATTTGCACTTCGTTTGGTGGTAAAAGCAGAATTGCGTTATGGATTCTGTTACCACGGACTATAATGCAATTCTATGACGGAATGCATAATGGAATGCCTTTAGAGGCATTCCGTTATTCATTCCGTCATAATAGAAGTCTATGGCCTGCATAACGGATCCGTCCCGTTCCCGTTATGCAGGAGAGGACTCCGCTGCAAATTGGAAACGGGACAGATCCATTATGCAGCCCATAGACTTCCATTATGATGGAATGACTAACGGAATGCCTCTAAAAGCATTCTGTTATACATTCCATCATAGAATTGCATTATGGTCCGTGGTAACGGAATCCATAACGCAATTCTGCTTTTACCACCAAACGAAGCGCAAACTAATAAAAAAATATGGAATTCGCTCATCTCTAATCACTATCTTTCTCCTTACTCCTCAGCTAACTTTCTTCTACCCAAAACTGACACACCCTAAGATATATATACAGTACAGACCAAAAGTTTGGACACACCTTCTCATTCAAAGAGTTTTCTTTATTTTCATGACTATGAAGGCATGAAAACTATGAATTAACACATGTGGAATTATATACATAACAAACAAGTGTGAAACAACTGAAAATATGTCATATTCTAGGTTCTTCAAAGTAGCCACCTTTTGCTTTGATTACTGCTTCGCACACTCCTGGCATTCTCTTGATGAGCTTTAAGAGGTAGTCCCCTGAAATGGTCTTCCAACAGTCTTGAAGGAGTTCCTAGAGATGCTCTTGTTGGCCCTTTTGCCTTCACTCTGCGGTCCAGCTCACCCCAACCCATCTCGATTGGGTTCAGGTCCGGTGACTGTGGATGCCAGGTCATCTGGCGCAGCACCCCATCACTCTCCTTCATGGTCAAATAGCCCTTACTTTCAAAGTTTTCCCAATTTTTTGGCTGACTGACTGACCTTCATTTCTTAAAGTAATGATGGGCACTCGTTTTTCTTTACTTAGCTGCTTTTTTCTTGCCATAATATAAATTCTAACAGTCTATTCAGTAGGACTATCAGCTGTGTATCCACCTGACTTCTCCTCAACGCAACTGATGGTCCCAACCCCATTTATAAGGCAAGAAATCCCACTTATTAAACCTGACAGGGCACACCTGTGAAGTGAAAACCATTTCAGGGGACTACCTTTTGAAGCTCATCAAGAGAATGCCAAGAGTGTGCAAAGCAGTAATCAAAGCAAAAGGTGGCTACTTTGAAGAACCTAGAATATGACATATTTACCTAGAATATGACATATTTTCAGTTGTTTCACACTTGTTTGTTATGTATATAATTCCACATGTGTTAATTCATAGTTTTGATGCCTTCATAGTCATGAACATAAAGAAAACTCTTTGAATGAGAAGGTGTGTCCAAACTTTTGGTCTGTACTGTATATATATATATATATATATATATATATATATATATACACAGCACCACCTAGGGGCGAATGGTTGTAATGACATGCACAAATAAGGGTACTTTCACACTTGCAGCAGACGGAACTGCCTGCCGGATCCGACACTCTTGGCGCAAACTGATGCATTTGTGAAACGGATCCGGATGCGGATCCGTCTCATAAATGCATTGCAATACTGTATCCATCTTTCTGGTTGTCATCTGGAAAAACGGATCCGGTATTTATTTTTTTCACAGATTTAATGGTCTGCGCATGCGCGGACGGAAAGAACAGATCCGTTTTGCTGGAACACTTGGGGCCGGATCCAGCATTAATGCATTTCAATGGAAATTAATGCCGGATCCGGCATTCCGGCAAGTGTTCAGGATTTTTGGCTGGAGAGAAAACTGCAGCATGCTGCGGTATTTTCTCCGGCCAAAAAACGTAAGAGGGACTGAACTGATGCATCCTGATGCATACTGAACGGAATGATCTCCATTCAGAATGCATTAGGATAAAACTGAAGCGGTTTTTTTCCGGTATTGAGCTCCTAGGACGGAACTCAATACCGGAAAACAAAAACGTTAGTGTGAAAGTACCCTAAAACTGCCTGTTATAAGGAATTACAGTTCACACAGAAATACATTAATATGCATACTACAAATAGCCAAAATTATACAGGGTCCCACGACCATCCCTGAGTGGGACACTGCACTTGTCCTAATAGAGACAAATGCATGTCCTCGTCCTAATATTTATTCAATGCACTTATATAGTGCTGCTATATTCCACAGCACTTTACAGACATTAGCATTAGGCTACATGCACACGACCGTATGTGTTTTGCGGTGCGCAAATTGCGGATCCGAAAAAAAAACGGATGACGTTCCGTATGGCATCAGTTTTTTTTTGCGGATCCGTTCTTTTTGCGGATCCATTGTAATAATGCATATGCTTGTCCGCAAACTAGAAAAAAATAGGACATGCACTATTTTTTTTGTGGGGCAACGGAATGGACATACTGATGCGGACCCACTGAAATGAATGGGTCCAAATCCTATCCGCAAAAAAAATGGAACGGACACGGAAACAAACAGCGTTCGTGTGCATGTAGCCTTAAGCTGTCACCAATGGGGCTCACAATCTAAGTTCCCTATCAATATGTCTTTGGAGTGTGGGAGGAAACTGGAGTACCCAGAGGAAACCCACATAAACATGGGGAGAACATACAAACTTCAAGCAGATGTTGTCCTTGGTCAAATTCAAACCTAGGACCCCAGCGCTGCAAGGCACCAGTGCTAACTAGTGATGGCCAGTTCACAGTGTTCGTCGACGAACACATGCGATCTGCCATCTTTTTTCTCAAGCCCGGCGATGCAGAGGTAAGTCCTTACCTGTGCCTGCTGCCGCGAGCCGCTCTGAAACACATGCAGTCGCGGCGCAGGCACAGGTAAGGACTTACCTCTGCATCGCTGGGCTTGCGAATAAAGATGGCAGATTCCTATATTGGATATTGGGTGCATATCGCTAGGACCCGCACCTACACTTAGAACGGAGGCTGCGGTCCTCCATGCTGGCTCCCGAATGAACATTTTCTGGTCCCTGGACTGTTTATATCTGGTTCTGCATGGGCACGGTCACATGCTCCACTGCAACCAATAACTGGCTTCAGCAGTGATGTGCTGCTTGTGGCTAACCTAAAGGAGATTGAGCAATTTTGCCACAAAAACTGGCAAAAATCCCAATATCTAGATGGGCTAAGGTAATAGAGACATAACCTAAGAGACTTGCAGCTATAATTACAGAAAATGGTGGCTCCACAGTATTGAATTTCATCGAGTAAATACTTATGCACAATAAATATCTCAGTTTTGTCTTAATTGTTGTTTGTGTCACAGTAAACAATATTTTACGCCTTTACAGTGGTTGGCATGTTGTGCAAATCAAATTGTACAAATAATGGCAGGTTGTCATGTAACAAAACAGGAAAAATACCAAGGGGTGAATACTTTTACAATGAACTGTAGATATATACCAGCTGCAGAAGCTAAGCAAAGAAGATTAAGAGAAAATACAAGCAAAAAATGCAAATCTGACAAACTAAGGCCTTGTTCACACGTCAGTTATTTAATCAGTTATTTCCATCAGTTATTGTGAGCCAAAACCAGGTGCGGGTCAAAAACACGAGGAAAGCTTTCCATTATACCTTATCTCTGTGTAGCTTCCACTCCTGGTTTTGGCTCACAAAAACTGATGGAAATAACTGATCAAATAACTGACGTGTGAACAAGGCCTAAAGTTGTTTGGCACTGTCCATGGTGCTGTGGTACCAACACTATCTGGTTAAAGGGGTTGTCTCACTTCATCAAATGGCATTTATCATTGCAGACACAGTTAATACAAGGTACTTACTAATGTATTGTGATTGTCCATATTGCTTCCTTTGCTGGCTTCATTCGTTTTTCTATCACATTATAAATTGCTCATATCCAGGGGTTACGACCACACTGCAATCCAGCAGCGATGGCCGTGTTAGCGCACTATAGGAAAAAGCGCTGACCTCTCTGGTGGTCGGGACTGTGGGAGTGCACACAGGCTGGTGCTTTTTCCATGCACTGCTGCTGGATTGTAGGGAGGTCGTAATCGTGGAAACAAGAAGTGTATAATGAACTAGAGAAATGAATGAAGCTGGAAAGGGAAGAAATATGGACAATCACAATACATTAGTAAGTGCCTTGTATTAACTTTGTCTACATGATAAATGCCATTTGCTGAAGTGACAGAACCCCTTTAAGAATATAAACTGAATAGGTGAGAACATGAAACACCAATATACAGTACCTTTATGCTGTATCCATTATCATCTTCCCATTCACTTAAAAGGTACAGAGGACATGGGAGTAACTACATTTCCTATACCTGCACAATAAAGAATGGGGCAATGACACATTCTCATTGATTATTATGAAAAAAGTGGATGTAATTCACAGAATGATGAATATATTTACTGTGCTCAGTGCTGAATGACCTAGAAATTGCCACTTAAATTTCAAGAACAAGTCAGAGGAAAGGTGTAAGATGGTATGTAATGGTGGTAGATGAAGTGTGATAATTTGTACACATGGTGAGACATTCTGATGTATACTGTATGACACATAGTGTAACTTGTGCTCGTTTTGTGGGAAAGTGTGACAAAGATCATTTGTTAGCCTCCCCTGCCAGAGAAATGGATGCTAACAACATCAGGATGGTTTGTGTAGATCAGTCTCTATGCAGACATAGCAATTCTTCAGTGAGGTCATTACATCCTTATTCCTTAGCATGTTTAAGATTTTTTTCTTCTCTTTTTCCCCTCTCCTCTCCCTCTTGGCTTCCATTCCCTGAAGTAAGCTTAAGCTTGCTTCTCTAAATTTTAAGGGGCTTAACATTCTCGAGAAAAGATTACACATTCTACTGCTGCAGAAGACCCAATCATATTCCTCACATTTATTCAAAATATTAGAACCTTTGAACACGTAGTACGAACCTAGACTTCAAGTCAAAAGGGGTCTCCAACCTCTGCCTTATTCTTTTCTAGAAGCCATTGTTGGTTCTTGTGAAACTGAAGATCTATCAGAGGATGTAGAAATATGTATTTTCCAAATGTAGGCCAAGGCAAATTACTTTCAGGTATATTGGCTAAATATTAAACTCCTTTGTGCAAGAGGTGGTGTTTTTAGGTGGGGCATACAGATCATTGGTTGTCCTTTTGTTGCTTCTTTAGGTAAAAATGTGTTACACAGTGGGCAACTAGTTGTCTGGTGCATTTTACATCCTAGGGATAAAGACTACACTTATTACTCTTTAGCTCATCAGACCTATAGTAGGCTAGATGAGATGTTTATGATTTTCCATTATGCCTTGACTTTCCAACCAACGGCTACAATTGGTACTGCAATTTGTTCAGACCGTTCAACCATCTTTTTAACACTTGAGATCCCAGGAATAGCAGCTAAAGAATGGACATGGCGTCTCAATGAAATGCTGCCAAAGGACAGCATATGTAAGGGAGCGCTAGAAACAGCTATTAAGAACTTCTTGATTGACAACACCTTCGATCCGACTGCCCTTTCTCTGCAGTGGGAAGCTTTAAAATACATGATGAGGGGAGTATTAAGTCAACAAGAAGCCAGGATCAAGTGTGAAAAAGCGGTGAACATACAAGAGCTGTTAACGAACTTGGCTATGTTGAACAAGTAAAAAATCTTTGTCCCCTGACATCTTAGTGGAATTGTCGCTGGTTCAGGTTCAACTGAAGGAGGCATTAAATCAGCATTTTAATTTCCGTAGTTATTTATTTAAAAACACAAACAAATGCTGTAAGGCCTGTGCACCCGCACTGAATCCGGACCCATTCATTTCTATGGGACTGTGCACATGAGCGGGGATTTTCACGCATCACTTGTGCGTTGCGTGAAAATTGCAGCATGCTCTATTTTGTGCGTTTTTCACACAACGCAGGCCCCATAGAAGTGAATGGGGCTGCGTGAAAATCACAAGCATCCGCAAGCAAGTGCGGATGCGGTGTGATTTTTACGCATGGTTGCTAGGAGACGATCAGGATGGGGACCCGATCATTATTATTTTCCCTTATAACATGGTTATAAGGGAAAATAATAGCATTCTTAATACAGAATGCTTAGTAAAATAGTGATGGAGGGGTTAAAAAAATAAATTAAAAAAATTAAAATCACCTCATCTACTTGTTCGCGCAGCCCGGTTTCTCTTCTTTCTTCTTCTTTGAGGAAAAGGACCTGTGGTGATGTCACTGCGCTCATCACATGGTCCGTCACATGATCCATCACCATGGTGATGGACCATGTGATGAGCGCAGTGACGTCACCACAGGTCCTTTTCCTCAAAAAAGAAGAAAGAAGAGAAGCCGGGCTGCTGGAACAAGTGGATTAAGGTGAGTTAAATTATTTTTAAAAAAAAATTATCCCTCCATCACTATTTTACTTAGCATTCTGTATTAAGAATGCTATTATTTTCCCTTATAACCATGTTATAAGGGAAAATAATAAAATCTACACAACACCTAACCCAAACCCGAACTTCTGTGAAGAACTCCGGGTTCGGATTTGGGTACCAAACATGCCGATTTTTCTCACGCGCATGCAAAACGCATTAAAATGTTTTGCACTCGCGCTGAAAAATCACGCATTTTCCCGCAACGCACCTGCATCTTATCTGGCCCAAATCCATGACGCCCGTGTGAAAGAGGCCTTAAAGATGCAATGGCTTCAACTGTTCATAACCCAACCAAAATTGCAAAAGTGTTTTAGACATATTAACACAATATTAGCCACTTCGCTGGTATGACTGCACAAGACTTGAAATTATCGACTTGAGGCTTATATTGATGAGACAGTCTTACCTTCTATTTTCACTGAATGTAGTGTAGACATGGATTTCGAGGGGAAGCTTAGTGACGTTATCTCGTTGCTTAAAGGTAAAAATAGTCCAGGACCAGGTGGCTTCACTCTTCTTTTCTTGAAGCATTTTAAAGGGGTTGTGCAAATATGGAGGGGGTGGGAGGTTTGGTAACCCCTCCCCCACTTGGCCAGACATGTAAAGGAAAGATAACTCACCTGCTTCCCAGCACTGGCTCCCCGTTCTCTCTCCCCCAGGTCTGCGTTGCTATGCTGGGCTCCCTTGATGTAAACATCTGGTTTGACATCGTCGCAGTCAATCACTGGCTGCGATGGAGAACAGATCTCCTTGCGTCATGTGACCATTTGTCATGATGTAAGGGGAGTCGGTGATCGCTGCGGCCAGTGATTAGCTGCGGTGATGTCAAACCAGATGTTTTACAGCGAGAGAGCCCAGCTGAGCACCAGAGGCTGGGAAAAGAAGGATAGGGGAGCCAGCACTAGGAAGCAGGTAAGTAATCATACCTTTACAGGTCCCCCCCCCCCCCCACATTCATTCTTGCACAATTCTCCCCTTCTTACTAAAGTGTTTAATAGCATTTCCCCATCCTGATCCTTTCCTAGACAGACACTTGAGGCACATGTGGTTGTCCTACCCAAACCAAATAAGGATGACACTGTTTATAGCTATTATCGACCAATCAACCTTATTAATTGTGACATTAAAATTTATTCAAAATTATTGCATAACCACCTCAGCTAAGTACTCCAGTCCCTGGCACGATCCACAGAGATCACGTGGGCTTTATACCTCGGAGAGAAGCAAGAGATAACACTATACTGTACGTACAATCACTCTTATCTCTCAGGTCCCAATGTGCCTTATATCAGTCGACACTGAAAAAGCATTTCACAGGTTGCACTGGAGATTTATGTTAGCTTAATTGAAACAAATTGGCTTAGGTTCTTGGTTTAAAAAAAAATTATATATACAGTCAGGTCCAAAAATATTGGGACATTGACACAATTCTAACATTTTTGGCTCTATACACCACCACAATGGATTTGAAATGAAACGAACAAGATGTGCTTTAACTACAGACGGTCAGCTTTAATTTGAGGGTATTTACATCCAAATCAGGTGAACGGTGTAGGAATTACAACAGTTTGCATATGTGCCTCCCACTTGTTAAGTGACCAAAATTAATGGGACAATTGGCTTCTCAGCTGTTCCATGGCTAGGTGTGTGTTATTCCCTCATTATCCCAATTACAATGAGCAGATAAAAGGCCCAGAGTTAATTTCAAGTGTGCTATTTGCATTTGGAATCTGTTGCTGTCAACTCTCAAGATGAGATCCAAAGAGCTGTCACTATCAGTGAAGCAAGCCATCATTAGGCTGAAAAAACGCAACAAACCCATCAGAGAGATAGCAAAAACATCAGGCGCGGCCAAAACAACTGTTTGGAACATTCTTAAAAAGAAGGAACACATCGGTGAGCTCAGCAACACCAAAAGACCCGGAAGACCACGGAAAACAACTGTGGTGGATGACCGAAGAATTCTTACCCTGGTGAAGAACACACCCTTCACAACAGTTGGCCAGATCAAGAACACTCTCCAGGAGGTAGGTGTATGTGTGTCAAAGTCAACAATCAAGAGAAGACTTCACCAGAGGGAATACAGAGGGTTCACCACAAGATGTAAACCATTGGTGAGCCTCAAAAACAGGAAGGTCAGAGTAGAGTTTGCCAAACAACATCTAAAAAAGCCTTCACAGTTCTGGAACAAAATCCTATGGACAGATGAGACCAAGATCAACTTGTACCAGAGTGATGGGAAGAGAAGAGTATGGAGAAGGAAAGTAACTGCTCATGATCCTAAGCATACCACCTCATCAGTGAAGCATGGTGGTGGTAGTGTCATGGCGTGGGCATGTATGGCTGCCAATGGAACTGGTTCTCTTGTATTTATTGATGATGTGACTGCTGACAAAAGAAGCAGGATGAATTCTGAAGTGTTTCAGGCAATATTATCTGCTCATATTCAGCCAAATGCTTCAGAACTCATTGGACGGCGCTTCACAGTGCAGATGGACAATGACCCAAAGCATACTGCAAAAGCAACCAAAGAGTTTTTTAAGGGAAAGAAGTGGAATGTTATGCAATGGCCAAGTCAATCACCTAACCTGAATCCGATTGGGCATGCATTTCACTTGCTGAAGACAAAACTGAAGGGAAAATGCCCCAAGAACAAGCAGGAACTGAAGACAGTTGCAGGAGAGGCCTGGCAGAGCATCACCAGGGATGAAACCCAGCGTCTGGTGATGTCTATGCGTTCCATACTTCAGACTGTAATTGACTGCAAAGGATTTGCAACCAAGTATTACAAAGTGAAAGTTTGATTTATGATTATTAATAGTATGTCCCATTACTTTTGGTCCCTCAAAAAGTGGGAGGCACATATGCAAACTGTTGTAATTCCTATACCGTTCACCTGATTTGGCTGTAAATACCCTCAAATTAAAGCTGACAGTCTGCAGTTAAAGCACATCTTGTTAATTTCATTTCAAATCATTGTGGTGGTGTATGGAGCCAAAAATGTTAGAATTGTGTCGATGTCCCAATATTCATGGACCTGACTGTAAATGCTCTATACCCCCAACAACAAAACATGGCAGAGCTGCCCCCCCCCCCCCTCTCCTTTAGAATACTAACTATGGAAAATCTGTCCACAGCATTCCGCAATAATCCGAATCTGGTTGGGAGGCAGACTCATAAACTCGCATTGTATGTGGACAATCTTCTCCTTTATGTATTGGCACTCCATATCTCTGTTCACCTTTCAATGGCAATTCCAAAGCATTAAGTATTTGGTTATTCAAATTCCAGCTCAATTACATTTCCTTTATCCCCTCAACTATTTTTCACTGCAAAGGAGGACTATTGATGATGTTCAAATGTATAACATGAACTCTCTTTACTGGTTTGGTTTTATGAGCATGGTCAAAATGGACGTTTTGCCAAGATTCTTATATCTCTTTTATACAGTTCCTATATGTGTATCGGGAGGGTTTTTCACCATCGTACAAAGATCGAATACATGCTTTATACGCCATACCTGTAGGCCTAAGTTGGGAAGAACAGTTCTAACTAAACCTAAATCTTTGGGGGCACTGGTCTTCCAGATCTTAAACTACACCATATGGCAGCAATTTTTACTAGGTTTTTAAGATTGGTTCCATTGTAACTCTCAGAAGTTATGGATAAATTGGAACAAGAACTTTCCTTGTCGCCCATTGATACTGTATCAGATAGAGATGGTCATTACTGATCATATGTAACACATTACTAGGCTTTTTCTAAGGGCCGCTCTCCTTTTTTTCCCTCTCCCCACCCCCACCCCACTTTTCTTTTTCTTCTTCTTCTGTTTACTTTCTCATGCTGTGTTTTCTCTAGCATGCAAGAGAATCTACACTAATCTTGTTTTTTTTTTGTATGTGAAGTTATTTTTTTATTTATATGCAGCTATGTATGAGACTTTACAGAGTTGTATTGATTTCCCATGATTTGATTGTACAGGTTGTACCTGATTTGTGATAGTCATATGTCACATGATTATACTGTTGCAGTATTTCTTTGTTAACATAAACTACAGGGTGGGCCATTTATATGGATACACCTTAATAAAATGGGAATGGTTGGTGATATTAACTTCCTGTTTGTGGCACATTAGTATATGTGAGGGGGGAAACTTTTAGAGATGGGTGGTGACCATGGAGGCCATTTTGAATCCAATTTTTGTTTTTTCAATAGGAAGAGGGTCATGTGACACATCAAACTTATTGGGAATTTCACAAGAAAAACAATGGTGTGCTTGGTTTTAACGTAACTTTATTCTTTCATGAGTTATTTACAAGTTTCTGACCACTTATAAAATGTGTTCAATGTGCTGCCCATTGTGTTGGATTGTCAATGCAACCCTCTTCTCCCACTCTTCACACACTGATAGCAACACCTCAGGAGAAATGCTAGCACAGGCTTCCAGTATCCGTAGTTTCAGGTGCTGCACATCTCGTATCTTCAAAGCATAGACAATTGCCTTCAGATGACCCCAAAGATAAAAGTCTAAGGGGGTCACTGGATATGCGAAATTGCTACATGATGATGTGTTTCCCTCTTTATGCACTGAAGCTGGCACGTTCCCTGAGTTTTTCCAGCAAGATGGTGCACCCACCACCACATTATGGGTGTCAGGTTCGAGCATTCCTAGATGAACAGTTTCCTGGAAAGTGAATTGGTCGTCGTGGGCCAGTTGAATGGCCCCCAAGGTCTCCCGATCTGACCCCCTTAGACTTTTATCTTTGGGGTCATCTGAAGGCAATTGTCTATGCTGTGAAGATACGAGATGTGCAGCACCTGAAACTACGGATACTGGAAGCCTGTGCTAGCATTTCTCCTGCGGTGGTGCTATCAGTGTGTGAAGAGTGGGAGAAGAGGGTTGCATTGACAATCCAACACAATGGGTAGCACATTGAACACATTTTATAAGTGTTCAAAAACTTGTAAATAACTCATGAAAGAATAAAGTTACGTTAAAACCAAGCACACCATTGTTTTTCTTGTAAAATTCCCAATGTTTGATGTGTCACATGACCCTCTTCCTATTGAAAAAACAAAAGTTGGATTCGAAATGGCCGACTTCAAAATGGCCGCCATGGTCACCACCCATCTTGAAAAGTTTCCCCCCTCACATATACTTATGTGTCACAAACAGGAAGTTAATATCACCAACCATTCCCATTTTATTAAGGTGTATCCATATAAATGGCCCACCCTGTACATCAGGATGGAAAGGGCATTCCACACCATCCTGAACGGTTATAGTATAGATATTCTATTGAGAACTGGGATTCCCAATGTGTGTCATAGATACATCCGGCTGCACAGCAACCATGACCTCACAGGGCAGGGACGGCTGAAACCCAACAATACATTTGAGATTTAGTTACCTAGAGGTTTTGTGTGCTTGGAGATGTGCCACCTTATCTCTCTGACCAACGCTGTCCACATTTATTATTTATACCCACAGGAATCTTGTCAGCTTCCTGCTGTGGACCAACCGTGCCAAGGTTATTAACTCGCTGCAGCCCATATGGGAGATGTTTTAACTTAAGCATATGATCACACATATCGATTTATGAGGCAGAACCACGTATTTTGTAGACAGAAAAACAGACACAGACAGATAGAGATACAGTAGATAGATAGATAGATAAATAGTGGCCATGGCAGTGGAAATCTACATTACATCCTGACCATTAAATGAATGGCTGAAGCTGAAGGCATCTGCGTTGATCCCATTTTCATATATGCCCTCATGACGAAATGACCAACGTAGATGCCTTCATCTGCCAATCACACATGCAATAGGTTTGCCAGTTTCATAGGTACAAATCTGCTGACAGATACCCTTTAAGCAATTCACAGAAATACCAGTCATCTTAAGGTGGCTTTACTGTATTGGATACATCAGCATGGAGGATCTTATGGAGAGGCAGATGATGCGGGACACTGGCAGTGTGGGACCAGTAAGGTAAGTATAATACAAGAGCCTTTCATACATTACCTTGTATTATGTTTCCCTGTAGTGTTAGAAGGTGCGAGTCTTAGGTGCAGGGCTTAGATTTGCTTGTCAATAGCAACCACCAGGAGAGGTGATAGCTCCATTTGCATGTAGCAATCATCCAGCCACAAACAATTAATGAATATGACAATTTGCTGCCAGTAAATCAATGTGCAGTATAAAAGATGCTTTCTCCAGCGTTTGCTCATTCATTGTGTGATCGCCAGCACCATTTCCACAGTGAATTTATTGGGAATAAACGTGCAAACGCCCATTCCTGATTATTAACCCATTCCTTGGTCTATGTAAAAGGACCCAATTAAATTGAGCAATTTTCAGGCCAATTATCAAAAATAAATGTTCATAGGAACGCTCATGCCTAATAATTGGACTGTATATTTTTTCAGCCAATGAACGAGCAACGCCCGTTTGTCGGTTGATTGAAATCTTTCATCAGGATAAAAGATGCACAATTATTGGCAGCACATCTTCCTGTGTAATCAGTGATGTGGTGCCAATAATAGCGGATGTGAGAAAGGAATGACTGCGGTAGGAGTGATTTATTCATATATTCCTTTTGCATTGGCCTGTGTAATAGACTGATGCAAATGAGTACTGATGATGAACGCGTTCATTGTCCATCAGTGCACGTCCTGGCCATATATCGAGCAGTGTTATAGGGCCCTTAGTGATTGCCTTTTGCTTTGCAATTTAAGACACAATAGCATATTCTGTTAAAGACCAGGTAATAATTCTGCTTGGAGCATCACTTGCAAGCTCACCGCAGACATGATAATTGAATTGATTAGAATTGAATTAAAGGAAAACAAAACAAAGTGTAGCATCCTGTCAGACATCCACCTCCGTAATGTAACACAGACGGGGTTGATTTAATTAAAGCTGAGAATACATGAAACAACCTTTATCTAGTATGACAAAACATAAGACATTTTAAGAGAACCTGTCATCTTCTATTTTTTTCAGAAATCAGTTACTTACAGAGGCCTACTATTTATTTTTTATTTATTTTTTAATAGCATAAACAGCAAAGTTTTCAGGGTCTGTCACAAATATGGAATATGAGTTTCCATTTTCATTTATTTAAAGAATTGTCCGGTATTTTGATGATGATGGCCTATGCCTATAATGAGCCAACATTATCAGATCGCCCCAGAAACCCATAGTAAGCTGTTTAGTTGTAGCTCCAGCGCTAGTTGTAGCTCCGTCTTTTTCAATGGGAGTAGAGTTGCTGTTCACAATGTCTTTGTAATTGCAAAGTCTATTTGAGTGGAGTAGCTAATGAAAAACAGTTAATCACTGGGGATGCAATGGGTGAAACATTCGCAATTTTCTAAATTTCTTATTGTCTGCTTTTAAGACATATTGATACCTCAAAAGATATTACTTTACATTTCCTATATGTCTACTTTATGTTGGCATCATTTTGTAAATGTCATTTTATTTTTTGGGGATGTTAAATGGATTACAATTTTAGATGCAATTTACAAATTTTAGATGGACTTTCCAAAACCCGCTTTTTAAAGGACCAGTTCAGCTATGAAGTCACTTTGTGGGGCTTACATAACAGAAACCACCCAAAAATGACCCCATTTTAGAAACTACACCCCATCAAGTTATTCAAATATAAGTTTACAAACGTTGTTAACCCTTTAGGTGTTTCAAAAGAATTAAAGGAAAATAGATTTTCCATTTTAAGCCATTATTTCCTGTAAGGCAGCAAGGGTTAAAGGGGTTATCCAATACTATAAACTGCCCCCCCCCCATATGCCGGGCCCCTCACAGGGAATATACTTACCCCGCTCCCTGCGCCGCTCCTGGTCCACGCACCACCGCTGCTGCTTCTCCCCGTGCACTGATGAAAACATCCGGTGTTGGGGGGGAACAGCCAATATTTTTTTTGTTTCAGTTTTACAGAATAAACCATTTTTGAAAAAACTCATCTTTTTGTGTCTCCATTTTCTGAAAGCCATAATTTTTTTTATTTTTCTGCTGATCATCTTGTGTAGGGGTACGTTGTTTGTGGGAAGAATTGAAATTTTTATTGGTACAATTTTTGGGTACATGTGATTTTTTTAATCATGCAATATTACATTTTTTTGTGGCAAGGGGACCAAAAAATGTCTGTTTTGGCAGTTTTTATTTTATTTTTTTATGGCTTTCACTGGAGGGGGTAGATCATGTGATATTTTATAAAGCTGGTTGTTATGGAGGCAGTGATACCTAATATGTCTATTTTTTGTTAAATAATCAAAGACATATTTTAAAAAAAAAACTTTTTTTGTCTCCATTTTCTGAAAGCCATATTTTTTTATATTTTGCTGCCCATCGTTTTGTGAAGGGGCTAGTTTTTTTGAGGAAGAGTTGACATTTTTATTGGTACCATTTTTGGATACATATGATTTTTTGATGATTCAATATCAAGGTGACAAAAAATGTCAGTTTTTAGTGAAATTTTTATAGAGTTGCTCGTTACAGATGTTGCAATTAGGGATGAGCGAATCGACTTTGGATGAAACATCCGAAGTCGATTTGCATAAAACTTTGTTCCAATACTGTACGGAGCAGGAGCTCCATACAGTATTAGAATGTATTGGCTCCAAACGATTTGATACATATGCAAATTAACCTGAGATGAGTAAGGGACAGGACTCATCTCAGGTTAATTTGCATATGTATCATATAGTTTTTTTACAAAATAAAAGCACACAGAGCTATGGGGACTGGGTATTGCGGATGTGCTAGCGGCCATCTAGCAACCCATGTCCTCAGCTTTATACACAAAATCCCGGTGACAGGTTCCCTTTAATTTGTACTGTAAAAAGCCATTTCCCAAACTCGGGTTCGGTTCCAAGTGGTACAAAATGATAAATGAGACAGGCCTGCCAGCCTGTTTCATTCCCCTTCCATGCCACGACCCCTTTATTAGACCTGGCATGAGCGGGGAAAAGTCGCAGACTGCAGTGCAAATAACCTTTATATTTGCCAGAAAACTGGCGTATATCTCATAGTAAATGACCCCCTATATGTTAAAAATAATTTTTAAAGGGCAATTAGTTTATTTTTGTTAAATAAATATTTTATCAGATGATGAGATCCGAACTTAAAGTTTCCTGGTAGGAGAGTACTAAAATACTGCAGCCAGAATGGGATCTGAGCATCATTACCCTGGCGGCACAATGACTACACTTTGAACAGCTGTGCTCCCCGTTACATTCAAAGTGGCAGTTCTGGCAGCTATAGGGGACAGCTGCTTGGTGAGGGGGCAGGATGTCAGATCCCCACCAATTGGACATTGATGACCTATCTTGAGGATAGGTATCAATATCAAGGGTTGGAAAATTTCTTTAAATTTGTCTGTGCAGGGCATTTGGAGCTCTCTATCATAAGAATGGAGATCCAAAGGTAATAAAGATATATTAAGAAACTAAGCAAGACAGAATTGTGGACATAAAAGCAATATGATGATAAAAGGAAAACATAAGGATTAGACAACTGTTTGCCTTCAGGTGGGCCCCATTGGTGATGCTAACAATTTGTTCCAATCTAGGTTTTTCCCTTGGTGACATTTATCATTTAGGGTCAAAGACAACAGATGCAATGAAAATACAAAAACCTTTAAAATGATAACTTAGGTGGGTGCCTTAAGGATGTAGTAGACACCTTGATGCTGCTAGCAATTGTCAGAAGCATGCTGAAAGATCTGAATTGCCCGATGAACAAGCTTGTTCATCGGGCAATCAGAGGGAGTATTAGACTACCAGATGATCGCTAACGAACGTTCATAGGAACGCTCATTAGCTATTATCGGCCAGAAAATCTGCTTGTCTAATATACCCTTTCGTTTTCACACCTCTGCGTTAATATTTCCATCAGCGTTACCTTACCTAGGTGATTGGATTAAGGAACCTGAATCACCTACAAGGGTATAAATTCTGAGGACATTTTCTTACTGTCCCTCTCATTTGTTGATAAGGTTCTTGGATGCTTAGTGGATGGTCTATAAGGTTGTTAAACAAGTTCAGTTTGCATGGATTTACTATTACTATACTAGACCATCATCTAGATCAGTGATTTCCAAACTAGCAAAATTAGCAGAACCTAATCGTTTAGTGGTGGGAGTTTCCGAACAGTTGGAGAACCACAGATTTCAAAACACTGACCTAGTTTAATGAATAGGGATTTGCCCACCATTACATGCTCATTTTATAGATCATTAAAAATGGAGCATGTTTTCCGTTTACATACTGTTAACGTTCTTATCCAGGGAAGAGTTAGGACATTTACTTACAGTAAGTATTGAGCAAATCGAGCTTTGGTTCATAGATCTAAAGTCGATTCTTTTTAACAGTTCGTTTTAATGCTGGACGCAGACCTGTCTGCGTACAGCATTAAAATGTATTGCCACTGTGGAGGCAAAATTAGTTTCAGCTGAAGTCGCACGAGACAGGCTACTTTCACACACGCGTTTTGGCTTTCCGTTTGTGAGATCCGTCATAGGCTCTCACAAGTGGTCCAAAACGGATCAGTTTTGCCCTAATGCATTCTGAATAGAAAATGATCCGCTCAGAATGCATCAGTTTACCTCTCCATTCCGCTCTGGAGGCAGACATTAAAACGCTGCCTTTCAATGGAGTTCATGACGGATCCGTCTTGGCTATGTTACAGATAATACAAACGGATCTGTTCATGACGGATGAATGCGGTTTTATTATTGTAAAGGATCTGTTTTTGCAGATCCATGATTGATCCGCCCAAAACGCGAGTATGAAAGTAGCCTTAGATGAATGAATTCAGTAATCACTTCTACCTCTTTAAAAACATTTTAAAATAGCAATCCAAAGTTGGGTTTGGTACCGAGGTACCAGCTGGTACCAAACTAGACCTTGGATTCCGAATTTTAAATGTTTTTAAAGATGCAAAAATAAATACAGAATGTATTCACCAAAGTCTCGTGAATCCGAAGCTGGTTAGTTGTGCCACAATCCGCTCCTGAAATATGCCTAATATATGCATATTTCAGTTTAATAAATGACCCCTGAAGTTTTGAGGAAATCGAATTCAGATCAGGGATCGGAAGCTCGATTCGCTCATCCCTACCAATGAACAAAGCAAAGAAAGTCATTTCTATTAGTTGCTGTGCAGTGAACAGAGGATCACCATGCAATGACCTGGCTGTAGGGAGAGTGACTTGCAGTATTATCAACACTCTGCTCAGTAAATTGACGTATGTATTACTATATACTTTGAACACAAGGTTGCACCATGCTATGTCTTTAAATTTACTGGATTGCTTTTTGATCAGCATGTAAATGGCAAATACACTTAATTTTTTATGATCTTTAAAAGAAATATGACATGTAAAGGTAGAGCAACCTTTTTAAGCAGTTGCACAAGCACATTAGATCAGATCCTTCAGTAATTAATGTATGGTGGGATAATTACTCTGATACTAATAGAAAGACCCTAAAGATTTGCACAATCATAAAAATTCTGACATATTGAAATAAACACACAGAACATCGCACTTTTAAGTAAAAACCTATATTTATTCATACAGTATCTAATAATTAAGGCAAGAATCTTTCTGAATCTTCTGTCCTCTACTACATAGGAAGTACAACCTCACCCCAGCATAACAGGGAAGTCTGGTAACTAGTACCACAGTGACTCAACGTATTTAATGTACATTATATCCCACCATCGCCAATCATTACTGCTTTTCTACAGAACACAGAATAAAGTGATCTTCTGATTACAGATCTCATCAGGATCACACAGTGTTTAGGTTCTATAGAATGTCCAGTCATTTCCTAAATTATCTTTCAGGTTCAGAGCAGGGTTATTAAGTATGGCCAGTGCTCTTGTTTTAGATTTTCAGAGATATGTTAACGATAAAATGTTCAGATATCTCCCCATTATAGGTTATCGGGTCAAGTAGTGAACTCTTATAGAAATACCATTGGTTAGGTCAGGAACTTTGTAGAATGTCCAATGGTAATGGCTATAGAGTATCTGGTCAAGATCATTTTGATTATCTCCTCACCTGATTTTCCAAATATTAAGCCAGTGTCAATGGCCTTCTATACAATGTTTGCTGGTCTCTCAATTCTAGACTATCTGTCAAGATCAGTGCTGGACTTGTAAAGAATGTCCATAGATCTTCTGATTGTGTATTATCTGGTCAGGATCAGTCATGGACTTCTGTAGAATTGTACAGGGACTAGTACAACCAGTCCCAGCCATTTCTGTATCCCTAGTCCAAGGGGCATTTTAACTTACAGTCTCACAGTTTTTGGTCAATATCAGTTTTCCCCTGATCAGTACAAAAAAAAAGAACTGCCAGTTTTTGTCCAAAATTCTTTACACAAAGGGTTAAGAAATATTTGCGTAAATTTCCATTAATCCACAAATGTCTGTTAAAATTCACTTTTATAGGCTTGGGTTTTGTATCTCCATCCACAATGTGCAGTTCATATCTTCAGATGTAGATATTATGTAAATTGTATGTAAATCTATTGGTTATGCTTGGGGTATCAAATCTGTTAGGAAAGAAAAAGCCATTATGTATTAACGAAAATGCCAACTGCAATGTTGACCCCTGGTGTCTACTTGGTGTACTGCTTAGGTGGAAATATGGATGATGGCAATGTTCTGGGGTAATGATGTTTTAGAAAACTATGAATTTTGTATTTGAAATGCCTTCATGGTATTAGGAGGCATGTAACTGTTTAAAACCAGAAAATTTAAAAAGGCACACATATCATTTGACTGTATTGAAAAATGATTACAAAAGCCATAGATGTGACTGATTCCTATGAAAAAAATATGTCAGGCATTCTGGTGCAAAGTGGATGTTGTCTGGCTAAGAGCAGTTAATACCCTTGTTTTAGGAAAAAGGGATACAAATTTTTTCCATATAACATACTGGTCTAAGAATGATTAGGCTCCATTCACACGTCCGCAATTTCGTTCTGCATTTTGCGGAATGGAATTGCGGACCCATTCATTCCTATGGGGCAGCACGATGTGCTGCCCGGACACGGAATTGCGGATCCGCACTTCCGGGTCCGCACTTCTGTTCCGCAAAAAAATAGAACATGTCCTATTCTTGTCAGCAATTGCGGACAAGAACAGGCATATTCTATTAGTGCCGGCAATGTGCGGTTCGCAAAATGCTGATGCGCTGCGATTTTCACGCACGGTTGCTAGGAGACGATCGGGATGGAGACCCGATCATTATTATTTTCCCTTATAACATGGTTATAAGGGAAAATAATAGCATTCTGAATACAGAATGCATAGTACAATAGCGCTGGAGGGGTTAAAAAATAAAAAATAAAATTTAACTCACCTTAATCCACTTGATCGCGCAGCCCGGCTTCTCTTCTGTCTTCTTCTTTGCTGTGTGCAGGAAAAGAACCTGTGGTGACGTCACTCCGGTCATCACATGATCCATCACCATGGTAAAAGATCATGTGATGACCGGAGTGACGTCACCACAGGTCCTTTTACTGCACACAGCAAAGAAGAAGACAGAAGAGATGCCGATCTGCGTGATCAAGTGGATTAAGGTGAGTTAAATTTTTAAAAAATTTTTTAACCCCTTCAGCGCTATTGTACTATGCATTCTGTATTCAGAGAGCTATTATTTTCCCTTATAACCATGTTATAAGGGAAAATAATACAATCTACACAACACCGATCCCAAGCCCGAACTTCTGTGAAGAAGTTCGGGTTTGGGTACCAAACATGCCGATTTTTCTCACGCGCGTGCAAAACGCATTACAATGTGCAAAACGCATTACAAAAATCGCGCATGTTCCCGAAACACACTCGCACCATTTCCAGCAACGCCCGTGTGAAAGAGGCCTATGGGTTTTTCATTATTTTGCAGTCCGTTTTTCATGGATCCGTTGTTCCGTTTTTTGTTTCCGTTTTGTTTCCGTTTCATTTTTCTGTTCTGTTTTTCCGTTATGGCATATACAGTATACAGTAATTACATAGAAAAAATTGGGCTGGGCATAACATTTTCAATGGATGGTTCCGCAAAAACGGATACGGAAGACATACGGAGTACATTCTGTATGTGTTCAGTTTTTTTTGCGGACCTATTGACTTGAATGGAGCCACGGAACGTGATTTGCGAGCAATAATAGGACATGTTCTATCTTTCAACGGAACGGAAAAACGGAAACGGAATACATACGGAGTACATTCCATTTTTTTTGCGGAACCATTGAAATGAATAGTTCCGTATATAGACCGTATGCGGAACACAAAAAACGTCCCGCAAACGGAAAAAGGCCTTAAGCTCAGATATATTATAGCTTTTGGGGAGGGCGTCCTGTATTAAAGATGTTTCCCATTAAAGAGGTTTTCAAGGAATGATTTAAAATGGCCACAAGCAACCTGTCCTAGAATGTCAGCAGAACTGATTGTCTCCACTTGGAGAGCTGGGGATGAGGCGAGGCTGCCTCACTGCACAGTATATTGCTCTACAATAGATGGTAATGATCCTGAATACGATATGCCATAAAGACTGAGCAGCCTGACAGGCACTCTCACTAATGAATGCAAGTGCCAGAGTGTAGTGTGTAGTGAGGCCCCGCCCTCTCATCTCCCTAGGCAGCTCTGCAAATGGAGGCAAATAGACCTGCTCGCATTCTAGGACAGGTGACTGACAGCCATTTCAGATCATTCCTTTTAACAACATTTATGACCTATTTATCACCTATGATAGGTAATTAATGTATGATCCCCGGCAACCATACAATTATCACCTATCCTATGCTTATTACTAGACAGTGCGTTCATTAATTTAGTTGGTTGCCTAAAAAAAGAAAGCATCAAGGAGATGACAACACTAACTTTGCCACCAGCAATTTTGCCCTACAAAATTTCCATTGGTGGAATGTAGATAATGGGATGTCATTGGATGAGAAACCAGCAACATACTATAAACATACAAAGATTTTCCTAAATTGACATTAAGGCATAATCTTATGTATCACATTTGAAGTCTGGAAGGTGTCATGATGGTCAAAGGTATGTCCTTTAAAAAGATGGTGTGCTGTTTGTGGGAGTTGGGAAGTTAACATTCAAATGAATAGCTAGAATTATCATCAGATCTCAGTAGTTGCAACAACTCCAGGTACAGACAATGCCCGCAAATGTCATTATGGTGTCCAAAATCAAAATTGATTGATCTATCATAGGAAAACCTGCCAAGATCTCCTCAAAGAGCAAGATAGCTGTCTTACATGACCTTCAACTATACGGCCTAGGTCTAGTGATTGGTCACTACATGTTTCCATGACGTTTGATTTCAAAAGATGATCACTGAAATGGCCTTAGAAGGTTAACTCTAGTGATCACTATCTAATTGTACTTTCCTATAAAACCACTTTTGATACTCTTCACTTTGAAGAGATTTTTAATTAGCCTTGGGTAATGTATGAACATAAATGTATGGTTTATGTATGTATGATCTTGTTGATTGATGTTGGTGGTCCATAAACCATGGTAAAAGTCCACCTAAATATTAGGTGTTACAAAGTTATCTTTAACTCTACATATTCTGTCTATACTGTATTTGGTCATTTGTATGTGGGTATAGTATACCTATCAACATAAATGGTAAGAATAGTTTTTGTACAAGTTTTAGAAAGTATGAGAACAGTACATCGTGTTTCGTAATATTATGAAACTCTGAAATGGCAGCATTAAGATTACTTTCCAGCTTATGTGTTAAGTCATAGGGTGTGTGAATACCAAAAATTACATCACCCATAACTTTAAGTCTCTTGAAAAGTCAAACCACAGTGCTTAGAGTAGAAGGTTCCTCATTCTGTCTCTGCTTGCTTGGCAGGGATTTGAGGTACTCAAGGTGGCGTCGGGCATCCTCCTGGTTCTGGCGTACATAATACACCAAGTATGAGATAACCATAGCAAACCATCCAAACATTGTGACCAACATGGCCACATCTGTGGTCTTCTTATAGGCATTGCACAGGTCCACATCTTTAACCACCTGCAGGAAGGGTTTTCCAGCATGCTCCTCTAGCACAGAACTAGCACAGACAATCCCATTGGAGGAACTTGGGTCCAGTTCAACCATCCTGATCAATTCCTGAAGATCACAGTCACACATCCAAGGGTTGCCAGAAAGATTTGTTCTGGCCTTTAAGTTAGCAAAGACCTCCTTGTTGACTGATACTAGCTTGTTGGAAGACAGGTCCAGTGAGAGTAAGTGATCGCTTAAACCCCTGAGAGCAGTAACCTCCAAGTGACCCAATGAGTTGTGTGAAATATCTAGCTCCATTAGAACAGGGAGGTTACGGAAAGCATCTGAAGGGAGGTAGGTTATCTGGTTGAAGTCTAAATATAGGCGATTAGTGTCATTAGGAATGTCTTTGGGTACTTCTGTGAGCTGGGCATTGCTGCACCTCAGAATCTTGTACCCGTCCTCCTGGGAGGAATGACATCCTTTGGGAAATGTTGTTGCTGGCTGGAAACAGAGAGACATGAGGACCAAACTGTGTAAAAGCAGCCATGTTGCCAGTGAGCGACGAAGGTACCAGTCCAAGAAAGGCATGGCCGGCCAGCAGCATACTCAGGAAGGTGGGATTTTGAGGATGATGCTCCGATACTTGGGGAACATGGGGTATTTACATCTTTCTCTAGAAGAAAACAAACCAAGAGTGAAGATAATAGCACCTAGTTATATTTACAAATTTAGACGGCAACATGTGAATCAGTTTGGGCTTCTCTTCTGGCATTTGTGTTCTACAACATTGATATCAAAACATATACCTTTCATGTCCTACACCAGCTACATAAGAACATGTATATCCATCCCGCCCAGACTCCTATAATACGTTTTATCTCTTTATTTCTCCTATTACACAAACATCGGACATCAGGACATGTATCTCTCACCTCAGCCTAATACACTGAGATGAGAGCACAAGCCACTTCATTCTCCCTTTAAACAAAGCAGCTTGTTGTGTAGACCTGTACCTCTTATCTTCACTTAATACAGTTATCTGAGATGCAACTTGACTTTCGCTAAAACATTGACATCAGGAGCCCAAATTATTTTACAGAAGTGGACACATCAGCTCTCCTGACATGTCTGTTTTAATTAATACTTATATACATATTCCTCATGAAATAACAATCCTGCAGCATATGTTATTAGAACTTTGTATTGTGTGTAGTGTTTCTCTGTTATTTCTCCTGAAAATGTATCTAAAAATTCACAACTGCGCATAACCATTCCCCTTGTCAGCAAAACATCTCTACATAACGTGACACTATCAGCACTGATTGAACATTGTCAGATTTGCAGGTACACACCCCACTGAAATGTGCATGGTAACATCCAGTTTTATATTAATATATTTCCAGAAGGAATAACAGAGGGACAGCACAGTGATGCTTCCCATTTCTTATTTCTTGGAGAATGCAAATACTGTACTTACCAAAACAGGCAAGTCAGGGAATCTGGCAGGTCCACTATTATCTCTTCTCCTATGCAGTTAAGGGTATGGTATCATCTCAACCTCTCTTATTACATAACATAATCAGTTTTCCTTTGCTTGGCATGAATGCAGACAAGACATATGCAGAAGACAGTTTCTGTAACTTAATTAAATCAGACAAGTTTTTGCTAGGGACAGCACAAGCTATGTAGTTCTGATACCAGCAGCAATATGCCAACATGATTATGTAGAGGTTGAATTTGTATTATGTAACCAGTAGTGTTGATTGAGCACCAAAGTGCTCGGGTGCTCTGGTGCTCGAGTAGAACACTTTGGGATGCTCGGGTGCTCTGCAGAGCACCAGAGCACAATAGAAGTCAATGGGAGAACCAGAGCATTAAACCAGACACCCCCTGCTCTGAAGAGGGGAGGGTGTCTGGTTAACAGGAAAAGGTCAGAAATTGATGGAAACACCACTGAAATGGTTTAGGAACAGCATGGGGAAGATGTCTGGATGCATCTTGGACTCCCAGATCGCTGCTGGGAACGATGTTGTCTGAGTACGCCACTTTTACAGACTGACAATAATACGCACAAAACCGAAGATAAAATCGATTTTAGAGGAAAAATTGTTAGGAAACATTCTTTACTGTATATTTACTTGTATATAAAGTAAGGATCGACCGATTATTGGTTTTACTGATATTATCGGCCGATATTCAGGATTTTCAAAGTTATTGGTATCGGCATCTATTTTGCCGATATGCCGATAACGAATCGGAAACGAGGATCGCGCTGCTGTCAGCGCGATCCATGTTCTTTCAGCAGCACAGGGGAGAAGGAAGCAGTGTCTCCCTCCCCCCTGTGCCGCTGCTGCCTCTGCCACCAATGAAAGGAGAGAGGAGAAGAGGAGGGAAGGTGCTGTGGCCACTGTGCCACCAATGATGTTAACTCACTCATTCAAATTCCACAGGAGGCGGGAGCTGGCTGCAGAATCATATAGCCGCACTCGACCTCTATGACAAGTAGCTGCAATCAGCGGCAGTTAACCCCTGCCGCACCTGAGGGGTTAAATGCCACGGATCGCAACTACCGCTCATAGAGGTCGGGTGCGGCTATATGATTCTGCAGCCAGCTCCCGACTCCGGTACATGAATTAATGCGTGCAGTGCCCCCCCCCAAGCCCAGTATTAAAAACATTAGTGGCGCAGTGCGCCCCCCCCAAGCCCAGTATGAAAAACATTGGTGGCACAGTGCGCCCCCCAGTATTAATCATTGGTGGCAGTGGTCACAGGGTCCCCTCCTCCTCATTTGTGGCAGTGGCAGCTTCTGATCGGAGCCCCAGCAGTGTAAGCCTGTGTCACTACCAGAGCTTTGGGACGTTCTCACAGCTCTGTTTCTCCACCCCTGTGATGATGTCACTACTAGAGCTGGGAGGAGTTTTCTGTTTCCTTCCTCCCAGCTGTTTCTCCTCCGTTTGATTTCCCTGCCTTTATATTCCCCCTCCTCCTATTGTAGGTGTGGATTATATTTCTCATTTGGGTTGTAGCTCTTGCTTGAGTATCTTCCCTTGTATGCTATCCTTTCACTGGACCTGTGTTCTGCTGCAGCAAGTACTCCGGATATTGCCAGCCTGTCTTTGGATCCGTCTTCACTGCGGCTGCAGCCCTTCAGCTAAGTGTGCAGACATTGCTGTGTATCTGTGTGTTTTCTGACTGGATCCGAGGCGACCACGGTTCCCTCCATATACTGAGCAGGACACCGGTGGCCGTGCCCCTTCCACTATTGTAGGGGTTACAGTGGCCATCAGTCTTAGGTACGCGGGCATGCCTCCTTCCACCATTTGGATCCGGGCATGGGCTTAGCAGCATAGGGAGAGCTTTTGAGGGTCGGACAGGGGTCACCCTTTATTCTCCCTAGTTTAGGTCCGGTCAGTAGCTCTATTTTCTGTGCATGCTCTTGTTGCTCACACACAGCCGTGACAGCCTGGGGCTCTGATCGGTTACCATGGCAGCCAGGACACTACTAAAGCCCTGGCTGCCATAGTCAGCTCCATGCTGCTGTGTGCACAAAGCACAGAGCAGCAGGGAGAGTGTAAACTCCTATTCACCCGAATAGAGATCTATCAGGGTGAATAGGACAAAATATTAAGTATAAATGAAAAAGATAGATTTACAAAAAAAAGCTATAAATAAACATGTTAAATTTTCAGCAGATTTGTGTAGGAATTTATTTTATTTTTTTTCAAAAATGAAAATGCACAAAATATCGGTATAAATTATCGCCTATCGGCCTGAAAGTTCACAGATTATCGGTATCGGCTCTAAAAAAATCAATATCGGTCGATCCCTAATATAAAGTGCAAGTGCTGCCAAAAATTACAAGGAAGAAGCACTCCGATACAACCTGTATATCACATAAAGGAGGGCCTCATTCACATTGTGCTACAATTGTTCAGGTAGTGGAACTTCTACACTCATAAAGCCTATGCACTAAGTGAAAGAGCTGCCAAAAATTACAGGCACTCCAATACACCCTTTATTCCCTCCATATACTGAGCAGGGCACCGGTGGCCGTGCCCCTTCCACTATTGTAGGGGTTACAGTGGCCATCAGTCTTAGGTACGCGGGCATGCCTCCTTCCACCATTTGGATCCGGGCATAGGCTTAGCAGCATAGGGAGAGCTTTTGAGGGTCGGACAGGGGTCACCCTTTATCCTCCCTAGTTTGGGTCCAGTCAGTAGCTCTATTTTCTGTGCATGCTCTTGTTGCTCACACACAGCCGTGACATTATAATCCACCAAAACCGTCTTTTTTGACATGGATCCGCTTTCTGGCCTGGTTGACCGCATGCAGGGTCTTTCTTTGGAGGTAGCGGATCTCCGTCAATCTATGACTCAGCTTCAAGCATTGGGCTCTGCTCCGGCCCATGGAGTCTGTTGCGAGCCAAAGGTCTCACTTCCGGAAACGTTCTCCGGGGGCAGTGAGAGTTTTGTTTGCTTCAGAGAGGCATGCAAACTCCATTTTTGCTTGTGTCCACATTCCTCTGGTAATCAGGAGCAGAGGGTGAGGATTGTCATCTCCCTGCTCAGGGGTAATGCTCAGACTTGGGCTTTTTCGCTGCCATCAGGGGATCCCTCCCTTCGATCCGTGGAAGGATTTTTTGTGGCCCTGGGGCAGATATATGATGACCCGGATCGTGTTGCTCTGGCCGAATCTAACTTACGTTTTTTATGCCAGAGCAAACTGTCTGCGGAGCTTTATTGTTCTGAATTTCGGAGATGGGCAGCTGATTCAGGTTGGAATGATGCTGCACTCCGGAGTCAGTTCTGTCATGGTCTCTCAGAGAGATTGAAAGATGCGTTTGCTTTCCATGAGAGACCAACGTCCTTAGAGTCTGCCATGTCACTGGCGGTACGCCTTGACAGGCGTCTAAGAGAAAGAAACGAGACCTCTCTGTCCAGCCATTGTCAGTCTAGGGGCAGTGGTGCGGACTCATTCAGTGTGCAGGGGCCTCATCCTGTCTCGCTCCCCTCTGAGGAGGAGCCCATGCAGCTAGGTCGACTTGCCCCTGATAAAAGAGGATTTAGTCCTCAGAGTATGGTGTGTTTTTGTTGTGGGGGCATAGGTCATTTGGCAAATGTTTGTCCGTCTAGGAGATTCTTGAACTGTACTAAGAGCGATAATAAGAGAAAAACCTCAAAAGGTAAATCATCAAACTCTGCTTCATCTGCTACTTTGGGCAAAGTTGATGTAGGAATTGATGCTTTTTCTCTGACCTGCAGTTCCCATTTTCTCCTGTCTGCCAGGGTGGCGCTAGAGAGCAAAGTCATTTCTTGTGAGATTTTTGTTGATAGTGGAGCGGCCGTCAATCTTATTGACACTCAATTTGTAGCCATGCATGGTTTTCAGGTTTGCACATTAGAAAAGGATATACCTGTTTTTGCTATTGACTCTGCTCCACTCTCACAGAGATCTCTGAAGGGCATTGTTCACAATATCCGGTTAGCTGTAGGTGACACTCATGTGGAGGATATATCTTGTTTTGTCCTTAACGGATTGCCTTCTCCTCTAGTTTTGGGGTTACCCTGGCTCACTAGACATAACCCCACTATTGATTGGCAAGGAAGGCAAATAAATGAGTGGAGTGACTTTTGTAGAGAGAATTGTCTTACAGCGACTTTTGCAGAGGTGTCTACTAAAACTGTGCCATCATTTCTCTCTGATTTCTCGGACGTGTTTTCCGAGAGCGGTGTTCAGGAGCTACCTCCTCACCGGGAGTTTGACTGTCCCATTAACCTCATTCCCGGCGCCAAGCTGCCAAAAGCTCGCCTCTACAATCTCTCACAACCGGAAAGAATCGCAAAGCAAACCTATATCTCCCTCAAAATCACCTGTTGCCGCTGTTTTTTTTTTTGTTAAAAAAAAAGATGGCTCTCTGAGACCTTGCCTAGATTTTAGGGAGCTGAACCGTATCACGATTCGCGATCCCTATCCCCTTCCCCTGATCCCGGACCTCTTCAACCAAATTGTTGGGGCCAAGGTTTTTTCCAAATTGGATTTGAGAGGCGCGTACAACCTGGTCAGGGTCAGAGAGGGGGATGAATGGAAAACGGCCTTTAATACCCCTAACGGGCATTTTGAGAATCTCGTTATGCCTTTCGGCCTGATGAATGCTCCAGCCGTCTTTCAGCATTTTGTTAACAGTATTTTCTACCATTTAATGGGGAAATTTGTATTGGTGTATATTGATGATATTTTGATTTTTTCCCCTGATGTTCAGACCCATCAGGATCATCTTTTTCAGGTTCTGCAGATTCTGCGGGAAAATAAATTGTACGCCAAGCTGGAGAAATGTGTTTTTATGGTATCGGAGATTCAATTTCTGGGTTTTCTCCTCTCTGCTTCTGGTTTTCGCATGGATCCGGAGATGGTCCGTGCTGTACTTGAGTGGGAGCTTCCTGAGAATCAGAAGGCATTGATGCGCTTTTTGGGTTTTGCGAACTATTACAGAAAGTTCATTTTGAATTATTACTCTGTGGTCAAACCCCTCACTGACATGACAAAAAAGGGGGCGGATTTTTCCTCTTGGTCGGAGGAGGCGCTTGCAGCTTTTTCTAAGATTAAAGAGAGTTTTGCATCTGCTCCCGTCTTGGTGCATCCTGATGTTTCCTTACCTTTTATTGTTGAGGTGGATGCTTCCGAGGTGGGTGTGGGTGCGGTTTTGTCCCAGGGCCCTTCTCCTGCCAAATGGTGACCCTGTGCCTTTTTCTCTAAAAAACTCTCCCCGGCAGAGAAAAACTATGATGTGGGAGATAGGGAGTTGTTGGCCATCAAGTTGGCTTTCGAGGAATGGCGCCATTTGTTGGAGGGGGCCAGGCACCCTATCACCGTTTTTACCGACCATAAGAATCTGGCATACTTGGAGTCGGCCAGGCGTATGAATCCGAGACAGGCCAGATGGTCTCTGTTCTTCTCCAGATTCAATTTTGTCGTCACATTCCGCCCTGGGATCAAAAATGTGAAGGCTGATGCTCTCTCTCGCTGTTTTCTGGGAGGAGGAAACTCCGAGGACCCGGGTCCCATTTTGGCGGAGGGGGTAGTTGTTTCTGCTCTATATTCGGATTTGGAGGCCGAGGTCCAGGCTGCCCAGACTGAGGCACCTGCCCGTTGTCCTTCTGGGAAGTTGTTTGTGCCTCCTGAGCTACGTCACAAACTCTTCAAGGAGCATCATGATACTGTTCTTGCTGGTCACCCCGGGAGTAGAGCCATGGTAGATCTCATTGCTCGGAGATTTTGGTGGCCGGCTCTTCGTAAGTCGGTGGAGGGTTTTGTGGCTGCTTGTGAGACGTGCGCTCGCGCTAAGGTCCCTCGTTCACGGCCTTCAGGTTCCCTTCTCCCGTTACCCATACCTTCCCGTCCTTGGACACACCTGTCCATGGACTTTATCACGGATCTTCCTCGTTCCTCAGGGAAGTCGGTGATCCTGGTGGTGGTGGACCGTTTTAGCAAGATGGCTCATTTCGTACCTTTCCCTGGTTTACCCAATGCTAAAACGTTGGCGCAAGCTTTTGTCGACCATATTGTTAAATTGCATGGCATTCCCTCTGATATTGTTTCCGATAGAGGCACGCAGTTTGTGTCCAGGTTCTGGAAGGCTTTCTGTTCTCGCCTGGGGGTTCGGCTGTCCTTCTCTTCTGCTTTTCACCCGCAGTCGAATGGTCAGACTGAGCGCCTCAATCAGAATCTGGAGACATATTTGCGCTGTTTCGTGGCAGAGAACCAGGAGGATTGGTGTTCATTTCTCCCTCTTGCTGAGTTTGCTCTGAACAACCGCCGTCAGGAATCTTCTGATAAGTCGCCATTCTTTGGTGCATATGGGTTCCATCCGCAGTTTGGGACATTCTCGGGAGGGGCTCTTTCTGGTTTGCCTGAGGAGGAGAGATTTTCCTCGTCTTTGTCTACCTTTTGGCAAAAGATTCAGAGTAATCTTAGAAAGATGAGTGAGAAGTATAAGCGTGTGGCTGATAAGAGACGTGTGCCTGGTCCGGACCTGAGTGTGGGTGATCTGGTGTGGTTGTCTACAAGAAATATTAAACTGAAGGTTCCCTCCTGGAAATTGGGTCCCAAGTTTATTGGGCCTTATAAAATCTTGTCAGTCATCAATCCAGTTGCCTTCCGTCTTGATCTTCCACGGGTTTGGAAGATACATAATGTATTTCACAGATCTCTCTTAAAACCATATGTCCAGCCCACGGTACCCTCCTCTTTGCCTCCTCCTCCGATTTTGGTTGATGGCAATCTGGAGTTTGGAGGTTTCCAGAATTGTGGACTCTCGCATTGTCCGCAGTTCTCTCCAGTACCTCGTTCATTGGAAGGGTTATGGTCCTGAGGAGAGGATGTGGGTTCCGGTGTCGGACATTAAAGCCACTCGCCTCATCAGGGCATTTCATAGGGCTCATCCTGAGAAGGTGGGTCCTGGGTGTCCGGAGTCCACCCGTAGAGGGGGGGGTACTGTCACTACCAGAGCTTTGGGACGTTCTCACAGCTCTGTTTCTCCACCCCTGTGATGATGTCACTACTAGAGCTGGGAGGAGTTTTCTGTTTCCTTCCTCCCAGCTGTTTCTCCTCCGTTTGATTTCCCTGCCTTTATATTCCCCCTCCTCCTATTGTAGGTGTGGATTATATTTCTCATTTGGGTTGTAGCTCTTGCTTGAGTATCTTCCCTTGTATGCTATCCTTTCACTGGACCTGTGTTCTGCTGCAGCAAGTACTCCGGATATTGCCAGCCTGTCTTTGGATCCGTCTTCACTGCGGCTGCAGCCCTTCAGCTAAGTGTGCAGACATTGCTGTGTATCTGTGTGTTTTCTGACTGGATCCGAGGCGACCACGGTTCCCTCCATATACTGAGCAGGACACCGGTGGCCGTGCCCCTTCCACTATTGTAGGGGTTACAGTGGCCATCAGTCTTAGGTACGCGGGCATGCCTCCTTCCACCATTTGGATCCGGGCATGGGCTTAGCAGCATAGGGAGAGCTTTTGAGGGTCAGACAGGGGTCACCCTTTATTCTCCCTAGTTTAGGTCCGGTCAGTAGCTCTATTTTCTGTGCATGCTCTTGTTGCTCACACACAGCCGTGACAGCCTGGGGCTCTGATCGGTTACCATGGCAGCCAGGACACTACTAAAGCCCTGGCTGCCATAGTCAGCTCCATGCTGCTGTGTGCACAAAGCACAGAGCAGCAGGGAGAGTGTAAACTCCTATTCACCCGAATAGAGATCTATCAGGGTGAATAGGACAAAATATTAAGTATAAATGAAAAAGATAGATTTACAAAAAAAAGCTATAAATAAACATGTTAAATTTTCAGCAGATTTGTGTAGGAATTTATTTTATTTTTTTTTCAAAAATGAAAATGCACAAAATATCGGTATAAATTATCGCCTATCGGCCTGAAAGTTCACAGATTATCGGTATCGGCTCTAAAAAAATCAATATCGGTCGATCCCTAATATAAAGTGCAAGTGCTGCCAAAAATTAGAAGGAAGAAGCACTCCGATACAACCTGTATATCACATAAAGGAGGGCCTCATTCACATTGTGCAACAATTGTTCAGGTAGTGGAACTTCTACACTCATAAAGCCTATGCACTAAGTGAAAGAGCTGCCAAAAATTACAGGCACTCCAATACACCCTTTATTACACATAAAGGAGGGCATCATACACACCCTTGAAAAATTATGATTGATGGCCTGCTGGTGACCCTCAAAAACATTAGGAGCAAGGGCCTGCTGGTGACCCTCTAAAACATTAGGGGTGAGGGTCTACTGCTGAACTGACCCTCTAAAACATTAGGAGCGAGGGCAGCCTAATAAGCATGTTGATATGATAGAGAAGGAGGAGGAGGACGAGAAAAGAAAGATTGAACCATATACCCTTTTTTGTAGTTGAAGGGGTGCATGGGAATACAGTGTATTCAATACACCATAAAAGCCACATTTAAAGTGCCTTTATGTTCAGCCGCTTTTCTCTAGTGGAGTAGAGAAGTCAGGGGCAATCCAGGCCTTGTTCATTTTGATAAGAGTCAACCTGTCAGCATTTTCAGTTGACAGGCGGATGTGCTTATCAGTTATTATGCCCCCAGCAGCACTAAATACCTGCTCTGACAAAACGCTGGCGGCAGGGCAGGCCAGCACCTCCAAGGCGTAGCCACATATCCAGCTTGGACACTCAATAATTGTAAGGCACAGAGGGATCACTGAGGACGCTGAACTGGTCTGCTACGTACTCCTTCACCATCTTCCAAAACCTTTCCCTCCTTGTGACACTAGGCCGCGCATCAGGATGAGGGTGCTGGCGGGGTGTCGTGAAACTGTCCCAGGCCTTGGAGAGTGTTGCCCTGTTGGAGCTGCTGTGTGTTCCCCTCGTCTCCCCTCCTTGGTTGCCCAAGTAACTACGTACTCTGCCGCCAGCGTTGTCAGCTGGAAATTTGTGGAGCAATTTTTCAACAAGGACCTTCTGGTATTGCACCATTTTGATAGTCCTCTCCACCACAGGAATGAGAGATGAGAAGTTCTCTTTGTAGCGGGGGTTCGAGAAGGGTGAACAACCAGTAATCGATGTTGGCCAAAATGCGTATAACACGAGGGTCACGGGAAAGGCAGCATAACATAAAGTCAGCCATGTGTGCCAGAGTCCCAACAGACAAGACTTCGCTGTTCTCATCAGGACTCTCAATCTCCACATCCTCTTCGGCCCATCCACGCTGAACAGCTGGAATAGACCTGATATGGGTACTACCCTCTGTAGCGGAGGCAACCGTCTCCTGCTCCTCCTCCTCATCATAATCCAATTCACGCTAAGAAGACAAACTGAGGGTGGTCTGGCTATCACCCTGTGTACTGTCTTCCCCCATTTCCACCTCTTCCACATGCAAAGCGTCTGCCTTCATTGTGAGCAGTGAGCGTTTCAGTAGACACAGAAGTGGGATGGTTACGCTGATTATAGCGTTATTGCCGCTCACCATCTTTGTCAATTCCTCAAAGTTGTGTAAAACCTCACAGAAGTCAGACATGCATGCCCACTCGTCGCTTGTGAATAGCGGAAGCTGACTGAAAAGGTGACGACCATGTTGCAGCTGGTATTCCACTACTGCCCTCTGCTGCTCACAAAGCCTGGACAACATGTGGAACGTGGAGTTCCAGCGCATGCTCACGTCGCACAACAGTCGATGAGCTGGCAATTGCAAGCGCTGCTGCAGTGTTGCCAGACCGGCGGCAGCTGTAGATGACTTGTGGAAATGGGCACACAAACGACGCACCTTCACCAGTAGCTCAGGCAAATTGGAGTAGATTTTGAGAAACTACTGAACCACTAAGTTGAACAGGTTGGGGTAGGCATGGTATGTGTGCGAGCTTGCCGAGCTCCAAAGCCACCATCAAATTACGGCCATTATCAGACACAACCATGCCTGGTTGTAGGTTGAGTGGCGAGAGCCACAGCTCAGTCTGGTCCCTTATACCCTGCCACAGCTCTGCGGCGGTGTGCCGTTTGTTATCTAAGCAAATTAGTTTGCTGCTGCTTCCCCACTGCAGTGCTACACTGCTTCCAGCTACTAACTGATGGCTGACTGGTGCTGCAAGATGAGAATTCAGAGTTGAAAGTGGAGGAGGAGGAGAAGGGGCGGTTGCACCCACTAATGTAGGTGGTGGCGGAAATCCTGATGGAAGTAGGGCCCGCAATCCTTGGCGCTAGCTGATGGTGCTTGCGAAGGTCCAGGTGCAGGACGGGAGGCATCCGGGCCTGCGTCTTGGACAGGGGAGTGGCCAGCACGTAACACAGGGCAAGAGGAGGCAGTGGTGTGGCCTGCAGACACTGATTGTGGACCCAGGCGTTTGGCCCACCTATTAGGGTGCTTTGATGCCATGTGGTGGATCATACTGGTGGTGGTGAGGTTGCTAGTGTTCACACCCCTGCTCATTTTGGTACGGCACAGGTTGCAAATGACAATTCTTTTATCGTCCTCACTTTCCTCAAAAAAGCGCCAGACTGTGGAACACCTACCCCTTGACAAGGGAGATTGCCGCAAGGGGGTGCTCCGGGGAACAGTTGCGGGCCTGTTTGGTGTGGCCCGCCTTCTCACTTTTGCCACCCCACTGCCTCTTCCAGCCTGTTGCGGCGCTGCAGATCCCTCCCCCTCTGTACTGCTGTCCTCACTCGGCTTGCCACCTTCCCAGGTTGAGTCAGTGATTTCATCGTCCACCAGCTCCTCTTCCTCACTCTGGTCATCCCCTTGACTTGTTGACCTAACAAGAACCTCACTTATTGACAACTGTGTCTCATCCTCATCATCAACCTCTTGAGACACTAATTACGGTTGACTTATTGGCAACTGTGTCTCATCATCATCATCCACCTCGTGAAACACTAATTGCCATTCCCCACCGTCATCTTCTTCTGACTGTGGATGCTCAAGAGTTTGGGAATCAGTGCACAAGATCTCCTCATGTTCCTCTTCAAGAGGGCTTGGCGAGAGGCCCAAATCAAGGAATGGCGATGAAAAGAGCTCCTCGGAAGATCCGAGTGTGGGATCACTTATTTGCCAAGACTCTCCATGGTGGGAAAAAGGAGGATCAGGGTGAGGATTCTGTTGACCAGACTCTTGGCTACTGAGACTGGACTTTGTGGAAGACAGGGTGGTGCTTAACCGACTGGAAGTATTATCTGCTGAAATCCAACCGACCACCTGGTCGCACTGGTGTGACTTCGAGAGTGGTGTCCTGCACCGCCCTGCAAACTGGGACATGAAGCTAGGTATCGTGGATGAGTGTGTTTCTTGTAGTCTGGCAGCAGGCACAGTTTCACTGCACCCAGGGCCACGGTTTCTGTGTGCACCATCAGCAGCATGGCCACTTCCTTGTCCCTTACTGCTCACCTTGAGCATATTAAATGGTATATATGCTTGCAAGTATGTCACAAGTACAGTAGCGCAGGTTTTGTAAGTGTATGCTCAAATAAATTACACTGAATGTCACAGATATTTAGGATGCACAAACGTTATACAGGAGATGTAGCACAGGTAATGTCGCTGTCACCAGCGGTGAAAAAATGACACTGAATGTCACAGATATTTAGGATACGCAAACGTTATACAGGAGATGTAGCGCAGGTAATGTCGCTGTCACTAGCGGCTAAGAAAAAATTACACTGAATGTCACAGATATTTAGGTTGCGCAAATGTACTACGGGAGATGTAGACCAGGTAATGTCGCTGTCACCAGCGGCTAAGAAAAAATAACACTGAATGTCACAGATATTTAGGATGCGCAAATGTACTATAGGAGATGTAGACCAGGTAATGTCGCTGTCACCAGCGGCTAAAAAAAAATTACACTGAATGTCACAGATATTTAGGATGCGCAAACGTTATACAGGAGATGTAGCGCAGGTAATGTTGCTGTCACCAGCGGCTAAGAAAAAATTACACTGAATTTCACAGATATTTAGGATGCGCCAGTGGCATAGCGTTGGTGGGGGGGGGGGGGGCGGGGGCTGTTGCCCCAGGCACCAGACTGCAGGGGGATGCTGGCAGGCCGCTGGCGCAAAATCACTAATGTTTTCACTCTGCTGCACTGCGCAGAGTGAGCGAGGAGCGGTAAACTCTCACCCCGGCTTAAGGAGCGCGCACCCTGATGAATCACCAGGGCACGCACGGCTGTACGCACTGGCACTGATATAGGCTCCGCCCACCCTCCAGACACTGTGGAGCAAGAAGAACTAAGAGAAGATGGCTGTCGCTTCAGGACTGAGCTAAGCCTGTGTGTGACTCAGCAACATCCGTCCCACGACACTGACCGTGAGTGACAGTCAGTGTCACAGACAGTTACTCACTCACACAGCACACTGACCAAGTTAAGTCCCCCTGGCCTGAGGCTCAGACCCTGAGCGACTGAGCTGAGAAGAGGGCCTTAGGCACAATTTTAACAAACTAAACAGTGCCTGGCGGCTGCCTGCTGCTTGCTGCAACACCACTCAGACCAGTTAGGGAGTGAGGGCAGAAGTAGTAGGTGACTGACTGTATTTCTTCAGTTTAACGATTGCTGCTGCCCAGAGGGGTAATTTTTTGGGGGAAAATGCGTCTCAGGCTGGGCCAATACTGGACCAGGATTAATAATGGAGGATTATTATTGTGGGGGCCTAGGTGGAATATGCACACTAGTAATATTTTTTCCCATATGCCTATTGTGCAGCAAATTCCACTTAGGCCCCCACAGTAATAATCATTTGTATTAATCCATTGTTACTCCTCTTACATGGGGGGTTGTACCTTACATGGGACTATATGCCGGATGGGCTGAAGGCAGGAGAGTGATATATCTTACATGGGACTGTATGCTGGAGGGACTGAAGGCAGGGAAGTGATGTGTCTTACATGGGACCGTATGCTGGAGGGGCTGAAGGCGGCGGGGAGTTGTATCTTACATGGGACTATATGATGGAGGGGTTGAAGGCAGGAGAGTGATGCATCTTACATGGGACTGTATGCTGGAGGGGCTGAAGGCAGTAGAGTGATGTATCTTACATGGGACTGTATGCTGGAGGGGCTGAAGGCAGGGGGAGGTTGTATCTTACATGGGGCTGTATGCTGGAGGGGGCTGAAGGCAAGGGGAGTGATGTATTTTACATGGGACTGTATGCTGGAGGGGCTGAAGGGGGCCATAATTATTACTATAATACAGAGGGGGCCATAATTATTACAATAATACTACAGAGGGGGTCATAATTATTACAATAATACTACAGAGGGGGCCATTATAATATTATTAATAATACAGAGGGTCCATTATATATTATAATTATACAGAGGGCATTATACTTATGGGTACTATGGGGGGAGGGGAGGTCTGTTATCTGAGGATGATAGTAAAGTGAGGAATCTAAAAAAAAAATCTGTGAAACTCTGCACAGACGAGACACGGCTGAAAGAAGGTGTCATGGCTGTCTAATCTCCGAATGAAGACATTGAGGAAAGTCTACATCACAGGAGATGTCACTGGATGTAAGAGGTATGTGCTGTATTCTCCTCTATATTTAATAGCGATGTAATGTCCATCCAAATATCTGTTTCACGGTAGGGATAGGCAGAGGAGATTGAGAATTTGACCCACACTGCCTCAGCCCGTCCCCAGACTTCAGGTCACACTGTGCGTGTTCTGAATTCTGGGGGCTCACACCCATCTACTACATTATCTGTACTCAGAGTTATCACTGTGTTATCTGTGGTGTTACGTAGGACTGCAGGTGACATCTACTGCATTATTTGTAAAAAGGGGCATGTCACAGGTTGGGGGGGTGTGCAATACTTGACTTGCCCCAGGTGCTGGCAACCCACGCTACGCCACTGGATGCACAAACGTTATACAGGAGATGTAGCGCAGGTAATGTCGCTGTCACCAGTGATTAAGGCCTCATGCACACGACCGTATTTTTTTGCAGTCCGCAAAAACAGGTTCTGTTTTGCCGTGATCCGTGACCGTTTTTTCGTCCGTGGGTCTTCCTTGATTTTTGGAGGATCCACGGACATGAAAAAAAAAGTTGTTTTGGTGTCCGCCTGGCCGTGCGGAGCCAAACGGATCCGTCCTGAATTACAATGCAAGTCAATGGGGACGGATCCGTTTGACGTTGACACAATATGGTGCAATTTCAAACGGATCCGTCCCCCATTGACTTTCAATGTAAAGTCAGGAGTTAATATACCATCGGATCAGAGTTTTCTCCAATCCGATGGTATATTTTAACTTGAAGCGTCCCCATCACCATGGGAACGCCTCTATGTTAGAATATACCATCGGATTTGAGTTACATCGTGAAACTTAAATCCGACAGTATATTCTAACACAGAGGCGTTCCCATGGTGATGGGGACGCTACAGGTTAGAATATACTAAAAGAACTGTGTACATGACTGCCCCCTGCTGCCTGGCAGGTGCTGCCAGGCAGCAGGGGGCAGCCCCCCTCCCCCTGTAGTTAACACATTGGTGGCCAGTGCGGCCGGCCCCCCCCCCTCCCCTGTAGTTAACTCATTGGTGGCCAGTGGGCCCCCCCCTGTAGTTAACTCATTGGTGGCCAGTGCGGCCGCCCCCCCCCCTCCCCTGTAGTTAACTCGTTGGTGGCCAGTGGGCCTTCTCCCCTCTCTCCCCCTCCTAATTAAAATCTCCCCCCTATCATTGGTGGCAGCGGAGTGTACCGATCGGAGTCCCAGTTTAATCGCTGGGGCTCCGATCGGTAACCATGGCAACCAGGACGCTACTGCAGTCCCGGTTGCCATGGTTACTTAGCAATTTGTAGCAGCATTATACTTACCTGCGAGCTGCGATGTCTGCGTCCGACCTGTCACTTACCAGTAGGAGGAGCTCCCGGCCGGACCTGTCACTTACCAGTAGGAGGAGCTCCCGGCCGGACCTGTCACTTACCAGTAGGAGGAGCTCCCGACCGGACGCAGACATCGCAGCTCGCAGGTAAGTATAATGGTTCTACAAATTGCTAAGTAACCATGGCAACCGGAACTGCAGTAGCATCCTGGTTGCCATGGTTACCGATCGGAGCCCCAGCGATTAAACTGGGACTCCAATCGGTACACTCCGCTGCCACCAATGATAGGGGGGAGATTTTAATTAGGAGGGGGAGGGAGGGGAGAAGGCCCACTGGCCACCAACGAGTTAACTACAGGGGAGGGAGGGGGGGGGCCCACTGGCCACCAATGAGTTAACTACAGGGGAGGGGGGGGCCGGCCGCACTGGCCACCAATGAGTTAACTACAGGGGGGGGAGGGGGGGGGGGCGGCCACACTGGCCACCAATGTGTTAACTACAGGGGGGGGGCTGCCTCCTGCTGCCTGGCAGCACCTGCCAGGCAGCAGGGGGCAGTCATGTACACAGTTCTTTTAGTATATTCTAACCTGAAGCGTCCCCATCACCATGGGGACGCCTCTGTGTTAGAATATGCTGTCGGTTCTGAGTTTTCACGAAGTGAAAACTCAGCTATGAAAAAGCTTTTATGCAGACGGATCTTCGGATCCGTCTGTATAAAAAGTAACCTACGGCCCGGATCACGGACCCGGATGCCAATCTTGTGTGCATCCGTGTTCTTTCACGGACCCATTGACTTGAATGGGTCCGTGAACCGTTGGCCGTGAAAAAAATAGGACAGGTCATATTTTTTTCACGGCCAGGAAACACGGATCATGGTCAATTTATTCATTAGAATATCAAGCACAGTAAGTAAAGGTGGGTTTAGCTGGGGCGAGGAGAAACCGTTTTTCCTTCCTGACAAGTGGCTGCTCATTAAATGGGGGTTAAGCTCTGCATTTACATGCAGCGATCACCTCCACAGTATGAGAACGAGTGATCACAGTAACCTCATAAAGCTGCCTTGTTTCTAGGTAGCAGAGTACTGATTAGACAGCACAATCTACTGCCAGAAACGATAATTTACTTGCAATCATCCGATGAACAAGCATCTTTCCATAGCGGAGGTAGGCTGTGGGCACCTGTGAAAAGTTATTTATTCCCAAACAATCCTTTTATGGCAGACACTATATAATATAACAACTACCTTTGGGCCCATAGCAAAATAAGATGGGGCTCCCACCTTCAAGTGTAAGAAAATCAAAACAGCAGTATAAATAGCAATAATTAAAAGGTATATATAATAGCACCACATATCATAAAACCCACATTATAGCAAAAAGCCACTTTATTGTTATTCCCCACAAAAAGGTGCACCCTTCCTACACCAGATTGGTCCCCAAAACCAATGGGCACCATAGCAGAAGCTATGGATGATATGGCTAATGTTAGACTCTTGGCAGCTACACTTTTTAAATGTTTCTTTTATTCCTCTCTCTCTCGATTGACCATTTATGAAGCAGTCAACACTGGAGTCAGAGTGTGATAAAATGAAGGAGTTGGAGTCAGAACTTTGGCTTACCAACTCCACAGCCCTGTTTGGAACATGATTGGAAAAATTCAGTTTCTATTTATATTGGTGTTGTGGTTTCTGATGGATCAGTTAGAACCCTTTTTTTGCATACTGTAACCAGGTTGCTATAGTTGCAGAAAAAACAAGTCCATTTACTGACAGCCATAAGGTAAAACTAAGCCTATGAACAAAGACACAGTATGTGTCAATACCACATCACAACTGGCCATGTAGCCCTATCCTCATATCCTATGCACAAGAGGATTCACAGTGGTACTGCTAATGTACCAATTACCTAACACAGTACATCATCTCCATCATAAGAAATTGCAGAGCAGCTTGGGAGCAAAAACTATTAGGCACACAGGCGAGTTTTCCGCGCGGGTGCAATGCGTGAGGTGAACGCATTGCACCTGCACTGAATCCGGACCCATTTATTTCTTTGGAGCTGTGCACATGAGCAGTGATTTTCACTCATCACTTGTGCGTTGCGTGAAAATCGCAGCAAGCTCTATTTTGTGCGTTTTTCACGCAACGCAGGCCCCATAGAAGTGAATGGGGCTGCGTGAAAATCGCAAGCATCCGCAAGCAAGTGCGGATGCGGTGCGATTTTCACGCATGGTTGCTAGGAGACGATCGGGATGGGGTCCCGATCTTTATTATTTTCCCTTATAACATTGTTATAAGGGAAAATAATAGCATTCTGAATACAGAATGCATAGTACAATAGGGCTGGAGGGGTTAAAAAAAAATAAAAAAAATTAAACTCACCTTAATCCACTTGTTTGCGCTCATCACATGGTCCGTCACGTGATCCATCACCATGGTAAAAGATCATGTGATGGACCATGTGATGAGCGCAGTGGCGTCATCAAAGGTCCTATTCCTCAAAGAAGAAGACAGAAGAGATGCCGGCTGCGCGAACAAGTGGATTAGAGTGAGTTAAATTATTTTAATATTTTTTTTTAACCCCTCCAGCCCTATTGTACTATGCATTCTGTATTCAGAATGCTATTATTTTCCCTTATAACCATGTTATAAGGGGAAATAATACAATCTACACAACCTTGAACCCAAACCTGGACTTCTGTGAAGAAGTTCGGGTCTGGGTACCACATTCAGTTTTTTATCACGCGCGGGCAAAACCACGCGCGTGGTTCTGTGTGTTGGTATTCTGTGCTGCACTACAGTACTATTGACACTGCCATATGGGTACATGTATTGGTCCCATCTACTTGTGTTGCCCCACCTTCTGTCAATCTACAACCACCTACATCATTGGGGTCACTTTTAGTTTTTTTTCCACTTTAAGTTCCCAGTCTGCCCCTGGCTTGGACAGATTCTTGAAAGCAGTGATGGCACTATATTCTGTTCTTTAAAATATGTGGTTATGGATGGTCTAAGCTTAGGGCATCAAATGACATCAAATAAGCTGACAATGCTTATTACTTAGATTAAAAAGCAGTGAAAAAGAAAACTGATAGCTCTGATGCCCAGGCTACATGTCCCTGGATGCCCTGTGCAGGCTCCTGTATTGCAGATATGAAGAACACGAAAGTAAACAATGGAGGACATGAGAGTTAACACTGAGAGGAAGAGGTTAAGTAGCTGATCCACAAGAACTGGCCCATCTCTTAAACCCTAGTCGTGCCTTTCACCACGACAGCTGATGGCATATAGTTATACAATTTTCATAATTTAACAATTCCTATGAAAAGGAAAATGTTTTTTTTAAAGGTGGAGCTCCCCTTGTTTGAGAGGACCAAAAAGTGAAGTTTTTTTTGTTCTAAAAGAGCGCCACTTTTGTGAATAGGCTATGCTTGGAATTGCAGCTCTGCCTTACTCACTCAACCCATGTACAAGAGTGACACTATTTCTGAATAAAAGCAACACTTCATTAAGGTTAAGAGTTATATATATATATAGTGAAAGGAATTGATATTATATTCATAATAATTCTAGAAAGCCTATGACATTTTAAGCAATTACTTACTGTTAATTAGCAATTCCACTTCCACCTGGTAAGCATAAGATCCTTCCAACCTTTCAGCCTGACTTCCTATGGCAGAACTCTACATTGAATTATTTACGTTCCTTTGGAAATGACCTTTTCTCATCAATTCATCAATCTGTCACATGTACTGTAATTACCATAGAAATATTAATAGTCAGTTCTAGAAACAAGCATTTGGAACTGTTGTGTGTCAGTTATGTTGGACGGTATAGCCTTGTATGGAAGATTTTACTGCACTCCTAGATTTTTTTTTTAAACATGCAAAAATTGTACTCTGTGAATCAGGCCTAATTTTGGCCAGTCGCATGTCATTTATCGGCTCTCTCCCCGGACTTCCCTGTAAACATGCCCTAAGAAGAGGAGGATAAGTTGCTGTCAAAACACTTACCAGGGCAATAACGGATGATGAAATCCAACATGCACGCTCTTTGTTTTGACAGTTAGGCTGCCCCAATACATGTAAATATACTGGTAGATTGCACCAGCATTTATCTAGTGTGTATGGTCAGCATTTGGCTTCACCGACTGTGCATTGCTATGACGTATGTGGGGTTTGAATACTGTGTAACCAGATCATCATCAAATCACCAGAGTGTTCACAAAAGCAGAAGATGAGTGTGTTGATGTTGCAGGAAGAAGTGGCCAGATTGTAACCTGCAATATACGAGTAGCATCCTATCGGCTGTATGTACAGCCACGCAGCATGTGCCTAGTGATTCATTTGAGTAAGATTAGGCATAATCTGCTAGCAGATGCAGGAGAATTTTAAAATGTAAAACAGTATAGTCATGGGTTCATAGTTTACAATTTCTCCAAGTGCTTGAGTAGACTTCCTCAAAGTACTCTATTTATTCCTCAATCCAGTGGGGCATAGGTCAAATGGCTTCCTGAAATGTACCCAAACGTGTGTGTCTAAGGATACTTGGAGTGATGTAAGTGGTTACATTGTGTGTATGGTACTGCAGTGTGTATCAGAGAACTACCGTATATAAATAACAGGTAATATAACAATATAAAACATGCTCAAACAGTGATTCTGCAATTGGATCCACAGCAGTCAACACTTTACAGAGATGTCACTGGAACTATAACATTTTTGGTGGCACTGTTTGGGTGTGCTAAGGGTGTTGTCATATTCACAACAAATTGCACAGATGACAGAGTTTTCTAAAGTATTACCATGACGTTTCAAACATTTGGACAATCCCCCCCCCCCCCCCCCTCTTCATTACACAAGGGAATATCCTGACTGCTATGGTTCATCACTGTGATTTGTAATAGTCAGGATCCACTGACAGGTTGATGGATTCATTAATTTATAATTGGATATTTAGTGGTTCAATGGCTGCTTGCTGTTTTCCTGACTCGGCGGAAGAATTAACCCCTTCGTGCCTTTAACATACTGAGCTAAGTCTGTACAGTTACACAGTATTACATTGTACATCAATTGTAGGAAGCCTCTGTGATGTTCTTATGTCTCTTCTAGAAAGGCTTACAGATCTGACTGTGCAAACGCAAGCTCGAGGGCACACCCTGGACTTGGTGGTAATAATAGTTTGGGTTACGACAAAGGCAAAGAATGTCTTCTTATGCAGTCATGGTACTGGGAAGTCCTTTTAACCTTTAAACACTTGTCCACTTAAATACAAGTCATGTCTATGAAGCACTGGAGCAATCCCTGAGGGAGTTCCCCCTTGTAGGAACACTCCTAGGGACAACCGACCAAATGTTCAGCAGTGCATGAACCATGAAAATTGCCTATGACAACAATTCATATCTGTTTAATTCCAAGACATTTAAAGTATCCTTTGTTATGTAATCAGTTTCTTAATACATAAAAATTTAATAAAACAAGCGTTACCTGCGTCTTCACTGGTGGCTCTGACCGGTCTTTGATATCTTACGGTAGAACAGAGTCTGGTGGTTGAATTCAGCTGAGGCTCCACAGAACAGGTCACTTAAAGAATAGATTGATTCATTCATTCATAAGCAACAGGCGTCTTGTACCCTACAAGCCGTCAACAGAAAGTTGGTGTGATAATACAGGAGCCTGCATCAAGCATAGTGATGGAGATGGTACGATAACAGAAGCTTGCCTGTTATTCCCAGGTCCTGCTGGGATTATTAGAGTGGTGAAGGGAAGTCACAGATCTCTCAGCTGTGGCCCATCCTCACCTCTTCCTAACAAGCTCTGTGTGTGTTTTCCCCGCACGAGAATGAGGTCTCTCAGCTGGGGATTGGAAACTCCGCCTGATGTGAAAGAAGGAAGGAGGGAGGGAGAGAGGTGGATGAAGAGAGAAGACAGTATGTACTGGATAGGAATATGGAGGGAAGAAGAATAGGAAGGTGGGAAGGAAAAAATGTTCTTTAAGACAGAACAGAATTGTCTGTAAAGGAGATGGAGGTATGTACTTTCACACTTGCAGCAGAGTGATCCGGCAAGCAGTTCCGTCACTGAAACTGCCTGCCGGATCAGGCAATCTGCATGCAAACGGACAGCATTTGTAGACGGATTGGGATGCGGATCAGTCTTACAAATGCATTGCAAGAACGGATCCGTCTCTTCCGGATGTCATCCGGAGAAACAAATCTGCTATATACGTTTTCACATTTTTACCGGTCTGCGCATGCGCAGACCAGAAGGACAGATCCAGCATTGCAGTATTTTTAATGCCGGATCCGGCACTGATACAGTTCAATGTAAATTATTACCGGATCCGGCATTCCGGCAACTGATCCGGAATTTTGGACGGAGATAATACCGCAGCATGCTGCGGTATTTCCTCCATCCAAAACGCAGTTCAGTGACTGAACTGATGACATCCTGATGCATCCTGGACCGATTTCTCTCCATTCAGAATGCATGGGGATGAAACTGATCAGTTCTTTCCCGGTATTGGGCCCCTAGGATGGAACTCAGTGTGTGAAAGTACCCTAAGAGCATGCAAAGCAATAGTACATCCTATTTCAGAATTATGATTCCAGCTTCCTGTGATTTTAGGGTGTGGGAACCTTGTGTCAGCAACGGACTTTACAAGTCTAGTATAAAACATAGAGTGAATGCCAGGCCAACCATAGTAATGATTACCTACTGCAAAACTACATCTCAACTATGTTCAGACCGCCAAAGATTGACCACTTGTTGCATTGTATGATCATGATGGGAGAGGTAGTCCAACACATACCTGACTCTCATTTAAATGTCACTTAGATATGTTTTTAGACTGACATATTTTTTCTGTGTTATTTACCTCATCAGACACAGTCCCATTAACCCTTAGATGAGAAATATTGTCGAAATTGCCCAGTTGATGCCTAACACACTATTCTTGGTTTATAAAAGCAAATTAAGTGCAAATATGCTACTGCAGTGAAGAATCTCAGATTAGTATTAGTGACACTGTACCTATCACACAGGAGCATATTTACAAGTCCTGTAGATGGCATAAACTGAGATAGGCTCTCTAAAGATGCGAAATTTATCACATTGGCTCAGGCTGGATGATAAATTATGCGCATTGCTAGACACTTTTGTCTAAGTTTATGCCAACTATCGCTTGGGTTATATAGAATTTTACACCACAACTGAGGCACAATTTTGGTGCAACATGTTGCATCTTAGGCCCCCTTTCCAGCTAGACCTCACCCTTCTTCATTAAGGCATGTCGTTTGTGAGCTAGGCACATCAGATATTTCTAAAACTAGATGTAGATTTGCTCTACATTTTTGCATAATTTAATACATCTTGGTGCACTCACATTTGTAAATATGGGCCATTGAGTGAATAAGGCCCTGTAATGTTTTAGATGTTGATCCCTTTGGTCCCTTTATTAGGCCTAGTAGATTCACTCAACCCATAGGGAAGAATATAGTGCTATACGGAAACACCATGTGACAGCACATGCAATGTCTACAGGTAAGTAACACACCATTCGCATGACTTTGCCTTTCTAATTAGTAAAAGAATGGCAACACAGAGCTCAATTCTTTGTAGACATTTGACTGGCCTATTAAAATGACCTTATATTCTCTGAGAAGCAATGGCAAATGTGATTGGTTGAAGCCAAGTCTACAAGCTCTGCTCTATTGAATTGTTCAGAAATAGACAAACCCCTTCAACTTATTTTTGGAGATTAAACTATACCGAAAGTAACAACATGAATGGCATAATTTAAAGCCCAATATCTCAATTCACCTTTGTCAACTGTAGTCAGGTACAGAAAAACTCTATGACTGCACTGCTCCGCTTTTGACAAATATAGTCCACATTCAGGAGCTGTAATTGTGAGGACCACAACAAATAACTCCTCATAACTCAGCTTCTTAGATCCCTGTGAGTAGGATTTTAACATAGGGGAAAGTTATGAATAACTATAGTCCCACAAGCATTTTGAACCTTTGCCTACTGCGGCGTACCAGTCCACAGGGGCAACACATGAGTTACAGTGGGCCGATAGGGGTAGTAGTTCATTTACTCATAGTTAGCAGAGCCTCCCTGGGCCGGTAGTGCAGTGGAGGGAAGGACAGCACTAAATCCTCCGGGGCACTCTCTATTGCAGGGAACACCAGCCAGATGGAAGTTGAGGTGCCCTTGATGGTATAGGTGTTTAAGGTGTTTTGGTGGCTGGGCCCCTGTTTTCGTGATGCCAGCACAGTAAGGTGCAAATGTTGAGAGTAGTAGAAAGGATGAGGAGTCAGTTGCAGTAGAAAACTGTTGAACATTTACTGAATCAATCGTCTCAGGGCAGTTGTTACAGTTCATCAATACAGCAAAAGCAATAATTCAGATGTTGGTTTAACTTGAATTCCTTATAACAGGTCTGGCAATCGTCAGTTGAGGAGTTTTCCTAATGCTGTTACTTTACAGGCAAGGCAAAAATTCTCTTCTTAGATAGTTCTACTTTAAGTCCAATCTCTAGCACTCAGGTTCTGAATATAATGGTTTCCTTACTTTTATATTGAGCAATCCAATAAGGGTATTCTCCCTCGTGGCAGGCAAACTCTCTGCTACATTATTTGATGCAGGATGCTCTCCTGAAATATTTAGGTTCACTATGTCCCAGAAGGCATTTAGTGAAAAAAGATAATTCTGCGCACTAATCATCCAGTTGTGTCCAGGTACCTTTAAGTTCCTCCTGGTCACTGGTGCTTGTTAAGTCCCTTGGCTAGACTCAGTTCTAATCTTCACTAGACTTGCTTTATATTCGTACATAGACTCACTTGTCTGTCCTGGGCTGCTGTGACTTCTTGGTCTGTCCTCTCCAGGCTTGATCAGGGCCCAGAGGAAAGAAAGGCAGCTACATCTTGGACTGAGCCTGCTCTCCTTCATACACTGGCTTCTCCTCTCTATTTCCTACATTACTCAACTTGAACTAACTTTATTAGTGAACCCATGGCTATATATAATATGTGGCGCCAGCACCACCTAGGGGTGAACAGATGTAATGACAATGCCAGCCTGATATTAGGAAATACAATACATTAAATATGACAGCAGCAAAAGTTTAAAGTGCCCACGTATAGCACATAGCGGGACACTGCACTATCCCCTATAGACATTGATTACAACTCATAACCAACATGATTTCTTTATGCTATCTTGGTACTGAATTTGTGCAATTAAGTAGCAATAAATATAATATTATACTACATATTCTATCCCCAGCTACATTAATTCCACCAACGACTGGGTAATTGCACACAGGAGTGACATTCTGTATAGGTGAAAAAAATGTAGGTCACTTCCACATAAATGCATTCAGTAAAATAGTACTTATGTACTGTCGATACTGAATACCAGATGGAGTCTCAGGTACCACTTTTAGTGTGTGATTACAGCAGGCTCCAGTTAGAGAGTGAGCTCATAGACAGGCACTTCATTTAAAGTACATTTTGTGTGACCTGTGCTCTCCACTGGTATAATTCAGCCCTCATCTACAGCTACAGGGCTACATGGTCAAGTCATTAGTATTCACAGTGAGTCTATCAGTATTCAGCGTAAAGCCTGGTATGTCATGTGAGTGCTCAGTATTTTATTATATACAGTATAGCCTATTATCTTCTACTTCCAGCAGAGCATTTTATACATATCACCGCAAGGCTCACTGGTTATAGCTGTGTATGGGTAGGAAGCATTGATCATTTGAGTCATAAAGTAACATTGCATTTGCCTTACTTCAGATATGATTTGTAAGAATTTACACTGATTGTTTAGCATAGTTAGGAATATAGAGCACATGAGCTATAAAACTTCATGAAGGGTAAAGCTACACAGTCAACTTTCTGCATGCAGGTTTCAAAGTCAAAATCTGGAGTGGATCGTAAAAGGGGAAAAAGTATAAAGAACTGATACTTTTCCTCTTTTTTGAATTCACTTCTGGTTTTGGCTTCTAAAACTGCATGCAGAAACCAGACCATTTGGCCGTACCCTAAAGGTAAATGTAAAGAGCATTACACCCCTCCCAATTAATGTAAATATAAGTCCTTGTGTTGAGAACTTTTCATACCCCTGGGATTGTCAAAAAAAAAAAAAAAATCCCTGGGATTGTCAGCCAGCTTTTCCTAAAGTACAGAAAAGGCAGTTTTCTATTGCATTTTGTTTTCAATTCTTTATCATTTTCAAGATATCTGCTTGCTGCCAGTGAAAGTCAGGGGAAAAACCTTTTCATAATCTTGTAAACCCCTTTTGCAGAATCCTGCTCGAGAGTCGCGGCAAACATGTATTTACTGTGTTTTGTATGCACAAGGTATTGATAGACCATATCCACAGCCTCCACTAGATGGCGCTGGTATCACCCTCTATATACAGTTGCAAGAAAAAGTATGTGAACCCTTTGGAATGATATGGATTTCTGCACAAATTGGTCATAAAATGTGATCTGATCTTCATCTAAGTCACAACAATAGACAATCACAGTCTGCTTAACCACCTCAGCCCCCAGTGCTTAAACACCCTGAAAGACCAGGCCACTTTTTACACTTCTGACCTACACTACTTTCACCGTTTATTGCTCGGTCATGCAACTTACCACCCAAATGAATTTTACCTCCTTTTCTTCTCACTAATAGAGCTTTCATTTGGTGGTATTTCATTGCTGCTGACATTTTTACTTTTTTTGTTATTAATCGAAATTTAACGATTTTTTTGCAAAAAAATGACATTTTTCACTTTCAGTTGTAAAATTTTGCAAAAAAAACGACATCCATATAGAAATTTTGCTCTAAATTTATAGTTCTACATGTCTTTGATAAAAAAAAAATGTTTGGGTAGAAAAAAAATGGTTTGGGTAAAAGTTATAGCGTTTACAAACTATGGTACAAAAATGTGAATTTCCGCTTTTTGAAGCAGCTCTGACTTTCTGAGCACCTGTCATGTTTCCTGAGGTTCTACAATGCCCAGACAGTACAAACACCCCACAAATGACCCCATTTCTGAAAGTACACACCCTAAGGTATTCGCTGATGGGCATAGTGAGTTCATAGAACTTTTTATTTTTTGTCACAAGTTAGCGGAAAATGATGATTTTTTTTTTTTTTTTTTTTTTTCTTACAAAGTCTCATATTCCACTAACTTGTGACAAAAAATAAAAAGTTCTATGAACTCACTATGCCCATCACGAAATACCTTGGGGTCTCTTCTTTCCAAAATGGGGTCACTTGTGGGGTAGTTATACTGCCCTGGCATTCTAGGGGCCCAAATGTGTGGTAAGGAGTTTGAAATCAAATTCAGTAAAAAATGACCTGTGAAATCCGAAAGGTGCTCTTTGGAATATGGGCCCCTTTGCCCACCTAGGCTGCAAAAAAGTGTCACACATCTGGTATTGCCGTACTCAGGAGAAGTTGAGGAATGTGTTTTGGGGTGTCTTTTTACATATACCCATGCTGGGTGAGATAAATATCTTGGTCAAATGACAACTTTGTATAAAAAAATGGGAAAAGTTGTCTTTTGCCAAGATATTTCTCTCACCCAGCATGGGTATATATAAAATGACACCCCAAAACACATTCCCCACCTTCTCCTGAGTATGGAGATACCAGATGTGTGACACTTTTTTGCAGCCTAGGTGGGCAAAGGGGCCCATATTCCAAAGAGCACCTTTCGGATTTCACTCGTCATTTTTTACTGAATTTGATTTCAAACTCCTTACCACACATTTGGGCCCCTAGAATGCCAGGGCAGTATAACTACCCCACAAGTGACCCCATTTTGGAAAGAAGACACCCCAAGGTATTCCGTAAGGGGCATGGCGAGTTCCTAGAATTTTTTATTTTTTGTCACAAGTTAGTGGAAAATGATGATTTTTTTTTTTTTTTTTTTTTTTCATACAAAGTCTCATATTCCACTAACTTGTGACAAAAAATAAAAACTTCCATGAACTCACTATGCCCATCAGCGAATACCTTGGGGTCTCTTCTTTCCAAAATGGGGTCACTTGTGGGGTAGTTATACTGCCCTGGCATTCTAGGGGCCCAAATGTGTGGTAAGGAGTTTGAAATCAAATTCTGTAAAAATTGACCTGTGAAATCCGAAAGGTGCTCTTTGGAATATGGGCCCCTTTGCCCACCTAGGCTGCAAAAAAGTGTCACACATCTGGTATCTCCGTATTCAGTAGAAGTTGGGGAATGTGTTTTGGGGTGTCTTTTTACATATACCCATGCTGGGTGAGAGAAATATCTTGGTCAAATGCCAACTTTGTATAAAAAAATGGGAAAAGTTGTCTTTTGCCAAGATATTTCTCTCACCCAGCAGGGGTATATGTAAAATGACACCCCAAAACACATTCCCCACCTTCTCCTGAGTACGGAGATACCAGATGTGTGACACTTTTTTGCAGCCTAGGTGGGCAAAGGGGCCCATATTCCAAAGAGCACCTTTCGGATTTCACAGGTCATTTATTACAGAATTTGATTTCAAACTCCTTACCACACATTTGGGCCACTAGAATGCCAGGGCAGTATAACTACCCCACAAGTGACCCCATTTTGGAAAGAAGACACCCCAAGGTATTCGCTGATGGACATAGTGAGTTCATGGAAGTTTTTATTTTTTGTCACAAGTTAGTGGAATATGAGACTTTGTATAAAAAAAAAAAAAAAAAAAAAAAAATCAGCATTTTCCACTAACTTGTGACAAAAAATAAAAAATTCTAGGAACTCGCCATGCCCCTCACGGAATACCTTGGGGTGTCTTCTTTCCAAATTGGGGTCACTTGTGGGGTAGTTATACTGCCCTGGCATTTTCCAGGGGCCCTAATGTGTGGTAAGTAGGTAAATGACCTGTGAAATCCTAAAGGTGCTCTTTGGAATATGGGCCCCTTTGCCCACCTAGGCTGCAAAAAAGTGTCACACATGTGGTATCGCCGTATTCAGGAGAAGTTGGGGAATGTGTTTTGGGGTGTCATTTTACATATACCCTTGCTGGGTGAGAGAAATATCTTGGCAAAAGACAACTTTTCCCATTTTTTTATACAAAGTTGGCATTTGACCAAGATATTTCTCTCACCCAGCATGGGTATATGTAAAATGACACCCCAAAACACATTCCCCAACTTCTCCTGAGTACGGCGATACCAGATGTGTGACACTTTTTTGCAGCCTAGATGCGCAAAGGTGCCCAAATTCCTTTTAGGAGGGCATTTTTAGACATTTGGATACCAGACTTCTTCTCACGCTTTGGGGCCCCTAGAATGCCAGGGCAGTATAAATACCCCACATGTGACCCCATTTTGGAAAGAAGACACCCCAAGGTATTCAATGAGGGGCATGGCGAGTTCATAGAAAAAAAAAATTTTTGGCACAAGTTAGCGGAAATTGATATTTTTAATTTTTTTCTCACAAAGTCTCCCGTTCCGCTAACTTGGGACAAAAATTTCAATCTTTCATGGACTCAATATGCCCCTCACGGAATACCTGGGGGTGTCTTCTTTCCGAAATGGGGTCACATGTGGGGTATTTATACTGCCCTGGCATTCTAGGGGCCCTAAAGCGTGAGAAGAAGTCTGGAATATAAATGTCTAAAAAATTTTACGCATTTGGATTCCGTGAGGGGTATGATGAGTTCATGTGAGATTTTATTTTTTGACACAAGTTAGTGGAATATGAGACTTTGTAAGAAAAAAAAAAAATAATTCCGCTAACTTGGGCCAAAAAAATGTCTGAATGGAGCCTTACAGAGGGGTGATCAATGACAGGGGGGTGATCAATGACAGGGGGGGTGATCAATGACAGGGGGGGTGATCAATGACAGGGGGGGTGATCAATGACAGGGGGGGTGATCAATGACAGGGGGGGTGATCAATGACAGGGGGGGTGATCAATGACAGGGGGGTGATCAATGACAGGGGGGGTGATCAATGACAGGGGGGGTGATCAATGACAGGGGGGGTGATCAATGACAGGGGGGGTGATCAATGACAGGGGGGGTGATCAATGACAGGGGGGTGATCAGGGAGTCTATATGGGGTGATCACCACAGTCATTGATCATGCCCCTGTAAGGCTTCATTCAGACGTCCGGATGCGTTTTGCGGATCCGATCCATCTATCAGTGGATCCGTAAAAATCATGCGGACGTCTGAATGGAGCTTTACAGGGGTGTAATCAATGACAGGGGGGTGATCAGGGAGTCTATATGGGGTGATCACCACAGTCATTGATCACGCCCCTGTAAGGCTTCATTCAGACGTCCGGATGCGTTTTGCGGATCGGATCCATCTATTAGTGCATCCGTAAAAATCATGCGGACATCTGAATGGAGCTTTACAGGGGGGTGATCAGGGAGTCTATATGGGGTGATCACCACAGTCATTGATCATGCCCCTGTAAGGCTTCATTCAGACGTCCGGATGCGTTTTGCGGATCGGATCCATCTATCAGTGCATCCGTAAAAATCATGCGGACATCTGAATGGAGCTTTACAGGGGGTTGATCAATGACAGGGGTGTAATCAATGACAGGGGTGATAACCACAGTCATTGATCACGCCCCTGTAAGGCTTCATTCAGACGTCCGGATGCGTTTTGCGGATCCGATCCATCTATCAGTGCATCCGTAAAAATCATGCGGACATCTGAATGGAGCTTTACAGGGGGTTGATCAATGACAGGGGTGTAATCAATGACAGGGGGGTGATCAGGGAGTCTATATGGGGTGATAACCACAGTCATTGATCACGCCCCTGTAAGGCTTCATTCAGACGTCCGGATGCGTTTTGCGGATCGGATCCATCTATCAGTGCATCCGTAAAAATCATGCGGACATCTGAATGGAGCTTTACAGGGGGGTGATCAGGGAGTCTATATGGGGTGATCACCACAGTCATTGATCATGCCCCTGTAAGGCTTCATTCAGACGTCCGGATGCGTTTTGCGGATCGGATCCATCTATCAGTGCATCCGTAAAAATCATGCGGACATCTGAACGGAGCTTTACAGGGGGGTGATCAGGGAGTCTATATGGGGTGATCACCACAGTCATTGATCATGCCCCTGTAAGGCTTCATTCAGACGTCCGGATGCGTTTTGCGGATCCGATCCATCTATCAGTGCATCCGTAAAAATCATGCGGACGTCTGAATGGAGCTTTACAGGGGGGTGATCAATGACAGGGGTGTGATCAATGACAGGGGGGTGATCAGGGAGTCTATATGGGGTGATAACCACAGTCATTGATCACGCCCCTGTAAGGCTTCATTCAGACGTCCGGATGCGTTTTGCGGATCCGATCCATCTATCAGTGGATCCGTAAAAATCATGCGGACGTCTGAATGGAGCTTTACAGGGGGGAAATCAATGACAGGGGTGTAATCAATGACAGGGGGGTGATCAGGGAGTCTATATGGGGTGATAACCACAGTCATTGATCACGCCCCTGTAAGGCTTCATTCAGACGTCCGGATGCGTTTTGCGGATCCGATCCATCTATCAGTGGATCCGTAAAAATCATGCGGACGTCTGAATGGAGCTTTACAGGGGGTTGATCAATGACAGGGGGGTAATCAATGACAGGGGGGTGATCAGGGAGTCTATATGGGGTGATCAGGTGCTAATAAGGGGTTAATAAGTGACGGGGGGGGGTGTAGTGTAGTGTAGTGGTGCTTGGTGCTACTTTACTGAGCTACCTGTGTCCTCTGGTGGTCGATCCAAACAAAGGGGACCACCAGAGGACCAGGTAGCAGGTATATTAGACGCTGTTATCAAAACAGCGTCTAATATACCTGTTAGGGGTTAAAAAAATCACATCTCCAGCCTGCCAGCGAACGATCGCCGCTGGCAGGCTGGAGATCAACTCTCTTACCTTCCGTTCCTGTGAGCGCGCGCGCCTGTGTGCGCGCGTTCACAGGAAATCTCGCGTCTCGCGAGATGACGCACGGATGCGTCCAGGAGGAATGAATCAACCACCTTCCGGACGCATCCGTGCGTTAGGCGGTCGGGAGGTGGTTAAACTAATAACACACAAAGAATTAAATGTTACCATGTTTTTATTGAACACGCCATGTAAACATTCACAGTGCAGTTGGAAAAAGTATGTGAACCCTTGGATTTAATAACTGGTTGAACCTCCTTTGGCAGCAATAACTTTAACCAAACGTTTCCTTTAGTTGCAGATCAGACGTGCACAACGGTCAGGCGTAATTCTTGACCATTCCTCTTTACAGAACTGTTTCAGTTCAGCAATATTCTTGGGATGTCTGGTGTGAATCGCTTTCTTGAGGCCATGCCACAGCATCTCAATCGGGTTGAGGTCAGGACTCTGACTTGGCCACTCCAGATGGCGTATGTTCTTCTGTTTAAGCCATTCTGTTGTTGATTTACTTCCATGCTTTGGGTCGTTGTCCTGTTGCAACAGCCATCTTCTGTTGAGCTTCAGCTGGTGGACAGATGGCCTTAAGTTCTACTACAAGATGTCTTGATAAACTTGGGAATTCATTTTTCCTTCGATGATAGCAATCCGTCTAGGCCCTGACACAGCAAAGCAGCCCCAAACCATGATGTCCCCACCACCATACTTCACAGTTGGGATGAGGTTTTGATGTTGGTGTGCTGTGCCTCTTTTTCTCCACACATAGTGTTGTGTGTTTCTTCCAAACAACTCAACTTTGGCTTCCTCTGTCCACAGAATATTGTGCCAGTACTGCTGTGGAACATCCAGGTACTCTTGTGCAAACTGTAAACGTGCAGCAATGTTTTTTTTGGACAGCAGTGGCTTCCTCTGTGGTATCCTCCCATGAAATCCATTCTTGTTTAGTGTTTTACGTATCGTAGATTCGCTAACAGGGATGTTAGCATATGCCAGAGACTTTTGTAAGTCTTTAGCTGACACTCTAGGATTCTTCTTCACCTCATTGAGCAGTCTGCGCTGTGCTCTTGCAGTCATCTTTACAGGACGGCCACTCCTAGGGAGAGTAGCATCAGTGCTGAACTTTCTCCATTTATAGACAATTTGTCTTACCGTGGACTGATGAACAGCAAGGCTTTTGGAGATACTTTTATAACCCTTTCCAGCTTTATGCAAGTCAACAATTCTTAATCGTAGGTCTTCTGAGAGCTCTTTTGTGCGAGGCATCATTCACATCAGGCAATGCTTCTTGTGAAAAGCAAACCCAGAACTGGTGTGTGTTTTTTATAGGGCAGGGCAGCTGTAACCAACACCTCCAATCTCATCTCATTGATTGGACTCCAGTTGGCTGACACCTCACTCCAATTAGCTCTTGGAGATGTCATTAGTCTAGGGGTTCACATACTTTTTCCACCTGCACTGTGAATGTTTACATGGTGTGTTCAATAAAAACATGGTAACATTTAATTCTTTGTGTGTTATTAGGTTAAGCAGACTGTGATTGTCTATTGTTGTGACTTAGATGAAGATCAGATCACATTTTATGACCAGTTTGTGCAGAAATCCATATCATTCCAAAGGGTTCACATACTTTTTCTTGCAACTGTATAGCGATAGGGAGGAACATTCTAGAGCAGTGGTCGTAATAATGCCTGTACAGTCACAGATGCTTGTTCAGGCCATTTTATCCCTGGAAAAAGTCTAAGGTGTACCAATACACTTGATTTTTCCCTGCCATTCATCATCGCAGGGCGGCTGTGAACGGCACAGGCAGCACAGCGATGCTGCTGCTGCTTGAAACAACTAATAACAAAGCTGCTTACAGCAAGGAGCTTTGTTATTGGTTGGTTTGGTGGGCTGCCAGATCAATACAGTGCCCTGCAGCAGAGGAAGCTGCTGGCGGCAGTATGGAGGTGGTCCTAGCTTCTGGGGGTTGCTATAGTAAGGAGAGCGTGGTGCTCTGCCCAAGGACCCTGGCAAAAATGGCGGCAGTGGAGCTGAAGACTAAGCCCGGACATCAAGATGGAGGGGCAGAACAAGGTGACAGCTGCACAACAGCGTATAATGTATTGATGTGTGTGATGTATGTGGTGCAGTGTGTGATGCAGGTAGTGCAGTGTACAGGGAGTGCAGAATTATTAGGCAAATGAGTATTTTGACCACATCATCCTCTTTATGCATGTTGTCTTACTCCAAGCTGTATAGGCTCGAAAGCCTACTACCAATTAAGCATATTAGGTGATGTACATCTCTGTAATGAGAAGGGGTGTGGTCTAATGACATCAACACCCTATATTAGGTGTGCATAATTATTCGGCAACTTCCTTTCCTTTGGCAAAATGGGTCAAAAGAAGGACTTGACAGGCTCAGAAAAGTCAAAAATAGTGAGATATCTTGCAAAGGGATGCAGCACTCTTAAAATTGCAAAGCTTCTGAAGCGTGATCATCGAACAATCAAGCATTTCATTCAAAATAGTCAACAGGGTCGCAAGAAGCGTGTGGAAAAACCAAGGAGCAAAATAACTGCTAATGAACTGAGAAAAGTCAAGCGTGCAGCTGCCAAGATGCCACTTGCCACCAGTTTGGCCATATTTCAGAGCTGCAACATCACTGGAGTGCCCAAAAGCACAAGGTGTGCAATACTCAGAGACATGGCCAAGGTAAGAAAGGCTGAAAGACGACCACCACTGAACAAGACACACAAGCTGAAACGTCAAGACTGGGCCAAGAAATATCTCAAGACTGATATTTCTAAGGTTTTATGGACTGATGAAATGAGAGTGAGTCTTGATGGGCCAGATGGATGGGCCCGTGGCTGGATTGGTAAAGGGCAGAGAGCTCTAGTCCGACTCAGACGCCAGCAAGGTGGAGGTGGAGTACTGGTTTGGGCTGGTATCATCAAAGATGAGCTTGTGGGGCCTTTTCGGGTTGAGGATGGAGTCAAGCTCAACTCCCAGTCCTACTGCCAGTTTCTGGAAGACACCTTCTTCAAGCAGTGGTACAGGAAGAAGTCTGCATCCTTCAAGAAAAACATGATTTTCATGCAGGACAATGCTCCATCACACGCGTCCAAGTACTCCACAGCGTGGCTGGCAAGAAAGGGTATAAAAGAATAAAATCTAATGACATGGCCTCCTTGTTCACCTGATCTGAACCCCATTGAGAACCTGTGGTCCATCATCAAATGTGAGATTTACAAGGAGGGAAAACAGTACACCTCTCTGAACAGTGTCTGGGAGGCTGTGGTTGCTGCTGCACGCAATGTTGATGGTGAACAGATCAAAACACTGACAGAATCCATGGATGGCAGGCTTTTGAGTGTCCTTGCAAAGAAAGGTGGCTATATTGGTCACTGATTTGTTTTGTTTTTGAATGTCAGAAATGTATATTTGTGAATGTTGAGATGTTATATTGGTTTCACTGGTAAAAATAAATAATTGAAATGGGTATATATTAGTTTTTTGTTAAGTTGCCTAATAATTATGCACAGTAATAGTCACCTGCACACACAGATATCCCCCTAAAATAGCTAAAACTAAAAACAAACTAAAAACTACTTCCAAAAATATTCAGCTTTGATATTAATGTCACGACCGCTATCCCAGCAGCAGTCGTGTCGCACCAGACGGAGGGGAAGGGGGACCCTTATCTACGGATGGGAAATAAAATAGCCACCCCTGACTAACCCTAAGCTGGCACCTGTCTGCCCTGATACCCTAGACAGGGTGTGAACCCGTGCGGCGAGCAGGATGCCTAAACCCTCAGTCGCCCTAACAAGACTGGACTGGGGAAAGGCCGATGGGAGCGCTAGTCACCATCACTCACGTCTAGGAAAACAACAGGGGAAGACAGCAACAAACAAACAACAGCAGAGATAGACTTATCCAGTCACGAGCAGAGAAGGCGATCCCAAACACGACAGTCCACGCCGGACAAGAGCTCCACAGCAACACCATCAAACGATCTCCTTCCAAGGTCAGAGTAGCACTGGAAGTAAGGACTATATCTGGCAATGACTGCAAGTGAAACTGAAACTAATATAGTAGATGGGAGTGGCAGACAGGACTCACCTGAGAAGGATGCCTACAAACTCCCAGTCAGGACAAAAAGGTTCACAAGGCAAAACCTAGATGACATACCCTGAACCACGGAGCAAACTCACAAGCTATCGCGAGTAGCAAGTCGCTGCGACCTTCTCCTCCCAGACCTGTCTGGATCAGTCACAGTTGTGACAGTACCCCCCTTTCTACGAGGGGCCCCTGGACCCTCAAGACCAGGCCTCTCCGGATGGGAGCTATGAAAAGCCCGAATGAGTCTGTCCGCTTTTATCTCTGATGCTGGAACCCACATTCTCTCTTCGGAACCATAACCTTTCCAGTGCACCAGGTACTGAAGAGAGCGGCGAACATATCGTGAATCAACAATCTTTTCTACCTGAAACTCAAGACTGCCATCAACAACCACCGGTGGAGGCGGTAGTGGCAATGGTTCAGGAGGTTCTACATATCTCTTAAGCAGAGATCTGTGGAAGACATTATGGATCCTTAGAGTCTGAGGTAGCTCCAGACGAAAAGCCACCGGGTTAATGATCTTAATTACCCTATAAGGACCAATAAATCTCGGACCTAATTTCCACGAGGGAACCTTCAACTTGATATTTCTGGTAGACAACCACACCAAGTCATTCACCCCAAGGTCCGGACCTTCAGAGCGCTTCTTATCAGCCGCACGTTTGTATCTACCACCAATTCTCTTCAAACTTTCTTGCACACTCTGCCACACTGAAGAAAGTGAAGACGCAAATCGTTCCTCCTCGGGAATCCCAGACGGCCCCCCCCTCACTAAACGTACAAAACTGAGGATGGAAACCATACGCACCAAAAAATGGTGACTTATCGGTGGATTCTTGACGACGATTATTAATGGCAAACTCGGCTAACGGTAAATAAGATGACCATTCCTCCTGATTTTTGGAAACAAAGCATCTCAAATATGTCTCTAGGTTTTGATTGGTACGTTCAGTCTGACCGTTGGACTGCGGATGGAAAGATGAAGAAAACGACAGATGAACCCCTAAACGAGAACAAAAAGCATTCCAAAATTTAGAAACGAATTGGGTACCACGATCCGAAACAATATCGGAAGGGACCCCGTGAAGCTTCACGATGTGGTCAATAAAAACCTGAGCCAGTGTGTTAGCATTAGGCAATGCGGCAAGAGCAATAAAGTGCACCATTTTACTGAATCTGTCAACAACTACAAGAATAACAGTCTTCCCCGCTGATACTGGTAGATCCGTAATGAAATCCATTGACAGGTGCGTCCAAGGCCTGTTGGGGATGGCCAGAGGTAAAAGACGCCCTGCCGGACGAGTATGATCTACCTTAGAACGAGCACAGGTAGCACATGCAGACACAAAATTCAACACCTCCTGGCGCCATTTAGGCCACCAGAACCGACGAGACACTAACTCAGAGGTTGCCCTACTACCTGGGTGTCCTGCCAGTGTGGAGTTATGGTGTTCTTTTAGTATCTCCAGTCGTAAATTTTCTGGCACAAACAGTTTACCCGAGGGGCAGGAGGCCGGGGCGTCCCCCTGAGCTTCCAACACCCTCCCCTCCAAACCTGAGTGTAATGCAGAGACCACCACCCCCTTTTGCAAAATGGGCTCTGGTACCTCAACATCACCCCCTCCAGGAAAACTTCGAGACAATGCATCCGCCTTAGTATTTTTTGCCCCCGGGCGATAGGTTATTACAAAATTAAACCTAGTAAAAAATAACGACCACCGAGCCTGTCTAGGGGTGAGACGTTTAGCAGACTCCAGATATAATAAGTTTTTGTGATCAGCAATCACCGTGACGGGATGAACCGCCCCCTCCAAAAAATGACGCCACTCCTCAAAAGCCAACTTAATAGCCAAAAGTTCCCTGTTGCCAATATCATAGTTCCTTTCTGCAGTAGACAATTTCTTTGAAAAGAAAGCACACGGACGCTATTCACCAGGGGACGGGCCCTGAGATAGTACCGCTCCCACCCCCACCTCTGATGCGTCAACCTCTACAATAAAAGGAAGCGAGACATCTGGCTGTACGAGAATAGGGGCCGAGGTGAATCTCTCCTTCAGAGATGCAAAGGCAGTTTTGGCTGCATATGACCATTTGGAAAAATCGGATCCCTTTCGGGTCATGTCCGTCAGTGGTTTGACCACCAAGGAATAGTTCTTTATAAACTTTCTATAAAAATTGGCAAACCCCAGGAAGCGTTGCAATGCCTTCAGGTTCTCAGGCAGATCCCAGTCTATAATCGCCCGGACTTTCTCTGGATTCATGCGGAAACCTGAATCTGACAACACATACCCCAGAAATGGCAGTTCTTTTACGGCGAACACACATTTTTCTAACTTAGCAAACAATTTGTTGGCCCTTAATATCTGCAGCACTTGTCTCACATGGATCTTATGAGTATCCAGATCCGGGGAATAGACCAGGATGTCATCAAGATATATCACAACAAATCTCCCGATAAGGTGACTAAAAATATCGTTGACAAAATGTTGGAATACCGCAAGCGCATTAGTAAGACCAAATGGCATGACCAGATTTTCATAATGCCCTTCCGGAGTATTAAAAGCCGTCTTCCACTCATCCCCCTCTTTGATGCGAACCAGGTTATAGGCTCCTCTGAGATCCATTTTGGAGAACCATTTAGCACCAGCAACCTGATTAAAGAGGTCGGGAATGAGAGGAAGAGGATAGGGATCTCGGATATTTATCCGGTTTAATTCCCGGGGAAATCCAGGCAAGGACGTAGGCCCCCATCTTTCTTTTTAAAGAAAAAGAACCCTGCAGCCACAGGTGAAGAAGAGGGTCTGATGTGTCCCTTAGCCAAACTCTCCGAAATATAATCTTTCATAGCCTTCCTCTCCGGGCCGGAAAGATTGTATAACCGGGTTTTAGGTAGTTTTGCCCCAGGTAATAGATTAATCGGGCAATCATATGGACGATGAGGTGGTAACCCCTGACAACCCTTCTCAGAGAACACATCCATAAAATCTGACAGAAAGGCAGGTAAAGATGTTACAGAGAGTGTAGAGCACCTACTACTCAAGCAGTTGTCCTTACAATGTTCACTCCACTCCACAATCTCCCCGGCCTGCCAATCCACCACTGGATTGTGAGTCACCAGCCAGGGAAGCCCCAATACCATAGGAGCTGGAAGACCGTCCAGGACATAACAAGAGATATGCTCTTTATGGAGGTCCCCTACCTGCAGATGGATATTATGGATGATCTGAGTTAGCTCTCTCTGAGTAAGAGGGGAGGAGTCGATGGCAAAAACAGGAATAGTTCTGCATACCGGTTCCGGAGTAAAACCCAGAGCCTGAGCAAACCGTGAATCCACCAAGTTGACCCCCGCCCCACTGTCCAAAAAGACGGAACAGATCTCAGTTTTATTGCCCGCCTCAACGGTAGCGGACAACAAAAACTGAGACATGCGTATGGAGGAAACGAATACGCCCAGACTGTTCTCCTCCGCACAATCTGGGGACTCTAGTTTTCCGGCGGCTCCTTTGTTTGTGGTCTCTTGGGTTCTGAGGGACAAACCTTTACAAAATGACCCCTCCCCCCACAACGAAAACAAACCTCGGACCTACGGCGGAACTTAGGAGGATTCACCCGTCTAGTGGCGCCCCCTATTTGCATTGGTTCGACTGGACCATAACAGACCGATCCCTGCCCTATAGAGGCCTCCGTAAAATTTAATAGTCTCTCCCTGAGTCGTCTGTTGATTCTTATGGACAGAGACATAGCAGCCTCAAGACACCCAGGGACCTCGTATACCGCCAGCGCGTCTTTTAATTTTTCAGACAACCCCTGGCAGAACTGACTCCTAAGGGCCGAGTCGTTCCATAACGTATCAGTAGCCCACCTACGGAATTCGGAACAATATAGTTCAGCAGACCGGTTCTCTTGCCGAAGTCTACGTAGCTTAGACTCAGCCAGTGAGACCCTGTCCGGGTCATCATATACGAGACCCAGGGCTTCAAAAAACTCCTCCACTGATCGTAAGGCCGGAGAGTCTGATGGTAGGGAGAAAGCCCAAGCCTGCGGATCTCCTTGCAGGAGAAAAAATACAATGCCCACCCGTTGTTCCTCACCGCAGGAGGATCTAGGGCGTAACCTGAAGAACAATTTGCAAGCTTCTCTGAAGGTTACAAATTGGTCTCTCCCTCCTGAGAACCTATCAGGTAAAGCCACTTTTGGCTCAGGAGTACCTTGGTTTCCCGTAGAAACGGTGGAACCCAAGGATTGCTGCTGCAGCACTGTTGCTTTTAATCCTGCCACTTCAAGGGATAACCCCTGTAATTGTTTCGCCAAAACCGAAACCGGATCCATAGTGGAACAGACAAAATACAAAGCAAAACAGCAAGCAGAAAAAAACTTTTTTTTTTTTAAAGGCCAGATATACTGTCACGACCGCTATCCGAGCAGCAGTCGTGTCGCACCAGACGGAGGGGAAGGGGGACCCTTATCTACGGATGGGAAATAGAATGGCCACCCCTGACTAACCCTAAGCTGGCACCTGTCTGCCCTGATACCCTAGACGGGGTGTGAACCCGTGCGGCGAGCAGGATGCCTAAACCCTCAGTCGCCCTAACAAGACTGGACTGGGGAAAGGCCGATGGGAGCGCTAGTCACCATCACTCACGTCTAGGAAAACAACAGGGGAAGGCAGCAACAAACAAACAACAGCAGAGATAGACTTATCCAGTCACGAGCAGAGAAGGCGATCCCAAACACGACAGTCCACGCCGGACAAGAGCTCCACAGCAACACCATCAAACGATCTCCTTCCAAGGTCAGAGTAGCACTGGAAGTAAGGACTATATCTGGCAATGACTGCAAGTGAAACTGAAACTAATATAGTAGCTGGGAGTGGCAGACAGGACTCACCTGAGAAGGATGCCTACAAACTCCCAGTCAGGACAAAAAGGTTCACAAGGCAAAACCCAGATGATATACCCTGAACCACGAAGCAAACTCACAAGCTATCGCGAGTAGCAAGTCGCTGCGACCTTCTCCTCCCAGACCTGTCTGGATCAGTCACAGTCGTGACAATTAATGAGTTTTTTGGGTTCATTGAGAACATGGTTGTTGTTCAATAATAAAATTAATCCTCAAAAATACAACTTGCCTAATAATTCTGCACTCCCTGTATGATCATCACACACTGCACCACATACATCGCACACTGCACCACATACATCGCACACTGCACCACATACATCCCACTGATGTATGTAGTGCAGTGACTGTGATTTATGTAGTGCAGTGTGTGATTTCTGTGGTGCAGCGTGCAAGGCATGTGGTGCAGCGTGCGATGTATGTGGTGCAGTGTGTGATGTATGTGGTGCAGTGCTCGATGTATGTGGTGCAGTTTGTGATGTATGTAGTGTAGTGAATGCAGGCAGGCTATTATAGCCAAATGGTAAAGTACAGGGAAAATCCACTATATTGTACTGTACTTTATGGCTATATGGCTTTATGGCTTTATGGCTATAATAGCAGGAAGTTATTTAGACTAGTAATGGTTCCCCTGCATGAATACCCAACTCTTAGGCCCCGTTCACATAACCACTATTTATTTCTGTTGTTCTTCTTCGTTAGATGAGCAGAACAACGAAAATAATGGAAGTGCTGAATTGGGCACATAAGGGCGAGTTTTTATCTAATGCTTGACGTAAAAAAAACTCACTGAAAAAAGTGGTCTAAACGGGTGAAAATGCTCCAAATCCAGATACTGTAGCGTGTCTATATAACCGGGTGAGCAATTCCTCCGCATGCGGTTTGCAGACAACGGCAATCCCCAGCAAAAAATGCGTACAATGGAGGATGCCGGAACATCTTACATAAAATGATACATTGTGCAGATGAAAATAAATGTGAGGCATGTGAGAGTCTGGCTGTGAGTTGATTTCTAGCACTGATTCAGACCCTGTTCACACACCACGGGCAGTTGAGTGGTAGGACCCCATGCGTGCTGAGACATCGTGACGTGGTGCATGAGGGGCTCCTGTATGTTCCTGACTGGAAAATATTGGCAAAGTTCTCAGCTTTTAACATCGGCCTGAGGAATTAGCTAGTATTGTCAGTTGAGTATCATTTTGGTGCATTTTTTGCAGTGATTTTTATACTTTTGACGTACATTAACGGACGCCTCCGATTGATGCCAAACTGTGGCATCTATCACTATAGAGTTCTATTGTAAAAATAAAAAGTATACTTTTTTTGCAGGACCCTGGAGGATGGGAAAGCGTAGTGTAGAACTCTATGGTGATGGATGCCACAGCATGGCATCTATCTGAGGTGTCTTTTAACATATATTTTTTTGTACTTTAAATGTACACAGGGAAGAAGCTGAACATACAGTACTCCACTGACTATGATGGAATTCATTCGGTTTAGAGATCCTGTCTTTTTACTTGACAAAAAAGTGCTGCATTCAAGGCTTTTTTGTCTCGTCTTTTTGACAGGATCTGCAACAGAGGCTCCAAATGCAGCCTCCCAAGCAGATGTTAATGCAGCACGCCAGACCTGCAGGGTATTGCGAATTGAGGTCACGGTTATGGGCAATCGAGGGTTACTCACTGTTCATAGGAGAACCTTGGGCAGGCATGCGACAGTGAAGGAGAGGCTGACACAAAGTTCCTCTGGGGAACACTCTGTATGTAGAGACCAGGCCTGATGGTGGATGAGGTGCCCTGGATGTTGCAGGTGTTTTGAGTGCCTGGGGCAAGGTCCCTTTAAGGATCGTGACGCCAGTGCCTGTAACGGTGGCACACCGGTTTTCAGTAGCAATAAGTGAGGTACACAGGTGGTATAGTGAACCAAACGTTGCTTTACTTTAAACAGTCCAACTTTGTACATACAGATGATGATGCAGTCCCTTATATCATATGCTTCACAAGCAGGCTTATTCTCAACAATATGGCAGGTAATATTCTTGCAAGATACTCGGAGGGTACACAATTAATGCTCCACAGACCAGGCTGCACTATCTCACAGCTATTCTGGCTGGCTGTATCCCAAGGCCCGGATGCCTAAATGCTGGCTTTAATCCTTGGTAGTTAATCTTCCTCCCGTATTGACCCTTGCTCTCACTTTATAGTACCTCTGCCCATCAGCTTACTTATCTGAGCTGGTTGTACTGGCACTGCTTGGCTTGAGGGTGTCTGCAGGTTTCTCCCAGGAGGCACATCTCTTCTCTTGGGGTAATCTTCTGAGCTAACTGTGGCTCACTTTATCAACAGGTAGGCTATAATCCTTCACTAGCCTCCTTGTAGCAACTAGCAGCCTGGACTATCTAGCTGCATGTCAGGAGGAGGGTCTCAGCATATCTCTGGCTAAGATGACCTCTCACTTCTGTGTCCACAGACTCCTGACTGTCTGGGCCTGAACATTTATACTAGGGGCTCCCTATCTCCCTCTAGTGCCTAGGATGCCTAACTACACCCTAATAGGCCTGCTATGCATGTCACAGGGGAAATATACATGAAAAAGCACATAGAAAACACATTAACATACATGGTCAAATATAATATTACTGTCCCTTAGGAGTAGGAGTAACATGTGACCCAATTGAACCTTGTGTAGTGCCCACCCCTACCTAGTGGGACACTACATTAACAAGTGTACGCCTACGTATTATGGGGGTCATTTATTTTACTCTTCTGGAAAAAATGTAGCGAGACCTCTGTTCTAGAGGTAGTACAGAGTACACAGTTCAAGGAGAGACTAGTGAGATAGTCTGCATTTAGCCTCAGTGGTGAGAGGAAACAACAGTTTGGCCCACTGTGAGAAATACCCACATTCCAAGGTGGATTCTGTGGACAGCAACTTGTTCAAAAAAGGAGCAGAGTTTTTTTTCCTGCTGTTAGGGGGAATCGGCCTATAGTTGCATCACAGTGCCTAAAGTGTACAACCCATGCCTAGAAACCTACGCGATCAAATGTTCACGAACCGCAAGTTTGCGGTGGGCCCCATTCACTTTAATGGCAGGTGAACCTGAAAAACCTTCAGCTCATATTTGCAGCCACCAAATACTTACAAGAAGTGCACAAATCGTCCCACAACATGGACAGTGACATACCAGAGGGGGATCAATGGCAAAAATTCCCACCAAAAAGATGTATTTTAATCAGGGGCCATTTTTATGCGTCTTAAATTGAAACTCTCAAAAATGTGCCCTGCTGGAGCCTAGAAAAATTGTATTTTAGGCCACGGGAGTACGGGCCCCAAACATTAGGCATTCACCGGACAGAAAACATCAAGTGATTATGTGGCTAGAGGTATATTAGACGGTCATTAGATATAAATTTTACTGCAGGCCAGTGGAGTACAGGCCCCAAAAATTATTCATTCAATGTACAGAAAAGAACAAGCTTTGTCTTCTTCTCATTGTCTGTTGGTAGTAGAGGCCTAAGCATGGCAGCCAGGTTTCCCCAGAAGTATCTTGCTGGATGAGCAGCCAATACCGCACTTGCATCAATCTTGACAGGATTCGGCTCCAGGTGTAGAGGAATAGTTTTTTTGGAATGCTTTCTCCATCGCAACACCCTCCACGTTGTTCAATAAACTGAAGATTGGGCGATTCTCTGCTAAGAAAATTTTTTAATGTTATTATTACATTTGTTAAACATTTTATTATGAAATTTATTCCATATATATTATAAAATTCGGTGTCTCCATGATCAATCTTCAGCGTGGGGGTCCCACACGGGTTCTACACACTTCCAAAATAAAGTGGGGCGAATAGATGACGGATGATCGGGATGCTCCATGATCTTCCCAGGAGCTGCTTTTGGGAGTCGCGGTTCATTTCTGAGATGTCTGTGTGGGAATCCGAAGACCATCTCCATCTCCGTGCACCACAGGATGTCCTCCTCCTCCTGAGTTAGGAAAAATTTAATTTTTATTTTAAAATTTATTAAATATAATAAGGATTCCCTCCTTTCCATTCCATGATGACTGGGAACCCCTGACGAAGAGACTGGGCCCTGGTTGGTTTGAATCGTGATTAAATTCGCAACTCTTCCGGGCTCCAAGCAATCTTGAAGCTTTGTCTTCTTCTCATTGTCTGTCGCTAGTAGAGGCCTAAGCATGCCAGGCAGGTTCCTCCAGAAGTATCTTGCTGGATGAGCAGCCAATACTGCACTTGCATCAATCTTGACAGGATTCGGCTCCAGGTGGAGAGTAATTTTTTTTTAATGCTTTCTCCATCGCAACACTACGTCGTTGAATAAACAGAAGACTGGCCGATTCTCTCCTGTCTTACGCAACATTAAATTTTTATTATTAAATTTATAAAATATTTGAACATTGATTTTATTAAACCAAAACTTGATTAAAATTATAAGAAAGTATACTTAAATTTGCCAAAACTGGCCTAATAACTCAAGTATGAACTCTGCCTTATGGGTCGATGTTATTGTCAAGAAGAAGTGCACTCCTTTTACATCCTTGTCAGCTGATTCCACATAGATGTCTACAGAACCTGTTCTATTACACGCTTATACAAGTAGAGCCCCCCTGACAGAGTGGAGAGGATATATAAGCAAAACTTCGTGGTACTCTGCCGTCCGTTTGCCGCTGGAAGTCGGGTTCCCACCCCGTTTCAGTAAGAATATAAAAACTCCAGCAATGGCGTTGCAAAGAAGGAATTCTTCAATAGACATTTGCGGCTGTGTACAATTTGTGACGTTTCGGCCACACATTGGCCTTCATCAGACTACAGCAAAAGGAAAGGAAAAGATAAAAATAAAGTGAGCAATGTAATCACATCTTACATATAAATATTTTCATAATGTACCATGGCAAGTAACATGGAATAAGACACAGGTATAAAGCAATAATTGGAGTCCAGAAGGTTCTGTAATCTTGTCCACCTGTCAGTCAGTGGCCGGACATATCCGTATATCCGTCCCTAGTCAGACAGACATCCTTGGTGCAGGTACTGTGGTCGGGTCCCATAGTGAGGCAGGTACTGTGGTCGGGTCCCATAGTGAGGCTATCTCAATTGAGAACATATTAAGGGGTATAATGTCCATATGAAAAGAAGTCCATAGTGTACTTAGATAATCTGTGAGCATCAGCAGCGTTACAGGAGTGAAAAACACGCATTGTCATGATAATATGGTTCAGTCACCAGGTAGAACTAAGGTTAGATATCCTTATGTTAAAATGGAACACAATTATATGGAACAGCTGGAGGCAGATCCATGGGTAAATGAGAAGGATTGGGAGGGGGGAAGAGGGAGAGAGCAGGGAGGAAATGGGGTGATATTAAACGGATATATAGTTTGGCTACTCATCATATGTATGTAGTACGCAGGGAAGATTGTATTGCAATCACCAGCCTATAAACAGGTATACTTAAGCTATTACTATAGAGTTGGAATATATCCTACCTTATGCCGCTTTGGGGTAGATATCCGTGATGTTGGCGTCAGGGTAAACGTGTTTCATATAATTGCAGCAAAACCGCAAACAAATGCTGCACTACCTAAATGCACTATATAGAAAGTATATTATTGGTATATAACACCCCTGCTTCAATCAATTTTTTTGGGGGGCAACTGGTAAATCACACCAGTAGAAATTATTGGTTCCAATAGCGTTTGTCACTCTGTGTACAGGGAGTGCAGAATTATTAGGCAAGTTGTATTTTTGAGGATTAATTTTATTATTGAACAACAACCATGTTCTCAATGAACCCAAAAAACTCATTAATATCAAAGCTGAATATTTTTGGAAGTAGTTTTTAGTTTGTTTTTAGTTTTAGCTATTTTAGGGGGATATCTGTGTGTGCAGGTGACTATTACTGTGCATAATTATTAGGCAACTTAACAAAAAACAAATATATACCCATTTCAATTATTTATTTTTACCAGTGAAACCAATATAACATCTCAACATTCACAAATATACATTTCTGACATTCAAAAACAAAACAAAAACAAATCAGTGACCAATATAGCCACCTTTCTTTGCAAGGACACTCAAAAGCCTGCCATCCATGGATTCTGTCAGTGTTTTGATCTGTTCACCATCCACATTGCGTGCAGCAGCAACCACAGCCTCCCAGACACTGTTCAGAGAGGTGTACTGTTTTCCCTCCTTGTAAATCTCACATTTGATGATGGACCACAGGTTCTCAATGGGGTTCAGATCAGGTGAACAAGGAGGCCATGTCATTAGATTTTCTTCTTTTATACCCTTTCTTGCCAGCCACGCTGTGGAGTACTTGGACGCGTGTGATGGAGCATTGTCCTGCATGAAAATCATGTTTTTCTTGAAGGATGCAGACTTCTTCCTGTACCACTGCTTGAAGAAGGTGTCTACCAGAAACTGGCAGTAGGACTGGGAGTTGAGCTTGACTCCATCCTCAACCCGAAAAGGCCCCACAAGCTCATCTTTGATGATACCAGCCCAAACCAGTACTCCACCTCCACCTTGCTGGCGTCTGAGTCGGACTGGAGCTCTCTGCCCTTTACCAATCCAGCCACGGGCCCATCCATCTGGCCCATCAAGACTCACTCTCATTTCATCAGTCCATAAAACCTTAGAAAAATCAGTCTTGAGATATTTCTTGGCCCAGTCTTGACGTTTCAGCTTGTGTGTCTTGTTCAGTGGTGGTCGTCTTTCAGCCTTTCTTACCTTGGCCATGTCTCTGAGTATTGCACACCTTGTGCTTTTGGGCACTCCAGTGATGTTGCAGCTCTGAAATATGGCCAAACTGGTGGCAAGTGGCATCTTGGCAGCTGCACGCTTGACTTTTCTCAGTTCATGGGCAGTTATTTTGCGCCTTGGTTTTTCCACACGCTTCTTGCGACCCTGTTGACTATTTTGAATGAAACTCTTGATTGTTCGATGATCACGCTTCAGAAGCTTTGCAATTTTAAGAGTGCTGCATCCCTCTGCAAGATATATCACTATTTTTGACTTTTCTGAGCCTGTCAAGTCCTTCTTTTGACCCATTTTGCCAAAGGAAAGGAAGTTGCCTAATAATTATGCACACCTAATATAGGGTGTTGATGTCATTAGACCACACGCCTTCTCATTACAGAGATGCACATCACCTAATATGCTTAATTGGTAGTAGGCTTTCGAGCCTATACAGCTTGGAGTAAGACAACATGCATAAAGAGGATGATGTGGTCAAAATACTCATTTGCCTAATAATTCTGCACGCAGTGTAGATGCGGTAACGCAGCAAAACCGCAAACAAATGCTGCACTACCTAAATGCACTATATAGAAAGTATTTTATTGGTATATAACACATCTGCCTCAATCAGTGTTTTTGGGGGGCAACTGGTAAATCACACCAGTAGAAATTATTTGTTCCAATAGCGTTTGGCACTTTGTGTCGCTGCAGTATCGCAGGAGAACCGCACACAACTGCTGCACAATACAATTGCACTATAATATACTTTCTATGTTAGAAAGTATATTATAAGTATATTACACCCCTGAGTATGTCACACCTATCGATAGCACACCTATACCAGTCCTTAAAAGGACTTTTGTGGCCCTATTAGCTCGCGTTTGGTGTCACTAAAAGCCTGTCCCTGCTCCACACAGCAACCTCTCCCTACACTGACAAAAGACTGAATGTAAAATGGCAGCCAGATCAGGTTTATTTATAAGGTAGGGGGTATGTCCATGTGCTGAAACGTCTCAATTGGCTGTCCTGTACCACCTGATGGATGTGTAATGGGTCAAAGTTCTTCACAATGTAAAAGAATATGGCGAGCGCGAATGTCGCCATATGTTCGCCCGTTCGGCGAACTAGCAAAGTTCACCGCGAAACGACGGCCGGGCGAACCGCAAGTCCATCTCTGTTTATAATGCTCTTTGTGGTGCCTCCAGTATTTATAATGCCCCCTGTAGTGCCTCCAGTATTTATAATGCCCCCTATAGTGCCTCCAGTATTTATAGTGCCCCCAGTATTTATAATGGCCCCTGTAGTGTATAGGCCACAGTATTTATAATGCCCCGGTATTTAGAGTGCCCCTCTGTAGTTCCCCAGGCAGCAGGCAGTTGTAATGTCCCCAGTAGTGTCAACAACAAAAAAATTAAAAGAACAGAATGCTCACCTGACTTCTGCTCCATCCAGCCGCCTGCATTTCAGGCAACAGGCATCTTCCGACTTCCAGCCTGAAACCCAGCACAGGCAGTCGGGCTGCTGTCCTTGCTTTGCAACAACTGTGCCTACAGCCTCATATAGGCTCCAGGCCTAGTGGCCTATGAGTGTGAACGGCAGGTTGTGGGAGCCATAGTCTCTCATCTGCCATCCCCTTAATGGCAGATGCAGCCCTGTGGCCTGTAAGAATGAATGGTGAGTTAAAAGTGGTTGATGGAGGTCCGATGACTGAGATTCTCAACGACCACAAGAACTGCAGAAACAACTAGAGGGAGCTTAGGAGCTTACTACAAACCTGGGCAGATTTACTAATCCTATAGATGGCTCAACCATAGACAGGTGGTCTAGATATGCACCAAAGTTGTTACAGTGCCTTATGCTGGATGATAAATATGGTGTGGGGACAGTGTATCCAGAGCCCACCAATAAAACTGATTCTGGGGACCCACTGTAAAGCTACATACACAATTTACCTGCCCACACAGTGGCAGCAGCAAGATGCTACAAGATGATTGATTATGGGGACCCTGCAGTGACCTTGAAATTGCAGGTCCTTGGGAAAAGAGGATACAGGCTCTATATCTAGAAGTCATCTCAGCCACCCAATGCATCTAATGTATAATAATAAGCTGGGTAGTTGGTTAAATAATCTACCCAGTTTTTTAAATGAACGAATAGGCTGGTTGAGATGCTGTACACTGCCTATCTATATGTAGTGCAGTCAGTCTACTGTGCCACTTGTGCAGGGGGTAGAGGACTTGGGGTCCACCTTCCTCTGTGGCCCACCAGGGGATTCACCTGTTCCCCTGTGGACCAGTCAAGCCTGTTCAGGGATAGGCACTTTTGTCTAACTTTCTACCAAATATTGGTTGGCTTAGTTTGAGATAGAACTTTACACCAAAATTGTGGCATAATTCTAGTGATAAATTGGAACATATGAGGCCGCAACCCTTTCCCATGAAGACACTCTCACTTTCCTCTAAATCCAGAACGCCAAATTGTGGACATGTTGGTTAAATTCATGCCAGAATCAGAATGTTTGCCACTGTTTGTGCTGTACTTATACAACAGTATGCAGTAAGCTCCCTATTAAAAATTTTAAGGGGTATTCTGGTAAAGTAACTTAATTTTGAAAAGCTGCATTAAGGCTGCAATCTGTGACCCAAGCAGAACCCATACCTATACATATAACCAGAGTTTCAATCTACTTTGCAATCCATTTGTCTAGCTTCTGTGTGAGCCTGCAACACACTGAGAGTGTCATGGCTCCTGATCTTCCCTCATAAAACTACAATCCCCACAATCCTTAGCTTTCTTGTTGTGAGTTTGTGCTTGTTCATGAGTGTTGATGTTGATTGGCTGCCTGATATTACAGTCCGGCCACACCCCCTCTACTCAGTAATCACCAGCACACTGACAATCCCTCTGACTCATCTCAGGGACAGGACTCATCTCAGGTTAATTTGCATATGTATCAAATTGGTTTTTTTACACAATAAAAGCACACAGAGCTATGGGGACTGGATATTGCGGATGTGCTAGCGGCCATCTAGCAACCCATGTCCTCAGCTCTATACACAAAATCCCGGTGACAGGTTCCCTTTAAGCTTGAGCATGCTTGACCTAACAGGCTCAGAACTACAGGTCGATGCCATGGTAATTTATGAGGAAATACAGTGGGTAGCAGAGGAAGAAAACTACTTTTATAACTAATGAACTGTAAATATGTGAAATGAAAATTATATTAGGTAATTATTGATGGTGAATTAGTCTAAAACATAAGCTATATTTATGGTAACCGGAATACCCCTTTAACTGCATATCTACGTAGGGGGTTTGGATCAATGTATCCGAAAAATGGTGCAATGACCACTATAAAAATATATAATTAAATCAATCAAAAATAGTTCTGGACCTAAAATTGAGGATTCACTGTATGTTTTCTTAAGCAAGTACACAGAAAGAACTTTATTACTCCTTTGTTTCTGCAACCCACCCTCTTGCTTAAAATATGCTTTTGGCTGTAAGTAGACTGAGCTACATAAAATATTTATGGGATTAAACTTGTGCCTGCTCTAGGTAGATTTGAAAGCGCGGAATACATTTTGTTCAGATTGCGGGTTTAATTAATTGAGTTGGTCGTTGGTTGGCTGGGCTGGATCAGGAACTTGCTGCATCTGCTGGCTGGGTCAGCTCGGAGCAGCCATTAGCAGGACTACCCTTAATTGTCATAACAAGAGCATCCGGACTGTAATTACTATGTTAATTACAAAGCACCGTTGTTTCTTTAATTAAGGGTTAGTAGACAGAGGAGCAAAATTAAATAAATGAGCATTGAAGGGGGAAAATTGCAAGGCATGAATCTTGGCAGTTGCCTTCTTTTCATAAAATGCTGGACCGGTCGGCTGTAACAAACCTTTCCACTAATGGAGCTTTTTATTTATTGAACACAAGTAACTCCACTTTCACTTATTGCAGTTTATAACTTGGTTGCATCAATGATTACATTTACTGAGAGATTACAATAAAGCAGAGCTGTGTACAGAAAGCTGTACAGTGGCACACTGTGTCTCCTGCGGCTTCAAGAGACTCCATGTGCCACTCTGTGGTTGTCCCTGCGGTGTTATATGTCAAAGGTATTCTTCCCTAGAAGAATACAGTAGAGCATGTGTACAGGAAACTATACAGAGGCACACAAAGTCCGTTGCATCTTTAGGGACTCTATGTGCCACAATATAATTGTCCATGAGGCGTGAATATGGCAATTGAGATGTACTGTAAAGCCTCATATACTTTCAGGTGTCCTATTACCGCGCCGTACAATCTGGAGGTAAGCATGAGGTGGTTACCACCATATGTAATGTATTTACCATGTTTATGGTGATCTTTAATGTACAGTATGGTGGACAGCAGTGATGGTTCAGTTCGCAGTGTTCGCCAGCGAAGGCAGTAAGGTAGACTCACCCATCCGGCGATGAACAGGTAAGGCCTTACCTGTGCCGCGAGCCGGTCTGAAATCAAATGCGGTCACCGGTAAGGGCTTACCTGTGCATCGCCGGACGGGTGAGTCTACCTTACTAAAGATAGCAGCCCGCATGTGTTCGCTGGCGAACACTGCAAACTCACCATCACTGGTGGACAGCAGAGACCCTAAATGTGTTTTATATACAGTACCCAGTGACATCACCACATCCAGTAGTACAAGTAGTAATAAAGCCCCTAAAGTGCCCCAGTAGTAATAAGGCACCCTACAGTTCCCCCAGTAGTAACAAGGCCCCCTGTAGAGACCATAGTAGTAATAAGGACCCTCTATAGTACTCATAGAGATTAGAGATGAGCAAATAGAAGTTGATGAAATGGAATTTGATCCAAGTTTCAGGAAAAATTTGATTCGCACCGAAGCCGAATTTCCTGACACTTTGTGGTAACGAATAACATTTTTTTCCTTAAATGGCTGCTGCACGTGTTAGGAAATGGAACAAAGAACTCTTGGAACGAGGGATCACCCACAATGCCATGCATGCAGCCAATCAGCAGCCAGCCAGCCCCTGTGATGTCACAACCCTATAAATAGCCTCAGCCATCTTAGATTCAGTCATTTTCCAGTGTGCTTAGTGCAGGTAGAGATGTCAGCAGGTGCTAGGGACAGTGCTAGGAAAGACTTTATTGTGCTGAAAGCTCAATTTAGAAGTTCAGGGAAAGATTATTCAAGGTGTAGGGAAAGGATAGGGAGGCATTATCTACACTATAAAAGGAGAACAGGGCGCAATAGGGGAGTGTACAGCCTGGGTAATAGGAGCAATTCTATTACACCTTGCTGCACTAATTGGGGATCCAAATTGCAGTTTTACAGCAAGACACGGAGGCTCATATTGCATTCCCTTTCTTTACTGTCCACCAATAGCAGCAAAGAAATTTACATAGACAAAAAAGTAACCATAGTAACCCAAGGTCCATCCCCCTACAGCCCCTATAATAGGCAGCTCCTCCTGTAGACCTTCCTCTTTCTTTGCTGCTGCCACCAGTTAAGTACACCTATATTCTGCTCTTGCAGCTTTAGCTGTATTCTGTTTCTGTATAGTCTGTTTTATTGTATTCAGGTTCTTTCTGTGTGCGCTGCCCAGGGGCGTACCTAGAGCATTTGGCACCCGGGGCGAACCCTTTGTTTGGCACCCCCCCCCCCCCCCCCCCAAGAAAGTTAAGAAAACATGCACAAACTTTTTTCAATGTTTTCAATAATATTTATTACCCCCTCCCTTAATAACACCCCCCTTAATTACACCCCCTCCCTCCCCACCTTAATTACACCCCCCCTTAATTACACACACCCCCCCTTAATTACACCCCCTCTCTTCTCCCCTTAATTACACCACCTCCCTTAATTACACCCCCTCCCTCCCCACCTTAATTACACCCCGTCCCTTAATTACACCCCCCCCTTAATTACACCCCCTCTCTTCTCCCCTTAATTACACCCCCTCCCTTAATTACACGTCACCTCCTCCCTTAATTACACCCCCTCCCTCCCAACCTTAATTACACCCCCTCCCTTAATTACACCCCCCCCCTTAATTACAAACCCCCACTTAATTACACACACACACACCCCTTAATTACACAATTATTTACTCACATTTTGATGATGCCTCAGGCTCCGTCCGACCGCTGGTAATAGATCCTTCCGCTTCTTTAAAAGATCCGTGAAGGCGGCGCGGCGTCAGCGTCGTGATGTCATGTTGCGCGCCGCCGCAATAATCCTTCCACAGAAGCCGGCGCCTGGCGGAGTCGCGTCGCGGTGCAGCAGTGGATGGAGGGGTGACTCCGTCATGGCACCCCCCTTGTGAGTGGCCCCCGGGGCGGGCCGCCCCCCCCCCCCCCCCCCCCTTGGTACGCCACTGGCGCTGCCTATCCTCTAGGGCAGGCATGCTCAACCTGCAGCCCTGTAAAACTACAACCCCCACAATGCCCTGCTGTAGGCTGTTAGCTGTAGGCTGTTTGGGCATGCTGGGAGTTGTAGTTTTGCAGCAGCTGGAGGGCCACAGGTTGAGCATGCCTGCTCTAGGGTGACTAACCCTTCCCTGCAGCGCTCCCTCTTGGGCATGTGCCCATTCGGTTTTTTCCCCATTGTGGCGTTTTCCCTTGTTTCTTTTTTCCGCCGCTTTGCCTCTATTGCGGTTCCCCCCCCCCCCCCCCCCCCCCCCCCCGGGTACAGTTGTCTACTGTTCTTTGGTCCCTTCTTCCCTCGGTTACCTTTTCCCCGTTGCGATCGTCTCCTAGGGCCTCCCCGCCGCTCTCCTTCGGTGTTGGGAGGCGGGGCCTGCTCCCTAACCACGCTATACCTCGCCCGCGATTCGGGCTACCCGCATCCCTGCACACTGCGCCTGCCTGCCGGCCTCTTCATCCCTTCTCCTGCTGTGACTACCTGGGCATTGCGATTTTGCCACTGCCGGTATTTCCGTCCTCTAGGCATCTAATTGACAAAGATATAGTTATATATATATATATATATATATTTCGGCTTCCAGGGCATTCTGGATTATAGTTAATCTAGGATGTCCCACTCAGCTCAAACACCAGCCATTAACAGTTCCCCTGCCTCTCCTGAGGATCAGAGGCCTGTTGGGGAGGATGCCTAGGCGCTGGCGCTACAGCGCTCAGTATCCGACGCCATCATGGCGGCCAGGGGATCCATGTCGTCAATATTGTCTCAGAGTATTACTCAGGCTTTCTCTGCCCAGCCAGCTAGGGTAGCTCTGAAAACTAACCCCTCTACTACACTGCAGCCTACCGATCTAGAGTTTGACTGGTGCGCATATTGCCACCCAAGAACACGTGCACAGATCACGTAAGAGAGCCTTACCACGCCAGGCAGAACGGGCGCGGACATGGAAATGTGCTAGAGCACAATCTTCAAATGAATCTGACTCTGACAGAGCATCAGACGAGGAGGCTTTTGCGGATGTTGATTACCAATCGGAGGAAGATGCCCCTCTCCCAATTCCAGGCCCCTCGGTCCCCGCTCCTGCGGCCTCCTTGCCCAAGGATGCATCTTCCTCCTCCGCTACTAACGTGACCAGTGCCCTGTTAGACCAAGCGGGCGAACCTATGTTCGACCAAGACGCTCTGCATCACCCTAGGTCCACGGAGTGGCTTCCCACTGAGCATGTGGGTAGATACTTGGAGCACTGGGTGCACCATCCTCTAAGTAAGGAGGCGCGTAGCAAACTTAGGGCTGAATTCCCCAGACCGCTGGTCCCCAGTAAGGTGTGTGACACCCCCCTGGTGGACCCCAAAATGACACAGTTTTTAGCCAAATCTGGTTGGAACCCACGCAAGGGCCTGGATTCAGCTTTACGCAGCTGCCAGGACAAGCTTTTGGATGTTTTTGGCCCATTGGCCAAAATATTTGAGCTAGTTGAGGTAGCTAGGGCTGAGGGCTCTCCGATTGATCCGGAGGAGCTGCGTGGTTGGACCCAGAGGGCGATTTGCATCGCTGGGAATGCCAAGACCTCATTGGCAATTGAACGGCGCAAAGCCATACTCTTCAAAATTGATCCCAAGTTGGCCAACTTGGCACTTACGGAAGCCGGCAAAGACGCCCAGGGGCTCCTATTTGGCGACTCATTTATAAAAGATCTAAGTCGCTTTGTGGGAGCGTTCACCGCTCTTGACAAGGCCCAGTCCTCAATGCGCAGGGTGTTCCAGGGACGGGTCTCTTCCAGAGCCGGCAGTAGCAGGGGCCGCCTGTCAGGCCGTGCCAGTTTTCAAGCCCGTAGTGCGGGACGAGGCTCCTTCATCCAGCAGCCTCCCTTCCAGGAGCAATGTAATTCTTCGCCCTTCTTCCCAGCCAGAGGTGGCCAATGGCGCTCCCGGTCCTTCAGAGGCAACCCCAACTCTCGGAAGTCTTTTGGTAAGTCCAACCCCTGATGGGGATTCTAGGGCCCTTTGTGTAGAGGGCAGTCTCCAACATTTTTTCCGTGCCTGGGAACTCACCACATCAGACCTATGGGTCCAGACCATGGTCAGAGGTTTCCACATAGAGCTCGCGGGGTGCCTGAACCTTGTGCCCTCCCCTCCGCACCTGCCATTATCGCGCCCAGATCACGCACTTGTAGACGCGGAACTGTTGTCCCTCCTCCACAAACATGCGTTATAGAAGGCTCCCCCATCCTGGGGGGGTGCCCTCAGCAACACATTTCTCGGGCAGAAGTAGGGAGGTCAGATGCGGCCAGTCATCATTTTTCGCGTTCTGAATGCGGTGGTGCGCTTTCGCCATTTCAAATTAGAAGGGATTCATCTCCTTCAGAACCTACTGACCCATGGGGACTGGAGGGTATAGCTGGACCTCAAAGATGCTTACCTTACGGTTCTCGTGGCCGCACCTTCCAGGGATCTTCTCTGCTTCAGGTGAAGAGGGGTGGTCTGGAGGTTCACCTGCCTCCTATTCGGATTGTCTTCGGCACCTGGGTGTTTCACCAGGCTGCTACGCCCGGTCATGTCCTGGTTGTGGAGGCGGGGCATCCGCCTAATTGTATACCTAGACGACATCCTTCTGATGCATCAATCCGGTTTGGTTTTGCTGGATCATCTCCGGTGGACGTTGGACCTGCTGGCGGATCTCGGGTTTCTCCTCAATGTGGAGTAGTCCTGCCTCGTTCTGTCACAACGGATAGAATTTCTAGGTTTCATGGGGGATTCGATCAGGGAATCCCTCAGTCTTCCGATGACGAAATTGCGGTCGATCCGCAAGGAGCTGAGACATGCTCTGGACGTTCCCTTCCTGTCGTTACGCCATCTGGCCCGCATCTTTGGTCTGTTGACATCCTCAATTCAGGCCGTGTTTCCGGCTCCCTTGCACTACCGGGCTCTCCAGCGACTGAGGATCGCACACCTTCGGTCCGGTGCCCCCTTTGCAGATGTGGTGGTCCTGGACGTGGAAGCCCGAGAATAATTTCGCTGGTCAGAGGAGGAAGCTCACCTTCATATCAACGCCTTGGAACTTCTGGCCGGTTCCTTCGCCGTCAAGAGCTTCACCAACGGGATTGCCTATGCATGCATCAGGCTGAGGATGGACAATGTCTCGGCGGTCCGCCTTGTCAACCGGTTAGGCGGTATGCACTCGGCGACCTTGACGCGTTTGGCGACGGGCTTCTGGTTGTATTGCCTCTCCAGGGACATTATGGTGCAAGCGGAATACCTGCCGAGTCTGCACAATGTGCGAACGGATTGGAACTCTCGCTACCTGTCAGTCGGCAGCGATTGGCAGCTGGACCCGGAGGTGTGTTCCGCGGTTTCGGAAGTGTGGGGTCCCTTGGCCATCGAACTCTTCGCCTCACGCCTCAACACGCAGCTTGCCCGATGCTGCAGCTGATGTCGGGATTCGGATGTGGTGGCGATGGACGCGTTCCTTTAGGATTGGTCTGTCGGCCGCCTTTACGTTTTTCTCCCTTTCGCGATAGTCCCACGGACACTCCTCCGGGTTCGTCACCATCGGGCGGACTTGGTGGTGGTGGTCCCGTTCTGGGGTTCTCAAGCCTGGCATCTGTCGCTGCTGGAGATCCTAGTGGTCGTTCCCCTGCTTCTCCCGAATCGAACGGACCGGCTTCGCAGTCCTCTAGGTCTTCGCCACCCACTACTTCTCGACGGTTTTCCTTCGGCTGCGGGCTTGCCGGATCTCCAGAGACCTGGAGCTGTCGACGGCATTTCGGAGGCAACTAAACGCCTATTGGAAGGCTTACCGGACCATAAACCTTTTCAGGTCGGCCATTTCTTCTACTCATCTAGGGTATGACGGTGTTCCTGCGGGTCAACACACTTCTGTTTCCCATTTGTTGCGCGGTTCTCGTTTAGCTCGCACTCCCCGGCCGCGGTTTTCGACCACCTGGGACGTTTCCTTGGTCCTGTATTTAATCTCCTCTTGGCCCTGTAATTCGGGTCTTTCATTAAGGCAGTTGTTGGCTAAATTATTAGCTCTTTTTTGCCTCATTTCTTGTAAGAGGGTCTTGGATGTTCGGGCTCTCGATCACGACGCTCGATCTTTTACGCCCGAGGGTGTCCCTTTTAACATTTCGCGTCACACTAAGACCAACATCAGGTCGGTCGCCTACCCCAGCTTTCCGTCAACACCGGCGTTGTGCCCTGTTACTTGTTTGCGGGAATACGAATACAGGACTAGGGCCCATCGGTCCCCTGCGGTATCGCAAATTTTTCTTTCAATTCGCCATCCTTTCGGACCGGTTTCCAGTCCAACATTGGTGCGTTGGCTGAAATGGATTATGTCCCTGGCGGAGATTGATACCTCCATCTTTACCGCTCATTCTGCCAGGAGTGCATCGGCCACTTCTTTGGCGGTTTCGGGGGCCCGTTTAGAGGACATTTTACGTTTGGCCGATTGGTCTAGAGCCACCACTTTTAGGGAATTTTATTTTCGTCCTCCTTCTCACTTGTTTTCCTCTATTATAGATCAGCTTTGAACTTGCAATATGAGCCTCCATGTCTTTCTGTAAAACTTAATGATTTTCTTAGTCTACGATGTAAAATCATAGTTTTATTAAAGACACGGAGGCGAGTATTGCCCGCCCTTTTCCCGCCCTTGGGTTATTTCAGAGTTGTTGTTCATCGTCGGCTCATCATTTTATTGTCTCATTATTTATTGTTGCTATTATTATCTTTTATGATCATTAATATTATTATTGTTATTATTATCATTATCGCTATGTTGTTTTTGTCTGTTTCAGATGATTGCGTTCGCCATACGCTGTTTGACTTGACATCCCCGTTTCACCTGGGCATATGGTTTGTTTTCTCTTTTCAGGTTGAATGTCGGCCTATACTAAGACACTGCACATCCGGTTATCCTGTTCCCACGGTTTAGCCATGTTGGCTTCTTTGATGGGGTTCGTTTGAAGTGGAGATGTCCATTCCAGTTCCCGGTTCTTAGTTCTTGATCCAGTGATTGCTGAAATTGGCGCCAGGTTCACAAAGAAAGAGGAAGGTCTACAGGAGGAGCTGCCTATTATAGGGGCTGTAGGGGGATGGACCTTGGGTTACTATGGTTACTTTTTAAAATAAGAAGATAGCAGGCACACTCATAAATGGGGTTAAATATGGTAGTTTTATTTAAAATACTAGATTAAAAAATAAGGTAGGGATTTCTGGAGCATAGGTGAGTGAGTGGGGGAATCTGGGCACTTGTGGTGGGTGCCAGATAAGGGGTGGCTAGTACCAGTTTTTTAGGATGGATCCGTGTGAAAAAATTAGTGGTGTGCAGTCCATTAGGATAAATGGTAAAAGGTGGTAAAAAAAATATTAGGACATAAAAATAAGGAATAAAGATCTATAAATTGTATAAAAATAAAATGGTGAAAAATAATGAACTTTTCAAAATGAAAAAAAGGGTGGAATAATCAATAAGATGTAGTGCTGGTGCATATGACCATGTGTTGGATCTTTTCTAGTGGGCTCCTGTGGATACAATATCCTTTACCAGCAGTTTGTGGTCAGTCTATGTCTCTTTAAAAATAAATGGATGTATAGGTAGCGATAAAAAGAAGGAAAGTGTTGTAAAGTCTTGTAAAATATGATCATACACAGTATGGTCCCTTGTGGGACTTTAGCTTGCGGATATAAAGGTAGCGCTAAAAGGAAAAAATGAATGAAAAATGGATGAAAAAGATAGCACTATCCTGTATAATGTACGATGTGAAGCTTATCCTTGTAGAAAAAAGAAAAAAGAAACAACAACCTATGGGGGAATTGGTGTTCTGGACCTCGGTACGGCATCCCGTACTGTCTTAGGTTCAGAGATCACTTACCCACCACACGGTGATGTCTTCCGTCGGTGCTCCTTCTTTTTATCGCTACCTATACATCCATCTATTTTTGAAGGGACATAGACTGACCACAAACTGCTGGTAAAGGATATTGTATCCACAGGAGCCCACTAGAAAAGATCCAACACATGGTCATCAGCACCAGCACTACATCTTATTGATTATTCCACCATTTTTTTCATTTTGAAAAGTTCATTATTTTTCACCATTTTATTTTTATACAATTTATAGATCTTTATTCCTTATTTTTATGTCCTAATATTTTTTACCACCTTTTACCATTTATCCTAATGGACTACACACCACTAATTTTTTCACACGGATCCATCCTAAAAAACTGGTACTAGCCACCCCTTATCTGGCACCCACCACAAGTGCCCAGATTCCCCCACTCACTCACCTATGCTCCAAAAATACCTACCTTATTTTTGAATCTAGTATTTTAAATAAAACTACCATATTTAACCCCATTTATGAGTGTGCCTGCTATCTCCTTATTTTAAACTCTCTTTCTTTGACTGGGTGAGTCAAACCAGCAGTTCAGCACCTCAGCCATTCTATTGAGCAGTTGAGCCGCCTTATCTCTCTCTTATGGTTACTTTTTGTCTATGTAAATTTCTTTGCTGCTATTGGTGGACAGTAAAGAAAGGGAATGCAATACTCGCCTCCGTGTCTTTAATAAAACTATGACTTTACGTCGTAGACTAAGAAAATCATCAAGTTATACTGCTGCTTTTAGGTTGTTTGCACTACATGATACATCAGTAATTCCAGCAAACCTTGCTTGTTATTGGGGTGCAAGTTCTCTGTGATATAGCCATTTACTGAGTATATTAATAGGAAATATACGTATGTCATTCTGCGTTGATTTTATATTGTTTTAATTTTTTCGGGGGTGTATTAATAGAAAAAAAAGAAAAAATATATGTCATAATTGCCGTTCAGTGGTGAAATTACATTGAACTACAGCCATTTATGAGGTGTATTAATAGGAAAGTTGTACCTATTAGCCATTCTGCGGTGATTTTTGATTGGTATACTTTTTGGAGGGTTTGATAATAGTAAAAAGAATACGCCTTAATTGCCGTTCTGCGGTGAAGTTACATTGTACTACAGCTATTTACGGGGTGTATTAATAGGAAACATACGTAAGTCCTATTAGCCATTCTGTGGTGATTTAACATTGCTTTACTTTTTTTGGGAGGGGTATTAATAGGAAAAAAAAAAAGAAAAATATATGTCATAATTGCCGTTCAGCAGTGAATTTACATTATACTACAGCCATTTACGGGGTGCATTAATAGGAAAGATACGTACATCCTATTAGCCGTTCTTCGGTGAATTGTGACTGTTATATTTTTTGGGGGGCGGGTTTATTAATCTGAAAAAATATATGTCTTAAAGGGGTTCTGCAGTTTGTTTAAATTGATGAGCTATCCTCTGGATAGATCATCAGCATCTGAACAGCGGGGAGTCTGACACCCATGACCCCCGCCAATCAGCTGTTTGAGAAGGCAGCGGCGCTCAAGCAGCTCTGCGGCCTTCTCGCTGTTTACCGCAGGCCCAGTGACATCACGACTAGTATCAACTGGCCTGGGCGCGGCTAAGCTCCATTCACTTGAATGGAGCTTAGCCGCTCAGGCCAGTTGATACAGGTCGTGACGTCACTGGGCCAGCTGTAAACAGCGAGAAGGCCACTGCGCTGCTGGAGCTCCGTTGCCTTCTCAAACATTTGATCGGTGGGGGTCCCGGGTGTCAGACCCCCGCCGGTCAGATGCTTATGATCTATCCAGAGGATAGATCATCAGTTAAAACAAACTGCAGAACCCCTTTAATTGTCGTTCTGGGATGAAGTTACATTGCACTACAGCAATTTACCTGGTGTATTAAAAGGAAATATACATACGTCCAACTAGCCGCTCTTGGTGAATTGTGATATTTCTTTTGTTGGGGTGTAATAATAGGAAAAAGAATACATCTTAATTGCTGTTCTGCAGTGAAGTTACATTGTACTACAGCCATTTACGGGGTATATTGAAAGGAAATAAATATACGTCCTATACTGCAATTCTGCGGTGAATTGTGTTTGTTATAATTTTTTGGGGGGGTTTATTAATCGGAAAAAATATATATCTTAATTGCAGTTCTGCAGTGAATTTACATTGTACTACAGCCTTTTTTGTGGTGTATCATTTTCATTTTATTATTTTATTATACAATATGTCAGACAGACAGGTGACAGGCCCTTCAAAGGAAATGGGCAGTGGCCAAAATGTTTCTGTCGCAGGCACAGAAGTAGCTGCAGAAGAAGGGGGGGCGGACGTCCTATTGTGATTGTTATATATATTTTTTTGGGGTGTATTAATAGGAAAAAGAATACGTCTTAATTGCCGTCCTGTGGTGAAGTTACATTGTACTACAGCAATTTACGGTGTATATTGAAAGGAAATAAACATACAGGCAGCAGGAGTCACAGCGAGAGGCATGAGCTCCCGGTGTCATCTAGCGGTCGTGTCTTGACCAGCAACCCAGCGGTGCTTGAATACTTGACTCGGTCTTTGACTTTGTCGCAAGTGACATCAGACACCCCCAGCCAAGTGGGTTCCTCTGACACTACGCTTAATTGGCATGGCCTGGGAGCAGGCCCTGTGCTCACACCTGTCCTCAACCTTCCTCTGCCATTTTTAGTTCCCTCAGCACGAGAAGTATTAAATACTGTAGGCTCTGCTCCACTTTTCAGCGAGGATGAGCTACTAGAGGACAGTCAGCAGCTACTGCCCAGCCAAGATCTGGAGGAGACATCCGCCGCTTCCTCCGGTAAGGTGGGCAAGTAGGGATGATGAGAGTTGCGTGGGAGCAGGTGTTGCGAGCGGACAGGCTCCTAGCTCTGAGACCGTTGAGGGGGACATCAGTGACGTGCAGACAGTAGTGGATGATGATGATGTAACCGATCGCACTTGGGAGCCGGGTGAAGAAGTGGCTTTCTCATCATCATCAGAAGAAGAGGGTGGCAGCTTGCGCGTGAGGCAGAAGGTGAACCATGGCCAGGGTGCCAATGTTGGCACCACACCCTTGCGTCAACACTTGCAGTGTCACCATAAAGTGGCCTGGGAGAACCGTGGCTCCGATGTGGTGGTCCGCTGCATCACCCTGTGGCACGCAGTCAATTTCATGCAGTCAAGGCTCCACCACCTCAGCCAAAGGGAGCTGTCTGTCCTTCCAATCATCTGCTGGTCCTGATGCTCCTGCTCCTCATCCTCCTACTCCTCGTCAGTCATTCCGTCAGCAATCGATCACCGAAGCGATTGCCAAGAGACAACAGTACGCGTGCACTCATCCAACGGCGTAAAAGCTGAACGTGCTCTTGGCCAAGTTGCTGGTGTTACAGCCCCTCCCTTTCCAAGTGGTGGACTCTGCAACTTTCAGAGAACTGATGGCCTGTGCCGAGCCGAGGTGGAGAGTCCCAAGCTGTCACTTTGCGAAAAAGGCCGTACCAGCTCTACACACATATGTAGAACAGAAGGTGGGCCAGCCCTTGAGCCTGTCAGTGTCTGCCAAAGTGCACGGCAGAACCGAAGTGTGGAGCTGTAACTACAGTCAAGGACAATATACAGTCGTGGCCAAAAGTTTTGAGAATTACATAAATATTGGAAATTGGAAAAGTTGCTGCTTAAGTTTTTATAATAGCAATTTGCATATGAACAGTATGATCAGTGATCAGATGAATTGCATAGTCCTTCTTTGCCATGAAAATTAACTTAATCCCAAAAAAAACTTTCCACTGCATTTCATTGCTGTCATTAAAGGACCTGCTGAGATCATTTCAGTAATCGTCTTGTTAACTCAGGTGAGAATGTTGACGAGCACAAGGCTGGAGATCATTATGTCAGGCTGATTGGGTTAAAATGGCAGACTTGACATGTTAAAAGGAGGGTGATGCTTGAAATCATTGTTCTTCCATTGTTAACCATGGTGACCTGCAAAGAAACGCGTGCAGCCATCATTGCGTTGCATAAAAATGGCTTCACAGGCAAGGATATTTTGGCTACTAAGATTGCACCTCAATCAACAATTTATAGGATCATCAAGAACTTCAAGGAAAGAGGTTCAATTCTTGTTAAGAAGGCTTCAGGGCATCCAAGAAAGTCCAGCAAGCGCCAGGATCATCTCCTAAAGAGGATTCAGCTGCGGGATCGGAGGACCACCAGTGCAGAGCTTGCTCAGGAATGGCAGCAGACAGGTGTGAGCGCACACACAGTTAGGCGAAGACTTTTGGAAGATGGCCTGGTGTCAAGAAGGGCAGCAAAGAAGCCACTTCTCTCCAAAAAAAACATCAGGGACAGATTGATCTTCTGCAGAAAGTATGGTGAATGGACTGCTGAGGACTGGGGCAAAGTCACATTCTCCGATGAAGCCTCTTTCCGATTGTTTGGGGCATCTGGAAAAAGGCTTGTCCGGAGACTAAAAGGTGAGCGCTACCATCAGTCCTGTGTCATGCCAACAGTAAAGCATCCTGAGACCATTCATGTGTGGGGTTGCTTCTCATCCAAGGGAGTGGGCTCACTCACAATTTTGCCCAAAAACACAGCCATGAATAAGGAATGGTACCAAAACACCCTCCAACAGCAACTTCTTCCAACAATCCAACAACAGTTTGGTGAAGAACAATGCATTTTCCAGCACGATGGAGCACCGTGCCATAAGGCAAAAGTGATAACTAAGTGGCTCGGGGACCAAAACGTTGGAAACTCCCCAGATCTTAATCCCATTGAGAACTTGTGGTCAATCCTCAAGAGGCGGGTGGACAAACAAAAACCCACTAATTCTGACAAACTCCAAGAAGTGATTATGAAAGAATGGGTTGCTATCAGTCAGGAATTGGCCCAGAAGTTGATTGAGAGCATGCCCAGTCGAATTGCAGAGGTCCTGAAAAAGAAGGGCCAACACTGCAAATACTGACTCTTTGCATAAATGTCATGTAAATGTCGATAAAAGCCTTTGAAATGTATGAAGTGCGTGTAATTATATTTCACCACATCACAGAAACAACTGAAACAAAGATCTAAAAGCAGTTTAGCAGCAAACTTTGTGAAAACGAAAATTTGTGTCATTCTCAAAACTTTTGGCCACGACTGTATATTCTTTACGGCCCACTGGGTAAATGTGGTTCCTGTCCTGCCACACCAGCAACTTGGCCAGGTGATGCCGCCTCCACCTCCACCTCCACGTTCTCACACCGTTGGTCCTGCTACAATGTCCACCTCTGCCTCCTCATCCTCCACCATGTCCTCAGTCTCCCCTGCAGGGACAATTCACAGTGCTCCTCCAGCATACCACATGTGCAGGGCACGGCAGTGTCATGCTGTTCTGCACCTAGTTAGCCTGGGAGCACGGAGTCACACAGGGGAGGTACTGCTCCGCGTCCATCATCAAGAAATCGAATCCTGGATTTCTCCTCGACAACTCAAAATCGGAACCATGGTGACCGACAACATGATGTTGGCGCTGCATCAAGGAGGGCTGAGTCAGGCGCCCTGCATGGCGCACATGTTCAATCTGGTTGTAAAGCGGTTTCTGTTGTAAAGTCTTCCCCCCATCTGCAAGACATCCTGAAAATGGCCAGGAAACTTTGCATGCACTTCAGCCACTCGTACACCACAAAGCACACCCTCCTTGAGCTGCAGCAGCAGAATGGCGTCCCCCAACGTAGGCTGATATGCGACATTTCCACCTGTTGGAATTCCACCCTCCATATGTTGGACCGATAATATGAACAGAGAAAAGCCATAAATGATTTGTTGATGATACAGGCGGACAGAGGTACTTCCCTGTGTAACTTCGATGTTAGCCAGTGGCAGCTCATGCGTGACACCTGCCGTTTTCCTGGGCCCTTTGAGGAGGCCACTTTATTTGTCAGTCGCCAGGACTACGGGATGAACAACGTCATTCCACTGATTCATGTCCTGGAACAGATGCTGCTAAATCTGGCTGGCCAGGGGACAGGAGACTACATCTCACAGCCACATGAGCCCTGTGGGGGCTGAACTAGAGGAGGAGGAGGAGGAGTATATTCTAGCACAAGCAATGCGTAAAGAAATGGCTGTGTTGTCTACATAGGTGACAGGAGAGGAGAAGCAGGAGCAGCCTGGAAGGAAGGAAGATGACCCAAACACACCGTGGCAGTATCAGTGGAGATGGAGGCAGGGAGTCGCTCCGAGTCACTTGCACAAATGGCCTGATGCATGCTCAGTTGCTTGCGTAGTGACAACCAAATTGTCACCATTCGGCAGAGGGATGACTACTGGCTCTCCACCATGTTAGACCCTCGCTACCGGTCAAAAATGGGGGCCTTTTTTACACCTGCTGAGAGGGAGGACAAACTGAACTACTATGGAGACATTTCATGTAGTCAGTTGGCCGCTGCCTATGTGCACCCTCCCCCATCCTCACGCAGATCTGCGCTCACGTTCCACTGCCATGGCTGCTGGGGGGGCAGGAGCAGAACCAGCTCCATCAGCAGCAACTTAAGTCTAGAGTCGCTGATAAGCAGTTTTCTTCACCCGCCTACTGAAGAAACTACTCACCAGCAGCAGCAGCTAGACATAGAGAAAAACCTGAACCAGCAGGTTGTGGCATACTTGGAGTGCACCCTGCCACCCCACATCGAAGATCCCCTGGACTACTGGGCAGCCAAACTCGATTTGAGTGTGGTATCAGAGTGAATGTATAGTGTGGTGGAGGTCAGAGTTACCCCAAGGAGAATTCGCCTGTCCACCCAAAATGTGGAGAAACTGACCTTTGTGAAGATGAATCAGGCGTGGATCAGCCAGGATTTTCAAACACCAGTGCCTGATGCATAAGACAAGATCATCCATGGAGCCATACCTAAACTTTGTCAAAAGAGACCTGTTTCTTCTGGCTACCTACTTCAGCTACTATTCTGATGCTGCCACTCGCCTGATGCCACACCTGCTGCTAGGTGCTCCTACTGCCACCCACCTACCCACCACTCTGTGGTCCCCTCATGCTGCTGCCACATCACCACTCTGTGGTATCCTCATGATGATGCCACATCACCACTCTGTGGTCTCCTCATGTTGCTGTGGCCACATCACCACTCTGTGGTCTCCTCATGCTGCTGCTGCCACATCACCACTCTGTGGTCTCCTCATGATGCTGTCACATTACCACTCTGTGGTCTCCTCATGCTGATGCCACATCACCACTCTTTGGTCTCTTCATGCTGCTGCTGCCACATCACCACTCTGTGGTCTCCTCATGCTGCTGCCACCTCACCACTCTGTCATTGGGCCACTCTGTGGACTTCTCATGCTGTCCCCACCCTCCTCACTCCATGACTGGGACACTATTTTGCCTTTTTGGCCTGGTTGACATCATCATTTATTTGACCCTTCTTCTGATCGGTCAAAAGAAAGGAAAAATTAGACGCACAACGGATCCTGTCTATGTAGCAGCTGTAAGGCCTGTATGACATGGTCCTTATTTTGCATCAGAATTGGCTTATGATTTGATAGCCAAAAGCAGGAGTGGGTATAAAACACAGAATACATGCAAATATTCCAATAATGTGTCATCTCTGTTTTAGTTCCACTCCTGTTTTTTATTACTTTAGCAATACTGATGGATTACTGACCAAATGCTGAAAAAGTGAAGGCGGATGCTCAAGAGTGCACTCTTTCACACTATAGTAGGATCTTGGGCCTCTGTACGGTTCTTTATACCTGGCGCTAACATTGACATAGGTAAGGCTAAGTTCACACTTGAGTTATTTGGTCAGTTTTGGCCCCATAACTGCCCAAATAAGTGAAGTGTGCAATGATTCTAAGAGCAATGCCCATCATCTCCGTGTCATACTGACTCACAGTATTGTTTCACTACCACAGCAGACTCCCTATGCGTGTTTCTGCAAGGCACAGTGTTCTACACCACTATACAGGCTCTCTGCAGCCAGTAAATAGCTGTTTTTTAACCCGATTCACCACAAATAAATTCAGATCATATTGAATCTTTTTGGAGAATTCGGCGAACCGACCAAATAGAATTTTTGAGAAATTTGCTCATCTCAAATAGAGATAATGTCCCCCTGTAGTGACATCAGTAGTTATAATGTCCTCTTGTAGTGCCCCCAGTAGTCAAAGTGTCCCCCTGAAGTGCCCCTAGTAGTTATAGTGTCCCCCTGTAGTGCCAACAGTAGTTATCGTGTCCCTCTGTAGTTATAGTGTCCCTAGAAGTTATTCTCTTCCCCCTCCCATATTGCCCCAAAATACTTACCTGATACCTTCTCCATGGTTCAATCTGTGAATCAGGCCACAGACCTCTTCCAGCATGAGCACAGGCAGTCGCTGTGAAGTCATCACACTGCCTGCTTCCTGGTGGGATGACACCAATATGACTGCGATGATGTAATCACTTCTCAATTGCCTGCTCTGCCTCATAGACTTCAGGCGTAGTGGCCTACGAGATTAAACAGCGGGATCTGGAACCATTGATGGAGCGGCCCACTCTGGCACCAGCCCATCTGGCATTTGCCAGAATTGCCAATGGGCAGTCTGGCCCTGTACTCAGCTAACTTAGCAGCTAAGTAACATAACTACTCAGGGCACATACATACAACAAAGTCATGTATGGCTCTTCATAAATTAAGCACTTGCACCTAGACTGAAATCTACATCAGCTTGCAAAGTGGCAAGGGCAGTGTAGAAATGCCATTTGCTCATAGAGTAAGGAGCAATAGCATTTAAAAATTTGCAATCCACCAACGAGGAGAGCGAAGTGCTTACATAGTACACTTTCTCTCCTCACTGCAGGAGACAGAATAGATATGGGCCCATAGACTTTCTGTTGAGCCTGTTTCCTGCAGTGAGGAGGGAGCAGGCTATGCGAGAGCTTCTCTCTCCTTGTTTTAGTGATCGGTGGGGGAATCAGCTCTCAGACCTACACTGATCAAAACCTTTGATATGTCGCTATGACATCTCAGCGGGGAGAGCCTCTTGAAATTAAGTGCTCATGCGCCAATGAAATCTCGCTGGTGCAAGCTCCATATTTCAGGAACAGTGAGGCTGCCTGGAATGTGGCGATCAGGCCATGAAGGGTGCAGTACCCCAGTGCAGGTGGTATCTGCAAATAGATTTGTTTTTTAATGTTATATAATGCATTGTTGTACCGTGTTATGTACACCCAGCTTGGCCTAGTATGGTTGGCAGAGACAGGGTTAATTACCCTGTTCAACTCCTTCTCCTTAGGCCTCAGGATCCAGGGGCTAACTGATCTCTGTGAAAGTTGCTGCTTCTGCTAAAGCAAGAAAGAGAGAGAGAAAAAAAGAAGAATGTAGAATGGCCAAGCATATTAGTCAGCAAGGTAACCTGCAACTTCAACTAACCAGACTTTGCTGCTTGTGAGGGATTACAGTTTAGACATACATCACACTCGTGCCAGACATGCCTCTAAAACACCTGTATCCCACAGTAAACACTACAGCTACAGTTTCCAGATTATAGTTGCTAGCCAGAGATTCTAGAGAAAGAGAGACTTGAGTAAGATAGCATACCAAGAGTGCTATTATTTGCGAGTTTGCCAGCCCCCATACCTCACTGGTAAAAGAATTTGCACTGTGTACAGATTATTGTTGGATGTACTATAACTTCTATTTTGCATTCAGTTAAGAAGAGATGTTTATTCTTCTACCTTTGACCTAGTTTCCTGACTCCTACCACACCATGTGTTGGCCATTGCACAACTACACCTCCTGCCAAGCACCCATACAACCACCAATATCACCTCAAACTGCCATAAGGCAGGAGCTGCAACTAGAGGGAGTGCCCCAGAGAAGAAAGGGTGCACCCTCCTCTCACTGCCACTACCACTACCCTCCACCCCTCTGGATCCTCACAGGAACACTGCAAAAGGTAGTGGCCACAGGGCAGAAGAACAGGTTACAGTAAATTGTGCTCCAAAGGACTTGGCCAACCCCTTGGTGCTCCGATCACCTAATTTGCATAAAAATAAATGTAATAATTATGCTGCAACAGTACATGTATATGCAGCAATAGAGGGATAATTTTATTCACCATGATCAACACCTGCCAGGCAGTATGCCAGGTTTAATAGGGTTGATCATGGTGACAGATGCACTTTAACTTTGAAAGCTCTGTTTTGAGGTTTATTAGTGCATTGCATTTATTGAGATTTATAGGAAAGTGTCTCTTTAGGGAATTAGAATGCTTGAAATGAAACCTGATTGATTTATCGGCCTCAGTTGCTGGACATAGTTTATTTATATTTTTTTTATTTCAATTAAATTAGATAGATTAGAGTTCTAGATGTATAGATTATCCCATATATACTATCCTGTTTCTGAAGTCTTATGATGTGCTTAATTTTCATATCTGATGCTATGAAATGTCAGAGTCTGAATACATTTATTACACAGGGATGTCACTATCTATCATCTCACCACATTTTACAAGGCTCCAAATTGTGTTCATGACAGCACGACAAGCCCTATGCTGCAGCACTGCATAGACCCCACCAGTTATCGTTCAGGATATATGCCCTTAACTGTACTCTTCAAGGACACCACTGCCAAGTAACAAAATATAGACTGTGTTACTGTGCTGCTATTTTTCTATATGTTGTCATTTCTATAGTCTCCATTTTTCATGATAGTATAGTAAGGAATTGTAAAGTTTTTTTTATTTTAATGAATAAAGTTAATAAAAACGTGAAGTTGAAATATGAAAGGGTGCTCTCCAGGAATATGGCATTGACGCCTATGTATTGGCTGTTCCCGGTTACAGCAGCACTGCTCCCATTCATTTAAATGGGAGCAACTCTACAGTAACCAGACACAGCCAGTACACTGCGCATGGACCTGTGTGGTTCCGGTCCCACGTTCCGTTGCAGGAGCTCCTCCAAACAGCTGAATATAATTGTTTATATACATAGATTTTCATGTATTAATGTCCCTTTCTTGTAGCCATGGGAACTAGAATGAAAATCTCCATTGTAATGTTGCTGTCTGCAGTCAGAGAACTGGAAAATGCTGTAGAATCAAGAAATTTATAATATGCTTTGCCCAAGTTATGCTTTAACCACCTCAGCCCCCCTAGCTTAAACACCCTTAATGACCAGGCCACTTTTTACACTTCTGACCTACCCTACTTTCACCGTTTATTGCTCGGTCATGCAACTTACCACCCAAATGAATTTTACCTCCTTTTCTTCTCACTAATAGAGCTTTCATTTGGTGGTATTTCATTGCTGCTGACATTTTTACTTTTTTTGTTATTAATCGAAATTTAACGATTTCTTTGCAAAAAAATTACAATTTTCACTTTCAGTTGTAAAATTTGGCAAAAAAAACGATATTCATATATAAATTTTTCTCTAAATTTATTGTTCTACATGTCTTTGATAAAAAAAAAATGTTTGAGTAAAAAAAAAAAATGGTTTGGGTAAAAGTTATAGCGTTTACAAACTATGGTACAAAAATGTGAATTTCCGCTTTTTGAAGCAGCTCTGACTTTCTGAGCACCTGTCATGTTTCCTGAGGTTCTACAATGGCCAGACAGTACAAACACCCCACAAATGACCCCATTTCGGAAAGTAGACACCCTAAGGTATTCGCTGATGGGCATAGTGAGTTCATAGAACTTTTTATTTTTTGTCACAAGTTAGCGGAAAATGATGATTTTGTTTTCTTTTTTTTTTCTTACAAAGTCTCATATTCCACTAACTTGTGAAAAAAAAAAAAAATTCTAGGAACTCGCCATGCCCCTCACGGAATACCTTGGGGTGTCTTCTTTCCAAAATGGGGTCACTTGTGGGGTAGTTATACATGTGTGGTAAGTAGGTAAATGACCTGTGAAATCCGAAAGGTGCTCTTTGGAATGTGGGCCCCTTTGTCCACCTAGGCTGCAAAAAAGTGTCACACATGTGGTATCGCAGTATTCAGGAGAAGTTGAGCAATGTGTTTTGGGGTATCTTTTTACATATACCCATGCTGGGTGAGATAAATATCTCGGCAAAAGACAACTTTTCCCATTTTTTATACAAAGTTGGCATTTGACCAAGATATTTATCTCACCCAGAATGGGTATATGTAAAATGACACCCCAAAACACATTGCCCAACTTCTCCTGAGTATGGTGATACCAGATGTGTGACACTTTTTTGCAGCCTAGATGCGCAAAGGGGCCCACATTCCTTTTATGAGGGCATTTTTAGACATTTGGATCCCAGACTTCTTCTCACGCTTTAGGGCCCCTAAAAGGCCAGGGCAGTATAAATACCCCACATGTGACCCCATTTTGGAAAGAAGACACCCCAAGGTATTCAATGAGGGGCATGGCGAGTTCATAGAATTTTTTTTTTTTTGGCACAAGTTAGCGGAAATTGATTTTTATATTTTTTTTCTCACAAAGTCTCCCTTTCCGCTAACTTGGGACAAAAATTTCAATCTTTCATGGACTCAATATGCCCCTCAGCGAATACCTTGGGGTGTCTTCTTTCCTAAATGGGGTCACATGTGGGGTATTTATACCGCCCTGGCATTCTAGGGGCCCTAAAGCGTGAGAAGAAGTCTGGAATATAAATGTCTAAAAATTTTTACGCATTTGGATTCCGTGAGGGGTATGGGGAGTTCATGTGAGATTTAATTTTTTGACACAAGTTAGTGGAATATGAGACTTTGTAAGAAAAAAAATAAAAATTTCCACTAACTTGGGCCAAAAAAATGTCTGAATGGAGCCTTACAGGGGGGTGATCAATGACAGAGGGGTGATCAATGACAGAGGGGTGATCAGGGAGTCTATATGGGGTGATCACCCCCCTGTCATTGATCACCCCCCTGTAAGGCTCCATTCAGACATCTGTATGTGTTTTGCGGACCCGATCCATGTATCAGTGGATCCGTAAAAATCATACGGACGTCTGAATGGAGCCTTACAAGGGGGTGATCAATGACAGGGGGGTGATCAATGACAGGGGGGTGGTCAGGGAGTCTATATGGGGTGATCACCCCCCTGTCATTGATCACCCCCTTATAAGGCTCCATTCAGATGTCCGTATGTGTTTTGCGGATCCGATCCATGTATCCGTGGATCCGTAAAAAAACATATGGACATCTGAATGCAGCTTACAGGGGGGTGATCAATGACAGGGGGGTGATCAATGACAGGGGGGTGATCAATGACAGGGAGGTGATCAGGGAGTCTATATGGGGTGATCACCCCCTGTCATTGATCACCCCCCTGTAAGGCTCCATTCAGACGTCCGTATGTGTTTTGCGGATCCGATCCATGTATCCGTGGATCAGTAAAAATCCTACGGACGTCTGAATGGAGCCTTACAGGGGGGTGATCAATGACAGGGGGTTGATCAATGACAGGGGGTGATCAGGGAGTGTATATGAGGTGATCACCCCCCTGTCATTGATCACCCCCCTGTAAGGCTCCATTCAGACGTCCGTATGTGTTTTGCGGATCCGATCCATGTATCTGTTGATCCGTAAAAATCATACGGACATCTGAATGGAGCCTTACAGGGGGGTGATTAATGACAGGGGGGTGATCAATGAGTCTATATGGGGTGATCACCCCCGTCATTGATCACCCCCCTGTAAGGCTCCATTCAGATGTCCGTATGTGTTTTGCGGATCCGATCCATGTATCAGTGGATCCGTAAAAATCATACGGACGTCCGAATGGAGCCTTACAGGGGGGTGATCAATGACAGGGGGGTGATCAATGACAGGGGGGTGATCAGGGAGTGTATATGGGGTGATAAGGGCTGATCAGTGGTTCATAAGGGGTTAATAAGTGACAGGGGGGGTGTAGTGTAGTGTAGTGGTGTTTGGTGCTACTTTACTGAGCTACCTGTGTCCTCTGGTGGTCGATCCAAACAAAAGGGACCACCAGAGGACCAGGTAGCAGGTATATTAGACGCTGTTATCAAAACAGCGTCTAATATACCTGTTAGGGGTTTAAAAAATTGCATCTCCAGCCTGCCAGCGAACGATCGCCGCTGGCAGGCTGGAGATCCACTCTCTTACCTTCCGATCCTGTGAACGCGCGCGCCTGTGTGCGCGCGTTCACAGGAAATCTCGGCTCATGCGAGATGACGCGTATATGCGTCGCTGAGCGCAGGGCTGCCGCCTCCGGACCGCAATCCTGCGTTAGGCGGTCCGGAGGCGGTTAAAAAAAAGTTCCTTGCCTTCCTGCCACTTTTGAAAAGTATGTGGAAAAGTGTACACCAGATTTATTGACTGCAACTTTTTAAAGGGGTCCTCCACTTTTCCTATATTGCTGACCTATACTATCCTTTTGAATAAAACTGTGGGAGGAGTGGAAGGATGGACAGAACAGTTCATAAATTAAGGTATAGGGTAAAAAAAAATATACAAAAACCTCTTAATTGTATGTATACTTATGCCAGAAGCCTGACTAATAAAACTGGTGAACTGGAAGTGGTCATGTCTGAGGAGAACTATGACATAACTTGAGACATGGCTGTATGATAGATATGACTGAGTTAACGTACAGGGTTACGGTCTGTTTAGAAAGGATGATCAAAACCGGAGAGTGGGAAGGGTTTGCCTTTATGTAAAGTCAAGTCTAAAGCCCACACTTCGGGAACATGTAAGTGAGGGAAAATGAACATGTGGAGTCACTGTGGGTAGAAATACATGGAGGTAAAAACAATAATAAAATACTGATAGGAGTTTATTATAAACCACCTAATATACCAGAGTCCACAGAAAATCTACTACTAAAGGAGATAGACGAGGCGGCAAATCATAATGAGGTGGTTATTATGGGGGACTTCAACTACCCAGATATAGACTGGGAAACTGAAACTTGTATATCTCATAAAGGAAACAGGTTCTTTGCAATAACCAAAATGTAACCAGCTAAGAGAGGTATTTAGCCTAAATAACTGGGACAATGTCCTTAAAAATAGAAATGCAGCCACAAATGGGATATTTTTAAAAGTATCCTAAACTCTAATAGTGAGAAGTACATACCTTATGGGAATAAAATGGTTAGGAACAAGAAAAAAAACTATGTGGATAAATAGATATGTAAAGGAAGAAATCAGGGCCAAAAAGTAAGAATTTAAGTCACTAAACCAGATAGCAAGGAAGCATTGGAAAAACTATAAGGAAAAAAAAAATTGAATATGTGAAAGACAAATAAAAGAAGTCAAACTGGATTCATTGCCAAAGAGAGTAAAACTAACCCTAAAATGTTCTTCAGTTGTATAAATGGTGATGATGAGGGAGAAGTTGCAAAGAGTGATGAGGAGAAAGCAAAGCTATTAAATATTTCTTTTCTCTACTGTATTTACTGAGGAAAATAAACAGTCAAATAAAATGCAGCATGTAAAAGTAAATTTCCCATTAAAAGTGTCCTGTCTGATCCAGAAATAAGTGCAGCAGCATCTTAAAAAGATTGAAATAGACAAATTGCCGGAACCAGATAGCATTAAGTAATGTCATCGGCAGACTTATTTCTGATATTTAAGGAATCTGGGGGTCATTTAATAAGACCAGCTTTTTAGACGCCAGTCTTAATAAAGCCTCATAGCCGTTAGTGGATCAGCAGGGAGTTATGAAGAGTCACAGGCCTATCCATAACTTTGGCGTATCCGGCGTTGCTTCTAAATGTAAGCAAGCTTCCTAGCTGGCTTACATTTAGACCATTTTCTATGCCTAAACCAGGCGTAGAAAATTATGAATGAGACGGGCCTGCCACCTTGTCCACTTCCCCGCCCACACCAAGCCCACAATTTTAGACCTGGCGTCAGCAAGGAAAGGCGGCGAGTCAATGGATGTCATTTATTGACTTTTCCAAAGCATTTGATACAGTGCCACATAAAAGGTTGGTATATAAAATGAGAATGCTTGGACTGGGGGAAAACATCTGTATGTGGGTAAGTAACTGGCTCAATGATAGAAAACAGAGGGTGGTTATTAACGGTACATACTAAGATTGGGTCACTAGTGGGGTACTACAGGGGTCAGTACTGGGCCCTATTCTCTTCAATATATTTATTAATGATCTTGTAGAGGGGCTGTACAGTAAAATATACATTTTTGCAGATGAACTAAACTGTGTAAAGTAATTAACATGGAAGAGGACAGTACACTGCTACAGATGGATCTGGCTATGTTATAGGCTTGGGCAGAGAAGTAGCAGATGAGGTTTAACACTGATAAATATAAATTTATGCACGTGGGAAGGAATATTGAAAGTTACCCATACCCTTAGCCATACCTATACATATTAAATGGTAAAACACTGGGTAACACTGACATGGAAACTGAATTTTAGTGGACAGCAAACTAAACTGTAGAAACGAGTCAGACAGCTGCTGCTGGCAAATATGATAATGGTTTGCATCAAAAGGAACATAGATGCATAGAGCATAGTCCTGCCACTTTACAAATCAGACCACACATGGAGTACTGTGTACAGTTCTGGGCTCCTGTGACCAAGGCAGACATAGCAGAGCTGGAGAGGGTTCAGAGGAGGGCAACTAAAGTGGGTGGACTACAGTACCCTAAAAGATTATCAATATTAGGGTTATTCAGTTTAGAAAAAAGTCAACTGAGGGAGATCTACACTGCGTGCAGAATTATTAGGCAAATGAGTATTTTGACCACATCATCCTCTTTATGCATGTTGTCTTACTCCAAGCTGTATAGGCTCGAAAGCCTACTACCAATTAAGCATATTAGGTGATGTGCATCTCTGTAATGAGAAGGGGTGTGGTCTAATGACATCAACACCCTATATTAGGTGTGCATAATTATTAGGCAACTTCCTTTCCTTTGGCAAAATGGGTCAAAAGAAGGACTTGACAGGCTCAGAAAAGTCAAAAATAGTGAGATATCTTGCAGAGGGATGCAGCACTCTTAAAATTGCAAAGCTTCTGAAGCGTGATCATCGAACAATCAAGCGTTTCATTCAAAATAGTCAACAGGGTCGCAAGAAGCGTGTGGAAAAACCAAGGTGCAAAATAACTGCCCATGAACTGAGAAAAGTCAAGCGTGCAGCTGCCAAGATGCCACTTGCCACCAGTTTGGCCATATTTCAGAGCTGCAACATCACTGGAGTGCCCAAAAGCACAAGGTGTGCAATACTCAGAGACATGGCCAAGGTAAGAAAGGCTGAAAGACGACCACCACTGAACAAGACACACAAGCTGAAACGTCAAGACTGGGCCAAGAAATATCTCAAGACTGATTTTTCTAAGATTTTATGGACTGATGAAATGAGAGTGAGTCTTGATGGGCCAGATGGATGGGCCCGTGGCTGGATTGGTAAAGGGCAGAGAGCTCCAGTCCGACTCAGACGCCAGCAAGGTGGAGGTGGAGTACTGGTTTGGGCTGGTATCATCAAAGATGAGCTTGTGGGGCCTTTTCGGGTTGAGGATGGAGTCAAGCTCAACTCCCAGTCCTACTGCCAGTTTCTGGAAGACACCTTCTTCAAGCAGTGGTACAGGAAGAAGTCTGCATCCTTCAAGAAAAACATGATTTTCATGCAGGACAATGCTCCATCACACGCGTCCAAGTACTCCACAGCGTGGCTGGCAAGAAAGGGTATAAAAGAAGAAAATCTAATGACATGGCCTCCTTGTTGACCTGATCTGAACCCCATTGAGAACCTGTGGTCCATCATCAAATGTGAGATTTACAAGGAGGGAAAACAGTACACCTCTCTGAACAGTGTCTGGGAGGCTGTGGTTGCTGCTGCACGCAATGTTGATGGTGAACAGATCAAAACACTGACAGAATCCATGGATGGCAGGCTTTTGAGTGTCCTTGCAAAGAAAGGTGGCTATATTGGTCACTGATTTGTTTTTGTTTTGTTTTTGAATGTCAGAAATGTATATTTGTGAATGTTGAGATGTTATATTGGTTTCACTGGTAAAAATAAATAATTGAAATGGGTATATATTTGTTTTTTGTTAAGTTGCCTAATAATTATGCACAGTAATAGTCACCTGCACACACAGATATCCCCCTAAAATAGCTAAAACTAAAAACAAACTAAAAACTACTTCCAAAAATATTCAGCTTTGATATTAATGAGTTTTTTGGGTTCATTGAGAACATGGTTGTTGTTCAATAATAAAATTAATCCTCAAAAATACAACTTGCCTAATAATTTTGCACTCCCTGTAATAACTATGTATAAATATATCAGGGGTCAGTACAGAGATCTCTCCCATCATTTATTTATTCCCAGGACTGTGACGAGGGGACATCCTCTGCGTCTAGAAGAAAGGTTTGTACACAAGCATAGAAGAGGATTCTTTATGGTAAGAGCAGTGAGACTATGGAACTCTCTGCCGGAGTAGAAGGTAATGGTGAATTTGCTAAACGAGTTCAAGAGGGTCCTGGATGTATTTCTAAAGTGTAATATAATTACAGGTTATAGTTAATAGATTTCTGAAGAGGTCGTTGATCCAGGGAGTTATTCTGATTGCCTGATTAGAGTCGGGAAGCAATTTTTTTCCTCTAAAATGAGGAAAATTGGCTTCTACCTCACAGGTACACAAACACCTTACCTTTGTAGTAAGCACTAGCAGCTAGCAGGCAGGCCGGGCGGCCGTAACTCACTGAGGTCACGAGCCTGCTCCGCCTACTTTATGAATGAAGTAGGCGGAGCAGGCACGTGACCTCAGTGAGTTACGGCCGCCCGGCCTGCCTGCTAGCTGCTAGTGCATACTACAGGAGTGTCACATGTACCGGTAAGCACAGGGGGAGCGCATCATTATTCAGTTTAGATATTATGATTAACACTACGTATAATACAGTACATACTGAGCGGCGGGGGCAGAGTACAGTGCCTGCGCTGCCCGCCGCTCTCCCCGCCTACTACAGTCCCTCCTCCCTCCTCACTAATACATCGCAGTCTGCGATGCTGCAGCATCGCAGACTGCGATGTAAATTGCCAGCATTCGCCCCATAAAACGCAGGGGCACTTTTCCCCCACTTTTGGGGGGGGGGGAAAGTGCGTCTTATGGGGCGAAAAATACGGTACCTGATGCTCCTAGCATTAATTATTTATCCAGCCGGCAGCCATGAGTAAAGCTCTGCAGGCCCCTTGGACATCGGCCTACCGGGAAATTTCCTTGTATGATCTATGACCAGTCTGTAAAGTGCAGAAAACTGGAAGCAGTTTTTCCTTAAGATAGGATTTTACTGTAAAATTGGCAGTAAATAACAGATAACAATTAGGACAGAGGAAATTAATATGCGACAAATAGCTCAGTGCCAACTGTGTCTTCAGCCGCATGCCTGTGTAAGGGGAGTCTCCCTCTCCCTTACATCTCGTCTCTCAGGGTTTACAATAATTGGACATTTACCCTTGTCTTTAGCCCCACGCCTGTGTAAGGGGAATTTCCCTCACCCTCACATGTTCAGGGCTCCAGATGGCGACCAAAATGGTCACAAATGCGACCTAGAATTGCAAAATGGCGACAAATTGCAAAATTGTAGTCTTGTTGCCATTTGCGCCTAGACCCTCTGCTGCTCTGCCGCTTTAAGAAGAACGGGATTTCATACAGCAGGCAGACGGCAATCCAATAACAGAGCTCTGTTATTAGTGAGGAGGCTGCTGATTGGTCATAGTATCCCCGGGCTGCCCTGCCATTGGCTGCTCCTCTCACACCCCCATTCTCCCGCGCTGAACACAGTAGCAGCTTGCTCTTCAGTCATAAAGACATGGAGCCCTCTCCATGCCGACTGCTCCATAGAACAGGTTAGCTTAAGAAGTTTTTCAGCGCATACTTAACATTCCACAAACAGTCACAGTCACCCCTGCGCTGCCGCTGCTAAAGGCTAATCCTTATGTCTTTACGACCCTGATAACACTCAGGGGGCCGCTGCTGGTGCTCCATGTGAGCTCCCTGCCTGGGCTCACAAACATTCTTAATAAGGGAAGAAAAGGGTTAATATGAGCCCCGCGGTGGTCAAGACACTAAAAAGCCAGTGAATCATATCTCTTTCAATAGTCCGTGCTTAGTAGGAGGAGATAACCTCCACTCCTACGAAGCATGGACTATTGAAAGAGATATATGGTTCACTGGCTTTTTAGTGTCCTGACCAGCGCGGGGCTCCTATTAACCCTTTACATACTTAACATTAGCAAGTGGCGAGATGACTGATGATCACCTCGCCACTTGCTAATGGCTGCCGCTGCCCAGTATCCCCCCGCCTACCTAATTCTCTCTGCGCGTTTCCTATTTTATGCTGAAGTGTGGGAGGGAAGGGGGGCTTTTCTGGTGTGAGCCCGATAAGTGCGATTGTGACCAGTTCCATCGGTTGGCGCACGTGCGGCGGTATGAGGGAGCACTCCACCATTTGTACAGCCTACGATGCGGAGATGCCACCATGCTGGGGAGGCTCAAGTGTGGCTGGCAGTGAAGGTGTTAAGGCCGCAGGGCTGCCAGTCGTTAAAGTAACAAGCCTGGTATAACAGGCTGATATAAGGAGCAGCCGCGCAGCCCACCTACTCCTTGCAGGACTCTGATCATGCACCATCCTTATCCGCCCTTCCCAAACTATGGGCCCACTTACCGGCTACAGCCCCCCTACTACAAACCCAAGGGGCCCTACTGGAAGCCTCCCTACAAGGAGGCCCCAGGGCCCATGAAGTCTTCCCTTCCCTTTGACTGACTGGATAACTACCGGTGGGCTCAGCTGTAGGCCTTGCTCAGCCAGATGGGGCCGGAGTTGGGGCTTACTGAGCCGCTCTTACACCAAAGAAGTAGGGGTTCAGGTGAACCCCAGAGTGGACGCGTCTGTTCAGTGTTCACTGGGGCCCCGTACGCTGAAGATCCGCAAGGGATGGCCCCTACTGTGCCGTGTGTACTATGCACAGAGCTGCAGGGAGAGTGTAAAGTCCTATTCACCCTTATAGAGCTCTATTAGGGTGAATAGGACAAGGGATTAAAGATCCCAGGTTCTAGCCCCTAAGGGGGGAAATAGTTATTAAATAAAAAGGTTAAAAAAAACAAACACCAAAATATTAAGTTTAAATCACCCCCTTGCCGAATTTTACATATAAAATATATAAACAATACAAAAAATTACATATCGCCACGCCTGAAAAAAGTGTGAACTATTAAAATATTTAACCCCTTAAGGACACATGACGTACCGGTACGGCATGTTTCCCGAGTCCTTAAGGACACATGACGTACCGGTACGTCATGGGTTTAAAACGCAATTGCGGCACGGCGGGGGTTAATCGGAACAGGATGCCCGCTGAAATCATTCAGCGGGCATCCTGTCACATCCTGTCATGTGACCCCCCCGTATCAGCGATTGCAGCAAACCGCAGGTCAATTCAGACCTGCGGTTTGCAGCGCTTTCTGCAGTTTCTGATCCCCGCAAAAACTTTAAAATGCCCAAAATAAAGATTTTTTACCCCCCCTGCACCCCTGAATGATTTTATGCCGGCGGGTGGTGCAGGGGGGTGGGGTTGCGGGCGGTGCGGAAGGCGGGCGGTGCGGCAGGCGGGATCGCGATCCCCCACCCGCCTCCTCTTGAATATTCATTGGCGTCCAGTGGGTATAACCAGAGTGTCAGCACATTGCTGACACTCTGGTATAAACGGCTGACATCTGTGCTGTGATGTCAGCCGTTTAACCCTTTCCATACCGCGGTCCGTACAGACCGCTGTATGGAAAAGGTTAACAGTCAGGGAGCTCCCTCCCTCTCCCATCGGGGGGCTGCTATGCCTTTGCAGCCCCCAGACAGGATGGTGTCACAGAGGGAGGGAGCCCCCCTCCTGCCCCGTCCCCGTCCACCTTACTTCCCAAAAAAGGTAATAAAAGTGATCAAAAAAGTCGCATGTACGCCAAAATAGTACCAATCAAACCGTCATCTAATCCCGCAAAAATCATACCCTACCAAAGATAATCGCACAAAAACTGAAAAAACTATGGCTCTTAGACTATGGAAACACTAAAACATGATTTTTTATTTGTTTCAAAAAGGAAATCATTGTGTAAAACTTACATAAATAAATAAAAAAAAAGTATACATATTAGGTATCGCCGCGTCCGTATCGACCGGCTCTATAAAAATATCACATGACCTAACCCCTCAGGTGAACACCGTAAAAAAATAAAAACGGTGTAAAAAAAGCCAATTTTTGTCATCTTACGTCACAAAAAGTGTAATAGCAAGCGATCAAAAACTCATATGCATAAAAACTATGAGGAAATTTAAATTTTGCCCACCTTACTTCCCAAAAAAGGTAATAAAAGTGATCAAAAAAGTCGCATGTACGCCAAAATAGTGCCAATCAAACCGTCATCTCATCCCACAAAAAATTAGACCCTACCTAAGATAATCGCCAAAAAAACTGAAAAAACTATGGCTCTTAGACTATGGAGTCACTAAAACATGATTTTTTTTGTTTCAAAAATGAAGTCATTGTGTAAAACTTACATAAATAAAAAAATTGTATACATATTAGGTATCGCCGTGTCCGTGACAACCTGCTCTATAAAACTACCACATTATCTAACCTGTCAGATGAATGTTGTAAATAAAAAAAAATAAAAAAGATGCCAAAAAAGCTATTTCTTGTTAACTTGCCTCACAAAAAGTGTAATATAGAGCAACCAAAAATCATATGTACCCTAAACTAGTACCAAAAAAACTTCCACCCTATCCCTTAGTTTCTAAAATGGGGTCACTTTTTTGGAGTTTCTACTCTAGGGGTGCATCAGGGGGCTTCAAATGGAACATGGTGTCCAAAAAAACTGTCCAGCAAAATCTGTCTTCCAAAAACCGTTCTTTCCTTCTACGCCCTGCCGTGTGCCCGTACAGTAGTTTACGACCACATATGGGGTGTTTCTGTAAACTACAGAATCAGGGCCATAAATATTGAGTTTGGTTTTGCTGTTAACCCTTGCTTTGTAACTTCAAAAAAATTATTAAAATGGAAAATCTGCCCAAAAAGTGAAATTCTGAAATTGTATCTCTATTTTCCATGAATTCTTGTGGAACACCTAAAGGGTTAACAAAGTTTGTAAAATCATTCTTGAATACCTTGAGGGGTGTAGTTTATAGAATGGGGTCATTTTTGGGTGGTTTCTATTATGTAAGCTTCGCAAAGTGACTTCAGACCTGAACTGGTCCCTAAAAATTGGGCTTTTGAAAGATTTGCTTCTAAACTTCTAAGCCTTGTAACATCCCCAAAAAATTAAATATCATTCCCAAAATGATCCAAACATGAAGTAGACATATGGGGAATGTAAAGTAATAACAATTTTTGGAGGTATTACTATGTATTATAGAAGTAGAGAAATTAAAACTTGGAAATTTGCCATTTTAAATTTTTTTTTGGTAAATTTGGTATTTTTTTTATAAATAAAAATGATTTTTTTTTTACTTCATTTTACCAGCGTCATGAAGTACAATATGTGACGAAAAAAACTATCTCAGAATGGCCTGGATAAGTCAAAGCGTTTTAAAGTTATCAGCACTTAAAGTGACACTGGTCAGATTTGCAAAAAATGGCCTGGTCCTTAAGGTGAAATAGGGAGTCCTTAAGGGGTTAAAAATATCTCCTATGCGGTGAACGCCGTAACAGGAAAAAAAAAAAAGTTCAATTTGCCATTTTTTTAGGCACCTTGTCCCGACAAAAATTAGGTTAGGACTGTTCTATTATGGTCCAGACGTTCCATAAAATCTGAAATGCATGCGGCTTTTTTGGTGTTTTTATTTTTTTAACGTGGTATCAAGTATCGCAATACTTTTTTTTGGTATCTAAATCGAGTCAAAATTTTTGTATCGTGACAACCCTAGGTAAGACCTGTGTTGTTTTTTTTGTTTATTTTTTTATTATTATACCGTAATTATATGTATTTTAAATTTGGCGACTAAAAATGTAAATTTGGCGACTAAATTTTTCAGGTTGGGAGCCAATGGCTTCTTGATATTTTTTTTTAGTCTGGAGCCCTGCATGTTGTCTCTCAGGTTATAGCAATGAACAATGTTTCTTAAATAACAACTAAGACAGTAGGAGCTGATTCTGAAATGGATGAGTCTAACAAACTTAAAGGGAACCTGTTACCAGGATTTTGTGTATAGAGCTGAGCACATGGGTTGCTAGATGGCCGCTACCACATCCGTAATATCCAGTCCCAATAGCTCTGTGTGCTTTTATTGTGTAAAAAAACCGATTTGATACATATGCAAATTAACCTCAGATGAGTCCTGTCCCTGAGATGAGTCAGGGACAGGACTCATCTCAGGTTAATTTGCATATTTATCAAATCATTTTTTTTACACAACATCTCTTCCCACCACAAACCGGTGGGATAGCTTCAAATATTAATCCTTTGTTGAACAGAAAACTATAATGAACGATAGTTCAGGACCAAAAGAATGCCATTTTGGGTACAGGGGAGGGGGGGGGGGGTTTGACTGGTGTATACATGTTGCTAGTTATACTGAATGATGTGCTCCCTTTAACCATTCTCCAACTATTTTTTTGTAGGACACAATGTTACAGTGATTCTTTAGTGTATTCCCTCTTGTCTTGATTGCTAATGTGGTGTCTGGACAGCAGGACCGGACTGCCCATCTGACAATTCTGGCAAATGCCAAATGGGCCCGTGCTGGAGTCGGCTGCCCAAGCCCTGCATGTTTTACCCAGGGCCCCGAAAGTGGTGCCTGCACCAGATACTACTTTAATGCCATCCTTAGAATGGCAAAACAGTTAAAGATTGCATCGGGGCATGGGAATGGTTCCTGGCCCTGCCATTCACTCTCATAGGGGCCTTGGGTCACTAGGTCTAAAGCCTATGAGGCTGTGCAGGCGGCCGTGAAGTGGTGACATCATCTTGACCACCTGAACCTGGTCTCAGGCTGTCGCAGTGACATCATTGAGCCAGGGAAGGAGGCTGTTGCTGGCAAATATGAGGGGGCTGCTGCAAGCAAATATGGGTATCTGTATTAAATATGAGGCAAATATGAGGCAGGGGGCTGTATCTGGCAAATATGATGAAGGGGACTGTAGCTGGCAAATATGGGGGAGCTATGGCTGGCCATTGTGAAGGATGGAGACTGTGGCTGCCTAGTATGGGAAGGGAGGTACTGCTGGCAAATATTAGGAAGTGGAATGTGGCTGGTAACCGTGAAGTAAGCAGACTGTGGCTAGCAAATATGGGGGGTGGGGGGCTGTGGCTGGCAATTGTGAAGGAAGGATGCTGTGGTGGCAAATGTGGGGGAGGCTGCTGCTACCAAATAAGGGGTGCTGTGGCTGGGCACTGTGAGGGAAGGAGGCTGTGGCTGACTAATATGGGTGGTACAGCTAGCAAATATTAGAAATGGGGTTGTTGCTGGCAACTGTGAGGGAAGCAGACTGTGGCTGGCAAAAATGGGAGGAGGCTGCTGCTACCAAATATAGGGGGCTATGGCTGGCTAAGATGGTGGGCTGCTGCTGGCAAATATAGGGGGACTGTGAGGGAAGCAGGCTGTGACTCAAAAATATAGGGGGGCTGCTGCTGGCAAATTTGTCTAAGGGGGCTGTGGATTCAGACACGAAAAAAAAAAAAAACAGATCCGGCGCTCATTGACTTACAATAGTTTTAGTGCTGGATCCAGCATGTGTCACGGTGGGGAGTGGGGAAAACCCCCCCACCGTACAATGTCAGGTATAATGGGGAAGCAACTAGGCTAGGATCCTTTTGACTGAAGATTTACATAGGAAGAAAATAACTTTGTGACTTTGATTATTTCTAGTATACTCTCCTGCAGCGCAATCCAATTTTTCTTCTATTTCACTGTATGGACTTTTGCTCACTTGTGTCCAGGATTTTGCAGCGCTAGAGAGTTTAATACTTGAACAGAATTTGTACCTTATTTTCCCAGGCTAGGATACCGGAATCAGGGAGCAGGTCACCTCCTAAAGAGTGCCTAATCCTTGCCCTAACTCCTAACCGTATGAGCGGACCTGGATGGTAGGACGGCTCATACCCAGGATACCTAGGACCCTGAGTCACCCTGATAATCCCTCACATAGGAGCAGGGGAGAGACAACCTGTTCTTCCACGACTCGGATGAACAGGAGTCTCAACCGGCCTAGTTGCAGAGAAATGCCAAGTGGAACAGCAGGTAAGTTTCCAGTGGCGGGGATAACCACTGAACCTAGAACCCAGGAAGGCATGGTAACTTACCCCTGGCAGCTGCTGGACGGCACAACAGAAGACCACACCAAGGTAAACTGGAACCCATAAAAACATACTGCAATCCAAACACCAAACATATGCAGTATGTACTGACATACAGGAACCAGCACTCCAGCAACAGCTCACAGACTTGACATTTGGTTCACCCCTCCGGGAAACCAAGAGACTCCCTTCTGGAGGCCACAACAGACAAACAGGGGAACATCTATCATCCATGCCGGACAGAATAATACACCAAACACTGACCAGACACAAAACAACAACTAGACGAACAACCACCCCAGAACATATACCAACACCAAACATAACCACAGGTAAGGTAGGGAAAATGGAGGAGACATAAGGAAGACATCACTGGAGACATCGATGTCCCACTAAGCGGCCCTCACACTGGAAGATGGAACATCCAGACAAGGAGCATAACTCCAGCACACACCACGGCTGGAGTACAACTGACTCCTGGCCAAAGGCCACAGGTATAAGAAGCACCTAGTGACCACACCCAATCAGGGGGTTAACCCTTACAGCACCAGACAGGGGAAGGCTACAACTTAAAGGGGAAGTGCACACACCAGCCACCACGTTGCCACCGGCAACAGCATGCGTGGCAACCATGTCACTGCGCACACAGCCAAAGCCAATACACTGCCACCACATGCCATAACAGCAACACGTTGCCACCGGCAACCGCAAGCATGGCACAAGTGTCACGGCGCACACAGCAATGGCCGTGACAGCATGTTAATTTTCGATATAATACAACAAGATCCATTCTGAACTGATGTAGCCGGATGTATTATTCAAACCTCTACCCCAACCTCCATCAGCCTCAGATCAGACCTCCCCAGCCTCCATCAGCCTCAATTCCTCAGACCCATTAGCCTGAGATCAGTGCCCATTAGCCTGAGATTGGATCCCATTGGTCTCAAATCGGACCCCATCAGGCCTCAGATTGGACCCCCATTAAACTTCTGAACAGACATCAAAATAAAAAAATTAACTTAACTCGCTTGCTCGGCGCTGACAGTTACTGCTCCCTGGTCTTGTTCCAGTCCGTGCTGCAGTGTTACCAGATGTTGCACAGTGTCAGGTCATAGTACACGCCAACATTCACAACGTCCTGGCACTGTATGCGATCAGGACACAGTGCAGAGCGTGGTCTGGAAAAATATCAGGGAGGGGGAGTACATCACCGCGCCTCCCGCATGCTAATGACCGCTTCCATAATGGAAGCGGTCATTAGCATTCACACTATAAGACACACTGCAAATTTTCCCCCACTTTCCCACTCTTGGGGGGAGAAAAGTGCGTCTTATAGTCTGTGTTACAGATCAATATGGTTCCCAGCCAGCGCCTTGGTCTGATGACCACAGAAATATATTGTATATACTGATATTATTCAGTGAGATTCACCCATTGAGTGATATCAGTATGGCCAGAATCCATTTGGTCATTGTGTCCCTTGCTAGCATATCAAAGGCAGGAAGGGCACATTGTAAAAGCAGATGGACAACATTCTCTTGGCCAACAGATTGGGAAGATATTTGGGTGGTCATAGAGTGCAGTCGATGGTGGGGGCTGGGACACAGGAACATATAGGTGATATGAAACTTGGGGATGCTCTCTCTCTCTCTCTTCCTGCCACCCCCCTGGACCAACAGCACTTCAGGAGCAAGCTAAGTTATATGTGTGTTTATGTATATAAGTATAATAGTCCACTAGACTTTATATTTGTATATATAGATATTTATAGTCTGCGATTGTATTCCATTATATTTGTTTACAGATGTGAAGATTATATATGATATTTATGCATGAGTCTCTATATGTACATGTATTAATGGTCAGGTAATGGATGTGAGTTGGTTTGAAGTGTAGATCCATTAGACGTTATATTGGAGGAATCTGGATATACTGTATATCCATACACATTATTAGCCACATTTGCTTAGCATCAAGGGAGGGCAGGAACGGAGGCAGCTGTGTGTGGTGGTGTCCTCTATGTAATGTGTTGTATCTGTATCTTCTTGTAATGTCCATTGCTTTGTCATCTCTATGTTATCAGTAAACTATTTTTATATATAAGTATCTGCGAGGGTTGTGTGTTACTTCTGGGGTATATGAAGGACTGGAAGGGGTGTATATAATACACAGAATAAGCGCGGTATATAGGAAACAAAGACAACAGTCTAGGAACAGAATAAAAGGGACGGAATACGGAGATAGACATAAATATCCAATTTCCAAATAGCGAAACCTCCCTTTATCAGTCTGAAAATACGCTAAGTCTTTTGGAGGGCAAATTTCACAGGAACGGGTGTCATGTCACATTTGCAGAGCCCATTGAGATACCAGTACAGTGTAAAAACCTAAAAAGCTACATCATTTTGCAAACTAAACCCTTCAAGAAATTCACCTAGGGGTATAATGATGACCTCACAGATGTTTCATAGAATTCTTTAAAATTGGCACATGAAATGAAGAATGATATTTTATTTCAATTATATGTAGTTTAGGCCTCAAATGTTTCATTTTCACAAGTGGTAATGGGAGAAAAAGCACCCCAAATTATGTTACATAATGTTTCCTTAGTACGACAATACCCCCTATGTATTCATAAACTACTTTTTAGGCACACTGCAGGATTCAGAATAGAAAAAGCACCATGTGCATTTGAGGCCTAGTTTGATGATTTATACAGCAGTGGTCGACAACAGCAGAGGCTTTGAGGTGAAATAAAAACACAGATGTTTTGCACAAATGAATGCAAATCAGTGCAAATAAAAATTTGCAATTTTCCGACTGATATGCCATTTCAGTACCCATTATGTTGTGCCCAGCATATGCCTGTTTGAAAAGTTAGACTTATTATTATTATGCAAATTATTTTGAATTATTGCTTCTGACCATCAAGTATAGACAGAACATCATGAATCCTCTTTCTTGTAACTCTCAAGGACCCTATCCCTATTACTGCTGACAACCTAGAGATGTTTCCCTATTCTTTCGTTGGGACTTTATAACATGACAGTTCAATTGTTCTTACAAAAAACAAAATGGCTGCACACCATTATATATACAAACAATAAAGCTAAGAAATGGGGGTCATTCTAGATAAAAGTGGTACAATACCGACTATAAATGAATAATGGAAGCTCTTAGCGCACATACGTGTCGGGCCCATCTACCAGGCGTCAAGGTGGCTTCCGCAGATGGGTCCCTATCACTAAATATACTGCCTCACTTTGGACTTAATTAAGCCTACAATATTCAGGGCAGTGTAGGAACCAGCTACAAACGTACTCTGCTCAGAAGTCCCAGGTAGATGGGCGTGTTCAGTCTAAAAGAGGTGCTACCCTCAATATATTGCAAGAAAATTTATACTAGAACCTTCAGAATCACAGGTGCATATCCATGAAGCAAACATAATTGCAAAAAACTAAATAGCTGCACACTATTATATTTACAAACAATAGAGCTAAGAAATGGGGGTCATTCTAGATAAAAGTGGTACAATACCGACTATGAATGACCCCCATTTCTTAGCTCTATTGTTTGTATATATGCCGCTGCAGCTCAAGGAGGATGTGCTTTGCGGTGTATGAGCGGCAAAGTTTTCTGGCCATTTTCAGGATGTCTTGCAGATCGGGTGAAGACTTCAGGGACCGCTTTACAACCAGATTGAACATGTGCGCCATGCAGGGCTCCTTGACGAAGCGCCGACACCATGTTCTTCCCATTGTCGGTCACCATGGTTCTGATTTTAAGTTGTCGAGGAGAAATCCAGGATTTGATTTCTTGTTCCTCCCCTGTGTGACTCTGTTCGCCCAGGCAAACTAGGTGCAGAACAGCGTGACACCGCTGTCCCCTGCACATGTGGTATGCTGGAGGAGCACTGTGAATTGTCCCTGCAGTGGAGGCTGAGGACACGATGGAGGATGAAGAGGTAGAGGCGGACATTGTCGCAGGACCAACGGAGTGAGAAAGTGGAGGCGGAAGCAGTGTCACCTGGCCAGGTTGCTGGTGTGGCTGGGCAGAAACCACATTTACCCAGTGGGCCGTAAAGGACATATATTTTCCTTGACCGTAGTTAGAGCTCCACACCGGCTTTGCCGTGCACTTTGGCAGACACCGACAGGCTCAAGGACTGGCCCACCTTCTGTTCTACATATGTGTGCAGGGCTGGTACTACCTTTTTCGCAAAGAAATGAAGGCTTGGGACTCTCCATCTCGGCTCGGCACAGGCATGATATTATCCCTTGATCACTCAATCCATTCAAGGAACAACAACCACAGCAAGGAGACTAAGAGAGGAGGGAATAGGACCTGACCATACTACATTCCTGAACCTTGACCCTGATTTCTTCCAGGCCGATTCTTGGTATAGTATAAAATTTCCTTCTGGACATTAGGAAATTAATTAATTATATCTATATATTACATAAATCATATCCTGTGTGTAGGATCTAGATTAATTTGGGATCATTGTACCTGCAGCCTCAATGGTACCATTTTGATCTAAGGAGATAAATAGATACATTTTATGCATATATATCTTTGTATCATCTCCAAAGAACTGATTTTAGTTTTAGTCATATATGGTTGAATCTATATACACTCACCTAAATAATTATTAGGAACACCATACTAATATGGTGTTGGACCCCCTTTTGCCTTCAGAACTGCCTTAATTCTACATGGCATTGATTCAACAAGGTACTGATAGCATTCTTTAGAAATGTTGGTCCATATTGATAGGATAGCATCTTGCAGTTGATGGAGATTTGAGGGATGCACATCCAGGGCACGAAGCTCCCGTTCCACCACATCCCAAAGATGCTCTATTGGGTTGAGATCTGGTGACTGTGGGGGCCATTTTAGTACAGTGAACTCATTGTCATGTTCAATAAACCAATGTGAAATGATTCAAGCTTTTTGACATGGTGCATTATCCTGCTGGAAGTAGCCATCAGAGGATGGATACATGTTCTCATTCTGTTTACGCCAAATTCGGACTCTACCATTTGAATGTCTCAACAGAAATTGAGACTCATCAGACCAGGCAACATTTTTCCAGTCTTCAACAGTCCAATTTTAGTGAGCTCGTGCAAATTGAAGCCTCTTTTTCCTATTTGTAGTGGAGATGAGTGGTACCCGGTGGGGTCTTCTGCTGTTGTAGCCCATCCGCCTCAAGGTTGTGCGTGTTGTGGCTTCACAAATGCTTTGCTGCATACCTCGGTTGTAACGAGTGTTTTTTTCAGTCAACGTTGCTCTTCTATCAGCTTGAATCAGTCGGCCCATTCTCCTCTGACCTCTAGCATCCACAAGGCATTTTTACCCACAGGACTGCCGCATACTGGATGTTTTTCCCTTTTCACACCATTCTTTGTAAACCCTAGAAATGGTTGTGCGTGAAAATCCCAGTAACTGAGCAGATTGTGAAATACTCAGACCGGCCCGTCTGGCACCAACAACCATGCCATGCTCAAAATTGCTTAAATCACCTTTCTTTCCCATTCTGACATTCAGTTTTGAGTTCATGAGATTGTCTTGACCAGGACCACACACCTAAATGCATTGAAGCAACTGCCATGTGATTGGTTCTCTAGATAATTGCATTAATGAGAAATAGAACAGGTGTTCCTAATAATTCTTTAGGTGAGTGTATATATCTATGTGAGGTAATATTATGAATTTCTGATACATCTGAGGCTGGGAGAAATCAAGTGTACGGTAAAGGAATTGTCTCCTTGGGTCATTAGTAAGATATCAAATTATATTATTGATTAGAGGCATAATCTTTTGGTTATTTGGTGTTTCTTTCTGCATATTATTATTTTTTTTTTACTATGGTTACCAATTTTATAATTGATTATTATTGGATTGTAACCCATTTTTAGATTATATTGATTATTTTGCACTGAATTATCATTAATAAATATATATTTTGTTTACAACTGGGTTCTTTCTGTCTACAATTCAACGCAGTTCAAGAGCTCTGGTGAGATTGTTGTTTATCAGAACAAATTGGAATCTCCTCTAGTATAGATCCTAATTTGTTTACATAAATAATATAGACTGTTAATCAGAGGAGTATAAATTTTCTGACAGTTGGAGGCACTGCTTGTAATTGGAAAAAATAAAAATTTGCTGGGCGAAATATATAGTTTATTATTTATTAATTGGATTGAGTTTTAGTGCGATAAGTGAAAAATGTCTGACAACAATAGCAACGCTAGCAAAATCATGCAGGCTGTTTGGGTGGTTAAAACTGATATGCATGGTAGAGAAACTCAAGAATTAGTAAAATATCATGTGATGTTGTTTATTCAAGATAGATTGGATATTAAGTAGGAAATCAGGGACTGGACAGTTGAACTGGAAAAGAGAGCTGCAGAATATGCAGATGATGTTTGGTCTGATGAATCAAGGTTTGCTGATTATCTCTGTCACATTTCTCAAGCTAAACATAAAAAGGATAAGGATTCATTAATACTTCAATCATGGCCAGAATTTGTATATTTGATTTGTGAAAGGGCTCACCAATTAGAAAAGGCAAAACATAAAAATGGTCAGCAGGATTGATAAATTACACAAAGAGTTAGATGAGATGGAAATTAAGGACACCACGGTTTCTGGTGAATTAGCACAAGGGTCCGCTAAATTATCAGAATATTGTGGCAGGGATAATCAACATAAAGAGATGATCAAAACTCTTGAATGGAAAATTAAGTCAAGCTTCTAGTGAAGTATCAGAATGGAAAAAGTTGAAATCAAATCTAGAAAAGGAATGCGAAACATTGTATAATGACATTAAAATTTGAGATAGATAGCCGGGATACAGCAAGTCTGTAATTCAGACAGCCAAAATATACTAGCAAATTAAAGGTAAAATCGTCCAGAGGGGAATCAGATGTAGAAAGTGATTATGGTAGCGCCTCTGAAGGAGAAGAACAGATTTTTATTAAGGAACGATCTCTTCCCAAAATAAAACCCATCTATTCTCCTAAACCTGCCAAGGATAGGAAGACCTATTAGCCTATGGTTGATATGACCAAGATCATCACATTTTTAAAGGAAACTGTAGGTTTATTTGCCAAGAAGGGGTCACCCTCTATAATAAATCATATAGAAACTTATGAAGAGGCGATGAAAACCTTACACCTAGAACGTGACAAGAGGAAATTGAATTTATTTCCTGGGTATTTGAACCAAAGCATAGATAGTTTTTTAATTCCCTCTGGGATATTGGCATAGATTCCTGGTCAGAGGAAGTGACAGAAATTAAGACGGAGTTTGGTCCTTATCGGTCAGCTACTGCTGCAAGAAGGGCCATGTTTAGAATTAAATGCAGGCCAAATCAAAGTGCCAGGGAATTTTTGTCCAGCCTTAAAAATGCTTATAGCTTAGGATACTTCAACACTCGCATTTTGTGTGGATTTATCATGGACGGATCCGTTGAGATAAAAAAAACGTCTGCATCTGTTCAGAACGGATCCGTTTGTATTATCTTTACTATAGCCAAGACGGATCCGTCTTGAACACCATTGAAAGTCAATAGAGGACAGATCAGTTTTCTATTGTGCCAAATTGTGTCAGTGAAAACGGATCCGTCCCCATTGACTTACATTGTGTGCCAGGACAGATCTGTTTGGCTCAGTTTCATCAGACGGACACCAAAATGCTGCAAGCAGCGTTTTGGTGTCCGTCTCCAAAGCGGAATGGAGACTGAATTGATGAAAACTGATGCATTCTGAGCAGATCCTTTTCCATTCAGAATGCATTAGAATGCAAACTGATCCGTTTTGGACCGCTTGTGAGAGCCCTGAACGGATCTCACAAACGGAAAGCCAAAACGCGAGTATGAAAGTAGACTTAGCTGAAAATGATCCCAGTGTTGAAAGCCGTGAATTCATCCAATTATTTTATGACGCTTTGCCTAATAAGATCAAGGACAATTTGAGGCTCCCAGAATAAGCTATGCTGAGGTTGTTAAAAGCCCTAGGCCTTCCCAACCAAATAAAATGCAGCCTAGGCCAGATGACAATAAGGTCCCAAAAGTTGCTGAAAAGCCAAATAACAAGAATCGATTTTTAAATAGGCAATTTCCTCCTGCCCAAAGATACCAGAGAAGTTATTATAGGAGATCCCAACGTGGGCTGGAAAAGGTTCAAAGTGGTTCTGAGTCAGATGGTTCTGGGAAATCTCAATCATCTAGGTACCAAAATCAACCTCCAAAAGGTTATGGGGAAAAAAGAGATAATTTATATGATCGAATGGATCAAATCCAAAGTCAGTTTGGAATAATGATGCAAAGGATGGAAGAATTATCCAAAAATATCACTACTAATCCCAAAAATCCTTTTTTAGGGGCAGCTACTCCTGTAGAAAGTCTTCCCCAATTATAAATGGGAGGAAGCAGGTAAGCTTGTCAAATCTTGCAAAGGCTGATGATCTAAATATAAGCAAAAGTGAGCAAAAGAACCCAAATGTCAGTATCCCCGAAGAGAATTTAACCCTTCCAAAGCCACATGGCGACGTGTTTGTTATTCTATCTTACAGCCCGCAAAGTCTCCAGCTGTGCAGAGAATGACATGCAATCCTGCTGGTACAGATAAGAAAAGAGGGTCACTGTTAAGAATGCCTGCAGAACAGGAAAACAATTTCACGGATCATTCAAAATATTTGTGTTCCTTACAGGAAATAGAACATCGATTTTTTATCAAAATGGATTTGTTTGAGAATTTCCCGCAAATCTTGGCTTTATTGGATACAGGTAGCCAAGCAACCTTATTATCTCAAAGGTATTTTCAACAATTACGGGATGTGTCTTCTGAGAGGTATAAGTTGAAAAGTTTTAATTCTAATCTTGTAAGCGTTTCAGGTACCGCCCTCAAGGTTTTAGGTAAGGCATGGCTGGATTTCAAAGTAGGAAATAAAGTAATCAGCCATCCCACATTGATAGTGGACATGCCCTGTGATCGCTTAATTATTGTCATCGACTTCCTTAAAAAGTTAAATCCCATTGTTGATTTTATTAAGAAGGTAATTTGGTCCCAGGTGAGAAAGCCCATAAATTATGAACAGTCCCAATCCTATCACAGTCGGCGTAATTGCCATGTGAAAGAGGAAAGGCTGGATTCTATTGAAATACATTTGAGGAATAGCCAAGTCCTTGCTGTTTCTTTCCTGCAAGCAATCCCCAACTCCACTGTAGGTGGACAGGAAGATAACACTATATGTGTATTTCTTGAGAGAGTTAAAGACATTTGCTTAGACGGTGATGTTCTCACGATTCACCTACATCTAGAATCTACGTACCCCACTGGGTTCAGTCATGAACAATTCCTAGTGGGGATTGAAATGGTGGATGATGAGGTGTTTTTCCCATTGAAGATTAATGACCTGGGAAAGACTAAAAGGGCTAAATTGAATTTACGCCATGAAAACAGATATATTAGTAGGGACCTGCTAAAACAATTAGCCAATCCCAAGGCAATTAGGTATCCAAATCCTCAGGATAACTGGATACATGATGTGGATGATGACACTGATAATCATAATGTGATTGCAAAATGTATGTTATCCATTTCCATTGCAGGTAAATCGGCAACTCATTTATTCCTGGTACTTAATGAGCCCGATATCCCATTTACATTGGCAACAATATATTACATTGTTTCGCCATACAAGTGGATATGGTGAATTCCACATTGTGGATGAGATAAAAAGGAAATCCTGATGGTTTTACGGATGAACATGAAGCCCTTAAATCATCCCAGACACTGCCTTATGCAGTCAGTGTATTGGTACCATAGAATGTCGTTATCCCTCCAGGTATTAATAATTTCCTGTTACATATTCAGGCATCAAAAGGCCAAAAATTAAAGAATTCTGATGCATTAATATGCCTATCAAATGCAGAATGCAACAATTGGGAATTTCAGTAAATCCTACCCCTATGGTGAATTTACATTCTTGTAAAACCCAAATAATTATGAATAGAGATGGCCTTGCGGTTCGGCCGGTGGTCGTTTCGCGGCGAGCTTTGCTCGTTTGCGGTTCACCGAACGGGCGAACATATGGCGATGTCCGCCGGCACCATATTCTTTTACATTGTGAAGAACTTTGACCCATGACACATCCATCAGGTGGTACAGGACAGCCAATTGAGACGTTTCAGCACATGGACATACCCCCTACCTTATAAATAAACCCGATCTGGCCACCATTTTACATTCAGTCTTTTGCCAGTGTAGGGAGAGGTTGCTGTGTGGGGCAGGGACAGACTGTTAGGGACACCAAACACTAGCTAATAGGGCCACAAAAGTCCTTTTAAGGACTGGTATAGGTGTGCTATCGATAGGTGTGGCTAATGAGGGGTGTAATATACTTATAATATACTTTCTAACATAGAAAGTATATTATAGTGCATTTGTATTGTGCAGCAGTTGTGTGCGGTTCTGCTGCGATACTGCAGCTACACAGAGTGCCAAACTCTATTGGAACAAATCATTTCTACTGGTGTGATATACCAGTTGCCCCCCCCCAAAAAAAAAACGTATTCAAGCAGGGGTGTGATATAACAATTATATACTTTCTATAGTGCATTTAGGTAGTGCAGCATTTGTTTGCGGTTTTGCTGCGTTACCGCAGCTACACAGAGTGACAAACGCTATTGGAACAAATAATTTCTACTGGTGTGATAAACCAGTTGCCCCCCCAAAAAGCTGATTGAAGCAGGGGTGTGATATACCAATTATATACTTTCTATATAGTGCATTTGGGTAGTGCAGCATTTGTTTGCAGTTTTGCTGCATTACCACAGCTACACAGAGTGACAAACGCTATTGGAACAAATTATTTCTACTGGTGTGATATGCCAGTTGCCCCCCAAAAAAGCTGATTGAAGCGGGGGTGTTATATACCAATAATATACTTTTCAATATAGTGCATTTAGGTAGTGCAGCTTTTTTTTTTCTGGTTTTGCTCCGTTACCGCAGCTACACAGTGACAAACGCTATTGGAACAAATCATTTCTACTGGTGTGATATACCAGTTGCCCCCCCAAAAAACAGATTGAAGTAGGGGTGTGATATAACAATTATATACTTTCTATATAGTGCATTTGGGTAGTGCAGCATTTGTTTGCGGTTTTGCTGCATTACCGCAGCGACACAGAGTGACAAATGCTATTGGAACAAATAATTTCCATTGGTGTGATATACCAGTTGTCCCCCCAAAAAACTGACTGAAGCAGGGGTGTTATATACCAATAATTTACTTTTTATATAGTGCATTTAGGTAGTGCAGCATTTGTTTGCGGTTTTGCTGCGTTACCGCAGCTACACAGAGTGACGAACGCTATTGGAACAAATAATTTCTACTGGTGTGATAAACCAGTTGCCCCCCCAAAAAACTGATTGAAGCAGGGGTGTGATATACCAATTATATACTTTCTATATAGTGCATTTGGGTAGTGCAGCATTTGTTTGCAGTTTTGCTGCATTACCACAGCTACACAGAGTGACAAACGCTATTGGATCAAATCATTTCTACTGGTGTGATATGCCAGTTGCCCCCCAAAAAAGCTGATTGAAGCAGGGGTGTTATATACCAATAATATACTTTTCAATATAGTGCATTTAGGTAGTGCAGCTTTTTTTTTTTTGCGGTTTTGCTCCGTTACCGCAGCTACACAGAGTGCCAAACGCTATTGGAACAAATAATTTCTACTGGTGTGATATACCAGTTGCCCCCCCCAAAAAACTGATTGAAGCAGGGGTGTGATATACTAATTATGTACTTTCTATATAGTGCATTTGGGTAGTGCAGCATTTGTTTGCGGTTTTTCTGCGATATTGCAGCAACACAGAGTGACAAACACTATTGGAACAAATAATTTCTACTGGTGTGATATACCAGTTGCCCCCCAAAAAAACTGATTGAAGCAGGGGTGTGATATACCAATTATATACTTTCTATATAGTGCATTTGGGTAGTGTAGCATTTGCTTGCGGTTTTGCTGCATTACCGCAGCTACACAGAGTGACAAACGCTATTGGGAAAAATAATTTCTACTGGTGTGATATACCAGTTGCCCCCCCAAAAAACTGATTGAAGCAGGGGTGTGATTTACCAATTATATACTTTCTATGTAGTGCAGTTGGGTAGTGAAGCATTTGTTTGCTGTTTTGCTGCGTTACCGCAGCTACACAGAGTGACAAACGCTATTGGAACAAATCATTTCTACTGGTGTGATATACCAGTTGCCCTACCCCCCAAAAAAATGTATTCAAGCAGGGGTGTGATATAACAATTATATACTTTCTATATAGTGCATTTGGGTAGTGCAGCATTTGTTTGCTGTTTTGCTGCATTACCGCAGCGACACAGAGTGACAAATGCTATTGGAACAAATCATTTCCATTGGTGTGATATACCAGTTGTCCTCCCAAAAAACTGACTGAAGCAGGGGTGTTATATACCAATAATTTACTTTTTATATAGTGCATTTAGGTAGTGCAGCATTTGTTTGCGGTTTTGCTGCGTTACCGCAGCTACACAGAGTGACAAACGCTATTGGAACAAATAATTTCAAATGGTGTGAGATACCAGTTGCCCCCCAAAAAAACTGATTGAAGCAGGGGTGTGATATATCAATAATATACTTTCTATATAGTGAATGTAGGTAGTGCAGCATTTGCTTGCGGTTTTGCTGCGTTACCGTAGCTACACAGAGTGACAAACGCTATTGGAACAAATAATTTCTACTGGTGTGATATACCAGTTGCCCCCCCAAAAAAGTGATTAAGGCAGGGGTGTGATATACCTTCTTCCACAAATACTGATCTTTCATAGGGACTTTTGTCACAGGGTCATTTTGAAAATGACCGGCAGAGGAAGAGGCAGGCCATTGTGCAGGGTTGGCATCGGATCAGGAAGAGGAGGTATCAACGGTCGCCACCCAGCAGTCTGACGACAGTACCCAAATCAGCCCAAGGAGGGTGGTCCCCGCTGTTGCTGCCTACTCCGAGATCTCTAATGTCAGTGGTGGTGAAGGTGATGATGATGACGTGTCCATGGACGTCACGCGGGTGCTTACAAGAGAGGAAGAGGAGGGGAATTCAGAGGGAGAGACGGAGCAGCAGCTAGGGAGGAGAAAGAGGAGAAGCAGGCAGAACTTACAGTGCACTGGAGGCAAAAAGCAGACTGCTAATGTATCTGGAACGAGCCATCCACCATGCACGGTCACATCTGGCACTCCCAGGACACCGGCACATGGCTCCGCAGTGTGGGCTTTTTTAAAAGTGTCCGCTGCTGACAATAGTATTGCCATCTGCAGCCTGTGCTGTCAACACATAAGTCGCTGTAAGCCCAACTCTCACCTAGGGACGACCGCCTTAAGAAGGCACCTGGCCTACCATCACCAAGCCCAGTGGGAGCAACACCGTCAGAACCCACAAAGCCACACTCTCGGTGCTCCACTTCCTGCCTCTTCCCCTTCTCCTCTCTCCACCCATTTGTCCTCCACTCCACCTTCCACCGTGCCGTCATTGTGTTCATCTGGCTAAAGGTAGGCTTCCGTGGCCCAAATGCTCGAGCGAAAAAAGATGATGACGCCGGATAACCCTCTTGCCCAACGGCTGACCGCTGGCTTGTCAGAACTGCTAGCCTGCCAACTACTGCCATATAAACTGGTGGACTCGGAGGCATTTAGAAAATTTGTGATCATTAGCACACCGCAATGGAAGGTTCCCGGAAGGAAATATTTCTCCCAGAACAGCATCCTGGAGCTATATGGCAACGTTCAGCAGCAAGCGAATGTATCTCTGGCACACATGGTCTAGCAAACATGGGCAGGGAATGTACATGACTTTTACTGGGTGAACCTTCTGACTGCTGTCAAGCATGCAACCCATGGCACCCGTGTGGATTTGGTGTTACCGCCACGGATTGCATGCAGGCCTGCCTCTTCTTCTCCTCATCCTATTCCATCCTCCATCTCCACCTCGGCTGACTCCTCTTTTTCCACTGCTACCACCTCTTCCGCTGCGCCCCCCAAGCTCCCCAGAACCTATTTGATGTGCCAGGTGAGACCTTGCCATGCTGTGCTGCGGCTGTTGTGCCTGGAAGCCAATAGCCACACTGGTCCTGCACTCCTTTCAGCTTTGCGGTCACAGGCCGATCACTGGCTAACCCCGCTCAATTGGACAGTTGGTAAAATGGTGTGCGACAACGGTGACAATCTGCTGAGAGCACTAAAACAGGGCAAAATGACACACGTGTGCATGGCACACGTCCTGAACTTAATCGTGCAGCGATTCGTTGCTAAATACCCCGGGGTCCAGGACATCTTGTGGCATTTTAGAAGATCTTACATGGCCATGGCTCGCCTTGCTGACGTTCAGCGGCGACACCACCTGCCGGTCAGACATCTGATTTGTGACTGCCCGACGCGATGGAACTCTACCTTGTATATGCTTGAAAGGCTGCCCCAGCAAAAACGTGCAGTTAACGACTACCTGTACGAACTCTGCAGAAGAACAGGTTCTGGGGAGCTTGTTTTTTTTTTACCGCGCCAGTGGCTGCTCATGTGCGACGCATACAGACTTCTGCGGCCATTTGATGAGATCACCAAACTGGTCAGTCGCAGCCAGGATGCCATCAGTGACATCATACCTTATGACTTCTTTCTGGAGTGTGCATTGCGTTGTGTCATTGATCAAGCCGTCGAGGAGCAGGAGCAGGAAGATGAGGAAGTCGCAATGCTGGATGAATTCCCAGGGGGGGCTACTCCATCTGAGACAAGTCAACAGGAATCTGAAGAGGAGTCAGAGGAGGATGGTGTCAGGGTGGAGACGGAGCAAGAAGAGCATGCTTTAAACTTTCCTGGGATCCCTGGTGTTGTCTGTGGCTGGGGAGAGGAGACTGAGGACAACATTATCCTGGATGATGAGCAGGAGCCAGGCCACTCCACCACTTCCAGTTTAGTGCAAATGGGGGCCTTCATGCTCCAATGTTTGAAGAGGGACCCCCAAATAAAAAGCATAAAGGGCAAAGACCAGTACTGGGTGGCAACGTACTTAGACCCCCGTTACAAACACAAAATGGCGGACATGTTACTATCACAGAGGGCTGTCAGAATGCAGCACTTCCAGGCCTTGCTTCGAGAAATGCTGCATTCTGCTTTTGAGGGCACTGGCAGAGGAATTTACACTAACAGAGAAACAATTGCAGGTACCAATTCAACAGAGCATGCAAGAAGAGGGCGGTTTGAAGATGTGTTGGTCACTTCGGATATGAGATCATTCTTGCAGCCAACCCATCGACAGCCGCCCTCCAGATCCAGCCTTAGGGAACGCCTAGACCAACAGGTGTCCAACTGCATCGGGTTAACGGCCGATGTGGACGCTCTGAGAAGCGAGGAACCCCTGGACTACTGGGTGTACAGGCTTGACTTGTGGCCAGGGCTGGCACAATTTGCCATGGAACGCTTGGCTTGGCCCTCGTCCAGTGTCCTGTACGAAAGGACGTTCAGCGCAGCAGGGGAGAACGTGACTGATAAGCGCACTCGCCTAACCCACGACAGTGTGGACTACCTCACATTCCTAAAAATGAATGAGGCATGGATCTCGGAGGAATTCAACACATGTGACGAGTCGACCACGTTTAATTGAATTTCCTCATGACAGCCCACAAATATCCGCCACCACCCAGAAAAAATAATGGTCCCTGTCTTAGGTAAATAGGCATAAAAGGCCTTTTCTGTCCATTGAATGCCTAATGTTTTGGACATTTTGAATTCAACACCTGTGATGACCACTTGTTTCAACTATTATCATTAGGGTTTTTTTCAAGAGGGGGGATTTAGTTAGCCATATTTTTATTACAATTTTATATTTTTAGTTCTTTTAAACATATGTATTTGACTGTATTTGTACTGGCCTTCAGTAAAATTGATATCCATTGACCGTCTAATAGACCTCCAGCCACATACTTACTTGTTCTTTTCTGTACGCTGAATGCATAATTTCTGGGGCCTGTAGTACACTGCCCTGCTGTAAAATTGATATCCAATAACCGTGTAATCTACCTCCAGCCACATATTTACTTGTTCTTTTATGTACGCTGAATGCATAATTTTTGGGGCCTGTAATCCACTGGCCTGCTGTAAATTTGATATCCAATGACTGTGTAATCTACCTCCAGCCACATACTTACTTGTTCTTTTATGTACGCTAAATGCATAATTTTTGGGGCCTGTACTACACTGGCCTGCTGTAAAGTCGATATCCAATGACAGTGTAATCTACCTCCAGCCACATACTTGTTCTTTTATGTACGCTGAATGCATAATTTTGGGGGCCTGTAGTCCACTGGCCTTCTGGAAAATTGATATCCAATGATCGTGTAATCTACCTCCAGCCACATACTTGTTCTTTTCTGTACGCTGAAAGCATAATTTTTGGGGCCTGTAGTACACCGGCCTGCTGTAAAATTGATATCCAATGACCGTGTAATCTACCTCCAGCCACATACTTACTTGTTCTTTTATGTACGCTGAATGCATAATTTTTGGGGCCTGTAGTACACTGGCCTGCTGTAAAGTCGATATCTAATGACCGTGTAATCTACCTCCAGCAACATACTTGTTCTTTTATGTACGCTGAATGCATAATTTTTGGGGCCTGTAGTCCACTGGCCTTCTGGAAAATTGATATCCAATGACCGTTTAATCTACCTCCAGCCACATACTTACTTGTTCTTTTCTGTACGCTGAATGCATCATTTTTGGGGCCTGTAGTACACTGGCCTGCTGTAAAATTGATATCCGAGGACCGTGTAATCTACCTCCAGCCACATACTTACTTGTTCTTTTCTGTACGGTGAATGTATAATTGTTGCAGCCTCGGAGGAATTTAACACCAGTGACGACCTTGTGTTATCGAATTTCAACTATTATCATTAGGGTTTTTTTCAAGAGGGGGGATTTCGTTAGCCATGTTTTTAATCCAATTTTATATTTTTAGTTCTTTTAAACATATGTATTTGACCTGTATTTATACTGGCCTGCAGTAAAATTGATATCCATTGACCATGTAATATACCTCCGGCCACATGATCACTTGATCTTTTCTGTCCAGTGAATGACTAATGTTTGGGGCCTGTAGTCCAGTGGCCTACAGTAAATTTTTATCCATTGACCACATAATGTACCTTTGAGCAATAATCAGAATTTCTTTTATGTCAGGTGAATGCCTAATTCTTAAGGCCTGTACTCCCGTGGCCTAAAATAAAAATTTTCTAGGCTCCAACAGGGCACATTTCAGAGAATTTCCCTTTAAGACACATAAAAATTTCCCATGATTAAGATACATATTTTTTGTTGGAATTTTTGTCATTGATCCCCCTCTAGTATGTCACTGTCCATGTTGTGGGACTATTTGTACACTTCTAAGTATTTGATGGCTGCAAATATGAGCTGAAGTTTTTTCAGGTTTGACTGCCATTAAAGTGATTGGACCTGCAGCGAACTTGCGGTTCGCGAACATTTGATCGCGAACCGTCCCGGCCGGTGTTCGTCCATCACTAATTGTGAATAATGGTATGCCAAATGAAGTCTATTTGTCTAAAGACACTATCATTGGTATGGCATTAGATTCAGATTATTATACCTTTGGGTTTCAAAATGTAATTATTGGCCTAATACAGTGGTCGGCAAGCCGCGGCTCGCGAGCCACATGCGGCTCTTTTGATCCTTCACTGCGGCTCTTTGGTTCGGGCTGGCGCAGGGGCGTAGCGTGGGGGGGGGGGGGGCCGTTGCCCCGGGCGCAAAATTGCAGGGGGCGCCAGGCGGCAAACACTTTAATGAGGATCATGGGAGCCTATGGCTCCAGTCCCCTCCGTTCTTCCTCATAGGTTTCAGCCTGAAGCCTATGAGGCAGTAGAGCGAGCGTAGTGTAAGAGAATGTAGTTGATCCTGGGAGGTATGATGATGTCAAGGGAAGAGGCGGAGTCTCGTCGTCCAGGGGGCGTGGCCTAACGATGTGCGGGAGATTCTACAGAGCAGGAGCAGAGTGTGAAGGTAAGTATGTGGAGGAGAATAGTGACTGTTATTTTTACTTGGGGGGGCTTTTTGCAGGGGCTGAAGGGAGAAGGGAGAAGGAATCGGGGGGGGGGGGGATATTATTTACATGGGACTGTATGCTGGAGAGGCTGAAGGCAGGGGGGGGTGATATTTTACATGGGACTGTATGCTGGAGGGGCTAAGGCAGGGAAGTGATGTGTTTTACATGGGACTGTATGCTGCAGGGGCTGAAGGCAGAGGGGGGGGGGTTGTATCTTACATGGGACTGTATGCTGGAGGGGCTAAGGCAGGGAAGTGAGGTGTTTTACATGGGACTGTATGCTGGAGAGGCTGAAGGCAGGGGGGGGTGATATTTTACATGGGACTGTATGCTGGAGGGGCTAAGGCAGGGAAGTGATGTGTTTTACATGGGACTGTATGCTGGAGGGGCTGAAGGCAGAGGGGGGGGTTGTATCTTACATGGGACTGTATGCTGGAGGGGCTAAGGCAGGGAAGTGATGTGTTTTACATGGGACTGTATGCTGGAGAGGCTGAAGGCAGGGGGGGTGATATTTTACATGGGACTGTATGCTGGAGGGGCTAAGGCAGGGAACTGATGTGTTTTACATGGGACTGTATGCTGGAGGGGCTGAAGGCAGAGGGGGGGGTTGTATCTTACATGGGACTGTATGCTGGAGGGGCTAAGGCAGGGAAGTGATGTGTTTTACATGGGACTGTATGCTGGAGGGGCTGAAGGCAGAGGTGGGGTTGTATCTTACATGGGACTATATGCTGGAGGGGCTGAAGGCAGGGGGAGTGATGCATTTTATTAGGCTACTTTCACACTTGCGTTCAGAGCGGGTCCGTCTGATGTCTGCCCAGACGGATCCGCTCCTATAATGCAGACTTGGGATCTGTTCAGAACGGATCCGTCTGCATTATATTGTAGAAAAAATTGTAAGTGTGAAAGTAGCTTCAGTAGCTTAGTCTCATCTTCAAGCGGATCCGTCCCCATTGACTTACATTGTAAGTCTGGACGGATCCGTTTGCCTCCGCACGGCCAGGCGGACACCCGAACGCTGCAAGCAGCGTTCAGGTGTCCGTCTGCTGAGTGGAGGCTGAACGCTGCCAGACTGATGCATTCTCAGCGGATCCGCGTCCACTCAGAATGCATTAGGGCTGGACGGATGCGTTCGGGGCCGCTTGTGAGCCCCTTCAAACGGAATTCACAAGCGGAGCCCCGAACGCAAGTGTGAAAGTAGCTGGGACTGTGCAAGGAGGGCTGGAAGGCAGGGGTGTGATATTATTTACATAGGACTGTATGTTGGAGGGGCTGAAGGCGGGGAGTGATGTATTTTACATGAGACTGTATGCTGGAGGGGCTGAAGGCAGGAGAGTGATGTGTCTTACATGGGACTGTATGTTGGAGGGGCTGAAGGCAGGAGAATGATCTATCTTACATGAGACTGTATGCTGGAGGGGCTGAAGGCAGGAGAGTGATGTGTCTTACATGGGACTGTATGCTGGAGAGGCTGAAGGCAGGAGAGTGATGTGTCTTACATGGGACTGTATGCTGGAGAGGCTGAAGGCAGGAGAGTGATGTGTCTTACATGGGACTGTATGCTGGAGAGGCTGAAGGCAGGGGGAAGGTTGTATCTTACATGGGACTGTATGCTGAAGGGGGGCATAATTATTATTATAATACTACAGAGGGGGCCATTTTAATATTAATAATATTAATACAGAGGAGGAAATAATAATAATAATACAGAGGGGCCAGTATATATTATAATTATACAGAGGGCATTATAGTTATGGGAACTACGGGGAGATCTGTTATCTGAGGATGATAGTAAAGTGAGAAATCCCAAACATTTTCTGTGAAACTCTACAGAGACGAGAGGCGGCTGAAAGAAGGTGTCATGGCGGTCCTATCTCCGAATGAAGATGCTGAGGAAAGTCTACATCACAGGAGAGGTCACTGGATGTAAGAGGTATGGTGCGGTCTTCTCCTGTATTTTTCATAGCAATGTATGTTATGTCCATACAAATATCTGTTTGGGAAGGGGGGGGGGGGTGGATATAGAATTTGGGCCACACTGCCGACGCCTGGCCCCAGACTTCAGGTCACACTGTGCGTGTCCTGAATTCTGGGGCTCACACCCATCTACTGCATTATCTGTACTCAGAGTTATCCCTGTGTTACCTGTGGTGTTACATAAGACTGCAGATGACATCTACTGCATTATTTGTAAAAAGGGGTGTGGTCACAGCTTGGGGGTGCAATACTTGGCTTGCCCCGGGTGCTGGCAACCTACGCTACGCCACTGGGCTGGCGGGTGGGTGGCCGCGCAGCCATATCGCGCCGCTCAAGCTGCTTGTAAATTGTCCATCATGCGCCCGCTGCCCCGTCTGTCTGCTCCTTCCACTTTATGAATGAAGCAGGCAGGCAGGGCAGGAGGCATGACGGAGGGAGAGATGTCACGCTGCGCACAGCAGCAGAAGAGCGGGCAGCGCGGCTCTAGTTCGGCTGCCCACTGTGAGGAGGGGTGGAGTGGTGAAGAGGCCGCCGCTCAGGAGGAACGAAATGTCCTGCAGCAGAAAGGTAGGAGCTGCCCCCGGTGTGTGCACTGCACCGGCCCCGCCGCAAGTGTCCCTGCCCCCTTCCTTCCCCCCACTAATACATTACTTACTGGAAGGCACTTATGGGGGATATCTGTGGATGGCTCACTTATGGGGGATATCTGTGGATGGCTCTTATGGGGGATATCTGTGGAGGGCACTTGTGGGGGATATCTGTGGAGGGCACTTGTGGGGGATATCTGTGGAGGGCACTTGTGGGGGATATCTGTGGAGGGCACTTGTGAGGGATATCTGTGGATGACACATATATAGCATCTTATGCTATATATGTGTCATCCACAGATATCCCCCATAAGTGCGTCATCCACAGATATCCCCCATAAGTGCGTCATCCACAGATATCCCCCATAAGTGCGTCATCCACAGATATCCCCCATAAGTGCGTCATCCACAGATATCCCCCATAAGTGCGTCATCCACAGATATCCCCCATAAGTGCGTCATCCACAGATATCCCCCATAAGTGCGTCATCCACAGATATCCCCCATAAGTGCGTCATCCACAGATATCCCCCATAAGTGCGTCATCCACAGATATCCCCCATAAGTGCGTCATCCACAGATATCCCCCATAAGTGCGTCATCCACAGATATCCCCCATAAGTGCGTCATCCACAGATATCCCCCATAAGTGCGTCTTTCACAGATATCCCCCATAAGTGCGTCATCCACAGATATCCCCCATAAGTGCGTCATCCACAGATATCCCCCATAAGTGCGTCATCCACAGATATCCCCCATAAGTGCGTCATCCACAGATATCCCCCATAAGTGCGTCATCCACAGATATCCCCCATAAGTGCGTCATCCACATTACATCCACATCTGCAGACAAGTTTAAGAAAAGTAAAAAATGATAAAGATAAAATGAAATAATAATCAAGATCCAAATAAAAGAAAGTACATATAAAAGTATTCAAAAACACACTCTGGGCTCATGCCCACGAATGTAAGGGCGCCGTGCCTGTGCTGCGGACCGCAAATAGCGGTCCGTAATGCACGGACACAGACCATGGGGCAGCTGCATGAGGATCGCGGACCCATTCACTTGAATGGGGTTCGCGATCCGCATCCGACTGCCCGCACCGCGAAAAAGTAGCACATGCAGAAGTGAATGGGTCCATGATGCGGGCTGCACACGGCCGTGTGCAGCCCGCATCATGGACCCATTCACTCCAATGGGTCCAGGATCGGGGATATGAGTGCTGCAGTGTGCTTCCGTGGTGCTTCTGGCTGTGCCTCCGCACCGCAAAAAAGTAGTGCATGCGCCCGGATCCTGGACCCATTGAAGTGAATGGGTCCTTGATGCTGGCTGCACACGGCCGTGTGCAGCACTCATCATGGACCCATTCACTTGAGCATGCGCTACTTTTTTGCGGGCACATGGTCGTGTGCATGAGCATAATAGTCCTCACTGGTACTGTTGATGCAATATTTTAGGTTTTAAAAATGTGGCTCTCGAAAGAAATTCCAATCAGGGTTTTGGCGATATTTGGCTCAGTTGACAAAAAAGGTTGCCCACCACTGGCTTAATACATGAATCGTATTTCACGGAGGAGCAATTGGTTGAACAAATAATTTTATTCCTCACCTGAAGTATTGTTCACCATCAGTTCAGTATATTCTTTTGATCTTGAAGTAGGTACCTGCAAGGTAGAGGAATCCTCCCTTACCTTTGATCATACCCTTCATGATCAGGAAGCCGAGGAATATCGTGAGTTTGCTGAAAAGGCTGGTAAATTAAATCATGACCTCACTGACATGCTGGAGGAAGCCTATGAAATAGGTCAACCTGAAATTTTCCCAGGATTCCTAGAAATAGTACAAGAGCAGATATCATTGGCTGATGGATGCTCCAATGACCTAGAATGCCAACTATTAAGAGAAGTTCTCTTAGAATTCAAGGATATCTTTTCAAAAGACATACACATTGCCAGAATTCAGACTGATCCAATGGCACCTCCCATTTATATCAAGCAATATCGTCTTCCACTAGCATGTTATGATTAGCTAGCAGAAATAATAAGGAATCTCAAGGAAAGAGGCATTATAAGACCGTTGCACAGTTCTTATAATAATCCTATTCTTGGTATCCTTAAACCAAATGGTCAATGGTGTTTATGTGATGATTCCAGACAGCTCAATAAACGAGTATATATGTCCGGCTGGCCCGTGCCATATATCGACCAAAGCTTGATACAAATGCAAGGCGCCAGGATCTTTACCATACTAGATCGCGCTCAGGGGTATTGGACCATCAAGGTAAGTCCTGAAGACCAATATAAATTGGCATTTACTTTTGGTAAAGAGCAGTTCACCTGGACCAGACTACCGTTTGGTTATATAAACTTAGGTTATGAATTTGCTGTGTTCTTACATAAAGCCATGCCTGATGCCACTGAAAGAGGGAATTTGACCTATGTGGATGACATTTTGATGAAGAGTACCTCCTTTGAAAAACATATCCAAGAGATTAGGCATGTGCTTAACCAGTTGAGGGAGGCAGGTGTTAAAATCTCTTTAGAGAAGGCTCAATGGTGTCGTACCAAGGTCAACTTCCTTGGACATGAGGTTACTTCTGAAGGCCTGACTCCCCAGTAGAAGAAAGTGGAGGCTGTGTTGAAGTCTAAAATGCCTACCAATATCCGTGAACTGAGGTCATTTTTAGGCATGATGAATTACTCACGTAAGTTTATTGACAACTATGCTGAAATCAGTAAACCATTGTTGACATTATTGAAGAAAGATGTATCATGGACATAGGGGGAGGATCAGGAGCGAGCCACGATTTGAGCTTAAAAGAAAACTCACCCAAGCCCCATGTCTAGCTTATCCAGAGGAGGGTAAACCCTTTTATCTGGAAACTGGGTTTACAGACCTCAGTATTAGTGCTGTACTATGTCAGAAACAGGATAAATTGCATAAAGTTATTGCTTGTGCAAGTAAGTCTTTGTCACCTGTAGAAGTAAAATTTAATGACTGTGAAAAAGCTTTATTAGCCACAGTCTGGGCACTTCAGAACTTTAGAAGTCATATTCAGGGTGAGAAAATCATAGTTGAAACGGCACACCAACCCTTCCAATATTTACAAGGTGACAAAATTAGGGATGGAAATTTATCAAACAGCAAAATTACTGCTTGGACCTTGTCTTTACAAGGATGGCCATTGGAAGTCCGGTATAAACAAAATAAAAAGTGTCCGGTGGCCCAAGGACTTGCTGAACGTTATAATTGTGCCGCTCATTTTCAGTAGGATGAGATAGTAGATGATTTCCTAGAGGAACAGAAATCTTCCCCTTATAAGGCTTATGATGAAAATGATTGTCCATTACTGCCCTGTGTCTATATTGATGGTTGTGCTTATCACAACACCATAGGGGATGAAAGAAAACTAGTGGCAGGTATCGGCATTACTTGGACAGATGAATGCCCTAATATTTCATTAGGATACAGTATTGGTGCTAAGAGTAGCCAAGTAGCAGAATTAGCAGCTGTATACCAGACTGTTCAAATTGCTTTAGAGCATAATATCAAATAATTAATCATAGTTACCGATTCCAATTATGTACGGAACAGTTTTGTCGAATATATGCCTACTTGGAAAATAAATAACATGTTGCGGTTTAATAACAAGCCAGTGAAACATGCTAAATTATTTTGTGCCATCGATGAACTAGTTCAATGTAATGGTCTAGTCCTTTATTGGAAAAAGACAAAAGGTCATTCCAAAACCCAGAACATGGACAAAGAAGGTAATAATTTAGCCAATAAACTGGTCAAACAAGGGGCCACATGAACATAGATCATTTACTAGAGAAGAAACCCATTGAAGCTGTCACTAGATGACAACCTAGGGCACAAACTGAAAATAATGTGGCTCAGTGGAATCAAGAGTCTACCAGTGAGGATTTGATTAAGAGCCAAAAAGAAGATCCTATAATTGGAATTTTCTATAAACATATTGAAGATCCTAATAATAATCCCATAGCGGAGAATGATTATGCCCAAAAAGAAGATCTCCGATTATTAATGAATACCAAATCGCAATTTAGTATTCAAGATGGTTTATTGATGAGAACCTCTAAAAATGTTTTTCAACAGTGGAGGCCTGATGTTATAGCATGCCCACGATGTGCCTACAGCTGGTCATTGGGGAGAGAAGATTACTTATGAATCACTACATGATTATGCGTATTGGCCTCATATGTTGAAAGATGTACATATTTACTGTTAAGGTTGTTTGGTGTGTGCTCAATTTCAACCTCAAGGTCCCACACATTGTGCCCCACTTCAGAAAAAGGGTTTTTCATTACCGTGGTCCAATATCCAGATTGATTTTATAGGTCCTGTTACCAGGTCATCCCGGGGAAACAAATACATGTTGACAGTCACTTGTGTATTTACCAAGTGGGTAGAGTGTTTATGGGCTCGTAATAACACTGCCGAAACATGTGCTGCTTTACTTATTAATCATGCATTTTCCAGATTTGGGTTACCGTTAAAGGGATTCTGTCACCTCCCCTAACCGAAAATCCGATTTTAAAGCATACATGTAGCACAGCTTACCTTGAATCGGCTGTGATCTTTTATCTTGTAATCCGTCCAGTAGTTTATGATAAAAACGACTTTTATGTTTATGTAAATTAGCCCTGAAGGTGCCCAGAGGGGCGTTTTGTTAGCTTTAGTGTGCCCAGTAGCGCCCCTCTTACGGTGCCCAAAACGCCTTCCTTCCGACTGCCTAACCGCCCACAGCCTCTCATCCCTCTCCTCCCCCTCCCTCACGGCCGAACTAACTCTCGCGCAGGCGCAGTACCCACTGAGGGCTGCGCCAGTGCGATCTGCAGGAGACTGAGGGCAGGAGCTTCATCTTTGTCACTGGGCATGCGCCGAGCCCAGTGACGTCAGATGCTCGCTCTTCCCTCAGTCAGTCTGGTGAGGAAGCGCAGAGGATTGCCGATCGGCTGCTGCACCCTGCGTATAATAATACCTATTTTCTCCAAACAAATAAGGATTTCTTTCCAGGAGGGAGGGTGGAGAAAGAAATCGCTGGCTGCCTTCACTCTGGCAGGCAGACAGGCTGGAGAAAATGCAGGGTGCAGCAGCCGATCGGCAATCCTCTGCGCTTCCTCACCAGGCTGACTGAGGGAAGAGCGAGCATCTGACGTCACTGGGCTCGGCGCATGCCCAGTGACAAAGATGAAGCTCCTGCCCTCAGTCTCCTGCAGATCGCACTGGCGCAGCCCTCAGTGGGTACTGCGCCTGCGCGAGAGTTAGTTCGGCCGTGAGGGAGGGGGAGGAGAGGGATGAGAGGCTGTGGGCGGTTAGGCTGTCGGAAGGAAGGCGTTTTGGGCACCGTAAGAGGGGCGCTACTGGGCACACTAAAGCTAACAAAACGCCCCTCTGGGCACCTTCAGGGCTAATTTACATAAACATAAAAGTCGTTTTTATCATAAACTACTGGACGGATTACAAGATAAAAGATCACAGCCGATTCAAGGTAAGCTGTGCTACATGTATGCTTTAAAATCTGATTTTCGGTTAGGGGAGGTGACAGAATCCCTTTAAGGATCGATTCAGACCGTGGATCACACTTTTTAAGTGAGGCAATGTCCAAGATGTGGAAATCTTTGGTGTAAAAAGGAAGTTACATATTGCCTATCGTCCCGCATCTAGTGGATCCTTTGAGCGCTATAATCAGTCCATTGTTAATGTCCTGAAGAAGTATGTTAAAGAATCAGGTAAAGACTGAAGTTACCGTTAGTGCTCATGGCTATTAGAGCCACTCCAAGTATGGCTACCAAGATGTTGCCTTTTGAGCTGATAACCGGTAGGAAAATGGTACTTCCACAACATCTATTGTATCGCACATCGGATCATAACCTGATAAATGTGGAAAATCTCCGTCAACATCTTCAACAAGCGTTTGCTTTCGCGCAAGAGAACCTTCAGAAAGCAGCCGTAAGTACTAAAACTTTTACTATTATGATCTTAAAACCACCATGAAGGAATATGAGGTAGGTGATAGAGTGTATCTTTATAATTTTGCCCGGGATCGGGTAAAAGAGAAGAAGTTCCTTCCTTCATGGAAAGGTCCATATGGCATCATTGATAAAATATCACCTGTAGTCTACAAGGTGAAAATTGATATAAAAGATGGTTTCATAGAAAAATGGGTCCATGTAAATCAATTACGAGTGTGTTATCCTAGATCTCAATTGAAAATACTGGAGGGTGATGATGAAGAAGAGAAGTAATAAGGATATTGATAAAATGTTATTGATGATTGACATTATGATCTTCTCCCAGCTTACAGATGGTCAGATTTTATGATGAGTTATCAGACATCCCTACATAACCTAACCAAAAAAAAAACTTAAATATCGATTATTAAGAACATGTATTCAGAATCTAATTTTATTTAATAGAAAAATGACGGTCTGAACCAAGACATTGATCAGCCAAGACAATGATGACAACCAAAGATACAGATATCGTGGGGATCGTGTTGATCATTGATGCCCAGTTCAAGACTGTACCTGTCAGCAAACTGGATCCTTCAGTGGGAATTGTGTTATATAGGTTCCAGGATTTGTATTGACAGAGAAGAAAAGGGAATCAGAAGATTTTTTTTTTTGAAGTGTGGATACAAGGTTATACATTAGACGGAACTACCATATATCCCAATTTTGGCTTGGGAAAGGTACCAAACTGGTATATTGCGCAGGTGAACAGAGTTCACAACAATGATGGCGTATTAAAAGGGAGTTCAGTCTCCTTTGGACTGAAACTTAATAGCTAAGAGATTAAGGATTTGTGTAGAGACCTTTGTTTGCAAAACTTAGGATTGTTTACACAGTTTGTTTTTTGAGAAGAGGTTTAGACAGATACAGATGAGAAAAATAGAGCGAATCTAAAATTATCATATGTTGTAAGGTTTACATTAATGATCATGTAAAGGGATTTAGATTTTTCTATCATCAGTTTAATTGGTGTGTTTTTTTTTTTAAATATAACTAGAAGGGTGTTAATTACATTATATATATAAGGTATATTCATGGGATCTATTATAAGAATTAGGTGAATTTCTTCTAGAATCTCAATGTATAGGTAAAAGAATTACTTCAGTCTCAGGAAACCTTTTCTTGGGATTGTAGACACAGGTGATAATAAGCAAACACTGTGGTTTCACCAAGACAATAGCCAAGAGTGTTATAGTGTGTGTCTTAACTATATAGGGTTAAGTCATGTATTTAGAAACAGACTGAATGTATAGTGGAGTGTATACATATGTCCTTTAGGATTAGATGTCTAGTCATTGATACACATAGATGTTTGCATTCCATTGTTAAAGAATTGATACTCAAGGTTTTGGTTAAAGATTATTTTTTTGTAGAAATAAAAAGGAGAAAAACCCCACAAACTTTAACATGGACCTCCAGTGCCATCTAGTGGTAGAGTAAAGTAAGATATGAATTGTGAAATAGGTGGGAGGGGGTCACAACTGATGTCACTAATTATTGATTAACCTGACCAAGCCCCTTCCTAAGGGTGATAAAAAGGCAGCATAAGCTGATCACTTCATGAGATCATCCCTTGATCACTTAATCAATCCATTCAAGGAACAACCACCACAGCAAGGAGACTAAGAGAGGAGGGAATAGGACCTGACCATACTACATTCCTGAACCTTGACCCTGATTTCATCCAGTCCGATTCTTGGTATAGTATAAAATTTCCTTCTGGACATTAGGAAATTAATTAATTATATCTATATATATATATCTATATATTACATCAATCATATCCTGTGTGTAGGATCTAGATTAATTTGGGATCATTGTACCTGCAGCTTCAATGGTGCCATTTTGATCTAAGGAGATAAATAGATACATTTTACGCATATATTATCTTTGTATCATCTCCAAAGAACTGATTTTAGTTCTAGTCATATATGGTTGAATCTATATATATCTATGTGAGGAAATATGATGAAGTTCTGATACATCTGAGAGAAATCAAGTGTACGGTTAAGGAATTGTCTCCTTGGGTCATTAGTAAGATATCTAAGTATATTATTGATTGGAGGTATATTATTTAGGTTATTTGGTGTTTCTTAGTTGCATATCATTGTGTTGTTTTTTTTACTATTTTTGACGATCCCTACTCTCGGGTCATGGGGGTGAATTATACTAGTGAGCCCATCAATTTACCACATAAATTCCCACCCACCTATTCTAGATGACGCAAATATGCCAACTTACTCTCCTAGATTCTAACACCCCAATATTTTCTATCGCAACCGCTGCCACCACCTATACTATAAGGCAATAGGGGCCTATACTCATATATTCTATCAACCCAAGATTAACACCGTAACAAGTTATCTATATGGAAACACTACCGATAACGTTATTCCCTTTGAGAGAGCAAGTTCTATAAGACCACAAGGAAGGGACTTATTAATGTTTAAATTTAATATACGATAGAGCAGTGCAATACAAAAGTAAGTGTCAGATAAAAGCTAAAAACAAAATATACATATAATAACAATACAGTTAACAGATCAAATAAAAGGGATAAAATACAGAATATTGGCTTACTGAGATGCAGCAGTTATACTCCGGCTGTGGGGACAGCTGAGGATATGGGCAGTCACTCCAAATGATGTTGATTCCCAAAATGTCTGACACCTAACTGTTCCCTACCACCCACTATTATCCCCCCTCTGCCGAGGGGTGGACTGTGATGAACCTCCCTCCTTTCGGTCCGGCCTTTTGGGACGTCTCAGATTATTCAGGTTTTTGCCCCCACCTTCCCAAACAGCTGACCGATGTGGCAATATGAATCACAGCGATGCCTCACCGTATGACAGGGACTGCGGGTACAGGTAAGATCCCATAATCTGAGTCACCCTGTTCCGGTCATACAGACACCAAATATGATTTCCAGAAGGCCAGATCTTGAATACAGAGAAATGCCTCATATCCAGTAGTGATGGACGAACATCTGCCGGGGCGGTTTGCGATCGCGCGAACGCGATCAAATGTTCGTGAACCGCAAGTTCGCGGCGGGTCCCATTCATTTTAATGGCAGGCGAACCTGAAAAACCTTCAGCTCATATTTGCAGCCAAGAAATAATTACTAGAAGTGCACAAATAGTCCCACAACATGGACAGTGACATACCAGATGTATTATTCGAATTTGCGATCTCCATTCATTTTTTTTTCAATGCGAAATATCAGCAATATAATTTTCGCGTACGCGCATGCGCAAATGCACTATACAGTACCCAAATGCACTATAAAGAAAGTATATTGGTATATAACACCCCGCTTCAATCAGTTTTTTTGGGGGACGACTGGTATATCACACCAGTAGAAATTATTTGTTCCAATAACGCTTGTCCCTCTATATACCTGCAGTATCGCAGCAGAACTGCACACAACTGCCGCACAATACAAATGCACTATAATATACTTTCTAACATAGAAAGTATATCATAATTTTGTACAAGGAAGGCAATCCATTAGAATATACATGAAGATAAAACGCAACCTTTAATAATTTTACTATGAGGGTCCATTCACACGTCCGTAAGTGTTTTGCGGATACGCAAAACACGGACACCGGCAATGTGTATTCCGCAATTTGTGGACCGCACATCGCCGGCACTATAATAAAAAATGCCTAATCTTGTCTGCAATTGCGGACAAGAATAGGACATGTTCTACTTTTTTGCGAAAACGGAAGCACAGATGCGGAAGTGCGGATCCGCGGATGCGGACAGCACATTACGGCCCTATTGAAAATTAATGGGTCTGCACCCGTTCCGCAAAATTGTGGAACGGATGCGGACCCATTTTGCGGACGTGTGAATGGAAAAGATATCCCTCAAAATGAAAATAAATGAAATCATTAAAGTTAACCAAAAAGCATAGATGTGGTAGGCAATAACAAGTGCTCGGTGGCACTAAATCAGGTGCTTGGCGGCACCAAATCAGAAACCATATGTCCTACCACAATCCAGGGGGTTCCAGTGCACATCAATGAATCTAGGAGGGAAAGCAAATAAACATCCGTCCCTGGGCTAGATGATGATGTGGTATTGAAGGACAGGGTGGGCAAAGAACTGTCCCTGATATTGCCTTACAGAGAGGTGCTATTCTGGCCCTGATAGACTAACCACAGACCACCCGCCCTGATAAGAGTGATCCCGTTCGGAACCTTACCCTATATAAAAATGGCCCTAGTAAGTCCCTAGCCCCTGACTTCCAGGTGATCACTATATAGATCTATGTGTTTTTGACTCATTATGATAGTATATTATAAGTATATCGCACCCCTCTGTGTATCACACATATCGATAGCACACCTATACTAGTCCTTAAAATGACTTTTGTGGCCCTATTAGCTAGCGTTTGGTGTCCCTAACAGCCTATCCCTGCTCCACACAGCAACCTCTCCTTACACTGGCAAAACACTGAATGTAAAATGGCGGCCAGATCAGGTTTATTTATAAGGTAGGGGGTATGTCCATGTGCTGAAATGTCTCAATTGGCTGTCTTGTACCACCTGATGGATGTGTCATGGGTCAAAGTTCTTCACAATGTAAAAGAATATGGCGGGCGCGAATTTCTCCATATGTTCGCATGTTCTGCGAATCGCGAACATGCAAAGTTCGCCGTGAAAAACGACCGCCGGGCGAACCACGAGGCCATCTCTAATATCCAGTACAGGGTGTCTGGATTCTCCCCGAAGTCCATGTCAGGCTGAACACAATTACCAGGGTTCTGAGGATGTGGGTGTTATGAGGTCGGAGTTATGGCTTCTGATATTATTTCATCTATCTACTAAATAGCTTATACCACCTGCTGGGTTAGCAGTCACCATGTCTGGAGTTTGTTATGCATTTTAAGTGGCCCCTTCCAGGTCTTCATTAGTATGCCCATATGGCTTGTAAGTCACAGGCCAGTGCTAAATGAAGTTTCCTCTGAGAATGTGGAGTGTCTTCACCTTTTGCAGACAGGTTGGCAACCACAGGCACAATCTGCATAAGTCCTTATTATTGCAATTGATAATGCAAGTTTATGAAAATCTAAAATCTATCTATCTACCTCAGATTTTGTTACACTATTGTTACCAATTTTATAATTGATTATTATTGGATTGTAACCCATTTTTATATTAAATTAATTATTTTGCACGGAATTATCATTAATAAATATATATTTTGTTTACAACTGGGTTCTTTTTGTCTTCAGTTCAATGCAGATCAAGAGTTCTGGTGAGCTTGTTGTTTATCAGAAAACATTGGAATCTCCTCTAGTATAGATCCTAATTTGTTTACATAAATAATATAGACTGTTAATCAGAGCAGTATAAATATTCTGACAGCATGCATACTGTTGTCTCTTGGCAATCCCTTCGGTGATCAATTGCTGACAGATTGACTGATGAGGAGTAGGAACATCAGGACCAGCAGATGATGGGAAGGACAGACAGCTCCCTTCCGCTGAGGTGATGGAGCCTTGACTGCATGAAATTGGATGCATACCACTGGGCAGGCTGGGCTACCACATCGGAGCCACGGTTCTCCCAAGCCTTTTTATGTTGACACTGCATGTGTTGAAGCAGGGCGGTGGTGCCAACATTGGCACCCTGGCCACGTTTCACCTTCTGCACACAAATTCGACAAATGGCCATGTTCACTTCCTCCAGCGACCTAACAAAAAATTGCTTGAGTATTGCCGGCGATACTCAAGCTGTGGTACTACTAGTGCCTGATGAAGGGTGTATGTTAGCCCGAAACGTTGCAAGCAACTGATGTACCACTGTTTCCGGCTGAAATAATATGAAATAAATTATCACTTATTATCATCATTATCACGGAGTGCTGTCTAAATATTTGTGTGATACCTACAGTTCTTGAGGTGGAGCTACAGAACACAATCCGACGTGCACCCACCCTTGCCAATCTTAGAAAGAGTGTTGTGGCCTATTAATATGAAACTATACCAAAAATTGCCACACCGCCGAGTATGGCATTTTCCCCCCAACACTCTGTGCTGACTGCCTGCTACCGTTGCCTCTGTGAACCCCTGTACCGCTACTTTCCAGGCCGGTAGGCTCCTGCGAAGCGGGTGGTCTACCCCGGGCACATTTGGCTCCCGACCGCCCTCTGCTGCCTCCCTGCTGCCCCTACAGCCAAACTACCACCCTGCAAGCTGCCACCCTCTTCTCCTGATGATGATGATGATGAAGCCCCTTCTTCACCCTGCTCCCAAGTGCGATCCGCTACTGTCTGCGCGTCACTGATGTCCCCCTCAATGGTCTCAGGGCTAGGAGCCTGTCCGCTCGCAACACCTTCTCCCACGCGACTCTCATCATCACTAAATGCCCACCTACCGGAGGAAGCGGCGGATTTCTCCTCCAGATCTTGCTGGGCAGTAGCTGCTGACTGTCCTCTAGTAGCTCACCCTCGCTGAAAATTGGAGCAGAGCCTACAGCATATAATACTTATCGTGCTGAGGGAACTAAAAATGTCCGAAGAAGGTTGCGGACAGGTAGGGGCACAGGGCCTGCTCCCAGGCCATGCCAAATAAGCGTAGTGTCAGAGAAACCCACCGACTCTTGGCTGGGGGTGTCTGATGCCACTTGCGAAGAAATCAAAGAATGAGTCAACTATTCAAGCACCGCTGGGTTGCTGCTCAAGACACGACCGCTAGATGACACCGGGAGCTTAGGCCTTTTGCTGCGAGTCCTGCTGCCACATCCCCTTTCTTCTGCTGCCTGCAACAGAAACATTTTGGCCACTGCCCGTTCCCTACCACCTGTCTGTCTGACATACTGTATAATATAATAAATAAATAAAAAATAAATCAATACCCCCAAAAAAAGGCTGTAGTACAATGTAACTTTACCACAGAATGACAATTAAGACGTATTCTTTTTCCTATTACTACACCCCAAAAAAAGAAATATAACAATCACAATTCACCACAGAACGGCTAATGGGATGTACGTATATTTCCTTTTAATAGACCGCGTAAATGGCTGTAGTACAATGTAACTTCACCGCTGAACGGCAATTAAGACATATATATATATTTTTTCTGATTAATAAACTCCCACCCCCCAGAAAAAATAACAATCACAATTCACCGCAGAACGGATTATAGGAAGTAGGTTTATTTCCCTTCAATACACCCCGTAAATGGCTGTTGTACAATGAAACTTCACCGCTAAACGGCAATTATGACATATATTTTTTCCTTTTTTTTTCCTATTAATACACCCCAAAAAAAGAAATATAACAATCACAATTCACCGCAGAACGGCTAATGAGACGTGCGTATCTTTCCTATTAATACACCCCGTAAATGGCTGTAGTACAATTGTGACTTCACCTCTGAACGGCAATTATGACAAATATTTTCTCCTTTTTTTTCCTATTAATACACCCGCCCAAAAATGTAAAACAATGTAAAATCAACGCAGAGCGGCGAATAGGACGTGCGTATCTTTCCTAATAATAACAAGCAAGGTTTGCTGGAATTACTCATGTATCATATAGTGCAAACAACCTAAAAGCAGCAGTATAACTGCAATTTGGATCCCCAATTAGTGCAGCAAGGTGTAATAGTAATTACTCCTATTACCCAGGCTGTACACTCTCCTATTGCACCCTGTTCTCCTTTTATAGTGTAGATGATGCCTCCCTATCCTTTCCCTACACCTTGAATATTCTTTCCCTGAACTTGTAAATTCATTTTTCAGCACAATAAAGTCTTTCCTACCACTGTCCCTAGCGCCTGCTGACCTCTCTACCTTCCCTAAGCACACTGGAAAATGGCAGAATCCAAGATGGCTGAGGCTATTTATAGGGCTGTGACATCATAGGGGCTGATTGGCTGCATGCATGGCATTGTGGGTGAATCCTCATTCCCAGAGTTCTTTGCTCCATGTCCTAACACATGCAGCAGCCATTTTAGGCATGTTACCACAAAGCTTAAGGAAATTCGGCTTCGGCTTTGTCCTAAAATTTGGATCGAATTCCACTTCGTCAACTTTGATTAGCTCATCTCTTGTGGTCACGACTCAATATAATACTGACACACTTAAGACAGCACACAGTTGTTACAGTTGTTCATATGTTTATAATTAAGGGTGGAGTGAGCACTTTATGTGCATTGGACTGTGCAAAGTGAAATGTGCAATTTTTTTAAAGATATATAACATTTCAGTGCCCAATATGCTGTGTCCAACTGGTGCCTTCAGAGGCACCACATTTCATGAATTGATAGGTGGGTTCTCCTGGGTATGGAAATGCCATAAATATGGATGCAAGCTGCTGTATGGGCACACGACAGGGCTCAGAAGCAAAGAAGCGCCATTTGGCTTTTGGAGCACAGGTTTTGCTGGAATGATTTTCAGGTGCTACTTTGGAAACCCCAGTAAATTACCCCAGTTCGGAAACTATGCCCCTCAAGGCATTTATTAAGGAGGAAAGTGACCATTTTGACACCACAGGTATTTTGCAGAATTTAATGAGCAGAAGACCATGCAAAATGAAAATTGCAAGTTTTCAACACATATGGCATTTCAGTGCCCAATGGATTTGGCTGGAATGGTGCTCATATTTGTAGAAATCCTGAGGTACCTGTACAGTGGAAACCCCCAATAAAAGACCCCATTTTGAAAATTATGCTCTTCAAGGAATTTATCAAAGGGTGGAGTGAGCATTTTCCACAAGAATGTTGCAGAAATCAATGAGAAGGGTGCGGTGCTAAATGAAAATTTTAAGTTTTACACAGCTATGGCATTTTATTGATATGTTGTGCTCAGCTTGTGCCATCTGAGACTTATACCACACTACTTAAATTGTTAGGTGGGTTCTACTAGGTACAGAAAAGTCAAAAGTAAATGTGGATGTAAACTGCTGTTTGGGTGCATTTCAAGTTTCAGAAGGGAAAGACCAGCTTTTGGCTTTTTCAGTGCAGATTTAGATGGATTGGTTTACAGGTACCATGTTGCTTTCAAACAGCCTCTGGCCTACCAGTACAGACATTTTCTAAGAGCCATACATTATTTTCTTTCTCCCAACATAACTGTGTGAAGGCTAATTTTTTGCAAGATAAGTTGCCTATCATCGATACTAGCTTTTATTTAGCTTTTTGGGAAGCAGAATAAAGAAAAGGTTTTGTTTTTTTGCCATACACTGTGCGGGAAAAATAAAACAGAAATTTATTCTGCTGGTCAGGACGATTACAAAGATACCAATTTTTTACGCTTTACTACATTTTACTACGTTTTAAAGCCATTTTTGGAGTCCTCTTGTGTGAGAACTGTTTTTTGTGGGATGAGTTGACATTTTCATTGCTACCATTATGGGGTACATACAACTTTTTGATTGCTTGATGATATCTTTTTTTGGGAGGTAATTTGCCAAAAAATAGTTGTTCTGGCACCGGTTTTATTTATTTTTAGTGCATTCCCCTGAAAGGGCAGATCGTGTGGTATTTTATAGAGCAGGTTCTTACAGATGTGGTGATACCAAATAATAATTTTTCTCAGTTTTTTAATAGTAAATGGCTTGGGGGCGGAGAGGGCTTTGCAGTGTTCAGCATCACTTGACAGGAAACAGCACATTATCACTTACTAATAATGATTGTTTATCTATAATGCCTCGTTTCCCTACACTCAGGGCGGTGTTCTGCTCTTTCTGGACCCTACCCTGTAGAGAAGATATCAGAAACGATACTGTATCTTAGGGCTCATGCATACGAACTTATTTTGTTTCCATGTCCGTTCTGTTTTTTTTGTGGCCCATATGCAGAACCATTCAATTCAATGGGTCTGCAAAACAAAAAACGGAAATTGCTCTGTGGGCATTCCGTTTCCGTATGTCAGCGTGGCCGTTCTGCAAAAACAGATAGAACATGTTCTATTCTTGTCCATTTTGCGGACAAGGATAGGCATTGTTACAATGGATCCGCATTTTTTGCGGATCCATGTTTTGCGGACTGCTAAATACATACAGTTGTGTGCATGAGCCCTTAGGGTGGGGTTTTTTCCAGCAAGGCTTCAAGCAGGCTTGGATCCAGGGCTGTCATCAGGAATTTCAGGGCTCCATACAGGCAAACTGTGGTTCCCCCCTTCCATTTTGTGTCTAAGGTACCTATTAGGTTTTAGATAGAAACATACAACAAAAGTTGAGTAACAACAAAATAGACCAGAAGTAGAAAAAAAAAAAAAAAATCGAGCATTGCAATATTCTAATATATAAAAATCTAAGACAAATGCTTATACTGCCATATTACAGTAAATACTATTCACTGAGTGGTATAGGTACCACTGGTTGGTATTCATTAGAGATGAGCGAATCAAACTTGACGAAGTGGAATTCGATCCGAATTTCAGGAAAAATTTGATTCGCACCTAATCAGAATTTCCTCACGCTTTGTGGTAAAGCGTCATTTCCTCACATGTTTTCCCAAAATGGCTGCTGCACGTGTTAGGACATGGAGCAAGGAACTCTGGAAACGAGGGATCACCCACAATACCATGCATGCAGCCAATCAGCAGCCAGCCAGGCCTGTGATGTCACAGCCCTATAAATAGCCTCAGCCATCTTGGATTCAGCCATTTTCCAGTGCAGGGAGTGATGTCAGTAGACGCTAGGGACAGTGGATGAAAAGACTTTAAAACTTTTATTTTGCTGTATAGAAGTTCAGGGAAAGGATAGGGAGGAATCATTCCACAGCATTTATGTTGAACAGGGTTCAGTAGGGGAGTTTACAGCCTGGGTAATAGAAACAATCCTATTACACCTTGCTGAACTGACTGCGGATCCAAATAGCCATTATACAGCTCTGTAATTCCAGCAAACCGTTCTTGTTATTCGGGTGCAAGTGCTGTTTGATACAGCCATTAACAGGGTTTATTACAAGGAAATATTTCTATGTCTTATTTGCCCTTGTGCGGAGCAATTATATGTTCCAAAGCATTTTTTTGGTTGTATTAGTGGGAAAGATTGCTTATTAGCCGTTGTGTGGTGAAGTGAGAAAATTACAGCCCTTTTTGGCGTGTATTAGTGGCAAAAAAAATATATTTGCCATTCAGCGGTGCAGTTATATGTTCTAAAGCCCTTTTTGGCGTGTAATAGTAGCAAAAAATATATATTATTTGCCGTTCAGCGGTGCAGTTATATGTTCTAAAGCCCTTTTTGGCGTGTATTAGTGGAAAATAAAAAAGGGGCTTATTAGCTGTTGTGTGGTGAAGTGAGAACATTACAGACTTTTTTTGGGGGTGTTTGAATTTCCTTTTTATTTATTTACTAGCGGAAGGACCCGGCTTCGGCTCGGGTATATTTAATCTATTTCATTTAATGTTTGTATGTGTGGTTAAAAGATATCAACACTATCCACTATAACAGTGACATCTACAGCACCCTGCTCCCAAAAGAGTGACCCGCCCCCCACAGTGCCCTGTCCCTTAAAATTGGACCTCCACAGCAGCCCACCCCCTTAACTTTGACCTTTACAGCAGCCTTCCCCTTTAACAGTGACTTTCACAGCATACCACCCCCTTGACAGTGACCTCCACAGGGGCCCGTCCCCTTAACAGTGGCCTTTACTGGATCAGGGGCGTGTCCTTTTGAACATCTCACTCTAAGACAGCAGCACTGTATTGTCTGAGTGTGAGCTGCAGGGAGAAAGTCACCCTTCCTCCCAGCCCTGCAGCTGACAAAAGTTGAATTTTTCCTTCATTTTTTCAATCCTTGTCGGCTCAGGATTGGGAGGGACGTGGCCTAACCATATCTGGGCGTGGCTTTGCAGGACCTAGAAGTTGATTTTTAACATCATTTTTTCAATCTCATTTGGCTAAGGAGTGGGAAGGGGCGTGGCCTAACTGGATAGGGGGCATGCCCTTTTGAACAGCTCAATCTAAGACAGCAGCATTGTGCTGTCTTAGTGTAAGCTGCAGGGAGAAAGTCACCCTCCCTTCCACCCCTACAGCTGATAGAAGTTGATTTTTACCTTAATTTTTTCAATCCCCGTTGGCTCAGGAGTTGGAGGGGGCGTGACCTAACCAGATAATGGGCGTGGCTTAGCGGGGCCTGGGGGCGGGGTTTTTAAGTCTTTTGAGGGTGGACACATTGTGGCAGGGGGCGTGTCTGGGCTCCTTCCTGCAAGAGTGACGCCCCACTGGGCACCTTACTGACTCATTTGCATACCAAATAAACAGTTTTTTCAGAGGATAAAAACATCTATTGCTGGAACAAAGGCACATCTTGAAATAAGGTACTGTGCTATTAGGCCATGGCTTTACTTCAATAGCAATTATCCTGGTAACAGATTTCCTTAAAGCTCCCCTACAGCAGTAAAAATAAATGGCTGAGTTGTTATGGAAACCTGGAGTAAAACTGTGTATGTGGGGGACTGGAGGACCTGCGAGCTTCTATTGGCTGAAAGGGTCATGTGACCAAGCTTCTATTGGCTAATGCATTTTTTGGGGGAATATCTCAGGAACGGTACGTCCTAGAGAGCTGAGACCTGGTCTAAAACATTCCCGGACACCTGATGTACCTGTGTGCTAAATTTCATGATTGTAAATGCGACTGTGCTGATTCCTTTAGCGGACATACACACACACACACATACACTCAGCTTTATATATTAGATTTGATCTAACAGTATGTCAGACAGAGAAGTGCCAGGCCCTGCACAGAGGAGTGGCAGAGTCCTAAATGTTTATGCCGCAGGCACAGGTCGCAGCAGAGTAAGGGGGCGTGGCAGCAGGAGTCGTAGCGAGAGGCCCGAGCTCCCGGTGTCATCTAGTGGTCGTGTCTTGACCAGCAACCCAGGATTGAATGGTTGACTCGGTCATCCACTTCATCCCAAGTGACATCAGACACTCCCAGCTGAGAGTTGGTGGGTTCGTCAGACACAAACTTTAGTTGGCATGGCCCGGGAGCAAGTGCCCTCACCTGTCCTCAACCTGCCTCTGTCCTTTTCTGTTCCCTCAGCCAGAGAAGTATTATATGCTGTGGGCTCAGCTCCACTATACAGCGAGGACGTGCTACTAGAAGGCAGTCAGCAGCTACTGGCCAGCCAAGATGTGGAGGAGACATCTGCCGCTTTCTCCGGTAGGTGGGCAAGTAGTGATGATGAGAGTGGTGTGGGAGCTGGTGTTGCGAGCGTTCAGGCTCCTGACCCAGAGACCGTTGAGGAGGACATAAGTGACTTGCAGACAGTACTCAATGATGATGATGTAGCTGATCCCACTTGGGAGCCGGGTGAATTAGGGGCTTCATCATCATCAGGAGAAGAGGGTGGCAGCTCGCCCGTGAGGCAGCGCCGGAGCCAGCAAGTCGCTAGCGTGGCCAGGAGTCAGCAGGGTGGCAGCAGTGGGAGGTCGGGAGCCAAACGTGCTCGGGGTAGACCACCCGCTTCGCAGGAGCCTACCTGCCTGGAAAGTAGTGGTGCAGGGGTTCACAGAAGCAGCGGCGGTAGTAGTCAGTCAGTGCGGAGTGTTGGGGGTGAAATCACCTACTCGGCGGTTGGCACCACTGCCCTGTGTCAACATATGCAGCGTCACCATAAAGTGGCCTGGGAGAACCGTGGCTCCGATGTGGTGGTCCAGCCTGCCACAGCAACCGCTGCATCACCAAGTGGCACGCACCCGATTTCAGGCAGTCAGGGCTCCACCACCTCAGCTGAAGGGAGCTGTCTGCCCTTCTCATCATCTGCTGGTCCTGATGCTCCTGCTACTCCACCTTCTCCTCGTCAGTCATTCTGTCAGCAATTGATCACCGAAGCGATTGCCAAGAGACAACAGTATGCAAGCAGTCATCCAACAGCGCAGAAGCTGAATGTGCTCCTGGCCAAGTTGCTGTTGCTGTAGTCCCTCCCTTTCGAAGTGGTGGACTCTGAACCTTTCAGAGAACTGATGACTTGTGCCGAGCCGAGGTGGAGAGTCCCAAGCTGTCATTTCTTTGCCAAAAAGGCAGTACCAGCCGTGCACAAATATGTAGAACAGACAGCCTGTCGGTGTCTGCCAAAGTGCACAGCAGAGCCGGTGTGTGGAGCTGTAACTACAGTCAGGGACAATACATGTGCTTTATGGCCCACTGGGTGAATGTGGTTCCTGAACAGCCACACCATCAACTTGGCCAGGTGATGCCGCTTCCGCCTACACGTTCTCACGCCATTGGTCCTGCGACAATGTCCGCCTCTGCCTCCTCATCCTCCACCGTGCCATCAGGCTCCACTGCAGGGACAATTCACAGTGCCCTTCCAGCATACCACATGTGTACGGCACGGCGGTGTTACGCTGTTCTGCACCTCGTTTGCCTGTGCGAACGGAGTCACACAGGACAGAAACTGCTCTGTATCCTTCATCAGGAAATCGAATCCTGGCTTTCTCCGTGACAACTCAAAATCAGAAACATGGTGACTGACAACAGGAAGAACATAGTGTCGGCACTGCGTCAAGGAGGGCTGAGCCATGCGCCCTGGTTGTCAACATATGCAGCGTCACCATAAAGTGGCCTGGGAGAACCATGGCTCCAATGTGGTGGTCCAGCCTGCCACAGCAACTGCTGCATCACCAAGTGGCACGTACCCGATTTCAGGCAGTCAGGGCTCCACCACCTCAGCTGAAGGGAGCTGTCTGCCCTTCTCATCATCTGCTGGTCCTGATTCTCCTGCTTCTCCACCTTCTCCTCATCAGTCATTCTGTCAGCAATTGATCACCGAAGCGATTGCCAAGAGACAACAGTATGCAAGCAGTCATCCAACAGCGCAGAAGCTGAATGTGCTCCTGGCCAAGTTGCTGTTGCTGTAGTCCCTCCCTTTCGAAGTGGTGGACTCTGAACCTTTCAGAGAACTGATGGCTTGTGCCGAGCCGAGGTGGAGAGTCCCAAGCTGTCATTTCTTTGCCAAAAAGGCAGTACCAGCCGTGCACGCCATTGGTCCTGCGACAATGTCCGCCTCTGCCTCCTCATCCTCCACCGTGCCATCAGGCTCCACTGCAGGGACAATTCACAGTGCCCTTCCAGCATACCACATGTGCACGACACGGCGGTGTCGCGCTGTTCTGCACCTCGTTTGCCTGGGCGAACGGAGTCACACAGGACAGAAACTGCTCTGTATCCTTCATCAGGAAATCGAATCCTGGCTTTCTCCGTGACAACTCAAAATCAGAACCATGGTGACTGACAACAGGAAGAACATAGTGTCGGCACTGCGTCAAGGAGGGCTGAGCCATGCGCCCTGGTTGTCAAGTGGTTCCTGAAATCTTCCACCCATCTGCAAGACATCCTAAAAATGAGCAGGAAAGTTTGCATGCACTTCAGCACACCCTCCTTGAGCTGTAGCGGAGAACAGCATCCCCCAACATAGGCTGATATGCAACGTTTCCACCCGTTCGAATTCCACCCTCCATATGTAGGACCGAGTATACGAACAGAGAAAGGCCATAAACGATTTCTTGATGATCCAAGCAGACAGGAGTACTCCCGCCTGTGTAACTTCGATGTCAGCCAGTGGCAGCTCATGCGTGACATCTGGTGTTTTCTCAGGCCCTTTGAGCAGGCCACGTTATTTGTCAGTCGCCAGGACTACGGGATGAACAACGTCATTCCACTGCTTCATGTCCTGGAACAGATGCTGGTAAATCTGGCTGGTCAGGGGACTGGAGACGTGCCGCCTAGATCTCACGGCCACATGAGCCCTATGGAGGAGGACATTGGAGCCCAAGCAATGTGTAGCGAAATGGGTAGTTTTTCTACACAGGTGACAGGAGAGAAGGAGCAGGAGCAGCCAGAGGAGCTACAGGGCAATGAGGAAGACCAGGCAGAGTACCCAGACACGCTGTGGCAGTATGCAGTGGAGATGGAGGCAGGGAGTCCCTCCAAGTCACTTGCACAAATGGCTTGATGCATGCTCACTTACTTGCGTAGTGACAGCCGAATTGTTACCATTCGGCAGAGGGATGAATTTTGGCTCTCCACCTTGTTGGACCCTCGCTACCGGTCCAAAATGGCGGCCTGTTTCACACTCGCTGAGCGGGAGGACAAACTGAACTACTATAGAGACATCCTATGTAGTCAGTTGGCCGCTACATATCTGCGCCATCGTCCATCCTCTCGCAGGTCTGACCAGGGGAGCCCGATGCACTCACATTCCTCAGCCATGGCTGCTGTGGCAGGGTGGGGGGGGGGGGGGTAGGAGCAGTTCCAGCTCCATCAGCAGCAACTTGTCTAGAGTTGCGGATGAGCAGCTTTCTTCACCCACCTAGTGAAGAAACTACTCACCAGCAGCAGCTAGACCTGGAGCAGGACCTGAACCAGCAGGTGGTGGCATACTTGGAGTGCACCCTGCCTCCCCACATTGAAGATCCGCTGGACTACTGGGCAGCCAAACTGGACTTGTCTTGCCCGGCCAGTAGTGTGGCATCAGAGCCGGTGTTTAGTGTGGCGTGGGCCATAGTTACCCCAAGAAGAACTCGCCTGCCCACCCAAAATGTGGAGAGACTGACCTTTGTGAAGATGAATCAGGCGTGGATCAGCCAGGATTTACACCCACCAATGACTGATGCATCAGACTAGATCATCTATGGTGCCAAACCAACACTTTGAAAAAAGAGACCGGTTTCTTCTGGCTACCTGCCTCAGCTACTATTCTGATGTTGCCACCTGCCTGATGCCACACATCTGATGACAATTGCTCCTTCTTTCACCCACCATCTTCAGCTGGTAGTGGTATTTCCACCCCCCCCCCCCCTCCACTCTGTCACCAGGTCACTCTGTGGTCTCCTGATGCTGCTGCCACCTCCACACTATGTCACCTTGCCACTCTGTGGTCTCCTGATGCTGCTGCCACCTCCACACTATGTCACCTTGCCACTCTATGGTCTCCTGATGCTGCTGCCACCTCCAAACTATGTCACCTTGCCACTCTGTGGCCTCCTGATGCTGCTGCTGCCACCTCCACACTGTCATTGTGCCACCCTGTGGCCTCCTCCTGATGCTGCCACCTCCACACTCTGTCATTGTGCCACTCTGTGGTATCCTCATGTTTCTGCCACCTCCACACTGTCATTCTGCCACTCTGTGGCCTCCTGATGATGCTGCTGCCACCTCCACACTGTCATTGGGCCACTCTGTGGTCTCCTCATGCTGCTTCCACCTCAACACTATGTCATAGGGCTACTCTGTGGACTTCTCATGCTTTTCCTAGCCTCCCCACTTCATGACTGGGCCACTATTTTTCCTTTCGGCCTGGTTGACATCATCATTTATTTAACCTATATTCTGAGCTATCAGAAGAAAGGAAAAATGAGACACACAACGGAACCTGTCTATGTAACAGCTGTAAGGCCTGCATGACATGGTCCCTATTTTGCATCAGAATTGGCTTATGATTTGGTAGCCAAAATCAGGAGTGGGTACAAAACACAGAAGACATGGAAATATTCCATTCACGTGTTGTAATGGATCTCCTAGCACCCCAACTGGGTACCTTCATTGATGGATGCTCCTAGTGCTTCCCGAGGGCTCCAAGCACTCCGCTCGACACTGTAAGCACTGCCAACCCCACGAACCGCCGTCTTCTACCCACCCTGGACCTACGACAAGGTTTCCAGGTTCCAGTGGGTGACCCTCTCTTCTTTCAGAGAGTGATGCAGGAACAAGCTCTTACAAGAGCTAGGGATTATACTCTGGAGAGTATAATGATTATAGCAATCCCCAGAGAGTAGTTCTCCAATCCCCCAAACATGAGCCCAGACTTCATGAAGGGTAGAACAGGACACTTTAATGGTGCAACATGTCAGCCTTTTATGCAGGTCTTCCAGCAAGGGACACTCCCATGGGGGACCTTGTGGAAGACTGAGACAGTTTCTTACATAAACCAATCACATGCAGTTACAGGCAGAAAACACACACATGTCATACAATTAACCAACACAATGGGATAACTTAATCACTCACAGGCAGAAACTACCCATTTTTCCCTTTGTAGAATAATGAGCCGGGGGGAGGGGTCTCCATAGTTCTGGGTCCATAGTCCATAGGAAGGAGGCTAGCTCTCAGGCCTCTCCAGCAGCCCCAATGATAGTTCAGTCCGTCACACGTGTCATCTCTGTTTCGCATCCACTCCTGTCTTTTTTGGCTTAAGCAATACTGATAGATTACTGACCAAATGCTGACCGAGTGAAGGCAGATGCTCCATAGACAGGATCCGTTTTTGGGGGGTTATTGTTCTGATGGATCAGAGGAAGGGCAAAATAATCAGTGACGTTAACACAAACTTACTGCTGACACCCTCTCCACTCTGTTGGGGGGGCTCTACTTGTATAAGCGTTTAATAGAACAGGGTCTGTAGACATCTATGTGGAATCAGCCAACGGTGTAAAAGGAGTGCGCTTCTTCTTGACCACAACATTGACCTGTAAGGCTGAGTTCACACTTGAGTTATTTGGTCAGTTTTGGCCCCATAACTGCCCAAATATGTGAAGTGTGCAGTGATTCTAAGAGCGACACCTGTCATCTGCATGTCATACTGACTCACAGGAAGGGAAGGAATGCAAATGAGCTCTTAACAAGCTCTGCCTCTAATGCCACCAGATGTAAGGCAGCTATCCTATTAGTCAATGTTCAGCTCTTAAAATAAGCCTTGAGACGTGACTTGGATATTAAATAAGCCAGCACCTCATCTGTAGACAGCTGTTTCAGGGTGATTGCCCCTCATTAGTGCAGAGCAGAGAGTACTGGCTTAACTGGGTGAGAGGCCTGTGTCCGAGCAAGGGGGGAACTAACTCTTCTTAGGGAGAGAGCACCTTAATCAGTGTGAGGAGACTTATAGGCCATACATGCTCCTCTGGAATTCTGGGAGGGAAGGAATGCAAATGAGCTCTTAACAAGCTCTGTCTCACAGTATTGTTTCACTACCACAGCAGACTCCCTATGCGTGTTACTGCAAGGCACAGTGTTCTACACCACTATAAAGGCTCTCTGCAGCCAGGAAATAGCAATTTTTTAACGCTATTCACCACAAATAAATTCAGATCAAACCACATATTTTCAAAAAATTCGGCATGAGGTGAGATTACAAAGACATGCCTATCTAGGACTGCTTGGTGCATAGTACCCTCTGTTTCACAGCCTCAGGAGCACAAGGGGAGACAGAGGGATAAATAGAATGTAGTCAAGCAGGGACCATATACGTCCTAGGAAGGTCTTTTATAAATGTTTCTGCAAGAGTCACTTGTCAACTACACTTGGTCAAAGTTTCGGAACACTTGTGCCATCTGGAAGCTGAAAAACTGAGGCCTAAATCTTCCTCTCATTTAACCATGTAAGGCAATTTAACTCCCTCTGGAACTTTGTTGAGCAAACAGTAGAATCTAGACAAGAGACCCTTTTTATATAGGGAGTGTGCAATATAACGTTCAAAGGGAATATAAAGAAAAGAATCAGTAGGGGGATGGAGAGTACGGAGAAAGGAGAAAATGTGGTTGGCATATAGCTCCCCTGTTGGGGGGTCGTGTTTAGACCTAAATTCTGTAAGGGAGATGAATTTGTTGCGGGATATGAAGCTATGTAGGGTGCATAAATTATGGGAAGACCACCAAGCCAATTTCTGGGCCTGGAGTCCTGGGGGGAAAGCAGGGTTCCCCAATATATAAACTACAGGGGAGATATTAGATTGTATATTAGATTGTAGTGAACATTTAAAAAGTATGGATCACCTAAGAAGTATAGAATAGTGAGATAGTAAAGACTTTAATCGAACCGTTGACGGCATAGGGGATTGTCCGTTTAGGAATACGACCCCCTTCCAGTTTTATTCACACTGTTTACCAATCGCCATAAATAATATGTTCACCATATTGTACGGAGTATTATCATTACAGGGATACCAAATACCATTTTGCGATATTGAATACTAATACTAAAAGGCATAAAAATCCCATCTTTACAACAGAGCTTTTCTATAGAGGAGTGGGTAAGGTGGCTGTTTACTGTACAGAAAGTCTGAGGTTCAAGTCTGCACAGACGGATCCGCTCCTATAATGCAGACGTTTGGATCCGTTCAGAACGGATCCGTCTGCATTATAGTTTAGAAAAAATTCTAAGTGTGAAAGTAGTTCAGACGGATCCGTCCAGACTTTACATTGAAAGTCAATGGGAGACGGATCCGTTTTAAAAATGGAAGCATATTGTGTCAACTTCAAACGGATCCGTCCCCATTGACTTACATTGTAAGTCTGGACGGATCCGTTTGCCTCCGCACGGCCAGGCGGACACCCGAACGCTGCAAGCAGTGTTCAGGTGTCCGCCTGCTGAGCGGAGCGGAGGCTGAACGCTGCCAGACTGATGCATTCTGAGCGGATCCGCGTCCACTCAGAATGCATTGGGGCAGTACGGATGCGTTCGGGGCCGCTTGTGAGCCCCTTCAAACGGAGCTCACAAGTGGAGCCCCGAACGCTAGTGTGAAAGTAGCCTTAAACTTGTAAAATAATCTGCATAGTTATAGCAGAAAAAATAGAATTTTTACTTTCCAGCTTTTCTCTTTTATGGTAGAAGTTACAATTTTCTGCAAAGTTATTGTAATTAAAAAAAAATAACAAAGCAAAAACCATTAAAGTTTAATAGTATGAAATATTGCAAACCAGTATTCCCTGTAATCATATTACATAGTACAATACAGTAAACACATTGGGGGATATTTATCAAACTGGTGTAAAGTAGGACTGGCTTAGCTGCCCATAGCCACCAATCAGATTCCACCTTTCATTTTTCACAGCTCCTTTGGAAAATGAAAGGTGGAATCTGATTGGTTGCTATGGGCAACAAAGCCAGATCTGCTTTACACTAGTTTGATAAACCTCCCCCATTATTTATAGAGATTGGTAAATGGCAGATTTTTTCCCTTCATTTCAGTAATATATTATTTATTTTGTGTTATGCCTGCAAAGAAAATAGCCTTTTAAGCACAGAAAATGTTGTCCCTCTAACTCCTGTTAAATAATTTATTTAGTAAAAGTATATGTGCAGGAAAAGGACCCCTACCCATATCCAACACAGCTTCTCTAGTATTTACTGCACTTAAGTGAATACTAATGAGGCTGCCGACACTGTTTGGATCTGTGATGTTCCAGATGGGAGAGGAAGGAGAGGTAGAGACCTGATGCTACAGACACTCTGTGAGTCTTGCGCTGGGATGTAAACACAGGGTGCGGGTCGCAGATCGCAATTATGCTGGATGAGTCAAAATTCACTCAGAACGTCATCTTATGATTTATATAATACAGTAAGGTTTAATGCTGGTATTATTTAGTTTTTTGTGTAACTGGAAAAGCCCCTTAAGTCCTCCAGAGGAGAAGTGACTAGTGGAGTGCATTTCCCCTTTGATTGTTTAACCCCTTCCCTACCAGCGCCAATACATTTACGGTGCTGGTCGGGACTTTAAAGATGGCGTCCCCCGTGCTTGTGTGCGGACGCCATCTTTAAAGCCACTGTTTTAAACAGCTGACACCCTGGACTAATGTATACGATCCAATTACCCCTTGAGGGAGCAGACCGCAAAACGTGCTTCGGGGAATGGATTGGTGGTCTTAACTTTGTTGCTGTGGGACTTATCCTTGATCAGTATGCTGTGAACCCCATGAATTAGGCATCATGCACAAGGCCGTTGTTTTGGTCCGCATCCGAACCGCAGTTTTGGCAGCTCGGATGCGGACCCATTCACTTCAATGGGGCCGCAAAAGATGCGGACAGCACTCCGTGTGCTGTCCATATCCGTTGCTCCGTTTTCACGGACAAGAATAGGCAGTAATAATAAAGACTGTCCGTGCCGTTCCGCAAAATTCGGTTGTGTGCATGAGGCATTAGATTCATCTTTTGCACTTGCTGAGATCAGGGGCGAAGCTATAGGGGGTGCAGAGATAGCAGTCGGGCCTAGGAGACTGAGGGGGCCCAAAGACCCTTGTGCCGCATAAGAAGACACCAGTATTAGGGCTCATGCACACGAATGTATTTTCTTTCCATCTCCGTTCCTATTTTTTTTTTGTGGACCGTATGCGGAACCATTCATTTCAATGGGTCCGCAAAAAAAATGAAGTTAGTCCGTGTGCATTCCGTTTCCATATGTCCGTATTTCATGTCCATATTTTCGTTCCGCAAAAAAATAGAACATTACGGAGAAGGATAGGACTGTTCTATTAGGGGCCAGCTGTGCCGTTCCGTGAAATACAGAATGCACACGAACGTCATCCGTATTTTTTGCAGATCCGTTTTTGCGGACTGCAAAATACATACGTTCGTGTGCATGAGCCCCCATAGAAAGTGTATGCTGGTCAAGTTACACCTCTGGCTGGAGGGAAGGGGTTAGGCCTCATGCACACGACCGTTCGTTTTTTGCGGTCCGCAAACCGCAGATATGCAAAAAACGGAAGCCGCCCTTGTGCCTTCCGCAATTTGCGGAACGGAACGGACGGCCCATTGTAGAAATGCCTATTCTTGTCCGCAAAAAAGGACAATAATAGGACATGTTCTATTTTTTTTGCGGGGCCACGGATTGGAGCAACGGATGCGGACAGCACACGGAGTGCTGTCCGCATCTTTTGCAGCCCCATTGAAGTGAATGGGTCCGCATCCGAGCCGCAAAAACGGCGGCTCGGATGCGGACCCAAACAACGGCCGTGTGCTTGAAGCCTTAGGTCAAGAATTTGGCATGGGGTGGTTACCGTTTCAATTTTAGCCTCAGGCAGCATTAAGGCTATGTGCTTCTCTACCCCTTGCCACAAAGCACTGAGGGAAGGGGGGCCCAAGCTGAACTATTGCACCAGGGCCCTTGAGCCTTTAGCTACACCCCTGGCTGAGATTCTAATTCATATCAGTTTTTTGTCAGGGTCATAATTTGCATGAATTGTATACTCTTTATACTATATGTACCTCTATGGGGCTTTTGATAATTAGTGATTTCTGACCAATTTACGCACTTGCACTTTATCTGATTTCCCCACTCTTGATTTCCCCACCATCCTTATAAATTTTAATGTTTTTAATTTAACTGTGCTGTGTCAATCATGTTCACTTCCTATTTGCTAATAAAATAATATACATTAATTATGAATTGTGTGTGATTATACTTATTACTACACGTTGAATCCATATATTTATTGTCGGTTTTCTAAAGTATACGATCGACCATAACGTCGATCAAATACTTTTAACTCAGATGCCATGGTCAAACATGACCTGAAGCGCGCTTCCGGGTTTCTAACGGCTCCCCCTAGCGAGAATTTGAAGAGCCGGAGTGAGTGTGTTGCAGCCTCTGTATTCCTGAGTAATACATGGCTGCAGCACATTAGTTCCTATGGAGCCCCTGCCTGTGGGCATTGATGCATGCAAAAACGCCCATACACCCATATCCCATATGGAAAACAGTGAAATGGAAAAAAAAAGTCCCTTCATCTCCCACAAAAAAATTAATAAAAAGTGATTAAAAAGTCATACACACCCCTATATGTTATCAATGAAAAAAATGAGCCTTCATACAGCTCCATACACATAACTACAAAAAAGTAGCATTCAGTATTAAAATGCAAGAAAATCTATACAAGTGTGGTATCGTCGTAATTGTACTGACCTAGAGAACAAAAGTAACAAGTCAGTTTTACTGCATAGGGAATGTCGTAACCCCCCCCCCCCCCCCCCCATAAAACTATTTTGTTTAGTTTTTTTCAATTTCACCCTATTTACAATTTTTTTCCAGCTCCCCACTACATCGTATACAATTTTAAATGGTGGCATTAGAAGGTGCATGCGGCCATGTGAACAGAAAAATTAAAAGTTTATGGACCAGGGAGTGAACAACAAAAATGCAAAAACCTCAGGGGCTGAAAGGGTTAAACTGTGCTGAATCTAGCAGGTTTTGTTGTAGCTGGAGCCCTTGTCCACTGGAAGATTCCTCTTCATCTAATGGGCCATTCCCACTGTGAAAGCAATCCAATGTGATCAGTAGAAAAAATTCTGTCAGTATAAGGCCTCTTGCACACGACCGTATGCCCTCCGTGACATACGGTCCGTGAGCGGGCCATATGTCCCGGAGCGGCATTGATCGTGCGCACGGGAGCACACAGCATCATAGATTACAATGATGATGTGGACGTCGGGCCGCCCACGGGACTATTGTCCCGCACTCATAGGATCATATGCGCACTCATAGGATCATATGAGTGCGGGACAATAGTCCCGTGGGCAGCCCGACGTCCACATCATCATTGTAATCTATGATGCTGTGTGCTCCCGTGCGCACGGACCGTATATCTCGGAGGGCATACGGTTGTGTGCAAGAAGCCTAAGACTGTTAGAACAAAATCAAGTATATGAAAAGCTTTAATAAACTCTCTCACTAAGCTTCACATATTATTTACTGCTCCATGTAATTCATAACCCATCTGTGGTATGACAGTGTGAGAAGAAATATATCTGATAATCAGTATACAAAATGGCATTCATCACCCGTCATGTATGTGGCTATAGGTGCAGATCGATCTCAGCTATTCCAGTCACACATCAGTAGAGCTGTTGGTAATTGTTATCAATTTCTGAGAAAAGCAGGATGACAGCCATCGCAGCTTCAAGGCTGGGTTCACACATACATTTTTGATGACTGTTGGTGCATTTTTTTTTTTCTGAAAAACCAGCAACTCCAGATGTGAGCTCTAAGTCTACGGGAATTATGAAACACAGTACACACATCAATTTTTTTAGGTTCCGTTCACACAGGGTCCTTTGACAGCAGAATTTGGCAGCTGGCTGAAAATGCCTCCCTCCATATTCAATGGGAGGCCTCGCTGCACTTCATATGGCTGCAGTTTATAGCAGCAATTGCACAAAGAAAGGACATGTTTTAGCGTAGTGTGAGGTGTTCACTTGCGGCTTAGATCCCTTTAATGGGGCTATTGGTCCATGGCATTCACACAGAAAAAACAAACTGCAGAAACCAATGTGGTCTCTGGCGTGGAATAAGCAGTGGATTTTACTTTTGCAAAATCCATCGTGTGCACGGGGCTTTTTAGTGGCATTTTATTTTCGAAGGCACTGCATTTTTTATGTTTACATTGCAGCATGCTCCAGCTATTGGTGTTTTTAGACATTTTCCCATCCCCTTCTCTATAGGCAAAAAAAAAAAACACCTGGAAAAAAAAGGATGTGAAGTGAGTGAAAAATAAAAACATCAGTAAAAGAACACTTAAAAAAGAATGTGGCAGGAAAAACACATGCAAACACATGCACAGGCTTTTTTTCTTTTCATTTTACTGGGGGAAAAAAACTACCATGTGTGTGGGAGTCCTAACAAGGGTTGTCTCCCAGCTTTCATAGGGTCTTGTTTTGGCAAACAAGGATTGGTTCATTGAGAACTATAGTAAATTCTGCTCCCCTGGTATCATGTTGCAGGAACAGAATGGATTGATGTTAATGATAGTAATGGGAAGAGTGAAGCAGAGCCCAGCATAGAGCGGGTGATTAGTACATAGAACTGGGGATTACATCAGTAGTGTGTGAGCCAGATTGCTGTATTAACATACATTCTGTTTAGTGACCCCAATTGCCGTGATTTATCTACACTGAAACTCCTTTGATATTTTTTTTAAATGATGTTCTTCAACCTGTAAAAGCTGTTTTTTAAATCTACTATTGCCAACATGCCATGATGTTGAAGTCCTGGTGTCTCTTTTTTGTAGAAATGTTTGGTTCATACATTCTCTACAGTGTTTGTTATTATTATTTGTGTGCCTGTGTGATATTGTCTCATTTTAAAGTTTTGGAAGTGTTGTTGAAGTTTATTCAATGAAGAATACAGAAGTGAAATCAGTCCTGAGGATAGGATAGGAAACCTCATTGACTGCCAGTACCTCATGTCTCAATAGATATTAACTTAAAGGATGAATATTGGTTAGGTCCCCGACCTGGTTGCTTCCACCATATGTTGGTGACAAGTCTTAGATTAAATAAGATGCTAGATGACAGCTAATAAATATCTAAAAGTTACAAATGGTCCCATAAAGCAGCGATGCCCAGGAGTGATGCATTATTTACAGGTCATTCTATATCTTAGTTACTATTTAATATTTTTACTGCCCAGCTGCTGCCCACTGAATAATTCATTAGTGTCAGATCTTGTATAGTAAGTCTTATTAGTCCAGCAGATGCCACACAGAGCAAAGGCCCAGCAGCAAAGAGAATTCCCTCCACCCATCCCAGGACTTGAGTCACCTTTTTCTGTCAAATATAAAAATAAAGGCTTTCTGAGCAATATGCCCAACATTACGACTAACACAGGTATTGCCATCTAGCTTTTCCTGAACTACCTTAATCTTTTAATAACTAAACATATTTTCCATTCAGGAATGACTGGATGACAGCCACAACAGGGACCTGGATGAAGAGATTTTGCTGGAGGGAAAGTGCATACATAAATACACTGAGCAGTATATATTAATATGTAAAATATATTGAAAATACGTTAGGTGATCCCAGTGGAGTGTCTATAGTATACATGTCTTCAGGACCAAGGACAGCAACTGACCTCATATTGTATATCAACCAACCTTGAACAGAAGTTATAATTGACATGTCGGAATCTAAGTATAGATCATATAAAATGTCATACTGATAGTTATATAACTCCTTGAGTTGTCCACTTTGATCACGTTACTGAAAATTCATCTCAAATGTCAGCAACATCGTAATGCTAGTTTCATACTAATGTTCGAAAGTAGTGTTTGATCCAGGGAGAAACCTGCTGGAGCTCTCTGGATCCGGCATTACCAGAAGCTGCCTGAATGCTTGCCGGCTCCACTTACTATAATGGGGACCAGCGGAGGTCCGGACGCAATCGAAAAATATGCAGAGAAATGGCCGGACTATAACCTCTACATGCAGTGGTTTATATTTTTGGGGGAAATGTCAGTTATAACTTCTATTTATCCCTGCACGAGACAGCCATATAGACTTCTTATTGAGTCCATCTCACTTCCTGTCAGGCAGCAAGGAGAGGGAGCACGATAGGCGTGCACTTCTCCCCCCCTCGTTCTAGAGATCAAGGGGGTCTCAGTGCTCAGACCCCCACTGATCAAAATTTTTGATATCTCAAAACCTTGTTCAAAATACAGTGCGACTTTAAGCAGAGAGAGGATGAACCAATGATCTCTCCAAAGATTAAATGGGTTCTCCAACTACCAAGTGTTTTTTAAATACCACACCCACACCCAGTGGGACCTATAAAGGAAGGTATACTTACCTGCTACTCAATGCTTGACTCTAGCTCAGTGGTTCCACTTCTGTCTTCACTGCCCTTCAGTCCCCTCATGTAAAGTTCCAACACTGACGGGGGTCACGTGACTACGGTGGTGTGCTGCTTGGGGGCAAGTCAATGCTGCAGCCAGTGATTGGCTTCAGCAGTGGGCATGACCATCATCTATGTTGGAAGTGTATATGAGGGGACCAAAGGACAGTGAAGACAGAGCAGGACCTACGGAGCCGGAACTGGGCGTTGGGGAGCAGGTAAGTATAATTCACTTGACAGGTCTTGCTAAGTAGAGGGAAGGGGGTTATTTCAAACTTGGAAGTTTGACACCCTCTTTAACCACTTCCCGCCACGCTAACGCCGAAAGGCGTCATTGCTGCGGCGCTCCCAGGCTACACTAACGCCGATTGGCGTCATCTCGTCTGAGCCGAGATTTCCTGTGAACGCGCGCACGCAGGCACGCGCGTTCACAGGATCGGAAGGTAAGCGAGTGGATCTTCAGCCTGCCAGCGGCGATCGTTCGCTGGCAGGCTGTAGATGCGGTTTTTTTAACCCCTAACCGGTATATTAGACGCTGTTTTGATAACAGCGTCTAATATACCTGCTACCTGGTCCTCTGGTGGTCCCTTTTGCTTGGATCGACCACCAGAGGACACAGGCAGCTCTGTAATAAGTAGCACCAAACACCACTACACTACACCCCCCCCCCTGTCACTTATTAACCCCTGATCACCCCATATAGACTCCCTGATCACCCCCCTGTGATTGATCACCCCCTTGTAAGGCTCCATTCAGACGTCCGTATGATTTTTACGGATCCACTGATACATGGATCGGATCCGCAAAACACATACGGACATCTGAATGGAGCCTTACAGGGGGGTGATCAATGACAGGGGGGTGATCACCCCATATAGACTCCCTGATAACCCCCCTGTCATTGATCACCCCCCTGTAAGGCTCCATTCAGACGTCCGTAGGATTTTTACGGATCCACTGATACATGGATCGGATCCGCAAAACACATACGGACATCTGAATGGAGCCTTACAGGGGGGTGATCAATGACAGGGGGGTGATCACCCCATATAGACTCCCTGATCACCCCCCTGTCATTGATCACCCCCCTGTCATTGATCACCCCCCTGTAAGGCTCCATTCAGATGTCCGTATGTGTTTTGCGGATCCGATCCATGTATCCGTGGATCCGTAAAAAACATACGGATGTCTGAATGGAGCCTTACAGGGGGGGTGATCAATGACAGGAGGGTGATCACCCCATATAGACTCCCTGATCACCCCCCTGCCACTGATCACCCCCCTGTCATTGATCACCCCCCTGTCATTGATCACCCCCCTGTAAGGCTCCATTCAGATGTCCGTATGTGTTTTGCGGATCCGATCCATGTATCCGTGGATCCGTAAAAAACATACGGACGTCTGAATGGAGCCTTACGGGGGGGGGGGGGTGATCAATGACAGGGGGGTGATCACCCCATATAGACTCCCTGATCACCCCCCTGTCATTGATCACCCCCCTGTAAGGCTCCATTCAGACATTTTTTTGGCCCAAGTTAGCGGAAATTATTATTTTTTTTTTTTCTTACAAAGTCTCATATTCCACTAACTTGTGTCAAAAAATAAAATCTCACATGAACTCACCATACCCCTCACGGAATCCAAATGCGTAAAATTTTTTAGACATTTATATTCCAGACTTCTTCTCACGCTTTAGGGCCCCTAAAATGCCAGGGCAGTATAAATACCCCACATGTGACCCCATTTCGGAAAGTAGACACCCCAAGGTATTCGCTGAGGGGCATATTGAGTCCATGAAAGATTGAAATTTTTGTCCCAAGTTAGCGGAAAGGGAGACTTTGTGAGAAAAAACAAAAAAAAAATCCATTTCCGCTAACTTGTGGCAAAAAAAAAACATTTCTATAAACTCGCCATGCCCCTCATTGAATACCTTGGGGTGTCTTCTTTCCAAAATGGGGTCACATGTGGGGTATTTATACTGCCCTGGCATTTTAGGGGCCCTAAAGCGTGAGAAGAAGTCTGGGATCCAAATGTCTAAAAATGCCCTCATAAAAGGAATGTGGGCCCCTTTGCGCATCTAGGCTGCAAAAAAGTGTCACACATCTGGTATCGCCGTACTCGGGAGAAGTTGGGGAATGTGTTTTGGGGTGTCATTTTACATATACCCATGCTGGGTGAGAGAAATATCTTGGTCAAATGCCAACTTTGTATAAAAAAATTGGAAGAGTTGTCTTTTGCCGAGATATTTATCTCACCCAGCATGGGTATATGTAAAAAGACACCCCAAAACACATTGCCCAACTTCTCCTGAGTACGGCAATACCACATGTGTCACACTTTTTTGCAGCCTAGGTGGGCAAAGGGGCCCACATTCCAAAGAGCACCTTTTGGGTTTCACCGGCCAGGGCAGTATAACTACCCCACAAGTGACCCCATTTTGGAAAGAAGACACCCCCAGGTATTTCGTGATGGGCATAGTGAGTTCATGGAAGTTTTTATTTTTTGTCACAAGTTAGTGGAATATGAGACTTTGTAAGAAAAAAAAAATAAAATAAAAAAATCATCATTTTCCGCTAACTTGTGACAAAAAATTTAAAATTCTAGGAACTCACCATGCCCCTCACGGAATACCTTGGGGTGTCTTCTTTCAAAAATGGGGTCACTTGTGGGGTAGTTATACTGCCCTGGCATTCTAGGGGCCCTAATGTGTGGCAAGTAGTTTGAAATCAAAATGTGTAAAAAATGACCTGTGAAATCCTAAAGGTGCTCTTTGGAATGTGGGCCCCTTTGCCCACCTAGGCTGCAAAAAAGTGTCACACATGTGGTATTGCCGTACTCAGGAGAAGTTGGGCAATGTGTTTTGGGGTGTAATTTTACATATACCCATGCTGGGTGAGATAAATATCTTGGTCAAATGCTACCTTTGTATAAAAAAATGGGAAAAGTTGTCTTTTGCCAAGATATTTCTCTCACCCAGCATGGGTATATGTAAAATGACACCCCAAAAAACATTTCCCAACTTCTCCTGAGTACGGCAATACCACATGTGTGACACTTTTTTGCAGCCTAGGTGGGCAAAGGGGCCCACATTGCAAAGAGCACCTTTCGGATTTCACCGGCCATTCTTTTACAGATTTAGATTTCAAACTACTTCGCACGCATTTGGGCCCCTAAAATGCCAGGGCAGTATAACTAGCCCACAAGTGACCCCATTTTGGAAAGAAGACACCCCAAGGTATTTCGTGATGGGCATAGTGAGTTCATGGAAGTTTTTATTTTTTGTCACAAGTTAGTGGAATATGAGACTTTGTAAGACAAAAAATAAAAAGTTCTATGAACTCACTATGCCCATCAGCGAATACCTTAGGGTGTCTACTTTCCGAAATGGGGTCATTTGTGGGGTGTTTGTACTGTCTGGCCATTGTAGAACCTCAGGAAACATGACAGGTGCTCAGAAAGTCAGAGCTGCTTCAAAAAGCGGAAATTCACATTTTTGTACCATAGTTTGTAAACACTATAACTTTTAACCAAACCATTTTTTTTTTTTACCCAAACATTTTTTTTTTATCAAAGACATGTAGAACAATAAATTTTGAGAAAAATTTATATATGGATGTCGTTTTTTTGGCAAAATTTTACAACTGAAAGTGAAAAATGTCATTTTTTTGCAAAAAAAAAAATCTGTAAATTTCGATCAATAACAAAAAAAGTAAAAATGTCAGCAGCAATGAAATACCACCAAATGAAAGCTCTATTAGTTAGAAGAAAAGGAGGTAAAATTCATTTGGGTGGTAAGTTGCAATAAACCGCTAAAGTTGTGGAGTGCCGATTTGTAAAAAAGGGCCTGGTCACTAGGGGGGTATAAACCTGTGGTCCTTAAGTGATTAAGTACCAATAATCATGGGACAGATGAAAGAGAGTATGACTGCAGAATCAGACAATGCAGGGTTTGTTTGTAGTCTGTAATGATAGAGACACACAGATCTGCAAAGAAGCTGTATGCACACAAAATGGTAGACTATATTATTTTTATTAAAGATATCTGCAAAATGCCAAGATTCATTGGAGCAATTTAAAATGCTGAAAATACATAAATGTAAATGTAGACCAGTGTACTCACCCATAGAGGTTATTTAATTATTTGTTGCAAGGATTTAGAGGTAGTTTAATCCAGAACACAGTGCATTTTTACTCAACTTTAGCTCGGCTTATTAATATCCAAACAGTCTACACTCCCATGCTTGTGTTATTCTGAACATTTTACACAGCTCTCTGTAACCTGCCATGCTCCATCTGTTTTCACAAATTGACTCAGTCTCAGGTTATGCCTAGGGCAGAAACAGGCATCACCAACACTGGGCACTCTGAAAAGTCCAGTAGCATAAAAAAAGTAATTACATTGCAACCACATGATATTTTTCAAAAATTGATCATAAAGTTAATAAACTATGGGGCACATTAATTAATACCGGCGTTTTAGAAAAAGCCCCACAGCTGGCGGTGGGTCCGCCGAAGTTATGAAGAGGCACTGGCCTCTCCATAACTTTGACAGATCCAGCAACAATTCTAAATGTAAGATAGCTTTAGAGCTGTCTTACATTTAGACCATTTTCTATGCCTAAAACAGAAGTAGAAAATTATGAATGAGGCGGGCGCCTGCTGCCATCTGCACCTGAAATATTATAGGCGTATTTCAGCTTAGTAAATGACCTCCTATGTTCCATATAAATGGAAATCAGAGCAATGGCATACCATAAGGCTTGTAGATGCTAATACAATTTCAGTAACAGGGTCACTACCTATCATGTGCCATTTCTAGTATCATTGTCAGGAAACAAGTAAAGATGTAGGCTTGGGCTGAAGACGTACCTGGGCCCTATAACAGTTATACACACCCCATTGGGCACTTTAAGACCTCATTTGCATATGAACACAAGTTATTTTTCTGCAGTTCAGAAATATAGATAATACCAACAAAAGTATGTTTTTATTGTGTTAGACAGCATTATATAGCCTTTGCGTGGGTTACATATAGTAAGGTTAGCTGACAGGTTCCTTTGAGATCTCTCTTTCCAGCTGTCAAGTTCCCTTCAGGAGCAAAATACGTAGTGACTGATTATCGATACAATAGTTCTTCTTCAGTACAGTGGGTGACTACACTGATTTCCACAGGAATGTGATGATCCAGTGTAGCCACCATTTGGATATGACAAGTCAATTGCAAAGGTATAGAAGTAAAAAAAGTAAGTACTAATGAATCACAATAGCTAACTGATTTTGTTAAACATGAAAATACTGGAACCTCCACCAACTCACTCCAATCATACTGGCATGAAGGAAAGAGGGAAAATGAACCCCCATTTTAGTCATTGGAGCCCCCCCAGCAATCAAATATTTGTCATCTATCCTGTTAAAAGTAATACATGGATTTCATGGAGAACCTACTTTAAAGAGGACCTTTCACCGATTCTTACCCTATGAACTAAGTATACATACATGGGATCTCACTGCACTTACTATTATCCCCGGGCGGCGCTCCGTTCTCCTGCTATGTCCTCCGGTATCTCCGTTCCCTAATTTATGGTAGGCGGAGTCTGCCCTAGCGCTGGCCAATCGCATTGCAGAGCTCACAGCCTGGGAGAAAATAACCTCCCAGGCTGTGAGCTCTGCGCTGCGATTGGCCAGCGCTAGGGCAGACTCCGCCTACCATAACTTAGGGACTGGTATCTCCGCCTACTATAACTTAGTGAGCGGAGATACCGGAGGGCATAGCAGGAGAACGGAGCGGTGCCCGGGGATAATAGTAAGTGCAGTGAGATCCCCGGGCGCCGCTCTACATGTCTGTATAGTTAGTTCATAGGGTAAGAATCGGTGAAAGGTCCTCTTTAAGCTCATGTGGAACTGTTTCCTCACAGGATCTTATGTAAGACATAAAGGAAGCGGTCTTCTAAAAAGTGATGTTTACCTATGCATATAAATGCCAAAGATATTTCTATAGAAATTAGATACTCTGCTTTTTATTAGCCCAGCTAGACACCCACCTATGCACAGCTGTTTTGGGGTTCTTGCCCTTCATCAGTACAGAGCAGCATACTGGTTAGCTAGATCACATACTTTTATCCCATGGGCCATTACCTGTGAGACAGTCTCAATACACCAGTTCTTCAGTGAGAACCAGTATCTCCTATAGCAGCATCCAAGGTATTTCATTCAGCCAACTAGTACCATGTTCTGTGCTGACAAGGGTCAAGAACCTGGAAACAGCTTGCTACGACTGTAGGTAGGGACAGACAAGTGAGCCATAAGGCTAGAATCCAGCCTGATTTCCCTACCTATTGCAGTACAAGCCCTAGATAGCTAGTCCGCAACTGATCGATGGTCCCTATGCTAAGAGCAGAGCTGGACTAACAAACAAAGACAGACAAACACAACACCAGAGTTGTACGTAAATGGGTCAGAACCAGACAAGCCATGCAGTACCGAACTAAAGACAGAGAGTGGTCAGAAGACAAGCCAGGGTGAGGGGAACGAGCAATCCAATAAGCACAGGAACAAGGAACCAGGAACACAACCAGTCAGTAAGAGATAATCACTGGCACTGGTGTATAGCCAGGAAGGTGTTTAAATAGAGCATGAATCTGTTGATCAGAACCTGATAGGTCCATGACTCAGTGCTCCATTAGTCACAAACACTAGCACAAATAAATAGAACAGCTGAGCGATCATCCCACTGCTAATATCCCCCAGCCCACACCCGCTGCAGGGAGAAACAGAACATTGCATCTTGTTGCTAAGGATGCTGTTGCATCACCAGGGGGCATGGCTCAGCAGTGCATCTTGTCCAATGCGGCTGTGCCGAGGCTTAGGATTGCACCCCTGGAGCCCAGACAGGTAAGTATTTTACACAACTCTCTACAGATGGATGTCTAGTTTGGCTAATATACAGTAAGATGGCATTCTTACTAATTTTTTAATTTTTTTTACTATGGCGCATTATCTATGAAAAATTCTCCAAGAAGAAAGCAATAAATGCTGCAAAATAAAAATGCTTTAAAATATATGTGTTAATAGATTATTTTATTAATTAACAAAATGCAAAGTGAATGAACAAGGACTCTTTGCAAAGTGAATGAACAGGACTCTAAAACCAATCAATATTTGGTGTGACTACCCCAGCAAGAGCATTAATTCTTCTAGGTACAGTTGCACAACGTTTTTGAAGGAACTTGGTAGAGAAGTTGTTCCAAACATCTTGGAGAGTAACCGCAGATCTTCTATGGATGTAAGCTTGCTCAAATCCTTCTGTCTCTTCATGTTATCTCAGCCAGACTGGATGAAGTTAAGATCTGGGCTCTGTGGGGGCCATATCTTCACTTCAAGGACTCTTTGTTATTTGTTTATGCTAAAGATAGTTATTACAGGGGTTGTGCAATAATTAATATTATTTATTTGAAATGGTCATTAATTCCATAGCACTGTACATCAAGAGTGGATTACATAAACATAATACAAAACACAGTAAACATGAAACTATTAACAGACTGGTATAAAGGGGGAGAGGAGCCTGCCCACAAGAGCTCACAATCTACAAGGGTAAAGGCTACTAGTCTGGTTGTATGGTGACAGCATGCTTATTGCAGGTGGCAGGCTTTCCTGAAGAGGTGGGTTTTCAGGTTACTCTTGAATGTTGTTGAAGAGTCTGATGTACTGGGGAAGCGAGTTCCAGAGTAGGGGAGAGACACGTGAGAAATCTTGTAGTCGATAGTGTTAAGAACAGATGAGAGGAGAATAAAGAAGTGGGTCCTGTGTGGATCGGAGATTACATGTGGTGATGTATCGGGAAAGCAGTCAGAGATGTTAGGAGGGGGCTGGTTGTGAATGGCCTTATATGTAGTTGTTACTATTTTAAATTGAATTCATTGGGTGACGGGGAGACAGACATCCAAACCCTCACCTCCACCTGTCGCTTTCAGCTCAAGAACATCTCTTGTATTCGCTCCTTCCTCACCCCTGAATCAACTAAAATGCTTGTGCATGCTCTTGTCATCTCCCATCTGGATTACTGCAACATTCTCCTCTGTGGCCTCCCATCTAGCACTCTCGCTCCCCTCCAATCTATCTGCCTAACTCTGCTGCCCGGTTAATCCACTTCTCCCCTCATTTCTCCACTGCCTTTCTGCTCTGTCCATCCCTTCACTGAGTCAGTGATGTATAGGATGAAGTCTTCTTAAGAGTAAGTTTTCTTCCAGCGTCATACAGCAACTCTGAAACCTTGTCTCAGTCTTTTTGTCTGGTGAGTGTGCCAGGGTTGTCGAGTGATATGAAGGGTTCTAGTATGTGTGAGATTCGTGACTGAGTAAAGGGCTGAAGTAATTATGGTGTTATAGGAAGCAGCAGCTGTGTCGGCATCTTGAAGGGAAGATATGGTGGACCGCGATGAGAGAGAGTCAGAGAGTGTGTGAATGGTGAGATGTTTGAGGTTTCTACGAAGGTGTGCTAGTTTATAGACTGGAGAGGCAGTTGAGGACAGAGTGGTTGAGAACATTGTGGTCCGAGAGAGGCGGAGGAGAGATTGGGACATTAGTGTCACAGTGTAGGGGGAGGGGAGGAACACCAAAATGACAACAGAAGTAAAAAGACCAAGAACTAGGCCTCAAAGCTAGAGAAAGGGAAATGGTGACCACCTAAGGAAACCCTAAACCTAGCCCTGACTCCTGTCACTATGAATAGACCCTGAAGGTGGGAATATTCATACACCAGAAACCTAGGCCCTAGTAACCCTGAAAATCCCTAGGATTAGTGACAGGGTCTGAGACTACTGGTTCCTTCCCAGATGAACGGACCAGCATCTCCCTGAGGCCTAGTAAACTTATGAGCAAATGGGAGCAAAAAAATACCAATAGAAGTACACTTATCTTTAATAGAAAATGGATGAGCAGGAACCTAGATGAGGACCACACACCAGCTCTTCCAACTCCAGGCAGAGAATATCAACCGCATGGTAAGAAGTTTTGAGACTAGATTAAATAGAGGAGCAGTAATGACCACAAGCTACACCTGAGACAAAAGGTGTGGTCATTACCAACAACAACACTGCAAGAAGTGAAAATAGATAGGCTGTCAGATGACCTAACGTGCAGCCAGTCTCTCAGATCTTCTAACCTCTGTCACGGGAGGGACCATGACAATTAGACAGGGAGCAAAGGAATGGTGAAGACAAGGTCTAGCAGGTGTCTGTCTCTAGGGACGTCTCTTTTTGCAAACCCTTCACTTGGCCGGACCTGTAAAGGGAAGCTTACTTACCTGCTTCCCGGTGCTGGCTCCTCGCTCCTCCTCCTCCCAGCCTGCAATGCTTCAATTTGCTTCCTCTCATTCAGAGATCCAATTTGATGCTACTTGCAGCAAATCACTGGCCACTGAGGTGACCAGCTCCCCTTACATCATGACAAATGTTCACATGATGCAAGGGGGTCCGGTCACTGCCATGGATAGTGATTGGCTGAAGGAAGTCAAAATGGATGTTTTCAGCGAGGGAGAGCAGCGGAGCATTGCAGGCCTGGAAGAGAAGGAACTGGGAGCGGGCCCCAGGAAGGAGGTAAGTAAGCTTCTCTTTACAGATCTGGCCCATACTTTCTCTTTGAAGGCAAAGAATGGTCACACCAAATATTGATTGGCTTTAGATTTCTCTTTTGTCGCTTCACTTTCCATTTTGTTAATTGATAAAAATAATCTATTAACACTTCTAATTTTAATGCATTTTTACTTTGCAGCATTTTTTCCAAACCTGCCTAAAACTGTTGCACATTAGGGTGCAAATACATCTTAGGAATGGCAGATCTCAAGATGCCAGATAACAGGAATTTTACTGTGTCTATATATGTGCACCACTCCTGTCATATACACCCGTTCATTTGAAAGTGTGTCTGTATTTGCTCTTTGAATCTCCAGCAACATTTCACTTCACACATCTCCACACCCTGATGTTATTTCAGGCCTCCCTTCCTCCCACTGGTGGTGTCCCCAGCTAAATATAAAGTGAAAATGACTCACTGGTTTTCCCTTAAAAATAAGCATCAGGGGCTTGGGGTTGCTAAGGGACCACATCGTTGCTAGGAAACCCTCGCTAACAAAGATTATCCTGGACCAGATGCCACCAGCTGTGCCACGTGACAGGGATACGGAATCCTTGCCCATTACTTACATCCACACATGCACAAATACAGACAAAACAGAATGCAGCTGTACATTAACTCTTACCGGCCCATCTAGATGTCACTCTCACTGAACATGGCCTCTGATATGTCTTATTCTACATGGATGTCTATTGGTCCCTGTTGCAGTAAACAACGGTGCGACTAATGTAGCAATCCTATTAATGTGCTGAGAAATATATTTATTATAAATAAAAAAATAATTACCCCCTCCCTAAATAGTTAATTCCCATGTCATTGTATTCTTAACTTCTTATGCAACATGGCAAAGACCTTCACACTTGAATAGGATTCTGCCACAAGATGTTCGGGGAGGGGGGGGGGGGCACGTCCCCTTCCTTTCGCTTGAGAAACTTTGTGTTGCAGGACTCTGAGTGGTTCGATGCTTTAGCATTTACTTATAAAGGAACTATATTGACAATTTGGAATAACGGATTTCCTTTGGTGGACTGTAAGAAAGTGATTGGTCCATCATATTTGTCTACAGAACCCGGAAGATGAACATTTGAAATTATTGGAGCATTTTGTTCATCTGGATGTGGTGAATCCATATAGCACTGAGAGTTTAACGTTCATCGTGTGTGGTCAGTGATATATGTTTACATAAATTCAGCATGTCAAAGATGCCACCAAATTTGTCATCATCCAGGATGACTCCATCCATGATCTCACTGATTGCATGGTGGCAGCATTTTGCCAGTTGTGCTGCCTACCCTGTACTTAGGGACACATGTTGCTCTTGGCCTACCAAGAGTGATCAATAAAACAGCACTCCTGCTGCAAAGACATCTTTCTCCAGTACAGGCCAGACTCAGGGCTGCAAGCTTCGGGGTAGGCCTGGCATGACAGAGGCTTGTAGGGAGTGGATTTTGGGACCTATGGGGTTAAGTGTTGGGGCGGGGGGTGGGTGGTGCATCAGGGGAAGGGTATAAGGTTTATAAAGGGTGGCAAGGGTGGGAAAAAGGCCATCTTGTGGGAACAGCAGATTTGCAGCAGCCCCCACCCACCCTTAGGGCTGCGGTTGACAGGAGGGAGTCTGGTGTCCTGGAGTGCTGGGGGTTGGGCCGGGGTGGTTAGGGGTGGATTTTTGGTCAAGCAGGGACTATATTGTCATAGCGGCCATGGCGAGGGTGTCCTTGGAGTTGGTGGTTATGGTGGCTCTGGTAGGTGGGGAGGGAGCCAAAGGGGCTCTGGACTCCCCAGGGATTGGATTTTGGGGTGTGATATGGCGGGTATCTGCCCACGTTTGTTGCCCATGGTTACCGGTTCTGCCTCTGAGCTGGCGTTTATCGGCTAGAGGTAATTTAATTGAGGGGTGGGGGCAGTTACCCGTCAGGTTTACGGGGCTCCAAGGACCCTCTCCGTGCTGTCATGTTTTTCTCAAAGTTTGTTTTTGGTGTTCTTGGGAAGGTTTTGGGGTGGGCCATCAGGTGGGAATGCCTTGGGTTGGTTATTCGTTTATGTTATTATGGTATTTAAGTTATTATTAATAAAATGGCTGCTGTGGCCAATAAATCCACCTGCGGAGTTGTGTCTTTATTGGGGTGAATGGGGGGAGAGTGAGATGGGAACGCCTTTACAATACGCTGGTCATGTGTAGATCTCTAGTGATGGAGATTAAGACAGGAAGAAATGACCTGTAACATCTGCTGACTAGCTGTTCACATGTGGATGCTGACAGTGAAGGGAGATGCCATGGAACAGGTAAGTGAGACAGGCATTATGGGGACTGGAGATTACTATTATGTTTCCATTATGCAATTATGAGTACTATCAGTGTTGTCTCAAGGATGCAACCAGTGATTTAGAAGATGACTGAAGTATTTAAAAGCTAAAAACCTTTGTCATAACATGCTCTGTGTGTACAATATACCCAATCCCACTTCGATTTTGTGCGGGAATGGGTGTCATGCAGTGGCGTAACTAGAGTGTTATGGGCCCCAGTGCAAACTTTGGATCGGGCCCCCCCCCCCCTTTTTTTACAAAGAAGCGGCAGATTTTCTTACGAAGGGCTCTTTCCCTTGTGGCTAGTCCGCTGCGTGAATGAGGGCCAAGCTCCATTCCGGACAGCAGAGACACGGAGCAGTAACATGATTGATAATGCTCCGTGCCTTTCTGTGACCTTTTTACTGCAAAATCAAAGTGAGATAAAGTTGTCACTGTGAGTTTGTAGCAAAGCGATCATAGAGAGGCAAAGAGCATTATCAATTATGTTACTGCTACGTGTCTCTGCTGTCCGGAGCGGGGCTTGGCACTCTTTCACACAGCGGATTAGCCACATGGGATCCGCTCGTGTTAAAGAGCCCTAAGCCCAATGCATGGCTACACTAACCCAGTCCTAATAAAATCTGGTCCTACCTCATCCAGGGTGTCGCTGGCGTCGGCTTGATGTCCACTGGATCCAGAACAAGGTCCCTGTGGTGATAGAGAAAAAAAAGAATAATCACAAAAGGAAGGGATGGTGACTGCCCCTATGAAATCACCAGCAGGGGGCGCTGTGCTGGCCTGGTAGACTGAGCTATGCCAATGTATAGCAGGGTAATTTAGGACATTTCCCCTAAGTGCTACCACACGGTACTAATGCCCACATTGTGGCCCCTCACAGTACTAATGCCCACCTTGTGGCCTTTCACAGTAATTAAGCCCACCTTTGTTCCTGTCACAGTAGTTATGCCCAGATATGTGCCCCCTAACAGTAGATATGCCAAATATGTGCCCCCTAACAGTAGTTATGCCAAATATGTGCCCCCTCACGGTATTTATGCCAGATATGTGCCCCCTTCACAGTAGTTATGCCCAGATATGTGCCCCCTTCACAGTGGATATGCCCAGATATGTGCCCCTCACAGTGGATATGCCCAGATATGTGCCCCTCACAGTGGATATAGCCAGATATGTGCCCCCTCACAGTAGTTATGGCCAGATATGTTCCCCCTCACAGTAGTTATGACCAGATATGTGCCCCCTCACAGTAGTTATGCCAGATTATTTGCCCCTCACAGTAATGACCAGATACGTGCCCCCCTACAGTGGTTATGCCAGATTATGTGCCCCTCACATTAGATATGCCCACATATGTACCCCTCACAGTGGTTATGCCAGATTATGTGCCCCCCCTCACAGTAGTTGATATTTGTGCCCCCTCATAGTTATGCCTTTATATGTGCCCCCCTCACAGTAGTTATGGCAGATTAGGTGCCCCCTCAGTAGAGATGCCCACTTTTGTGCCCCCCCCTTCCCCTTTCCCTTTGCCCCCAGTCTGCAGTGTTAGGAAAAGAAAAAAAAAAACATACTTACCCTCTTACCTGATGTTGCACTGCCACACTCACATCGCGCTGCTGGCTGTACTGAAGGCAGTTTCCCGGGCCTTCAGAGCTCCTCCCACAGCCAGCAGCACGATGTGCGGCAAGCAGAGGGAGCGCTAGAGCTCCTGCTTCACTGATGATCTGGAGACAGCCCGGCAGTGACAAGAACTGCCGGGCCGAGTGTATATGAGTGAGTGCGTGCGTCCCCCCTCTTCCTCCTCCCCCCCTCTGCGCAAACCTCCCCCAACTTGCCTCATAATATTAAACGTGTAATGGAGCGCCCTGACGGGGCTGGCATTGTCACTGTACTTCATGCCGGGCCCAGTCACAGCTCTTCATTACATGTTAGTACAGCGGGCCCCCTCCCCCCGCCGGGCCCGGTCGTAGTCGCACCCCCTGCGCCGCGATCGTTATGCCCCTGGTGTCATGCTCTATGGAAGTTGAAATCTGCTTCAATACTGTAGGCATCATTGGGAAAGAGATGCAATAGTCCCTGCAGTGCAGCCAAGAACATTTTTAATTTAGTTTATTAGGCTTGCATGATGAGTACTACTTTGAGTAGTATTATAAAATAAAAATTGCAGAGAATGTACACACTACAGTTAATCCAATAGTATTAATAATCCCAAACTATTTTTTTTATATGTGTCTGAAACTAATTCCCAGTATCAGGCAACACTTCAGATAATAAATGGCCCCAGTCTTAACATCCATAGATGTAGACACCATCTGGGGGTCTTGCATATGGGTATGGTACTACTCTGGTTTATATTTAATATGGTCTACTGCTGTAATTTATTTCATATGCACTGCGGCACTATGGTACATAACTGTAGCATATTAGTGGTACATGCTCATCTGACATGCATGTGATTTCTATGAGTTTAGATCCTTTGATGTCGGCTTGTTCCAACATTGAGAACTTTTAGGTACATTTATTAAGACCAGAGTTGTAGACGGCGCTGGCCTCTTCATAACTTCGACGGATCCTTACGATTACTTACGATTATGATTACTATTAGTATAGTCTATGGACAGCCACCAAACTTCCATCATGATGATCACCACTGCACCACCAATGCCTATATGCTGATTTACTTTCACCACTGGACCCATCTAGACCGGGGCTTGACAGTACACTTGGCATAAGGTGTCTCATATAATTGAGTTTACAGACTTGCCTCCCATAGTATGAGTTGCTGCTTAAGTTTTTATAATAGCAATTTGCATATAC